>NW_028238472.1:17333556-18583556 GCF_041429995.1 Eschscholzia californica | reverse complement strand
AACCTCACCAAAAAAAATCGCTACAGAGCCAGCAACCACAAGGTCGAGATCCGTGAAACAAAATAAGATGAAAGAAAAACAACCAACCAGGAGTAGTCCGAGGGGGAAGACGAAGGTACAAAAGCCCACACTCTTTTTAATTTCATGTACACGATCCAGTGATCTAGAAACTTTTTAGTTTCCATGCACAATTTCGTTTTACTTTTTCACAAAGCTTTGAATTGTCAAATCTGCAGGTAAATGGGGTGTGAAAACAGAGAAATTCAGATAAAGATTTGATGCATCTTACTTCATTTCTCTGTTTTCACACCCCATTAACCTGCAGATTTCACAAATCACTGACTTCATCCTACCTTTTTTTAGTTTCATGTACATGATCCAGAGGTCTAGAAACTTTTTAGTTCCCATGCACAAAGCTTTGGTCAAAATCACTGTCAGTTTTATAACGTCCGTTTTGTAGTTTACTCTTAATAGATAGTTTACTGTCAGTTTTATAGTTTACTCTAAGTTTATGTGTTCCAAAAAAGACAAAGCATACCTTACTGTACAGTAGACATTACATAATGCACTGTCAGTTTTATAGTTTACTGTAAACTGATATGTTTCAAAACAAGCAAAGCATGGCATACTGTACACTATACATTACATAATGCACTGAAAGTTTTATAATTTACTGTAAATTGATTTCTTCCAAAAAACACAAAGCATAGCATATGATAAACAATACATTACAGTAAGCAATGTCAGTTTTATAGTTTACTGACAATTGATTTCTTCCAACACTCACAAAGCATATGATACTGTACACCATACATTACATAATGCACTGTCAGTTTTATAGTTTACTGTCGGTTTTTAAATTTACTGTAAACTCCTTTGTTCCTGCAGGCAGCTGAACCAAAAATTGTGAAGAATACAAAAGGAAAGAGGAAAGCATCCCAAGAACCTGAGGGTCCTCAACGGAAACAAAAGAAGCCAACAAAACCTCAAGCAGAGGGAAGTGAACAGGGGGGAAAAGAGATGAAAAATCGACCGGACAAACTGAATAGCAAACTCTCCAAGGCATACAAGTGGTCCCTACGCAAAATTTGGGACCAAATGAAGACCACTTATTTTAAGTTGAGTGAGAGACAGAAGGAGTTGTTGGATGAGACTCCTTTCAAAAACCTGTTGAGAGCCTTCAATGAAAACAAGCTCGATATGGCAAATCCAGTTCGACCCAACAAAGCTATCTTCGAAATCCTCAGCCTTTACAATACAAAGACTGAAAGATTCACACTTGCAGGCAAAGAGCTTCAACTGACAGCAGAGGATGTGGCCCTCATCCTGGGCTTGCCAATGGAGGGGGAAATGGAAGATGTGATACCCAAAACCAAGGTATTAAGGCAACCACAGATTGACTTCTGTATGAAATATTTCGGAGAAATACCTGGTTATGTGACATGTCACTCGGTATCCGAGGCTCTAAACAAAGCCGTAGACGATGTAGATGTGGATGATATGGACATTGTTAAGCTGGTAATCTTATCCCTATCTGCTAATCTACTCTTTGCTTCGAGTACTGGTTACTCCATTCCCCCGATCTTCCTCAACTGCTTGGAATCAATGGAAACAATAAAAAAAGTATCGTGGGCAAGAGCAGTGCACGCGTACATGATGGACAGGATCAGTTGGCACCCACACGATCCAATCAAAGCTTCTGGATGCCTAATTGTCCTTCCTGTAAGTATTATTTTCTTCACGACACTTGGTATATTCAGTGACATTTTATTGGTTATGTAATTGTTTTTATCTCTGAGTAGATCTGGTTCTGCGAGCATACTCTATGCTACGATAGAATAAGCAAGGTGAAGGATGAAGTGCCTCGATTGGTGAGATGGTCTCTGCAAGAAATTGATAAGACATTCGACGACAAACTTCAAAATCTTATTGAGGACCAGGTATAATTCTGCATCTAATAGTTGAAACATATAAACTGTAGTAACAAATTTACAGTCTGTGTTTTAATGTATCAACAGGTTTATAATGTGCTGTCAGTGTGGTAATTAAGCGTCAGTTTTCTAATGTCTTGTCAGTTTTCTAATGTCTTCTCAGTTGTGTAATTGTCAGTAAGTTGTGTTACTTTCTGATGTATTTTTTAAAATCTTGCAGGTATATGAAAGAAGAATCTGGCCAGAAAATGATGTTGAAAGTAGAATTTTGTCAGAAGGAGAAAATCCAAAGAGCTTAACCAATTTGTTGAAGAGAATAGAGAACCAAGAAAGAGAAATCTTTCTTTTGAGACAGGAGCTGGCAAAAGCATGCGAGGAAAGAGACTCAGCTTTAAAAGCTTATTCAGATGTGCTGCAATCACAAGATAGAATGGAAACAGCAACATATGAAGGGGGTCCAAGTCAAGAACAGCTAGAACCTGAGGGGGAACAAACTGGGCAAGCAGCAAGGGAGGAAGAACGAGAAGAAAATGTAAGTGAGAGTGATGGGAGGGAAGAGCAGGATAGAGGAGAGGAAAATCTAGAAGTGGAGAAGGAACAAGAAAGAAGTGCAACTGAAAGTGGTGAAACTGATAAACAAGAAGAGGGTCAGGATAAAAGTGAGACAGGAAAGGATGAGGAGAGGAATAAAGAAGGAAGTGAAACTGAAAGTGAGAGTGGAGAAGAAGAAGAAGAGGAGATAGAGAAGAATGAGGGGAACCAGGAAGGTAAGAGTGATAGTGAAAGTGAAAGTAGTGAAGAAGAAGAGGCAGTGAGAGGAGTAGAGAAAAAAGAGGTTAATAAGGCAGGGGAAAGTCAGATAAGTGAGAGTGACAGTGAGAGTAGTGAAGAAGAAGAGACAGTGAGAGTAGTGGAGAAAAGTGAAAGTGAGAGTAGTGAAGAAGAAGAGATGCAGATAGATGAGGGTAAGAAGGAAAGTGACAGTGAGAGTAGTGAAGAAGAAGAGACAGTGAGAGTAGTGGAGAGAAAAGAGATTAATAAGGCAGGAAAAAGTCAGAAAAGTGAGAGTCAGACAGACAGTGATAGTAGTGAAGAAGAAGAGATGCAGATAGATGAGGGTAAGAAGGAAAGTGACAGTGAGAGTAGTGAAGAAGAAGAGACAGTGAGAGTAGTGGAGAGAAAAGAGATTAATAAGGCAGGAAAAAGTCAGAAAAGTGAGACTCAGACAGACAGTGATAGTAGTGAAGAAGAACAGATGCAGATAGATGAGGGTAAGAAGGAAACTGAAATAAAAGGAAAAAATGGAGAAGAAAGTAGTGAAAGTGATGAAGACAAGACTGAAAGTGAAGAAGAAACAGTGAAAGACGGTGAAGCAGAAAACAGTGACAGTGAAACAGATGATGCTGATGAATCGTCCGAGTCAGAGGATCATGCAAAGAAGCAAAAGCATGCCGGCAAAGGAAAAGGCAATCTCTAATTTTCGATTACAGTCAAACTCATTTCAATCAAAGTTAAATAGTACTAAAGAGTAGTTAAGGATAGGATGTTTCATGACATGTTTAGTGTTAGTGGTTATCGTATTAAAATGGCTTGAACAAAGGTACTTTATGACATATTAGGTGGTTCCCTTTTAGTCAAGGTTTTTATGAGCTTATGTTTACTTTAACAGAACTTTAATTCATGTTATTCTGCATATCGTTTAACTAAATGTTACTAAACGGGTACCGGGATTGAGAAAACTCATCGGGAACTTTGCCATGCATCCTCAGTTTTTTTTTTACCAGTAAATTTGAGGATAACAATGACATATATTAATTCCCGATTACATAAAAACAGAGAAATACAAAGAGGACGGAGAGGATGAGAGAGATGACCTTGGGGGCAGGGACGTTAATCTATCGAGCGACGATGACTCCTGGCTTCAAAGGATTCATAAAAGAGAGGAAACACTCAAACTACAACAAAAAGATCAATTGTTAAAAGGTAAGATTCGCATATTTTTGTTTCAAATAGATGAAGTTTATGTTATTATAGTGATTATAAAATATTTAACAAACCTAAGCTCTAACATTGTATTAAATAGATGTAGCAAGTGAAGAGAAGGGCAGTACAATCAGCAACAACCAACTTACGCCACCAAGCTTTGATCTGGGAATTGACTGCACCCAAATAGTGGTTTGGACACCACCAGAAGAGGGGATCAGCAAACATAATACTTCCGATATTCTGCAGACACCACCTAATTCTGATTTTGCAGATATAATCAAAATGGGCAAAGAGTCAGTCCAGGAAGTGCTAAAGAAAACTGTTTCCCCTCCAAAGAGGGTGGCAAGCAAAGGAGAATCAGGGTCAAAGCCTCTTCAAAACTCTCTTATAAGAAGGGTGAAGCAAAACCCACGTGTGCGGAAAGCGACTTTCAAGGCAGATAAGGGAAAGGAAATTGTGGCTGTGGAACCCATGAATTTGAACAAAGAAGACAAAGAGAGCTTAGGGAACTGGAAAATAGGTGGGCTTTGGCCTTATGTGCTTCAGAAAGAAAGACCTCTACTGCTAGAGTTCTGCCAGAAAGGCTGGAAAAAGTAAGTTTCTTGTAAATATTTTAATTTATTACACATTTGAATGTGTCACGTACATTATTGAATGTCTTGTAAATTTTGAAATGTACGGTACAGACTGGAGGTGTGGAAGAAAGATAATGAACACCGTCTAACTGGAAAAGAGTTAGATGATCTAATGATGTATAGGGAGTGCGACTCTCAAATCATCGATTGGTTTGCAGACCACCTCCACAGCAGGCCAGATAACAAAAGCAAAGAGATCATATTCTTGTCAGCCTTGATCTACGTAAGATTGCTTCGAACTTTTTGTTTTGTGTTACTGTCAAATATTTCTTAAAATGTATTATTGGTAATTTGCAGACGTTGATGAACCAGAAACGGCACCCCGATACAATAACTGCAAATTTGCAGACCAGAATTAAGGAGCAGTTTATCAAAGGCCATACCTCAGTGTTGTGTGTTCCAATTAACACACCATACACCAATGATGAATACTATGGTTACCACTGGACGCTTCTGGTGTATAGGTTCCATGAAAATGATTGGATACACTATAATTCACTAATCAATGATCGACAGCTCGCTCAAACGTGCAACAAGAATGCAAGGGAGTTTGCAATAGTCCTTGCAGGTGTGTTAAATGAATTGAACTGCGGACGAAAACGACTGAAGAAAAAGATCCCATTTTTAAGGGAAGAAGAATGTCCACAGCAAGGGAAAGAGTAAGTCCCATTCACTTTCAGTTTTATAATGTCCGTTTTGTAGTTTACTGTCAGTTATAGAGTTTACTATAATATGATTTGTTCCAAAACACCCAAAGCATACCTTACTGTACACTAGACATTACAGAATGCATTGTCAATTTTATAGTTTACTGTAAATTGATTTGTTCCAAAA
This sequence comes from Eschscholzia californica, assembly GCF_041429995.1. Classification (NCBI taxonomy): domain Eukaryota; kingdom Viridiplantae; phylum Streptophyta; class Magnoliopsida; order Ranunculales; family Papaveraceae; genus Eschscholzia; species Eschscholzia californica. The sequence continues at coordinate 18,578,170 of NW_028238472.1, read as the reverse complement.
CACACAAAGCATAACTTACTGTCCAGTAGACATTACATAATGCACTAGCAGTTTTATAACTTACCGTACTCTAGACATTGAGTTGTTCTCTTCTTTACTTCTTCTAATGGCTACAACTTGGTATAATGAAAAATTTGTTTTTATCCTGCAGACCGGACTGCGGTCTTTTCGTAATGCTGCATCTGGAAAGAATATTCATAGACAGTCAAGACTTTCGCATGCCAGACAGTTGCACGCAGCCCGAACAATTTAGCGACAGAGCTAGAAGAATGAGAACGGAGGTGACGTACAAAATTTTAAGGGAGTCACAAAAGGCTTGGAGTAAGATGATGTAAAAGGACAGCTGATAATTGTAAAAAATGTTGTACAAATGTTATTAACTACTGTTGTACTGAAAAATACTTCTGTTTTGTATTATGTTTTGTATTATGCCAGAGCGGATAACTAAGTTAAGGTTTTTAATTTCAAAAACTTCGACCAAAGGTATTTTAGTTAGATAATGTATTGTCAGTTTTATACTTTACTGACAATGTTTCTGTTCAAATGCACATACAACTTACATCACAGGTACAAGGCATTACATAATCTACTGCCAGTTTTCTAATGTACAATCAGTTTTATAATGTACTCCCCCGTTTGGTGGTTGACATCAAACTTTTTGAAGGGTAAAAACTTGTACAACTTAGACTCATTCATTATGTACAATTTCGACCACAGGACACAAGATGTGAAAGGTACTCAATGCTTAGAAAATATCAAATGCACATACAACTTACATCACAGGTACAAGGCATTACATAATCTACTGCCAGTTTTCTAATGTACAGTCAGTTTTATAATGTACTCCCCGTTTGGTGGTGGACATCAAACTTTCTGAAGGGTAAAAACTTGTACAACTTAGACTCATTCATTATGTACAATTTCGACCAAAGGACACAAGATGTGAAAGGTACTCAATGCTTAGAAAATATCAAATGCACATACAACTTACATCACAGGTACAAGGCATTACATAATCTACTGCCAGTTTTCTAATGTACAGTAAGTTTTATGATGTACTCCCCCTTTGGTGGTGGACATCAAACTTTTTGAAGGGTAAAAACTTGTACAACTTAGACTCATTCATTATGTACAATTTCGACCAAAGGACACAAGATGTGAAAGGTACTCAATGCTTAGAAAATATCAAATGCACATACAACTTACATCACAGGTACAAGGCATTACATAATTTACTGCCAGTTTTATAATGTACATTCAGTTTGATAATGTACTGCCCGTTTGGTGGTGGACATCAAACTTTTTGAAGGGTAAAACTTGTACAACTTAGACTCATTCATTATGTACAATTTCGACCAAAGGACACAAGATGTGAAAGGTACTCAATGCTTAGAAAATATGAAATGCACATACAACTTACATCACAGGTACAAGGCATTACATAATCTACTGCCAGTTTTATAATGTACATTCAGTTTTACAATGTACTGCCCGTTTGCTGGTGGACATCAAACTTTTTGAGATGTATTCTACATACAACAGTAGACAACAAAAAGAAACTTACATTTCAAAAGGAAGTGCTAACAAAATACTGGACACTTGAAGAAGTGCTAAACAAAATCATCCACATGAGTGCTAACCCATCACTATATTGGTTCGTTACAAGATGCACGATTATGGGTCGTCAGTTGATTACATCTGCCACACACCCTCTGTCTTTTGGGAAAATACCCGGCACTTTCAATTCGAGTGGTACGAGGTCTACCCGGACGTCGCTTTGTGAGAGGAGGAAGAATCATCGTGTCTGGGTCATATGATTTAGGCTCATCAAACGTAGGTACAGGCTTAACGGGATGACTGTACGTCTTACAATAGGCTTCGGTAGTGAAATTGGAATCAAAAAATGAAGAGGCATCGCCACCGTTCATTTTTATACACAGAATCGCATGCTCACATGGTATGCCTTCTACTTGCCACTTGCGACAAGTGCAGGTCCGTAGCGCCAAATCAACTGAATGGGAGGGCATAGACAATACCTCGTATTGAGCTTCACCGGACTGGACGCACGTCCAACTACAAGCCACTTTGTAACGCAGTTGCATTTCTTTATCTACCTTCGGGCATAAGAAAGTAGACCAACTAGATGACTCAACTCGCCTCTCGTTCATCATATTCATGATCTTCATTCGCAGCATATCGAGCATGACTGTTATTGGCATAACTCTCTCGTCTCGGATCCATGAATTGAAGGACTCAGACAAGGAAGAGCAAATTAAACCGTACCTTTTCCCTGGAAAGAAGGCATCTGCCCAATGAACAGGGTCGACTGAGTTCAAAAAAGCTTCAGCTCCAGCCCCACCCATTACACAAATCTCCCCAGTGTATTTGCTAAAGTCCGAGGCAGTAAGTGCACGAGCCGCTTTGAACATCAATGACTGAAAATAATCTGACTTCTTGGCACCATTTCTAACTCGTAAATTCAAGTTGTTCCGCAAATGCCACACGCAGTAGGAGTGGTTGGCCGATGGGAATACATTCCGAACACCATTTAATATACCGTTATGCCTATCAGACATAAAAGTAAGTGATTCACCAATATCTATACACTTCTTCAAGTTCCCAAAAAACCAGAGCCAGTTGTGATCGTTTTCAACATCAACAACAGCATAGGCAAGAATGAAAAAACCTGCGTACAACACAATGATTGAGTATATACATTACTGTTTCTTGTAAATGTAAGCATGTCGCGGGAACTAACTAATGAACAGACAACTACATGGTTTTCTGACAATTACACAATGTACAAGGAACAGTTTCAAGAGAAATAGAATAATTACCGTCGTTTCCATTCTTCGCAACTGCAGCAAGAATACATCCATTATACTTTGTTTTAGCAAACGTACCATCAACAAATATCAGAGGTCTACAATGCTTGTAACCTTCTATGCATGCTCCAAGAGCAATGAAAATTCTTACAAAACGATGCGACTCTTCATCAACTTCCAGATCGATATGACTGTTAGGATTAGATCGTGACAGAGCATCAACATACCAGGAGAGTTTTGCATAGGAATCAGCTTCATCACCAAATCCTATACAAATTGCCGCATTTCGAGCATGATATGAGTAGTAGTAACTCAGTTTAATACCATAATCTTTTTTGAAGGAACTAACAATATCCTTCGTGCTCTTGGTAGGGTTTTCTCTAATGTCTTCTGCAATCAATAAACTAACAGCTTCAGTCGATAGTCGAGGTTTCCGTACACCAGTGATGAAGTCTTCACAGGTGTGAACGGGGTTGTAGGCTTTCAGGATAAACATAGATCTCGACTTAAGAGGAGCAACCGCGTGTATTTTCCACTTGCATTTTGTACTTTTGCAAACACAGGTGACACGATCGCGGTCATTCTTCACAAACACATAATTGTAACCGTGTTTGATTGAGTACCGACTGAGAGCCTGGCGAAATGCAATCACACCGCCAGGAAATTCTTGACCCTCATGGGTGAATACTTCAGGCCAACTCTCAGACCGGAGAGGTTCTCTTCTGACAAGAGCAGTGGAACCATCACCATGGTTAGAAGGCGGGGGTAAGAAGAAATCACTGGGCGACCTACAAAAAATACACAAAGTTTAAAACCAGGAACGGAAAAACTAACCGTACATTTAATTGGGAACCAAACATTTTACAACTCCCAGTCAAAAAAAGGTATAACACACCAAGTACCGTACCGATTCAACTCTTGTGGAATCATTGAAGTGTATGATCGAGGCACAATTGAAGAATTAGGCATGACAAAACCACATTCCAACCTGCATAAGTTAACGAAATATATAGATATATAGGAAAAGGGAACTGAATAATGTACCGTCAACTATCAAACGACAAGGAAACTGGCGAACGGATCAGGAACTTAAATTTGTACAAAATACTTGACCAATATAATTGAAAATATAAGGAATGAAAATGTACCGATTCATTGCTTCTGTACTCATTGAGGGTGATGATCTTGACAAATTTGAAGCATTCGAAGGGAAGAATTCAAGTTCAAACCTGAATAATTACAGGAATAAGGTGAAGAGGTGAAGGAACATGTACAGAGGTGAAGGACATACTGACTAATAAATATACCTATTCATTAAGGGTGGTGATCTTGAAGTACTTGATGGGTAGGGACTGCAGAATTCACGATCTGCTTCACGAATGGAATCTTCATTTGACTGGGACGCCATTTCTTCTCTGCTCATTCTGCATAAGAGAAGGTCGGGAACTTTAGAATGTACTGTAAACTATCAAACCACGAGGAAACTGAATAACGGACAAGGAACGTAATAATGTACACTACAGTTGAACAATAAAAACCAAAGTATAAGGAATGAAAATATACCGATTCATTATGGGTGGTGATCTTGAGATACTTGATGGGTGGAGACTGAAGAATTGACGTTCTGGTTCACGAATGGACTCTTCATTAGACTGGGACGACATTTCTTCTCTGTTCATTCTGCAGAAGAGAATGTCGGGAACTTTAGAATGTTCCGTAAACTATCCAAAGACGAGGGAACGGGCTAACGGATAAGAAACGTAAAAATGTACGGTATAGTTGAGCAATAAAAACGAAAGTATAAGGAATGAAAATATACCGATTCATTAAGGGTGGTGATCTTGAGATACTTGATGGGTGGAGACTGAAGAATTGACGTTCTGGTTCACGAATGGACTCTTCATTTGACTGGGACGACATTTCTTCTCTGTTCATTCTGCATAAGAGAAAGTCGGGAACTTTAGAATGTTCCGTAAACTATCCAACGAAGAGGAAACGGGGTAACGGATAAGGAACGGGAAAATGTACGGTATAGTTGAACAATAAAAACGAAAGTATAAGGAATGAAAATATACCGATTCAAAGTTGACGTGTTAAGATTAGAGATATGAAATCCGACCTGCAAAAGTTAACTAAACGAAAGTACAGACATATTGCAAAACGGGAACTGAACAATGTACGGTAAACTTGGCCACTGTATATAAACATGTACAGAAAACTGACCAAGAACAAACACTATATAACTAAGTAGAAACTACAAAATGTACAATCAACTATAAAACAAAAAGGAAACTGTATACTGACTAGTAAATATACAGATTCATTAAGGGTGGTGTCTTGAAGTACATCCATCAACTTGAAATTACTTCATTCAATGCAAGTAGATGAGTTTAAATGTTTTTGTTCTTGTTTAAGGAGTATTCAGGGCATAAACATGAAAGGGACAGTCAAGCAAAACAAATATGAATGAAATGTAGTGTCTAACTGTTTGTCTTTAAAGAGCAGTGGACCAAAAGAAACATTAAATGATAACATTGAAGGCTAAAAGATGAGATTTAAGAACATTAAAATGATAACATTAAATGATACCATTCAAGGCTAGAAGATGAGTTTAAATGCTTTTGTTTTTGTTTTTGTTTTTATTTTTGTTTTTGTTTGGGTTTAAGAAGTATTCATGGCAGAAGATGAGTGAGGCAAAACACTAGAGTTCCCTTCAAGCCAGGAAGATGATGAACATTAAAATCACTAACCTGATGTGGAAGAACAGTAACAGTTGGTCTTTCAAAAGATGATGAGCTTCTGTCTATAAATAGAGCTAGAAACAGTTGATAGATTTTGAGCGGGACAGAAAATTTCAACCCAAAAATTTGGATGAAAAAATGGCGCCATTACAGGAGAGAGAACAGAGGATAGAGAGAGAAAGAAGAAAATAAAGGAGAGATTTGGGCGGGGAGATAAGGGAAGGAAATCAGATTAGAGAGGGAAGGAAATAAAATTGGAGATATTTTCTCCTCATTTAATGCTCCGGATTTGACAATTTCGGCTCATTAATTGCCATGTCAATCGGCCATTAAGGCAGGTAAGGGAGAAGCAGGCAGGGGCAAAACGGGAAGGGAATAACCCTTAGAAACAGGAATTGTCAGATGGATCTGACATTTTGGACCTCTCCCGCAATTCGGACATGGGCTGGGGCGGAAGCTAATTTACCGGGCTAATTTTGGTCCTCTCCCTCAAAAATCCTATATCATTACTTGGACAGTTGGACCTCGTTATAACGTGTAAAGCCATCTCTTACATCAACCCTTACATCATCAATCTAACGGCCAATAATCAATCTCTAACTATAACAATACTTCTTTCTTGAATCACACGAAACCTTCTTTTCCTTCTTCTATTAAATCTTCCATCATTTTCTATTTCTGTTACTAGTATCTTACTTCTCTACTTAATACTCATCTCATAGAGATGAAAAGAAATCTCAATCTCAATCCCATAATAAACAAACACTACTGTTTGGTGATTTTACTATTATGGGTATTCTTACCCATAGCCATTTCTCAAGGAAACAATGAATTTTCACCAGGAAATAATAGATTCAATACAGATTTCAATCCATCAATGGCTATTATTATTGTTGTTATTATAAGTGCTTTTTTCTTTATGGGTTTTTTTACTATTTATATTCGTCAATGTGGTGGTAGTGGTGATCAAGATAGAAGTACTGGTCAGTTAATTAATGGTGGAAGATCAAGAAGAGGAATTGTTGGACTTGATCATGAAATTATTGATACTTTTCCAATTTTTCTTTACTCAGATGTTAAAGAACATAAATTAGGGAAAGGGTCATTAGAATGTGCAGTTTGTTTGAATGAATTTGAAGATATTGATGAACTTAGGTTATTACCTAAATGTGATCATGTTTTTCATCCTGAGTGTATTGATGCTTGGTTATCTTCTCATATTACTTGTCCTGTTTGTCGTTCTAATCTTAAACCAGAACAACAAGAATCAGCTACTAGCTGCGGCGGCGGCAACCGCAGTGGTGGTGGTGGTGGTGGTGATGATGGTGCTACTACTGTTGGAACAGAGCTTCCAGTTTCAGTTTCTGATACCCAAACCACCGGAGAAGAAAGACCCACATCGGAAGTAACAATTGAAGTAATAGAAATAACCCAAAACCCTAATGAAATCCCATTTCAGAACCGACCCACAAGATCAAAACCAAAAGTTCCTCTAATTATAGGAAAATTTCCAAGATCACATTCAACTGGACATTCACTGATTCAACCAGGAGAAAATCATGAAAGATTTACTTTAAGATTACCGGAAGATGTAAGAAAGCAAATTGTTAATGGAAAATTAAACCGGACGATAAGTTGTTTGGCGTTTCCGACCGGAGATGGGTCAGTTTCCGGTGGAAGTAATCGTGGTGGTGGAGGATATAGAAGTGGTGGTGAAGGGAGTAGTAGAGGGAAGAATTATAAACTCAAAGGAATTGAACGTGGTGGCGCTAAATCAGATCGGTGGGTATTTTCAAGAACTCCCCCTTTCTTTATTAGGAATTCATCTTCCTCTGTTAGGTCACTGCAAATTTCTGAGGGCATCAAAACTCCGACCAAGATTTTGTCGTCGGGGAAGAAAACGACGTTTGATTGTCTTGGAACCAAATCTGAAGAAGAAAATGATTCAGTATTGCCATCGTCGTCTAATCTTCCTGTTTGATTTTAGCTGAAAGAAAATATTTTCCTTTGGGAATTTATTTTCCCTTCCTCTGTGTGGAAATTTTTTTCTTAGTTACTTGTAGGGATAGTTACTTTTCACACAATTAATACTGATGAGAGGTCACATGTTAAATAATTAGTTACAAGAGTTCATTAGGTTTTGTATAAGAGTGGCGTAAAACATTTACGAAATGAGGTTGAATGATATACGTTTTAATTATCAAATCATGTGTTAGTCGGTAATAGTTTGACATATAATTCAAGTTAGAATGATTGTATAGCGATCTGTTTTAGTGTCAAAAGAGTTGAAAGTTATGTGAAAACATTTTTTCATGTTTCTTCCCATCACTAGTAGACCTTTTTAAACCAAAAAAGAGAGACCAGTAGATCTGCCTAGGTTCCTTCTGACTTGCTTTTAGACTGAAAAAGCATAAAAATGGGATGGCTGAGGGAAAGGAACTATAAAGTGGCTCATGGCTAACCATTAGTATTAGATGTGAAATGTAATATTATATATATAATTTGTTTTTTTGTTGCAAATTATATATATAATATATAATATAAATATAATATCTCGCGTAAAGCAAGAATCTTTAAAAGAAAAATTATTTGAGAACGACAGTTAATATGTTCTGTGCAGTGGAAATTTATGAACGATGTGTACGCATCCCTTCTTTTTATTCTTGGGCCTTCCTCTATTTTCGCGTCCCACATATTGGCTTAGTCCAAAGGCACCCAGATTAGTCCTAATCTGTGTTAAGCTTGAACAATAGGAATTAGGCTTTGTCTGAGTGCCATCGAACTGCTCAGTCTAAAGCCCAAACAAAATGCAAAGGGAAGATGGGCTCAACGAAAAAATACGGGGCGCCTTGAGATTGACCCATTTATGAAAAGGGGATAATATTGGTCCTCGTCCTCCCATACAAGCATCCAAAAAAAAACTAATGAAATTTCAAATGTCTTTAGTTTGATTGTGTTTTGTGGGCACCCTCTTCCAAAGCAGAAAGTTTAGAATAAGTGAAACTAGTTGATGAGTTAACAAGTGAAATCATATGTTTTTTTAGTGAAATTACAAGTGAAACAGAAGTACTCTTTACACTGTGAGACACAGTAAAAGGGTGCCCGCTCATCCAAGCTGACAATTTACAAAAAAAAAAAAAAAATCATCATTACTTGTGAAGTTCTTTTTATTATTTATTTATTTTATTTTTTTGAAAAATCGACTATCATCTGGAAGCCCAATAACATAGAGCCTAAAGGCCGACAAACTTATTATTATTTATACCTTTAATAACTCAAATTAAATAATCATTGATTCCACCTCCTCTGTGAATCAAACTTTAGACCTCCTGACCTCCATAGGTTCAGACTTCAGAGATTATTTCAACACTTCAACCACATGGGCAACCAAGTGTTTACCTTTACCATTATATCAATGTAGATGTTGTCAAGTTGGTATGGAGTTGCTCTGGGCCCATCAAATGTTCCGGGTTGAAATCTCTGTCCACATTAACTTTGTATCACATTTTGAAAGATATCTCTTTGGGCAGTCAAGTGATTTGAGCCAGAACCCAATGTAAACTTTTAGGCAACTTTTTGAAGTGCCTATATAGTATGGCTACTTGATTAACTTAGGGCATTCTTAGGGCTGCTCTTTCAAATCATGACTATTAAGCCCACAGTATACAGACATCCCTCTTAAAAAGAATTTAAGGGGTATGCGTTGCACCTATCAATGTCCACTCTTACGAAATTTAACTCACTTAAGAAATCCGAAATTTAACTGATTCATGCCATATTATCCTGAACAATTTTGGCTGGTGTTCAAAACAATTTTTTCTTTATTTCTTTGTAAGTATTGATGCAAAAACAACTTTTTTATTGCTACATTTCTCTAAATCACATTTTTTTTTTCATATGATTGAATGTTCAATAAATCATTGTGATTGACTGATTGTCCATTGTAGCAGTCTTGTAGTGAATTGTACTTTTCATGCATAATTGCACTCAATAAATTTTTAAGTAAATTAGTTATGCAAATAGTAAGTTCATGTATAATACTTTTTTGTAAGATGCCTTTGAAGATATCATGGCAAACTGTTTCGGACTTTCATATATTATGTATTTTACTTTTTTCATATTATCTTTTTAGGGGCGCCGATAAAAATCTCGCATTGTATCTCCAAAATCTCAGCCACGCTACTAATCCCATCCAAAAGAAAATGAAGCAAGATGAGAACATAAGAGAAGGCAGATAGTAGAGATCGAGATCTAGAGGGGTTTCAAGCCCTATGGATCTCAAAAGAGATAACTCAACTACTATGTGACTTCACGAGAGAGAATGAGATACAATACCTACTACTTGACTCTCAGGAGAGAGAAATAATTGTTTCTGGTGCTTCGAACCACATGACTAGCGAACCTACAGTGATGGTAAACATAACACTCAGATCTCCATCTTTTATTGTTACACTAAAAATGTCTTTCGTGTCCCTTCAATTGTTTCTGGTCGCGTCCTAGACGCGCTGGGATTCCCAGTTGTACTCGGACTGGGATCCGATCCCGGTCCGAGATTCCCGCTTCTCGGGAAGCTTCCCGAGATGTGCGGTACCGGCTAGACGCGCCCTGGACGGACAATACATGCAGTTTCCAAATTTTTTGGGAAACTGCCATTCCGAACTTCTTCTTCCTTGTCCAACCTACTGTTTTCTTCATGAAAATTGCTGTTTTTTATGAATTCAACACCAAAACTTCATGATTTTGAAACCGGATTTCCAAAATTTTTGATCCGTTAGATCTGTTTTCGAAAACCCTTTCCAAAAACATATAATTTTGACTATTTTATGCATTGAAACCCTTTCAAATACATGTTTGAAAGTGTTTTAAAACTTTTCAAACTAATCAAAATTTTGTCTGAATCTCTATTCGAACTATTCAAGAACGTGTCCGAATCTATATTCAAACTAATCTATCTAATAAATCAAGTCTGAATCTAATTCGTTCTAGCCAAAACTAGTTACATGCAAACGGCTCTTGATGCCACTGTAGGGTTTTGGGGTTATTTAATAACCATTGTACGTATCTAATACTAACAATCATCTAACTAGTGTTGTAAGCGGAATCTCAATCATCATATGATTGCTTCGTAGTATTTGATAAAAATATGTTCTTTGTGCAGGCGGCTAACGGGGAAGCGGACCCTTCAAGGTGTTAACAAATGAGGCCTTTATCAATGTTCTTCTTCGACCCTTCGAGCATTCATTAAATGTTTTAAAAAATCTCATTCTTGCTTCTTAAGAACAAATATTAGAAATAATGTATGGCATATGAGATTGGGACATCTCCATTCTGGTGTGCTTTCTCAAATTATATATAATACTCCCTTCATCCCATTTTGTTTGGGTGTTATTCCTTTTAAGGAAGTCCCAAAATGTTTGTCCACTTACTTGAAATAAAACTCATTTATTACTAGTTTTATTGATGTTTCCCAATCTACCCTTACTTTTAATACTAATAAAAAATTTCTATCGGTTCTACACTAATTTCAATGTAGTTTTCATTGTAATACTCTAAAGTAAATATGGGTAATATAGGAAAATACAATTAGTTAGGAAGCAATAAATGAAAATCCTTAATAAGTTGGATCTCCCAAAAGGTCAAACAAAATGGGACGGAGGGAGTAATAAACTTTCTATTTCTTCTTTTTCAAATTACCTTTGTTCAAGATGTATTATTGCTAAGCATCATAGACTTCCTTACAATCAGTCTACTCATTATTCGTCAACCAATTTAGAAGATCCACTCCGACTTATGGGGCCCTTCTCCGGTCACATCAAACTTAGGTTATCTATATATTAGACGCTTAACAATAAAAGATCATATGCATGAACTAATTAACCAGGATCATATGCATGAACTAATAATGAACTAGAAACTGAAAGAAGAATACCTGGATTCGCTTTCCCACGAATTAGATTCCATTAAACTTTATCCTGAAGAAGATGGGAGCTTCATATGTAGCTCTTCTACTTGAGACACCCGAGTAAATAACTTGATCTCCCTTCTTTGTTTTCCGCTAGATTTCCACTGAAGGTTGAGAAGAAGAACTATTCTTCTTTTGACTCCATTAGATAGAATGGGAGCTTTTTTTTTCTAAAACCCTTTCCCTCCATAAGCTGTATATTTGATGTGACATGAAAATGTCACATTTGGAGAGCCTAACTTAAACTAATTATTCCTTTTCGAGTGTTATCAATAATATTTTATGTGTTTTTCATGTTAGGTACCATATTTGGAATAAAGAACTTAATTCGGAATAAAGGGAGCGAATTATCACTATCATTTCATGTACCCAAAACGAGAGAAAAAGACTTCAAACAAATCAAATGAGAAGAGGAGTCAAAGACGAGTCCAACAGTGAAAACGGAAGTCCATTCTGAGTTCGGACGGGGAAGTTGTGAAAGAAAGAAGTCGAGGTTCGGTCTTAAAACAAAGATTCTATAAAGGCACCCCCCTTGATTTCCAAGTGTAGATTAAAGCCTAAGTCTAAAACCCAAGAGCCTAGATATGAAGGAATAAAACCCAAGCCCAAAGAAGATGAAAGAAGGAAGAGATTTTGGAGGCACCCAATGGACCCAAGTTTGAGTCAAAGTCAAGGTTGACTAAGTCTAGGGTTTGAGTGAAATACACTATTCATCTTCTTCCTCATTCATCATACAACATCAAGAATCAACAACCAAGAGGAGAGGGAGGAGAAGGAGGCTAGAAACTTTAGGGTTTTTGGTTCAAGAGCTTGAGGGTTTGAAGAGAAAGACAAGAGAGAAAAAGGAGGATCCGGCCAAAGCATAGGCCGGCCAGCACACTAGGCCGGCCTAGCTTTAGCCGGCCGAGCAGCAGCTCGGGCTGCAGCACTAGCAGCATCTCGGGAAGCGACCAGAAACGCGGCTGCAGCTGGAGCTGCTCGGGACAGCAGCAGATCTGCTCCGGACAGCAGCTTCACGCAAGCTTTCTAGCTCGGGTTGCAAGCTTCTCCGAGCTCGGGACGTCTTCACGGGATACGGCTGCAGCTCGGACGTGCATGGGACGTGCGCACGGGGCCTGGACAAGCTAGGGAAGGCCGGACACCACCCTTTGGCCAGATATTCTTGGTTCTTGGCCGGAATTTCATGCTTCTTTGGCCGGATTTATATGAGTGTTCCGGCAACCTTTTTTATCCAAAACCTTAGGGCTTTTGCTCCCCATGTCTTGATCTAGCTTCCCATGTGGTTTGATTTGATTTTGGTTGAAGATTGCTAGAGAGAGAAAGCTAGGGTTTAGCTTTAATGGAGGTTTGTGATAAATGGAGAAGATGATGGTGGTCGCTATGGGGAACCCAGAAATTGCTAAGGGGAGATCGGCTGCACCTTAGAGACTCATATTATCCGACGATCTTAGTCTCGAACCACATCGAAAAAGGGGGATTTTCTCATCATTTTCTTTCCATTTCTTATTCAATCACCATGTTTAGCTAACCTTAGTGTGTCGATTATATGAGATGAAATGTGATGAATTCGTGATTATGTTTAATATGATTTGATGTTTTGATTACAAATTGATGTTCATTTATTTCGATTATCGTTTCGATCGTATTTTCATGTGTCTTGTCAAGCACTTCGCATAGTTAATAGACGAAACGAAGTATTCGATATCGATCGTAGTCTAAGTCATAATTTCATGTGTCTTGTCATGCACTTCACATAGTTAGGCGACTAGACGACACTTTCGATGACTCGGGATTAACCGATTTAGACGTTTGTTTGAGTAAGTATGATCTCCGGATATACATAGTACTTAGAGACATCTACTTTAGGAGTCGAATATTGATTGTACCTCGACACATCAAATCGGACTACACATAGTCGTAGGTTTATCATTATGGCTTCCCGGACTTCGACACCTCTCTCGCTTATTTGTTGCCCGAATTGAGTCTTACCGTCTCCCGACTCTTGTTCCTCCGACTCTTCTCTCGAATCTCTCTCGCCCGTTTACTTTTATTGTTTAGTTTAGTTATTTTACTTGTTTGTTTTTTCTCTTATCACCTTATTCGATCAAACCCTCATTTATCTTTGTTTCCTTTCCTTTTTAGTCTAAGTTAGCTTGAAATATCTAGACCGAGGGACAAGACCCTTCGATATCCAAACTACCTTCCTATCCTTGGATCGATCCCGGCTTTGCCGGATTACTACTTGATACCTCCGCTTGGGTGTGTAACCTTTTCGGGTGCATCAATATTGTGAGAGAGATGAAGTTTTCTCTAGAGAAAAATCTAGCAACCTTTTCTATTCTCTAATGACCCTTATATAGAGAAACTCTGGTAGGAATCCTATTCCCATAAGATTTCCATAAGAGTCCCAGAAAAGATAAACACCTGAATTTCCCTAAAAGCCCTTTTAAGGGAAATTAGGGGTTTCCCCTTATAAGTTTGTGGCCGGCCACTTAAGCCCACTAATGGGCTCGGCCTGGCCGTCCCACCCTTATCTTATGGCCGGTCCTGATCAACTCCCTAATGGGCTTGATCAGGACACCGCATAAGTGGGTTTTCACCTTTTCGGGTTCCTATTTCGATCTCGATTCTTTCTATCTTTTTAGCACTTTTTAATTGGATCATATCCATCTATAGGCAAGCTCCCATGAGTCAACTCTCTCCGATCAAGCTACTACTCTTTGGTGTAACACGTTGTAGGATCTGGTCTATGTTAGCCGTAGATTACCGAAGTGATCCGACGATCGTAAGCGGCTTCTAGCTAAGCATTACGACCCCTAATTGGACCAGACTAGATGATCTTCCGGATAAAGTCATCGTCGTCCTAACTGAAAAATTGTACGCATTGCCATCTTTGTTGAAGGACACTCCTTCGAAAGGACATCTCCTTCAGACCGAAGGACTATATCCTTCAGTCCTCATACCCCACAACAAAATGGGGTCGCTGAGAGAAAAATCAGACATGTTGTTGAAACGGCTTTAGCTCTTTTGCATCAAAGTCATCTACCCAAATCATTTTGGCTAGAAGCATTTGAAACAGCAAGCTATCTCATCAATAGGATGCCTACTACAGTTTGAAAAATAAATCTCCTTATCAAGCATTGTTTCTCCGTGTTCCCAATTACGATTTTTTTCGTGTTTTTTGTTCTCGTTGTAACCCACTTCTTTCACCATATCGTAAAAATAAAATTTATTACAAGAGTTTACCATGTGTGTTTATTGGTTATAGCAGCCAACATAAAAGATACAAGCGTCTTGATCCAAAAACCTCAAGAGTTTATATTTCAACAGATGTTATATTTGATGAAACCCTCTTTCCATATGCTCTTCCTGGTTTCCAAAATACAAATCATGAAATCAAAGTTATTGAAGGACCCAAATGGTTCCTTTTAGGAACACCTTTGAAAAGTCCAATAATACCAATTTCAGAACCTAACGTTCCTTTAAACCCTTTCTTATCGAGTTCCCCTCCATCCCCATCGTTATCGTCTTCTTCTTCTCCATTACTGAGTTCTGCTCCTGATGCTCATATACTGAGTCCACCACCTTCCTCAAACAGATTATTGTCCGATCAAAGCATTGAATCAGAACCTCCAATGGACACACCTACGGAAGCACCTTCTTCCCCTGCCGCCGGTCCACTCAACTCACCAATGATCACTCGAGGTAAAGATGGTACATCAAAACCCAATTTTTTTAAATCTTTATTAGCTTCAAGGCATCTTGTTTCATATGCATTACTTACTTCCTTACCATCGTTACCCACATAACCGAGTTGTTACAGCGAAGTTAAAAGAAATCCTAGATGGCGAGAGGCAATGGCAGATGAATTTAATGCTTTACTGCGAAATCAAACTTGGACATTAGTCCCTTGAGAAGATAGTATGAATCTTATTGGTTCGTAATAGGTGTACCGTGTTAAAACAAAGAGTGATGGGCCAATAGATCGATATAAGGTACGGTTAGTTGCGAAGGGTTTTAATCAACAACAAGGTATAGATTATGATGAAAAAATTTCACAAATTGTTAAACTAGTAACTATTCGTTTGGTTCTTAGTGTTGCAGTCACATCTGGATCGCAGATAAATCAGTTGGATGTAAAGAATGCATTTTTGCATGGATTGATCGATAAAGAGGTTTTTATGAATCAACCTATTGGTTTCATTGATACGAGATATCTGATGTGACACGAAAATGTCACATTTGGAGAGCCTAACTTAGACTAATTAGTCCTTTTCGAGTGTTATCAATAATATTTTATGAGTTTTTCATGTTAGGTACTTATTTTGGAGTTAAGCGTGTGATTCGAAATAAAAGGAGCGAATTATCACTATCATTTCATGTGACGAAAATGAGAGAAAAAGACTTAAAGCAAATAAAATGACAAGTATAGTCAATGACGAGTCCGACGGTGAAAACGGTATTCAATTCGGAATTCAGACGGGGAATATACGAAAGAAAGAAGTCCGAGGATATTCTAGTCCTTTGGAGAATTTGAAGATGCAGAGACAAGGATGGAGACACTCTCTTGGTTTCTGAATTAAAGCCCAAGATTCCAAGGAAGAATGACAAAGAAGAATTATATGGGCACCCTCTCTTTATGGATCCAAGTCAACATAGTCTAAAGAAGTTGACTAAGTCAAGGGACCTTAGGGTTTGAGAAGTAAACACAAGTTAGAGTTTACTATTCATCATCTTCAACCTTGGAAAGGAGGCATAGAGGGAGAGGGAGTTGGAAGCTTGATAGAGAGAGAAAAACAAGAGAGAGAGGAGGAGCCGACCAAGCTTGGCCGACCTTCATCAAGGCCGGCCAAAGCTTGGTCGGCCAAGCCGCAGCAGCAACTCGGGAAGGCATCCGGCACGGGACTGCAAGCATGGAAGGAGCAACTTCCTTAAGCTCGGGACGCTGCTGCAGGCGCGACCTGCAGCAGCTGCTGTGCGCGAACAACACGATCCAGGAGCAGCAGCTACCGGAGCATGAGGAAGCTTCCACAGCAGCAAGGACGCGTACACGGGAAGCTTCACATGCTCCGGGACGCATCTGCAAGCGCGCACAAGGCAACACAGCACCTCATTTGCCCGGATCTCACCATTTGGCCGGATTTCTTCTTGTCTTTGGCCAGAGTTTTCTAGGGTTTCCGGCCACTTTCTTGGCCGGAAACCTTAGGGCTTTTACTCCCCATCATCTTGGCTAGCTTCCCATATGGTTTGATTTGAGTTTGGGTTACAAATTTCTATAGAGAGAAAGCTAGGGTTAGCTTTAATGGAGGTTGTGTTCTAAATGGAGAAGATGATGGTGGTCGCTATGGGGAACCCAAAATTTGCTAAGGGGAGATCGACTGAACCTTAAAGACTCATATTTTCCGACGATCTTAGCCTCGAACCACATCGAAAAAGGGGGATTTTCTCATCATTTTCTTTCCATTTCTTATTCAATCACCATGTTAGCTAACTTTAGTGTGTCGATTATATGAGATGAAATGTGATGAATTCGTGATTATATTTAATTTGATTTGATGTTTTGATTACAAATTGATGTTCATTTATTTCGATTATCGTTTCACTCGTATTTTCATGTGTCTTGTCAAGCACTTCGCATAGTTAATAGACGAAACGAAGTATTCAATTTCGATCATAGTCTAAGTCATAATTCCATGTGTCTTGTCATGCACTTCACATAGTTAGGCGACTAGACAACACCCTCGATGACTCGGGTTTAACCGATTATGATGTTTGTTTGACTAAGTATGATCTCCGGATATACGTAGTACTTAGAGACATCTACTTTAGGAGTCGAACATCGATTATACTTCGACACATTAGATTGGATCATACGTAGTCGTAGGTTTATCATTATGGATTCCCAAACTTCGACACCTTGCTCACTTATTTATCTCCCGACTCTTGTTGCCGACTCTTGTTCCTCCGACTCTTCTCTCGAATCTCTCTCGCCCGTTTACTTTTATTGTTTAGTTAGTTTACTTGCTTTCCTCTCGTTGCTTATTCGATCTCAAACCCCCCTGTTTATCTTCGTTTCCTTTCCTGTTTAGTCTAAGTTAGCATTTGATATCTAGACCGAGGGATAAGACCCTTCGACATCCAAACTACCTTCCTATCCTTGGATCGACTCCGGTTTTACCGGTTACTACTGGATACCTCTGCTTGGGTGTGCAACCTTTTCGGGTGCATCAATATCCTGATTATGTTTGCAAGTTGAATTAGGCACTTTAGGGCTTGGTTTAATCTATTCACAAATTATATTCGAGAAATTGGTTTTGTCGCTTTAAGATCAGACCACAATTTATTTATTTCATTCTTCAATTACCATTTTGTTACTATATGTTAATGATATCTTAATTACGGGATTGAATTCGACAGTAATTTCTCAGCTAATCTCTTATCTTCATCAATAATTTTCTATGACAAATCTATGAGAACTTCACCATTTCCTAGTTATGGAAATAAATCGTTCCAAATCGGGTTTACTATTAACTCAGACTCGTTATACACTTGAGTTAATTAATAAGCTTGATGTGCTCAATTGCAAACTGGTATCAACACCATGTTCTATTGGAAAGAAGTTATCAGTCCATGATGGTTCTCCTTGCAGTGATCCAACTCTTTATCGATCATTAGTAGGTGGTTTACAATATTTGTCTTTAACTAGACCAAATATTAGCTATTCGGTAAATCAGGTTTGCTAATACATGCGCTCTCCCACTGAAGTTCACTTTGCAGCGATTCTTCGATATTGAAACGCAACATTCGGTCGTGGTTTATATTATGGTATTGCACCCAATGGTCAGGTACATGGTTTTCAATCCCAAATTAATGCATTTTCTGATGCCAATTGGGCAGGCGACCCGGGTACAAGACGATCGATATCAAGAGGTTGTGTTTATCTTGTTTTTCATCTAATACCTGGGTTCTCTAAAAAGCAGCCCACGGTCTCTCGTTCTAGTATAGAAGCAGAATATAGAGCTATGGCTGTTACAACAGCTGACATTGCATGTTTACAATTTTTACTTAGAGACTTGGGTATCTGTATAAAGAATCCTCTACTATTGCACTGTGACAATGTGAGTGCCACATATATGGCTCACAATCCAATTTTACACGCTCGAACAAAACACATGGATCTTGACTATTACTTCGTTCGAGAGAGGGTTAACCGCAGAGCAATTCAAGTACGATAAGTTCCCACCCAAACTCAAATTGCTAACATATTACTAAAGGTTGAGTAAAGGCAAGGCATCAATTTCTTTCATCCAAGCTCTCACTTCACGATCCGAATGCTGAGCTTGAGGGGGGGGGGGGGGGGGGATGATAGAGCATTAACCCATTCAGTTATTGACTCATTCAAATGTATTTTAAATTTTGATTATTTGTTATATAGGATAGGCATCAAATCTTTGTAAATCTGATAGTTGTAATTCTGTTTTGAAATATTATATAAAGAGACCTCTGGATGCCTTATGATGCATTAGAAATATTAACATGGTATCAGAGGTAGACCCACACGTGATAGGCTTAAAAGACACACGTGCTCCACGTCACCCAAAGAAATGCACGTGTTAGGCTCAAAGAACCCCACACGTGAGGGAGCGTGTGAGAATAGTCCCACATGAGAGAATGGGTATCTAGCAACCAAGAATATAAGTTCTAGGTCCTCTCCATTAATTGCCAATTGGGTTTGAGTTGGATGGCTACAAACTTAACAGTTTCTTGTCAAAAGAGGAAACTCTTTATGTATGAGTGAAAGTTAGTATTTCCCAAATCTCATATATTTTCGTGTTTAAAGGAGTGTGTTTTTGTACCATGACCTTTATTTCTTGAACAAATTTCTTTCATTCGGCTCCGGAGTTCTTTCTTCGTCTTCCCCTCTCCTTTGGGAGTGATCTGTCATAGGTCCGTTCTTTTTATTGAACTTGCAGAGTTCTTCTTCAACGACTATTACTGTCATCATTTTAGTAATCAGCTCTGCCATGGTGCTAGCTACAAGAAAAATTAAGTTTGGCGATTGATGATACATAAAATGGTCAACCGTTGACTGACTTCAAGAAGTCAAAAAAGGACCAGAACCCCAACGGGTCAACCTGTCTCAAGGTAGGAGGACAACTGAGTTCGAGGAGTTCTGTCACCTAAGCCCTTGAATCGGGAGGTCGGCAAGATCATCTAAGGAGCTCCATCCCTGTTCCGCCCAAAAACAACCACGTCTGTCCCTGTGATTCTCAAGAAGTGTAGGTGGTCCACGTAAGCAAGGTCGATGCCTTACGTCCTAAACATGGGAAGGCAAAAGCGTGCCGTACGCTTACCGACTTAATCCCAAATCTTCCTGAAGATCTCAGTCGGCTACGATCCTAAGTGTTTAACTAACTTCGGCTTCAAGAGTCTAAAAGGAGGAAACATCTCCTAAAAGATCTATCACCTCGAGAGATATTTAAGAAGTATCCTTGAACATAGGAACTTATAAATATCCAAGATCCGAGATAAACTCAAAAGGAAACCTTAAATCTCCTAACTACAGAAGAACAGTCTCAATTCTGAACAGTGGATCAAAACCGCTTCATTTATACTGTCTATCATAGTCGGTCCAAAGCAACCTATAAAAAGGCATCACATCATCTTTAACAAGGTACATTCCCCAATGATCAATCAATACTTAATACTTTAATTGCGAAGGACAATCTGACTTTGAGCGTCAGAGAGGTGTCCGAACTCTTTGCAGGTTTTTCCCTATTTAGGAGCAGAAGCGGGAGCTGAAGGAGAAGTATCGATCATCCAGAAGGAGTATTTATCACTCAGACTAATTCAGACATGATTCAGCATCGAAGTCTTTATTCCCTGACTGATAACCGGAATCACCATTTTTGACATCAGCAGCGATTAATCTTTTGGTGATGATATGAAATTCGTTAGTAAAAGTGAATTTTAGCGGCAAAGTAACAAATTGTCGTGAATATATTATTTTAACGACAATTTCAAAATTTCGTCGCTAAAATGGTTACTAAATCTAAGGAGGAAATTTTTAACTTCCTGCCATGTCCTGTAAAAGTTTGCGATGTAAATTAGAGGGAAAATTAATGTTCGTTGCAATGAAATGTCTTTGAGACAAAATAGTTCCTCGCATGCAAATATTTTCTACGAGAAAATGAATAATTGTTGCTAACAATATATTCTGCCACGAAATATACTTCTGTAACAAAAAATTGTCACTGCAGACAATAATATTTGGTCAGTAAAACTATTTTCTACGACGGTTGTAATTATTGCCACTAGACTTTTTCAACATTAAAGATTCATCTAACAAAATAGATGCAAATTCATATTTGTCACCAATTACACTTTTCAAAGAGTACAATTTTATTTGTCGTAGAAAATACTTTTTCACGACAAAATATATTTCATACAAAAATGGTTAATCGAACAATAATTTTTTTTAGTATAACATTTATCCATTTGATCTCAGAATCACCACATTTCCATAATTGAGGGCACTTTTTATTAAATTAGGTAGTAATTGCACTTTGGTGGATGGAACATATTTAATTAAGACTAAAGTATTTTTCGGTTACTTAAAATCATGATTAAATTTGAGATTGAATCTCAGTCTCGACTTTCTCTATTTAATCATATATAATTGAAATTCCACTACGAAGCCTCCAGCTTCACCTAACAAAATGATGCCTCAAGGCTTTGAGACCCCACTCTTTTCCGGAAAGAATGCAACCTCGAGCTTCACCTGACAAAATGATGCCTCAGGGCTTTTGACTTTGAAATTCCACTACGATGCCTCGAAAGTCTACTACCCTGATGATCGTATTCGAGAATGCTCTCTAGATCCAACCGAGTAGAGGGGCCTCACAGGTCAACCAAAAACAGCGTACCTTCAAAATTCAGGCGGTTGGGCTTGAGACGACAAACCTCGACTCTAAACTACTTGCTTGTAATATTTTCCTACGTAACATGTTCGACCTATATAACTTAAAGCTTGAATTTCGTTGAAGACATTACCATCCTTTCAGAAGTTCAACACTACAATTCTATTAAAGGAATATAAACAAATTGCGATTAGAACAACAACAAAATACTACAAAAGCCCCATGGGACCTTTGCCACACTCTCTAGAGTGTCAACTCTCCTTCTACATCCCATTCTGAACGAAGTTCTTTCTTGCAATTCTCCATCACCTTAGGTCGAACACACAATCTAGCAGAGCTCCCCATCTCAACAAGGTTTGCCTCACACTTGTTACGATGTGCCTTAAACCCTTCATAAGAAACCATGAACTTATTGAGTAGTTTGCCTTCAACTCAACAATCTACTCCTTATAGTCAGAGAGAATCTTCTGAGCATGAAATTTTTTAGATACAATCTACAGCAAACAAAGAGGTATGAGACCACCCGACTAAATAAGTCTAATATGCATTTGCAAAGCCTAGAGCTAGGAAACTGACCTCTTTCCACCCGAATGAGGTGGCATTTGCAAAGTTTAAACTTTAGTTGTGATTCCCATTTCACTCAAATGGGTCGAGTTGATACCTAGTCCACTTGGACAATGTTGTGCACTCTTAATGTAGTTATAATCTACAATTATAACTTATATGAGTACTATAACTATAGTTTCCATTTGCAAGGTCTAAATTTCTAGAAGTATTCTTATTCCACTTGGGATGAGCCGACACCAAGTCCATCTAGAAGTGGAAAATATGATCAATGACAAGTCTACAAGTGTGACCAATACGAACTACAATATGATCAATTGCAAGTCTACAAGTGTGACCAATACAAACTACAATAAGCCAATGTTTGTCTAAAGATTTAAAGTATTTCTATTCCACTCGAATGGGGCGAGCCGTTACTAAGTCTATCAGGATTGTATTGTGCAATATTATAGCTTGTGAAGGTTAGAAGTGTGGAAAATTACAACTCTGCAAGGTGATTCGACGTCTAGTCATCTGAAAAATGATCTCATTACGCTCAATAAGGCGAGCCAACATTTAGTCCACTTAGACTATGTTGTGCGTCCTTAAAGCAACTGAAATACAACTAACATGCAGTATGTGACCCTCTCCAGTCTAGCGGGTGGTTGAACGTTTAAAGCTTCCAAGATACTCCTATTCCACTCTTATGGGACGAGCTGGTCGTTAGTCCACCTAGGCTACTGTAGGCATCTCCAAAGCAAAATCTATCCAGCCGAATGAAAATTGGTCCTTCGATACATACTAATAACAGACTGCTGTGAGGTGGTTTGGAGGGCGTCGTCATTTTGCCTCCAAACTGCCACACACGACGGTTTGCAGGGAGCCGATCTGGATTTTTCCGTAATAATTATGGAAAGATCTTCGTGCCAGCTCAACTATTTTTCTCGAAACGCATAGCAACGCTCTGGGTTTTTCTCTTCGATCCATCAATACAAAATTCAGACACTATTATCTAGACTACTAAAAGTAATTTTTCGAACGGAGCCTCACGAACTTTTAGAGTATCGCGATACTTCTAGTACGACGCTAAGCACCAAACCCTCTTCAGCGCTGCAAAATCTACTCTCTAGAGAGTGGGGGACAAACTGTAGTGGCGAAAAATCGTATTAGGCCCATTTCGCCTAAACGCCGCTTAGGCCCATCCTATTTCGAATAAATATCACTTGGGCCCAGCTCACTCGCCTACTAGTTGGACACTGTCCAACGTGGAATTCGACTCATTAGAAGTCCAAACGACTCTAAGCTTTTGTTAACGTCGATCTAGACGAACAATAACCCATCAAAAGTAATAATACTCCAAGCACTCCTTGGTCACCCTCAACCAAGCCTGCAGTTATCGATTGAACCTCAACTCTGAAGATTTCTCCACGTGCCACTTGACTAGGTCACTCAAAGACCCCACATCACCTCAAATCTCTCGAAGTCACCCCTGAGTACGAAGAGTCTAGAGTTGAGGTGGAGCAATCGCGCGGTCAAGTTACTCTAGGCGACAGATCGACGACTAGAACGAGTCTCCCTTAGGGTTCGGAGTCACCCTCAACCCTAATTATTTCGGATCTGATAGACTCCACGAGTCTATCAGTTGCCTATAAATAGAAGGAGACTCAGACTCCAAGGCGAATCGAATGTCAACCAGAACCCTAATGGACAATCTTCTCTCTCCAACTTGTTGTCTTCTAATCAGTACTCTGAACGACAGTAACTTACCTTCAAACTCTAGTAAACTTGAAGCTCTTCTAGAAACGTCAATCCACTTCACTTCTCTATTAGCCAGAATCTCATATCGAGCCTACTGAACTCATCTCCTCCATTACACTTACTATCTTCTAGTAAATCATTCCAGACGACGATATTCTATCTTCAACCTCCAACACACTTGAAGCTCTGTTGGAAGCTCTGATCAAGACAACCTCTCGACCTACTCTAGGAGACGAGCCTGACAAAAAATCCCGTAGAGTTGAAGCTCTGACCACTCTACGAGTCGAGCCATCCTCCGACGATACAACAGGGTGACACCCTCAGCATTCCACCATTTAATATTTACCTTATTCATAGTTTGCTGACTTGACCGTCGGAGTCCCCTTGGCCGGCACCATCCCGGTGTCCCCAAGACTTCACGATTTCTACTTGTTTTTGTCTATCTATAGGTCCAACCAGAACTTCATCCATCTCGAGGTCTAAAACCCAAGTTGTTGGTGGCCCACCAATCGACCTTCTAATAATTGTGTGATGTTCTACCGTCCACATCATAAGAGAGCTATCATGAGAGAAATCGTGAGATAGAGTGAGATCGTAGAAGAGGAAGAGAGATCGTGAGAGAGGAAGAGAGATCGTGAGAGAAGAAGAGAGATCGTGAGATCCGAGAGAGAAATAGACAGTGAGAGCCAAATGAGAGAGCAACACAGAAGAGAGAAAATAAGAGAGAAGGCAATGTAGATTATGGGGAAATAATCAATCTAGTCAATTTTTGGACCCAAAACCAAGATGCCCTGTAGGTGAAATCTTGTTGACCAAAGTCGTTATGCCCTGAAAACTTTTCTTTGTGCCCCAAAGTCGCGACTCCGTTTAATTATATTTTCAATTTACTTGACCATAAGTTATGTGTTTTCACCGTATCTATCACTAATTTACTGTGCCGAATTAATTTTTTTTTTATATAAGTTGGATTTGATATGTTGCTTAAATTGTTGAAAGAAACGTTTCCTAGTAAAGAAAACTTTTGTTGCATATTACAATGTCAAGCAAATGCTTCGTGATTTAAAGTTAGGTTAAGAAGCAATTGATGCTTGTAAATTTGATTGTGCTCCATTTTGGAAGGAACATAAAGATAGAAATGATTGTCCAGTATGCGGGAAACCTAAGTATACGTGGGATGATGGCAACGGTAAGAAAGTTCCGCACAAAGTGTGGCGTAACTTTTTGTTAGCACCAAGGTAACAAAAATAATTTTCATCAAAAGGCACAACTTCTAAGATGAGATAGCATAAAGAGACACTTGTTAACGAGGATGGTATTTTACATAATGCAGTCGATGGAAGCATGGAAAGATTTGGATAAGCGTTATCCCTAGTTTGCACAAGATGCTCGTAATGTTAAGTTGAGTCTTGTCACCGACGATTTAATCCCTTCAGTTACATAAGCAACTCATATAACATGTGGCCCGTGATACTTATCCTATATATTTTACCTCTGAAGAAGTGTATGAAAGATTTTTTTTTATGATGTCATTTCTTATTCCTTGTCCTTAAGCACCAGGAAAGGACACTGATATATATTTACGTCCTTTAATTGCTGAATTGAAGGAGTTATGGCATATGGTGTACAAACTATTTATGTTTCAACTAGAGAAAGTTTTGTATCCATGCAATTGTAATGTGAACCATAAATGATCTTCTTGCATTTGCTAATTTATCTGATTGGAGTACAAAGGATTAATGGCATGTCTTCTTTGTAACAAGGACACTTCATCATTTAGATTGAGGAGTAAAATATGTTATATAGGACATAAATGGTACTTGCCTATAAATCATAGATTGTGGAGAAGAAAACTTAATGTCCAGGAAAATGCAAATATTGGGCCGCACCTACTGAATTACTGGATAGGATTTGCTATAATAACTTCAGAAGATTAACAACTTTAAGCCAAGAAAGAGTAAAAAAATATGCAAAAAAATAAAGCGGCCTCCTAAAGAGCTAAATTGGACAAATAAAAGCATTTTGAATGAGTTCCAATATTGATCGGATCATAAAATAAGACATAAGCTTGATGTAATGCATATTGAGAAAAATATATGTGATAACGTTTTCAGAATATGGAAAGTAAGACAATGGACAACGACAAAGTTCAACTAAATTTAGTTGATCTGAATATAAGGAAGAAGTTGCATCCATAATGGAAAGGAAAAAATATGTAAAGCCTCATGCATAGGCCCATGGATGGGCCAGCGCGGGCAGGGCACCTACGCTGGGGGCCCAACCACAAGGGGCCATATCCTATAACAGGTCGACGTTGACGATAGCCACAATGACATAATCTTTGTGCTAGGTCGGATGGTAAACTTCTTAAACTTCCAAGCAGGTGAAGCAGGATCGAGTCACACGACTAACATGATAATGTGACTAGGATATGTGATTAGGACAAAACTAACATGATTAGGATTAGGATATGAATTAAATTATTTTTATTTTCTTAATAATTATTAACCCCCCATCTTTACCTCTATCTCTTTCATTATTAATTTCTTTGTAATTATTTTTTATTTTAATATGTACTTACTCCTTCCAAATTTTCTTATTTTAATATGCACTTTCTCCTTTCACATTATATCATATTTTAATTTTAATTACTCCTTCCACATCAATATGATTAGGAAAAAATAAATAATCCTAGATGATTAGGATAACCCCATAGACATATTATATAAATTACTTTAATTTCTATTATATAAGACACTTAAATTTCTGGCTGGCTAGGATGAAATAAATCTTGCACTTTCATATTTCTATCCAAATATTGAAATTGATATAACACTTCACCTTCCCTCATTCCTTATGACCTTCCCACACATTAGTTCTCAATTTTTTACCGCCACCTTTAGAAAAGTCCATATATCTCTTAGACTGATTTTACTAATATATTCTTATGTAGCGACATAAAACCAAATATTATGACCAAGAACTCCAAGTTGTAGATGTATATTTCATCATATCTTAAGGTTTTAGACAAACCTTCGAGATGGGTGAATAAGAACAAGAAAACCATTGCAATCATAAGGTATTACTCTATCGTTCTTATGAACAACCACAAAACTAAACATTATAACCAACATATCCAAAGTTGAAGATATATATTCATCATCCTTTTGATACAAAAAAAAGACGTATATTCATCATTCTGTAAATTGGTATAAATGTGTATCGAATAATTTTTGTCTCCGTCAAACATTTATTATTTTTATACTTCCAATTTATGATTTTTGAGAGCATATCAGAACAATGTTGTTTGAGAAGGAGGTGAGAACTGAAAATTGAAACTTCTCAAAGGAGCATGTTTTAAATTAGTCCTTTAAGATTGTGAGGAAGTAATAACGAGAAATTAAAGAGAGGATTTAATAATGAAAGTGAGGTACTATTGTTGATCCAGTTACAAGTAGTAAAGCATGTTTGTTTAGCAATGGCGCCAGGAAAAGCAGGATCAATTATTGGGTCGAATAACAATGGTAGTACAGAGGTTAATCAACGATGGGACATAATAGTCTTTAAGGGTTGGTGTTAAAGTTAGTATAAATTAAGTGATAAGAATGTCAAGATTTGGTACAGAAAGATATTTTTATTACTTTAATATTGACTCTCAGTTTTCAGGTTCATGATATTCGGTAGTTGCTCTTCAAAGTTGTTTCTTCGTAACTCTATCTTAAGCATGTCTGTTTTTCGAATGCTAATGCAGCTATAACTTGCCTGAAAAATTTGAGTTGGAAGACTCAAAAATAAAGATCAATTAAGGCACTTATATACTTTTCTCTATACGTAAACCTTCCAAAGTTGCACATTTATTTCATCATCAAATTTTCTTTTCGATCCGTTGTTTCAGACTCTAAAAGTTTGTCAATTTGTATTTTTACAGCAGTTGTAAATTGTCTGTGCTGAAATTGTAAATATCATATTTTGTGAACTTTAAAGAATTTCAAATAGGAAAGATCAATCACCTCGAGTTTTTTATTTTCGTCTTTATGCGTTTTTTTATTACATCATATTATTTTCGGTGTTGTCAAATTTTATAATATATGTGTATCTTTTTTTATTCGTTATTTTTTTTATCTGTTTGTTTTTCCAAAAGGTTGAATTTCATATTCTATGTACATGTACACTATGCAAATTCATGAGCCAGTAATGATATATTAGGCAGTTTAGTCTTGATGATTATATATTAGGCAGTTTATAGACTAAATGCTTTCGTCCGCTATGAGACACCTAATTAGGACTTTAAATATTCAATTACAAAAATTTTACAAATTAATTTATAAATGTTTATTTATTTAAAAATGGCTTCAAATATTTTACTGAAATTTTTAACTCATGCACACTAATATAAATTGATTTTTAAAATGAAGACCTAAATTATAGTTTAGCCCAAGACTATTGTAGATCAATTTTTAATCAAAATTTGAGATGATCTCGAGCAATTTTAGAAAATTTCGTGGGTGAATATTTGCAAACAAAAATAAAAGTCCTCTTACCTTCTACTAATGAAGCATTTTAGTACATTTACAAACCATTTTGTTTCAACTTGTGACGTTCAGATCAACTTACTTATTCTATTACATAATTGAATATATTTGGAATTAATTTGTTAAATTCACCAGATTCATACGATCTGCGTCATATAGTACGTAATTTTTTGTTTTATAAGGTTCAAGATGTGTAATCTTAGGAGAAACTTAACTTTCTCATTCTCTAATCTGATATTTTCTCATTCGTTGATCTTAGAAGAAACCAAATTCATTATACTCTACTCTACCTAGGTTTCGAATAATGTTCTTAATCAAGTTGGTGATTATATTATTATGATTAGTACCAAGTCTTTAGAAAAATCTCATATGAAATTTTTATCACTTACCCGATAGTGGACTACGTGTGATATGATGTGTTGTTATCCGTATATATTTACGATAGGTTAGACAACATAATTGTATCAATTTCAATTTCATTCCCCTCACTTTAAAGAAAAAAAATCAGACCCCATTATCTCCATTTCGCAAGGGGTGCGGGGGCTATGCCTAGTATACAACAATTAAGATTAGATGAAGAGAAATTGGACGATATATATATTTAAAAATTTGTCCTAGTCAACATTCATTTATCCGAGTCATTTTCTAACTAAGTATCTCGGTCATTTATTTTCTCGTAGTTCATCCTTATGCCTTAGATAACTTTATTGTTTGGTTAGACTTCCTCCTTTCCCCTTAGATGAAGCCAAAATTAGTTCATCCTTTTGCCTTAGATGAAGAAGCCAACTTAATGATGGAGAGTCAAATGATTCTTGTGTATTTATATATATATTTATTACGATTATATATCTTCTATAGTTTTAAGGATTATCTTTTTTGTTTTACTTAATAAACAAGAAAGCTTTTAAGAATGTTTATTTACATTTAGATCATTAAAAAATAAAGTATTTATTAAAATTTTATTAAATAGTTTGCTATTTATTGTAAATCATTAGAAACTTTATTTATTTATATATTAAATTAACTGTTAGAAACTATATATAACTAATTTACATATTTTAGTCCCTCTCTAGTAATTTATTAATTAAAGTAGTTTTAATAAATTTATTGTAAAAAACAGATCAATATGACCGCGAGAAAATAAATTAGCCTACATACTTAGTTGGAAAGTGATTTGGACACATGAATGTTGAGTAGGACAAACTATCATCCAATATCTCAGATTAAGTAATGTGGAAACACTTACTGAAAGTTTACTAATCACAGTAACAGTTGGAGATAGCGATAAAGTCTCTCATTACTCAAGAAGACACGACAATAACATTATCAAATTTATCGATCCGTCCAACATTTGGAGGGAGAGACGAGAACCCAAGTAGTACATTTAAAGCCAATGTAAAAACATTTAAGTTTTCCACCTCGAAGACGGATAAGGGAGTTGATGTTTTGTGTATGTATATAAATATTTATTAAAAATATATACCTTCTATCGTTTTAAAAGATTATTTTTGTTGTTTTACTTAAAAACTATATATTTTATTTATTTGTTTATATTTTAATTGTTAGAAACTATATATAACTAATATACATATTTAGTCCCTCTCTATTAATGTATAAGTTAAAGTATTTTTAATTGTTAGAAAGTATCTATTATATAAAACACAATGTTTTGTGCTGACTAGGACAAACAAAAAGACAAATCCAGCAGTTCGTTGCGATTTTAATACGATCCTCACCCTTTTATCTATTACCTACCGTATTTAAAATTATTAAAAATATTTATATTTTTAAGTAAAGAGATAACATAACATTTAAAACTATATAAATATTTATATTTTTAAGTAAAGAGATAACATAGGGGTGGGAACCGGGATGGGCGGGCAGCCCGGGCATAAAGAGTAACGGGTCAGGCGGGTACGAGAACTTTAACATGCTGACCGTTAAGTATTTCGGGCGGAGCGGACGGGCGCAAATAACAAATCGAGCAGGTAGGGCCTGGTAATCCGTTAATGCCTTTGAAAACAACTGTACAAGGCGCTAGCATCTGAAGGCATGAAGCCCAAGAGTGAAGCACCAAGCCCATCTCCACGAAGTAAACTGAAGACTTTCATGACAGGAGTTCTATTTATTTAGCTTCCCAGGCTCTTCTCTATTACAACATAGACAATGTGGGACTCAAGAGAAAGTGCCTCCAAAACTATTTCATAAACTCCACCCAGCCTCATTCTGCATAGCAAGCAATGTGGGACTAATGAGAGTTATCTGATTCAATATGAGAAGTGTTAACATCTCTCATGAAATAAAAGAACTCTTTCCACCTTATCTCTCTCTAAATCTTTTTCTCTCTCTATCTCTCTAGTTGTTGATTAATAGGAAGAACCCACCTGTATCACTAGAAAATTAGTTCTTCAATTCTCAAATCAGTATCAAATTTCAAAACTTTTCATTTCATGTAGAAATTGAAAACCCAAGTTTAAATAATAATGGTTTGGAATTATTGTACAAATCTTTTCTAGAAAACAAGAGCTGCTCTGAAGAAAGTAATGAATAATAATGGAGGAAAGAAGAAATTGAATAAATTTGAGTATGATACTTCAAGTTATGCTCTTAATTTTTTATGATGGGACAAATAAAATTCTCACTCCAACTTAAAAGACCCTTTAATACAAGAGGTGCTATTGTATTATGCCACAAAGCTTCGATTATCCGTCCGATACCCTTTTAGTAGGACAATCACTTAAAATTGGTGAGGCCAATAAGCTCGTTAGTCGAACATCGAATAGCAATGGTTTTGATGGGCCTTACAGTATGGAGGTTGGGGAGATAAAGTACTCTTGAATGTTGGTAAGTCAAGTAAGTTTCTCCAATATGGAGGTTTGATGGGCTTAGAAAGTTTCCTAAAAAGGTCACCACCCGCAAGTATACGGGCGTCAAGTGATAGTTCCGGTAAGACCGGTTCGTTCCTCAGAGAATAAGTTAAACCTATTCTAAGACTTGGAAGTAACTCGGTTTTTCTTCAAAATTGGGTTTTGGTGTTAAAAATAAAATAAAATAAAATACTAAAATGAACAACGGGAGATGAACTCAAATGGGGGAGAAGACCTAGGATTTTAGAATCTGTTTTAACAAATATTAGTGATGAACTAAACATGCTTATCTTTTCTTATCACTCAAGTTTTGGTAACCGATCATACCAAACCTCGGAAAATAGTCGAATTGAAACCAAATAACCCTAAAGTTTAAATTCAAAGTATCGAAATATTAAGGTTGCAACTACTAACTATCAATCTATAAGCATGATTCATTAAAGAATTTAATCTAAACATGAACCATCAAATCAAAAACATCGTTAGTGAAGCAATCTTTGTATATCAAAACCTAGAATTTAATATTACTACGATTAAAGCATATTAAGATAATAGACATGAAAGGAACATCAACATCATACGTTAAAACTTCATCAAAAATCCTAGATTGAGATATTTAGGTACTCAAATTCATTACAAAGAGTTTTATTATAAGAATCAAGAGTAGAAGAGAAGAGAGATATCACCCAATATTAAGCTTCCATGATAATGGTGATGAACATTGATATAGATAAAGAAGGTCGATTAATGTTGATGAGAGTCCCTCTCACAAGGACAAAAAGAAAACTCGAAGAACCATTTTCTTTAATCTCTCTCTCACAAAAAGATTTAAGAAGTCTTGTTCTCTCTATCTCTCTTCTCACCAAAATAAGTTCTTTTAACAAAGAAGAGAAAAAAGAAAATATATAGAAATTTGTCTCTCTTTACAATTCTCTCTTTAACCTCCTCTCTCTACAGAATTACTCTCAAATAAGAAAATAGAAGAAGCTCACTCTTAATCACCAATCTCTCTCTCTGTTTCTTTCAATTTCCCTCTCTCTGTTTCTAGTACACTCTCAAAAACAGAGAAGAAAAAAGAAGTAAAAGAAAACTGTTCTAAAACCTCTGTTCTACTCCACTCTCTCTCTCTCTCTATAAATGTTGAATCACTGAAGCTCCAGAGAGGCTCCTCCAAAGAGAAGATAAAAAAATAAGATGTCTCTGTTCTGTTCTGTCCAAAGATGAGATGAGCCCCCCATAAGCTCCTGTCTTTGAGATATATATAGAGGAGAAGGATAAGAGAGAAGTATCTTCATCCTTCTAATCAAATCTGTCTTTTTCTCTTATCAATGAAGATAAGAGAAGATATCTCCAGCCTTCCTTCCATTTATGATCTTCAAATGAATCAACAGTATCTCTCTCTGATCTTCAAATCAATGTATCCAGCCCCTGTTATGTGTGAAAAGAAGACCAGGTTCAGTCTGTTGGAGATTTAAGAAAAATAACAACTATAACATAAAGGATCTAACACCATATACTCAAACCAACTATCTTTCAATCACAAATCTCCATTCATCATAAACACAAACATTGTTGTTGTTCCTTTCATTAACAAAGAAAAAGACATTCAAAAACATTAGATAATAGTCATAGATACATACCAATTAATTACTTCAAATTTCTTCACTAAGGATCTTCTCCAAAGAAAGCCCTAGTTTTTTCTCTCTCTAAGCTTACTCAAGTTGTAGACATATCAATCTCTACTACCTCTCTTTAATTAATTTAAGGAGTCTTTTTCCTTCTTTCCCCTTCTAGTTTGATAGACCCATTTACTCAAGCCCACATTTTGTTAGAGAATAGAGTGTTAGAGAATAGAGTGTCATATGAGTCATGTTAAATAGTCCCACATTGCATGGGCTATTATTAGTGTTGGTTCCTTGAGCCTATATAAATGCTTCATATGTAATAGCTAATATCTCATTCAACTATCAATACAACTCTTCTCTCTCTCATATTTATTTATTTTACATGGTATCAAGAGCTTATAAACTCTAACGAGTTAGATCCTTGGGTTTCCGATTAACCGGCGGCGGTAGTCCGTCAATGGCTACCGTCCGCCGGAGTGTCGCCGGAGTGTCGCCGGAGTATTACCGGAATAGTTTTCTACGTTACTTTTTATTCTAAATAAGTTAGGTTTTTTTTTTTAGTAGTTGAGTCTTCATGTAAGTCTTCAACAATGGTTGAAATAGACTAACTAGCCCAAATTAAGAGATACAGATGGGACATTTTCATGTCTCATCAAGGTTGGGGGATAAAGGACTCTTAAATGCTACATTTGATGCGGTCCGTGAAGATGAAAACATTACTACTTATGAGTTAACCCTATCTTTTGTCGAAGCACAAACCCCTAATTCTGTTTCAACGAAGAGACACTTACTTCAATCGCGACCGACGACTAATTCAAGGGGTATGATACTAAAGAAACTCAATTACAATGCAACGTTTTCATTCTTAAGGTTGGAATCAGATGGAAACTTTAGACTCTTTACTTACTACACCAACACTGAAACTTAAACATTTTTTGGAGATGGTGTGAGAGAGTGTGGGTGTCCAACCAACACTGAAACTTATACATTTTTTGGAGATGGTGTGAGAGAGCGTGGGTGTCCAACTAAGTAGGAAAGGATTTTGTTAGTTTACAAAAAGAGTTGTGGTGGTGTCGATGGCCAAATATGAATGTGTCAGACAGAGGCGTTTGATCACTAGGGAGCAGGCCACAGACTAATCTCCTCTCACAGCTTTGTTCTTCCCTCTCTACACTCCATCTTTCAACAAAAAAAATCCAACCATCCATCTTTCAACAAAAAAATCCAACCAAACGTCATAACTCCTTTCAACAAACACGAAAGAACGTTTGAACCCTCCATTTTCATTCTCCTCTCACAACTAGGGGTGTACTCGAGTCGAGCCGAGCCGAGTAGTAAGATGTTCAAGCTCGGTTCGTGTATTTGACTGTCGAGCTCGAGCTCGAGCTCGAGCTCGAGCTCGTTCGAGTAATTGTCCACTTGTTCAAGCTCGGTTCATTTAAGTTTGAAAGAGCTCGAGCTCGAACTCGAGCTCGCATTGTTTTAAGCTCGTTTATCAAAATACTTCAAATTAAAACTTTCTAAATCATCAAAAATACTTCAATGATCATTTGTCACATACAATAATAATGATTAATGATTCATATTTCGATAATTTTTTAATGGTTGATATTTCTTGTACAAGTTTCAATACTAATACGTAATTATGTACTATACTATTATAAGAGTATGTTAAAAGAGTTGTTCACGAGTAGCTCGTGATACACTAAAGAATGTTCAAGCTCGGCTCGTTTATGTAAACGAGCTTGATTTTGAGCTCGTGTTAAGCTCGGGCTCGTTAATATTCGAGTCGAGCACGAGCAATAGCCGAGCCGAGCTCGAGCAGCTCGTTAAGAGCTCGACTCGTGTACACCCCTACTTACAACTTTGTTCTTCTCTCTCTACACTCAACGTAAACACGTCTCCTCATCTTCAATCGTTATCTCTCCCTTCTCTCATGTCATTGCCTACATTGAATGTAAGATTGTTTTTCTAATTTATAGATTGTTAATGTAAAATTGAATATCCAAATGAAATAAAAAAAATTCTGTGAGTTATGGTATTGAAGATGAAATTTTTCAATGGAGATCACAGGTATGTATTCTTCATTTAATCGATGGGATTTTCTTTCTGTTTTTAATCTCCATTCTAAACTTAGGGTTTTCTGGTTCTAATAAATCCATCTTTCTGGTTCACAAAATATTTTGTTGTTAAGTTTAGGGTTTTCTAATTTTACTATAGCAGGTGTGTTTTACTATTAATCTCCATTGCACAACTAAGGATTATCTGCTTTTCTACATTTAATCGACTATACCATTTGAAGTTCTCTTGAAATCATGATATTGAAAATTATTCTCATCTTATTGGTTGCCTGTAGTGGAACTTTCCGGTTGGTTTCACCCCCAATGAGGGGCCGGTCATTACTCCAGCGCATATATTGATAGTAACCGGGGTCGGAGGTCTCTAGCTCACAGACAGAGTTTTGTTGAGATGGTTGTGCCCTATGGAGATCCCAATGAACCACATTATAGGAAAAATGCATTTGATGCAGTGGAAGATGGCCTGGGTGGAAATGCACATTCTCTTAAAAAGGTAAAGTTAGTTATTCTCCGTGTGGTTTTCTTTCTTTTGATTATTAGATTTGCTGCTCGTAGTTTTTTTTTCAAATTTAAGTGTCCGAAATAAATTTGTCTTTTAGGGTTGTGATTGTGTAGGCTACATCAAATACTTCGATGCTCATTTCACCAATTTCACCGGTGGATTTGAAACAATTGAAAGTGTGTTTGTTTACACGAAGAAGATCATGGTATTCTGTGGAAGCATCGAGATTGGAGAGCAGGCTTAGCAGAAGTTAGGCGATCGAGACACCTTGTTGTTCCTTTTTTTGTACCGTGGCTAATTATGAGTATGGGTTCTTCTGACACTTTTATCAATTTGTCTTTCAGGGTTGTGATTGTTTAGGCTACATCAAATACTTCGATGCTTATTTCACCAATTTCACCGGTGGAGTTGAAACAATTGCAAGTTAGTATTTGCTTTCTATGTTCAATATATAAAAATGGTACGTAACCTTCCGTATCTGTAATCAGTGGGAAAAATTATTTTTTGAATCGTTTGCCAACCCATATCTTCCGCTTATTAGTGGTTAGCTTAGTTCCCTTATCTCTACTTCGTTTTCAAACGATCTATGTAACCGAATCTATAGTAAGGATCATAAAGTTTTTGTTTATTGTTACAGGATGGAAAAATAGAAGCTTGGGTTAAGCTAACAGGAATACTCAGCTTAGGTGCTCTACAACCAGGTGAATCCAGAAAATATGGTACAACAATTGCTCCAGGATTATATGCATCAGTGCACCAACATTTCTTTGTTTCTCGTATAAACATGGTTGTGGATTGTATACCTGGAGAAGCATTTAATCAGGTGCATTACTGTGATTAATGGGACTTCTTATGATACATAATTCCTTAAATCACAAGGGATATAAGAGAAATGAGAAACTATCTTCGATAAATGTTTTGATTATTAAATCGGTCCCTCTGCCCATTGTCGCTTCTTGTATGTTTCTTCATCCCAACTCATTTCATCTACTTCTTTAATGAATATCGAATGACTCAATGACCGACTCCTGTCTTCCTCAGGTGGTTGAGGTGAATGTTGAAGTTGAAGAGCCAGGGAATAATAATATCCACAACAATGCTTTCTATGCTGAAGAAAAATTGCTAAGATCTGAAGCACAAGCAATGCGTGATTGTAATCCTTTGTTTGCTCGCCATTGGATTGTAAGTCGTTCCTACATTTTCTTCAAATAATAGTGGTTACTGAGAAGTAATATTGTAAGAATAGTTAGTGACGTTTGTTATTTTTGCGTTAAATAGTTTCTTATTTCTACTCTATTTATCAAAACATCTTGCCTGAATTACTTAAGTACAAACCATCAACCATGCTATCTTCTGCTTTGGCTTAAAAGATGTCGAAGTGCCGATCTTTTGAGATGAATTCAGTAACATGTGGTTTCATGGTTCACTGCGCCTATGATTACTTAATGTCCAATTGAATGAACTTCAAGTGTGGGATGTCCCGTGAAAAAGTTTGAATAGCTTAATTTATTTCGTTAGTAAAGACATGGTTTAACTTGTCTGTCACTGTTTTTTATTCAGATCAGGAACACGAGAAATGTGAACCGCACTGAGAATTTAACTGGCTATAAACTAATGCCTGGTTCAAATTGTTTGCCATTGGCTGGCTCTGAGGCAAAGTTTCTGAGGCGAGCTGCTTTCTTAGACTTAAAGCAAAATCTTTGGGTTAAAGTCACCTTGTACCGTGATGAGATGTAGGGGTGTACTCGAGTCGAGCCGAGCCGAGTAGTAAGATGTTCAAGCTTGGTTCGTGTATTTGACTGTCGAGCTCGAGCTCGGGCTCGTTCGAGTAACTGTCCACTTGTTCAAGCTCGGTTCGTATAAGTTTGAAAGAGCTCGAGCTCGAACTCGAGCTCGCATTGTTTTAAGCTCGTTTATCAAAATACTTCAAATTAAAACTTTCTAAATCATCAAAATACTTCAATGATCATTTGTCACATACAATAATAATGATTAATGATTCATATTCCGATAAGTTTTTAATGGTTGATATTTCATGTACAAGTTTCAATACTAATATGTAATTATGTACTATACTATTATAAGATTATGTTAAACGAGCTGTTCACGAGTAGCTCTTGATACAGTAAAGAATGTTCAAGCTCGGCTCGTTTATGTAAAAGAGCTTGATTTTGAGCTCGTGTCAAGCTCGGGCTCGTTAATATTCGAGTCGAGCACGAGCAATAGTCGAGCCGAGCTCGAGCAGCTCGTTAAGAGCTCGACTCGTGTACACCCCTAATGAGATGTATCTAGGGGTGAATTCCTTAATGCAAAGAGCATAAACCTACTCACATGTCAAATGTCATAATCTCTTTTAGTAGGAGGTCAGTGCAAAGTTCAACCAAAAGTATACATTGGATGCATTTACTGTATGATAGTATTTTAGAGTTTTTTTTTTGAACTGTTCAGCGTGTGCCTCGAACCCTTGACCTCTAAGGAGGAAGATTATACCTCTTATCACTCCAACCAAGGGTTGTTGGCAGTGTTCTAGAGTTGATATTCTATATGCTAGATCTTTTCAATTTGTATTTGCTAAGTTGTCTTTAGACTCTTATACTATTTTCCTTCCTTGAAGAGACACTTCTTTTACACAATGTTTATTGGTCCCCTTTATAATAAAAGCCTAAAAGTATGATATATAACTTTCAAAAGGTTCTCCATAAGACGGATAATCCAGACTGTTACCATGATCTTAATAATCAATTGGAGGAGGCATATAATCAACAGGAGAGCCTCTGGAAAGAGAAATCCCGTAATGACAACATCCATTTAGGTGACCGAAATACAAAATTTTTCCATGCTAAAGCCATTCATCGTAATCGGAAAAATAGAATCACCACCATTAAGGACAACCAAGGATCCTGGTTGCAAGAAGCATCCGATATAGCGAATCTCTTCACTCTTAATCTTCAATCTATTTCCACTTCTACTGAGTCTAACATTTCGGAGGAATTACTTGAGCTCTTTGTTAATCAAATTACCAATGAGCAAAATTCTATACTCACGAATAAACCTTCTGAGATTGAGATTCACAATTCGGTCACGTCACTCAAATCAGATTCGGCTCCAGGCCCTGATGGTTTCCCGCCTCACTTCTATAAGACTAACTGGAACACGGTCAACGCTGACCTTATTGCCTTAGTGTCAGATTTCTTTCTTCATGCTACGCTCCCGGAGCATGTTAACCATACCCATATCTGCCTCATTCCCAAAACCAAATCTCCCCAATCTACTTCGGACTATAGACCCATTAGCCTTATGAACACTACTTATAAAATCATTACCAAAATTCTGGCTAATCGTCTCAAACTTATCCTTGCTGATATCATTTCCCCTTTTCAATCAGCCTATGTTCCGGGCAGGCAGATTACTGATAATGTTATTATCAGTCAGGAAATTACTCACTCATTTAAGCGTGTTAAGGGATCTAAAAGCTATTTTGCTCTTAAACTTGATATGTCTAAAGCTTTCGATCGCATTGAGTGGCATTTTCTTGAATCTATTATGAGCCGGTTGGGCTTTTCTTCTCATTGGATCAACCTTATTCACACTTGTATTTCTACCTCTACTATGGCGGTCCTCATTAATGGTAGGCCTGGCCCTACTTTCAATGTCAGTAGAGGTATTAGACAAGGTGATCCTCTCTCTCCCTTCTTGTTCACTATCGTTATGGAAGGACTTAGTCGCCTTCTAGAATCTAACAACCTGGCTATTCCTTTCAAAGGCTTTACCATTCCGCGCACCAACATCAACTTGAAGCATCTTCTTTTTGCCGACGATTGTATCATTTTTGGGCAAAATTCTTTGGAAAACATTTCTGCGCTTCAGCATATCCTGAATAATTTTTGCTCGTCTTCTGGCCAGATGATCAACTTCGAAAAATCTACTATCTTCTTTTCGAAAAATACTCATCCAAAATTCAAGCGTATCATTATTCGGAACTTAAAAGTCCGTCAATCCTCTAATCTCGATAAATATCTGGGTACTCATCTTTTCATCGGAGCTAATAAACAGAAGGTCTTTTCCTCTCTGGTTACTCAAATCCAGAATAAGTTGTCCAAATGGCAAACTTCCCTTCTCTCTCAAGCGGGTCGCTCTATTGTAATTAGTACAATAGCAGCGGCTGTTCCCCGATACCAAATGCAATGCTTTGCCATTCCAAAAGGTATAAGCAATCGCATTGAAGCTCTTCAAAGAGCTTTTTGGTGGGGAAAACTTAAATCTATCCACACTATTAACTGGTCTGCCATTTGTCTCCCAAAAAAGTTGGGAGGTCTCGGTTTCAGATACCCTATTCTTGATAATCAAGCTTTTTTGTGTAAACTTGTCTGGCGTCTTCAAAAGAATCCTAGTTCCCCCTGGGCGACTATTCTCATTGCCAAGTATTTCAACAAAGATAATAAACCTAAGTTGGCTAAACAGCATCACTCTTGGCTGTGGAAATCCATATCTAATTATGTTGGCAAAGTGTCCAATTTGACCTTTTGGGATATTAATAAAGGTACGAATATTAATATTTGGCAGGACTATTGGATTCCTAATCACCCTCCCCCTCTACCCAACAGTTTTAATAGTAATCTTACGAAAGTTCATCAACTCATCAAGAATAATCAATGGGATACTAATACCTTAAATCAATGCTTTAATCGTAATATTTGCAATGCAATTTTAAGTATTAATATTCAGGATCAGGAGGATGACATTGCGCGATGGTCTCTTACGAAATCAGGTAAGTTCACAATTAAATCTATGTACTACCATTTACGTACTGAGCACTATCCTTACGAAATGAAAGAATGGGCTTTTATCTGGCATTTAACAATCTTACCTAAAATCAAACTATTCCTCTGGAAATGTTGTACTAACAGTTTACCTGTGAGAGATAAAATTGGCAAATATATCGAGCATGTTTATAATTGTGAATTCTGTCATAATCAAGAAACTATGATTCATGTTCTTCTTCACTGTGATTTAGCTAAAGTTATTTGGCTTCATTTTAATGTTATAACGAGTAATATCAGTAACCTGGTTGATTGGATCATATCATGGAAAGATATAGAAGACCACATTAGTAGTCGTTTTGCGATCATACTTTGGAATATATGGAAAGCTCGATGTGATAAATGTTTTGAGAAAAAAGACCCAGTACCAATGATAATCATTGAAGCTATCAAATGTAGTAGTTCGTGCCTGCAGCAATTACAATGTTCACAAGGGCACACTGAAAAGGACAATGGTTGGTCGCCACCTATCTATCCTTTTATTAAAATTAATGTGGATGCCTCCTTTATAGCAGTTCAAGATGACGCAGGGATAGGGTGCATTATGCATGATTACCAGGCAAATTTCCTTGCAGCAGCAGCTTTCACTTTTCGGAGACAAAATGCTGAAGAGTGTGAAAGTGGAGCGATCTTCAAAGCTCTTCAATGGGCACTTAAAAAGAAGGTGGAATTCATACATATTGAAAGTGACAACCTTAACATTGTTCAAAAACTCAACATGGAAAAAGTAGACATATCTTGGCAGTCAGAAAAAATTATAGAGAAAGTGCAACAACTGGAGAGCTATTTTGCAAAGGTGATCTATACTCATACCCCCAGAGAAAGCAACCATAAGGCAGATCTGTTGGCTAAATGGAGTAGAAGAAACAAAGGAACTTGGATGTGGCTCTCTCTATTAGATCTTCCGCAGGATTTGTATGTGTTGTTTTAGGTTTCTTTTTTGTATCTCAACAAAAAAAAAAAAAACTTTCAAAAGGTTACTATTTCCGTCAAAAGCAAATATTGGACTCAGGCTCGCACCTAACTTAAAAGTTTTCAGGTAATTTTTGGTCGAAACAAATTTATATCCAAATGAATGACACACTAATTTATATGGTCAGTTAAACATTGTTGGCTAACTTGATATGAAATAGGCAAAAGACTATATTAAAATATATATGGTATGCCCATTTTCAATATGTTTTTTTTTTTTTTTTTGTTGAGAGCCCATTTTCAATATGTTTGTTCGTCTTTGTTTTAAGGTTAGGGTTTTCCGATTTTACCATAGCAGGTGTGTTTTACTATTAAAAATAGTAGTATTACTAATTATTTTTTAATCTCTCTTGGTTTACCATATCGTAAATATCGAAAGCCTATATATACATGAGATTAGATTCATAAAATATATCATAATGGTAAAATATTTTCTTGAACACTTTGCAACCAATGGCTTTGTGGCTTTACTATTACTTTATCTCTTCAAATATACTCAATCTTTTTTTATGAAACTGTAGTAATAAATAATTTTTGCAGAATTTGTCCTTCGTTGGTTTCTCACACTTGGTCATGTTTTTTCTAATGAAACTACCCTATGTTCTATCTTTCTCTCTTAAAAAAAATTTAGTATTACAAATTGTTTTCAAATCTCTCTTGGTATTTTTCTTTAAGATTCATATTCTTCGTGGGTTTGTCATGATATTCTATAATTCAACTGAAACAGAGGTGAAGTTAGTAAGTGATGAGTCATGAAAATGCCTCATTTGAATCTCTTAATTTGGGCTAGTTGGTCTATTTCGAGCAGTTACTCTGATGAATTGTGTGTTTCTCTTACTCAGGGGTCTTTTAAGGAATTGAGCACGAAAGACGGATACAATCAGGATAAAGACATACTTGAGGGCATTTTGGTCATTTGGAGGTTGTGGTGTTCTGGAATTTTTAGTACTCAGTTGAAAAGAAGAGTCCAAAACGAACCAAACGGCGAAAACGGAAGTCAAATCGGGTTCGGATGAGCAAAATATGACTGGTCAAAGTTCAAGTCAAAACCAAGTCAACATGGATGATTTAGTGACACTTGGCGCACATCCGGACGTTAGGGTGAAATTTCGGTATACTGGTGGGCTATGCGGGACGCTTATTCGGGATTCTCAGTGGTCATGATTCAGTACAAACGAGCACACGATACTTAAGTTGTTCATGGACACGCTAGCAACATCTGACGACTTGTGGACGTTTCGTTGGATCCTATGTTGCTGGGCTTGTGTCGCAAATTATTTTCCTCTGCTCGCGAAGCACAGAATCATTCAACCTTATCAGTCAACAACCGTACGTGATTCTTTCTCCTTCTCTTATCTTCTCAAATTAAAATTGAGAGATTTTCCGAGATTGGTTTTGGGCGAGATTTGTTGGGCTACTAATTCTATATAACAGAGGGGATAGAGGATTATTAATAGACGTTTTGGAGAGAACAGAGAACAACAAATAGAGAGAGAAGGAGAGCCATTATCATTCTCGGTTTCGAAAAAAAAGGATCATCATCATCATCACTTTTTTGTTTTATTTTCTTTTTCTTGTAATCTTTTTCTTTGTGTGAGAGAGAGAGTTTACAGAGAGAGAGATTACAGAGAGAGAGAAAGATTGTAGAGAGAGAAAAGGAGAAAATTGGATTGATTTTGTTCTTCATTTACTGTTTCTGTTAGAGAGAGAGATAACATAGAGAGTAAGAAGAGAGAGAGAAAACAATAGAGTGAGAAACAGAAAATTAGAAAGAGAATACAGTGGAAAATAATTTTCGCACAGAGAATTCAATTCCGAGAAGACGAGAAAATCGTTTTCCCTTAAGGCGCGTTTGGCGGTTTTTGGGGAAAATCAGAAGGAAATCGTTTCCAGCGAGAAAAAAGTTATGTATTCTCCCCTCTTTACTTCTTACTTTATTTTCTGATTTTTATCATAAGTTCCATGAGTAACTAACTCTTCTATCTAGGGTTTCAGATGAAGTCATCGTAATTATTTTTATCGATACGATTTATTACTAAGTTTTATTGCTTTTAAAGATAAAATCTTCTGGGTTTTTAGACCATTCATGGACTGGAATCTGAGTTATACAAAAAGTTCGTTGATTAATCCAAGTAAATCGTCGTCAGAATTGTCAGGAGAACGGATTCAAAAACCTTAGGTTCTCCCATTTCCTGAGTTTTAAGTTAATCATTTAAGTTTATTTGCTATTTTCATTTGAATCATATTATCAAATCCATTTTTGAAGTCATAAATAGTTGTAAGGTTAGAATTTAAGTTTGACTAAGTCTTTATGGAACGACCCGGTCTTACCTGAATTTACAACTTGACACCCGTGCACTTGCGGGTGTAGACCTATTTAGGAAACTTTTTAGGCCCATCAGTAAGTATTGTGTTTCGATTGCCTTTGCTTCATTCAAGGTTATGCCAAAATCCATGTGCATGATTAGTTTTTCAACTTCTTGGGTACTTTTTAGATGATTTATCATGTTTTCTAATGGTTGGTACTTAAGTATTTGGATTGTTATTAGGTTAATCTTTGATATCTGATGATGGGTTGTTCTTTCATTTCCAAGTTTCAGATGTTCAATGTTCAATCAATATGTTTTTAGTCCTTATTTGATTAGATGAATCAGAATTTCATCTTATTGGATATTCTGATTAAAAGTTTTTGTGGAAATTTGTAACTTTTAGGTGATTAGAATCAGATTTCAATAGTCATTTGTTTTTCTTTCAATTTGATGTTAGAATATACCATCTTAAGAGTCAATTTTTCAACCGATGTTTTGTCCATTTTTGCAGGTCCATTCAATTATGGAGGAAAGCCTTATGGAAGTCTTCTTAAGTTTTATCTCAATCCAGACAGTTGGTCCAAGGTAAACTACTACTGATCCAAAAGATTTACCTAACTAACTGAATTTCTACAGCAAAATTGAGAGATTTTTCAGTGTTAACAAGACTTGGTATGAAAACAGATTAAGCAAAATGGGTATTGTTGTTGTTAGAGACTTGAAATCTTACAAGTATTGTTGGTTTATTAGGTTTCTGACATTATCTATTCTCTTGTAAATGTTGGATTATCTTATTACGAAACCTCAACCGACTACCAAATTAGAGACATAAAGACTGCTATAGATCCAAAGACTTTTCTACTCAAGGTATTTCATCACGTAACAAAATTGACAATGTCCAAGAGATTTCATATGTTTATAGAATTGAATAATATTTAACTCGTATTGGTTTGACGGTTCCTCATTACGTCGGTTTTTACTGCTATAGGTATAAATATATTGGAATCTTCAAAAGAAGAAGACATGAGTTAAGCATTTCTGATGATGAGTTTTCTTTTGTACCTGAATTTGCTTTTAATCCACCTTTACCTATTTGTGTTTTCTTTGAAGTTTGAACAGTTGTATTGTTAGATGCATTGCGGATATGCACTCATTTTGGCCTATTATTTTGTCTTATGAATTGGGGATATACATTTATCTCCTATTGCTTTTGACGATGTTATGATAATCAAACTTGGTGGATAGTGAAAGTCGATTTGACCTTGATCTTAACGATATTATGGTCAAGTGACTGAATTAGCTTTCCATTCAG
Organism: Eschscholzia californica; assembly: GCF_041429995.1. Taxonomy (NCBI): domain Eukaryota; kingdom Viridiplantae; phylum Streptophyta; class Magnoliopsida; order Ranunculales; family Papaveraceae; genus Eschscholzia; species Eschscholzia californica. The sequence goes on along the minus strand of NW_028238472.1, from coordinate 18,533,407 downwards.
GTGATGTTATAGTTTTGAATTAACATCTAAGTTTTGCTACAAATTTCTTGAACTATTCTCTATCTCTCTCTGTCTCTATATATTTATATATACAGATGTCGGGTTCAGTTTTATTTGAATCCTTTGTTTATGATGTTACTGATGTTAATGTTTTTTTCCCTTTCCCCAATTCCATTTTTATTTTCAGGATTTGATTTTGCCGAGACCTCTTTTTTACTGTTTATAAGATTGCTCTGTTGTTCATCTTCATTTAGGCTTCAATTCCATTCAACCATTTCATAGTTTACTTGTTGGAGATTTTATGTATAGTTCGACGGATGATATGATTATAGAGTTGGAAATTGGTGAGCAAACCCTAGCTAAAATATATTTAGGAAACTAAATTCTTTCCCGTGCATAAGATTTTTATCGCCGACCATCAGCAACGACTCTACTTGGGGTACATATTGTATTAATTTTCGATAAGTCTGTTGGGAGTTAGTATTAACAATAAGAGTACACAATCATATCAAAGCAAAGGGTGGTTAAGTATATGTAAAGGGTGGTTAAGTATGTGTAAGAGTCGAAGGATTTTCTATTTGAGCAGAAGGAGGGAAAGTATCGATATTGCTTCGCATGATGATATGGTCAATTTAGTGAACGAGTATAATATGATAAAACTATTGGACCAGCTAATGACATAGATTTACATGATGCCACAACATGTGGATTGAACAGATTTATGGATGAATATGACAGTGCGAGATTTGCATGTTACGAAGAATGTTATGAAGAATTAAACAAGGTGTAATCGTCGGGACTCACTGTCTAAATCTACTATTTGTATTAGTGCGCAAGAAATCCTAATAAATGATACCAAAAAATGTTATTTATGGTCAATTCTTACCGAAGTAAAACAACTCTGTTGTTTATATGGTTATGTCAATGACGTTAAATAATATTTAATATTTATAAATTAGTAATACCAACATCTTTTTTGTATACTCAACACAAAAAAAATCATCTTTTTTGTATATTTTTTTTTTTTTTGCGTGGCTTGTCGAGTTTATCCTCGAACATCAGGTGACAAAAGTTGAAGATAATGATAGATAAACCTTCTTCAGCATTTTCAACTTTAATAAGAAATGGTTAAGGACCCCATAGCAAGCAAAATAGATTTACTACTGGTATTTCTCCCTTCTTTTCATGCGGTTCTTGCAACTCGTACTCATACACCTTAGTTCCATATCGCTGAGATGGGAGTTCATCTGTACGGGAATCTTGAGTTTCTAATGGACCATTTCCAGATGTATTCGTTCGGATTAGATCTGCATTGTACAATCAAGGGGTGTCTATGTTATTATGATACTTCTTCTAATTGTCTTTTCTCATAGTGTTGTTCTGATTATAGGACATTCCCTTCATGGTTTCTGGTAATTGTCTCAGATCTTTTCAAAGAGTGTGTGACATGGGTACAAAACCGTCATCGCTCTTTAAGAAGCCATTTTTTTTCAAAGCTTTAACAAGCCATTTGATGATGTTTTCTGCAACATGTTGGTTTAGTTTAACAACCCATTTTCTTTGGGGTTCAAAGATACATTCTCAAATTCCCAAATGTCTCTGCAAGTATTTGGTTTCTTTAAATTCACATCAATTTAAATTGGTCAGCGCTTTGGGGAAAGCTAAATATTTTTCGGAGTGTGAAAACTTGGTCAAAAATTAGTCAATTTTGTTTGACAATTTTATTTTGTAAAGTGTTAGAGGGAAATAAAAATTAAAATAAAAACTCTCCACCTCACCTCTCTCTCTCTCTCTCTCTCCACCTCACCTCTCTCTCTCTCTCCACCTCACCTCTCTCTCTCCCCACCACTATGTCTTTTCCGACCAAGTCGCCGGCCGAAAAATTTTCCGGCTGGCGACCGGAAAAAAAATTCACTCTCTCTCTCTCTCTCGAAACTCCGGCGAAGGGGTTTCCCTTCGCCGGAGTTCCGATCTGTTGAAGAACAGACTAGATCAGTTCCTGAAAATAAAGAATTGATTAAGTACAACAGTAAAATTTTTGTCTTTCTATCTCTCACACTGTTATGTACTGAAGCTTTGTCAATCTCTTCGGCTCAAGAACAAAGTAATGGCTAGAAACTGAGAGGCCGAGAGAGAGGGAGAACATTGAGGGAGGGAGAGAGAGAGAGAGAAACAATGACCACCATAGTGTGAGATTAGAGAGATAGACCGAGAAAGAGAGATAGACCGAGAAAGAGAGATAAAATGGGTGACAGTGAGAGAGAAAAAGATAATCAACATGAGAGAGATAGAGATAGAATCAGGAGAGAGAGAAGGATAGAAGAAAGGATAACATGAGAGAGAGGAAGAGGGAAGGAGATGAAGATTAGGAGGGAGAAATTAAAAAAAAGTCAACTTTTGGACCCAAAATGAAATATACCCCTACATCAAATCAAGTTAATTAAAATCTTTATACTGTAGAGAATTTTCTTTATATCCCAAAAGGACGACCTTTAAATTAAGTGTCATCTAGTAATTGTAAAATATGTTAGTTTCTTTCCATTACTCTAATTAAGGGTCAATTTATGTACTTTGCTCTTCCTATACCAAATTGGTTTAAGGAGAGCGTTATAATAATCACTTAATAAATAACTCTAAAATATAAGGATTTTGAATAAAAAGTAACAATATTTAATACTTCATTCTATTTTGTAAAAAAAAATTGACATAAACACTCAACCCTAATATCGGTCGCTATAATCAACATCACCATTAACATAACAAACACTACAAAATACAAAGGCCTACTATCATTATTGTCTTAGTTACAAGCTCTAAATGATGCCTCAAGATCTCAAGGATGACCACCATTGATGAAGGAGGCAACCAACATCAAAGAAAGAAGAGTCATTCGACTTAAACGAAGACATCAACTTAAACAAATGCATCGACTTAAACGGAGGCATTGACACATATATAATGAAGATAAAATGTCTCCGGTCGAAAAATTCTTATTTTGTCTTTCTCTATGGTTGAACAAACATTTTTAAGGTTTTAGGTCGGGTATAATGAAAAAAAACCACAAATTTCGACCAAAGCGGATGAAATTGATTTATTTTTTCAACCATTCTTTAAGAAAATACGTAATATTTAATTTGTCGTGGACAAAATTTGTTACACTTTCAGTGGTATTAGTTGAAAATTTCACTATTTTCATTTACGAATTTTTTTATGCTAAGCCGAAACTTCTTTTGTGTAAGTTACGTAATCTAGGAAATCAATCAAACCAACAAGAGGTATGAATCCCTTATTTTCTTAACGGAGATGAGTGTCATGATAATCAATTAGAGTTTAGGATTTTCATCTCTTTTTGATCAATACTGTTTTATGGGTGGGAGATGTTTTTTTACCCAATAATTTTTGAGATATTTTGCTATTTTGGGAACAAGAAAGATGTATCCCCTATACTAAAAAGACTGCTATCCCTTCCTAATGCATTCCTCTACTAAGTAATTCTCTTCCTTCGCCAAAGACCTTATCAAAAAAATTAACCTTCCCCACCAAAATAGTTGCCGATTAACCACCACGATTTTCTCCCCACGTGCTCCAAAATATCTTAGAAGTTGCCTTTTGAAACATAGACAGTCGGATTACTCGGTCAAATGCTTCTAATTTCTCATCTAAATTTCCCATCTAAATTATTGAGTATCCACCAACTTATAACAACTATCTATTTTTTGCCTTAATCTATAATCTTCTGGTTTACATCTTCCAATATTCATTCATTCTTTCTCTCTCTCTTCTCTGTCTCTCTCTCTTCAAACAATGGCACCAAGAAGGACATTCAGAGACTTGGTTGGTATTCTCAAAGACAAAGCATCAATAAGCAAAGCAACACTCTTTTCCAAACCAAGTATTTCACCTCTTCACCTTGCAATCCTCCGTGCCACCACCCACAACCCATCAACACCACCAGACAACCACCACATCGCCGCCGTCCTCTCCCTCGGTGGTCAAAGCTCTCGCGCCACCGCCTCTGTTTGTATTGAAGCTCTCATGTTTCGTCTCCATAATACCCATAACTCTTATGTAGCAATCAAATGTTTAATCACAATCCATAGTATAATCAAGAAAGGTTCTTTTATTCTTTTAGATCAACTCTCAATTTACCCAAACACAGGTGGAAGAAATTATCTTAATCTCTCTATGTTTCGTGATAATTCAAGCCCTGAAACTTGGGAATTATCTTCTTTTGTTCGTTGGTATGCTAGAGTTCTTGAATATCAATTACTAACTTCAAGAAATCATGGGTATTTTCTATCTTCTTGGAATTCGAAACCGAAATCGAAAACTAGTTATGAGAAAGAGATTTCAGAGTTAAAGGAAGAAGAAGAGAAAGTATCTTCACTTTTGAATGGAGATTTATTGAAAGAATTAGATGTTTTAGTTGGATTAATAGAAGAGATTTGTAAAGCAACAGAGTTATTGAATTTTGGGAAGAATATGTTGATTAATGAAGTGATGATTTTGGTTAATGAAGATTATAATTTAGGTCAAAAGAAAGTATGGGTTAGATTTAATGAAGTTAGAGAAAGAATGGGTAATTTTAGTTTTGTTGATTCAGTTGAATTAGTTTGTGTTTTGAAGAGATTAGAGATTTGTAAAGAAAAAGTTTTGTTATTGTTCTTGAATAGAAAGGGATCAAAACAAGATTTAGTTTGGGATTTAATTGATGAATTAAAAGAGAAGATTGAAAAGGGGAGGAAAGAAGAATATGGAAATGGGAAGATGATGATTATGTTGAGAAGAGAAAAGGGTAGTGAGTCAGCTCGTTTTGGTGAAAGAGTTATGATGGTTGAATCGGATAACTCAGTCCGATTTTCTTCAGCTAGATTTGATTTGAATCGGGCTCTTCTTCCTATTGTTGAATCCGGATCATTGTTTTGATTTTTGATAGACATATTAGGGTTCCTGTTTTAGTGGGCAAAAGTGATACGTATAGTTCCTTGGTGACTTCGTGGTACAAGAGATATTTAGTGGGATTTCAGTAATGTGTATTATGAAAAAGTGTGGATTTCAATAATTCTTCCTTCTAAAATGTCAGTTGTCTTATTTACGGTACAGGCAAAGAGGCAAACATTGGAACTATCAAGAAAGTAATTTTATCACTTTTTAGTGGAAAGCGATGATGTAGTGGGTGAAAACTTCTCTTTCTTTTACAGTTTTCCTAGAGTTTTGGTCTTCTAGGTATATGTGTAAATATTTCTTTAACTATTCATGCAATATTTCATTAAAAAAAAAACTATTCATGCAATGGTAAAACTCTACCCTGAAAGAAAAAATAAAATTCACAAAAAATGGTTTTATAGGGCCATCCTCAATAACCTCTACGAGGTTATACATGTAATTTGGATTTTATCGATTTATTGGTGAATTTTTCACCCACTTGTAAAACAATATTGGCTAGCTATGAAACTTTTTGTTTTCAAGTGGCCGATGATATGGATAGTGTCAAGATTCGGAGGATCTGTTGCATTACATGACTTATATACTCATAGAACACGTTGAATTGTTGATAAGTGTTCTAAAGCGTTAATGTTGAGACTTATAAATTACATCGAGTGTATCTTGAGGATATATTATGATCGTCAAAGTGATAATGCAGAACTTCTTAAGTGTGGAAGAGAATACAATAATTTGACTAAAATTCCGTATACTGGCTCATTGAAAACCAAGATAATAAATTTATATGGAGTATGATATAGAACGCCAAGATGTCTTATCTTTCTTAATTTATTATTTTGTGGTTTGTTGCTTGCTTGGGCATTGATTAGGACATATTTCTACTCATCCTTATGTTTATTACGTCTTTTCTTTATCGTTTCTTTTCATTCCTTTTTTTTTTTATGTTAAAAGAGTGTCTTTTCATTCCTTGTTATGTTATTTGGTGATTTCTTGCTTGCTTTTGCATTATTACTAGGTATTTGTGGTCATTGTTGTGTTTATTGTTTATTATGTCTTTTACCTTAATTTAGCATCAACAATTTTTTTTTTCTCTCTCCTGGGTAAAAATGTGAATGTAGGTTAATGCTTTTAGGAGTTCTTGTTTTTTCAACTAAACATAGAATTCTTTTCAACAAAAAAAAACGAAAAATAGAATTCAGGGAGGACCTTTTGTTTACGTAAGAAATATTTGGGTGTGGCGTATGCTTTTTTTTGCTAGAAAAAAAAAATTGTGATGGAAAATCTAAATGTTTGTGTTGGACAAAGGGTTAGAAAAATTGATTTTCTCATCTTCTTCTTATGTAATTTAGGGTAAGGGTCCCTCCAATTTTAAGCTTTGAGTTGGTAATTACCATAATGTTTGTTATTATCATATCTTCTCCTCCAAAATCATGTTCACCAACAAAAACATAACCAATATTGTTGGGTCAAACGTTAGCCAACTATGATCAAGTCAAGATGAAAAAAGATTGACCTAGACCACATGATAACAGACCTAGTCGAAGCCACCAGGGAGGTGGATCTGACAGAGCTATGCCACTTGAGCTCTGACATGAGTAAGAGTATCCAGGCACCTTGAACCCTAATCTGCTATGCCACTTGAGCTCTGACATGAGTAAGAGTATCCAGGCACCTTGAACCCTAATCTGCGAAGCCCAAAGCCCTGCTCTGCTAGCAACAAGCTGCATGTCAACCACAAAGCCCTGCTCTGCCAGACATAAAGCCTGCCCCGCAGGCACGAGCAACACTATATATCAATGACAAAGTTTGGTAGCCAGAATTATCATTCATCGATAAGGATGTCTTTAGTATTATCAATTCTAGAGTCTTTCTAGGTCGGAACAAAGCCTTCAGCTAGAGTTAAGGGCTTGATCAAGAGTTTTGGAGCTCAGGATGTTTGTTAAGGGTCAGAATTAAACATCAAAGTACAAGGGCAAGAAGGTTCAGTTTCGCAGAACCTTAACACAAGATTATTTTCGAACATAAGCAAAGAAATAAGAGACGTAGACATACATAAAATAAGGCAACGACCCTTGACAACTAAAAAAGCTTATATTCATCAATCAAGCAGGCTTCAATTACAAAATTAGTTATGGTGGTGACACCGCTGTGCCTAACACGTCTATGAGAAGAATAACATGATGGATAGTGCTCGGGATCCCCATAAATTTCAACTGATATCCTTTAAAGAGGTAACCCGTAGATAATTGTGAAGATGTACCTACCAGAATGAAATAAGTGCATCTTTGAGTGAGCTACCGATCTCATATGAACAAAATAAGGATCAGCCATTTGGAAGGACAGAGATTTGTTACACCGGATGACCGTCACACAAAAGAAATCTCCAAATGTCGTATCCGGAGGCTGGAGCTTACCCAAAGAGTGAAAATCATCGCAGGGATTTCAAACCCTACAACACGAGAAAACACATGTAGAACAACGAAAGCCTCCTTGGTATGGAGAGAGAGAAATACAATTATCTATTTATGCTTGGAAGATGATAAAGATGCCACAAATTTAATCTCTGGAAATGGAACTAATTACAAACGGTGGGCAGGTTTCAATATGAACCTCTACACCTTGTCAATGAAGAATTTAATGCTAAAAGACCAGGGTCAATGGATCAAGTGATCGGATAAAAAAACCTTGGAAGGCCTTGGAGGTTTCGGATATGAAGTCTTAGATCGGTAAGCCTAGTCACGAACAAAGGTCAGCTTAGATGAGCAAAGAGCTCGGGTTCAAATCTGTTCTTGATATGTTCTGTAGGTCGTGCCACTGAGTAGAGGTTTTCTTTGAACACTATATGTTATTATCACAAACATTATAACATTCTAAAAACCTCTACTCACAAATATTTAAAAATGACGGTCAAAGACATGAATGGGGTGGGGATACGCCCTGAATGTACAAGCATTTTACAACTGTGATGGAGCACCAACAGAGATCAATCTAATTGCACCTTTCAGATCGGTCTAACTCGCCGTTGGTTGGCCTGTTTCAAATTTCCCACATATGTCTGGTTTCGCGTGCCTGTGAGTAAAATTATAAAAGAAGGGAAACGTTCTACTATCATAAGAGTAGGCACAGAGTGGGTACCAGAAGTCGAAATACGCAAAAATACTTCTATAATCGCTTACCTCTTTTTCCCAATCACATTTGATTGTGATGAATATTAATACAAGAGTTTGTACAATAGTTCCAGTAAGCAATCCAGCCCACAAACCCTGTAAAATATAGATTTAAAACAGAATTTTAGTATATGCTTAAGTAACCAGAGAAATCGTCGAAGAGAATGGGAAGTTTAGAGCACACCTTAAAACCCAAATGAAGTATCCATCCCATTAGAACTCCAAGAGGTACACCGATGATATAGTAGCAAATGATGTTTATGTATGCCACGACGGATTGCCATCCACATCCAACAGCCACCCCTTAGGAGAACACAGATATTTAATATGTGAGGCAATGGAACGGTTCTGCTGTGCCCACATAACTTGTTCCCGAGATTCAAGCCAATACACTATATATGCCTAGCGATCAGACAGTTTGTAAAACAGGTCGGGCATAAGGTTTGGGCACAGTATACTTCTCAAATGTATGCTTTTTATTATCTATATCTATATATATATATATATATATATATATATATATGTATAAGAAGGTTTCAAGTCTCACCAGAGAGAACTGGTTGGATGCAGTTGAGAAGAATGGTCAAGGCCAGTAGAACTCCAAGTTTATTTACAGCTTCCACCACGATTGTGTTAGCGGTGAAGATCATAGCTAAATTCTTACTAAACGCCATGATAATGACCCAGAAGAAGAAGCCTACGACAAGGGAGGTTAAAACAGACACCTTGGTTGCAAATTTGGCACCTTTTGCATTTCCTGCTCCTAGTTCGCAGGCTACTCGTACCCTGAATTGGAGTATGAAGAAAATATGATTTAAAAGGTCCTGTGTTTCTTGATTAGCCCTTACCAGTGCAGAAAAAGAAAAAAAAAAGCTATGCACGTCAATGAGCCACAAGACGAAAGAGTAAAGTAGTGAAGAGACAAAATGATGAATAACATCTAAGGAAGTAGCCAAATTTGTACCCTCTCTCACTAGATACTGTAGAACTTTGGTGCATTTAAAAGTTAAGGGCGTACCCGGATGCTGCGAAGAACCCAAGCGTGATCATTGACTCCCAACCATATATCGTTATACTGTCCAATTTAGGATCACATTCATCAGCATATTTATAAACATAAGATACGAAAAAATGTGAATGAATAACAAAGATTATCTTTTTATCAGTAGTAGTGTTAAAAAAACTCGAATATTAAACCAAGAATGAAATTAGACATACACAAGGAGTTAACTAACCATATGGAGAGGGCATCAACTTCAACTCGGCTACTAGTTAAACTTCCGGATGTTATGATCAATAGTCTATAGTACCAGTTCTCCAAGCTTCAATCACGAAAACAAAAGTTCAGTCCATGATTATCAATTGCTGAAATGTAACTCATTAGAGATGGCTCATACAATTGAAATAAAGTAGTGGGTATTTCCTGTTTTTCTAAAGTTTCAATAGTAGCCAATGTGTAATTAGCAAACATTAAGATCATCCGACACCCCAACCCCAAAATCTTTCTTTTATTATGTAGCACAAGATCATAATGGCTTAAAATCAAATGACGGTCGAAAATAATCATGTAGTACCCAGAAGTTAGTAATATTGAAATGTAGTAAGAAATGGCATTTGTGACATTCTAAGCTAAGGTGCCTCTGATTTGGACAATTATGCAGAAAGATGAATTCTATAATATGTTTGTGTGTGTGTATATGTGTGTGAGAGAGAGAGAGTGAGAGAATGCATACCCTAACATGACCCCAGAAGCAGTTGACAATTTGAAAAAATCCCAAAGTCCAGAAAAGGCTTCCATAGAAAACCCATTCCAAGAAAGAGAACACCCACCAAAAACCATATAACAAAACATTCCGAAAACCGTAATCCACCACGAAAAATTCAAAGTAAGAGCAGTCCCAATGAGTCCAACTTTGAGTTTATAAACAAAAAACCAACTAACAATCACATGAAGTGCAAGAGCTAACCCAGAAATCCAAGCAGTAACAGCAGTCTTAAGCTGACACTGTAAAAATCTCTGTAATGGGAATTGAAATGCAAATGAAAAATGAAGAGGAATCAACCAAATCGAAACTAATCCAGCTTTTTCAGCAACTTCTTCACTATGTCCAATTAATTTCAGTAATGGAGTTGCAAATATGAACATGGGTAATAATAAAACAGCAAAAAAGAATAAAACAATCCATGATCTTTGTAAATAAATACCCATCAAATGATATTGTTTTGCTCCATAAGCTTGACCACATAAGGTTTCTAATGCACTTGCAACTCCTAGCTAGTAAAAACAGTAAGAAAATGAAATCAGAGTTAGGTCAAGGATCAAGAATGAATCAAGGGTTGAAAATTACAGAAATTGGAGAAATGGGTATCTTACCAAGAACCCAAAACTGATGGAAATGATAACTATACAAGCAATTGATATGGCAACCATTTCAAGATCCCCCAAATGACCAGCAAAAGCTTGAGTTATGACTGTTAATGAATACATAGAAACACGACTGAAAATTGCAGGACCTGAAATTTGCCAAATTTTCTTGGATTCTGTCCATAGATTTTCAAGTAGATTACAACCATCATTGTCTTCTCCTTCTATTGCAGACATTTTTAACAGAGGATATTTAGCTGCTTCTGGTACCCCCATTTTTTTAACAGATGATAACTATACTGAGTTTCCACAGATCGAAAAAACTTTTAGTTGTTGCAAGATCGAAGAAACTTTGATAACTCAACTTGACAAAAAAATAATAATATTAATTCCGCATGATTAGGGCCACGTTCTCATTTTCTTCTTGATTTTGTTTGATTTTTATTTGAATTTTTTTGAGTTAATTCCTATTTGCCCCCTACTTTGTGACCAGCTTCCTTTATGGCCCCTTATTTTCTGTAAATTCAAATATGGTCCCTTTTTTTTTATGTAATTGTCCTAACTACCCTTCCTTTAAATAGTTGTTCAAAATTGAAAATAAAACATTAATTCCACCTCATTTCTCTCTCAACCACATATCTCTCTCCACGTCACCTCTCTCTCTCTCTCTCCAACTCACCCCTCTATCTCCAACTCACCTTCATCTTCTCCGATTAAAGTCGCCGGCCGGAAAATTTTCCGGCCGGCGACCTTAAAAAAAATAAAAAATTCTCTCATCTCTCTCTAAAAACTCCGGCGAAGGGGGTTTTCCTTCGCCGGAGTCGGTCTGTTCACGAACAGACCTTTGAAGGTCGGTCGTGAACAGAACAGATCTGTTCACGAGCAGACCAGATCTGGTCTGTTCACGAGCAGACCTTCAAGGTCTGTTCAAGAACAGACCGACTCCGGCGAAGGAAAACCCCCTTCGCCGGAGTTTTTAGAGAGAAAGAGAGATAAGAGAAATTTTTTTTTTTTTGAAGGTCGCCTATTCCGGCCGACCACTTTAATCGGAGAAGATGAAGGTGAGTTGGAGAGAGAAAGGGGTGAGTTGGAGAGAGAGGGAGGTGAGTTGGGAAGAGAGGTGAGTTGGGAAGAGAGGTGAGTTGGGAAGAGAGGTGAGTTGGGAAGAGAGGTGACGTGGGGAGAGATGTGTGGTGGAGATGAACATGAGGCGGAATTAAGATTTTAATTTTAATTTTGAAAAGATTTAAAAGAAGGGTAGTTAGGGCATTAACTTAAAAAAAGGGGGTCATATTTGAATTTACAGAAAATAAGGGGCCATAAAGGAAGCTGGTCACAAAGTAGGGGGCCAAATAGGAATTAACTCATTTTTTTAGATGTCCTCAGTCCTCACGTTTTCCTCACTGCTTTAGAGAAACCAAAGAAATCCCGTGGTACAAATTTTTTTTTTTCTTTTTTTATGAACTAGAATAATATTAAAGCCAGCCAAAACCAGAACCGTCCATACAAAGCTAACTTAAAACAGAAATAAAAGGGGGATTACATTCAAGATTTTTTTCTGACCATGGTTTCTTCCCCATGTAGCTAGAGCGTCAGCTTTGGTATTGCATTCCCTGGGAGTGTAGGAAAAAACTATGTCAGTGAACTGATCCTTGAGAGCTAGAGTTTGTTCTATAACTTTTTTGGACTGCCAGTATAAACCATCGCTTTTGCCATTTATGTATTGCACTAGATTGAGATTGTCGCTTTCTATATGCACATATTGGATACACATCAATAGCCCATAATATGTTGTTGTGTATTGCTAGACTTTCACATTCTTCGGCATTTTGACCTCTAACTGAGTCTGCTGCTGCTACGATGAAGTTTGTTTCTGCATCATGTATAATACACCCAATTCTTGCTGGTTCAGAAAGTGTTGTGAAAGAAGCGTCTACGTTGACTTTAAGGTATGGTGTCGATGGAGGGCTCCAGTTGTGTTGCTTTGGTTTTTCCTGCATTTATTAATGATTAACGAATCAAGTTTAAGAGGCGTAGTGGAGGTGTTGTTTATCCTTGCTACCACTTGGAGAGGGGTTTGTTTCTTGTCCGTAAAGCAGTTTTCGCACCTGGCTTTCCATATAAACCATAATATTTTTGCATATAAATTTATTGTGACCTCATCGAGGTCCTTCCATTGTTTCATCCACATGCTAACTGTTTGTAATTGTTCTGTTCTAACATGAAAGGTGAACCAAATCGCTCTCGCGTAGTTGCAGTGTAACATCACATGGTCTAGAGTTTCATTTTCATTACAATTAATGCAAGAGTACGAGTTTCCGATATACTTACCAAGTTTGTCTTTCACTGGTAGATTGTTTGTGCAGCATTTTCATAGGAATAGTTTAATACGAGGTATCGTGTTCATGTTCCAAATAAATAACCAATCATTTTGGTCATGCATCGGTTCCGAGCTACCTGTTCTAAGATAGTTATACATGGATTTAATTGTGAAATTACCCGATTTTGTGAGCGCGTCCATTTTGCCGTATCATCCTTGCCTATATGCAAATTTATGCTAACAACGCCCTGCAAATATCACTATCAAAATAATTTTTAATCAAATTTATATTCCAAGAATTATTAGTGATAAAGTTAGGCAACCCACTATGATTGTTGAGTGGAGGGGGATGATTGGGGATCCAGTAGTCCTGCCAGATATTGACTTGATTACCATTATTAATATCCCAGAAGATGAATCCCTCCACCTGGCTAAACTGTTTGCTGATAGATTTCCAAGGCCACGAGTGATTGACTTTGGGAGGCGTTGGTTTATGAAATTTGGGGAAATATTTACTTTTGAGAACTTGAACCCAGATGGCTTTAAGATTAATGAGAATCAACCAGTTAAGTTTGTTAAGGAAAGCTTGATTATCAAGGGAGGGAAGACGAAGCTCTAGTGATGTGTCCAAAAAGGATACACTCGCAAGTATACGGGTGTCAAGTAGTAAAACCTGATAAGACCAGGATCGAATCCTCAGGGACTAAGTATAATCTATTCTAAGACTTGTATCTATGGTAATTTCTCTTTTAAAGATTGTTTTAAAGTGAAATAACTAAAACAGAAACAATAAAAGTTGATAATCGGGAAACTTATGAGAAAGGAGAATCTAGGGTTTCAGGATCCACTTTCGCAAATATGACATCTAACTTATGCAATTCAGATCTTCTTATTATATAACTCAAGGAAGAATATCCAACCTCGGATGATTTTTACTTTTCAGAACACTTACTTTAAAACTTTCAATTTCGATACGTAAAATCACGGGTACTCTAACTATTAGATATCAAACGTAAGCATGAAACATTGAAGACCTAAAGCCTAAATATGAAACATCAAACATAAGTATAACAAATGATGGATGAGAGCATAATAATGGTTAAAGAGAAGAAAAATAATAACATTAAAGAAAGGAAAAGAATCGGAGAAGAAAACACCTTTTTTCACGAAAGTTCACTCTGTGCATCCAAACAGACCCTTAGGGAAAATAGTTTTCTCGTCTTCTCGGAAAATACTTCTCTGTGGGAAAATTATTTTCCTCAACTGATTTTTCTCTCTCTCTCTCTATTGTTTTCTTCTTCTTTCTCACTCTAAATTTTCTCTTTCTCTCTCTATAACAATAATCTAAACTCTCTCTTTCTCTCTCTAACCGAACCACAAAGCAGAGGCGTGGAAGAGGGGGTGCCACCGGTGCCGGCGCACAGGGCCCCCCTCTTCCAAAGGGCCCCACTTATGGTAAAGGTATTGTAACCAATATTTAGTACTAAATGTTATTTTTTAGAAAAAGGGCCTCGTAGCTTAGTGGTATTACATCTACCCTACACACGTGAGATCTTTAGTTCAAACCTTGCACAGCCAAACTTTTGGTCATGTTTAACTAACTTGGTTTTTTAGTCTTTTACATACTAACTTCGTTGTTGTGTACATTTCAAACATTTTTTTTTACTAAATTATATGTAAAAAAATGCGCCGCAGATGCTTTTTGGACAATTAATATATTTATGTAGTGACATTAGTTATATTTAAAACAATCATATTTTTCTTGAAAAAATATTTATTATTTACTTGAAATTTTTCAGTTTCGATGATATCATACTATAGGGCCCCGATGATCGTTTCGCACCGGGCCTTCTAAATCTCGGCCACGCCCCTGCACAAAGAAAGAAGAAGATAAAGAGATTTAAAAAAAATCAGTTTTATTAATATAAAATCTCTCTCTCTCTCTACAGTATCTCTCTCTCTCTCTTAACTCTTTCTTTCTAACCTTCTCTCTCTCTCACAAAGAGAAGTATTAGAAGAAGAAGAATAAGAACAGAAACAGAAACTTAAAATTTCCCTCTCTCTCTAGCTCTCGGCTTTAATGGTGGATGGAGAAATATCTCTTCTCCCACGGTTTTGCTTCTTTATATAGGTGAAGATCAGTCGGTTTCCCTCTCCTTCTTTCCTTTTTTTCTTCATCTTCAAGTCGATTTAACAGTCGGTCTCGGTTTTCAGAAGTTTCTTTAATGGAAACTTTCGTTTTTGAAACAGAGAAGAGAAGAAGGAAGAAGATGATGGCCGGAAATAGCTTGGTGTACCGCTTAACTTGACAGAATGTAGCCCGCTCTCTTTCCGGTCCATTCGATTTAACTTCCTGGATGTGCGCCACGTGTCCTTCTTGACTTTTGGTCCATTGAATTTGTCCCGAACTTTGACTCGCTCTATTTTACTCATCCGGACTCCGATTTAACTTCCGTTTTCGCCTACGGGTTAGTCTTGGACTCTACTTTCCATCTGAGAACTAATCTTGACCATGAAGTCAGAATCAAAAAATGACCAAAATACCCCTAGTCTGCATTTTCTCCGACCTTTATCCGTTTTGCACACATAATTCTGAAAAAGGTACCTGAGTAGAAAAAGGAGTAATTCATGAGAGTAACTACCCTAGATAGACTAACTTGTCCAAATTAAGAGACTCAGATGGGACATTTTCATGTCTCATCACCTAGTCCACCTAATTTGCGAGGTTTGCAAATAGTGGACCAGTTGATGGTATGGAAGGTTTTAGATTTTCCCCACCAGAAAGTCCTTTGAATAGACTCGATGCTGTTACTAATGCCTTTAGGAATGACAAAGCACTGCATTTGGTATCGGGGAACGGCCGCTGCAATAGTCGAAATGATTATGGAACGACCAGCTTGAGAGAGAAGATTGGTTTGCCACTTGGCCAGTTTGTTCTTGATTTGGGTGAGGAGAGATTTGAAAGCTTGATTTTTATTTCTGTGAATAAAGAGATTGGCCCCAAGGTATTTATTGTTAGAAGAAGATTGATGAACTTTGAGGTTACGAATGATCATTCTCTTGAATTTAGGGTGAGAATTTTTGGAGAAGAAAATGGTTGATGTCACATAATTTATTATTTGACCAGAAGTCTCGCTAAACTCTTTAAGAATTTGTTTGAGATTATGAACATATAGTGAATTTAGCTGCAGTGTGTATTGCCACCAACAATAAACCTGAAATGGTTCTAGAATTGGAATATGAAAGTTTTGTAGTAAAAGTTTCAATATTGAAGTTCAGCAGAAGATCAGAAAAAAATTCTTGGATTTGCAAAACAATAGACTCGATCACAACATATAGTGAATTTAGCCAATGGTATAACGTTATTGTAAGACAATAAGAGTAAGGTGTAAACTAAGTGTAATAAAGAGTTAAGTCTAAATATCATTAAGAGTGGTTAATATTTCAAATTACAGTTAATCAGATCAGAAATAAATTCTTGGATTTGCAAAACAATGGACTCGATCAGAACATATAGTGAAGTAGCCAATGGTATAACGTTATTGTAAGACTATAAGAGTAAGGTGTAAACTGATTGTAATTCTTTGATTGACAATTGAATACAATCAAACTTTATCTCTTTCATTTCTTACATGGTATCAGCCTATCACATTAGGTTTGATCAAAACACCTAAAACTTCATCTAAAATCTTCGATTAAAATCATGGAATCTCCATCTTCTTCGACGTTTCCTTCATCTTCTCAGGTGTTCTCATCTGCTTGAACTTCTTTTCTTCCAATTTCAAATATATCTAATTTTGTTGCAGAGAGACTCGATGAATCAAACTTTCTGATCAGGAAAGATCAGATTGAAACTGTTCTCATTAGCACTGATTTATACGGTTATGTTGATGGATTGATTGAAGAACCTGCTCATCAAATTGTTATTAATGATAAAACAATCACCAATCCTAATTATCTAATCTGGAGGAAGAAGGATAGCTTTGTGAAATCATGTCTCAAAGCTACTTTCTCTCACTCTATTTCATCTGATGTACTTGGATTGAAAACCTCTCGTGAAATTTGTAGATATCTTGAGCTTACTTTTCTTGAGGAATTTGAAGCCAAGAAGACTCAGCTTCGAAATCAACTTTAAAGAATTCAGAGATCAAATTTGTCTATTGCTGAATACCTTCGTCAAATCATAAGTGTTGCTGATTCGCTTAATGCTATCAATGACAAGGTAAGTGATTCGAAGCTTGTACGTAATACGTTGAATGGATTGAATAAGAAATATTATCAAATTGTTATTATTATGAATCATCGATCCACTGATCGAATTTCCTTTGCTAAATTACGATCTCGTCTATTTCATCATGAACAATGGCTTGTTGATCATGTTGATTCTAGGGACGTTTCAAATAATGTTGTTTTTTATTCCAATTTCTCTTCCAAAAGATCTCAGAATAACAGATATAAGAATAAAATGTCTGGTTCACAAACACCAGATCTTGAATTGTACATAAACCTTTAAAATCTGTTACAACTGAGTCGAATCCATCCTCATCTGGTTCCCAAACTCGTAATTCTTGTTCTGCAGGTGAGAATTTTGATTTCAGTACAATACCTTGTGGTATCTGTCATCGATGGGGTCATCTAGCTAGTAAATGCTAGTTTCGATACTCTAAATCAAAGAATACTGGTCAGAAAATTGCCAAACAGTTTGATGGCATGACTATAAATGACAATTCTTCTGAAGATAAACAACCAAATCATCAATTTGCTGGTTATCATATTCGCACCTCTTCTTCATTAGATGTTTTTCAAATAGTAGCTGATCTTTCTGCCTCAGACTACTTTAGTCTGTGTTTTGAGGAAGATGTCAATACTGCCCGTCGTGGGCTAGTACCCATGGCGAGCTTTGTGCAAAAAAATCTGAATATGGCCCGAACCCGTAAGGAAAATCAATTGTTCATTATTTATCATTAATATATGGTACCCGAAACGCCCAAGCCCGGACTAGAGGTGGCCACGGGTACCTGAGCCCGACCCGTTTCCCACCCCTATATAGGCTTATAGCACAGTAGTCGTGAAAAAAAGATGGGTGTTATGTAGACAATAGATATTTTTACATGGCCCGGTTGTAGTCTAGGCTACCAAGTGGTCTAGGGTCTTTCTTATTTCCAATTTTTTTTAATGTTTTGTTCAAAGTTCTTATTTCCAAAACGAGCTCAAGAGAATTATCTCAATTTAATCCCATAACTAATGTAGGACCAATGCTGGTTGAAGGTGGATTTTTCCTTTTTTCAGAAGAAGGGCCTTTTTTCTCTCAGACTCGAAGAAATGGCGTACCTTAAGTTTGTCACTACGATAGTGGGGGCAGAAGTTTTAGAGCTACGCCAGACCTCATCCAACATGGCGCGACACGTCGGATGTGAATTTGAGGTGGCGTTGAGTTCTTGTGTGGATTTGAGTTTAAACCCACCATTTCTCTCCGTTTACATCCATGTCCCTGTATTTTGTTTTGATCTGGACCGTAAAACGTGATCGATGGTCTCGATCAAAATTGTCTCTCTCTAACCTTCACCAACCAAGTGAAGAATAACCCAATTTTGAGGAATCTGTCCTCTAAACAATCAAAAACTCAACACCCAAATTTTAGAGTTTTGTCTCTAAAGCAGATTTTTGTGAGGAATCCACCATTTTCAAGCTGAAATTTGGGTGTTAAAATTTTGAAGAATAGATGGTAGATTCCTCAAAAAAATAGACTTCTTATTCACTCAGTTGGTGCAGGTTAAAGGAAGAGAGCCAATTTTGATCGATTAGAGGTGTTTGACAATTTGGGTGTTCAGATTTTGTTTTGATCTATGCTGCCATGTATCACGTCCGACCGTCCAAATCAAAATAAAATGTAGGGGCCGGAATGTATACTCGGTGAAATAGAAGATTCGAACCCACACAAGAAACCAGCCCCACCTCAAATTCTCATCCTACGAGCGCCACGTCAGATGAGGTCTGGGTTAGGTCTGAAACTTCCACCCTCCCCAGCATTTATCTTCTTCATATAGTTCAACCCGATTGAACCTTCATCTCTTTCTCTATTGTGTAAAGAGACCCAAGCATTTTAGGGAAGAAAAAGAGAATTTATTGATAATATCTTAACATGAAAACCTCAAATAAACAATGAAATGAATTCCACAGAAAAGAAGACTGGAAAAAATCTAAACAAATACAGACTTAATGGTTCAACCACATAAATGATAGACTAAGTATTGTTGAAACAATTACCACCAATGAATAATCTAAAGCAAGAAAGCACCAGCAAAGGTACCAACAATGGCTACTCCGGCAACGGTGACTCTGTTCAATGATCCTCCCATTGCAGAGTTGTCTGAGGGTGGTGGGTTACCTGATGGTGATCCAGCTGGTGAATTTACTGATGGGGAAGTAGCTCCTGGTGCTAGTGCTGGTGAGACGGCACCGGTTGCTGGAGAAGGAGAAGTAGCGGGGGTTCCAGATGATTTAGGGGAAGGAGCTGGAGCTGAAACAGGGGGAGCTAAGGTAGGTGCTGGAATGGGAGATGGAGGTGGAACTGCTGGAGCAGGAGTTGGTGGTGCTGGGACTGGTGTTGGTGGCGCAACGGTTGGTGCTGGTACAGGTGCCTGAGCAATTGTAGAACCAGTCAACATACCCAAAATCACGAAAACTGCAAATCCAGCCATACCCATCTTCATTTTGTCTGGATGTTGAAGAATTAGAGAGAGAAATTAAGGTATAGAAATCAAAGAAGAGAAGAAAATTAGAGAGAAAAAGAGAGATGTTTGAATGAAACAAGTGAAGAAGAATTTATATAGAAAGGGGAGAAGGGAATTGGGTAATGAGAATAATAATGTAAAATTGAAGTACAAGACAGCTAACAAATCAAATAATTCATAATATGATGATATTGGGGTTAGACATTATTATATACACATCCAGATGAGTGAGAGAGACTTTATGGTTAGCTGTCTAGATGAATTAATCAAAGATTAAATTCTCGACTACGAATTGAGACCTAGAATTTGTAATCCGTGTGGAAGTTTTCGTTAAAGAAAAGAGATTGAGGTGAACAAGTCTGTTTAGAATTCTTGACTTAATCCCAAGCGTGGTGGGTGATGCCAAAACGAAAAGTGATAGAAAAGACTACAAAAACTAGAACTATTCTAAACATTAACAGAAATCAACCTCGAAAATTGTGACCGTCAATTACGTTTATGTCTCAAGTAAATTTTGACTTGTATCATCTTCTAGCTTGGCTCTTTTGCCCAAGCCAATATTTTTATTTTGGTAATTTATCATGTATGTAGTAGAGGTTTTAAAATAAGACACGACTAATTTGGGTTTCACAAAATATATGCAACTTCTTTAATCCTCAAGTTAATGAAGATTGGAACTATTTAATAGTTAAGAAAACCAAAAAGCAAAAGTAAAATCTAATTCCTTGTTTTACTTTTCTTTTGTTTGGCTTGTTTAATTGAGTTTGGTTTGACCGATAAACAAACTTAATAGAACAAAACCAAACAAAGTCGGTGTGTGTAGTAGGTAGGCTTTTTTATAGATCGCTTTACTTTACGATGTAGAGAAACCGTCATTAGTTAATTTAGCTTCGACTAGACTCTAAATGGTCAGCAGTCGGCCGTTGCTCAACCCTACTTGTTGGTAAACTAATACTAAGATTTTCCAACTATTGGTTGCCTAACATGGGTCAGATACCCTACCCATACATTATTAGTGCAAAAATGAAATATACCCCAAAAATATGGGCTGACCACTGCTTGAGTCGACACATGTGTCTTTTTCTTTTGCTTTTTTCTTGGGAAATCGACTATGATTTGCATTAGTCATTACAAAGCATTGATACATCATTAAGATGTGATAAGCATGTTAGTTGCCTAAGTTAAATCAATAATTAAAGGGGTATAAAGTCTAACAATATAGAGCCTAAATCTCAACATATACCTTTAATAACCCAAATTCGGTAGTCATGGATTCCACCTCCTCCGAGAATCGTACCTGTAACCTCATATTCCGGGAGAAGATGTCTAGGATATCTGGGCCAACAACTCCCCTAAACATGTTAGACAGAAGGTGCCTGAAGAGCCAACAAGGTCAAACGTCAAGTTGTGATCGACTTAGTTTTACGAGTGACTTGATAGGAAAATGGCGTTGTTGGTCAAAAAAGTGAAAAGAATCACATTAACACTTTCAACAAACAAAATTAGATTAGATTAACATGTAAACCCTAAAGTAATTTTTTGAAGCATTCTAAATATTTTGTATACTTGTACTATTTTTGTGAAACTCTAAGTAATTTTTTGAAGCATTCTAAATATAATGAATTATATACACTAAGAAACACTAATTCTTTTGTTCAATGGGGTGTCACAGAAATGGTTTACAAATAATTGGTTAGGTCAATGCTTTCAAATAGTGGATAAACACAAAAGCCAGTGCATGTTTGGTGAATTGCACATGGCCACATATGTAGGACAACGTATTCCGTTTTGTTTGAGTTGGTTTTACACTGTCATGATAGAAAAAGCGCTCCTTCAACAAAAAAAAAAATGATAGAAAAAGTGCCTAGTAACTATAATAAGGGGTTCAATTCAACAAAAAAAAAAAAAAACTATAATAAGGGGTTCTATTCAACAAAAAAAAAACTATAATAAGGGGTTTCTTTCTAAATCAGAGGGGATATCATTAAAAAATACAGAGAAATTCAAAAGCAGTTGAAAAATACTTAAAGCTCTAATTCGGAAGACCACCAACTAAGTCTTGATTCATTATGCACTTAGTAAGCCCTGCTTTGCCGGACAACACGTAAGATATGTTCCGGCAGGCAACTGATTAAGATATGCCTCGTTAGGCACAAAGTAACCCCTGACTTAACAGTTAACTGATTAAGCCTGCTTCGCCAGGAACAGAGTAAAACCCTGCTTCGGCAGGTCATCGATTAAGCTCTGCTTTGCCAGGTACATGATAAATCTTGTTTCGGCAAGCTACCGATTAAGCCTGGCTTCACCAAATACGTAGAAAATCCCTACTTCGACATGCCACAAAGAAACATCGCTAGTCTGACGATGGAACAATTAGACAATAACCAGGCAACGAAATACTCTTCTAGTCACAAAAAAGTCATGGTAGTCTGACAATTAAACAGTAAGACATAACTTGGCTCTGAAAAAAACTTACTAATTTTGACGATAGAATAGTCAAACCACAACCAGGCCCATGAATAACCCGGTCTAGTCTAACTATGGAACAGTCATGCAATAAGTAGGCCACATACAAAGCCCTGCTCTGCTGGGCCATAAGCAAAGCCCTACTATACCAGACCCCAGATGAAGCCTTGTTCCGCGAGGTATCAAAAGCCTTGTGAAAACAGGACCCCCAACCCATTGTGAAATTAGAAAAGCCTCGGCTCCGCTGGCATTTTTTTCTTTTTTGTCCTAATTATAGGTTCACGAGAAGATCTCAGCCAAAATGAATGTTTGACTAAGGTCAGTCAAAGGGCAGTGTCGAGCAACTTCAATAGGACAAACTAGAATATTTAGTTCAGAAGGTTGGAGTCGTTTCACTGTGCATCGACGAAATACACTAACCTCGAGATCAGAGATCGGGAGCCAAATAGAATTCCTTTATCCAAAACTTGAAGGGTCAGATCCGAGCTTTCAGTTTTTGGCTGAATTTCGGGGAATTTAAGGTCAGTTCTCCAAAAACTCCACGACAACTTCGATGAGAGTCAGTCGTTAGTTAGAACAGGTTCTCAACTTAGTAAGGGTAGATTAGTTCGAAGTTTAGGTCAGAACCCCGGGCCAGAAGTTAAACTGGAGCTCTTTTGGCCAGAATCAAATGTCTGAGTCAAAATTTTAAATTCTAAAAGTCAGGGCAGAGTCCGAGAAATAGTGCAAAACCAGTAAACAAAAATAAAATAAATAAAAGGTATAAATAAAAATAAAAACTCTTTTATTCGTCATTAAGATTTCGTTACAGGAATTACAGGCAAAAAAAGAAGAGTAACAAGCAGCGCAGAGCTCTATTACAGAAAAAAATTATTGAGTACGAAGAAGAAAAAGAGAAAAAAAAAACATGATGAAAAACCCCTCATGTAAGAAATAAAACAGGAGAAGAATCAACCAAAAGCACTAGGAGGACCAGTTGACCAAAACATCATAGGATGAAGACCTTCAGTGGGACAAGATTATCTGCCGAAATACACTTCTGATCCCGCACGAAAGAAAAAAAATGAAGTAGAAAAATAGGGGAAAAGGTGAAGGAGATTCATAGGTAAGGCCTAGGCCCACCATCACCCGCATTGGGAGAATTAGAGGCCTCGGTTGTTTAAGGGTTAATTCCGTTTTGGCCCTCGATTTGTGACCAACTCGCCGTTTTGACCCCTATAAGTGTCCGGCAGTTCGTTTTGGCCCCAAAAATTTCCTAATTGGTCCCAAATTTTTTTCAACCTCTCAATTCTACCTCCATGGCATTTCTTCAATTTCTTTTTTTTTTTCTTTTTCTTTGTCCACCTCATCTAACAATTACCAAATCACCTCTGTCCACCTCACCCTTCTTCTCCGGCGAAAGGTTGCCGGCCGGAATAAAAGATTCTGGTCGGCCACCTTTGCAAAAAAAAAAAAAGTCTCCCTTTCTCTACCTTCTTCTTTCTCTCTCTTTCTCTTCTTCTCTCTCTCTCTCTTCTCTTCTTCTATCTCTCTCTTCCTCTTCTTCTTTACTCTCTCTCTTTACCAAATCCGGCGAAGGGGAGGATCCCCTTCGCCGGACGTCTGGAAACCAGACTTTGAAGGTCTGGAAACCAGGCCGCGAAGATCTGGTTTCCAGACCTACGTCTCGATCTGGAGTTCCAGATACAGACGAATCTGGAAACCAGACCTTCATGGCTTGATTTCCAGGCCTTCAAAGTCTGGTTTCCAGACCGTGAAGGTCTGGAAATCAGATGTCGGGCGAAGGGGACCCTCCCCTTCGCCGGACTTGGTAGAGAGAGAGAGGGAGTAAAGAAGAAGAGGAAGAGAGAGAAAGAAGAAGAAGAGAAGAGAGAGAGAGAAGAAGAGGAAGAGAGAGAAAGAAGAAGAGGAAGAGAGAGAGAAAGGGAGAAATTTTTTATTTTTTTCTTGTAAATGTGGCCGGCCGGAATTTTTTATTCGATCGGCAATCTTTCGCCGGAGAAGAAGGGTGAGGTGGACAGAGGTGATGTGATAATTGTTAGATGAGGTGGACAAAGAAAAAGAAAAAAAAATTACAGAAATGCCATGGAGGTGGAATTGGGAGGTTGAAAAAATTTGTGGCCAATTAGGAAACTTTTGGGGCCAAAACGAACTGTCGGATACTTATAGGGGCCAAAATGGCGAGTTGGTCACAAATCAGGGGCCAAAACGGAATTAACCCATTGTTTAACTACACAGGAACTCTTTACTAATCTTAGCATTGGAGAGATCTCCGAGTTCCTGGCAGGTTTTGTCTCAAAATTACAAGAAGTTGTTTGAAGTTTAGAAGCAATAATACTTTTATCCTGAAAGATAACCTAAAGTCATCTTTAGATATCAACGATCTTTGAGTCTACTTGTCTATATCAAATTACTTTTGAAACAATCAGGTTAGTAAAAAAAAACATCACTCTTAGATTTGAAAAATATCTCAAAGTCAACTAATTACATAAGTAATAATTACATATTGGAAATTCATGATGGTCAAAATGTAAAAATCTAATTAGATTATTGGCTACCAGACATAAAACCTCTGTATGCAAACATCAAACGATCCTCTCTCATTCAGGTATCATAGTTAATCTCTAATTGAAAGCGGAATCAGAACATTTTAAAAGACAATTTAGACGAAAACATTGTTCAAATCAGTCTCTCAATAACAATAAACAATATTGGTAAGGGTCAAAGAAATGGGAGCTTATAATCGAGGGAAGAATTTTTTTTCAATATCATCATTGTACAAGCATATTCAGAACAATGATATTAACATTAAAGCAGAGTATATTTGAACTTCATTTGGTATCTAAATATTATTTTATTTTTTTAAATAAACCACAATTTCATTCATAGAAGGAATACAATCCAACAACATGAAACTTACGAAAGTAAAGATAACATGAAGGGAAAGGAGTACAAGATTGCAAAAATTAAAATAAAAAGACCCTAAAGGTCACAAATTAAGGATTCTAAAGATCACGAAGGAGACCCTAAAGGTCGTGAATTTTATTATAGTTTATGATACTTATTTCATATGTAATCAGGATGAACCAGGTAGAGATGAATTACGGTTTCATCAAGAGATTTAGTACCTTTTGAATCAACAAAACCCTTCATTTCTGACCTAAAACCATCCACTTTATCTCTGTTCCATCTCCCATCTTCAAATTCTTCCCATTTATCACTAACATTCAAATTTGCCTCACCATTACCATCTTCCATCTGAGAAAGAAATCTTTGTTTCTCACCCAAAATAGAATCCCTAGGCACTTTGACCATCCGTTCTTCCCCGCCATTTCTACTTTTCGTATTCCAATCTTCTTCAGAATCGGACTGTTCTCTACCACCCCTCGAACTATGCCTCTGTTGTTTATGTCGAGAACTTCGCAACATCATTAATACTTAACCAATATCAAGAATTACAGAAACCCCAAATTTGAATACTTATTCTTTTCCTTGAAATCGAACAAAACCCTAAATTGGTGTCGATTTTCAACTTCGAAGAAGAAAAGTATATATGCCAAATATTAGATATTTGGTATTTAAATATTATTCCGAAAAATAAAACTATTTTTTATGGAATTGTGTCATTGGAGCTCTTCCAATTCTAAAAAGAATAGCTAAATACATTCATAAATCAAATACATGTCCCAACTGCAATAAGGAAATTGAAATGATTGAGCACGCGCTCTTTTAATGTGGCAATCTGGTTATCAACTCCACCAAAAAAATATTTCAACAAAAAAAAAAAGAAAAACTCCACCAAAATTGAATCTCTGGTAAAATGAATAACTTCATGGAAATCTAGTCAACATAAGGACAATAAAATATCCCAAAATTCCAAAACAATATAAATCTATGTCAGACGAATCAAACTCTTAATCATTAACCCAATGGAGCAATTTGGAATCACCCTCCTGGTCATTTCTACAAAATCAACATATATAGATGCTGCTTTTAAAAATAAAGGATATACTTGGTATTAGATTAGTCATTCACGATCACGATTCTCAGATCATCAAGATAAAATTGACAATTCTAAGATCATCAAGATAAAATTGACATACTCCATAGCCTAAAATGGTGAAGAAGGTGGATCCAAGGCAATCCTAGGAGTAAAATGGGTGAAACTCCTTGACATAAATCAAATCATTATAGAAGGTGACAATGGAGCAATCATATACTACCTACAAGACAAGGCACAAGGCACAAGGCACAAATCAAACCATTATAGAAGGTGACGATGGAGCAATCATATACTACCTACAAGGCAAGGCACACAAACCAATACTCACTCGATATTTCAAACCCCCCTAGAAAAATAGAAGAATTAAACAAAACATTTACTCGTTTGGAATTCTCTTACTGCAATAGAAGGTATAACTGAAATCCCATATGGGAAATGATAGAGTGACTTAGAGAGTGATCATAAAAATGCCCAAATTTCCTCATTTAGAAACAAAAGATGCCCCCACCGTAGTTAAACTTTGAAAAAATCTTGTCTTTTAGGGAATTCCACGTCATTATGTCACCCTTTTGGTCACCCTCTAAGTCACTTTAGCATCTCCCATCCCATATATCCCATATTTTAGCTAATAGAGCTACAAAATCACCATTTTGTAACGGACTTGTTCCCTAATATCCCAAATAAAACTAGCTTGTAATTAGGTTTCCACTTTCCATAGTGTATTTCTTTCAACAACAAAAAAAAATCTCTTGATTGTACAAATCAGAATTAGCCTCAAATGAAAGAAAACAAAAAGAAATGAAGATAAATAAAAGACCAAATTACAAATTTTATTGATTAATGACTTACTTATACACCATCAAAGAGACTCAATCTCCCTAATGAAGCAAAAGCAAAATAAATTGATTTAGTTACAATGTTTCTATGCCAAACCCTAAATTCCCCTATTAAATGATTACAAATAAATATATATAAAACACATAAACCCCAATAAATTTATAAAAGCCAAAAAAAACAGAGACTCAATCTTTCAAATTGCAACACAGGAGGCAAATCAACGCACCAACGCAAAATCTAGAGCAAGAAAGCACCAGCAAAGGTACCAACAATGGCTACTCCGGCAACGGTGACTCTGTTCAATGATCCTCCCATGGCAGAGTTGTCTGAGGGTGGTGGATTACCTGATGGTGATCCAGCTGGTGAATTTACTGATGGGGAAGTAGCTCCTGGTGCAAGTGCCGGTGCGACGGCACCGGTTGCTGGAGAAGGAGAAGTAGCTGGGGTTTCAAATGATTTAGGGGAAGGAGCTGGAGCTGAAACAGGGGGAGCTAAGGTGGGTGCTGGAATGGGAGATGGAGGTGGAACTGCTGGAGCCGGAGTTGGTGGTGCTGGTACTGGTGTTGGTGGCGCAACTGTTGGTGCTGGTACAGGTGCCTGAGCAATTGAAGAACCAGTCAACATACCCAAAATCATGAAAACTGCAAATCCAGCCATACCCATCTTCATTTTTATCTTTAATTGGTGATAAGGGTAACAAAATTCTAGAGAGAGAGAGAGTAAGAAGAGTCTTAGAGAGAGAGAAAGAGAGAGCAAGATGGGTATTCTTGTTGAAGAAGAGGTGTATAAAAAGGAGATGAAATGTGTAATTGAAGGTTAAGACAGCTAAACAATCATTCACAGAATGTGGAATTATAATAGTCTACAGATACAGAGTAGAGAGAGAAAGAGTTTAGAGAGAGAGAGAGAGAGAGAGAGTTGGGTGTTGTTTAGCTGTCAGATTAGTAGGATAGTCGTTACGTTTGAATTGTATAAACTAATTACTCCACCGTCCGTTTGAACCTTGTCTTCACGCGTAAACTCAATTCCACACTGAGAAAAGGAAAAGTTCCTAATTTGGTTGGTGAGACCCATATCAGAAACTACCCTTGGAATAGGACAACCCTCCCTCCTTCCCATCCTTTTGACATTTGATCTGCTTTGTGATGAGAAGAGTCTGTCTCATTTGAGAAAAGTAATAGTGTGACTACCATTGGGATGCCCATCGTATTGGGCTGCCCCTAAGTCAAATTAATCCACGGAAATTTGGCTAAATTGTCTGCGAAGTTGAACCGATCAAAAGGCCAAACGACACGTTATTCACTCAAAGTCAATGTAGTTTGGTTATTCTGTACGACCAAACTCAATCTAACTAGTCAAACATGATTAAAGAAAATGAATTATGTTTTACTTTTATTTTTGACTTTGTTACTTTTGATAGTTTTAATCGTTCATTAATTTCACTCAAGGACGAAAAAGAATTGAAATTTAGAATAAAATTTTTGACATTCTACTTTCCTCATCTCCAAAAATTTTCATCTTTATAATTATAATTCCTGGTATATAATGTAATATATACTATAAATTAAGTATACAGTTTGGCTTAAACGATTTTCAAAAATCAAAGCAAAATTGAACCGCACTGATTGGGTCGATAGGTTTTGATTTAATTTGATTTTTATTAATTTGAAAATAAAAGAATGAAGGAAACAAATTGTCCGTCTGGAAGATCGTTAAAATCAATGCTTCCATGTGATTATAGAGTTTCAAATAAAATCTCTCATCCTTCAACAAAAAAAGTAAAATCTCTCATTAGACTTGAATTTTAAAATAAACTCTAAAATGTAATTTACATTCTAAATTTGAGAGATGAAGTCTCGTATTAGAGATGCTTTTAGTAGTGGTTTTTTTTAGAGGGATTGGGCCATTGGTCCAAAAAGGGGACCAAAATGAAAATCCCACCCAAAGTTGCCTAAAAATGAAAGGGAGGTCCAATGTGTCAGTTTGGGGGTCAAAATTACGTAAAGTGCCCTTAGAAAATAAAGTATTTACCGTTCATGCCATCGAAAATTACAAAATTGCCATTGAAAATTACAAAATTCCATCGAAATTTCTCGAGAAACGATTTTTTTCTGAAAAATAATCTGACAACCCGTCCATCAGAATGTGTACTGTTCAGAAATTTACGGAACTGCCACCGAAAAATTCCCAGGAAACGAAATTTTTTTCGGGAAATTATTTTATTTACTGGAAATTTTTTTCTGTACTAGACATTTTTGCTGGGCGAGAATTTGAAATTTCGTAAAAAAATTTGAAAATTTGGGCGGGAATTTGAAATTTCGTTTGAAAATTTCAAAACTTCGAAAAAAGATTTTGTGACCGGGAAATTATTTTATTTACTGGAAATTTTTTTTCTGTACTAGACACTTTTACTGGGCGGGAATTTAAAATTTTCAACAAAATTTGAAAATTTGACCGGGAATTTGAAATTTCGTTTGAAAATTTCAAAAAAATTTCAAAATTTCGAAAAAAAGATTTCGTTTGAAAATTTCAAAAAAATTTGAAAATTGGAATTTTTTGTGTACGGGATATTATTTTATTTACCGGGAAGAGATGTTTGCTGGGCGGGAATTTGAAATTTCGTTTAAATTTTGAAACTTTGAATTTTTCGTGTACTGGTAAATTATTTTATTTACCAGACATTTTTTTTTTCTCAGGAAAACGTCAGCATGTCCTGTCCAAGGGCAAGATGGGAATAAAAAAAAAACTGACATTTGGACCTGCAACTAATTTTTGGGCAAGAGTGGATTTTTTTTGGGTTTACCCCCCAGATTTTGGACTGTTGACTCAAAAATCCTTTTTTTTATAGTGTTATGCCCCACTCTAGGTATTTGGTGCTTAATAAATCAATTATCTATATATTATCTTTGTATAGAACAAATCATTATAGGATTAGAAAAAGTTGGGAACAACTAACATAGTAACATGGTGTATAAGTGGTGCCAACATTTTGGTTGATAAATTCAAAATTCCATCCATGTTACCGTTCCATGCCATTATTGGTGTTTAGGTTTGTTGGTGTTTTTGTTGGGCCACTCGTTTGTAAACTTTGGAACTCACCACTGATTTGATCTTAAGTTCTGAAGAAGACAAAGAGGAGAGAGATATGAGTATGAAGCACAAAAGTGGGTTGGGTATATGCATGGATTGGGTAATGAGTTTCAGAGAAAAGTTGCCAGATTATTGCAAGTTTATGGAATCGAGATGACCTCAGGGCTCAGGCTAAAGAAAGAGGACATATTCTTACCTGTAAAATATTGGAATTGGTGAGTCTACAAGGGCCTTCTAATTTTGCAATAGGTCCACCCATCTCATAGCACTCTCAGTGGGTCTCGGGCTGGCCCAAGTTTGGTGGTTCAAACCTAGCATGGATTAGGCCCACTCCAAGTGCCCTCGGGCTCTCCCTATTGGAATTGGTTCACGTGTTCGATTGGTGAGAAAGTTGAATTTGTTGAGTAAATTTTGGGTAAAGTAGAATGAAGTCAAATAAATCTAGTTCATTACAATCAAAACTAGAATGAAGTCCAATAAATCTCTATGTTCCCATGAGGTTTCACACGTGATTCCCGACTGAAACTTAAGGTTTCAGTCGACAAAGGGAGAGATCTGCGAAAGAGATGTGGTCGGAGGAGGAGGAGGAGAAAAGAGAGATTTAAAAAAAAAAAAAAAAAGATTAAAAGTCGTCGGAATGGCAATTTCGTGACGACTCTTACGGACGTCAAGAAAATGGTGGTGGGGGGTTTGGGGCAAACAAAAAAAATTGGTACATTGTCCAAGTTCTAGATTTATTTAAACTTCACCGATTCTAATAAGTGTTGAGCAATTTCATGTTTCATAGATATACTTAAACTTTTAAGCTTCTTTCTAAAGCTTGAACTACCGTTAATGGTGATTTTGAAGTTGAAAATTTTCTGTAAGAGCTTGTTTATCAAATCCTTTAAGCATTTGACGGTAAGTGAAAGGATCTACATATAATACGGTTGATTATGTGAGCACCCTTAGACCATGTTGGATTGTTCTCGCAAACACTCTTACCTATGATGTTCTTTGTATCTTGAAGCATGAACGTGTTTTTATTGACGTGGAATACCCCACTCATACACTCCACTACTTGAATTAGTTTTTTTGAGAAATCGACTACAATCTACATTGGAAATGTATGCCAGCCAGAACCCGAGCCCTAACGGGCCAGACCGTTTCCTAATCCTACCCCTACCGTCCTACGTGGAAGTGGAATGGGGAGGAGAAACTTTCAAAACTTCCATAACGGTTTTCCGCTTAAGAGGACCCCACCTGGACTGCCCATAAAATTATCTTCCATTGGTTCCTTTCCCTCCCAAATTTCAAAAATCAACAAGGGTACGTCAAAATCTTCGATTTCACGAAACCCCCAATTTCACACAATCTAATCCCTTTTAGTAAAAACTAATCCTCCATTATATTCCCCTTTTTCGTTTCTATCTAATTAGAAGACCTAATTGATCAAACAACGATAACGTATTTGGTGAATTTCCCGTTTCAGTTCAGGATTAATTCGCATACAATTAAGGTTGGTTTCTTCGATCCATTTGAATCTTTGGGTTTCTATTATATCTTTGTTTATTTGATATTATGATTCGTGATTTTTTATGGATTCTAGGGTTCCTTTGTTTGAAAATGAATATGTTTGGGACCAATTATCTGACTTAGGGTTCATCATGTTAATTTTGCCTAGTGAAAGTTAGTTGTGTGAAACTAGCTAGATAATTTTAGGCTTTACTCTTGTGAAAACTAGGTTAAGCTAATGGTATGTAGTTTTACGGGTATCTTGTGATAGAAAATGGAAATTCAGATTGAGATTATGGTATCTAGTTTATGGGTATGTTTATTTGTATTGAATTCTTATATTATCTAGTTAGATTTGATTTTTCGTGTGATAATGAAGGTTTTGGGTACAAGGTTATTATATATTAGTCAGGAGTTCAAAGATGATGGTGATAGTGATGATGGTTATATACACGATATCGACAATGATGGTGACTGCAGATGATACAAATACAGTATTTGATCCATGTTCAGATGCGAAAATTCAGAAATCAGATGGATTTAGTTTCGGAATTGTATTTTCTACAAAAGAGTCATTCTTTTACAACCAAACACAACTTTCACCTTGTGATAGTCGCCTTTCTCTTTCGACTAGTGGTGCTCAACTTGCAGTGTTTACGCCAAAGGTTGATGAGATCTCTCTTCTTACTCTTAACAGCAGCTCCTTTTCTCCGGTAATTTTTTCTTCGTATTCCTTCAAAATTTATAGTCATTATAATTTTTCTAAGTTTCTACTTTTCTGACATGAAAAACAATTTGGTATTATGTTGTTGTGTTGAGCTCTATATCGTGATTATAATATTATGTTTATGCTCTTGGTTAAGCGGTTGAGAGTGGGCTAATCCACCTGAGTAACTCAGACACTGTATCAGGCTCGGGGGGGGGGGGGGGGGGGGGGGGTAACATGAGTGGATGTTAGGTCGAACCTCTGACTTACTTGTTATGTTTGAAACCTCTAGAGCTATTGGAGTTATCTTCGAATTATCGGAATGAAGTTTCTGGCCTATATTGTGTCTGTCTATGTATATTGTATATACATATATACATATTGATATAAAGGTTATGTCATATAAGATGGTGAAAACTCAGCCGAAACTCATCCAAGGTATTCGGCTCGGACAGGTGGAGATTAGGGATCGACCTCTCGCCAGTACCAAGTTGGTCCCCTTTAACTACTTAGGTTTTTGTTTTTGATGAACTAAAATCTGTATTTTGTGATTAAACTTAGTTTTGTATCGATCTTTATATGATAATTCTTATTTTATCTAGAGTACGGCGGGTTGGGTATATGGTAGCATTTGCCGGACGAAAATATGCAGCAAGGTCACCGCCAGTTTTTGTTGCAGATAATGCCAACATCATTACAAGCTTTACTCTGGTAAACACCATGAACATACAAACACTTTGATATCCACCTTTTCTTCTGTCATGTCTACCATTAAATTTTAATTCCATTCTGAACAGATACTCGAAGAGTGGTACGTTACAGAACATGTTTTTGAAGAAAGATGGTTGTGATTCATGTGCTGGGAAATCATCATTCGTGTGTCTTGGCGAACAATGTGCCATTAAAACATCTAACTGTACAAATCAAGATGGTTCTAACAAATGCAGTGTCGGAATTCAGCTGGCATTCTCAGGGAGGAATAAGAATTATGAGGTTCTAAATTCGTGGTATGAAGTTAAAAATCTAAGACAGTATTCGCTTTATAGACTCTACTCCGACCTCAGGGATTCAATCACCAACCCATTCAACAGTCTTTTCTGAGCAACTTTTAACGGAAAATGAACTGCTTACTGAAATTTATTAATATCCAAGCATGGATTGATTGGTTCGGTTCCGTAGTGTGATATGTTAAGATATATATTTTCGTCTCTATACTAATTAATCTGGTTCAGTCTATATTTCATATTGCTTTTAATGTCTAGTTTGACAGAGAGAAAAAAGTCTTATGTGGAAAGAGAAAAGGAATTTTATTAACAAAAGAACGATAATTTTCAAGTTTACAAAGATCAACAATATACAAATGGAACTAAGTGGGCATTTGGAACCTACAGATAGGGCAGTAATGACTTGTTTGGAGCCACTCTGTTATACAATCACCATGGAAAACATGAGAACAAGGCATCTTTGTCAATGTTGAACCTCTTTCAAACTCTTCCAAACACACACTACAACTTGTATTCATCGATAATTCATCACTAAATTCGATTTCCTCTAATTCGTCGATCGATGATTATGATGCTGAAACCATATTTACTATTGTGCTTGATTCCATCAAAGCTCTGTCAATCTCTGTTTGTTCATCATGAATATAAACATCTGATAAAATAAAATACATACGTATAAGATACTTACTAATCTTAATCTCCCCATTCTTTGATTCTTGATTGGCAATATGGGTTGCTAATCCTGCAATCTGTTCGGTTACTCTCAGTTCAGTGAATCGATCATTGAATTTGAAAGAAGAGAGATTGGTACGAATCATTCGACGAAAGGTTGAATACTGGAGAAAGATCCTTGGGTTTAGACGAAACCTATTAACAATTGTTGTTGGTTCATATAATTCTTGATAAAGATACGTTTCTTGATCAATTTCTGCAGGTTTGATCATCCACTGGGTTCTCCTGACAATCGAATATCAAACTCAAAATTGCAACCATCACTTGTACTTTCTTCTGTTAATTCATCATAACTTGTCTCTGATCTTTCTTTTTCACACCAAAATTGAGTTAAGAGATTTTGATGATCAAAGTTGAATGATAAGATGATTCCAGACATTTCAGACCCGTTGAAAGATAGAGAGAGAAAGTTCAACGGTAAGTAAGTATTTGAAATCAAGAAGAAGAAGAAGATTATACAGAGAAAGAGAGAGAAAGAGGGGAAGTTGTAATGAGAGTTGGCGCTAGGGATTGATATCTGGGGTTCTATTTATTATCAAGATCCTTGGCGCTTCTTCCACATATTATGACCGTTAGAACAAAACTTAACCCACAAGAATTACACATTTCAAAAATTATGACCGTTTTAGCTATCAGTAATAACAATAAAAGTCCTGAGTTTTCAAAATAATTACTTTTAAGTATCAACTATTACAAAGTTAATAGTGCTCACTCAACTTTCATCTCTATATATCCAAGCATAGATTGATTTGTTCCGTTTGTAGTGTGATGTGTTAAGGTTTTTGTGTCCCTTTTAACTCAATTTATTTATTGTTGTCTCTATGCTATATAATCGGGTCCATCTACATATCGTAATTGTTTTTAGTGTCTACAGTTGTGTCCTTCATCGAAAATAGAAAACAATATTATGTGAAAATAATGAGTTATTTCCTATTTGTCCCCCTACTTTGTGACCAACTTCCTTTATGGCCTCCTGTTTTTCGTAAATTCAAATATGACTCCCTTTTCTTAACTCCGTCAGTTTACTTTAACACCTTATCATTTTGTTTCCTTTATGACCCTTCTTCTAAAATTAATTCTTTTTCATTCTTCTCTCTAACCCCTTTATCTCTCTAATCTATCTGGTTATTGTTTCAAATCGATTCCCATACAATGGGTTTTACTGAGAATACTTAAGGTTTGAAGTTTGAATTTTTTCATCACTTCTTTTTGTTCTAAGTTTATTTAATTTAGATATGTGAAAAAAGAGTTCTTAGATTATGGACTAGAGAGAAAAATTATAATTTTGTGGGTTTTGATTATACAAGGGTTGTTGTTCTTTTAGATCTTCAGAACATTTTCCTCCATCTTTGGATTTTGATTATGACTAATTGAATCCTAATGCTAATGAATCATCAAAAAATTTTGAAGATTTCCATAATTTCCAATTCCTAGGGTACCTGATGGTGAAGAATTCCTAAATTGGTGGGGTCTATAATATCCATGCTTGATTTCGCTCGAAGCCGCAAGTTCGTGAATTGTGGTCGTTGTTGCTGCACTGCGAATCGTTCCACCACATGATTGATTTTGAGAGTGAGATTGTTGAAGAAGAAGGGAATTTATAATCAATCTACTTTCTCTCTCTAGGGCAAAACTAAACGATCAAAGCATCATCGTTATGAATCAAAATCTTCCACAAAACCGAAAAATACCAATAACCCAAATTCCGCCCATCAATTTTCTTTTGATCATGATAATCCAAAATACCAGTCACCCATTATGCAATTGAGTTATAAAAGTCCACTTCCAATAAATATTTTCCTTCTTACCAAGCTTAAGGTTGACATAAACTAGTCACCAGAAAACCCACCAGCAGAGCACCATCAAATGATCAATTGTCTACATCCACAACTATCACCAACACCACAACTACAACCATCGCTAGGACGGTGAGTGGTAGATCTCATGGATATTCAATTTGTAATAAATCGTTTTCATCACAACAAGTTCTGAGTTGGCACAAAAGACGTCGTTACGTTGGTGGGAGCAGCGGACTACTGGTTAATTCCGTTGAGAGTCTCTATCCATTGAAGAAACCATGTTTAATGATTTCCTAAACAAGTATCAAATTATATAATTTTCAATCCCTATCTTTTTCCAGATTTAAGTTTGGGTTGTGGGTGAATTGGTTTACTAGTTGTATTAATTTGATAATTATGTACAAAAAGTTCTTCAATTATTTTCTGAATTTTATCGATCTTGTAGTCTTAGTTTGTTAGCAAGCAATCTCATGAATGTGGGGAAAGAAAAAAAAGTAAATGAGAATTCATTTTTAAAGAAGGGTAAGTATGGAAACAGAAAAGTTAATAGTTAAAGTTAACTGACGGTTTCAAGAAAAAGTGGTCAAATTTGAATTTATGAAAAATAGCGGGCCATAAAAGAAGCTGGTCACAAAGTAGGGGGCCAAATAAGAAATAACTAGAAAATAATTTACTTAAGACTATATAGATGTATCTTCAAATCGTTATGTGACAATAATGTTATGAAATGAAGCAATTTACTTTGTGTTGAAGGTTTTTTTTTTTTTTTTTTTTTATTTCTGGTGGTAATCCCGCTCTTAGTTGAAAAGATACTGTAAGGAGGATTTCTCTTGTTTAAAGAATAATACAAGCCCAACTCTAATTTCTCGATCAGCTTCATGATATTTCGAAGTTTCGTTGTTATGTGGTTTGTCTTCTCTTTTGCTTGT
Organism: Eschscholzia californica; assembly: GCF_041429995.1. Taxonomy (NCBI): domain Eukaryota; kingdom Viridiplantae; phylum Streptophyta; class Magnoliopsida; order Ranunculales; family Papaveraceae; genus Eschscholzia; species Eschscholzia californica. The sequence goes on along the minus strand of NW_028238472.1, from coordinate 18,496,817 downwards.
CAGTTTTTTTTTCGTTTTTCCGAGGAATCAAATATTGCAGCATGTTATTACAAAGGAGTATCTCCAAGGCAATGGAGGGCAGTGCGAAATATAACGAAGCAAGCTTTAGGTGTAGTATAACTGAGCCAATTAAAGTCTGAGTTGCTGCTTTAAAAAGTGCTATAAACAATAGCATAGACGTGCAACTCATATAATGAGGGTGACCTAGATGTTCAAGTATTATAATCAGGGTCAGCTTGCTTGTACTTGGACTTGAAAGCAATTGTGGCTTCCCTTTAGGGCGAGCTATGATTCAAGTTGGTAAGATGTCGGGAGCAAATTAGCAAAACCCTGGTTAAATTGGCAGATCCATGGGCGCCTTATATTCTTTGAGATGTTATTCTGAAAGAGTAAAGCTTCTAGTTTTGGAACTACGACAGTCAGCACCCGACCTTGGATGATGAACATTATACCACTCCGGGATGAGAGTAATGTCCCCAGTGAATTCAGCCTGTTTCCAGTTAATTCGGCCAAAACATGGGTTAGTACATAAACGCCTTCACTGGTCCAGTGGGTGTGGTTCTACTTTCCTCTTAGCTTACCACATTCTATGCATCCCCTTGAACAAGAATGATGTATTCAACCGTTACAGGCCCAAAACATTGATTCAAGCAGCCAATGCTTTGCTCGCATCTACCGATAGCCGACGACCGATGATTGATTTACTTGTAAGATAATATCCAAAGGTACTTTGGTTACATTTGGTAGTTTAAAACTTCTAACAGTTTAAAGAAATGTTAGAAGGAAGATTCTTAAAGACCTCGAAATAGGACCCAAAAGAATAAGTATATGATTAAGTTAGAAATCTTGGCAATTAGTAGGGCGATAGCACTATGACGGCTTAAAAATGAAAAATTAAGGCAAGTGTGCATGTCTGAGACACATGTCCTGGTTGAATCGTGGCCGACTTATGTTGGCGGGAATTGCACTATGACTGCTTAACAATTAGTGTTTGATCATAGTTAATCCTGACAACTCTAGGCGCCTCGCGCTTGTATTTGTTAGTCTGAGACTCAAGTTATGGCCTCGGATTGGCCCAATCCGAGAAGGGTTGGACTGTCCAACCCGACCCTCAAGTTCTCTCTCTCCCTCTTTTCAAGTAGACCTTTAATTAAAGATTGCTAATTATCCCTGCAATAGCTGCCTGTGAAGTAGGGGTGAGAAAAAGACCCGGAACACCGCTATCCGACCCGTTCGACCGAGATAAAAAGTGTCCATGGACACCCGATGGTCATAACGGTCAGTGTCCGACCGATCCGAAAGAATTGGCGGACGGTCACGGTCAAAATTCTATGTCGAAAGACCGATCACTAACCGACCGACCAATATAGACCGTCCAAATAACCGACCGGTACGAGTGACCGAATAGGTTGACCGACTAAACTGTCCTCATTTTTAGAAGTTGACCGTTGAATTTTATAGACATATGAACATATGATGGTCGTTGGCTATAGTCATATAGTCCTCTGGAAGACCAAACATTAGTACATGGCTTAGTTATATCTTTTCAAATGATGATCAACTGTGTTTTTTTCTCTTTTATATTTACTTTTGATTTTTTGGTTAAACATCTTCATTTGTAAGTAATTTTGTTTGTGGTAATAAAAATAAAGTTCTGAATTTGAGTAAAGTTTATTGGAAAGCCCGGATCGAGACCGTCCGGTGTCCGACTGGCCCGGTAAACTAAACGGTCTTGGACGGTCAATGGACAAAGAATTCTTGAGAGTGACCATCCGAGTCCGCTCGAGTAAATAGGTGGTCACCAACAATTTATGTCCGAGTCGACCGGTTCGATGAAGTTAGAGTCCGGTACCGACCGGTCCGAACTGATTCCCAACCCTACTGTGAAGTCATCATCTCACTACCTGCAATCATCTGGAGAGGCCCCTATAGCAGTTTTGCGAGGCGCTTATAGATGTTGTCCCGTGCCATAGCTGTTCTAGAAAGGCAAAAAGCCAAAAATGTGACTTACTTTATTCACTTTCAGATTCACAAAACAAAATGTAGTCAACGTAAACTATCCTCACCCCTTCCCCTCACCCACCCCAACTTTCTCCTATTTTGTTTGACTTAAATTGGAGTTTCTGATTTGGTGGATTCTGGGGAAGAAGATGGCAAGCATATCGTCTCGGACTGGTCAATTGGTTTATGATTTAGTGAAGGAAGAACTTCCTCTTGATGAGGAGGGATCTCTGGTTTTATCTGAAACTGCCAGGACCGGTTTGGTTCTTGTGGACGTAATCAATGGCTTTTGCACCGTTGGTGCTGGAAACCTCGTGAGTTATTCTTCTTTGCTTCCCTTCCTTTTTAACATGGGTTGGTTTTGATTCTGATTTTTAATCTCTTTTTTACTTTTTGATTCGCAGGAATAAATTTTAGCTTCTTTTTTGGGGTTTTGGGTTGTTTTTGCCTTGTGGTGTTCCATTTCTTTATGGGTTTATGTTGTATTATTATCTATATTGATTAACGACTTATGTTCATATTCTCAACATGGGTTGATTCTGATCCTGATTTTTATGTCTTGATCGTTGATGGGGTTGCTTTTAATTTTCCTTTTACTATTTGATTGATCAATGCCCTCTCTCTATCTTTCTCTCTAGATAAAATTTGATCATTGGTTGTTGTTTATATTTTGATGGACAGGCTCCAAGAGGGCCTAATAAACAGATATCAGATATGGTTGAGGAGTCAGTCAAGCTATCTAGATTGTTTTGTGAGAAAAAATGGCCTATTCTTGCTTTCCTTGACACACATCATTCTGATAAACCTGAACACCCATATCCTCCTCATTGTCTAATTGGATCAGATGAAGCAAATTTAGTTCCATCTCTGGAGTGGCTTGAGAATGAAGAAAATGCAACTATTAGACGTAAAGCTTGCATTGATGGGTATCTTGGTTCAGTGAAAGAAGATGGTTCTAATGTCTTTGTAGATTGGGTAAAGAAAAACAAAATTGAAGTTGTAAGTATGCTTTTCGCCTTCTCCCTTAATAGTTTGATCTAGTTTGCCCTACATATTATATTTTTGGTCACGAGACTTCTCTTCATCTACGTGGGACTATATTCACACCAATCCTTACTTGTGATGTACTTCTTGTCTTTTTGTTGGGTGACTTCGACATTTGACCTTTGGGCTTATGATGTATAGACCCACCGCTGGTATCATATCAAGTTTGTGGATGTCCTGAAGACCAATTGGCAATGGGTGGAGTGGCCCTAGATATTATTTTCTTAGTCATTAGTCATGAGTCTCCTGTTTGTTTATCTAGAACTGTTCTCATTGTTTCATCCGGTAGCTTTTAGTAGCCTTTGGTCGCAAAAGTATAAGCTTTTCAAAGTTGAGATACTATCTGATTTTTTTACATTATCGATGTGAGAATGCTTTTGATTTATAATTTCTGTTACCATACAAATTCAAATTCGGCATCATTTCCTAAACCATTGACAAAAATCGTTTTTATTCTTCGTTTTCTGTCTGAACTTACATACTTACTTGGGAAAATTGTAAACCATATGGATGATGAAACAAATGTATCCATATATGCTAATCTTGTGTAATGTGTGCACCATATTTGATTAATTGAGACAACGGAATTGTGTGGATTTTAAGTAAGTTCTCGGGTTTGTGAAGATACTGGTAACAGGTATATGCACTGACATATGTGTCTTTGATTTCGTCGCATCAACATTATCTGCGAGGAATCTTGGTCTTCTTGATCCTCTTAAGGATGTCGTCGTATACTCGAAAGGTTGTGCTACATTTGATTTGCCCGTTCAGGTGGTAAGAAACATCAAAGGAGCGGTAGCCCATCCACAGGTAACTGCTTAATGATCTTCAAGATATGCCTTTAAAAGCTTGAGCATTATTTTTTGATTGCCATTTTAAACAAGATCTTCTTTGAGTTTTTCTTCGAATTTTGTTTTCCATGAAAACTCTGAAGAAAGGAAAAAACACTTAGGTGACCCTGTAACTCCATCAATTCGTGTTTCGGAAAGTCTTCTAAAATCAAGAATCAGATTTTTAGGAGGAAGGGTCTTGGATTTGTGTTTATTACTTCCCTTTGAAACCCCAAGTGAAGTATACAAACTATCACTCACAAGACTTCAAGAAGTGCCTTCCAATTGAATGTAGGAACAATATGAATTGGTGGGTTTATAGCGTCTTCACCACTTAAAGTCTTGCTTGATCAATGAAACCATTCACTATTTTAATGTTGACATAACATCCTTATATACATATATAGTTCTGTTATTTTTATTGTTATTTTTGTGCCTAAAAATTAAGACAATCATGATATCGAATACATAGATATTTTTGTAAATTCATTTTGTCCTCGTTTGTGGCCACGACAGGAACTGATGCATCATATAGGTCTTCATATGGCCAAAGGACGAGGAGCCAAAATCGTACATGAAGTGTTTGGTCCTATTAAGTAGCCGTGATAGTGGTAACCCTGAGGATTGATGAGCGACCGTGAGCTAATTCCTGAGTAAAAGGTCAAGTTACTGTGTGTAGCTAAGTGTCGCTGCTGTTTCCCGTATATGTCTTTGCTTTTGTTTTTACATATGGATATAAAAAAGTTACTGCAAACATCATTTTTCTGCTTTTGTTGGAATGTTGACGAACGATTATACAAATTGAAGAAATAAATATTAGCGACATTGCAGTTTGTAGTTATGGAAAATTGAAAGCTTCATGGTTCCATTTCCCCTGATATTTTACGAAAACAGGAAGACAAGAGGGTACTGAAATAGCTCAATCTAACAAAGTTAAATTGAGGAGACAGACGAAAGCAAACACGAAGCAACAACAACAACAATAACATGATAAGTCCTGAAATTTCGGAAGTACTATTTTACGCACATATGATTATGAACTTGAAACAACTTAGAAATCAACCATAAGAAAAGTAAGAAAGGTAATTTTATAGACAAAAGAATGAGAATATTCAGGTTTACAAAAGATCATCATCATCTGTATACAAATGGTGGGTAAGTAACTAAGTGGGCATTTGAAACCTACAAATAGGGCAGTAATGGCTTGTTTGGAGCCACTGTGTTATACAATCACCATGGAAAACATGAGAACATGGCATCTTTGTCAATGTTGAACCTCTTTCAAACTCTTCCAAACACACACTACAACTCGTATTCATCGAGAGTTCATCATTAAATTCGATTTTCTCTAGTCCGTCGATCGACGATTGTGATGCTGAAACCATATTTACTATTGTGCTTGATTCCATCAAAGCTCTGTCAACCTCTGTTTGTTCATCATGAATATAAACATCTGATAAAATCAAATCCATACGGATTAAATACTTACTAATCTTGATCTCCCCATTCTTTGATTCTTGATTGGCAATTAGGGTTGCTAATCCTGCAATCTCTTCTGTTACTCTCAGTTCTGTGAATCGATCATTGAATTGGAAAGAAGAGATATTGGTACCAATGATTCGACGAAAGGTTGAATAGCGAAGAAAGATCCCTGGGTTTAGACAAAATCTGTTAACAATCATTGTTGGTTCATATAATTCTTGATAAAGATACATTTCTTGATCAATTTCTATTGGTTCGACCATCCATTGGGTTCTCTTGATCAGTCGAATATCAAACTCGAAATTGCAACAATCACTTGTACTTTCTTCTGTTAATTCATCATAACTTGACTCTGATCTTTCTTTTTCACAGTAAAATTGAGTTAAAAGATTTTGATGATCAAAGTTGAATGATAAGATGTTTCCTGACATTATTTCAGACCAGTAGAAAGATAGAAAGAAAAAGTTCAACGGTAAGTAAGTAATTGAAATCAAGAAGAAGAAGATTATAGAGAGAGAGAGGGGGGGGAAGTTGTAATGAGATTTGGCGCTGGGGATTGATATTTGGGGTTCTATTTATCATCAAGATTCTTGGCGCTTCTTATCAGATATTATGACCGTTGAACAAAACTTCACCCACAAGAATTAGAGATTTAAAAAATTATGACCGTTTTGGCTATCAGTAATAACAATATAAGTCCCGCGTTTTCAAATTAATAACGTTAAACACCAACTATTACAAACATTGAAACATAGATTGATTTTTACGGTTTGTAGTGTGATATGTTAAGATATTTGGGTTGAAAGTGAATAGATATGCCCCAAGTGTGAGTCATCTTATGTTTGCAGACGATCTATTCTTTTTCGGGAAAGCCTCGGAAGATAATGTTAATCAGCTGAAAAATATATTAGAGGTTTATGCTAATTGTTCAGGACAGTTAATCAATTATCAAAAATCATCGATACAATTTAGCAAGAAATATGATATTGATAGGAGGGGGAAAGTCATAAACATATTAGGGGTGAAAAAGATGAAGAAGGATGATGTCTATTTAGGGAATTACTTGCTGAAACCCAAACACAAAATAGCATCTTATGGGTGACTTCGGTTTCCGGGCGGAGCAGTTACTGATTGGACTTTCTGGCCACCTTTCCTGGCGGTGACTTCGGTTTCCGGCGGCAGTTAGATTAGTTTTTCCACTTTTTCGGGCAGTTATGGGTGGTTAACGACCACTTTATATCTTCCATTCACGAATTCAGAGCCTTCTCTGGAATTCCAAACCAGTCTCTCTTCAGGAGTTATTTGTCTAGAGTTTTATTTCTTTATTTCTTTTCTTGCTATAGGATTATCATGGCAGAACCAAGCCCACAATTTCTCCAAAAGTTTGCTGAATTGACTACAAACGAAAAGATTCAAATAACGGTGGATGGTCAGGATCTCGTTCCGTGGGAGATGGATGCAATGAAAAATGGAGTTGTGTGGATTCAAAGTTCTAAGAAAGTAGACATTAACCAAGCGCTGTCTCGGTTATCACGGGTCATCCATGGTCCAAATAAGTTCCATCTCAGTGAGGTTAAAGACAATGTCTTCCTCATCAAGTTCGCCACAGCAACCGAACTCGATTTAGCCATGGAAAGCGCTCCTTGGGTCGTCCAAGAAGAATTAATCGTTATCCAACATTGCAACCCGGAAGTTATGCCTATTAACCATGAGTTTACTTCGGCTTGGTTTTGGGTCCAAATGCATGGGATCCCACCAAGCCATCTTAATAGTACGGTGGTTAATAGGCTAGCGGGTTCTATCGGTAATTTTGTACCAACTACTATTGAGGAGGCCTCTAAATGGAGCCTATTTGGGAGAGTCAGAATCGAACTCAACATCCTGAAACCACTTCAACAAGTGGTGTATTTGAAACTGTCCAATACCAAAATCATAGCCATATCTCTCCGAATAGAGAAATTGCCTCGTTTCTGTATTTTTTGTGGTATCACTGGCCATACGATTAAGTTCTGTTCGACCATAATTGCTTTTAATGATCTTTTGAAACAGGACATTTCGGAAGAATTCAGAATCAAAGTTATAAAGGCGATGCAACCAGAATACAGCGAGGATTTCAAAGTACCGTTCACTACCAAAAACAGAATTAAAGAACTGGATTCATATGGACCGTCTCCTGATACAGACTCAAATCCTCCAAATGACACTACACCAATCCAGAATGATCAAGTAAACGAGTTTGATTATACCATTAAAACTAACTTTGGAGATCTTTTGTCTAAATTGTGTAGGACAAGGAAAAGGGGGATACCAAATGCTATCATACCTATGGGAGTCCACAATACTGTACAGTTGGCACGGGAATCGTTTATTCAAGACGGTACTTCGGGAAAGGCATCCAGTAGTAACTCGGGTTATGTTGATGTTGATATGACTCTCGAGGATGTCCGGGCAACAAAACACTTCAAGAGATCTACTAGAAACCAGGGTCAGGACAAAAAAGATGATCGGGTATCGGCAACCCTAATGCCGACGGCGAAATGAATATTCTGGCCTGGAATTGTCGGGGACTTGGGAACACCCCGACAAAGGAAACTCTCAACCAGTTCCTGAGGGCGCTTAAACCCTCCGTTGTTTTTCTTTCTGAAACCAAAATTTCCAACTTTATTCCTCTTTCCCTCTTTACTAATGCTAATCTTAATAATTATCATGTTGTATCTTCCTCCGGTCGGAGTGGTGGGTTGATGTTGTACTGGTCTAATGATATAATAGTTGATGTTGTTTACTCTTCCATTAACCTAATACAAGCCACCGTTACTAATCAGGGAGTTACTCCCTGGGAATTATTTTGCATTTATGGCCCTCCTAACATACAAGATAGGCCAAGATTTTGGAATAATATTCTCCATAGAATACAAGGGTTAAACAGACCATATGTTTGTCTAGGAGACTTAAATGCTTTATCTAACCACAATGATAAATTTGGAGGCACCTCTAATATCCCTTTCTTGCATCAATTTCAGCAATTTATCAGCAATGCTAACCTACTGGACCTGGGGTTCAATGGACCAGCATATACATGGACGAACAACAAGGCCAGACATCATTTGACAAAAGAACGTCTAGACAGGGTCCTTTGCGATGCAGAATGGTTGACAAATTATCCGGAAGCGGGGGTCTTCCATCTCCCGAGATACAATAGCGATCATGCCCCTATATTGTTGAAATTAATTGTGGAGGGTGGTCCTATTAATACGGTCACTAAGTATGAGACGTACTGGTCCAAACATAAAGAATATAAACCTCTTTTCCAAGAAAAGTGGACTGAAAGTCCGGGACGATTCCTGGATAAAATTCAAACAGTGAAGTATTCATTGAAAAAGTGGAGTAAAAAAGCTTTCGGTAGGAACAAAAATAGACTCATTTTCCTAAGGCAGAGACTTCTTCAACTGCAATCTCTTTCACCAACAGACGACATACTAAATATGGAGAGTAAAATCCAGGAGGAATTACTGTACTTGGAGGACATCCAAAAAACCAAAGCGGAACAAAGAGCTCGATCAAAATGGGTGCATAATGGCGATCGAAACACCAAAGCATTCCATGTTGCTATGTCCAGTCGCAAACAGAAAAATAAAATTCATGAACTCAAACTCAGTAATGGTAGTTATTCCAAAAACATGGAGGAAATTCAAAATGAGTTTATTAATTTTTTTCAGAATTTGTTTACAGGTGACCAGGTGAATGATCCTCCGGAGGAAGTCATCAATGCATATAAGGTTCTATCGGTTGACCAACTGGCTGATATCTCAAGGATTCCATCAGATGAGGAAATTAAGGCGGTAGTAATGGAAATGGGGTCAATAAAGAGTCCGGGACCTGACGGGCTACCTTGTTTCTTTTTTCAACATCATTGGGAGGTAATTGGTCCGGAACTTATTAAGTATATCCAACATTCCTTCTCGACAGGCAACATAGACCCCGAATTGAATTTAACTACTATAGCCTTAATACCCAAAATTAGGAATCCGAGTACAGCCTCGGAGTTCAGACCCATATCCCTTTGCAATTCGGTCTACAAATTCATCACGAAAATTATAGCAAACCGTATTAGACCGTTTTTGGAGGATTGTATATCTTGGAACCAAAATGCATTTGTTCCTAATCGACAAATTATTGAAAATATAATCATTACCAAAGAGTTACTTCACTCTATGAACTCTTCTAGGGCCAAAAAAGGAATCTTCTCACTCAAAATGGACATGGCGAAAGCCTATGACAGAGTGAGCTGGGAATTTCTCCATACTGTGTTAATCTCCACAGGGTTCTCTGGCAATATCCTTGCCTTAATTATGTCATGCGTCACTACTTCAACTTTTAATGTTCAGATTAATGGTAGCATTGTTGGTAATTTTTCGGCCTCTAGAGGCCTTAGACAGGGCTGTCCTCTTTCGCCCTACCTATTTATTCTTTGCTCTCAGTCGCTCTCTCTCCTTATTAATCATTATGAGAACAAAGGTAAATTTACAGGCTATAAGGTCAATTCAGCAGCCCCCCCCATTACACATCTCCTATTTGCTGATGACCTCATTATTTTTGGTAAAGCAAATATTGATAATCTTGATACAGTTATTCAAATTATGGATCACTACTCCAGCTTTTCGGGCCAACAGGTAAATTTCAACAAATCTTCTATTTTCTTCAGTAAAGGGGTGCCACAAAGTATTAAAGATGCTTTCGTATGTAAACTTCAGGCTCCTTTGATGACAGACATGGAGAAATATCTAGGGGCCCTAGTCCTCAAAAAAGATAATAGAATTCAGAGTTACAACTGGCTCATAGAAAAGTTTACTAATTCTTTGTCTGGATGGAAACAAAAATATACTACTCAAGCTGGTAGGACTGTCCTCATTAAATCTATATTGGCCTCTTTTTGTACATATACTAGTAGTTTTCAGTTGATTCCTAAGCAGGTAGTCTATCAACTAGAGCAAATCGAGCGTAGTTTTTGGTGGGGTCACCATACTAGTGAGAAAAAGCTACACTTCATTAATTGGGATATCATTGCTTCCCCCAAACACAGAGGAGGCCTAGGTATAAGATCTATTCATGAAGTAAACCTGTCACTAATAGCTAATTTGACATGGAAATTTCTTACTAGACCAGATGAGGTCTGGGTCAAGATTTTAAATGCTAAGTACCTTAAAAATAATGACTTTTGGTCCAGTGAGTGGACTCAAGGCACTTCACACTTTTGGCAGGCAATGTCTCAAACAAAAGCAACCATTAATAGAAATATCATCTGGCTTGTAGGCAAAGGTAACCACATTAAAATTAGATCGGACCACTGGGTCCAGGATCTTGATAACCATAGAATTACTAATACTAATAATCTTCCACATGATATTGTATATGTATCACAACTCATGAAACAGGGAGACAAAGCATGGGATATAGATAATATCATGAAATGGTTCTCTACATCAGAAGCTCAAGCAATCATTAATACACCAATTAAACAAACAGATCAAGAAGATATGCTTATCTGGAAACCAATTGAATCAGGGAAATTTTCAACCAAGTCCTTTTACTCAGAAATCAAAATCCTTCCAGTGAGATCACAGGAGGCTAATGATTTCCCTTGGAAAATCTTTTGGAAGAAGAAACAGATGGTCCCAAAGGTTCAAATGTTCATTTGGAGACTTATAAACGAGGGTTTGGCGACTTTAAACAATATACATAAACGCATTCCAGACAAACCACAATCATGCAAATTATGTATAACAGGGGAGGATGAATCTACTTACCACCTCTTTGGAAGATGTCCGCTGTTCCAGCAGCTCCTCGATCATGCAGATTTGGGATCAATCCAATACATTAAAACAGACCCAATTAAATGTTTATCTAATATTTTAAAGAAAAATGAGATTGGAGATCAGGAATGGTATACAGTCACAAACCTTTATTGGTTCTGGTGGAAGACAAGAAACGAGAGTCTTTTCCAAAACAAAGATCCAGATTTACTTCGTTGTTGGTGGTTAACCAAGGAGGAACTGAGGTATGTAAAAGATCAAACCATGCCAAGTATTACTAACGAATCTATGCAGGATTATCAATGGAGTCCACCCCCAGTAGGTAAAACCAAGATTAACTGCGATGGATCCTACAAAGAAGATGGAGCTACATGTGCTGTAATAGCTAGGGATTCGAATGGAGTAACTTTGGGTGTGAAGAAGAAGAGGATCGAGGCTATCTCTCCTCTGAACAGTGAGCTTATGGCGGTGGAGCTAGGTATAACTCTAGCAAATGAACTGAACAAGCCTCCTTATATACTCGAGACAGATAGTAGGGTTTCGGTGGACTTAATTACAGCCGTGGATATGGCAATCCCATGGAGGATCTCGCATCTCATCGACGGCCTAAAAAGTAGGATCGATTCAACCCGCATGGAAATCCAACACTGCTGTCGGACTCAGAATACGGAGGCCCACAATCTGGCTGCCGCGGCCCACTTTGGATGATATTCGATGTTATGCCCTTTATTGTTAAATTTGTTTACGTTTAGACCTTCTTTTTTTGCTTTCTTGCTAGGAATGGTCCGATTGTAAACTTATTATTTATGTTTAAGGCTTTATTCAAAAAAAAATAAAAAAAAAATAAAAAAAAATAGCATCTTATGACTTTATCATCAACAAAATTGAGAAGAAGTTAATGGGGTGGAAAAGAAACTCGCTATCGCATGCTGGCAGAACGATCCTACTCAAAAGTGAACTAGCTTCTATACCAATATTGTCTACTCCTCAAAGTTAGACATCATAGAAGTTGGATCGGAATTTAAGATCGACCCAGTTAGTGCTGCGGAGCAAGGGAGAAGAAAGAGTTACTAGTTTTCTATTTACTTAGTATAATAAAGGTTATGTTTCTTTGTTGGTCTTTAGGGCCTGTTTTGTTGGTCGTTAGGATCCTTTTGTTATTTTTGTTTTTATTCAGGTCCGAGTGTTTGATCATAGACCACTATTGAGAGTTTCTTCATCAACTTACAACTCTCTCTACCGATCTACCGGAATCAGAGGCGCTTACCGGAGATCTGCACGCCGACGGTTGACGGCGAGAAGAGAAGAAGGTGAAAGAAGCATCTGTTATAAAACTACCCTTACATGGTTAGTGGCGACTGCACCAGAAGTAGCCCACGAGTTAGATCAGACAGCTCTAGAGGCACCCCAAGTGGGGATAACTTGTCTTGTTTGTCCGGTTTTGGTTGTGTCTTTGTTATTTTAAACTTCATGATGTAATTGTCATTAGCCTTTTGGCCCTTAAATGAAGTTTGATTTCCAAAAAAAAAATATACTGTTAGCAAAATTTTATTAGACTTAAAATTTATCAATCATAAACACTACAACTACTTAAATAATATATAATAGCTAAATTGATGATATAAGATTAAAGTTTTAGAAACATAACCTTAAACAAAACATATATTTAATATATAACGTACTAATCGGTTCGGGGCGGGATTTACTATCTAATACCAAACCCGCCCGAACCCGATTTTTTTTTTTAACTTCGTACCAAACTCGAACCGTTTAATAAACGGGTCGGTAAACCCGTCCCATTAGGGGCGGATTTGGACAAAAGCCCACCGGTTCTGACCAAATTGCCACCCTGACTTATCTTATTGAGAAAAAAAATTAATTTCGTACACCCACTTTACAAGTGAGTGACATTAACGTCATCATCCGTCCGTTCATTACTGTACAATCTGATGATCTCGTTTTGGTAGCACCCCATCAAGATTACCTCGTCGTCTTGAAGAATTTCACAACCCCAATCAGGAAGAGATCTGATCAGTACTGAGAACCAGCGGCCAAATATGGCGATTCGTTCGCTTTTCACAACTCTTAGACGGTAAAGATCAACTCTCTCTCTCTCTCTACCTATTCCTCTTTCTCTCTTTAACAATTCTGATGCTTTCAAGTGATAAAATGATGCAGATCCAACAATACCCAATTCGTATTTGATAAAAGCAAACCTAGGTGGTTTTCATCTGGATCAATGACGGTGGATCATCATAGTGTTGAAGAAGACGAAGATGAAGTGAATACTCAATCTCAGGATGATCGTTCTGATCTAAAGACCAGATTATTCAAGCTTAGATTCCCAAAGAGAAGTGCTACTAACGTTATTCAGAAATGGGTTAATGAAGGAAACAAGGTTTCACTTCCTGAGTTACGACAGCTTGCTAAAGATCTTCGGAAGTCTACCCGCTATAAACATGCCCTAGAGGTTAGAATCTCTCTCTCTCTCTCAATTTCAATATCCCAACTTTTTTTTAGGTCATTCTATGAACTCTTTATTATTTGGGGTGTGAATCTATTATGAAAAGAAAACTTTACTTCATACATTGTTGTGGGAAGATAATGAAACTGATAGTAATTAACAGATATCAGAATGGATGGTTACTCATCAAGAATTTGAGTTATCAGACACTGACTATGCAACCCGAATTGATTTGATGACTAAAGTATTTGGTGTCGATGCTGCTGAACGATACTTTGAAGGACTTCCTGTCACTGCGAAAACTAGTGAAACTTACACTGCCCTTCTCCATTCTTATGCCAGTGCTAAACTGACTGACCGAGCCGAAGGATTCTTCGAGAGAATTAAAGAATCAAATGTTTCTATCGATGTTCTTGCGTACAATGAAATGATGACATTATACGTGTCAGTCGGGCAATTAGAAAAGGTTTCTTCTGTTATCGAAGAGCTTAAAAGACAAAAGGTTGCTTTAGATCTCTTTACTTATAATCTGTGGGCAAGTTCGTGTGCAGCTAGTATGGATATTGATGGTGTAAGAAGGGTTTTAGATGAAATGAGTGATGACAGTAACTCTAATGAAGGTTGGGTTATGTACAGGCAACTGACAGACATATATATAACTGTGGGTAATCTTGTAAACTCGGAGGAGAACTCTCTAGTTGAGGCAGAAAAGAAGATCAGTCAAAGAGAATGGATAACTTATGACTTGCTCATTATTCTTTATGCCGGTATGAGAAGCAAAGAGAGAATTGATAACATATGGAAATCTTTGAAAATGACTTCCCAAAAAATGACAAGCAGAAACTATATATGTGTTCTTTCTTCTTATCTAATGCTCGAGCAGATTAAAGAAGCAAAAGAAGTACTTATCGAGTGGAAGCAATCTAAGTCTGCAGAGTTTGATGCCCAAAAATGCACGAACCTTTTAAATGCATTCAAAGAAGCTGGCTTAATGGAGAAAGCCGACTTACTTCATAAGCTGATGATAGAGAATGATGCAACCATGTAGATGGATCAGATTGAATATATTTTCAATATAATCATCACAACGGATCAGAAGAAGTTTCTGTCATTTCGTTACCGTAAACAGAAAACTGTTTTTTTTGTACTATTGTTGTTGAAATGGTATTAGATGTTCTAGTTAAAATAATGAATTGTTCAAAACAAGCAAATTTTGTGTTTCAGTTATTTACTTTTTGAGATGACTTCTTTCTTCTGTTTGCATGAGTTTGTTTAACTACTGTGTTCGGTTTGGTATATTTACCATGCTCCGAGTACCTTGAATTATTGATGAAGTATATGATAAAGAAATGCAGACAAATGACATAACCCACCGGGAATGTGAAGCTTTCTATACCCTTTATTGGACCTAAATGGTGTCGCGTATGCAGATACTAGCATGGACGGAAGCTCAAAATAGATTCAAAACTTCAGCTATCGACCGTGCTATCCGAATGGAGATGATAATCAAAGTCTGTAGCTTAGCAGATGCCGAGGATTACTTCGAGAAATTACCTGATACTTCTTCTCAGAAAGCAGCATCTTTACCACTTCTTCGTTCGTATGTCAGAGAAAGAGCTGTCGAAAAGGCGGAGGCTCTTATGCTAAAGCTTCAAAGTTTGGGATTGGCTCTGAACTCTCATTTGTTTAATGAGATGATGAAGCTCTATGTTTCTACTGACCAGTCTGAGAAAACCCTCTCTCTGATCCAGCAGATGAAGCAAAACAGTATACCCCTAAATGTTCTCTCCTATAACCTCTGGATAAATGCATGCAGTGATGTTAATGGAGTTGCTACTGCCGAGAAGGCTTACATGGTTATGACAACAGACAAAAACGTCGAAGTTGGTTGGAGCACTTATGCTACCTTAGCCAACATCTACATAAGATCAGGACTTGCAGAAAAGGCCATTAAAGTCCTCAGAACTGCAGAAAAGAAGTTATCGACAGATAAGAGACTTGGGTATTTCTTCCTCATTACACTTTATTCTAAGTTAAACGATATTGACGGAGTTCTTCGGCTTTGGGAAGCCAGTAAAGCAGTTCCAGGAAGAACCACTTGTGCCAACTACATGTGTGTATTGTCAAGTTTAGTGAAGTTTGGTGATATTGGAGAAGCAGAGAAAGTCTTTAAGTCATGGGAGGTTGGATGTTCAAAATATGACATTAGGGTTTCTAATATCTTGTTAGGAGC
Source organism: Eschscholzia californica (assembly GCF_041429995.1). NCBI lineage: Eukaryota > Viridiplantae > Streptophyta > Magnoliopsida > Ranunculales > Papaveraceae > Eschscholzia > Eschscholzia californica. The sequence continues at coordinate 18,480,953 of NW_028238472.1, read as the reverse complement.
ATACATGAGGCATGGGTGGATGGATAAAGCAGAAAGATTACAATCACATACAGTAGAGAAAGGTGGGATTCCAAATTACAAGACATGGGAGATTCTCATGGAAGGGTGGGTGAAGAATAAGGAGATGGATAAAGCCGTTACTGCTATGAAGAAAGGATTTGCTCTACTGAAACACTGTAATAATAACAATTGGCGTCCGCCCTCTGAAACTGTAATGGCCATTGCTTAGTACTATGAGAAGCATGGGAATTTCAAGGAAGCCAAGAAGTATTTGAAGGTTTTACGTCGTTTAGATCTTGTAAGTTTGTCATTATACAAGTCATTGCTTAGAACATACATTCGTGCTCAAGTTCCGGCTCCCGACATCATGTACTTGATTGAGAAGGATGAAGTTGAGTTGGATGAGGAGGCTGAGACACTAATTCAACGCCTAAGCAAGATCACTGTTGTTGAAGGTTGATACTTCAGCTATGGTTTTATTCACTTCAATGAATGCAGAATTCAAATTTCTTGCCATGGCTCTGGCATGAAGGCCTTAGTCTCCTAGCAGTATTAATTGAGCTCGAACTGTCTCAAAATTCGCTCAGAACTTCACTTTGGGTAGACCCCCTCAAAACCGCTTGCTTTTTTTGCTCGACCCAGCCTTAAGTTGTTAAGTTAGTCAGCTTAATGTGCCCTTCCTTCTCTTGACTATCCTTGATTCATCATGGAACGTTACCTTCCTACATAATAGTTGGGGTTTTTGGGTGAAACTGGCTTACCAACCAAACCACACCCATCTGTTTTTGGTCCGAACCGGGCAAACCCGAGTTGGCTTGGGTTCTTAAGAACCACCCAAGCGGGACCATGTACATATAATTCATAATATATTATATAATATAAAAGGGATTATAAGATGGAACGTTTTGAGTTTTGACTTCAAGTTTTGTTTCTAACTTCTTTCATCTTTCAAGTTAATGAAGTTTGGAGTTACAAAAAGTTCAAAAGTAAAAGCTAATTTGTTACACATTTTTCTCATGTGGTTTGGGTCATTTAGTTCGGTCCGACTGATCCACGGAACTCAATCAAACCGGAGAGAGTCACTTGGCTGTTTGATCAGTTTGACTTTGGCCATCGATTTAGCCAAACTATCTATCATTGATTTGTTTGGTTTCGTCTCAACCAAAGTTGTCAAATCGGCCATTGCTCACCCTTAACGTTAAGTTGGAAGAGCTCTTGCGGTTAGTTCTCAGCGATTATGGGTTGGATATGTAATTACGGAAACAATAATCATAATACGTTGTACCAGAATTGGTGTCTACTCAAATTTAGAAAGCCAGAAACTTGTTACTGAAAGAACTCTACTAGGTTGTCTTATTTTATTTAATTTTTGTGAAGTTTGAATTGGGCGCCATTCAGATTTTCTGTTTTTTCCTTTAACAAAAAACATGTTGGCTGAATGGTCTGGATTCCTGAATGGGTTGAATAAAGGCAGCTCTTGTTTCAGACTTTAAAACAAGTCTAAAAGAGAAGGCCAACATCAGAAATGTTGCAAATGACAATTTTACTCTCATAAAACCTAGAAAAATGCTTATCTACCTTTTCTTTTGTTCGCTTCACCACTACCGACCACTACACCACAGCACCACCCCGCCCACATCGCACCACCACCATGGCACCATAGGTTATTCCTTCTAGTTCTCTTGCAAGATTTGGAGAGGGTATAAGTAACAAATACTTGAGGATTTTTCTTTTAGGTTTAGTATTTGACTGTGGTGAAGTATTTTTTTTGAACCCTTCACCAGGACCCCTTAAGGTTATGGTTTTCTACTTGTAAAGTTGGAGAACAAAGTAATATCGAAACCCTAGACATTGGTCATAAACTAATCGAAGATCATTGACAAAAAAGAATACGATATAATCTGTCTGCATGAATTCTGTACTTGTAAGTTTAGAAAAGAAACGGACCATAAACAAGAAAAGTACACATTTTTCTTGGATCGAATTGTCTAAAGATAATGAATAGGGACTCCAAATATATGTATATCCCAACTCCACCATAGTTCCATAAATTCTGTCCATCAAGGAGAGAGAAAGGAGATAGAAGATAGAACATGATATAAGAGATAGAGAAAAGATGAATATGATAAAAAAAAAGAGAAGGACCAAAAGAGTCATTCACTTGTGAGCAAGAGTCATACTTTCTGACTTGTACTCTTGCTCATAAGTCAGAAAGTATCCTCCCAGTTGGGAGAGTTACCAGAGATTGCTTTCAGATCATATCCTCTCAGATTAGAGAGAGATAGAGATCAGAGAGATGAGAACAGAAAAAGGTCAGAGAAAGAGAGATTTCTGAAGTGGTTCTTTCAAGAGAGATTGAAATAGAAGAATATTGGTTTGAAGAAAAGAAGATTGTTAATCTTGTGAAGCCATTTAGTTTGTGGTTATCTTCTTCAGCCTTTGGTAATCTAGGATTTGTTCAAATCCTAAGGAGTAAGAGATTTCTATTTCTTTGTTTCTTTGTTCAGTTTATCCACCATAGTTTTGGTGAAGAGTTGTTATCCAAGAGTGTTTCTACACATCTTGAAGAATTTGTTAACCCCCTGTTGTTTTAGGGAAGAATTGTGTAACCCATTATTATCATATTATTGTTAGGAAAAATAACCTAATTAACTTGTTCAAGAATATGAAGATAAAAGATGCGAAAGTAAAAGTAGAGACACCAAGATTATTTAACGCGGCAAAAAACCCCTCTAAACTAGAAGGTAAAAAACCACGGGATCTAGTCCAGAAATCTTCCACTATAATTAAATAATGGGTTACACAATTCTTCAATATGTGTAGAAACACTCTTGGACAACTCTTCACCAAACTTATGGTGGATAAACTGAACAAAGAAACAAAGAAATAAAAATCTCTTACTCCTTAGGATTTGAACAAATCCTAGATTCCTAAAGGTTGAAGAAGATAACCACAAACTAAATTGCTTCACAAGATTAATAATCTTCTTTTCTTCAAACCAATATTCTTCTCTTTCAATCTCTCTTGAAAGAAATACTTCAGAAATCTCTCTTTCTCTGACTTCTCTTTGTTCTGGAAGTTGTTGTGTATAATCTCTTCCCTTTCATTCCCTTTTATAATGATAAATAGGGAGGTTTACCAATAGAAATAGGAATTCCTTTTTAGGCTTGAAAAAAATAGAAACTTCTATTTTTTTCCCCAAACAAGGAATAAGGGAAATCCTATTCCAACTAAGAGTCCTTTTATTATAAGGAGGGACCCCAACAAACTCTCCCTCCCGACTTATGAAGAGGGACCTACCATCCCCAAACCTGCAACACTGCTACATAGCTCATGTTTGCCTTTGGGTTATGGTTTTGTCATCATATCTGAACCATTGTCGTCAGTATGGATTTTCTCGATCTTCAACACCTTTTCTTCAAGAACATCTTGGATCCACTGGTATCTCACATTTATATGCTTGGACTTGGAATGAAAACTAGAATTCTTACTGAGGTGGATGGCACTTTGACTGTCGCAATGAATAACATAATTATCTTGTTTCATACCAAGTTCTTCTAACAGTCTCTTCATCCATAACATCTCCTTGCAACATTCTGTAATGGCAATATATTCTGCCTCTGTAGTAGATAAAGCTACACACTTTTGTAATTTAGATTGCCATGACACTGCTCCCCCTGAAAATGTAAATAAGTAGCCTGATGTGGACCTTTTAGAGTCTACATCTCCTGCCATGTCTGCATCTGTGTAACCGACTAATACTGGCTTATCATTACCAAAACATATATGAGCTTTAGACGTACCTCAAAGATACTTCAGAATCCACTTCACTGCTAACCAATGCTCTTTGCCTGGATTAGCAAGAAATCTGCTTACTACTCCAACTGCAAATGCAATGTCCGGTCTTGTACACACCATTGCATACATCAAGCTTCCTACAGCTGAAGCATAAGGAATTTTCTCCATTTCTTCTTTCTCACTTCTAGTTGATGGACACTGATCACGAGTCAACTTGAAGTGACTGGCTAATGGACAACTCACTGGTTTTGTCTTGTCCATATTGAACCTTTCTAGAACCTTCTCAATGTATCTTTCTTGTGATAGCCAAAGTTTTCCAGCTTTTCTATCACGAGAGATATGCATGCCAAGAATTTGTTTTGCTGGACCCAAGTCTTTCATATCGAAATACTTGTTTAGTTCCTTCTTTAACCTGCTAATTTTATTAGCATCCTGACCAACAATCAACATATCATCAACATAAAGTAGAAGTATAATCAAATCTCCATCAGGAAATTTATGAACGAAAACACAATGATCTGAAGCCGTCCTGTGATACCCTTGATCCTTCATGAATGATTCAAACTTTTTGTACCACTGTCTTGGTGCTTGTTTCAGCCCATATAAACTCTTCTCTAACTTACAAACCAAGTTTTCCTTACCTTTAACTTCAAACCCTGTTGGTTGTTCCATATACACATCTTCCTCCAAGTCACCATGAAGGAAAGCGGTCTTGACATCTAGTTGTTCAATTTCTAGGTTCATACTTGCAGCCAATCCCAATACTAACCGTATAGAGGACATCTTCACCACTGGAGAGAAAATCTCATCAAAATCAATACCCTTCTTCTGCCCAAATCCTTTCACCACTAGGCGTGCCTTATACCGTGGTTGTGAATTTCTTTCTTCGGTTTTGATTTTGAATATCCACTTATTTTTAAGAATTTTTATATTCTTAGGTTTTTCAACCAACTTAAAAGTGTTGTTCTTATGCAATGATTTAATCTCATCTTGCATAGCTTTCAACCACTCCTTCTTGTGTTCATCATCTATGGCTTCTTCATAACACTGTGGTTCTCCACTATCTGTAACCATCACATACTCGTGTGGAGGATACTTGGTAGATGGTGCTCTCTCTCTAGTCGATCTTCTCAATTCAGCTGGTGGTTCATGTTGAACTTCCATTCCTTGCTCAACATCATCACCCATAGGAACATCTTCATGAGCTTCATCTTCATGATTTTGTTCTTCACCTGCATTATCATGCATAACCTTAGAAGAGATATGTGGATCTAGATCAATGAGATCATTACTATGATTCTCATGCTTCTCAACTTTCCCGAAGTCCTCAATAGTTTGATTTTCAAGAAAGACCACATCTCTACTTCTAATAATCTTCTTATCGAATGGATCCCATAACCTGTATCCGAATTTCTCATCTGCATACCCTAAAAAGATGCATTGCTTGGCTTTATCATCAAGCTTTGCTCTTTGACCTTTAGGTATATGCACAAAAGCCCTGCAACCAAGCACCCTTAAGTGTTCATAACTGACTTCTTTCCCAACCCACACTCTCTCAGCTACATCTCCATCTAATGGTGCTGAAGGTGATAAATTGATCAGATAACATGCAGTACGCATTGCCTCACCCCAGAAGCTTTTAGGCAGCTTTGCTTCTGAGAGCATACATCTGATCCTCTCCACAATAGTGTGGTTCATGCGTTCTGCTACACCATTTTGTTGTGGAGTTTTAGGAACTGTCTGTTCATGTCGAGTACCATGGGTTTTGCAATACTCTTCAAATGACCCGATCGATGTATTCTCCTCCATTGTCAGTGCGAATGCACATCAATGATTTTCCTGTCTCCCGTTCTACCATGTTGTGGAAATTCTTGAAAACTGCAAGTACCTGATCTTTGGTTTTTATGGCATATACCCAAACTTTCCTGGAAGCATCATCTATAAAAGTAACGAAATACAAAGCACCACCAAGTGTTTTGACCTTTAAAGGTCCACAAACGTCAGAATAAACGAACTCCAAAACACTGGATTTTCTTTCAGATGCATTCCTTTGAAAGGAAACTCTATGTTGCTTTCCTACTAAACAATGAGAACAAGTGTTTAAATTTATACCTTTTATGTTCGGTAAGTCTTGTCGTTTAGCAAGGATTTGAAGTCCCTTCTCGCTCATGTGCCCGAGTCTTCTATGCCAAAGATCAGTGGAAGAATCTTTTTCAACTGCATTCAATTCTCTTTTACACAGTTTTACTTGAGTCCTGTATAAAGTACAACACTTCTTCCCCCTTGCTATCACCATTGACCCTTTTGTGAGCTTCCACTTTCCATCACCAAAGTGACTGTGGTACCCTTCATCATCTAATACTCCGGTAGAGATTAGGTTATATCGAAGATCTGGTATATGCCTCACATTCTTCAGAATCAATGTACTCCCTGTGCTCGTCTCAATTTTCACTTCTCCAATTCCTACGATTTTTGAGAAACCTAAGTTTCCCATCCTGACTTTGCCAAAGTCACCAGTTCTGTAAGAGTTAAAGAAATCCTTACAAGGAATAACATGATACGAAGCACCTGAGTCAACCAACCATGTTGTTTCTGGTTCTGACTCAGTCATACTTAAGCAAGTGTCTCCACAACCTGAGAGTAAGATAATGTCATCACCTGAGGCAACTGCCGCAACATTATCTTGTTTTTCATCATCCTTTTTATTTTCCTTCTTTGGTTTCCTGCAATCACTCTTGTAATGACCCATTTTTCCACAACCAAAACATCTAACTTCTTTCTTTGGTTTTGATCTTCCCCTTGACTTATCACGGTTATGAGGTTTTCTACTTTTACCTCTTCCCCGTCTTTCTGTAACAAGTGCCTCTGAATGAGACTCGTCTGACGATGATTTCCTTCTTGTTTCTTCATTCAACAAACTACCTGTTACGTGATTCATACGCATTATGCCATCAGGAGCAGAATTGCTAAGAGACACCACCAATGTCTCCCAACTATCTGGTAAAGAATTTAGAAGAAGTAAGGCCTGCAACTCATCATCCAAAACTAACTTCATTGCAGAAACCTGGTTTACTAGACTTTTCATCTCATTCAAGTGTTGAGCAATTAAGGTTCCTTCTTTATATTGTAACTAGGCTATAGCCCGTGCCTTCGGCACGGAGCCTTTTGTGGAGCATTTACCAAGTTGCTACCATTTCTTTAAATAAAATCAACAAAACAGTAACTTACATGACCAAGAAAATAGAAAGGTATTACAACAAAAATGTAGATTTCAAATTTTCTCTTGTTTAAACACGAAATAAAACAATACAATGGGGATGTCAAATGAGGGATGATGGTTATTTCTTGTAGATATAAATAAAACAATAAAATGTAGATGTTAAATTCAAAATGACCAATCGCTGGTGAATGTTAGGTGGTACCATGGTAACGACGGTTGACGGGTGCGTTGAGGTGCTCAAGTAGAAAGATGTTTGACAAAACACATAGAGCTTATATATCTCCGTTAAGAGTCCTGTGCCAACACACTCTTACAACCAGCATTAGTCAACCAAACTACCATAGCCATTGCCTTCAGTGGGACGCCTTTAGAAGCACCCCAAGTTCGTACTAATTGTTTCTCATTTTCCTTTTCATCTAAAAGAATAACCTTTACCAAGATTAACGGAAACCACAAGTTATACGCATACGTAGCGGAAAGCAATGTATTTTATTAAAAGATAAAGGTGAAGTACTTGGATTAAAAAAGATCAGAACATCAAACCAGATGGCTATGTCAAATCCACAATTGGAAGATAGTTTGACACAAGTTCTTTGGATCAACAAACACAAACACCATATTTTTTTCAGGAAGGCCCACTAACCTCTATTTGTTAAGCTAATAGCCTAGAATATAAAGGGCTAGTAGTTCAAACATTAGGGGGTGGCCAGAGATCTTTCCAAACAACTCCTCAAGCCGCTTTGTTTGATTAACATACCCATCCAGACCAGAAGGCAGGAGTTCTTCGGCTGTTGGTTCCATAGTTGCTGCAAACTTCAACTGGTCCCACTTCACAAGCTGTAAAACAGATGAGCAAAAATTGCCCAAAAGTAAAACAATTATCAAACACAATTATGGTGTTATTTTTCTTTCTTTGTTTGAAGCTAAATTGCTTGAGACAGACTTGTTGCAGGGTCACAATAATCAGTTGAGTTTATTATAAACTTATTTTAGGTCTGAACCAGTGAACTAAAATCAGACTAGCGAGCCAGATATCCATCTATATTTTGAAATATGATTTGAGCAGAGAGGTTCCAAGATTTAATTCAACAAAAGACTAACACCACTAAGACTTAGTTTGCAAATTTCATAGAATTCAGCAAAAGAAGATGAAGTATGCTGCGTTTGAAACCAACCTTATAATGTAATCAACCCTGTAAATATAATAAAAAGGATCTCAGTCATGTTAAATCAAGTAACCAACTGGTCCCAAGGAGATATCGAAGGTCTTATCTTACCCCAGAACGCTGAAGGAGTCCTGCTTGTTTAGAACAGTTGTTGCCATTAACTTCGACTTATGCCCATATTTTTTAATGTAATGTAATTGTACCCCTTCGTGACCTGCAAATATTATGTAATTAAGCTCCATGACGGAAAGAGCAAAAGTGTCGCTTAGTAGGAAGTGCACACACGGAGGAGGAAAACAATCTGAAGTCCTCAACTACGTCTCTATCCTATGTCTTAAATCCATCTAAACAGAAAACTTAAATTCTATAATTTTTTTCCCTGAAGTATAATGAAGTTCTATCTGAGCAATGATATGTGAAAGTCAAGCATAAAAATGCAGCTACCAAAGCCAACCCAGGATCTTCTTCTCTTTCACAAGCAGCTTCTATCTCAACATCACCAGTGTGATTGCGAGCCTGGTCCCGAAAAACATTGTTGCTAATAAATTATTTCTTCAACCAAAACTGCATACATGTGAAATATGACGTGGCATGTTTTTAAATCGAAGGTCTTGTGCTAAAGTTCAGCCGGCGGAACACCAATAGCAACAAAATTAATGGAATAAATAAATTTATACAAATTTAATGTCTTATAAGGAAAAGCTATGCAATGTGCAAAACTTTGATCTTTGATGCGTAACATAGCATAATTACATAAATGATGAAAACAACAAAAGGGAAAAGAAGAAAGATTATAGAGAAGAATCGAAGAAAAAGAGAGGGCTTAAAGCATAAATGATTTTAACTATTAAGGAAGAGATTTAGGTTTCCAGAAACAAATTAGACAAAGAAGTAAAAGAACTGAAACAAAAGGAGCTTGATTGTGGAGATATTGAATTACATCATTCCACTCAGAAGGATGAAAGTGATTTTTAGAGAAAAATATTAAAAAAATAATCAAATGAAGACAGGAAAAAAAATCTCGCTCGTGAAGTCGTCCAGATAAACCAAATGAGGGTTTCATCTGTTTGGGTATCACCAGAGCATATTTAAATGCAATTTAGAGACGAGTTTCAATGAGGATACAGATATAGTAACTAAATAAATAAAACCATTGAGGGAAAACAATTTATGGTAACATGTATTATTTTATCTATTTAATAAAACCTAAAGGTTGATATTAGTTCTGATCTGGGACGGACGACCAGATTTATCTCTATGTTTATACTACGTTTATATAATATTCCTGTGTATTGTAGCAGAAAAATCTTCTAAACTTAAACATGTGTGACCTCCCTCCATTTCTCTAACTGTTATTAAGGTCTAGGACTGACACGGCTATTTCACTTTGAGAAAGATTGTTATGGTTGCTCATCTATCATCCAATTAAGTTATGAACGGATCCGTTACGTAACTTTAATCACTACTATAGTACAGTGTTATAGTAAGCTTGCTTCTATCTATCAAACTATGTAATGCCTTATCTTGCAGCTATATTGGTGTTCGAAAAAGATAAGTCTGAACTGCTGTGAAACCTTTGTTTGTGGAGTGTATGATTAAGGTGCATTTTTTCTATTAGACATTTCATCAAACACTTACATGACAACATTAAACAAATTTCTACTGAATCATAATAACCATCAGATATATATGCAAAAATGGCCTTAGCATCCATAGAATTTATGAAAGTTGAGTACCAAAGGAGCAACCAGTAGGAGCAAACAGAATCAAAGGAGTAAAAAAATTATCCAAAAGAACTTCGCAAATCCGTGGACTTGTTCTGCCAAAGTAATGAAGATGATTTTACTACTCAAAGCAAATTCAAAATATGTAAAGGAAACAGTGAAGTACTATTTTATCTCCTTGAAGTTATATGGATAACTTTAAGGAAAACAACCGTTGTTGTGCCATTAGCCTGCTTGGATAAGTTTATGTGTAATTTATGTGGAATCGAAGATGTCCGTTAATAAGAAATTAGTCTCAAACTGCAAGTCAAGAAAAAATCATTCTCATAGGGAAAAATCATATTCCTAGCTAATTAAACATGAAAATGGATCAAGAAACTCATCATAAGAACTAATAATATGAACCGAAAAGAGTTCAAGTTATAAATCTGAGCGTCAAACGCAAAATTTATAAGCCCAATAAGATTGAGTAATTGACGTTATCGACTCAACTTATAGTCAATCACATCAAGAAAAAAAAAGCAGAATGTAAAATCATAATAATCAGACATCCCCCACTTAGAGGCACCAACTATAAGAGAGAAACAAAGAGTTATACCTTTCAAAGAGGAAGCAATGCCAAGAGTCGGACAAAACCTACGATTCAGAATACTACATTAGCTTAACAATAATGAAGACATAATAATGTGGAAGTGTTACTCACATTAGAGTTACACCAATTAAGATCTAAGGCATCACTTGTATGGCTATGGAAGTCTTGTATAGGTGATTCTTTGATACTGAAAGAAGACGTCACTGACTCGGTGCAGCTAACTCATTAGTGGACTCCTCAATTCTTATTGGTCAAGTTAAAAACATGATCGATTTTTCATTTTTACCTTGACATTAATTCAAACTTTTTTCAACCAACAATAACAAAAATCATGAAGAACTTTACTATGTGACACAATTTGAACTTCACTTTCAAATTTGTTCAAACAATTTTCTAAGAAAATATTAGGTTAGAGATAAAAGGAGAAAGCAATTTAACTAAAAAACTTAGATCAAAGGATAATTGGAAATGGTTTACCATTGAGAAGCCAGCAGAACAAATAGAGATTGTTGATAGTTGCAGCCAACCTGAAATGCAAAAGAAGAATTACCACGAATTCCTTCGAGAAGGGAAGAAGAAGTATGGTGTCTATGTTTGAAATAAATAACCATTTATGTTTACGACTCTTCGAAGTCAAGGTACATATGTATACTAACAGGAACCTCAAAATTTGATTGCATACTCTAGATTACACTCTACCCATCTTACAACCAATTAGATAAACCTGCAACTTTATCCATCATGTACTCCACAAAAACGTGTTTTCCCCAACAATTTGTCAATTGATAAACAAAATGAACAAAAAACACAACATTCTGTGATACAACAACAGATTGGCTAGGGATGGTGAAGTTTAGTACTCTAACTTCCCCGTCACAAGGCTTAATAACAAAAATACTGAAGTCGACCGTTACACTGTTCATGTGGATTGACATTCTTTCTTCTTATTAATGTATGCCTTCAAAATTTTAAAGAAAGTTGATATACATCCCAAATATGATTTAATCATAATAGATAATTAAAATTTCATTTACGAACCTTATAGCTTTCAGCAGCAACATAAACTGGTTTATTCATGCTGTGAGCCACTAATGAAATTTGGTATGTTACCATCAAGTTAATAATAAGCCACTGCAGAATCCATAAGAAGCTTCACAAGTATTTTTCTTGAAAAATAAGCTTCACAAGTATTCAATATCAAGAAATTCAAACAAAAGGTAAAACAACTTGATATCCTGGAAGACACCAATTAGAACATTTTATCGAACAACTGGAAGTCGCACTATATTGAGTTCCACGCTTTCGATTTTGGGACAATGTCTATGCAGCGGGGGCAATAAGGGCCCTATAAACAGGGATTGGTGGTGTGGTTCTGGCGTGCATATTTGGTACAGAAGCATCACATGATGATGGCGAAGAACGAGTGACAGATTGCGAAGACCACCAAATCCGAAAACTACCAAAACCTCTAGAAGACATCACTACTATTACCTGTATAATCAAATAGTCATTCAGGCTAAACCCAATTTCTCACAACAGCTCATGAATCGAAAACCTCATATGTATTTCTTAGAACGCCTCTTTGCCTACGAATGAGATGATGATAATAGTGATGTTCCATAAAAAAGACACATAAATGACATCGTGGCGTCTCCGATTAATAGTTGAAACTTGATACGGAGATAACTTTGCATGACCATCAAGTAAACCCCTCATGATGCTATACAACTTCTATAAGAATGTCGTATATTTCGTTAATTTATTCTAGCAAATGCTTTACCCTTCTTGGGTTAGATTTTTGGTTATCGTTATATATACCTGTATAGTAAGATATGCAGACTGAAAAAACAAAATCAACTACCAATGTACATGATTAATGATATTCAAATACATGGAAGTGGTGGAACATTGGAACTGGAAAATCTAACAAACATTTATATTATCCTTTAACCATGTAAAGAAGCAAAATCACTCACATTTCAGCCAAGCATTAGAATGTTACCTGGGTCTGTTTACGAAATTCAATCATTCATCTGTTATTCTCCCTCTGCATATGGAATGTTAACCAATACACAAATTAACTTTTAACAAATTCCCTCACAGACATTTTCTCAAACACCTTAGGTGTATTCAGTTACTTCTCAGGAAATTCTCATTATAAAGGAAGTTGGACAAAAATAAGAACGAAATTCAAAACCATAATCAAATTCCTTCACTAACTACTCAGTAAAACCTTGAAGAAGATTGTTTGTGGAGTCACCTACCAAATCAAAATTAAGATATTCAAACCTCAATCGATGTTGTGAAAAAGACACGCACTAATTCTGAGTCTGACCATAAAAAAACGCCCTAGCCCTCAGCTCTACTTGAGAGGAATAGGTAATGATAAAGGGGCTGAGGATTGAGGAATAGGTATTTTGATCATTTGAGCCATTGTTAACTTTGTTTCATTAATCTTCGTCATTGAAACACCTCTGATGGAAGACTAAAAAAAGGAAGGAGGGGGATAAATTGAGAAATGAGAAGATGTGTTGATTGAGAACGGAGAAGATGTATTGGTTGAGAAAGGAGGGGAGGAAGTAGAGTTTTACTGAATCCGACCGTTTAGAGAAATGAGAAGATGTGTTGATTGAGAACGGAGAAGATGTATTGGTTGAGAAATGATGGGAGGAAGTAGAGTTTTACTGAATCCGACCGTTTAAACCAACGCTGATGTGGATCGGACGGCTGGATTTATCCAAGGGTTTGTCCCAGTCGGCACACATCCACCTATTTTATTATATAGATTTTCCCAGCTTTCTGAACAAGTAAGCCTTTTTGGCAGTTGTCTTTTGATCATACAATTCTTTTAATTTCCTCCATAGACTAAAAGCGGAAGTCTCCGTCGATACATGATGAAAAATACTGGGTTCTACCCATTGTCGAATAAATCCAACAACCTTACGATCTAATACCTTCCAGTCTTCTTCATCTATCTTCATCGGTTTTGTACCGTGATTTTCAATGGGTGCAGCTAGGTCTTTGCAGTATAACAAATCTTCCATTTTTGCTTTCCACATCAAGTAGTTTTCTCCATCTAAACTAATCATTCGATTAGTATTCACTTCCATATTTCTGAACAATAAATCAAACCTTAGCTCTGGTACCACTTGTTAGGAAAAATAACCTAATTAACTTGTTCAGGAATATGAAGATAAACGATGTGAAAGTAAAAGTAGAGACACCAAGATTATTTAACGTGGCAAAAAACCCCTCCAAACTAGAAGGTAAAAAACCACGGGACCTAGTCCAGAAATCTTCCACTATAATTAAATAATGGGTTACACAATTCTTCAAGATGTGTCGAAACACTCTTGGACAACTCTTCACCAAACCTATGGTGGATAAACTGAACAAATAAACAAAGAAATAAAAATCTCTTACTCTTTAGGATTTGAACAAATCCTAGATTCCTAAAGGTTGAAGAAGATAACCACAAACTAAATTGCTTCACAAGATTAATAATCTTCTTTTCTTCAAACCAATATTCTTCTCTTTCAATCTCTCTAGAAAGAACTACTTCAGAAATCTCTCTTTCTCTGACTTCTCTTTGTTCTGGAAGTTGTTGTGTATAATATCTTCCCTTTCATCCCCTTTTGTAATGATAAATAGGGATGTTTACCAATAGAAATAGGAATTCCTTTTTAGGCTTGAAAAAATAGAAACTTCTATTTTTTCCCCAAACAAGGAATAAGGGAAATCCTATTCCAACTAGGAGTCCTTTTATTATAAGGAGGGACCCCAACAATTATTATCATTATAGTGGAAGATTTCTGGACTAGGTCCCGTGATTTTTTACCTTCTATCTTGGATGGTTTTTTGTCACGTTAAATAATCTTGGTGTCTCTGCTTTTACTCACATTGTTTATCTTCATATTCCTGGACAAGTTAATTAGATTACTTTCTTAACAATAGGGACTCCGAATATATGTATATCTCAACTCGACCATAGTTCCATGAATTCTGTCCATCAACGAGAGAGAAAGGAGATAGAAGATAGAAGATAGAAGATAGAACATGATATAAGTGAGAAAGAAAAGATGAATATGACGGAAAAGAGAGAAGGGCCAAAAGAGTTCATTCACTTGTGAGTGTTAAATTCACGATTATATAAATAATCGGAGGTATGAACATGAAGTAAAAGACACGATAATTTAACGTGGCTCGGTCGAATACTCAAGACCTACATCCACGGAGAACAACTTCTTTATTATAATTTACCACATACAATTGTATGTGGGTTTGATCGGTTACATTGGTCAGACATAACTCGATGAGTTTGAATCCTAGAACCCTCTCCTATTTATAGATGACTTAGGGTTTAGGGTTTCCTAGTTTCTGATTACTAAACTAGGAAATAATACAAAATCTATCTAATATTACCATTAGATAGTTACAAGAGATATTCTGAATATATTATACTAATATTACATATCTTCACTTATCTTCCAATATCTTCACGTATCTTCAAATATATTCTGAATTCTTCTTGATCGTCGGATCTCGTCTTCTTGATCCGTCACGTACATACACGTGTTACACATGTATATTATTTCTGCAACTTATCTTGACCGCCTCTTTTCGACTCTGACTCTCCCACTCCAGTTGACACATAGGTAGTAGAAGGATATCAGTTCTAACAAGCTTGGGCTTTCGCGCAGCTGGTTCAAGTCCCGGATCTCCTATTTTCGATCCTCCTTATGTAACGTATCCTATTAGTGAGCAAGAGTACAAGTGTCACAAAGAAAATTTTAGAAACACTTAGAATACTTTTTTCTTTAATTTAATTTTTCAGTGTGAAGTTTGACTTGGCTCCAATAACCACCAGGCCAATCTATTATAAGCGGGCGGGCATGTTATTGACTCGGGTCAATGACCATTTACCCGAACTCTCTATAAGTACTCGATCAACTAACCTTTGTGAAGTTCACCTTCATCTTCTTCTTCCAAAACAAAATTCATTTTTCTTCCAAAACAAGACCCTAAGTAAGAATGCATTACTACCGACAATTTTCGGCAACTGCGCCAACTCAAATAAATGGATTATATAGTTCGGTACAAAAAAAAGTTCACTAAAAGAAAATCAAATTTGTGTTTTTTAACTAACACTAAAATTTGGGTATTACAAGCACCAACAAAACATTAAGTTCCAATCAAACCCTAAACTCTCGATTAAATCCACTAAATTTTTTGCATAGAATTCAATACCCAAGCCAGGTATAAGAAAAGAAAAGAAGATTAGGTGGTGTCAATTTCATTGTATGTGATTTGGATAAAAGATTAATAATATTAGAAAGTGAATTACCTTCTTTCTTTCTATGTCTCTGTTTTTATGAATCAAAGACAGACTTGTTTGGCATAGTAAAAGAAAGCAGTAGAACAAAGAATGGTAGCTGGAAAAGCAAAGATTCCAGCTACCATTAAATCATCAATGTTTGTTAAAGATTTGAGAGAAATGAGTGAGATGCGGTCACAGAGAGACCGTTCAGTGAGGGTGAGTTCTGTTTGAGAGAGAGTGGGACAGATGTTTTTTACACCGGGAGTGCTAGAATCACAAAAAAAATTGACAAAAGAAGTTAACAAATTTATGTGACGGTTGTGATTTTCATCTCTCAACGATTGAGATTTAGTCAAACTTTCAAACCACAAGTCCATAACCACCACGTCAGCTAGGTACCTTCTTTTGTCAAAATCATTTGTGATTTTAGCTTTTCCTTTTTTACACATTTGAGTCATTGAGTGAAGGAAAAGCCGCCTGCTTAAAGAGCCGCCTGCCAACAACAGTTTGCGGCATGGTGCTTTAGCAGAACCCTTCAGATTTATGCTAATTCTTTTGACAAAGGTTGTGTTTGTTATCTATGTGTCTGAATTTAAATTGTCTGAAGTGAATTGATTGAATCTAAATTTACTGAATCATTTTGAAGTATCCATTATTTAACGAGTTAGGTGTTTGCTTTCTAAATCAGAAATATTAAATCTTCATTAAAATTTTGATATTTATATCCTCTCTCATCTATTTAGTCCAAAAAATCCTTTTTTTTTCTTCTCTTTCCCGCTCCTGCCCCCACCCCCCTATCTGCTGCCTGTCATCTCTTTCTCTTTACAAATAAATAAATACACACACATATATATATATATGGGAGATTATAAAGGCAATGCCCAAAGCTGTTAAAGGCAGTCTCGCTAAAAGCAATATCGAGTTTGGTTAAAGACAATGTGTGTTTAAAAGGCAATGCCTCAACAAATGTTTGACCTAACAACCTCATCGTCCGACCACCGATCTTGACTGTTTGTTATTCTTTCTTCATCTTTTTTTTTTGTTCACATCTTTCTCTAATCGCCCGACGACAAGGTATTGTTAAATTGGATACTCCAACCTCAAGCCACACTTCACCTACATATCAATGATATTGTTGTTCACGTTGATAAGCTAATAAAAAAGTTCAACAATTAAAAAGTTCTCTTTCCATATATAAATATGCTTTGTTGTACTTATTAGTTTTCTAATATGTTTTTGTTAAACTTTTCTTTCATTTAATCTAGTTTGTATTTACAGCAAATACGAATATGGTGTGTACCTCAAATACACTTTCTCTCCATGTTGTTCCTTCTTTGGAGTTTAGTTTTCTAATAGATAGAGATGAGAGGGAACAAGAACAAGGAAGATGAGGAGAAGAAGATGAAGGAGGAACGAAAAAGATGAAGGAGGTACGAAAAAGATGAAGAAGGAAGAAGAGAGAAAAAAAAATCAGCCCTAAAAATAGCATTGCCTTTAACCAAAATTGATCATTGTGAATTGACTAAGTCAATTTTGCAAAATACATTGCCTTACGCAATAAAGGGCATTGCCTACAAAATTTCCCTATATATATATATATACTAAACTCTACTTTAGGATTGATATTTATATCCTCTCTCATCTATATATATATATATATATACATGTATATAAACATATATCTGATTTATACTAAAATCTACTTTAGGATTGTTCTAGAGGACAAAAGGTAAATCATATGCACATGGAGAAGATGGAAGTCAGAGTTTAGATAATGCAATCAAACACTGACATTATTAGCATAAAATAGGTATTTTTCCCTTTTGAAAAAAACCGATTTTCCCTTGCAGTTCGTATTCTCAAGGTTTATTTATCGTTTCTGAAATTCCAAACAATGCTTTGTTAAAGTAAAAACTTCAATCAATGAGAAGTTTTGCTCGCAAAAATGTTAAGCCATCCGTATGGCAAAGTTGTAGATATCTTAGATTCATCCATGATTTTGGTATCGCTTTCGTAGTTAAATTAGCCGAGACAGAGCAATACGAAGCCCACAGCTCAATAGAAACAGAACCAAAGGCGACCTTGATGGGGGGTGAAATTAGCGACAAGGGATGAATCTGAACAATGTGATCATTGAATGTGATGCAATAAACGTCACACAAGCGTGTACTACGAATACAATTCAACCCAGCATGGAGAATAATGAAGGAAATTAAGGAAATATCTCAGGATATTGTACGATTGTAATGAGCCGAAATCTAACATATCTCAAGAAAAGTGATGCGGCTGCTCATATTCTATTCCGACAGGCTCTCTTCCTAGCAATATATAAAAACGATGGGAGGAAAGTGAACCTCTATCTCCATTAGACTAACCACATCACTCTTGGGAGAGCTTGGTTTTCAGAACAAATCAAGACCAAACAGAACATATTCATTGAACTTTTAGGGAATCAACATTTCAAGATTTCTAATTTTAGTTTATATTTGGTTTTAATCATTTATCTATCACATATATGCACGAAAAAAGTTTACGAATCCAAGTGAAACATTGAAGAAAGGAAGCATTAGAACTTACATAAGTGAGAAATCCTCCATGTCAAAAGAACTCATTAATCCATCTGTAAGATCATCATTTTCTTCAATAGTAGAACAATAACTATTCATAATCTGATCAAGTTCTTCAAGTACTTGTTCTCCTTCATCATTCTTGAAATGAATTTGTAACTTTTGTCTACACAATTTCAATTGACTCTCTAAAATTCTTCTTTCCGATTCTTGTTTCGAAATAATCCAACGAAGATATCGAATTACTTCTTGATCATATTGTTGCTTTTCTTCAACCAATCTTCTGTATTGATTTGCTTCAATCTCTATTGAACTCTTTTCATTTTGTAATCTCGAAATCATTGCCATTGTTTCATTAGCTGCAAATATAGCTGATTTTCTCTCTTCTTCAAGTTCTAAGTAAGCCGCATTAGTTCGTTGTTTTTCGATCTTAATTGCTTTTCTTAATGCCTCTATATCCATTTCTTCATCTCCTTCATCATTTTCATCTTCTTCTTCATCATCTTCTACTTGTGAAGATTCATTCAACAGCTCATGATTAAAACTATCAAAATCACTAGTAACATTTCCCTCAATATTCTTCAATTCTGATGAACTAGGACTAAAATTACTTTTAGGGAATCTAGAAATACCAACCATGCAAGATAAGATCTTTGAATAAAAGATAGCACAAACATCAAAACCCATAAAAAACCCATTCTTAAAATCACTTGATTTACTTCTATAACCAAGAAATTTTAAAAACCCCTTGAAATGAAAACCTAATTGTATAGCTTTAAACCCTAGAAAAAACATAATAAACAGCAAAATTACATGACTAATCACAGTACAAAAAGATGAAATTTTCAAAAAGATGAAATTTTCAAATATGAAAAAAGATGAAATTTTCAAAAAGATGAAATTTTCAAATTTTCAAAAAGATGAAAAAACATAAAAACCTAATTATATAGCTTTAAACCCCTTGAAATGAAAACCCCAAAACCCACATCTTAAATCCTTACAAAAAGATGAAATTTTCAAATATGAAGCTAAATCCATCATCAAAATACTAGAACTTCGTTTTAAACATCTATTAAGGAAGAAAACAACATTACCCAAAATCTGCATGTGTGAAATTTCAATGTGAAGAGTTGAATCAAGTTTATAGAGCAACAATAAGAACTGATGATTATCCCAATGGTAGAGATAGAAAGAAAGAGAGATAGGGTTGTTTTAATGGGGTTTCCTTTAGAGAGAGATAGTAAGTTATTATGTCTTTGAAGAAGATAATTGGAAAGCGGAAAAAACGAGCATAAATTGAGGCTATAATTAATTAATTAATAAAAGAAGAATTTCACATTTCCAATGATGGCTAGATAAACTGAAACGATTTCTGCAACACTCTCTCACTCATCTATCTTCTCTAGTCTCACAGACTCGCAGTACACAGTATGAGAATTTCCAGTACATTTTTATCTCTAACGTTTTCTACACCAAGCTAATAATAATTTGACAAGTGGAATGAAGTTTTGTTTTTAAGTGAAAATGAAGAACTCTGAGATTTATTTTAGATTGTTGGATGTTTGATACTCGTTTGGGTTTGGGTTTGGGTTTGGGTTTCAGTACCATTGGAAGATTAGAAAGTATCTACCAAAAAAACAAATCTAAATTATTTATTTGTTTTGTAACTGTCACATGACAAAATATCCAAGGTTTAGTATGTTTCTAAATATTGAAAACATAAAATACTAAATAGTAAATGTATTTCTTCAAAAGGTGCTTCCAAAGTTACCTGACCAAATGGCTGTAAACGAGCGGCTCTATCAACACCAGACTCAACATCTATTTTCTCTATTGGCATCGGCAAATCTGTAAGCACCCGACCCCAACCAGACATAACCCCACTAGAACTACTTTTAGTTCATTTACCCAAATACAAAGGTTATTTGCTTCCAGACATAATATGATTTTTTTATGAGATAGTATTCATTTTGACTCAATTAGGGAAGTTTTATGGGAGATTTTATAGGCAATGCCCAAATATGTTAAAAGCAATCTGGCTAAAGATAATTCCAATTTTGGTTAAAGGCAATGGGAGTTTAATAGGCAATGCCTCTCCCAAAGTTTGACTCGTGATGGCAGAGGGCGTTCACCACAAAATCTTACTGGTAGACTGGAATTTAGGATTACAATTGCCAAACAAACCAAGCAATTGAAGTTCATACAATCATACTTTGCCAAAATCAAACCATTGGTGATTTGTAATGGTGAACATGGCTTATAATTTGTGCGCTCGGTTATATATATATATATATATATATATATATATATATATATATATATATATATATATATACTAGTTATAACCCGTGCCCTTAGGGCACGGACAATTGTGTCTTGCAAATCATAGAAAGTCAATGATTTTCGACCTATGTTACGAAGTACATCACATTTACAATAAGACACAAAAAACATTGGCGAACATAAGATCATAAATTAAAAATTAAAAATAAGTTAATAGTGTTTAATTCAAAAAAGTCTGAAATCGATAATTAGTTTTGGAAACAGCATAAAAATTAACAGAAGTTTTGAGGTCGTATAATGAAGATAAAAATTCATTTGACTTTTATAAGAGGTAATTCGAATTGTTCAAAAGAATTGATAAACAATTCATTTTTATTGAAATCTAAAGAAGAAATCAAGAGAAAATTTATAACAAAGAAAATCCTGTTAAAAAATTACTGGCAAAGATATATATATATATATATATATATATATATATGCGTATCTATCTGTTTACATAATTTGTAAAGTCTTGTTTAAAGATTATAAGACTACCACCTAATTGGCTCTTACTCATCTCAATTTTTTTTGAAAAGTAAAAAAGATAATAGATTTAAATTGTAAAATCAGAGAAAGAATAACAACTAACTCTTCAAAATAGATGATTTTCAAATCTAGTAGAAACGATACAAAAAGATTGAAAATCAAAACTTTAATAAAAAAAAAATTAATTCTTCACTTTAGAAAGATTAACATAGAAATCGAAAATAAAGTAGATCGATAGAGAAAGAGATACATGTAGAGAGAATGAGATTTACCATACAACAATTGTATTTACAATTAAATATTTCAGTAAGCTTATGGAGAATACACAATATTAATAAAAGATCTATATATACTGAATTTTATATATTAATCATACATTACTAATTACATATTAACAAAATTAAGAAAAGCTAATACTAAATCAACTAAGAAAAACTAATGTTGAACCATCGACAAAAATTTCTTCTACTTACAAATGAGAAATGTGGTAAGAAAGAGGGAGATAGAAGTGTAAGAAAGAAAGACAGTAGGAGGAAAGTATATATAGAGAAAAGATTGGGAGATAAAATTCATTAATCTTCTTTTATAACTGAAAGACAATTATTTTTTGGAAACTTATGGGGATAGAGAGGTTATGAGGGAGAAATCAAGGGTTAAGATTTAAGGAGATTTTAGGATTAAGATCTAAGGGTTATGTTTTCATAACCTAAAATACAATTAATATTGAAAAAGTTATGGAGATAATAAATTGTGATAATGGTCATTAGTATAAAATTAATCTGTCATTAATTTTATGATGGTGGTTATAATTTGAGATAAGAATTAAGGGTTGAGATTTAACTGTGGGAATTGAACGGTTAAAATTTATCATTGGTTTGTATGATAGATTTAGTGAGTGGGTGAATGAATTGTATTTTTTTTAGGTAGGTAAAAGATCTAATGGCTAATATCTGAGAAAAAACACAGCAGACGGTTAGATTTATCTTTTGGTTTGTCTCAGTCAGCAAAAAACATTGCGTTTTATATAATAGACTAGATATAACCCGTGCCCCCGGCACGGACACTCGCCCTGAGCATTTTAAACGTCACAATGCACCGTTCGTTAAGCATGATAAGTTTTGTGTGTGTGTGTGTGTGTGTGTGTTCAATTAAATAATTAAGAAGTTGAATCTCTGAAATTATGTAATTAATCAAATCATGAAATATTTATTGAATTAGTTGGGTAGAAAACCAACCAATTATGCTACTTTTAACAATAAAACTATCGTTATGTGATCGAAAAATATTTTCTTTATAGACAAAGCCATCAAGAACTTCTCAAGAAGTTAAAGATGTAAGAATTCTACAATTCCGCATCAGTTAGACAATTCTCGTATTATGAGGTTAAACTAAGCAACATAATTTATCTTGTAACAGAAATCCCAGTTGGTGATTTATATTAGAAAAATACGATTTCCAACATATCAACCAAGAAGATGAACTGATCTGACATATAAAACTATAACCATCGACAATGCTATGAACCTAATGTGCATTTCCTATGTCAAAAAAGCAGCGCCAATGTTAACTTTTTTGTATTGATTAACAAAGCCTAGGAATACAAAAAAAAATATTCCAAAATACACCGCCTCTAAAAATAGTGTACCCAAGAGCTATAACTCTTGCGTATCGGATACTCACGTGATATATTATAGCGCAAAGTACCTATACAACGTATGTGATGTGCTATTTAAGTAGCATTGAATAAAATTATATGATTCGCAAGTATTTGTGTGATTCTAGATGGTGTAGAATCCTTAGCACAACAAAAGAGAAAAAAAAAACGTTTGCAAGTTGTAGCGCAGATGAAAGGAAAAGACAATAAGCCTGAACAAAAAATTTAAAAGCATAAGTAAACTTTAAAAGGAATATAATTGAGACTCAAAACAGTAAATCAAAGCATGAATAACCCACTTAGACACAAATTTTAGTATTAAGAACACAAATTACTATTAATCAAGCCTAATTTAAAAGCGGATCACAAACAAACAATTCTTGAAATTTGTCAGTTATGATCAGACTAAAGCATAAAGAGAACACAAACTACTGTTAATCAAGCCTAAACCCCTAATAACCCAAACAAAAATCATTTGGTACGATACAACAGTAATTTTGCCAGTTATGTAGTAAAATACTTATACTTAAATGTATATTTATCTTATTTGACGCAAGTAGTTAGAATCTCAATTGATTACTTACATGCAGTAATTTTACTGTACAAAATTACACTTAAGAAAAATAATAATCATAAAAAACGTATTTCAAAGATAGATACCTCAATTGATTCTTCCTAGCTGACCACTTCGGAATACTGATTTAATGGCTCCATTCCCGACTACAAATAATAACATAAAAAAGATTAGATTATTAGTTTGGGCACAGTTTAAGACTATATAAACGTTCAACATAAATTGCAGCAAAGGAGCAGGGGAAATCATAAATCAAAATACCAAACAGAAAAAGTATTCAAGCAATCAGTGATGGAATCCGAATAGGTAAAGTTTTCCATTTCAAATCAATGAGTTGGTTTATCAATTACCTCCTATAAAATGAATTTCATCTAAGAATATGATTGAAATATCGGAGAAGGAAAACAAACAACCTAGAAAAACATAATCAGCCCCAAAGGTGATGGTTGTCCATTTGAGATTCTTGGAGAACCTGCAATCCAGATCAATTAACAACCATAACATCTTATCTTAGACTAACTGTATATTCTCAAAATCTATTCCAGACTTAGAAGCAAGAGAAAAACCAAAGATCTTCTCGGCTGGAATTGTTACAAACTTAGAGTTTACACATAAAGTTCATGCCGGAAACACCAATACAGTTCTTATTTGATGTGTTTCCATCTTACAAGAGCATCAAATATGATACACATTTCTTGCTTTTCATCTAGAATCAAGTCAAAGTTCATATTCTATAAAGTCTCTCTAAGAAAGGAGATTTACTTCTACAGGAAAAATAAATCCCACTGAAAAATGATCAACACACTAATTAATTTAATTCATCTCAGCATCAAATAAATCATTTTACCTCTTTAGGAAGAGATTTAGGTATTCAGAAACACATTGGCAAAAAGAAAAAGAACTGAATAAAAGAGGGCTAGATATACCTGTAAGAAACTCGATTTGTAGAGAAACATCACAAAACTGTTCCATCTAAGAAGGATAACGAAGTAAATATTTAAGTAAAATGTGAGAAAAAATCAAATGAAGACAGGGTAAAACCCTAGCTTGTGATTTCGGCCACATAAACCAAATGGGAGTTTGGAGAATATTTCAATGAAGATGAAGATGGAGGGATAGAGGCGTTAAGGATATGGCTATGGTAAGTGAAAAATTGAATAAAATTAAAGATGAAGATGGAGGGATAGAAGCGTTAAGGGGTTCGGGGAAAGAAGATGAAGATGAAGATGCATTTAGAGTTTACACATAAAGTTCGGCGTTAAGGCGTTGTGCTTTATTTTGGGGCGCTAGTAGCACTGCCCATTGAGGAATTGAATGAATTGAGGGATTTTTTTTTTGTTGAGAGTATTGAGGGAAATTAAGACCAATGGGGATTTTGCATTAAAAGCACTTAATGACCAATAGAGTTACGTACCGATAATGGAAGGCCATGATTTATCATGACATAAATGAAAGGCTAAGATTTATCATGGGTTTGTCCCAGTCAGCACTCTTCAACCTGTTTTATTATATACTAGGTATTAACCCGTGCCTTCGGCACGGGCGCTTTCGTTAAGCATTATATACAATATAAAGTTGTTGACCGCGTATTATCAAAAGAGCTCCAGTCTGCAAAAATTGACTTTTTGTTATCATAATTATCAGAATCGAACCAAAGTTCATGAATATTGAAATTGACTAAATCTTATATTTGACTGCAATTATTTTACAGTTTGCAAAAATAATGTGTAACTTTCAACAAAGAGAGCAATCCTATTGAAAAACAAAGTATTAGAAAAGAACATCATATTGCAACAAAAAGCTTTCGGAAACTTGCTACACAAAAATAGCTTTGAACGAAACACTGCTTCAACGCTTGCTGAAACATGACCACCATATCTAGAGTTGGTCCACGATAGTGATTATCTAGCGTCCAAAGATCAGTAATATCCAACTGGGGCACCATATTGGCCTTCTTATCTGTTTCCCTTGACCCAATATACTGTAGAAGATATTAAAAATTTAATAGTAAATACATTACAAACCAAGAACATGTTATGGAATTTTAAACACCAACTAACATGGCACTGTGTTCAATCTTCTAAAATTACTAAACAGCCAAAATATTCAATGCATCTAGAAAACTAACTCAAAAAGGAAGAATCAAAAGTGTAAGCGTAGTTACAGAATGTCCTAATCCAGATTGACTAATCAAAACGCCCTTAACAGAACCGGGTGCATCAAAACTTGGTCAAGTCTGGATTAGATATCCAACCTACGCATGTGCAGGAAACAATAAGTAGAATTAAAGAGAAGAACTTACGGATAAGTTGAAATCCCACGCAAATTATGGAAACTGAAAAGATGAATACCTCCTCTGAAAGTTCAAATGGTACTGTGTTAGTGCCTCTAAAATACTATGTCTTTGGAGTTTCCAACTTTAGTTGGTCTTTCTGTGACATCACCATTAAAACTGGACTCCATGGCTCTGAAAGTATAGGGTTTTGAGATGTTATGGCTTGAATTTTTGAGATATTGAAGTATCTATCATCATTGAACAGCCTGTTAAAAGAAACAAAAGAAGACTGTAAGAGCTAATCATCATTGATTATATCTTAGGGAAGTTGAACAACTTTTGTGAATGAATGCAGGTAGGTATAATGCAGTTGACTTCTAGCTCATAAAGCTGCCACAAAATTTTGATATCTCTCAACTTTGCGAAAGAGAATTTATTACTTTCTCCAGGCTATCAACTGGTAATGTGGGTCAGTATTATGCATTTTGGATATTTAGATTATGAGTTCCAGAAGATCCATGGTCGTGAGGAACAATTTTATGTATCCTAGAATGCCTAACTGTTACATGAACCTGTACATACATGATTCACAAAGACAAAGTAAATTAGCCATCATTACAGAAATTATGCAGCGAAAAATGCTATACTAATGAACACGACAGAGCCTGGACCAATGTTTCTCCCATCAAGAGTTAATCTAATAGTTTGGGCCTGTAAATAGACAAAGTCACAGACAGAGAAACAACCTAAAACAGATTTATGCGAACCTGCCTAAGGCGTCATATGGTGATGACTCAGATTAACTTGGCCATGCAATTACGAACATGAGGGTGAGTTGTAATGCTTGTCCAACAACATGCATAAGCATAGCATTTTAAATGAATTCATTTGACATGGAAATTATTTTAAAAAAGATTGATGTGAAGATGACTTACAAACACAAATCAAACATGAGAAGACAAAACACAACAAAATACTGACCTTGCCTGCTTACTCCCCATTTTAGAGATAATCTGAGGTGGGAATTCCGTGATCAATGGCAACAACTATGAGATTATCCCCAGTAACTTGACTGAAAATCTGTTTATGAAATAAATTAAGCAATGAGGGTGTAAGGAAGGCTATAGGCGTTCAGGCGCCGAGCAAACATATATTGCTTTATAAAAAGGTTGGAATCTACGCAGAGTTGGAGTTCAACTTGAGGTCCTTAAAGGCCTTGCAGGATCATGTTGCCTTTGTTCTTTTCGATCGAATAATTTTGATCCGTAAAATAAACCAAATGCATCATCGGTTTACATCCACTCTACACTGTGAAAAGGATAAGGCAAATAAGTGAGTTTTTCATCCTAAAGAACTGTACCTGAAAAGTCTTATCGCCAAACCGGACGAATTTTTTTTATTGTCGAACTACATGAAAAGTTGCTATCGACTAACTAAACGAAAAATTCTCATTTTGGCTGACAAGGGTGGGAAACTAAGTTGCATGGACTCACAAAATGGGTAATAAGCCATCAGCAATGGAGCATGTGAACTCTAGAATTCAAAACAACAACAGTACTAATTTCTATCAACTCACATAGAGTAACTTTGAAGTGTGAGAGACATTTTATCAAATACTTTGAGAGCATATGAACTCTATACAGCCAAATACTAATTTCTATCAACTCACATAGATGGTTCCAAGTTCCAACAACATAGATGTGAACTATATACAACCAAATACTAATTTCTATCAACTCACATAGATAGTTCCAAGTTCCAACAACATAGAAACAAAATTTTATCATCTATATAATAACATAGAAACAGTATTTGGTTACAAAGTTTGAGACATTTAATCCTATATGAAATATATGCAACTAAATACTAATTTGTATCATGGAAAACAGAAGTACGATAAATTGGATTTTAAATTGTTTGAGACATTTTATCAAACACTTTGTGAGCGTATAAAGTCTATACAACTAAATACCAATTTCTATCAACTCACATAGATGATTCCAAAAATGATTGAAACCGATTTTTATCATCTAAAACAAAAGTAACATATGATTTCCATGCAACTAAATAATAATTCCTATGCAACTAAATACTAATTCTCACATAGATGAACACATATGTTTGATTTCAATTAAATAGATTAATAGATGAACAGATAGGCTTTAGTAACAAATATCCATACTCAGGTGGAAGTGAACAGATAGGCTTTATTAACAAATATATAGTGAACCAACGGTATCATTTTATTAAGTGGGTAAGAATTATACCACATGATGCGAAGACGACTTATATTTGTCTATGAGACATTTAATCAAACACTTAGTCAGCATATAAACACAGTCAATACTAACCAAGAGCAGTAAAAATAGATGAACCAATATGATTTCATTTTGATTTCAGAAAACACAATCAATACTAACCGATATGATCTCATTTTGATTTCAGAAAACACAATCAATACTAACCAATAGCAGTAAAATATAGATGACTTAAACCTTAAACACAAGAACAGTAAAATCAAATAAATGAATGACAAAGGAAAAAAAATAGATGTGAAGACGACAAACGAAAAAAAACTACTAACCTTGGCGGCAACGAAGCAAAAAATTTCTCTGACAAAGGGAAGCAAAAAATTTCTCAACATGAGAAGCCATGGTTTTAATAGAGCAAAGAAATGAATGAAAGAGATGCATCTGTCCAGTGAGAAAGAGATGTGTCTGTCCAGTAAGAAAGAGATGTGTCCGTCCAGTGAACAACTCACACGTGGGTGAATCCAATGGTTGCTGATGGTGGTGATGTGAGACGGACGACCAGATTTATCCAGGTGTTTGTCCCAGTCAGCACACATCC
Source organism: Eschscholzia californica (assembly GCF_041429995.1). Taxonomy (NCBI): domain Eukaryota; kingdom Viridiplantae; phylum Streptophyta; class Magnoliopsida; order Ranunculales; family Papaveraceae; genus Eschscholzia; species Eschscholzia californica. The sequence continues at coordinate 18,452,408 of NW_028238472.1, read as the reverse complement.
ACCTATTTTATTATATAGACTAGGTATATAACCCGTGCCTCCGGCACGGGCGCTCATGTTGAACATTTTTAATGTAGGCACGAGGCGCTGATGTTGAACATTTTTAGTGTTATAACATGTTGAATCTCCTCTAATCAAAAATAAATTCGCTTAGTGCAAATATAACTTATTTATGCTTTTCTTTTCTATTGTTTGATGGTCTTAAATTGATGAAAATCTGAGAACAAAGAAGACAATAATCAAGATTTAGAAACAAAAAACCGATTACATTCTAGGAAAAATATTTGAGTCATATATGATAATGACTCAGAACAGATTGCAAATTCATTTTGAACCGACTTAAAAAGAAGCAAGTGTACAAAATAAACATGAGAAATGGTATTGAACCAACCGTTGACGAATTTGGTTGTGGACAAAAAATATTATATAGCCGTTATAGAATCCAATAAAAACATAACCACAAATATTCTTCATTACAATTCAAGATCGCAATTTCCCGCTTCGCAATTCGCTCTCTCTATATGAAGCGGTCATTTTCACCTGAGTATAGGAACCCTTTATGATCCACAGAGCTAAGAACGTTTGCCAGTTCTCCTAGTTCAACAAACTTCTTACCTTTGAATAAAAATTGTTTCATGTGAATAAAAGCAAGAAAAGAAACTCGTGCCTCAATGATAGACATTAGAAACCACAAATGAGTTTAAGAGGTTATAGATATAATCAAAGAATTGAGTTAGGAGTGAGTGCAAGGAAAAAGAAAACAAACTAACCTGATATCTGATGTCTACTTTCCCGTCTTAGGTTCCTGTCACGCTGTTTCTACTTTAACTTTTCAATGTTCTCTTTTTCAATATATGCCTACATAAATAACATTCCATATCAGTAACTTAGTATTGTCAAAAGGAACTGGAAGTGTTATCATTTTAATGAAGCCAAATGCAAAAGCAAATATTTCCACAATCAATTGCACACGAGTTGCAAAGAAACATCTTCAGTTTGCGTGGTGGCAGGAAAAAAACTGATTGGGCATGCAAAGTATGACCACAAACTAAGGCACCTTGTGTTTGGTCGTGATTAGGACACCAAATATAAGCCACATAATCCCAATCAACCCCTAAGTAAACAACAAAGGTAACAACTCAAGGATCTCCGCTATTCCTGGCTCCTTGACAGTGCAACCCCTACAAAAACCACACATATGCATGAGAGGAGTGAAACCTTATCGATTTTATATTCTCTCACCCTCTGGCATATACCACTATTATATGCCCAACAAGCATTCAATTATTTGTATTGTATATGCTTTTTAAAAAGGTACATCATCATTACTATATAACTGGCCAGAAAGACACCAAAGCCAAAATAAAAAGTTATAATGCCTGCACCATAGTTTCCCCATCTATAAAACAATATCAAGGTAAGAGAATTATGTGCTAGAATTTCTTCTATATTAATATAAATGGAACAATACATGAATCCAAATATTCATCATAATCGAATAAAAGAGCCTATGCAATATAATTTCCAACTTTACAGTTTGACAATAAATTCTCATCTTACTGCTTCGACAATAGGAAAAAGATGAAGGAAAACAGTAAGGCCACTTAACCCGTCGACAGTTGTAAAAAGGAGAAAGATGAAGGAAGTTAGCCAAATATGGCCAAAGCGAAGCCCAGTGAAAGAAAATGAAGGGAAGTGATTGACTAATGTTTCATGATACTAAGAGTAAGTAATTGAATTCTTCTCTTCAATTTCAAGACCTTTAAAGGAGAGCCTAAACAATAACTTTTCAAAAAAAAAAAAAAATTGAGACTCAAGCAAATATGAATTTTAGGCCCCTTATTAGAGAAATAATCCCAAAATAAAAACATTAATTCTAATTTAAATTCTAGAAGTAGTAAACTATGAAAGGAGAAAATAACGAAGATGATGATGGGTTTCATTAGAACAAAAATTCAGATATGCACTAAAATGAACGACTTGTGAACTAAAAAAAACTTATGAAAAGAAAACAATTAAGGAACTATTTAAAACTTATATAGATTATTCAATCATTTACTCTAACATACGCATCAAAGCGAAAATTAGTAAAAAGGATATTGATCCCATACCTAAACACTTTTGAATAGAGATATGTAGTGAAACAATTGTTCCAATTACCATCATCAACCTCACATCTTCTATCCTACAACTTTAGTCCACTACAAAAGCAAAAACACTTAAGGCATAAATAAGTAACATAAATAGTTGGTTGATACTACATCTATATTATTAGCTGAAGCAAGATTTGCATGCTTCAGCTGTAGTTGGCCGAATAGTATTAGCTCATATATAAATCATGAGTAACATCAAGTATCTGTATGGAACCACTAACAAAGATAAATTATTGTCGCACTTGCCTCCAGAAAACCATATTAACGTTCATGGTTTTGTATGTCACATGTCCTTTTTCTGTGTTAAGTCTAAACTAAGAGGTCTTAAACATTAGTTCGTTACATCGGATTTGAGTTATACTATTGATCTCATGGTCCAACTACTCTACTACTACTACTACTACTACTTTTTTTCCTGTGTGGGGTTTAAACTAAGAGTTTTTTTTTACATCATTTCGGTACATAGGAGACGTATTTTTCTCGCAATGAGTAGTATTGTTTATCACACCGTCCAACTACTCTACTACTACCACTCCTTTTTTGTGTTGGGTCTAAACTAAGAGGTCTTAAACATTAGTTCGTTCCATCGGAGACGTATTTTTCTCATACTGAGTTATACTATTGATCTCATGGTCCAACTACTCTAGTACTACTACTGCTTTTTTTTTCTGTGTGGGGTCTAAACTAAGAGGTTTTTTACATCATTTCGGTACATAGGAGACGTATTTTTCTCGCAGTGAGTAGTACTGTTTATCACACCGTTCAACTACTCTACTATTACCACTCCTTTTTTGTGTTGGGTCTAAACTACGAGTGATGCTACATTGTTTCGGTAGGTCGCAGACGTATTGTTGTCAATAATGAGTACTATTGATCACACTGTCCACCTACTCTGCCAATACTACTCTTATTTCATCCTATTTAGGTCTATAACCTGATTTTTAGTTCAATGCACTAAATCGAGTTGCTTCCTACCATTAAAAAAATTATAGATATCTCAATGTTTTTTGTTGGGTCTAAACTGAGGTCTGCTACACTATTTCACAAGAAAAAGAGAAAAAACTCAGATTTTGGTCTTTTTTAGACATCATGTATAAAGTTTTTTTCTTTTTGAAGCGATAATGTTAAATATGAATCCAGTGCTAACAAAATCATGAAAGGAAAGAGAAACATCCACCCAATTCTAAGGAGAACTGCATATAGGAAAGACAATTAACAACCAAATTCTAAGGAAAACTGCATATAAGCAGCTATATTCTCCCAAGTGTTCAGAAAAAAAAAGACAAAGAAATACTCTTAAAAACGATTATTCTTGTCTAAGGAAACACTCCACTAAACTGCACATGAAGTGTGAAATCTAATGATAAGAAAAAAAAAACTAATTTTCACAATTGTGTTAGTTAGATTTTCCTGTTTAACACTGACCAAAATGTGAAGCAAGTAATGAAGATTACTGTTTATAGTGATTGGTCGGGACCGCTAAGTAGTACAACCCGTGGAGTACGACCAAGAAGGAAACTACAATCTGTTCTTTCATCTAAGACTCATCCCCATTTCTGAACTACTAACTAATAGAGTTTGTGATCTTCTACATGGTTATGTGAAAGAACTAATTCCTAAATTCTTCTACATGCTCGAGTTTCTAGAAATATTGTTTAATGTCGTCTTGCGAGATAACCAATCTCTGAAAAAGGTTTGTGATCTAAACTATCTTTGATTGGTCTCTATATATTATAGTTCTTTCATCTAAGACTCATCCCCATTGCTGAACTACTAACTAATAGAATTTGTGATATTCTACATGGTTATGTGAAAGAACTAATTCCCGAATTCTTCTACATGCTCGAGTTTCTAGAAATTTGTTTAATGTCGTCTTGCGAGATAACCAATCTCTAAAAAAGGTTTGTGATCTAAACAATCTTTGATTGGTCTCTATATATTATAGTTGTTCCTCACCAAACAGAAAAAACTATATAGTATTGTTTGGTCTGTTAACACAATGGCAAATTCTTAAGTAAAGACATGCAAGTATTGTAACCACATGACTATGAGTACACCTACCAAATTCTTGTCAATCTGAATTAATAGAATCAATGTACTAACAAAATCAATGTACTAACAAAACCCAATATACGATTACCCGTAATTAATCTACTTGTAAGAAGATACCTATTGTACTGCCTAAGGGAAATAGCTTGAATGTTGCGGAATGTGTCAAAGAAATGGAAGCGAAAAGTAATGGGATGTTTGTAACTACTTATGCTGTTGCCCGATGATAAAAAAAATTCAGGGAGTTAATAAGGCATCATCTGCATTATATAGAACGAAGCCGTTCATGTAGGGATAAATCATTATATCAGTAAAGCACTTTCAAGTACATGAAAGTAAGCATAAAGGGTCATAATATATCACTGGAAGTTTTGGGATCAATAATCAACTTCTTAACTGAAGACATGCAAGTAATTTAACCACATGACTATGAGTACACCTACCAAATTCTATAATACAATCTATAATCTGAAAAAATCACACAAACATTTCACCAAACATGTAGTGTACAGAAACATTGCATCATTTAATTAATCAATCGAAACTCAAGATCAGAAGAATGAATGATTCAGACAATCAAAAATCTAAAAACTAACCTTGTCGACGACGACTCAATCCCCAAACGTAGAAGCACAAACAGATTCGGTGAAGTGATCGACTGAAAACCAAAAATCTAAAAATTCAGAAAACCAAAAATCAAATCCAAAGAATATAACAAAGAACAAAAAATTCAAATCACAAACACTGACCTTGCCTGCGGCTACTATCAAATTCTGGTCCAATCGTTTTTATGGAGAAATTCTCTCTCACGATGGTTTTTATGGAGAGAAATGAGAAGAGGCATGTCGGAGAGTTGTGTCTGTCCAAAGGTGGAGAGGCTGAAAAGATGCATTGCTACAGGCGCCCGGGTGTAATGAGTCACTCAATCCAAAGGTGGAGAGGAATGCTGATGTGGGACGGACGACCGGATTTATCCCAGGGTTTGTCCCAGTCAGCACTTTTCAACCTATTTTATTATTATATATATATATATATATATATATATATATATATAGAGAGAGAGAGAAAGAGAAGACTCAAGTATGTTATAAGGCGATTGGTAAAGGGAGCTGGAAGTTGTTGTTGGGGAGCTATTATGGGTGGGGAGCTATTATGGGTGGGGAGCTATAAAGATTAGTAAGGGGAGATAAGACTTTTAGATTATTATTTTAAAGACCTTTAATGTTACGGATTTTAAATGGTAAACTCATAATTTGAAGGACTCAAGTGTAATATAGTCAAATATCTCAGAAATAACAAAAAGAAAAACGCTTTCTTCCTCTTTCACTCGTTCTCTCTTCTGAATTCGAATCTCCTAAATATCCTTCTTGCAATCTTTTTCCTTCATCAACTACAAATTTACGGCGACTTCTACCCAAGTATTTTCCCCAATGAAGAAGACATCAACCAAAATCGAGAAACTATTTTACTTTTTTCTAAATAGAGAAATTTCACAAATAGATAAACTATTTGATTTTTTTCCCCTAACCTGGGGGGAAATTTTACAAAAATTTCCCTAGGGAAATTGTTGAACGAACAGAAATAGTTTGCCTCTTTTTGGGCAAATTTTTAAAGTTGAAGGAAAAAAGAGAAATAAAATTTAACCGAAAATATTTGTCTTGCGAATTCCTTACATCTTGAGAGAGATCTTCATCTATACTAACACTGTTTGATTGGGTTGGTGGTTGGTGATTCGATTGAAAAATATATTTTTCCTCCATTAAAGAAGCAACATCATAAATATCTTGCGATAGTGGTAATGGTTGTTTTGTATCTTGATTGTGGAGAAGAAAAGAGAGGTATTGTTGTTGAAATATTTAGGGTTTAAGAAAAAATAGGAAAGAAAAGAAAAATTACTATTACAATTTTTTAGTTGTAACTATTTTTTTTAATCCCTCTCTAATTCATTATTTAATTTCAAATCCGGAAAAATAGCTCCTAATACTAAATTGGTATGGGGAGCTGTAATACAAAAAACTGATTTTGTACTACAGCTCCCCAACAACAATTTCCAGCTCCCCTTACCAATCGCCATGTTATAATCGTGACTTGGGTTCTTTCACATAAGACTTCAACAAAGGGAGTTAATTTACTAAAGAAGATCAGGCAAAACCTCAAATAATGATGACATATATATGTGAACTATTATTAAGAATACAAGAATCATTAAACCCTCAAACTGGGAGTACTTAAATTAACAAGCCAAGGAAATTGCTCAATTAGGTTCTTGATAAGACGAGATAACTTCAATTAGGGTTTTTGAGATGAAAATTTTAATCTCCAACAGTGTATAATCAATAGATCCAAGAAGATGTTCCTTCCATCCCCAAGTCCTTCCATTTGCCGAGAGACGAGAGGAAAAAGAGAGACGAGAGGAAGGAAGATCAAGAAGAAGATGAAGATTCTTTTTTCTTGAGGTCGTGGCTTGACTTTTTGGCCTGTGAGTGAAATTAACGGAGCATTGCCTTTAACCAAACTTAGTCATAATAAATTGACCAAGTCAAATTAGCAAAATACATTGCCTTTAACAATAACGAACATTGCCTATAAAATTACCCTTTATATAGGATCATTATCCACTAGGTGTTTGTCAAAATAGCTAACTAAACAAAATACACATCAACAACTAATTCTTTGATCACAAGGTCTGAAGGTCCAACATTCAGGTCCCATGGTCTTTTTTCTTCTTAAGTTTAGCACTAGCTATTAGATGTAGTTAATGTCCACACTTTCATTCAGAATTCCATGTTTAATCTCCAATAGAACAGTTAATTTAAGAAATTAGCAGACCAAAACTGAAAAATAAACAAGCAAATTGAACAACCTAATACAGGTCAATTCAGTGAGAACATTCAGAAAATGTAAGGAATTGTTGTTATATTAGAAATGTAATCAGAGTTAACATAACAGGAAGCATATATAAGTGTGTAGGCAACCTGTGCCGCAAGATGTTTTTTTTTTTCAAATTGATGTCATCTAAACGAGGTACCCAACTATTGATTTTAGAGTTTGGGCATCAGATACCTCCGGCAATACCAAACCCTAGCATTCAAGTCCAAACTATGCCATCTAAACGACATACCCATCTATTGATTTGAGTTGCCGCCATTAAGTGTCGGTGTTGTTGCCGGTGCTGGAGAATGGCGTCAGTAGTACGCACTTACCTAGGATTTTGTATTGGAAGAAGGTAGAAGAAAAAAAAGGAGGTGAACTTCACCCAGGTTAGTTGACTGGGTGGTTATAGAGAACTCGGGTCAATGGTCGTTGACCCGAGGTCATGAAATGACCGCCCGCTTATATCCATTTGGCCCGGTGCCAATAGAAGCGCCCTTCTTTAAATTATATATCTTTGTTTATGGTTAAATATTTTGTGTTAATGAAGATTCCACCAATTCATGTGCAATCGTATTGCAAAAGCATAAGCAGAAAAGAAAAGTGGACCAAGAAAGAAGATAATAGATGTAATCATACAAGCATTAAACAAAAATTATATACAATATGCCTTGATTAAAACTATGAAATCTAGACATGTTCTCCGTGGGATTCAAAGGGATGAATATAAACACGAAAGCATACCTTGATCTATAGTAGTGGTTAACTTGATTAGGATTTTCCTCTTGGTTCTTTCACCTCCTTTTCTGTCATTTTGATAATGGGATTCAATTTATATAATGTTAGAGAATCGGAGTGGGAGCCCAAATAGCACATAAGCCATATATATAGGTGCACTATTCATTTTATTTCTAATTTATTCACTCGTCAAATTAGAACGGTGGCCGATACGTGGACAATCAGTTTTCTTACATGGACAGCTATTTTTGGATTGTGCAAGTCATCAAACTTTGACTTAATTGACTTTGATTTAATAAAGGGACAACCTTATAAGGAATTTAATATTAATTTAATACTAATTAATCTGAGGACCATTGAGAAACAGAGAAGCGGATGATGATGAGATAAAAGACCCATTTCTTATTTTCTTTTAGGGTTTAGAGGGAGATAGAGAAATTTTCAACTTGAAGATGAAATACCCATCTCGACTACAACACATTCTTGTTTCCCTCTTCACAATTACGCCATAAACCTAACCACAATCACGCACACTCTCTCTTATAACTCTAATTCATTTTTCTCTCTCAACTTCACTAAATCTTTCTCTCTCAACTTCTATAAATCTTTCTCTCTCTAGAATTGGTTCAAGCTAATAGAGGTGTTGTGGCATAGATTTTCATTGGTGTTGTTTTATTCTCAGTAAATGCAGTAACAACACAAACTGAAATTACACCATCCCCGTAGATGGCTTCCTTTCAAGTAAGATTTCATTAATGGTGCTGGAAGGAGAATTTCCAACATCACCAAGAAGAAAATCAATTTCGACATTACCAAGAGATAGGTTTGATCTTGTCTGATACTTGAGAGTTTAAACTCAATTTCGTTTTTTGCAATAGACAATTTCAAGTCTTTCTTGATTTGGATTATGAGATTAGGTTTATATTAGCTAATTCTGAATCGGAAGAACTTCAGAAGTGGCAGGTAGTTCCAAGTTGTGTACAATGCTCTGTACATCTTAAACCCCAATGTATGCTCATACACCGAGTCACTAGTTCAGTTACTGGATCAACTATGTCTCTGCCAAAGTTTATTTCTCTACAAATTTGTGGGTGACAAAGAACAAGTAAAATAAAATCTAGGGTTTATGGAAGAAAAGAGGAGGGATTTAAATTAAAACCTCTGATTCTTAGAGGACATGAGTGAAAAATAATAGAGTAATGCCCCCTTAAAAGTTGTTGTCCGTATAAATTTTTTAGTTGTCCATATAAAATAGTGGTCCATATAGAAAAATTTGTTGTCCATATATTGGCCACCATTAGAACTCGCCTAATAGTTTCTACACATTTATTCCATGGCCCTTAGATACAATGGCCAAGTCAATCTTTATTAGACCATATTATGACTTGAGTATGTACTAAGATATTCATACAAATAACTTCACATGACAACATTCTTCCACTTAGGCCAAATATGCTATCTAGAAATGCTTACATTCTTGCGAGCTCAAATTCGTTATCATATATCAGGTATCTCAAACAATCTGGTCAAATTGTACTTATATGGGATTAAAGAGACATCCGCAACATTTAATCTAACTACCTTCACCAATAGTTACACATACCAATACAATCAAACGACATAGATTAATCATATACACGTCGAATGAAAATTAAATGTAATTTGATCTTATAGTGCTTATTTGCAACTGGTCTCACGATAACTTTATTACGATTCATATTTAACATAACAAAACAGAGTAGTTCATACTTAATCATTAATTTTTATAGAAAATTTTCAGATATACTAATGTTATCTAAAATACAAAATGGAGTAAAATCTAAATCACATCAAATCAGAAATTAAAAACTCCCACTAAATTGTAGTATCCTTATATGGTGTAATACTATGGGAGCGACATGCACCTATAAATATTAATGAGTTATTTTTTTCTAATACTGATTTTGTATCGCCTTGAACATATCCTGAGTAAGAGTATGTTCTTTCATTTCTTCTTTGCCTTGTCATGGCATCTTTTTCTACTCTATTAAAGATTCGTCACACTCTAGGATTTGATATTTATTTTGTTATTTTCACCCCTTGGCTAGACTCTACCCTTCAGAGACATCACAGCCTCTGCAATCCAACAGTTAATCCTGCCATTAGAGACGATACTATCTAAGCACTTGCATATTAAGAACTGGTAGGGGATCAGTAGCTCACCAACACGAGTTAAGCTGGTAAAGGAGTCCAAAACAAAACAATGCTAAAATCTGTTTTGCAAATAAAACATGCATATATATATATATATATCAATCCTACACTAGCAGACTTAAATGGCCACCCATAATTTACTCCCACTCGACAGAGAGTTACCTAGAAAACTTTATAGTACTTTGACTAATACCGTCCCATACCAGTACTAACATTCTCTCGAGAAGTGTTTTACTCATAGGTAGGTAAGCCACTCTCCCACTAAGAAACTCGACAGTTATTGAAAAGGTACTGTGATAAGTGTATACCTAATAACTTAAGTAGATACGTTTTAGCTTCATCAAATTCAAATAGTCAGGGTATCCCTGTAATATTCGTGTTAGGACAAAATGCATAGTCTAATTGGTACCCTACTTTGTGTGGTTTTATTATATGAAAAGCAGAAATATTACTCTTTTCTTGTAAGAAACATCATTCCTTAACAATCTCTGAAGATTCAGAACTCACTCGTCCGCTCTCGACTGAGATTGGACTTTTTAATACTTACTTATCTTATAAAACACAGGAGTGGACCAATAAAGAGTCGCGTCATACAATGCAGAGGGATCCCAATCAGTTTTAAAACCAGTCGAGCGGTCCGAGTTTTACAACTTCTGAGCCCCGAGGGTAGGAATAAAATAGGCTTACAAGCCAGTTGAGCCACGTCAAAAGAGAACCAGTCAAAATCCAATGTGAATCGTCTTTCGACCTGTGGTCAACCTCATTTTTCGAGTCATTTGACATTAGCATTGTTTTTAAGCAAAAATAAAGTAGAAAGTTATTTTAGATTGTTGGATGATTTGTATTCGTTTGGATTTCAGTGTCGTTGGAAGATTAGAGTTTACATACCTAAAAGAAAAATCAAAATTGTTTATATGTTTTGTAACTCTCACATGACAAAATATCCATGGTTTAGTATCTTTGTGAATATTGAAAACATAAAGAAATAATAATGTATTTCTTCAAATTATATATTTTTCGTTGTGGTTAGATATTTCATGTTATTCAAAAAAAAATAACTGATATTAAATAATGGTAAACATTTGAAGTTTTAGTTGTTGCTGAGACAGTTGAAATCGTGAATGTAGTCTCTTGTAGTTACGACTTCGATTCTTACATTATTCAGTGTCTTCAGTGACATAACGATATAATGATACTTAAAAAGTATATATGACATACTAAAACTAAATGTTTTAAAAAAAAATATTTTTGGCTAAGTTATGAAATATTAAAGTGGATTACTACTTCTGCATGTAGAATTCGATCTATTATTGTTTGTTTTTTATAAGAAACTTAGATTGACAATTAATTATTATTAAAGTTCATGCAATTTTTACTGTTAAATATAATACTCCTATAACCCAAAGTGTCACGTGTTAACGAAAATTCTAGCAATTAATGTACAACTGTACTGCAAGAGCATAGGCAGCAAAGAAATAAAATAGATAAAAGAAAGAAGATAATACATGTAATTGTACAAGTATAAAATATAGAGTAATGCTACAAGAGGCTACAGGTGGAAGCCTGTTTCAGACTTACACAAAATCAACAATCTCCATTTTCGAGTCAACCCTTTTACTTTCTTGATGGACTTTTTCACTCTATATAGACAATTGATTCCTGTTCAAGTTTAAGGTAGGTCTACTTTTGTAGTCTCTTTTATTATTTTTCAATATTAAAAGGAACTGCAACACAATTTGCTTTAATTAAATCTGTACATGCTATCCATTAGATTGAAAGAGATGAAATCAAATGTGGTAAGCATACCTTAGCCCATAACTAGTGGTTAACTTGATTCGGTTGATCTTCCACTTGGTTTTCTACCCCATTCTTACTCGCATTTCGATTAATGAATTCAGTTTAATATTAAAGAATTGGAGTTGAGCCCGAAAAGGACCATAAGTCGTATATATAGTTTGAAGTGTTCCTTTTATTTCTATTTTAATCTCTCATCAAATAAGAAATCACCTAATAGTCTCTACACATTTCTTCTATAACCCTTTTGATATAATGGTCGAGTCAATCCTTATTAAACCACATTAGACTTGACTATGTACTATGATACCATATTGACTTCACATGCGTGATCCCACACATGTGTTATCAAGAAATATGTACATTCTTATAAATTTAAAATGCGCTATCGTATATCAGGTATCCCAAACAGCTTAGCCCATAAGTTGTACTAGTATGGGATTAAAGGGACTTTCTCAACATTTAATGTAACTAAATGCAGCAATAGTTAAACATAGTAATGCAACCAAATGATATAGATCAATCATATTTGCAAAACATATAAATGAAATGAAATGTGATCTTACCATGCTTATTTTCAACTGGTCCCGCGATAACTTTATCGAGATTCATATTTAACATAACAAAATAGAGTAAAATATATTTAATACTTTATTTCTGCAGAAAATCTTCAGATAAGCAAATGTTATCTGAAATACAAAATGGAACAAAAGTTAATTCACAACAAACTAGATGTTACAAACCCCCATTAAAGTGTAGTACCCTTAAGTGGTATAACACACATGTGAGCAACATACACCTTGAATATTAATGGGTTGCAATTTCCCTGTATTGATTTTTGTGATGCCTTGAATATTTCTTCTGAGTATAAGTACGTAATTTCATTTCCTTTTGCCTTGTTATGGCATCTTTTTCTACTATATTGGGATCCTTCACTATTTGGAATTGGATATTTGTTTTATCATTTTTACTCTTTGGGTGGACTGTGGCCTTCGATTAAAGCGTCTAGAGACTTATATTTTGGGGTCTAGGCAAGTGTATCGGCTTTTCGGCTTTGCGGTATGGGTGATCCCTATTTTTTCGAGATAAGGATTGAACCAGAAGTTACATTTTTATTAAAGCACATTCAGAATACTCAGTGAGTCATGTTCACTGCCATAGAATATCTACTGAAACTCCTAGGGGACCCCTATACTGTTTGATGTGTTCTTTCTATTGTGCGATGTGTTAGTCATAGAGGAACCACTGTCGTCACCATAGTATGTCTATATTGATTTGTGTGATTGTTATATAATCAATACTTAACTAATGAAAGGGTTAATTTCGTTTTTGGCCCTAATGGTGTTTCCGGAAAAAAAATTAAATTGTTTTGACCTTTGGGGGTCAAATCAAACTACCGAATACGTATAGGGGCCAAAACGATGAGTTGGTTACAAGTTGGTGGCCAATACGGAATTAACCCCATACTTAAAATTAATTTTTTTTATTAGTCAATGCTTTACTTCCCTATCTCTTAATCTTTTCCTTTATTTTACGCAATCTGACTTTGTGTTGAACTTTTCTGCTCTAATTGTTCACAATTTTGTATTGGAATTTCTCTCTGATCTTCGACATAAGCTTTGATTTCTTTCACTTCTGATAAAAAATCGAGCCCTGACTAGGATCTGCTTTGGCTTCCGCTAGCTTTGCATTAGGCTCGCCTATTTTTATCTACGACAACGCCTCATGCACTGCCATCACATCTTATGTAACTTGGTTCCAATTGACGTTAGCCATGCAAAACTTCTGGTGGTTCTCTTGCGTCTTTAGGGGAGTAAGGCTACAAGGTCAAGCTCGCTAACGCCTTTGTTGAGCACTTTGTGCTTGTGAATCTTTCGGCGGATTCAAACATCCTTGTCGACGCATCGGGTCTCTCACGTTTTATCCTAGACGGGTTGATTCTCCATCTTGGACATGGTAACGGTGAGTTCGAGCATTTCAGATGCTTTTAATATTGCTGGATTTGTTGGAACGATTATACAAGGTTACTGAAGTGACTCTGTTGCTACTTCGTGCCGCTAGTGGGGAGATGAGGGGGGGGGGGGGGGGGGGGGGGGGGGAGTGTGGTACCTGCAAAGATAACCCGAGGCTCAAGTTAGTTTTGTGTTATAGGTTGGAAAGTTAAGCAATCGAATGGTAAAGATGTGATCCCTTTTCAGTGCAAACCTATGTAGTCATATGGGCTTGCGTGGCGATGGTAAATTACTAGCTTAATGGAGGCCATGTGACATGACCGTTCATAAAAAATTTCAATTGTAGCAGAATCGATCGTATTTCGAGATAAGACAAACGAATATTCCGTGTTACCTAGCCTTTCGCGTAACCGACCTTTCTTTCAGGCAGAGCAGAGCTCAGCTTGCCGAACATACTTTTGCAGACCTCTCATGTTAGGGCTCAGGTACAGAGCTTGACTCAGATCAACCCTTTTGTTAGCCTTTAAATGATGACAGAGCACAAGACGCCTAGAAGACTCGTGGTGACCACCTCACTTGTCAGGCCTCACATGACAGAGTTCTTGCAAGTCGCCCTCTTTGTCAGTTTCGGTAAAGTCTCATTCGTGCATATTCGAGGATTCGACATGTGCCGTCCAAGTCCATTAATTGACATTTTTTACTAGTTTTTTTTATACAACATTTTTTACTAGTTAAGACTGACCAACATTTGACTCAACATAAATTTTTTACATAAAAAAATCTTTTTTATACGTTATTAATTATACATATCTTTCCATTTCCTAATTCGATTGTTAAGCAAAAAAAAAAGACGTGGATAAATAGAAGGCTTCCAGAAAGGGTTTGCAGTTTAAAGTAATAGTAATCTAATACTTCAAACGGTAGTAGAAAATATTATTCTCCATACCACCTCGATAAGACAAGTTCCTCTTCTAAAACAAAGTTATCTGAGATTTTCCTCTCTAGTTCTTACTTCCAACATTAAGTAGTTGCAAGAAATTCAGTGCTTCATGAAGCACGAGAAAAGAAATTCTTTTAAGGTTAACTTCTTGCTCAAAGTTTACATTCTTTATTCAATAATTAATGCATGAGAATATTTGGTGAATACACTGTTTCTCCTCATTCTTCTTTTTTTGTGTTTTAATTACAAGGGATAACCATATGAACCTAGATTTGGTCAACACTCTCCTCATCCTTTATTGTGACCTAGATTCAGATGAATCAGGTTAGTGGAGTCAAAACCATATGAACCAGATTTAGATATGAAAGCAAAAAATACAAATCCCTAAAAGCATTAAACCAACGGCCTTATTAGAGATGATAATATCATGATATTGTAGTAAGTTTCACTGCTTTAATGTTTATTATGCCCGTACCGATCCTTGGGGCTAAAAGCATAGTAATATTTAAGATGTTACATTTGAGGCCTGGTTTGAACCACATAAATCTCGCCATTTTTCACTACCCCTTCGATGTCCTGAGCGGAAGAGTACATGCTCTCAATGATCTTCCCTGCCTCTGCAATTTTCGAAAATATTGAACGTTGAAAGCCTTTATCGACTACCAAACGATCACACGAATAATCCAATATGATCTCATCCTCTTTATCCATGGGGACACTGCCATAATAAACACACAAAATCTAGATGTTATAGAATCCATAGATGAGGTAATATGCATTCCCTAATAAAATTTCCGTCCAGATGGTCAAAAGATGTCTGACCTAGGGGAAGGTCGTAATTTTGAATCCTTGGACCTCCCTCTTTAAGTTAGGTCTTTCTGTGAGAATTTCTTTTTCTAAAAGAAAAATGGTGACGGAGAGGAACATATAAAGGAAGACATATTGATGGAAGACCAACAGAGTGTTACGGCGTCTTGGCTATTTGATATTCAATCTCTTCCGGTTTTCAATATCCATATAGCAAAGCAGTTTGGGGTGGGATGGGACTGGGTTAACCCCTGATTTCGATCTTGATCTCAACGTTACTCAGATCGTCCAACCCAACTACTTACCCTGATAGTCAAGTCATCTTGACATTTAGCGTGAATAGATTGTCGTTGGTGACGAAAGCAAACAGAATATAGCAAAACTGGTTACCTGTCATATAGGCCTGCACCTGCATATCCTTCCAAGTCCTCACCGTTGGAATCTGATCTAAATATAAGGGATTTCTTAATGAACAATCCAATTTGTTTGCTCGGATAACCAAGAATCTGCAAGTGAACATCAATTGAAACCCTCATCCATAATCAAAATATGCTCTATGATAGGTTAATTTCCTTGATGAGGCAATGGATGACAATTCTAACCAACATTTGAAAATATAAGTATATCAGTAGAGCAAAGGTCCAATCTTACCACTACAACAGAAATTTTCCGTTATAACGACATAATCAACGTAACAGGTGCCATTTAGTTTTGAAAAACAAGCAAATGGATATAGCAGTAACAAGAAAGAAAAAAGAACGCTCTTCTGGCATTGTCTCTACAAAACATGATTTTTTAGAACAATTATAAACGGAACGATATTCGTTATAACAATGTGGCAAAACTCTAGGTTTTCCTAAAGAACATAAATGAACAGAAAGGATTTTTATTGGTGCCCAACCATTGCCATAAAACAGACACTATTTCCGTTGTTAGCAACTATTTCTAACAAAGGTCTGAAGTAACTAGGAAAGAAAGTAATTGAAGTTCCTGAATTTCTTAATTTGGATAGCGACTTGGGTGTCTGACGGGCTTGCTGCTACAGAACATATGTACATGTAAATGCAAAAAACCAAAAGGAATCTGCACGAGGTAGTATCTTACTATTGGAGAGTTCAGATCAGATTTTTTGGTGATGAAGCCCATCGCTCTTCCAGGATAGGCACCTACCAAAGTTTCTCCCAAGCCCTTGACAATCTGTTGGTACCAAATGGGTGATTAGTTTAGACCAGTCTGAAAATGACTTGTCAATCTTACCTATGAAATAATCTGGTCAAGCTTACCTCGGTATATATCTCCAAGGAATTTCCTGATAAGGGATTTCTTGTATGGATAACAAAAGCATAGTCCGCATCAATTACTTCTTGTACTAAGACAGCCATGCAGAGGTTGTCATGATTTAGATTAGCTTTTCTGCAACTAACATATGCCCTTTCGTTCCACTTTGACGCCCACACCTATGTGAACCGAATAAATGAGATAATAATCACGAATACATGAAATTGGGCCAAAAGCCCAATTTCCTAGTTTCTTTGGTTGAAAAGAGAACCGAAATTAAAAAATTAATGCAACCCATCGCAATGCACATTATTATACCCTAAATTCGATGCAACCTAATGCAACCCCACTGCACTACAAACCCATTACAAGCCCAGCACAATGCAATGCAACCTAGTCCAAGTCCACTATAACCCCAATGCAGTCGATTGCAAACTAATGCAAACCCAAAGCTACCCACTTTTTAAATTTATGAAATTGACTATTATACCCCCAGTAGAAAACTAATGCACCCCCACGACACTGCAACCCAATTCAACCAAACTGCAACTCAATGAAACCTAATGCAACTCCACAACAACCCTTTGCAAACCCAATACAACAGTTGATAGTCGATCGAAACATTTCCAAACCAGTTTTATGCAAAAAATGAAATGTCGGTTTCGGTGGAAATTTTGGTCGATCCAAAAGTGGCAACGTTTCGGTCTGCGTGGAAATTTATTTCAAATTCACTAAAATGATAGAAATATGATGCAACCCTAAAACAATTAGATTGGGGGTCTAATATGCAATAAAATATTTATGTCAGGGGTTTAACACTAATAACCCTAAAATAGTTAGGTTAGGTGCTAATCTACAATAAAAATGTTAGTTTAGGGGCTAACTTGAATGATTTATCAAATGTAACCCTAAAACAGTTAGATTGGGGGTCTAAGCTGCAGTAGAATAGTTAAGTTAGGGGGTGAAATTGACTTAATTAACATTCATGACCCTACAACAGTTAAGTTAGATGCTAATTTGCAATAATGTAGTTAAGTTAGGGGCTAAATCAGAAATAAAACCTAAGATACCTGTTTAGTAGTAAGCATTGTCTCCCCCTTAAAGTAACCCTTTTATCTTAAAATCTCAAAATTTTTGAGCCGAAACAAAAAACCCGACCGTTCCTTCTTTTCTCTCTAGATTTTCTTAATAAATCCCAAACTAAAACCCTAAATCGATAAGTGAAGTTAAAGATCAATTGAAGAAGAGATGAAACCCTTGAAAAAGAGAAGAATTAATCAAGAAAGATTGAACAAATAAAGAGAAGATACAAACATATGATTTGAATTTTCTCGAAGTCCAACACAATTTCCTATCTTCCGAAAACCTTAACTTTTTTTTTTTCGAAATTTCGTGTCAGATTTAGCCCCCTAAGAGCATCTCCAATGCAACACTCAACTTGAAAAACTCAATTTGACACATAGTATTACTTCATTTTTTAACAAAAAACACTCTCCACTGCAACACTCAACTAAAATCTCAATATGATGTGGCAACAATAAATATTGAGATACTCAAAAGAAAACTCAATTGTTGAGTTTTCTTTTGAATATCTCAACATTTATTGTTGTATCTCAATTGGTCCACATCATCATTTTATATATTAAAAGAGAAATGCTATGTTTACAACTAAAAATCTGGAAAAAGTAATCTTGATCTAGTTGGCATCCTACATGGACTCTTTTACAAATTACTACTATAATTCTTTTTGAAAACAAGGAACGAAATTAATTATAGAAGAATGCTATTAATGGTATTTGACTTTTGGTCTTCTTAAATAAGTCATGAATCTATTTCATAAAATATTACTTACTTTTTAAGAAAGAAACTCTAAATTTGTCCATTAAAACTATTTCTTTCCTAACAAAACCAAAACAAAACAAGTAATTAGTGGGAAGAAAAATGAAAGAAAATTTTATTTTATTTTATGGATATATAACTTAGATGATGTTTTTGTAACAAAATAAATATTACAACCATGGTCACACATTGAAGCACAAGCTTAAATCTTTTAGTGTTTCTATAATATTTAAATCTCAAATTCATTTTTACATGCTAATATAAAATTTAATTCCTCAAAATTAAATTGTGAAATTGTTCCAAAGTCTCTTTTTTTCAAGATGAAAATTTAACTAATCAATAAAGTAAAATTTCCTTTCATCGTTCTTCTCACTAAGATAAGCCATTAATCATATTGCTTGTTTTGCTTTGGTTTTGTCTGAAAAGAAACAATGTTTAAATAGCAAATCTAGAGTATCTTCCATAAAAATAAGTAATACTTTATAAAATTAATTTGGATAAAACAGCTAAATTTAATATTTCAGAATGATTATAAGAGAATAATTTAATTAAATTGATCATGAAAAAGTGATATTATGAAATAACAATTCAATAAAACTGTTACAATGAAAAGAATGTAGATATTAAGATTAACATAAATAGATTCATTAATTATTATTGATTAACTTAAGAAGACCAAAAGTCAAACACCAATAATAGTATTTTTCTATAATTAATTTCCTTCCTTATTTTTTGGTGTCAAAATCAATTGTAACTTCCAAAAGAATGCCAACTAGATCTGGATTACTTTTTCCAAATTTTTAGTTGTAAATATAGAATTTCTCATATTAAAATAAGAAACAAGAGTAAAGCTAAAGTGAATGTTAAGTCTTTTTGAGTGTTGCAGTGGAGAAGTATTTTGAATTGAGGATCTCAATTGTGCCAACTATGAAAGAGAATCTCAATTCATACTTGACACATTGGATTAATTGAGTTTTGTTGAGTGTTGCATTGGAGATGCTCTAACTTAACAAAGGTTAGGGGAAAATAGTGGTTTTGATGGAAGGTACAAAAAGTGTGGTTTTTCTGGGTGTAAAAAACTAAGGCTATGGTGCTTACTACCTATTGTCATCAACATATTCCTTCGGATTCAAAACAAGAAGAAGATAAGAGGTGAAGAAGAAAAAGGGAAAAATTAAAGTAGCTGACAGAATTCTAGTCATTGACTTTTTGCCGGAAGAAGAGAAAAGGAAGCGGTGGGTGATAAACACCTTCAAAGTTGGGCATTGCCTCTAACCATACCTGGTAAACTTGTTTTGACTAAGTTTTGGTAAAACACACATTGCATTTAACATGTATGGGCATTGCCTATACAACTTCCCATCTATTTTTAACCATCAAAAAGGTTAGAAAACCCTGGGACCAAAACTGAGCGATGAAGTTAAGCTACAAAAGCAACTTCATAATAGCACCAGATGCGCTCCCTAATTTCAAATATCATGCTTAAGAACTACATGGTAAACCAGAAGATAGCTTTTCCATTGCCTTCTCTAGTTGGGTCTAACAGTTATGGTATAAGAAGCATATAAACTTTGTCACACATCACAACGCATTTAAATCCTGGTGACATTACTCGAATGGGAAAAAAAATGTACGAAAAGAAAAAGATATGAAAAGGTAAAACTACTATAGTAGGGGCTGTTAATGAATAACAAACCTTTTTTATTGCCTCCCAAGCTTGTTTCCATCTCTCCTCACCTTCATCACCAGGAAAGGGTATCCTTGAACTTTTCATTTTGATCTTTAATTCATTGATCTACCATAAAGATAAAAAGAAAAGAAGAGGAAATATTTCAGAATACAAGTAATGGTTAACTTGAGAAGATGCTAGACGTTGAACGTGCAGGGCCTCTGTCGGATACAGGCAGTTAACGATAATCTAATTCTGTAAACTTAATATAATATCAAATTATCTAAAAAAATTTATGTGCAGAAGATTCTACCAAGAGCTGTAGGTAATAGAAGAGAGAGCCTAAATAGGACAGGTAGAAATTGAACTTCGACACACTTAGCTTGTTTTCTTAAGTTATTTACCACTGTAAATAGAAAAGAATGGAATCAAATAGGTTAATAAAAGTTACCAATTGAGAAGGAGCTCTCATTTGTAGTATAGTTTCTCGAATTGCTCGTAGTTTGGACAGATCACCTCCACCTACTAATTTACCAAAAGAAGAAACTTTGTTTGCCAGATCCTGTTAGGAACAAAGTTAACTATCTATGAGCGAAAAAGAATATTCAACAATATAATAGTAGAAATATGATTCTAGGATCCGTGACCAATCGCGTGGCCGGAGAAGTATAGACAAAAAAAAAAAAAATACATGAATAGAAAACTTAAATGAGTTCAAGTACATCATTTTTTCTATCCGTATACCTTGTTTAAATCAGATAACAGAACAGTCTCAAAGACTCCAAATGGTAAGGCGACTGATGCTGGAATCTTTATCCATGATGGTACCCTGCCTCTCAAAAACTGTATGTTACGAGATTTTGCACCAACCTAATTGATTAAACCTTGTCAGCATGCTATGAATGATTCTATTTGCTTTTACTAAGCCAGATATTAACAAGAAAATCATCCTGATCTTTTTCATATTTAGTGTCACAGACAACTATACCACAATATTGGTTTTTCACATCGGTATGAGGTGCCGGATACGTCAACCAGCAAAATCTATAAAAGGGATACAGTTGTACACCACAGACTGAAACACACACGCACACACACACGTTTCCATCTTAGTAATTAAGTCCTTTGTTTGTTATTTTTTCGTTTTCGGGTTAATCTAACTTAAATTGTACAGATGACGTTAACCTAGAGTAGAACTTTATGGACCTAACACGATTTTCTGCAAGTACAGAGTATATACATGCAAATCTCATATTGCACCCATTGAAGTAACTATGGTCTATGAGTTCCAACAGTTGACCAGGCAAATAAATATTAAAAAGGGCCCAGGAAGTATCAACGTATCATAGTTCTAGATTGAGAAAATTGGAAGCAAATGCATGATGAATTAACTAAATAATTATACGACGGCAAGACCAAAGAACACTAGAGAAAACCCTTATTGGTCGAGGACATAACTTTGATATGCAGTATTTTCACATTTGCCATAACTCATAAAATACCTCAAAAACAAAGTAAACAAACCAAACATGTTACCCCTGCAGAGAACAAGTAAAACAAGAAGCAACTTAACCTACCATCTCAGTTGTGAACTCCTCAGAAGAAACAGCATATTTGCCAGAAAAAGATTTTCTTTTTAAGGTAAGTCCTCGAGGAATGGAGGATACAATGATGGTACCATTGGATAAGTCTGAGCTACTTATGTCACTGGAGATAGAGACGAACCCACCAAATTGACAGAAGTGTCAATAAATTAATCCATAGAAGTACATAGCTTTAGCAACTACTTGTGGATCATACCTGATTACAAGACTTGTTGATTTCACTTGTATAGACACAGCTTTACCTTCCTTCAGTTTGAGCGCTCCAAGGATACTTTGTTCAAAGCATGTAGCAAAGCACACCTGTAGATGCCAAAGGGTTGATTTAAGCTGAATATTGGGCTTCTGGTAAAGAAACATGAACATATCTTACCTTACTATTTCTTGCTCTAACTGCAACATGTGATAGTACATCAGGCATATCAGGTGTCAACACAGCAACAGCTCCATCGGGAATTTCTTCCTCTCCAGTTACTTTATTTGCAACAATAACTGTTGGTCTTCCATAAACTTTGTTCTGAACAGCAATCAGTTCATTTACAGTGGTTACAAAACCACGTACTTCGACAGCACTAATAATCTGCCAACTGGCATAAAAAAATGTGCATCAGTTTTGAGTAAAAATTGTTAAAATGGGGCCATGAAAAATCATGGATTTATTGACCATACATACAACGAAAAAAGGGAAGAGAAAGAAGCTACGATAAATTAAATAAGTTGGTCCAGTTAGAACCTTTACCAGCCCAGATTTGCAATTTTCCGGAGAACGGGATCTAGACGATTGACAAGTGTTGAGAGACTTGTTGTCGACCCTGCCCTTATTAACTCCTCCGTGAAAATGTCGATCTGATAAGAAAGTAGATTATCGTTTTCTAAAGCCTAATTTAAAATCCTCAAGAAACATATAATAATATTAACAAGATCAGTACAAAGATGGAGAACTCCAGTTAATAACATACAACCCATTTCTCCACCCTTAGCAGATTCCCCAAATATTGTGCACTAGGCTGGATAATGTCTTGGTAGAATTGAGCCTTATCAGAGAGTACGAGCCTCACTCGGTCGATAACAGCCTTCGCTTGTAGTGCCCACTGCTCATCATTGGGTCTATATGATTCACAGACTCGGTACCAGTCCTTCAGAATCAAGCATAACACAAGAATATGGAAACAGAGTTTAGTACAAGATTTTAACTATCACGGGAAACATCTTCGAAGTAAACTCAAGGAAAAAAACCTTGCCACACAAGTATATGGGTAACAAATTGAAAACATTCATTAGGAACGAAATCCACATTTGATAACATGGATAATCAAACTATAGTAGCCTATTGTAATTATATAATAAAAAAAACTTCGGTTCGCAAATGGAGTGTTGGTATTTGTCATAACTGTCGACTATGATGCTACAAGAAATGTCTACAGGTACAGAGAAACAAACAGCAACCATCTAAGACCTAAAGAAAGGGAAACTAGACAGTCAAATCAACTTGCATATTTAAGTGAATCCAAACAGTTTATTAATACATTACAGTAAGTACCTTGGTGCAATAAATGAGTTCTTCATTGTTGACTGTTGATAGACATACATTTTCGAGCATCAACGAAATGAAAAAAAAGATAGCCTGTCAAGCAACAAGAAGCCTAGGATGAATTTGAAGTCTACAACTCCACCCTAGAGAGCACTTATCTGAAATAGAATTAATCCACAGTTAAGGGAGAGGAAATACTGGAAGATTCACATCACGAAGCTCCTTACACCCCCTCTCGATGGTTGTTTTAACTGCAGAATCTAGAGCAAGATCCAGAAAAATCAAGTCTTTCAACCTCTCATGCGACGTGAGTAGAATTGGACGAAGTTCAATACGGCATTCCAATAATTTCTGGTAAAAGAATTTCCAGATTTAAAAAGAGTCTTTTAGGATCATGATAAAAAAATAAGACAAATCGTATCTTCCAAGACAAACCTCCATGAGTGGACCAATATTTGTATCTTCAATGTGCAGTTTGACAAAGTTCAAGGATTCCTGCAATTGACAGTGACTAAGTATGTCAGTTTAGGAAGCAAATATATGAACTGATTATTAGATGACGCCGGAGTGTCTATGAGTGTGGAATAAGAAAAGGAAACTTCAGCAAGAAATTGCATTGTCCAGGGGAAGATCTAATAACCTGCAATTTCGAAGATAAGCCACCAACCGGACGAACTTGGACTCCACCCATGAAACCATTACCCTGTAACACAAGATTGAGAAGACAATTTCATGGTCTCAGTTCCGAAAAAAGTGGGGGGCCAACAGCAGGAATTACCTTAGCAGAATAACCCAAACAAGTATCAATAGCAGATTCAAGGTCAGCACCTGAATGAACAGCCTGCATCAATGATATGGAATCAATTCCAGAGAACAGTAAATTGTGTAGTTGAAGTATATTCTCATACTTTAAAGCTTACTAATGTACTACTGCTACAAAAGGTGCTATATATGTAATTTTAGCATTTTTTCTAAACCTTTAGCGTCTTTAAGTATGACGTCAGGTCGCGAATAAGTCCAGCTTTGGTATCCACCCTCAAACGAGGCTCCGAAACAATTGGACGATCATAACTTCGTAATCTGTCTTTTGTAATACCATTTGCTTTTAGCGTATTCCAGTAAACATCAATCTTGAAATCACTTCTAACATAATCCAAGAGTGCCTGTTCCAAATGTAACTATACAATATCCGGATTCATAAATTTATTTAAAGTAAGAATAAGTGCAGACCAACTTACCTGACAAATAATCACGTCGTCTGGACTGCTGTTGTTGTGCAACTTTTGGTGCCACTCCTCCATCATTCCACCCTTGCAGTCATTATTTCTCTGATATTTTTGAACCATGTCAAATAATTATATTCATAACATGAAGTATGTTATTACTTATTATAGAAGATAAACGAAACATACCTGAAGTACTAAAATCTCATCACGAATTCTCTGACCTACATCACCTTGACCTCCTCGGCCAATAGTTGCCATAATTAGTCTCAAGAATTCTCTATCATTTGGTTGACTGGAATATTTTCTTTGTAATAGATTAGTGAAAGCATCTTGAGCTGCACTAATCTCACTGAAGCAACAGTATAATACAAAATTTTGTAAGTAAATATGGCATATCAACAATAAATTTTTCCAGCCATATCCAGAGGTGGGATGGGTGGTGAAGAAAAAAAGTAAATATTTTATTAAAGGTGGTTATTACACTAAGATTTATGTCTGTGACTCACAGAAAGCACAAAACTTACAATAAAGTATGTTAACAGTTGCTATTTGGAACCTTCTCCAAGTACATGTTCATTTTTCACAGATCAAGCTTATGTACATATATTAAAGCTTTTAAGAATTCTATTAATATCTCTCAACAAAGAAACTCAGATGGAAACCTTATCACATGGAGAAGGACCTTGAAACTTCAATGTGATAGGTGAGGGTGCTTGGTTACTTTTAGGAGTAAGGGTTTTGCCTAAGAAAAACCTATACAAACTCTTCATGTATTTAGAATGCTAAACAACATTAAATTATTAATATTTCTACTTGGAAGAAAGAAATAACTGAAGCTAAAGAGAAAAGAACAATGAATCATAAATAGAGTTCAAGTTCGTATCACAGTAGATAATGATAGAGAAATATAACACTCATAATAGAAAAGGGAGAGAAAAGCCTGATACCGAGGTTTAACATTATAATTCTTATTCCATGTAAGTTGTCTGCATGCCATGAACCTCAACCACACCAATATACCAATAAGCCCCAACTGCCCCTCACTTTCACAACGTTCAGTTAACTCTTTGGCAATATTAAACCTGTTTCAGATGAGAGAAGACGGTTACTTACCAATTCAATTACATTTACATGATAATACTTACAATGTATATTTGATAGAGCAGAACTTTTGTAATTCTCCATCTCGAGGGATTTGTAGTAAAGTCTTGCATTTTAGATGTAAAGACCTCATTTCCTCAATCACTGTGTTTTGCACTCACCTATGCATTAATGACCTCTCAGCATCTTTTTCTTTTTGAAATATTTCGTCAAGTAACCATTTTGCCATCTGTTTCCTGTCACCCTCTTCCTACAGAGATGATCATTCGTCAGACAACCAAACAACAAAAGTTCAATAGATGGATCTGGAACTATATAATAAAAAACTAAGGTTAGAGAGTTTGCTGCCTTCCGTAATGAGCACCAACTTAGAAAAGCAAGATTAGTAAATGCATGTATTCAATTTTATTATGCAACAACAAATCCAATTATTCCGTGCAAAACTTCAAACAATTGAGGCCTTGATTAAACTTAATAAGGCCCCTTATAACAATTTTATGAGAGATCCGATTCATAACCTCATCACCTTCTAGTAACCGTTAACTAATCAAGAAGTAAGTTAATCAATCCTTAATAATATGTTGTTTGTGTATTTGAAAAGCATTTGTTTACCATAAACAAATTTGGACACCTGATGAGAATGCATGGCAAGGAAACATAAGGTAAGAATTTGTTAAGGACAAAATACGATAACCTGATCGCGTTTATGATTTGGTGGTTTCAGATCCACACTGAAATTCGTCCCGTTATTCTTTATCCAAGAACTACCAGACCAGAGTATAAACTGGATTCCCGTAAAATTGCTTTGATGCAGGTTGATATCCACAAACTGCATAATATTCCAAAAGTTTATTTACCAAAAAGATAAGAGGGTAGTATTTGTAACTTGTAAGAAATCATTACCTGATACCCTCCTCCAGATGACATGTCCTTAAAATAAGTCTGGCATGCCCCATTAATCAACTTTGACCTTTCAGGTAAAATCTCTTGTGGAGGGACCTTCAGTATGGAAAAATTTATACTAAAGTTGAGCAAAAATTTAGCAGGCGTCTTACTTTGTCACATAGTCAGCAAATAATACTCACCAACCATTCTGCAGAAGAAAGCTTTGATACACCCCAGTGAAGAACCAAAGAACCTTTCATGTTCACAGCAACCAACAAGTGACGGTCACCTCTGACAGTCTTCAGAAGAATCTGTATTCGGAAATTGTTAAGATGAACATTTACCATTATATGAAATTTAGATTTTGAAAGAACTAAATGTAGTCAGCTTAACATGGAAAAGATCATAGAAGCATTGTCAACACTAATTCCGGGTGTGTTGAACCAAAACATGCAGAAATACTACAATTAACTGTCAGCAATGAAAGATATGGTATTACAAAACTATCAGTAATAGCTCAACAAACAACTAAAATGAAGTCAAGTATTTCCTTTTGTAGGTTATTCTTTTGTCCCAATAGCCACAAGAATAGTCTCTTCTTTTTGTATTTGCTGGTTGTAGAATATACATTATTTTTCTAAGGAAGCTTACAACTATTTCATTGTTGCCAACTTGAAATTTCTGCTGCAGGATTAGGTTATCTCCGCCAATATATTTCTCGACTACACTCATAAAAGCAGATGCTGGAAACGTCTTGCCATTGGTCCGTGACATAGAATGCTTGTGTAACCACTGGCCCACATCATGCCTCCTGTGATAATTGAATGTGGATGCACTACTAATAAGTGCAGGTCGGACTGTAACATCCGCAGTCCTTTTTGTAGTTGTTGCCTGAATCCCATTTTTCAGGTCATCCAAGGAAATTCCCTTATGCAACTGGATTTGAAGCTCTCTATATGCAGCGTCATAGTCTTCCTGCACCAATTTATCAAAATATCATTTCTTTAAATTGACACCGAGCGGATGATAGTCACAAAAAGATGGAATTTTAGGCTGCTGGCAAATACATTAGCCAGCAGATGCGTGTCACAATAAGGGCATAAAACCGTGAATACGCCCACTGGGAAATGCTAATAGCCTAATACACAGCCTTTCATTTCATACGTTTAAAGAACGATCGTGTTGGTACCAAGTGACATACGTTAAAAATCATTAGAATCATAGGTAAGAATCTGAAGAAAAGAAATGAATAAATGAAGATTCATGACAGGGAGGTCTACTAAGGTACATGATGAGATGCCTTAAGGCACCTCCCAACATGGAAGGTTGTCATAAATCAATCTGTCCAATGCATAATCGGTCTTATGCATTCAAGGTTGGGCTTCATTTGCATCAAATACGTACAATGCTCATTGTGTATTACAAGAATTGTCATTTGGGATTAGTTTAAGAAGTTTCACTAACTCAGGGGGGAAGTAGACCAACCTGTTGCTGCTGAGGCGAGTTTCTCGGCCGGCCCTTACTTTCCCAGAGAGAATAAGCTTTACTTTCAACCAAATCCTTTGGTATAAATGAAGAAGAAGCAGTTGCAACATCTTCAGGTATCTCAACTCGAAAATTACTTTGGTTCAGTTTTACCCTGCAAAAATAACCCATGCAACTCTCAATAGAATTTGTGAGAATTAATTCATCATATTTAATTGTAACAAGATACTCAAGAGAGTAAAAGAGCAGCTTCAAAGAAAGACCAACCATTTATTCAGTCTGTCATCTTTCAAAACAAATTCAATAGCATGAATCTTGGGGTCTCGCAAGTCTATACTGACACAATAGGACTCTCCGTTCTGCAGCTCAAAATAGGACACGCAAGACGTTGGAATTCCATAAAGAGTTGCTTACGATTCCCGAATCTACAGAACTATTAAAATATAAAATTAATGAAAAAGATAAAACCTTGATAAATGGAGTTTGTAATGCCTTTTGCTCAAAGCTTCTTGTTCCAGGTGGGGGACAAGCAGGAAGAACCCATTTCCTGAAAGACAAACCAAATCTCAAAGTTTCTTGTAAAGAAACAAGACTAGCAACATAGCCTGAAAGAAATAGATTGTAGCTGAAATCTTACATCTGCCCACGGTAAATTCCACCCCAATGAAGAATCCAGGAGTTTGAACAATTTCTAAGTTGAAGCTCAATTTTCGCATTGTTTCCCTTGGAAGATCCATAAACTTTAACCTACAGAGTAGAAAGAAATTGAAGTTGCATTCAGTCGCTGAAACTATGAGCCTTAACCAAGCAAGAGATGTTACCTGCAGTTGCATCCCATCGCTGAATTCAAAATTATGAACTAAAGGAATTTGTGAGTAGTTAGTAGACTTTGCTGATGCCATTACTACGTTACTTCAATACCACAACAAAATTGCTATCTAGTTATTAAACCATTGGAAAAAGGTAAAACATTGCAAACAATTCGGCAAGCCCATTTATAACAGCTCATTTCTTTATTATAAGTGTTTAATTGAAATATCTTTATCAAAGTGGAATCAAGTTCATGACTTTTTCATAAAGTTCTAACTTTTGGTTTTGGAGTTCGGATCATTTAGGTTCCGTGATACCTTGAGTTGCGCACGTTAGACTGTATGTGCCACAAAAGGGAGATGGAAGTTGATAAAGTCGACCATGTCAATGGAAGTTGAATTGAATTTGACTAATACAACGTGAATAGGAAACAGACACTGGCCATTATTAAAGCGATTCTGAAAGCAAGACAGTGGGCGTAAAATACAGAGAATTAAAACAAATTGGTCCTTAGACTTAATAGATTCTGACCATTTTGTAAAAATTCCAAGATTGTATTATTAGGTTAATTCAATAATCAGAATCACATTGGATCTCCATTGATTAGGAATTTGGTTACTTGGTAATTAATACTCAAACACAAACTTAAACATTGAAAGAACAAACATTAAAGAAGACAAAGCAACAGATTAACAAAGTAGGATGAATCATTTAACCCATTAAAACAAGAAAGAAAGCTTATTAGGGTTTTTCTTTTTGTAACTAGATGTAGAAACTAGAAAGAGAATCAATCACGTTAAATGAAAGAAAGAACATCTCCAAGTTGAATTCTTTCTTGATTCTTTTTTAAAAAGGTGGAAAAAAAGGAAGAAATGGTATCAAATAATCTTGAATGAAATAAAGATCGTTCGTTCATTTTATAATGGAGTTCAAGTGTTAGAATCGAATGAAGCAATTGGAGAAGAAAAAAAGAAGTTATTCTTACGGATTAAAAAGCAAAGGTTCCGAAATCTCCATGGCGACAAGGACTGTTCAAGAGACTTAGACATTGGGAATTTTTAGGGTTTACTTCCAAAGGGCTCTGAAAATCGTTTCTTGAGTGATGAAGAAACTTAGACATTGGGAATTTTCCGTCGAAGGTTAGTGAAATGAGAATGAACGCTTATAGCCGTTGGTAGTGAGTCATTAAAGTGAGTGACTCGGTCCGGTTCGAATGGATGTTGGAGAAGTTTGGAAGGAGATCTCTTCCCATTCCAAGAACTACTTTCAAACGGTAAACTGTCGTAATTTTTGAAGGCAGTTGGATTGTCAAGCGAACCACGAACCGACACTCTTTTGTTTTTGGAGTTTACGTCAACACTATCAACCACTCGGACAACTAAATGTTGACGGTAGTCATGGAAGGGTTTTATTTTTCATATCTGATTTATTTTTCAATATAAGTTCCTTTCCATTGCCTTTAACAAAAAAAAAAAATTCCTTTCCATTTTCATAAAGGGTGCCTCTATAGGCGCCTCTCCGAATTGCTATAGGGGCCTCTTAAAGGGGGTTTGACCGTAGTCAAACGCCTGACCACTGTAGGCGCCTCCCACCGGACTGGGCAAGTCCGAGTCTTTGTCTTGGCCCACGGATGACCCAGTCCGAGAGGCTACGGACTAGACAGTCCGTGAATCTTGAAGCTTGAAATAGGATGATGTGTTCATGGAAAGGGGCAGTCTGTGGAAGGAATTAATGGAGTATGATTTTCCTTGGTCAAGATAGCAACATCAATCTAATACTACTACTAATTTCATTGATTTGTCTCTTAAGTTTTCTTCTTAGATAGATCACTAGAAAGAGGAGTTTAGCTTTTTCTCTCCCTCTCTCTCTCTAAACTCCCTCTCTAGTCAGTATGTTGTTCTTCTACATTCTTGATCTTGTTAGTGTGTGTTGAATGAATAGAAACAAATCAAAGAATCACTTGTAAGAATTGGTAGAGCATCAATGCTTTCCATAGCTGATTCTAGGTTTTTAACAAATATTTTATATCCTTAAATGATGGATCAATCAATTAATCGAATCTAACCAAACCCCTCACTTCAACTTTGTTTGATCTTTGCTTCAAGAACAATAAGCTTTTTAGATGAATCTGCCATTTCTTCAAGTAGAGAGAGAAAGAATAGTGTGAAAGAAGAAAAGAAAAAGAGGCGTGGGAGGTTCTGCAGGAGGCGCTAACAGATGGAGGCTCCTATAGCAGTTTGGGGAGGCGCCTATAGAGGCACCCTTTCATAAATCCTACATTTTTTTTACTTTTTTAATTACCAACTCCTTCAACAAAAAAAAAATTACCAACTCTTTATTTTTTACA
This sequence comes from Eschscholzia californica, assembly GCF_041429995.1. Classification (NCBI taxonomy): domain Eukaryota; kingdom Viridiplantae; phylum Streptophyta; class Magnoliopsida; order Ranunculales; family Papaveraceae; genus Eschscholzia; species Eschscholzia californica. The sequence continues at coordinate 18,421,139 of NW_028238472.1, read as the reverse complement.
TTTTTTTCATATCTCATTCTTTTTCCAAAGTGGTATCAGAGCAGTTCCCCCGATTTCAACAAACGCGCACACCTGTATCTGATTGAATTTTAGCATCTTTTCATCTTGAAGGTGGTGCATAATATTGATACCAGTTATTTAAGAAGGAAGGACATGATATTTCTTGGGGAGGAGTTTAAGGACGAAAGGCTACCACGGTTTGGACCAATCCAATTTCATAATTACTTTAGAATTTAGGGTATGTTTGTTAGTGGGGAAGTCAACTAGGAAATTCGATTTCCGTATGAAAATTGATTTTCTGCTGTTTGATAAAGTCAAAAACGTGGGAAAGTCAATTTCTCATGGTAAAAAAAAGTGGGAAAATAGCTTCATAATTTTTCCCCTAAAAAAGGTGAGAAATCAAATTTCCCACCCTCTAGAAGTCGCGATATCTCTCCTAGTGTCTCAAAGTTTCTCTCTCTAAACTCCCTGTATTCTCTCGTATCCATCTCTTCCTCCATAAACTAATTCCATTTTAGCAAGAAGATAACAGTTAGGTCTCTCTAAACAAGATTCGAAATCCATGAACTATATCTCTTCCTCCACGAAGAAAACAATTTCAGCAAGAAAACAATTAGGTCCCTTTTGGAGTCATCTTTCAACATAGAAGCCACGCGTTCTTCAAAAACATCCTCCTCACTTTTTTAGATACAAAAATACTAACTATGCGTTCACGTTCCAAGTATTCTATCATATCTTGTTCAATTGATAACATAACTACTCCATATAATATCTCTAATGACATTATAGAACGAAGGTTAAGACTTGATCAACTTCAATTTAGAATAACTTTTCTTAAGACTCTTAGTAGTCCTCTTTCAACTAAAATATCTCTTTTACATTAATCAAGTTTTGTCCAACTACCAGGAGCACTGACATCATTGTTTTTTTTTGGATAACATCACAACTTCACATGAAGCCAAAAGGTAATGTAAATTACATCATGAAGTTTGAAGAGAAATATAACAAGGGAATAACCCAAACAGAAAGAGTTAAGTAGGAGTGCCTAAAATCGAGTGTGTCAATTCGTGGGCCTCCGAGTTGCCATCTCTGTAACAAAAGGAGAGTGTCCATAGTGGATTGTTCGTAAGTCCAGTCCGTATATCACTGAGGTAGGGGTTGAGTCTCTAGTTGATTGAATCTTGGTCGTCCACCAGATTGTCTATAAGTAGCTTGCAGTCGCCCTCTATTATCACATTCTGATACCCTAATTCACCTCTAACCTCCATAGCTAGAATGAGAGCAAGCACCTCACTTTGTAAACTCGACCCCACTTCCACTTTAGCCACTTTTTCTGTTATTATATGACCTTCACCGTTCTTAACTACTACTGCGATGGAGGATCCATTGTTGGTGAAAGCACCTTCATAGTGTATCTTGATGTTGTGTTGTGGTGAAGGAAACCAAATGTTTAGTCGATGCACATTACCTGGTTTATCAGATCTATTCGAATACTTTTCTGCTTGAATCCTAGCCTGGTGTATTATTCCATTCAGATCCAGTGGTTTGTGCTTGACAGTAACAGTGTTTCGACCTTTTAATTAGATCTCTAGGATCCCAAGTCTGATGAATAGGATATATATTGTTTGAGAGTGGTAGGAGAGTCTGAAAGATCACACACTCACCAAAGAGATGTTGGGTGATCTCGATAGCTTGATGGAAGAGCATGCATGTGGGGTCGATAAAGTGGTTGCCTCTGATGATGTTGCCTAAGACTGGTAAGCCATTGTTTATCCTCTTCTATATGAATAAGTGAACTTTTGGTTCCAATAAATTGATCTTCCAAAACTTTGACCGCTGAAATGTTGAACCTGCTCTGTTACTTTGTTGATGACAACTTATCTCCTTGTAGTAAGATTTGGTTGAAAACGTTCCATTGGTGTTTGGTGTCCAGATCATGAGATCCTGATGAGTTGTGTTAGGTAAGGGAATTTTTAGAATTTCCTCAGCTGAATCTGACTGAAATAGATCTCTAAGTAAACCCTCATTCCATTTGTTGTTCCTGATTAGATATGAAACAAACGTATGATTTTCATGTATTGTATATTTGATCTCTGGTTTTAACTCTTCCATTGAAGGTACCCAAGGGTCTATTCTGGTTCGGATTGAGGATCATCTCCCACTTGCCAGCAATATTTGGTTTTGAGCACATCTCTGACTTGAAGTAAGGAAGACCATATTGGTGATGCGTTTTGTTGTTTACTGACCATGGACTCGAAGGTGGTGAGGCTACGCAACTAAAGGCAAAAGGCCATAAAGAGGTTAAAATTGCACCTGTGAAGTGCTTCAACTGTGGAAATAAGGGTCATTTCGCTCGAGACTGCTTAGAGCCGAAAAAGGTATCTTATTATATTATTACTCATGAAACTTATGTTTGTTCCCACGCATTAGTTGCTAATCACCTTCCTAATGGGATTGTAGATACGGGAGCCAGCAAGCATGTAGTTCATGATCGAGCTGGGTTTGTGGAATACCACCGTGGGCCGTGGTTTCACAGATTGTTATGTTGGGCAACGAAACCAAAAAAGATGTTCTTGGAATTGGTACATACAAGCTCAAGTTACGAGGAGGCAAAACGTTGGTTCTTCATGATACTCTTTATGCACCTAGGGTTCAATGTTGCTTAGTTTCTATTGTTTCTTTGTTAAAACTTGGGTTTTCCTTTTATTTTCAACTAAACCTTTTGGATATTATGTATCATGGCGATTTGTTCGGCCATGGGTGCATGAAAGATAGTTTCTTTGTACTTGATTTGGATTATGATTCTGATAATAATTCTATGCTTGCGGTTGCTTCTAACTTTGATATTCATTCAGAATCTGTTAAATGACATGCTAGACTTGGTCACATTGGACAAGATAGGATGAGTATACTTGTAAAAGGTGGTCTCTTAGACCAGCTCACTAAGGTTAAACTACCTAGGTGTGAGTCTTGCTTAGCTGGTAAAGCTACTAAGAAACCTTTTGGCAAGGCAATGAGGGTGTCGGTTCCTCTTGAGTTAATTCATTGTGATATTTGTGGGCCTGTTAATGTTAAGGCAAGTCATGACGCTGTTTATTTTCTCACTTTTATAGATGACTACTCACGATATGGGTATGTGTATCTATTATCGCATCGCCACGAAGCTCTTAATATGTTTAAGCGTTTTGTAGTGAAAGTAGAGACCAAATTAGATCGAAAAGTAAAGACACTTCGAATTGATCGTGGTCGTGAATACCTTTCTGATATGTTTAAAGGGTTTTGTGAGGAAAAAGGTATTCAAAGACAACTCACAATTCCTTACACTCCGCAACAAAACGGTGTAGCGGAAAGGATAAATCGTACGTTACTGGACATGGTTAGGTCAATGATGGCGCAAGGCAATCTTTCTATTAGGTTTTGGGGAGATGCTTTGCTTACAGCAACTTATATTCTTAACCGTGTGCCAAGGAAGAGTGTGTGTACCACTCCATATGAGTTATGGAATGGAAGAGTGCCTTCATTGGATCATTTACAACCTTAGGGTTCGACTGGCTACGAGCACAACCAAAATCACAAGTTTGGTAAACTTGGTCCAAGAGCGACTAAGATGGTGTTCATAAGGTATTCTGAACATTCTAAAGGTTATGTAATGTTCGGTGAACAACCAAACAGTAGCTTGACAGAAGTTGACATCCGCAATGTTGATTTTCTTCAGGATGAGTTCCCAAGTATTGGTGAAATTAAAAAGAATCTCGAGTTGTATGAGTTACAAAGTGACTTGGAACTATCTCTTGGTGAGTGGGAGAAATTAGGTTCTAACCAAGGCACCAAGGATAGTGATGTTCCACCAAATGACCGAAATAGTGGGGGCAATCCTATAATTCCAGATGAAGGACGTTTGTCTGCTTTAGATAATCAACCAGAGATCGGGGTAGACCCTGTATCTCAGGTAGAACAAGAGGTGTGTCCTCAAGTTCCTAAACATACTAATCTTAGTGATAGTGGGAGAGATCTATCTAGCAGTCAGATAGTCACTCAAGATCTTACAGTACGAAGAAGTGAGCGTGGAAAAATACCTCGTCCATATTTTCAGATCGAAGAGGGAGCATTCCTTTGCACTACTTTGGAAGTTGAGGAACCCACTTCTTTTACTGAGGCTTTAGATTCATAAAATCACAAAGAATTGATGGATGCCATGAGAGAAGAAATGGACTCTATGGCAAAGAACCATGTCTGGGAAATAGTTCAACTCCATACTCATCGTAAATCTATTGGAAGCAAGTGGGTTTTCAAGATCAAGAGAAAAGTTGATGGGTCAATTGATAAGTTTAAGGATCGATTAGTGGCGAAAGGTTTTACCCAGATTGCTGGTATAGACTTTGATGAGACATCTCCTATGGCGAGATTTGCCTCTATTCGCCTGCTTCTAGCTCTGGTTGCTCACTTGGACTTAAAGTTGGTTCAAATGGACGTAAAAACTGCTTTCCTTAATGGTACACTTGAGGAAAAAATATATATGGATCAACCTATTGGGTTTGTCATGAAAGGTCAGGAAGACAAAGTGTGTCGACTTAAACGATCTATATATGGTCGTAAGCAGTCATCCAGGCAACGGTACTTCAGATTCCATGAAGCCACTAATTCGTTTGGTTTCCCGATGGTTGATGAAGATCATTGTGTGTATGTTCAGAAAACATCAGAAGGAATCATGATTCTTTATTTGTATGTCGATGACATACTATTGGTTGGAAATAACATGGAGATGATCAAAACCACTAAAGAGTGGTTATCTTCTGTCTTTAAGATGGAGGACTTGGGTGAAGCAAGGTATGTCCTTGGCGTGGAAATTATAAGAAATCGTTCTAAGAGACTTTTGAGATAACTCAAAAAGTCTTACACTGGGAATGTCTTGGAACGATTTCCAATGCATAACTCCAAACCTGTTAATACTACTGTCGAGAAGGGTCTAATTTTGAGTCTTGATCAGTGCCTGAAAACAAATGAAGAAAGAAAAGAAATGAGCAAAGTTGCTTATGCTAGTGCAATAGGGAGCTTAATGTATGCCATGTTATGTACAAGGCCAGATATTTGTTTTGCGGTTGTCTTGGTAAGTCGTTACCAAAGTAATCCAGGACCTGCTCATTGGCAAGTAGTCAAGAGAATCTTGCGTTATCTTCGTGGTACAAGTGATCATGTTCTATGTTTCCAAGGTGGAAATATGAGGTTACAAGGATACTTAGACGCAGATTTCTGTGGCGATTTGGATGAGTCTAAATCGACTTGCGGATATGCTTTATCCTTGGTGGAGGTGCTATATCTTGGTGTAGGTGCTATATCTTGGTGTAGTAAGAAGCAAAATTGTGTTGTTTTATCTACAATGGAAGCAGAGTAAGTTGCATGTTGCCTAGCTGTGCAACAAGCTATTTGGTTGAAGAGTTTCCTATAGGATCTCAACATCACTCCTAAGGTTGATGAACATGTACACATGCATTGTGATAATACTTCTTTTATACAGTTCGTTAAAGATCCGAAGTTTCATAAAAAATCCAAGCATATTAGGAGATGCTTTCCTTTTGTTAGAGAGGCTATCAGAAAGAAAGATGTTGTCATTAATTATATACCCACCAAGCATGATGATTGTTGATCCCTTGACTAAGCCAATTCCTAAGAATGCTTTTGTAGCCCATGTGAAGAACTTAGGATTGCGTAGGTTGTAGTCGTTGTTTATGTAAGGGGATTTATTTGTAATGGACATGTGTTGAGCATTAATGAAATAAAGTTGTTTGTTTCCTGGAAATTTTCAATTGTTTAATTAGGTACTTGAAAATGTCACCAGGTTTTATGATCGACCTATTTACACAGGTGATCGCCCTAACACTTGTATAGTGTGCAGGATGAGATCGTATTGGCACTGTGTGTGCAGTATGGGTTGTCATCATACATATGTCGTATGAGTGATCATTAGAATTGATAGTCGCCTTAGTATGTTCAAGATGAGAATCAGCGGGAGTCGAATATGAAATTTTCCGCTTTCACATTAAACCTTAAAGCCGAATAAATGAGTGTCAGATCGTAAATGTGTATGTAGATCGAGTGGCTCAAGTGAGACACTTTTGTAGTATCTAGACTTAATATTCGCATACAAAGAAGAGTGACATGCCATCTAAGTGGGAGCTATGTTGTGGCATACATATCATAGTGTATGTGCTTTATGACGACCAATAGGGAGTGAAAAACGAATCCCTACTTTGTCATTGTGTGAAACCTATACTAGGCGATGCACGTTGACTTAGAACTATGTTTTGAAGTTGAGGTTCGATGATGCTACTTTAGCATGTCTCCAAAGGGTCACAAAATATCGACTCGGCGGCACATGTCAGGAAAGCAGTCAAGCTAAGATGGATTAACATGAGTGTCTAAGGGAGAATGATTCTTATATCACCACCATTACCTGGCCAGGGGTTATACTATGTGTATAACTAAATAAGACATTATTGCGTATAGGGACTATGTATGCAATCGGTGATGGTCAGATAATTCGGGGTACCGAAAAGCGTGAAAGTTTTATGCTAGTTAGATGGTTGCTTAACATAATATTTCTTGTTACTTTGTGGCCGCACGCCTCATTTCCTGTATAAAATGTGTGATACGCTCTTGTATAGAGTGAATGAGTACAGTATGTGTGACCAAGAATGAGAACTGTCTTTCTGATCTAGTTGATGTGTATGACTTGTGTGGCCGAGTGAGAGTTATTAATCATTTTGTAATGGTCACATTCATGGAAAATGAAACCGTTTTGTAACGGCCACATTCATGGAATGAAACGACCGCAATTAACTCGCTATTTAGTATAACGGTTACAATGGATTAATTGCTGGCTATTAATCTCTGTGATTAATTGTAGCTATGAGAAATCATATATATATATATATATATATATATATATATATATATTTCTCATTTGTGTTCTTGAGAAATACACAAAAGAACAAGAACACAACACACACCTTGAAGCTCATTCAGAATACTCTAGTATTACACGGTCTAACCATCGATAGATGAGGATATAAGGGGTGGATATTCCGATTTCTCTAGTAGTTATTTGGACACATACATCGTAGCAAGTCGACGATGATTGTGGGCAGATTAGCGGCAATTGGACGATCAACCGCTTCCACACTAAGGTACGAATTAACTGATTACGACCAACAAATTTAAACAAAAAAAAATATTAGTTGAACCTGAATAATTAAAAAGTATTTAAATTGGTGATTTGAATTATAATGATAGTGTAAAATTTAGTATAAGTAATAGGGAAAAAGGATATTTAAAAGTGAAGCACAAAGTGAAATCAAATAGATAGTGTATAGTTGGATTAAAATTATTTTTGAGAAGGGGAACAGTAAAGATTGCTCCAAGAAAGTCAATCAAAAAAGTAAAACTTCTTATTTAGAATTTGCTTCAAGAAAACCAATCAAAAAGTAAAACTTTGAAGCTCAAACAGTACTCTTATTTATCTCATCAATTATACTACTCACACAATTTTCAATATGTATTATAACAACACATATCACTGATAAGAAAACCTCAAACAATAGAGTGTAGATAAAGTAATAACCCACTGAATTTTCTGAAATCTCAGCAGATAAATGGCCAATTAAGTAGTTTTTGGTAAGGTATTGCCAATGTCAATGACGAAACGATATCTAACATCAGCCTTAGCAAGACGTTCCATTGCCGTGTTAACGTAGTCCATGGGAATAACCTCAATATCGGCAGTTATGTTATGTTTCGCAGCAAAATCTATCATCTCTTGGGTTTCTTTCATTCCTCCTATTCCACTTCCTGCTACAATCTTCCTCCCTGTGATGAATGAAAGGAATTATAATTTCCTAAATTATACAACTTCTTTTTACCCATAGAGTAGACTTCTATCAGGTTCATCTCAATGATAGTAATAACAAGATATTAATACTTATACATATTTGTAAGGGATGATGGGAGAGTAAATGAATGTGATTCAAATTACAACCAACTTTTATTGGATATAACTATGGTATGAGAAATATCTAAACTTCTCCTTAATGGAGGAGATAAACGAGATTTTCGTTAAGAAATTATAATGAATTCGAAGATTCTAAAAGAAGGAGTCATCTATATGGTGGATGGGAAAGAAAATGAATTTAAAACGTTACGAAACCACGAGTAAGGTAGAAAAGACGTTTTTGTCTTATCACCTTATTTGGTTCATTGATGGTTCATTTTCTCGTGGGAGATTGACCCTTCACATATTTTGTTATTCTTCGAATGTCATTACTTAATTTTTAGTTTTTGAATTGTACGTCAAAGTAAGCCAACAACTAGCCTAGTTGTACTTTTTTTTTCTTTAAATTTAGTAGTATATCTTACCCATGAGCAAGGGAAAAATGGGCAACTCGAGTGGCTTTTCTGGTGCACCCACCATAACCAACTTCCCTTGAGGTTTTAGTAGATTGATCAATGGCAAGAGAGGATGTTGGGCAGAAACTGTATCGATTATACCGTCCATTGTACCCATTGCAGCCTACACAAACAAATTTATCGAACAATATAAAGATTATATTGAAAGTAAAAGTACAAAGAGATATTATTAGGGTTTTTTTACCTTCATTTGTTCCTCATTACGACTAACAAGGAATAAGTCTGCTCCAAGATGTTCAATTGCTTCTTTCTCCTTGGCAGGTGAAGTACTTATCACAGTTACCTTCATCCCAAAAGCCTTAGCGAACTTCACAGCAACGTGACCAAGACCGCCAAGCCCGACGATACCCAAGTGTTTACCGGGCTCGCTAAGCCCAAAATATTTCATTGGACTATAAACAGTAATACCCGCACAAAGTAGAGGGGCACCTGCATCAAGTGGCAAACTATTTGGGAATCGGATCACATAGTGCTCGTCAGCGACCATGATGTCAGAGTACCCTCCATAAGTTATGGAGCCATCGTGGTAAGTGGTACTATAAGTCAATATCGATTTTGCGCAGTAATTTTCGAGGTCCGACGTGCAACTATCGCAAGAATGGCAAGCTCCAACTAAGCACCCAACACCAACTTTATCTCCGACTTTGAATTTTGACACCATAGATCCCACCTCTGTTACAATACCCACAATCTCGTGTCTGCATTTAAAGTAGAAATGCAGTTTTTCATTTTATTACGGCCGGTGACATCATATTAAAAACTGAACGTAAGAATTGATGAATAAATGACATTATGGAGGCGTTCCCTCTTTTCTTGAAAATACAAAGTTTCCATGGGTTTAGTTTGTTTTTGTTGAAATTAATCCCATATTGGTTGTACAGGGGACAGTGTTACTTTATTAGGAAAAGCATCAACTCTTAAGATAATTTCGGAACGCCACTTGGATGCAAGCAAAAACCAACCACAACCACAACTATTACGAAGGCTACGGCTAACATCGAAAGCACTTCAATAATGGTGGCCATTAATCGAACTAAAAGAGTCCTTAAGAATATCGGAAAACGAAATAATGTTTCCCAATGACAAATAATATTTAATCATTTTCCATGTCCTATGGTAACGTTATGATTGAATAACCAGCAAAAAGAAAAAGTTATCCTAGTTTAACTACAAGAAATATTCGAAAAAGCATAGTATGTGATGTGAGTTTTTAGAAAAGTAACATCCAAATTGCATAAAGCTCAAAATACAATAACAACTACAATTAAATAAACATGAAAATCATAGAGGATATAATAAAATAAGTTAAAGCATTCTTTAAGTAATCACTAAGCTAAAGTATTAGGACATAATTATGTGAATTTTAAAATGGAAAGAGAGAAATTATATATACCCAGGAACCAAGGGAAAAGTGGAAATGCCCCATTCATTCTTAATGAAGTGGAGATCAGAGTGGCAGATCCCACAATGAAGCACTTTAAATGTCACATCCTTCTCTCCTGTGGCCCTAAAACAATTCAAAAAGAAATTAGGTTGTATGTTCATCAATTCTTCCCCATTAATTCCAATTTGGGTTTCCATTATTCATATGGCAAATAACCAAACACAACTTAAACCATATCTACATTATGTATAGTTGATGATTTACCATATTATTCAGACCTATGTATTATCATTTCTACAAAGTTATGATAAGTTCTTTAAAATAGATTACATATATAAAGGCATTAATAGCATTAAAAGTTACAAGAAGTGATAAGTAATGTTATTTTTTCGAGAATATAGGATTGATCACAGGATGCATGCTAATGTGACCAGCCTCTATTGGTCAGACCATTTCTCTCTATACATGATTTGTCCAGTGTAAGCGGACCACATAAACCTTATGCTTGTGGTCGGCTCTATTTTTCGGGCCAACTCGCATTTTTGAGCTGTTATTATCTTGTCTTTCTTTTATCGTGTCACATAAGTAAATAGTTTATTGCATATATAATATTGATTTTAGATTCATGAGTTTCTTTTGAAATTACTTAAGTTTTTGTATATCCACTTATGTTTGTTAGCGTTTATTAGTTACTAAGATGCAATAATGTTATAACATTTTCAGTAGGTAAAATTTAAATAGGTTACATGTCAAGTCATGAATGTATATTTTTACTTAAAGTTGAAGCTCCTTATCGGCTTTATGGGTTTTGATATTACTATGTTAAAAATAATTTTTTTTGTGTTTTAACATTTGGAGAACCTATTTTAATGTAATAGGTAGTACTAGTACAAGGGAAATGCATACCACATCATTCTAGCAGTAAGTATTTTCATATTATAAATCGACTTAAAGAAAATTCTAAGGAACAAGAAAAACCAAATGGATTTTGGACATAAATTTGAAGTAGATAATTGTGGTTTGTTCTTCTAATGATTTTGATATATTTTACCGTGAAGTATGACTAGATATATGAAATTTCTACGTAGAGTCTGTCTAGCTTTTCTTGTTCACTACGATCTCCTCTAGGCATAACCGGAGCGTCATAAATCGTGGCTATGACATGGGTAATTTGATCCTATAGGATCTAACGCGAATCCAGATTCAAAATAAATATGTGTGCCTGAGATTTATCCAGAAAACTGAGATTCAAAATAATAAAAAGATGATAATGAAGAATTATCTGGATTATAACCTAGAAATTATCTTCTTTTAGGTTATATTGTTATTTTTGTTGACTAGTAATACATATGTTTCACCACCTAAGAGACTCTTTAATAGAATAAGACAGAAGAATCTTGTGAGAGATTCTTTGTCAAGAATCTTGTCAAAGATTCTTTGTAGATTTCGCATTTCCGGAGATTGAATTGCATATGAATTGTTATAAAGATAATGAATAAGAAACGAGATAGAGTATGGACAATCTACAATTAGGAAAAAGAGAAATTAGAATCAAAACAGAATGAGAATAGGAAGAAGGATATTTATTAATGGAAGGTGAATAATATATACCTCCTAGAAAAGTTGAAAGGAGAGAGATGACCAGAATCATCTCGAGCAGCCCATCCATATGCTTTCTGTGGGAACTCATCCTCAGGTGATTTACTCATTCTCTTCTCTCTCTCTTTCTCTCTCTCTCTCTCTAGCTGCCTCCGATCTCTTTGTAACAGTAATGAGTTGGAGTGTTTATGTTTGGAGTTTACAATGTCTCTTTATATATATAGTAATGTAGAAGAAGATGAGTGCGTATGGGGTGACGAGTTAAGTCAAGCGGAAAGACAACGGAAACAGGGGCAGTAGTTCTAGATTACTTCCGATTTGGCCCCAATTTGCGATCAATGTTTCAATTCGACCTCCAAAACCATGATTCCGTTAGTCAAACTTAAAAGTAACAAATTTATTTCTCTTTTACCCTTCAATTTCAAAAGTAACTCTGTCCTCTTTATGGTATCTCTCTATTGGCGGAATATCAGTTGCCGCCAACTTGTTTCACAAATTTTCTTGTTCTTCTTCTTCTACCCTTTCTCCTTGCACCACCACCATCATAGAGTGTGCACTACCACCATCAATTTTGTTTCTTTTCTTCTCTCTCTTTCTCACCTTTTCTCATTCTGCCGACAAAAACTCCAAACAACTTTGGTGTTTCAGCTGTTTGAAACTCTTGGGGTTTCTAATGTTTGAATTGACTGAACACAAAAGATTTAAGTCGATTGAAACCTAATGTTACAATCGATTGACAGAGAGAGAGAGAGAAGGTAATGATGGTGGTTAGACTTTGGTTATGGTGGCAGGAGAAGAGGGAAGGAAGAATAATTTTTCTTTTTTTTTGTGTTACTAATGGCAACGATTAGTTTGCTGCCAGAAAAGAGAGAAAATAAAGATACGACACTCCTTCTGAAATCAAGGGTGAAATGGGTATAAAACTAGAGGAGTGGTGCAAAACGACTAAAATGGGCCCAAGTATAAGAACCCAACCCCCACCCGAGAAACAATACGATGCAGGTCTATGCGTCAGGCTTCCAAATCAAAAACCGAGAACGACCTTGGTTCTTTCAGTAATCACGAAAATGCCATGAAAAAGAATTTGACGCCCCTCCCATCAAAATCTTGTACTTCCCACGAATTCACGGAATTGCCATTGCAAAATTTATCGACTTGCCTTTACAAACTTTCTCTCTCTACTCTTTCACTTTCTCTCTCTAATTCTCTTTCCAGATTTTTTTATACAAACTTGCCATTTACAAATTTTCACTCTATACTTTTGTTATTTTCTCCTACCATATTTTCTCTCTCCAATCTCAACAGATTTCTTTTTTTTTCTCTCAAATTTTCTCCTTTTTTAATCTATACTTTCCTCATTTTTGGTAGTTTTCCATCGATTTGTTTCATGATTACTCCATTGATTTGTTTCCTTGTTTATAAAGAACGAAAAATAAATCTTTTACACAATTTTTAGTGGAATTGTTTCATGCTCCATATTTTTTTTTCTTTTTAAACATATTTTCTCTCTCCAATCTGAACTACTTTCCTTCTCTCAAGCATTCTCTCCTTATCTGATGGATATTTAAGGACATCCCTTCCAAAACGTAAATTATTTTCAATAAATATTTATAGGAGATTTTGTTATTTACTGTATAAAAAAGTATAAGAAATTTTGTTATGTACATTGCATAATAAAATTTCCTATACATTTGTTCCAAAAGGTAAACTATTTCAATGGAAATTCAAAGGACATTTTGTTATGTACTGGACATTTTTTAATGTAATGGACATTTTGTTATTTACATGACACTTTTTGAATAAAAGGTATAGGAAATTTTTCTATGTACAATACATAATCCAATGTCCAGTACTGAACATTACATTTCAAAAAAAAAAATTCATTGCAAATTCAGGGAAACTAAATATGATAAAGCAGATTAAATTTTTTTCATAAAACATAGTGAAATAGATCTAATTTCTTTCATAGTTTGAGGGATCTAAAAAATTGTAGATTTCATTCACACAACTCTTAATTAGAGATTGAAAAACCCCAATAAAAAGATCATAAATCATCAACGATCCTTGATTTTCTGAACCGTATGAAGCCGATTTTTTATCTTCTTTTGAAGAGGGAAAGAAACCCAAAATAGCGATCCTGAAAAAGAAACATTAAAGGAAATTCGATCTAGTTTGGCAAAAATCCAGATTTGTTGATATCCAATTTGATTTTTAAGAAACTCTAAATCCTGAATCTGTTACTACGATGGAGTCATGAATCTTTAATATAGAAAAAGAATTCCTTCCAAGACATGAAACTTTGTTTCAGAAGAGAAAATTATTTTCATCAATTTCTTCAGATCTAGGGTTCCATTGAAGGAAAAAAGTTTGCCCCTCCTTTTGATTTTAGGATTATTTATCAACAAACAGAGGATGAAGAAATATCTTTTGGTTGTAGAGAGAAAAAAAAGCTATTAAACAAGGAGGTTAATCAAGATGGGGCGACAACATTTGGGAAGAAAAAAGATGGGGTGACAACATTTGGGAAGAAAATCGATTTTGGAAGATTTCCTTCTCAAGATATGACCCTCATTTAATGCTAATTTCCAATCAGTGAGATAATTAAGGGAGGTGAGGCTCAATGTACCGACTATGGGGAAAAAATGAAGAAAAAAAGAAGACAAGAGGGAATAGTTAGGTTTTCTGACATTTTGGACTGAGTTCTCGTTTTCGTTTTGGGTTGGGGGTGAAGCTTATTTACCCTCTATTTTTTGGGCCTCTGACAGAGTCCTGGTTATGAGGGCCAAATTAAAATGCTAGACAAAAGAAGGAGATCAAATTAGAATAGCCTTATGGTTCGTTTGTTTGCAAGATTCCAAAGTACGATTCCTACCAAAAATGAGATTTGGCAGGAATCAAGATTCTTTTGTTTGTTTGGCTACCAAAAAGCCTAGGACTCTTGAATCCTATGGATTCCTAAATACAAAATTTGTGTTGGACCAAAATCTCACCCTACCTCTTAATATTTGTTTGGATTTTGGATTGATAAACCAAAACTTCAAACTTAAAATCAACAAAACATATTTCCTTATGAACCCTATTTTTTCTGCAAAACAATTATTTATAATTTTTCATTTTCGAAAATAGATTTTTTTCCAAAAATATTTTTCCCTGAAAATCATTTATTTCTCGAAACTATTTTTAATTCCAAATCCAATTTTTCCGGTAACCATTTTTTTCCCAAGACCATTTTTTCTCCAAATAATATTTTCCCGAAAACGTTTTTTTTTTTTTGCCGAAAATCGATTTTTTCCCCCAAAACATTTTTCCCGAAAATCGTTTTTTCTTGCAAACCTTTATTCCCGAAAATCGTTTTTTCATTTAACCAAAATTTCCTAAAAGCTGTTTTCATGGAAATCGAAATTTCCTGTAAACTTTTTGTTTCATGAAGACCGTTTCAAGGAAAAAACTGTTTCGGGAAAAAAATGATTTTGGTGAAAAAACGGTTTTCGGGTAAAATAAAAATCAGGAACAAAAATGTTTTTTTCGGGAAAAAAGTTTGTCGAGTGAAAACGGGTTTGGGGAAAAAAGAACAATTTTTGAATTTTTTTTTATGAAGAAACAACTTTTGAAGAACAGTTTTGACAAAATCAACAAAAAAAAATTCTTCAAAAAAATAATTCAAAGAAGCGTTTAAAAAACTCAATTCATAATAAGTCCTAAGATTCTTATTAGTTACCAAACAAAGCAAAAAAAATTACTTGGACTCGTGAATCCTTAGAGTCATGAATCTGAAGGACTCATGAATCCACGAGTTCATAATTCCGTCATTGATGCGCCCAAAAAGGGTACACCCCAAGTATACGGGCGTCAAGTAATAATACCCTGGTAAGGCCAGAGTCTATCCGTAGGGATATGGAGGTAATTTGGATATCGAGAGAGTCTAACCCACTGGTATAGGTGTCACTGACTAACTTAGACTAAAAATGGAAAGATAATAATTGAGGTTTTTGGATTGATTTGAAATAAAGAAACAAATAAAACTAACTAAACTAAAGGTGAGATGAGAGAGATGAGGGAGAAGAGTTGCAAAAATAACCGGACAAGAGTCGATTAAAAGGGATACTTCAATCCACAAGATCGATAGTGACAAATACTAATTCTCTATTAACATGAAAAGTTAGTTTACTTCACCCACATTGGCAATCCTAAGCATAATATGTCAAACTAAGCATAATTCGATCAAAAGTTACTAAGCATCACTATGAAACTAATAACACACTATCAAATGAGTTTACAATGAACAAACATGACACTAATAAGTATAAAACGTCAAAATAAGTATAACGGATCAAAAGTATTAAGCATCGGCTATCAAGCTAAGCATGGACTATCAAACTATATGTCATTAGATGATTAAGATCAAGACTCCTAATTCATAAAATTAGACGAAGTTAATTGAACTAACATGCAAACAAATCATAAATCCATCATCACATATCAAATCATGTTTCACAAGTTTCCGAATACAAAAGTTAGCTAGACATAGTGAAACAATTAAAAAACAGGAAAAAGATAAAGAAAGACATGAGTTGAGGTGAAAATCCCCCTTTTCCGATGAGGCGCGAGGCTAGGATCGTCGGATAATGGATGTGTTTAGGTCATCAGATCTCCCCTTAGAGAAGTTATGGTTTCCCTTTAATAGTGGCAATAAGGTGCCTCCTTAGTAAAAAACCAAAGTCTCTTTAGCAATCAAAATCATCATCTTCTTCTTCGCAAGAACATCCACCATTAAAGCTTAAATCTAGCTTTCTCTCTCTAGAAGATTAAGCTCAAATCAAAATCAAATACCAAGGCAATCAAGGCAAGAGACTCAAAAGCAAAACCCCTAAAACTTCTCCGCCAAATTAATGGTCGGAACTAGTGTAAATAGCCCCGACTAGGTCTGGTATTTCTGTCCAAAGAAAGATGGATTGCGACCAAGAACTTGTCGTCTCAAGCTGCTCCTAGGCGTCGCGAGCTACCGTCGAGCTGCTTCCAAAGCCGGTTGTTACTTTTCCTGAGCAACCCTTGTTCCCAAGCTGCTCCAATGGAGCTGCTCACTCCGTGTTTGCTGTTGTTCTCTCCGGCGCCTGCTCTGCCGGCCTAGACTTGGTTGACCTTGAGTGTTGGCCGATCGAGCTTGGCCGACACTCCTTCCTTCTCTCTTTCTCTGTCTAAAGTTTCTCCCACAAGAATAAACCCTCACTCCAACTCCCTAGAACTTCCAAACGCTAGGCTCATAATAGAGAAGATGCAAAATCAGACTTCCCTCTTCTTTTCTAAAGGCCCAAAGTCTTAAACTCTCCAAAATCCTAAGTCACCAAGTGGGTGCTTATAAATTTCTTTCATTTGTCCCCTTTTCTTTGTTCTTATAAAAAGCGAAATTTAAAAATAATCCCTTCTTACCCATATTAAACAAAAATTAACTAGTAAATAAGTAGATTACAGAAAATAAAAATTGATTATAGACATGCATCATTCTTAATTAACTAGTAAGATTAATACTAAATCATAACAGAAAATAATCAATTTCGTTGGTGAACCTGAGAGCATCTCCAATGCAAAACTCAAAAAATCTCTATTCGTCATATGTGTCAAGTTCTGATTGAGATTCTCACTCCTACGTGGCGTTAATAGAGATATCAATTTTTGTTGTCTCCAATGCAAAACTCTAAACTTATCTTATTTACTTATTTGACATAGTTATTTTCGTAAATAAATAATTAGTTATTTTTGAAAATATAGAAGACTTGATTTCTATTGGTTGAAAATCAAATATTGATGAGTTGGACAATTAGAGATATCTCAAGAGGACACTCTATTTCTAGGGTGTCCTCTTGAGATATCTCTATTCCACCCTCGACACGTCATCTTAGAGATCCAAATAGAGTGTTGCATTGGAGATGATTTTTGAGAAAAAATTTTAAAAATCTTACATGGCACTCGGAGTTTCTAAGATTGAATGTTGCATTGGAGATGCTCTGATAAACAAAAATTATACTCTTTTTCTTCTTCAACTTCGGTTTCTAAGATTTCAAACACAAAAGCAAAGAAGTCTATCTAATCTTCTAAAGAGGGAAAACTTATTATCATTTAAGCGAGGAAACGAAGGTGGATATTGGCCCCGCCGGGCATATAACATCATTTTTGTTAGTAATATCATATTTAGTATAAAAATAGGATTTGAAAAATAAAGTTGGTGAAATATTTGAGGGTAGTTATTTTAAGTGGGAGAGGGGCTGAGCGATTTCAAAACCCTAGCGGCGCCACCTCCATTTTTTCTTGTTTGCAGTTTCAGGCATAGTTTGGAACCCTCGCCCGGTTCTGGCGAGGGTCCCTATCTTCCCCTTTCTGGTTCCTCTCTCTTTTTCCCTTCCTCTCCTCTTCTCCTTCTCTATTTATCTCCTTCTCTCTATGTTCTAAGTGGATTGTATGTGGTGGTGTGTTGTGTGTTGTGGCGGTGGTTTTAGTGGTGGTGGTATACGGATCTGGTGGTGGAGAGATTTGCTCTTATGAGTGAATCTGGTAGTGGTGGTTTGGGTTTTCAGACCTGGTGGTGATCAAGGGGAGGGGGGTGGTGATCGGATCTGGTGGGGTGGTGGTGGTAGTGGCGGCGGTGGCTTGGTGGTGTTGACGGTGGTTTCTGTGGTTCAGTGGTGGCGGTTGTGTGGAGTTATGAAGAAGATGAATGTGATCATGGGGGGGTCTGATGGTGGACTCGATGGATATGGTTCGCGGCAGTGGTGATGAATTTTGTGGTGTTTTTGTGATGGTGGTATGGGCTTGGCATTTAGCAATGGTGGTGTTTATGTTTGGTGTGATCCGTGGTTGTGGTAGTGGTATAGAGAAAGGTAGAAGATAGAGGATATTTAGTATTTTCCGGCGATAATGGCGGTTTTCAGGCGACAATGGTGGTTTTCCGGCGACAATGGTGGTTTTTCGGCAACAATGGTGGTTTTCCGGCGACAATGGCGGTTTTTCGGCGGAAGAGACGGGGATGTAAATTAGGATTTTCTTTATTTTTGTATTTTCAGTTATTTTGTTGACCTTTAGGGTCTTTTCATCCGTGATCTATAGGATCCTTTCATTTTTCTTCTTTCTTATTTTCGTCAGTGTCTAGTCCCATTTCTCTCAATTCATGAGGCACTTTACATTCGAAATTCTGAGAATTTACTTATGTAACTCTCATGCTGCTGAACCGAGAGAAATAACAATTATCCATGTAACTTGTGATTTAATCACTTATGTATGAAAAGGGTTTCAATGGTTTCAAAAAAATAAAAATAGGATTTGAAATGGTTAAAGTATGTGTTGTTTGCCATTTAGCCCTTAGTTTATAATCGGTTTCCTATCTGACCCACGTCTTTAGAAAATACCTAGATGTTTCATATTTCTGTCTAAGTTTAACATGGTTATCTTGTATGCTCTGGTTTTACCCTTACTATTTTTTTTTGATGAAGAGGTTTTATCCTTACTATGATTTATGTATTTTAAAAGTCAAACGTGGTCCGTATGACTGACACCTATACGTTATATTTATCTCCTTCTAAGAGCATCTCTAATGCAAAACTCAAGAAAACCTCTATTAATCCTATTGAAATTATTGTTCCTAGGTGGCGAAAATAGAGATCCTCAATTCCTTTAATGTCTTCAATGCAAAACTCTAAACTTGTTTTATTTACTTATATGACATAGTTAATTTTTCTGAAAAGAAAGTTCGTTATTTTGAAAAATATGAAAATTTAATTTTTATTTGTTCAAACTCAGATATTGATGAGTTGGACAATTAGAGATATCTCAATAGGACACTCGAGAAATAAAGTGTCCTCTTGAGATATCTCTATTTAACTAACTTTTGCATCATTTTAAAAGTTCAAATTGATGTTGATTCGGAAAGAGTTTTTAAGGAAAAATTCTAAAAATCTCATGCGGCACTCAAAGTTTTCAAGACTCAGTGTTGCATTCGAGATGCTCTTAGCATTTTTATTTCTTTATAAATGGACCTCTTATTGATTTCTCTCATGACCATCCACCACCACCATCACAATAAAGGGCGGTCCAAGCCCAAAGCAACTGCTTTGGGCCCCAACTTGACACTCTAAACTTTTACAAACCGGACCAGAGAATGGGCCCAAGCGCATGTTATAAAAGAAGGTTCCAAGTTCCAACCTCATATCATTCAAGCAAATGATGGACGCACACATGTAATTGATTTTAAAAAGAAAGTCAAAGTTGCCAAAGCTGCTTTACTCTTGAGTCTGACGGATGATTTAGGTCCACCCTCCCAAATTGTTTTCTCTCTTATGGTCATAAGTGACTTTCTCCAAATCTCTTTTTTTTTCTCTTAACCACAATTCTTTCTCTCACTCATTTCTTTCTTGCCTTCTTTCTCTGACTTTATTTTATATTGAGAAATGTTAAATGTACAAAGAATCTTTGACAAGATTCTTGACAAAATACTAAATGAACGGTTCCGACCAAAGTCAAACTATGAAAAATTTTGATTAACTTTTGTCTTTCAGTGAAAATGAGTCATTAAGTCAAGAATTTTGTCAAAGACTTTGTACATGTAGCACTCCTGTTTTATATTACTAATTTTTTTCTCTTTTGCTTTTATTGTGTTATTAACATGACAAATAGGTCTCTTAAGAACTTAAATAATTGTACCTTTATGTTTCATAATCTCTTTATAAGATATGTTAATCAATTATCTTCTCTCTCAATTTGTCTATGCAACAAAGATAATAATTGTTTTGAATCGGTATATTATGTTTTTGTTCTTATAAATATATCTCAATTTCATTGATTTTGGCTCTAAACTAATGTATCATTCCTTTATTTTATTGAACTTTAGTGTCACTATGAAGCGTCCACACGATTCTGAAAATGCCAAAAGAACATAGAAGTTCAAAAATCTGAAAAAGGATCTCTTAATAAATATTTTATGAAACTAAAGAGCGTAAAAAATTCTAAAAGGATAAGTTGTCACCAAGAATTTGTAAATATAATTGAAGAATCTCATAACAAAATTGTCATCGATGAAATTGTTCATGAAGAAAACAGGGGTGAGAATATATTCAAAAGGGGCATGAAAGGAAACTATAAGGGCGTCATTAGAACATAAATAGGTGTGACAAAATCTCAAAGAGATCTTTGTCTCGACGAACCTCAAGTAGAGAGAGGGAGAGAGAGAAAAAAGAGTTCCTTTCTATTTGTCTAGTCTAAAGAAGAAAGAATTGTGTAACTGCCGGAGATAATTTTAGCTAACTGGAAATGCGGGAAGATCAAGTCGGTTGCTCAGATGACACTAGTAAATGAGCTACAATTGGAGCTCTCGATCTTCGAGAAAACAATCAGTTTAGTCCGTGAAAATAGCGATTCATGTATATCTCTAATCCCTTACTTTATTTTTAGGTTATGCATGAGATCCTAGAGATACTAGTGTTAGACGTATTAGATGTCTGAGATTCCGCGAACACTAGGATAAACCATAACCCAACAGTGAGTATATGGCTATACTACATGAGAATGCTCTTATAGTTGTCTAGTTAAGTCATGAGATATTCTAAGCATATCATCGTTTGGGTGGGATAGATAATTCGATTAGTACTGACATCACAAGTTAGCCTAATGGGCGATGATGAAGAAGGGATGGTTAATTATTGAACCTCTTACAGGGGCATAACGTCGATCAATGTGTACACTGTCGTAGTCAATGAAGGAGTTGAAGGAGATGTCCTTCGATCAAGATGGCAATGCGAGCAATATATCGGCTAGGACAATTGATGAAGAAGATCATCAAGTCCGATTGATTTAGGGGTCGTAGCGTTTAGCTAGAAACCAACTACGATTGTCGAATTACGAAGTAATTCGCGGCTAACTTCGATCGGATCCTACATCGGGTTACACATAAGAATGGGTATTTAATCGGATGATATGACTAGTGGGAGTGTGATATAACATTGGGAATGTCCCATAAACATATCTCACAGGCCTAAATAGAATTTGGGCAAAAGATAGCAAAAAGGCCCGAAATAAGGGTTTTGGGCCTAGGCCGATTCGGGCACTTTTAGGGCTCGGATTGGGCTAATTTTTGGAGGGACGTTTCCTTATGTTATGAACATTAAATATGCCAATTTTGGCTGGGTTTTGACGTCATCTCCTTAGGGAATTGAGAAAATATCAACTAGTTGTTATTTTCAACTTTTTCCCTAAATCTTATTCTAAAGGGTGTTTTAGGAAACCTAAAAGGAGGTGGATTCTTATTAGGGTTCTATATAAACACTCTTAGGGCAGAGAATAAGGTGTGTAATTTCTCCCTAAGCTTTCTTACTCTACCACATCAAGTAGAGAGGAGAAAGTGAGCTAATTCCCAAGCTATCTTCTAGTCAAGCAAGAAGAAGGTCTTCTTATTATGAAACCACCATTGGAGTGCTAGCGAGCTTTCAAGGAGGGAGATTAAATACACTATTCGGTGTCCCAAGTAGAGGAGTTACGTTTGAAGCTCTTGGTCTTCTTTAATCAATTCAACTAGTTCGAGGGAAAAGCGATTAAGGTAATCTACTATCTCCATTAGTTTAATTACTAGTTTTGCATGATGATCTTGGGGATACTAGTGTTAGACATTAGATGTCGTTATCCGCTATAAACACTAGTATAAGGGTTTAATTCCATACAGTGGCGTCAGAGCCTCTTGCAATTAACTAGTTTTTGCTAAGAATCGAACTAATTCATATTTGATATACTTGATAGTTTGAAAATTGAGTTTATAAAAGTATTTTAAAAGTGTTTTAAAAGTATTTTAAACTCATAATTTGATATTATTGAATGGGATTCAATAAAATTTTCAAATTGAGAATCAAATTGATGATTGAAAGTGTTTTAAAAACTCAATTTCATTGAATTTCGAACTAATCCATGCTTGATTAAGTTGATAGTTATGTTTAAAAGAGTTTTAAACATAAGAATTTGATTGATTTTGAATGGGATTCAAGAATTTTTCAAATAGATTTCAAAATTTGTTCTTGAAAAGTTTCAAAAACCTAGATTTTGATCCAAAATTGGTTTGATTAAGAGTTGTTTTTAAGTTTTGGAAACTTTTGAAAAACAAAAATTTGGGATTTTAGAAGTGTTCTAAAAGGAGTTGTTTTGAGTTTAGGAAACTCCCAAAACAAATTTGGAAAATTTAAAAAGTTTTAAAAGAATTTTAGAAGTGTTCTAAAAGGAATTTCAAAATGTTAGAAAAGTTTTAAAATTGGAAAATAGCAACTTAGAGTTGCATAAGAAAAAAAAAATTTGGAAACTAGGGTTTTGAAAAACCCTAGTGTCCGGCCAAGAAGCTTCCTGGCCGGACCGGAAGCTCCTGGACGCGTCCAGAGCAGCTGCAACCAGAAGTTCCTGGACGCGTCCAGAGCAGCTGCAACCAGAAGCTCCTGGACGCGTCTAGAGCAACTATTGGGGACGCGTCTTGGAGACGCGTCTAAGACGCGATCAGCAGCTGCAAGAGAGCTTCCTGGACGCGTCTGAGACGCGTCCAGAGCTCTCAACCAGACGCGTCTTGGAGATGCGTCTGGGAGGTTCTGGGTGTCTCGAACTAGGTCCGAGACACCTAGTGCTAGTCCGGTCCAGCACCAGACACGTCTAGGACGCGTCTGGTACATGGACTAGTGTCCTGGCTCCGGCCAGGACATGCAGGCCCTATGGGCCGTGCTATGTCCGGACCTTGTCCGAGCCCTTTTGTGGGGTCGGGCCGGGACCTGTCTAGGACTTGTCCCGGGCTTTTTCGAGGCTTTTCGGACCATGAAAAGGGACCATCATTCGAGTAGGAGTTTTTGCCAAAATTTCTTCCGATTCTAACCAAATAATTCCAAAATCAATCCGGGCCATCCAGAAGGCCAAAACGGATTTCTCTTTAAATTGATTTATGAAATCATTAAGAATCGAACCAATATTTTTTCCGAAATAGACCCGGGCTTTCAGAACCCGAAACGGAGTTTTTTCTTAAAGATGATTTTAGAAATCATAAAAGATAGAACCGGAACGCACCATTAGTTGAATTCTTCGAATTTAGACTTAAGGTCCGTAATGTGACATGTGATGTCAACAATAGTATCTCCCAAGATAATCATGCATATATAATTCTTGGCCTTGATATATTATATGAATGCATGTGATGTGAATGCGGGAAACTAGTATGGCCATAGATTTATTTCTTCATTCTTGTTTTAAGCACGGATGGGTGCATGCTTTGTAATTAATTTTAATTTCAAGTTTATACGATCTGCGAATCGTTAGAGTCTTGTAATTAGAGTTTAGGGTCTATGAGTCCATTGAAGAAACTCGAGGATGAAATCCAAAGGAGAGTGGGAGAAATCAATGGAGGTTCAAAGATGGCGATCTAAGACGAACCAAAAGGCGAAACAAGAAGAAAACCAAAGGAGATTAGATCTTCTAGGTTAGGGGACATACTAGGATCCATGACTGCTTGATATCCTTTCTCGCGCGCATTTACTTACTTATTTACGCTTTATGTCGTGGATGTTAGTTAGGCTAAATAGTTCACTATAAAACGCCAGACTAGCGTAAAAGTCCCCAAAACGTAATCTTGAGTAATCGCCTATCCAGATTAAGACACTCGTTGCGCCGCGCCCTTGTTCGAGGAAGGTGGGTCGGCCTTCGCAGAGTACCTCCTCTACCTTGGGACAATGCGGGTAGGTCTATAGAAGAGGCCTACACGTCTAAATAGTTCTACTCAACGAGATCAGCAAGAGAGTCTTGGATACTCGAGGCAAAAGGATAGATTAGTCATTCATTAATGAAATCTATCAACCAAGAGTCATAAGGTATGATCAGTGAAGTAGTTCACTCACCCGGAACGACGGAGTCAAAGGGTAGGGCCTTCGTCCGCTTTACTCCGAAGAACCGAGATCTTGGAATCACTTATTCAATCGGGGACGATTTTTATTGAATAATGTGGGAAAACTAATATTTTTCAAAAACGATAACGAGTTTTAAAACTTTGTCATTTCTTTATGTAGAATTAAGATGACACATGAAAACGGTTTCAACTTTAAAATCACACCTAAGGGAGGTGTTGATCCACTTCCTAGAATGGAAGAATGAATCCGAGAACAGTTCTCAGATTCAAAAGGAAAGCCTACTAGAATACCCAATCCCAATGTTGACTCATACCGAAGAAGGTCAAAAGCCATTTGCAAGCAATCGTATAACATTCTCTTTGGAAGAGTAATGGATGCTAGCATAAACATTAAGACAAACTCAGGAAGAAATTCCCACAGAAGTCATAAATGGAGAGGTACGAGACCTCCACGGCAATCTGAAAGTCACCCTAACGGAAGACAACAGAATACATCTATCACCCAATTCAATATCGATTGAACAAAGATAGATAAAACCTTAGATGAGTCACTCAGGTTGTTACGAACAAACTGAGCAGAACATACGGGAATATCCAATCTAAGAAAGGTTCTTGAGATTTGGTACAAAAATCTAAGAAAGAGCTCTTAAGATTCAAAAGGGCAAAGGGTCAGTCAAGTGAGACAAACATTTGATCGAAGAAAAGGCAAACAGTTACCGAGTACATGATCAAGAGTATTTCTCATTACTGTGAATGTTTCCAAACAATGGCTAGACCATTCAAGAGGAAACTACCCTTAGCACCTGGAGGACATAAGGAATGGAATTACGAATTCCGATTCCAACATCCTTGTTAACAAAGTTAAAAACAAGTATCGTAAAATTTCTTCATCAGGTATTTTATACCGGATGTACGGCTCGGTAAAGCTCAAGGAAATCACATACTTGACTAAAAGAAGTAAAGATCCAAGAGGGAGCAAAAGCAGTAATGCTAAGGATGCTGAAAGGGATCAAAGTCTTCTTTTAGACACTGATCTAGCTTAGAACTTAATAGTGATTATTTTGTTCTTCTAGAAATGTCTGATGTTTTAAACCAGTGGTAAAATTAACTAAAGGTTAACATTGATAATGGCTAAAATCAAGAGATTCAAACTCATTAAACTTCAGCATTTCAATTAGGTCTTAAGGACTAATTGACAAAGTCGCCCTTTTTTAAAAGGCATAGAGACTAGTAATCTATTAGGACTTATACGGTGTTATGCAGGCCTATAAGTTTACTTGCAGAAGCAAACGAGAGATACTTCAATACGTACTCTGACAACTTCATGAAGTATGGAAATGTACAAATCATAAAGTGTAAGTCGGAATGTTTGAAAGGTTCAAACAAAGTACAAACCGAAGCAAAGAATCACTTTGACAAGAGAGTTTAAGCCGTCCGATTAGATTGGAGTGGTGAAACTTGAGTCAAACACTTGATAACCATCAAAGGAGTTGAGAAACCGTTTCCCAACTCGCTCCATGGAACACATCTGAGGGATGGTGGATTCAGTGGGAGTAATCGAACATTGCTATGCATAATTCGATCAAAGATGGGTTTAAGCCAGTCTTCCGAATATTTTGGGACATATTCTAGAAACCATTGTTTTCACACTTACCAAAGTCCGTCTAACAGCTAAGCTTTTAAAAGCATTACAAAAATTAGCTAAAGTCTGACGCAATTTCTTTAGAAGAAATTTGGGCTTTTTCCACAAGCAATCAAGAGAACAAAGTGTTTGTTGCTCATGATAGTATTCTTCTAGTAATTAGCACACCTAGTAGTCTGGGAGAAAAGTACTAATTATTACAAGAATAAGTGGGAGAAAAGTACAAGTCGATTTAATTCGATCATGAGAAAAATCATGGAGGGTCATGAAGAACAATCATGAAACTTGTACAAGACGATTAAATTCGACCAAGAGCAACAAACTGCGGCTCTTCGGAAAAGGAAAGGTTAAAGATATGATCTTGTGAAACCCACCGCACAAAAGCGAATGTCATTCGCGAGAGAACTCTCAAAGCGAGTGAAAGTGTCTCTAAAGGAATATCTCAAAGTAGTTGAGAAAATTCCAAATTGTTGTTCAAAAGCCCTGAATGGTCAAAATAAAATCTTAAAGACTCAGAAAATAAAGGTTATTTCTGAAGAGATAAAAAACCTGCGCAGAAACGGAAACTGACTCTAGATTTTGGCTAGAAGCCAAAATCATCGTGGAATCCATATCTCGTCAAGACATGAAGCTTGATAATTTAAGTCAACAGAAGACCTAAATTGGTTTTCCAAAGTAGAAAACTGAGAAGGATGGAAACATTCATGTTTTCTGAAACTAGACAAGAAGAATAAGATTCTTCCAATCAAGTTATGTCCATAGGCATGCTTCAGAAATGTATCGACGGATTAAAAGCACGCAAGAGTTAGAATCTTCGATTCAAAAAGGCAATCAAAGAAGTTTGATTCCTGAGGAATGAAGAAAATCTTGAATCACGAGTTTCAAGAAGGTAAGTGGGAGAAACAAACCTTCCGGGTCCGTATGCCGAGTACATACAAAAGATTGAGTACGACATAAGATGTTGTGTAACAGTGAACACACTGACTCAATAAAAGGACCAAACACAAGGATCGATGAAATACCATTTTGGGCATCTAAAGATCTATCAGCATAGATCAAAAGGATGATAGAATTGGAGAGACTCAGTACGCTGAGATGTTTGAGATCCAAAACAGAAAATCTAAGACTCGGAAAGTCTAAAAGAATTTCGACCCAAAACTCATGACTAAGAGCGTTGCTAAATCGGAGTTGGAAAAGACACCGATGTAGCAAACAAGCATGAGAGAGAGATTTATGTTCGAATACATAAAGTCAATCATATTGGATATGATTAGCATTTGAATATCCAAATTCGGATTTGAAAACCGAAACACTACTTAGAAACATCCTAGAAGGCTAAAGGATGAAGTAGTACAAAAGTTGAACATGTCATCGTAGCAAACTTCCAGACATGGAAGGAAAGTAGGCTAAAAGTGTTTTAAGCCGGGAACTGTTGCAAATACTACATAAAGAATTAAAAGCCTTAACTCTAGTAAAAGTTACTAGAAATTATCAAGGTTGAAGATAACGGTCTTCAAATTAATTGATAATTAGCAAAGTTTAAACGGATTACATCCGTAGTCAAACTAAACTGTCACCTAGGACAAAGTATGAGAGTCATACACGAGTCTAAGGCATGAGGTATAATTTTAAACCTCGACAAGTAAAACTGAGTGAGTAAAAAGAGTTTTACGGAAGAGGCTCAGATTTACAACTCTCGTTATCAGAAATAATAGAGTTATTTCACAAGTCGTCTAAATTTGGTTTAGTGTTTAAACGACAGTCCATTGATGATAAAACATTCCGAATAGGTTTGTCAGATACGTGATCTGATGAATGAAACCCTATTAAGTGAACTTGGAATATTTATTATCAAATCCCTGGTCCAGGTCATTGCATGGACAACAATGACTCACGAAGACTAGCACGGGAGTCGATGGGATAGCGCAGTTTCATGGGCTATAGGAATAATATATTCTATTCGACTACGTGGGTGTGTAAAAGGTTTATACACTGGATAACCCTCAAATGAGAAGTACATCACTCGTGATGAACGTCAATACTTCTCATAA
Source organism: Eschscholzia californica (assembly GCF_041429995.1). Classification (NCBI taxonomy): domain Eukaryota; kingdom Viridiplantae; phylum Streptophyta; class Magnoliopsida; order Ranunculales; family Papaveraceae; genus Eschscholzia; species Eschscholzia californica. The sequence goes on along the minus strand of NW_028238472.1, from coordinate 18,393,105 downwards.
AGACAATTGGAGAGATTCCTCAAAACATGAGTGCTCCACTCATCTTATGAAAGGAATGTCCGACTTTGGTTCCGTCAAACGCCGCGCCGTAAAAGGAGGTTATAAAGACGGATACTGGGAAGGACAGGATAGACATGAAGTTAAGTGGGAGCGCAAGAATGGATTGTGTCAACCTAATCACATTAGGTACAAAGTGTCTGAAGGCCACTTGATGAGTAGCAACTGAAAATGCGTGGCCACGCTCAAACGGATTAGGAGTTAATCGTTTGTATTTTACAGTTGTACTCGGATATCAAGAAAGTCTGAATGACGTGACGTATCAGATGGGATACTAAATTGACACGGGAATCGAGGCATTGCACTTGTTCTAAGTCCAAGTGGGAGTCTGAAGGAGTTGAAAGAGATGTCCTTCGACCAAGATGGCAATGCGAGCAATATGTCAGCTAGGACAATTGATGAAGAAGATCATCAAGTCCGATTGATTTAGGGGTCGTAGCGTTTAGCTAGAAACCAACTACGATTGTCGAATTACGAAGTAATTCGTTGCTAACTTCGATCGGATCCTACATCGGGTTACACATAAGAATGGGTAATTAATCGGATGATATGACTAGTGGGAGTGTGATATAACATTGGGAATGTCCCATAAACATATCTCACAGGCCTAAATAGAATTTGGGCAAAAGATAGCAAAAAGGCCCGAAATAAGGGTTTTGGGCCTAGGCCGATTCGGGCACTTTTAGGGCTCGGATTGGGCTGATTTTTGGAGGGACGTTTCCTTATGTTATGAACATTAAATCTGACAATTTTGGCTGGGTTTGGACGTCATCTCCTTAGGGAATTGAGAAAATATCAACTAGTTGTTATTTTCAACTATTTCCCTAAATCTTATTCTAAAGGGTGTTTTAGGAAACCTAAAAGGAGGTGGATTCTTATTAGGGTTCTATATAAACACTCTTAGGGCAGAGAATAAGGTGTGTAATTTCTCCCTAAGCTTTCTTACTCTACCACATCAAGTAGAGAGGAGAAAGTGAGCTAATTCCCAAGATATCTTCTAGTCAAGCAAGAAGGTCTTCTTATTATGAAACCACCATTGGAGTGCTAGCGAGCTTTCAAGGAGGGAGATTAAATACACTACTCGGTGTCCCAAGTAGAGGAGCTACGTTTGAAGCTCTTGGTCTTCTTTAATCAATTCAACTAGTTCGAGGGAAAAGCGATTAAGGTAATCTACTATCTCCATTAGTTTAATTACTAGTTTTGCATGATGATCTTGGGGATACTAGTGTTAGACATTAGATGTCGTTATCCGCTATAAACACTAGTATAAGGGTTTAATTCCCTACAGTCAACTGGTTCGATAAGGCGTCATCTGCGTACACACTAACAATGGCCTCCAGGTTCTTCCTAGCCGGATAATAGGTGACTACGATTGAGGGCGTATTCAGTTGCGATCTTGGTAAGTTTGAAGAACTATCTTGATGCATTACTTTGCTTGGTGTGCATATTGATATATCTGTATTGTTATATCACCTATTACTATTAACATATAACTATTGTGTGTGTGGTGCTAATCGGATGTCTAGAAAATTACTGAGCTAACCTTTGGGTTATCTCATTCCTATCTGTTTTTGTTCAGTTGCAGGTACAGGTGATCCTAAGTGACCTTTGGGTTTTCTCATTCCTATATGTTTTTGACTTACATTTGTTATCACAACGTCAATAATATATATGTATAATGTAGAATAACTTAAGATCGTTCTCTCACTTGTTTGTGCTTTCACATTGATATAGTATGAACTTTTATCACCTTTAACTGTTGTGTTCGTAAAAACTTTGATTGTTTGGGCTACTATAGTTCTCCGAGCTACCTCGTGGGGCCTATTTTTGAAAAGCTAAGTTAAATTTGTTTCCCGCTGTTCTGTTGTCGTTTTGTAACCTGTGAAGACAGTGTAGGCCTGACCTTATCTTAGAAACTCTGTTTGAGTGATACTTAGAACTAGTTTCTTTGTAAACTGTCAGGCAAACTGTGACCCGAAAACGGGGCGTCACAAGTTATTTTCCAAATGACCCCCTAGTTAATGACCTTCTTCCCGCCTGGTCCTCTAAGTTAGCAAAAATATGCATATGGCCCCCTTTTCTTATTTTTTTGTCACCAATCCTTTAGTGTTAACCTTTATATTCCCACTTTGCCTTTCCTTGTAATCAGCCCACGCCAACAGTGATGACTCTTCATCGTGCGTCTTCTCAGGGCATAATTAGGATGTAACATCATTATGCCGTTTCTCACCCTAATCTTTCAGTTGGACGCTCTTTCATCTTCTGTCTTCTCTAACATTTCTCTTAATTTTTGTCTTTTCTCTGGGTTATCTGTTCTTTCTACTGATCTCTCCCCCGATCTACCTTTTTTTTTCTATTTTTCTCTTTCTTCTCTGTTCAAAGCTCATCTTCCTATAAGGATTTTTACCTGTAATTGAGCGTGATTATCTTATTGAAGACATGATAGACGTTCAAGTACACTATTGTGGTAATTGGTAATGATCCAAGAAATGGTCGTTAGTTCACCGAGGTTAATGAGTCAAGAGAAGACTAGAACCCCGCAGGTCAACCCGCGTCAAGTCAATAGGGAGGTTGAATCCGAAGGGCTAGACGCACCAATACCATCTATTTACGAGCACCATCCTATCACATCACAATTCTATGATCAGAAACTTACTGCTTGATTGGTTTAAGACCAGAACCTTACTGCAAGACTCACTTACGACCAGGAGGTTATCGTCACGATACAATTATCATCATCTTCCTCATCTTTGCTACTCCTGAACATACAGTAAGTGTATCTTTCTCGTAGAGAGCCATTCCGACAACTTTACGAGCCAACGCACCTGAATACTCCGACGACAGTTACCTTTCTATTGCTTATTTTGACTTTATTTATTTTAGTTGACCGAGTATCTGACTTGACCGTCAGAGCCCCTTTAGGCCTGAACCATCCCGACGTCCTAGAGGCTTCACGATCTTTCATCTCTTTTTGTTTGCAGGTTCTTTCGACACATACCCGGTGCCCGCAGCATTCAACCATCAAGACTTCTGACCGTTAACTCGTCTACACCCAGTCAGTGAGGATCTTAAGTTTTTAATTAACTTGGGCTTCAAGAGACTTCCAAGGAGGAAATGTCTTCTAAAGAATCTATCAACTCGGAAACATATCTGTCGAGAATCCTTAAACAAGGAAACTCCTCAAAATCAAAGTACGAAATAATCTCTAAAGGAAACCTTAATATCTTCAGACTACGAAATAATAGTTTTAATCCAACTCGGCGGATCTCAACCGCCTCATCCCCGTGTAGCAACAATCAACCAAAGCAGCCTATAAAGGTTATCAACTCGCCTCGAAGAAGGTACAAACAAAAAGGTTACAATATTCAATTCTTTTAACTGCAAGGGAAATCTGGCTGCCTTGAGCGTCAAAGAGGTTTCAATGCTCCTTGCAGGTTTTCCTCCCAAGTTGACAGGAGCAGGACCGGGACTAGTCACACCAATCTCATTAATCACAATGGGATTAAGCATCACTAGGGCTGCGAAAATGGTCTGAAAACCCGAGATCCAACCCAAACCGTTGGGACCCGGTGAACAAAATAAACCCGGCTTGGACTTACCCGACCCGTTTAGACGAGCTCTAGCGGTAGGGACACGGGCAGAGCCCTTTGCCCGATGTCCGATCGGATGAGCCTGCCCGGTAAGCCCGTGTCATTAGACCGTCAGATTTAGGGCTACAGAAGCCAACGACTAGGTTGCTTTTTCTCCCAAAACATTTAAGGTTAGAGTATATACACTAGTTTGAGAATAACTTTCATTACTCCTAGGGTCTTGTAGAGTTTAAGAGAGAGAGAGAGAGAGAGAGAGAGAGAGAGAGAGAGAGAGAGAGAGAGTAGTCTAAAGAAGATCAAGACAACTTCATTAACCCATACCCTTTTCTTCATTCCCTTTCCTCATCTTTCCAAACCCTAACCCTAATTTGACTGAATCCCCATTCCGCCATCTTCATCAACCCATCCCCTCTTCTTGTTCTTGTTATGTTCCTAGTCTCTGTCGAAAGGTATCAATTTGAGAGTAGAAATTTCGGAGGTAAACTTCTTCTTGATGAAACTTTCTGGTTTAAGCTAGCATTGAAGTAGAAATTTCAGAGGCAAAGATTTTTCCTTGTTGCCAGATTAAGAAGATTCCAAGAACATTACTAGTTTTAGAATTCTATTTTGCTAGAGATTTCCGATTTGAATGTCAAATGTACACCTGGAAAAGTTAATCTTTTGGGTTTGATTCTATCTTCTTTATGAAATAATGGTTGTGATATTTTGATTCCGTCTTTTTATTTATGAAATTTACTTGTTTGCATTTGAATGGGTTGAGATTGAGACTTGAAATCATGGATGAATTTTTTTGTATTTATTGGCTTAAACTAATATCAATACATGAAATTAAGTTAATTAATTATTATCATGTTTTTTTTTTCTTTTGAAAAACCCGAGCCTGTTCGGCACATGACTGCGAAATCTAAGCGGGATGGCAGGCACCGAGGGGGTAGGTGCAGTAGAAAGTGCCAAAGTGTCCGGCATGATCTGCCTGACGGTCTATAGTGGGCTTCAACTTCCCGTGCTTGATTCGCTCGAGTCCGTAGAAAATATGTCCGCGAGCGTCCGAGCCCAACCGAATCCCACCCTTAAGCACTATAGTCTCATTATTCTGACTCATATTAGTAGAAAAATTTTGACATAAAAAATTGGCATCTGAATATGGATTTTGAGCATGAGGGTCCGATTATTATTGATTTTGATAGTGAGAATCAAGAGAGAAGAGGTGAAGATGGTGTCGAAAGCGACAAAGTGGAATCTGGATTTTGATTCTATTGTGGATGATTTTCGTGTCGGTGATGTCATGGATGAGAATGGATTTGTGGGTTACAAAGTTATGGGTGAGCGTGGATTTGGGGGTGGTAGTGTGGTGGGTGAGTGTGAAGGAGTTGAAGGAGATGTCCTTCGACCAAGGTGACAATGCGAACAATTTGTCGGATAGGATAATTGATGTGGAAGATCATCAAGTCCGATTGATTTAGGGATCGTAGAGTTGTAGCTAGAGACCAACTACGATCGTCGAATTACGAAGTAATTCGCGGCTAACTTCGATCGGATCCTACAACGGGTTACACATAAGAGTGTCAAATTGATCTAGGATATGACTAGTGGGAGTGAGATATAATCATGGGAGTGTCCCATAAACATATCTCATAGGCCTAAAAAGGAATTAGGCAAAGATAATACAAAAAGGCCAAAAACAGGGTTTTTGGGCCTAGGCCGATTCGGGCACTTTTAGGGCTCGGATTGGGCTGATTTTTGGAGGGACGTTTCCTTATGTTATGAACATTAAATCTGCCAATTTTGGCTGGGTTTGGACGTCATCTCCTTAGGGAATTGAGAAAATACCAATAGTTGCTATTTTCGACTATTTCCCTAAATCTTATTCTAAAGGGTGTTTTAGGAAACCTAAAAGGAGGTGGATTCTTATTAGGGTTCTATATAAACACTCTTAGGGCAGAGAATAAGGTGTGGAATTTCTCTCTAAGCTTTCTTACTCTACCACATCAAGTAGAGAGGAGAAAGTGAGCTAATTCCCATTAACTATCTATCTAGTCAAAGAAGAAGGTGTTCTTCTTTCCAACCACCATTGGTGTGCTAGCTATACAACAAGGTGGGAGATCAAATTGATTGCTCGTGTCCCAAGTAGAGGAGCTACACTTGAAGCTCTTGGTCTTCTTCAATCAATTCAACTAGTTCGAGGGAAAAGCGATTAAGGTAATCTACTATCTCCATTAGATTAATTACTAGTTTTGCATGTGATCCTGGGAATACTAGTGTAGACATTAGATGTCTTATTTCCGCTATAAACACTAGTAGAAGGGTGTAAATCCCTACAGTGGCGTCAGAGCCTCTTGCAATGAACTAGTTTTTGCTAAGAATCGAACTAGTTCATATTAGATATGATTGATAGTTTGATAAATTAAGTTTGTAAAAGTATTTTTAAAGTGTTTTAAAATTATTTAAACTCACAATTTGATAATATTGAATGGGATTCAATGAATTTCAAATTGAGAATCAAATTGATGATTAAAAGTGTTTTAAAAACCTCAATTAGATTGAATTTCGGACTAATCCATGCTTGATTAAGTTGATAGTTATGTTTAAAAGAGTTTTAAACATAAGAATTTGATTGATTTTGAATGGGATTCAAGAATTTTTCAAATAGATTTCAAAATTGTTCTTTGAAAAATTTCAAAAACCTAGACTTTGATCCAAAATTGGTTTGATTAAGAGTTGTTTTTAAGTTTTGGAAACTTTTGAAAAACAAAAAAAATTTGGAATTTTAGAAGTGTTCTAAAAGAAGTGTTTTGAGTTTTAGGAAACTCTCAAAACAAAATTTGGAAATTTTAAAAGTTTCTACAAGTTTTGTAAAAATTTTAGAAGTGTTCTAAAAGATTTCAAAATTTAGAAAAGTTTTAAAATTGGAAGTTAGCAAATAAGATTTGCACAACAAAAAAAAAAAAAAAAATTTTTTGGAAACTAGGGTTTTGAAAAACCCTAGTGTCCGGCCAGGAAGCTCCTGGATGCGTCCTCTGGACGCGTCCAGAGCAGCTGCTGAGACGCGTCTAGGACGCGACCAGCAGCTGCGACAGAAGCTTCTGGACGCGTCTTGAAGACACGTCCAGAGCAGCTGTTGGGACGCGTCTTGGAGACGCGACCAGCAGCTGCGGAGGGAGCTTCCTGGACGCGTCCAGAGCACTCGACCAGACGCGTCTGGAGGTTCTGGGTGTCTCGGACTAGTCCGAGACACCTAGTGCTGGTCCGGTCCAGCACCAGACACGTCTAGGACGCGTCTGGTACATAGACTAGCGTCCTGGCTCCGGCCAGGACGAGACCAGGCCTTGATAGGCCTCGGCCAGGACATGCCGGCCCTATGGGCCGTGCTATGTCCGGACCTTGTCCGAGCCCTTTGTGGGCTTGGGCCGGGACTTGTCTAGGACTTGTCCCGGCTTTTTCGAGGCTTTTCGGACCACGAAAAGGGACCATCATTCGAGTGGGAGTTTTTGCCAAAATTTCTTCCGATTCCAACCAAATAATTCCAAAATCAATCCGGGCCATCCAAGGGCCCAAAACGGATTTCTCTTTAAATTGATTATGAAATCATTAAGAATCGAACCAATATTTTTTCCGAAATTGACCCGGGCTTTCTCGAGCCCAAAACGGAGTTTTTTTTCTTAAAGATGATTTTAGAAATCATTAAAGATAAAATCGGAACGCACCATTAGTTGAATTCTTCGAATTTAGACTTAAGGTCCGTAATGTGACATGTGATGTCAACAAAAGTATCTCCCAAGATAATCATGCATATATAATTCTTAGCCTTGATATATTATATGATTGCATGTGATGTGAATGTGGGAAACTAGTATGGCCATAGATTTATTTCTTTATTCTTGTTTTAAGCACGGATGGGTGCATGCTTTGTAATTAATTTTAATTTCAAGTTTATACGATCTGCGAATCGTTAGAGTCTTGTAATTAGAGTTTAGGGTCTATGAGTCCATTGAAGAAACTCGAGGATGAAATCCAAAGGCGAGTGGGAGAAATCAATGGAGGTTCAAAGATGGCGATCTAAGACGAACCAAAAGGCGAAACAAGAAGAAAACCAAAGGAGATTAGATCTTCTAGGTTAGGGGCCATACTAGGATCCATGTCTGCTTGATTTACTTTCTCGCGCGCATTTACTTACTTATCCCCAAAACGGTTCTTGATTTACTTACTTATCCCCAAAACGGTTCTTGAGTAACAAACGCCAGACTAGCGTAAAAGTCCCCAAAACGTAATCTTGAGTAATCGCCTATCCAGATTAAGACACTCGTTGCGCCCTTGTTCGAGGAAGGTGGGTCGGCCTTCGCAGAGTACCTCCTCTACCTTGGGACAATGCGGGTAGGTCTATAGAAGAGGCCTACACGTCTAAATGGTTCTACTCAACGAGATCAGCAAGAGAGTCTTGGATACTCGAGGCAAAAGGATAGAGTAGTCATTCATTAATGAAATCTATCAACCAAGAGTCATAAGGTATGATCAGTGAAGTAGTTCACTCACCCGGAACGACGGAGTCAAAGGGTAGGGCCTTCGTCCGCTTTGCTCCGAAGAACTGGGGTCTTGGAATCACTTATTCAATCGGGGACGTTTTTTATTGAATAATGTGGGAAAACTAAGTTTTTCAAAAACGATAACGAGTTTTAAAACTTTGCCATTTCTTTATGTAGTTTTAAGATGACACAAACGATTTCAACATTGAATCACACCTAAGGGAGGTGCTGATTCACTTCCTAGAATGAAAGAATGAATCCGAGAATAGTTCTCAGATTCAAAAGGAAGGTCACTAGAATACCCAATCCCAATGTTGACTCATACAAGAGAAGGTCAAAAGCCATTTGCAAGCAATCGTATAAAATTCTCTTTGGAAGAGTAATGAATGCTAGCATAACCATTAAGACAAACTAAGGAAGAAATTCCTACAGAAGTCATAAATGGAGAGGTACGAGACCTCCAAGGCAATCTGAAAATCATCCTAAGGGAAGACAACAGAATACATCTATCACCCAATTCAATATCGATTGAATAAAGATTGATAAAGACCTTAGATGAGTCACTCAGGTTGTTACAAACAAACTGAGCAGAACATACGGGAATATCCAGTCTAAGAAAGGTTCTTGAGATTTGGTACAAAGAATCTAAGAAAGAGATCTTGAGATTCAAAAGGGCAAAAGGATCAGTCAAGTGAGACAAACATTTGATCAAAGAAAAGCAGTTGCCAAGTACATGATCAAGAGTATTCCTCATTACTGTGAATGTTTCTAAAACAATGGCTAGACCATTTAAAAGGAAACTACCTTTAGCACCTGGAGGACAAAAGGAATGGAATTATGAATTCCGGTTCCGTATCCTTGCTAACAAAATTAAAAACAAGTATCGTAAAATTCCTTCATCAGGTATTTAAGACCAGATGAGCGGCTCAGTGGGAGCTTAAGGGAATTACATACTTGACTAAAAGAAGTAAAGATCCAAGAGGGAGCAGAAGCAGTAATGCTAGGGATGCTGAAAGGGATCAAAGTCTTCTTTTAGACACTGATCTAGCTTAGAACTTAATAGTGATTATTTTGTTCTTCTAGAAACATATGATGTTTTAAACCAGTGGTAAAATTAACTGAAGGTTAACATTGATAATGGCTAAAATCAAGAGATTCAAACTCATTAAACTTCAGCATTGTCAATTAGGTCTTAAGGACTGAATTGACAAAGTCACCCTTTTTCAAAAGGCATAGAGACTGGTAATCTATTAGGACTCATACAGTGTTATGCAGACCTATAAGTTTACTTGCAGAAGCTAACGAGAGAAACTTCAAATACGTACTCTGACAACTTCATGAAGTATGGAAACGTACAAATCATAAAGTATAAGTCGGAATGTTTGAAAGGTTCAAACAAAGTACAAACCGAAGTAAAAGAATCATTTTGACAAGAGAGTTTAAGTCATCCGATTAGATTGGAGTGATAAAAACTTGAGTCAAATACTAAATAACCATCAAAGGAGTTGAGAAAACGTTTCCCAACTCGCTCCATGGAACACATCTGAGGGATGGTGGATTCAGTGGGAGTAATCGAACATTGCTATGCATAATTCGATCAAAGATGGGTTTAAGCCAGTCTTCCGAATATTTTGGGACATATTCTATAAACGATTGTTTTCACACTTACCAAAGTCCGTCTAACAGCTAAGCTTGTAAAAGCATTACAAAATTAGCTAAAGTCTGACGCAATTTCTTTTTGAAAGAAATTTGGGCTTCTTCCATAACCAATCAAGAGAACAAAGTGTTTGTTGCTCATGATAGTATTCTTCTAATAATTAGCACTAATTATTACAAGAATAAGTGGGAGAAAAGTACAAGTCGATTTAATTCGATCATGAGAAAAATCATGGAGGGTCATGAAGAACAATCATGAAACTTGTACAAGACGATTAAATTCGACCAAGAGCAACAAACTGCGACTCCTTGGAAAAGGAAAGGTTAAAGATATGATCTTGTAAACCCACCGCACAAAAGCGAATGTCATTCGCAGGAGAACTCTCAAAGCAAGTGAAAGTGTCTCTAAAGGTATATCTCAAAGTAGTTGAGATAAACTCCAAGTTGTTGTTCAAAAGCCCTCAAAGGTTGATGTGACACGAAAATGTCACATTTAAGGAGCCTAACATAGACTAATTAGTCATTTTCGAGTGTTATCAATAACATTTTATGTGTTTTTCTTGTTTAGGTACCATATTGGAATAAATAACTTAATTCGGAATAAAGGGAGCGAATTATCACTATCATTTCATGTACTCAAAACGAGAGAAAAAGACTTCAAACAAATCAAATGAGAAGAGGAGTCAAAGACGAGTCCAACGGTGAAAACGGAAGTCCATTCCGAGTTCGGACGGGGAAGTTGTGAAAGAAAGAAGTCGAGGTTCGGTCTTAAAACAAAGATTCTATGAAGGCTCCCCCCTTGATTTCCAAGTGAAGATTAAAGCCCAAGTCTAAAACCCAAGAGCCTAGATATGAAGGAATAAAACCCAAGCCCAAAGAAGATGAAAGAAGGAAGAGATTTTGGAGGCACCCAATGGACTCAAGTTTGAGTCAAAGTCAAGGATGACTAAGTCTAGGGTTTGACTCAAGTTAGAAAAATGGGAGGCCACTATTCATCTTCTTCATCATTCAACAACCAAGAAATTAGGAGAGAGAAAAAGGAGTTTTAGGGTTTGAAGTTTGGAAGTTCAAGGGTTTAGAGAGTGAAGGAGCTTGAGAGAGGGAAAAAGAGAGAAGAAGGAGTAGCCGGCCTTAGCTTGGCCGGCCAAGCTAGGCCGGCCAAGCAAGGCCGGCACACAAGGGTCGGGCTGCTGCTGCTACCGGAACAGCAAGAGCAGCAGCTGCTCGGGAGAGCTGCAACAGCAGCTGGCCGGCACGGGAGGCTTTCACGGGCTGCTGGAGGCTTTCACGGACGCGTCCACGGGAAGCTCTCACGGCCGGAACAGCAGCAGCTGCTGCTCGGGCTGTGCTTCATGGGAGCTGCTCGGACAAGGCACGGGACAGCTCGGATGCATGAGCACGGGTCGCGGCTGCAGCTGGGGACACAAGGGACAGCACGGAACGGCTCGGAGCTTGTGCATTTGACCGGATCTAGGGTTGGCCGGAATCCTTACTTCTTTGGCCGGATTTTGCTAGGTGTTCCGGCAACCTTCTTGGTCCAAAACCTTAGGGCTTTTACTCTCCATCATCTTGGCTAGCTTCCCACGTAGTTTGATTTGATTTTGGACAAGAAATTTCTAGAGAGAGAAAGCTAGGGTTAGCTTTAATGGAGGTTGTGTTCTAAATGGAGAAGATGATGGTGGTCGCTATGGGGAACCCAGAATTTGCTAAGGGGAGATCGGCTGCACCTTAACTACTCAAATTTTCCGACGAACCTAGCCTTGAACCATATCGGAAAAGGGGGATTCTCTTATCATCTTCTTTCCATTTCTTATTTAATCACCATGTTTAGCTAACTTTAGTGTGTCGATTATATGAGATGAAATGTGATGAATTCGTGATTATGTTTAATATGATTTGATGTTTTGAGTATAAATTGATGTTCATTTATTTCGATTATCGTTTTGATCGTATTTTCATGTGTCTTGTCATGCACTTCACATAGTTAGGCGACTAGACGACACCTTCGATGACTCGGGATTAACCGATTTAGACGTTTGTTTGACTAAGTATGATCTCCGGATATACGTAGTACTTAGAGACATCTACTTTAGGAGTCGAACATCGATTGTACTTCGACACATTAAATCGGACTACACATAGTCGTAGGTTTATCATTATGGATTCCCGGACTTCGACACCTCTCTCACTTATTTGTTGCCCGAATCGAGTCTTACCGTCTCCCGACTCTTGTTCCTCCGACTCTTCTCTCGAATCTCTCTCGTCCGTTTACTTTATCGTTTAATTAGTTTATTTCTTCTCTTATTACTTATTCAATCTAAAAACCCCATTTATCTTTGTTTCCTTTCCTATTTAGTCTAAGTTAGCATTTGATACATAGACCGGGGGATAAGACCCTTCGTTATCCAAACTACCAACTTATCCTTGGATCGACTCCGGTTTTACCGGTTACTACTTGATACCTCCGCTTGGGTGTGCAACCTTTTCGGGTGCATCAAGTTTTTGAAGATCGGCTGCACCTTAACTACTCAAATTTTCCGACGAACCTAGCCTTGAACCATATCGGAAAAGGGGGATTCTCTTATCATCTTCTTTCCATTTCTTATTTAATCACCATGTTTAGCTAACTTTAGTGTGTCGATTATACGAGATGAAATGTGATGAATTCGTGATTATGTTTAATATGATTTGATGTTTTGAGTATAAATTGATGTTCATTTATTTCGATTATCGTTTTGATCGTATTTTCATGTGTCTTGTCAAGCACTTCGCATAGTTAATAGACGAAACGAAGTATTCGATATCGATCGTAGTCTAAGTCATAATTTCATGTGTCTTGTCATGCACTTCACATAGTTAGGCGACTAGACGACACCTTCGATGACTCGGGATTAACCGATTTAGACGTTTGTTTGACTAAGTATGATCTCCGGATATACGTAGTACTTAGAGACATCTACTTTAGGAGTCGAACATCGATTGTACTTCGACACATTAAATCGGACTACACATAGTCGTAGGTTTATCATTATGGATTCCCGGACTTCGACACCTCTCTCACTTATTTGTTGCCCGAATCGAGTCTTACCGTCTCCCGACTCTTGTTCCTCCGACTCTTCTCTCGAATCTCTCTCGTCCGTTTACTTTATCGTTTAATTAGTTTATTTCTTCTCTTATTACTTATTCAATCTAAAAACCCCATTTATCTTTGTTTCCTTTCCTATTTAGTCTAAATTAGCATTTGATACATAGACCGGGGGATAAGACCCTTCGTTATCCAAACTACCAACTTATCCTTGGATCGACTCCGGTTTTACCGGTTACTACTTGATACCTCCGCTTGGGTGTGCAACCTTTTCGGGTGCATCAAGTTTTTGGCGCCGCTGCCGGGGATAGGTTTAGTAGTTAGGATAGCGTTTGTTGTTTTGTTCATTAGTCTTTTGTTAGTTGCTTTCTTAGACGTTTTCTCTTTATTTATTTTTGTAGTTTTTTATCTTCTTAGGTACTGTTTTCGAGAAAAGAGCCAAAAGTGACATAAAGGCGAAGGAAAAGGAAGGATTCGAGAAGCTTAAGAAGAAAGACGAACGAAACGAGAGGAGCACTCGATAGTATCGCATTCTATCTCATCCTTTTTACTTGTTTGTGATTGTTTAGTTCTATAAGTGTTTTATCCCATTTTTGCAATTGTGTGTTAGTATCCTTGAATATTGTGATATCATGGCAAGTTGGTCATTTGATGAGAATGACCTTATGCGAACCCTTTCCAACACTAGTCGACCATCTACAAGTCATCAGGACTACTCAAATTTACATAAGAATGTTCCGACTAGTGATAGGAATAGGCGAATTGAGCCTGACCGACCTAGGATAACCATGGGTGAATATCGACGGATGTATGGAGTCGGTCAAACTCGTCATGAATATGGTTTTAGGGATTATGAGCATGAGGGTAATCAACCCCGTAAGAGTCTTCGAGACTATCGACAAGAATATATGAACGGTTCATTTAGTGATGACAATTCCCGACTCGATGATTCCACTCAAAGAGTCGAGTCTAGGTATCTATATGAAGGTAGTGAAGAAAGGACCATGGTGACCATTAACCCGGTTTGTGCTATTTGTGCGAGCTTAGACCATTTGACCGAGTATTGTCCCATGATTCGTGTTCCGCGAGAGCCTTCGTCTAGTTATACTCATGTGCCTTATTACGAGGAGATGTCTGAAGACACTCTTCAAGCAATTTTAGAGTACCAAACTAGATTTAATCGAGATATAACGGAGATCACGGAACGACTTCTCAAAATTGTTGATAGACTTGAGTCAGAGCCTATCGTCGACGAGGAAGGGGTTTGCGCACCCCAAACTCAAGAGGAGACTATGAATGATGGTGAGGGTAATACACCTAACTCTAGTCTTAAGTTAAATGTCGAAGAAGCTCCTGATAGACCCTTTGAGCATGAACTGATCGATGACCTTTGTTGCTCACTCCCTCGACCATTGTCATCTCACCATGATCAGACTACATTAGATTGTAATGTTCAGGATGATAGCTCTATGAGCAAGTTTGGGAATCACACGTTATTGAACTTTCCAATTTTTAGCACTTGTGATTACTTGGATGAGTTATGTAGAAGTGAAGGTGTTGCAACCAACTTTGAGGCTCCCGATGCCTTTAAGGATGTCGATAACATGGTAGTTGAAGAGATAGTGGATAGCTTGTTGGATTATTTCCCTAAGGAAACCACGGACTTTGACTTGGTCCCCGAACATATTGCCTTACCCTTAGAGTTTAGTTCGACCTTCCACATGATCTCAGACTCGGTTGTTGACCCCTTCTGGGACACTTCGGACGTCTTTCCTAGTATGTCTAGGGACTTAGTGGATGTTTTATCCACTAAGCTTGAGTTTGACTTTTTGCCTTCGATTGACCTTCCCCCACTTCACTTATATGTCGATCCTTTTGACGACTTCTTAGTCGTCGCCCCTAGCATTCATGCTAACTTAGTGGACCGTGCATCCACTAAGTTTGGGGATGGCCTCTTTTCGGTTTTCGTCTCACTTGCACGTTATAGCTTGTATATATTTGTGAGACGATTACCATGTGTATATAGCTTTCTTTGGGTTGATCCCCAAATCTTCCGGCTTTTACTATATGATCGTTAGCCGACTAAGTGTCCTTTGATGTTTGTGGGTAGCATCTCTGGAAACCCTCCGCGGGACATAACTCGTGCTCTTGTGTGTAAACAAGAGAATCAAAGGCTAATTACATAGCTCAATGCAATCGTGTATACCAGCGTTAGTGGTAGACTTTATATGGTCATGTCTTTTATGTGCTTCATTCTCATTATGTTTTGGATATTATAGGAGCATTTCTTATATGTTTTACTTCTAAGGCGGGGTTTGTTCCAAGTTTGGGGATGGCGCGAGCTTCACATCAACTTGGAACCTCTTTATACATGAGCCTTGGTAGTATCATCTTTATCTCCTTCGGTTATGGTAATATCTCTCCACTCTTCTCTTTAAATTGATGTGCCTCTTTATCTTTTGGTGAGTGTATGCTTAGAACATTGAGGACAATGTTAGTTTTAAGTTTGGGGATGCGGGATATGACCATAACCAATGCATGACCATGGGTTTCAAAGACAAAAGGGTTCAAATTAGCCAAAATTTGAAAATTTTGAACATTTTGAGTAGATTTGCATGTGATTGTAGTGATGGTTTTAAGAATGTTGATGCATTTGTGTCGAGTTGATGAGTTTTGTGATTGCTAATGGTCTTTGCATGAAAGTCGAGTCTTTTAGTGTTTGTGTTATACCATAGGAGTAGCATCTTAGTGAAGAAGAAACAACTCTAAGAGACCTAGAGTAGTCATTAGTGGAGACTTAACCCATGTGAGAGCTCAAAGCCTAAAATGTCCTTCGAGTGTACTCTTCCGCGCTAACTCCGAGTAGAATGAAGAGCTACTCAACCTCGTAACTTATAAAAGAGCTCATTTGATCTCGTGTGCTCAACTTCCTTAGCCATTAGGAGTGACATTAGGATAGCGAATTAACCTTGCCCTTGTAGTCTATGAAACCCAATGAGAATGCTAACTAGAGGAAGGCGGATACTCCATCACCATCTATCATCTTATATCCCGAGAATGAAGACATGAGAAGAAAAGAACGAAGAATTTCCAAAGCAAATATGAAAAGAAAGTGATTGCAAGAATATAGTATTGTGTGAGTTGAAATTGTTTTGTTTTGTGTGATTTTATGTTATGAGAAAAAGAAAAGAAAAAAAAAGGAATGAAGAAAAAGAATAAAGAAAAAAAAAAAGAAGTGAAAAAAAAAGAAGTGAAAAGAGAAAGAAAGAATGAATAAAATAAAGTTGTATATGAGTATGTTTGAGCATGTGTTAGCTCTTATGTGTTGTGATGTGAGTGTATATATTTATTGGTGTTTGTTTTCATGAATAAGTATTCGAAGCAAGAAACAAATGTGGAAGTGCTTAAGAGGTTCTATCATGAAGAGTTCGACATTCTCGGGAATCCTCCATCGTCATCCATCTCTAGTATCCGTTAACCTTTAGAAGGCATTCTTAGAGGGTAGAATGGGTGAGAAGGGCGAGTGAGCTTCCCCACTCTATTTAGTGGCTAATTCCTTTTCGAAGATCATTCGTTCCAAAATGTTGTCCTCACCCCTTTTTATGTGTTGAGTCCATGTTAGTGATCACACTCACACATACGAGCGAACCATTCTTGAGCGATTTCATATTTGGAGTGTATGTCCGTGAGGCCGAAGTCGAGGCGAAATGTACTAACTTAGGAATCAAAGTTTTGTGACTTCGGAACATAGATGTTGCTCATTATGGTATGACACTCGCACTTTAGGGTAAGATCATTAGTGAAGGGACCTTTAGCTTTTACAAGAACTTATTTACTTGATTCATTATGTGTCGACATGCTTAAACCCTTTACTAGATAAACCATGCTTAATTATGATTTGGATATTGGACCCTTGTGTATTTGAAACCATGATGTTTGTGGGTGTCATCTATGGAAACCCTCACGAGACAACACTCGTCCACTAGGGGTAACCTAGGGGTTTAACGGCTTGTTGCATATGCTAAATGCAACCGGGATTCCTCCGAAAGTGAGTTAGGCTTTCATTTTATTTTGTTTGCTCGAGGACTAGCAAAGGTCAAAATAAAATCTCAAAGACACAGAAAATAAAGGTTATTTCTGAAGAGATAAAAGACCTGTGCAGAAACGGAAACTGACTCTAGATTTTGGCTAGAAGCCAAAATCATCGTGGAATCCATATCTCGTCAAGACATGAAGCTTGATAATTTAAGTCAACAGAAGACCTAAATTGGTTTTCCAAAATAGAAAACTGAGAAGGATGGAAACATTCATGTTTCCCGAAACTAGACAAGAAGAATAAGATTCTTCCAATCAAGTTATGTCCATAAGCATGCTTCAGAAATCTATCAACGGATTAAAAGCACGCAAGAGTTAGAATCTTCGATTCAAAAAGGAAATCAAAGAAGTTTGATTCCTGAGGAATGAAGAAAATCTTGAATCACGAGTTTCAAGAAGGTAAGTGGGAGAAACAAACCTTCCGGGTCCGTATGCTGAGTACATACAAAAGATTGAGTACGACATAAGATGTTGTATAACAGTAACGAACTGACTCAATAAAGGACCACACACAAAAGGATAAAATGCCATTTTGGGCATCTGAAGATCTATAAGTATAGATCAAAAGGATGATAGGATTAGAGAGACTCAGTACGCTGAGATGCTTAAGATCCGAAACAGAAAATCTAAGACTCGGAAAGTCTAAAAGAATTTCGACCCAAAACTCATGACTAAGAGCGTTGCTAAATCGGAGTTTGAAAAGACACCGACGTAGCAAACAAGCATGAGAGAGAGATTTATGTTCTAATACATAAAGTCAATCATATTGGATATGATTAGCATTTGAATATCCAAATTCGGATTTGAAAACCGAAACACTACTTAGAAACATCCTAGAAGGCTAAAGGATGAAGTAGTACAAAATTGAACATGTCATCGTAGCAAACTTTCAGACATGGAAGGAAAGTAGGCTAAAAGTGTTTAAGCCGGGAACTGTTGCAAATACTACATAAAGAATTAAAAGCCTTAACTCTAGTAAAAGTTACTAGAAATTATCAAGGTTGAAGATAACCGTCTTCAAATTAATTGATAATTAGCAAAGTTTAAAACCGACTACCACGGTAGTCAAACTGAACTGTCACCTAAGACATAGTATGAGATTCATACACAGTCTAAGGCATGAGGTATAATTTTAAACCTCGACGAGTAAAACTGAGTGGGTAAAAAGAGTTTTACGGAAGAGGCTCAGATTTACAACTCTCGTTATCAGAAATAATAGAGTTATTTCACAAGTCGTCTAAATTTGGTTTAGTATTTAAACGACAGTCCATTGATGATAAAACATTCCGAATAGGTTTGTCAGATACGTGATCTGATGAATGAAACCCTATTAAGTGAACTTGGAATATTTATTATCGAATCCCTGGTCCAGGTCATTGCATGGACAACAATGACTCACGAAGACTAACACGGGAGTCGATGGGATAGCGCAGTTTCATGGGCTATAGGAATAGTATATTTTATTCGACTACGTGGGTGTGTAAAAGGTTTACACACTGGATAACCCTCAAATGAGAAGTACATCACTCGTGATGAACGTCAATACTTCTCATAAAGATAATTGGAGAGATTCCTCAAAACATGAGTGCTCCACTCATCTTATGTAAGGAATGCCCGACTTTGGTTCCGTTAAACGCCGCGCCGTAAAAGGAGGTTATAAAGACGGATACTGGGAAGGACAGGATAGACATGAAGTTAAGTGGGAGCGCAAGAATGGATTGTGTCACCCTAATCACATTAGGTACAAAGTGTCTCAAGGCCACTTGATGAGTAGCAACTGAAAATGCGTGGCCGCGCTCAAACGGATTAAAAGTTAATCGTTTGTCTTTTACAGTTGTACTCGGGTATCAAGAAAGTCTGAATGACGTGACGTATCTGATGGGATACTAAATTGACACGGGAATCGAGGCATTGCACTTGTTCTAAGTCCAAGTGGGAGCCTGAAGGAGTTGAAGGAGATGTCCTTCGACCAAGGTGACAATGCGAACAATTTGTCGGATAGGATAATTGATGTGGAAGATCATCAAGTCCGATTGATTTAGGGATCGTAGAGTTGTAGCTAGAGACCAACTACGATCGTCGAATTACGAAGTAATTCGCGGCTAACTTCGATCGGATCCTACAACGGGTTACACATAAGAGTGTCAAATTGATCTAGGATATGACTAGTGGGAGTGAGATATAATCATGGGAGTGTCCCATAAACATATCTCATAGGCCTAAAAAGGAAGGGAAATTTTATAAGGCCTCCCCAATTTTGTTAAAAGGCCTCCCCATGAACCATTTTACTTGCTAAATTATCACTAAGGGGAGGCCTTTTAACAAAAATGAGGGGGCCCTTTAAAATCTCCCAAAAAGGAATTAGGCAAAGATAGTACAAAAAGGCCAAAAACAGGGTTTTTGGGCCTAGGCCGATTCGGGCACTTTTAGGGCTCGGATTGGGCTGATTTTTGGAGGGACGTTTCCTTATGTTATGAACATTAAATCTGCCAATTTTGGCTGGGTTTGGACGTCATCTCCGTAGGGAATTGAGAAAATACCAATAGTTGCTATTTTCGACTATTTCCCTAAATCTTATTCTAAAGGGTGTTTTAGGAAACCTAAAAGGAGGTGGATTCTTATTAGGGTTCTATATAAACACTCTTAGGGCAGAGAATAAGGTGTGAAATTTCTCTCTAAGCTTTCTTACTCTACCACATCAAGTAGAGAGGAGAAAGTGAGCTAATTCCCATTAACTATCTATCTAGTCAAAGAAGAAGGTGTTCTTCTTTCCAACCACCATTGGTGTGCTAGCTATACAACAAGGTGGGAGATCAAATTGATTGCTCGTGTCCCAAGTAGAGGAGCTACACTTGAAGCTCTTGGTCTTCTTCAATCAATTCAACTAGTTCGAGGGAAAAGCGATTAAGGTAATCTACTATCTCCATTAGATTAATTACTAGTTTTGCATGTGATCCTGGGAATACTAGTGTAGACATTAGATGTCTTATTTCCGCTATAAACACTAGTAGAAGGGTGTAAATCCCTACAGAGTGTGGGTTCGGGGGTGATGATGTGGTGGATGAATGTGATGGAAATGGCGGTCATGTGGAGTTGTAAGTGACAACGACAACTAAGAAAGAAGCAACACATAAATGTCAGAGGTAGGAAGCCAAACTGAAATATGACACTAGGGGCCAAAAAGAAATGTCGCAGGTAGGAGTCCGAGAAGAAATGTCGCAGGCAGGGGGTCAAACGAGAAATAGTGTTGCAGATTTTTCATTGCCCCAACTCCGGCGAAGGGAAACCCCTTCGCCGGAGTTTCTAGAAAGAGAGAGAGTGAAAGTTTTTTTTTAATCTTTCCAGGTCGCCGGGCGGACGACCTGGTCGGAGAAGAGAGAGAGAGTGGTGGGGAGAGATAGAGGTAAAAAATATTCCCCATAAAATAAAATTGTCAAACAAAATTGACCAATTTTTGACCAAGTCTTCACACCCCGGAAACTATTTTGCTTTCCCCACATTGTCTACTTGAACAACAATATGGACAAAAAAACAAGTTGAATAATAAAGAAAACTATGAAATCATATAAACACCACACTCTTCTATGTAGATACGGCGCTTACCGATGCAAAGAAAACTTAATTGATGACCCGATATATCTTTAACTGCAACATCAACAAAAGATTAAGTAGACACAAGAATAGATATTTAAGTTTCTTTTCTCAAAGAAAAGTCTTGATAAAACCTTGACTGAACCCTAAGCCTTAGCAGAAACCATCAAAATCTTGTCCATATATTGACATTTATCAGATAATTATCAACAAAATTACAATGTTGGAGCTGATTTCAAGTGTAAACAACATGAAACGAAATTGCACCTTAACCGCAGTGCGAAAGGTGATAAATAGATAGTGGACCAAACTGGGCATGAGAACATAAAGTTTAAACAACGTTGTTCCATACCTAGCCACAAAGAGATCAATGGTGTTGAAATGCATTGAGTTAAGATTAAACAAAGTTTTAGCAACAACACCAAAAATACTTTTGTCTTTGTACCTCTAGAAGAACATATCAATGGTGTTTAAATGCATCGGGGTGAAGATAAAAGTTGTTATATCATGAACCTCTTCCTGTCAGAAAATACTAATGAGAAAAAATAGATTCAAGAAAGAATAAAATCAGAAAAATTCTACTTCAAAATAATATTTTCGCAAGATTAGAATGACATTTGGGTTCATTTTCAAAGATATATGAGTTAGAGTTCATCTCAATTGAGCAATAAGTTGAAGCATATTCACATTAGCAATAGCAAATAGAAAAATAGAAAGAGGGATGTGCAGCTTTCCAAAAAAGGAGAAAGGTTGACAGAGAGGGATGTTTATCGTTTCAATGAAAGGGAGATTGAATGTCATCCACAAATATACCATGAACTAAAGGAAAGTTGCCAACATTATTGTATCTCAATTTCAAGCCTAGTGAAGAATCAAAGTCCTATATCAAAGCAAAACACCTAGTATCAATTTAGATAAAATTAGGAAATGAAAGTTGCAAAATCAATGTAAAGTAAAAATAAATAGGAAAAATTACTTAACTCAAGGGTCATACGTGTTGAGAACTCCGTCGAAATTGCACGATTGGGCAACTTGATCTCACTTTTGAAAATGAAATCATCGAGGTTTTATACAGAGGTGGGAAGAGGGCGATGATGAAAGAGATAATGAAGCGGCAAATTCGTGGAGGAACACCATCAGACAGGAAGGATTGAATTTGCAGATTCAATTAACCTAGTTTTCTTTTAATGAGAGTTGGAGAGTAGAGAGAAGGGTTTTGGCGATGAGACTAAACAAAAACTGATAGAGACACTACAACTGGAAAATGAATGATGCTTATGTGGCGTGACAGAGAAATTGGGGGTCCGGTGCCAAAATATTAACGGGGCCTTTTATATGCTAAAATCTTTTTTACGCAAAATAATAAACATAAAATTTAAATGATCTAACCATAAAAATAATATTTCATCAGGGAACTGAATCTCAATATTTTGTTCTGAACTAAATAATTAGTTTGAGAAGAATACCTCGAGCGTGGCTATCCAATGTTGGTAGAGACTAGAGATGGAAAGAAGATAAGTGGGATTTTCGTGGGAGCCATTGACAGTGGCTAGAGAGAAGTTTTATTTGTTGTTGAATGGCTAGAGATCATGGGAAATAGAATGCCCCTGGGCCCGACGGTTACCCCCCTTTCTTTTTTGAATCTAATTGGGACACGATTAGCCCGGATATACATAATTTAGTCCATAACTTCTTCATCTCAGCAGAATTGCCCCCGGAAGCCAATCACACTCACATCTGTCTGATCCCGAAAACAGCTACCCCGCAATCCCCGGCCGACTATAGACCTATCAGCCTTCTTAATACCACTTATAAGATTATTACTAAAATTCTGGCTGATAGACTTAAATATACTTTATCTCCTACTATTACCCCTTTCCAAGCCGCTTACATCCCTGGCAGACAGATTTCGGACAACATCATCATTGGCCAAGAGATTATTCATTCTTTCAAGAAGATGAAAGGTGCGACAGGGTATTTTGGTCTGAAGCTTGACATGTCCAAAGCATTTGATAGGATAGAGTGGAATTTTCTGACTGATATTATGGCTAAGCTAGGCTACTCTGATCACTGGATTAAGATGATCAACACCTGCATCTCTACCTCCTCCATGGTTGTGCTTGTCAATGGTCGCCCTGGTGACACGTTTTTCCCTACCAGAGGTATCAGACAGGGCGATCCGCTATCTTCGTTTCTTTTCACCCTAGCCATGGAGGGCCTTAGTCGTCTTATAGCAGCTGATCATGATACTGGCAAGTTCAAAGGTTTCCCCACCAACAACCCTGACCTAGTTATCTCTCACCTCCTCTTTGCGGATGATTGCATCATCTTTGGTAGAAACACTCTCGACAATATTCACACCCTCAAAGCCATTCTCAATACCTTTTGTGACTCTTCTGGTCAAATGATCAACTATAACAAATCCAATATTTTTTACTCCAAGAACTCTCATCCCAAATTCAAGCGTATCATCATGCGATCTCTCAAAGTCAAATATGCCTCCACCTCTGAAAAATACTTGGGAGCGCAACTCTTCATTGGAGCTCAGAAGAAGAAGGTTTTCAATGACATCATCCATCAGATTAAGAACAAACTAGAGAAATGGAACCACTCATTCCTTTCTCAACCTGGGCGCACTGTTGTCATTTCGGCAATAGCTCCGGCCGTACCCCGATACCAGATGCAATGCTTTGTCATTCCCAAAGGCACAAGCAAATGCATTTCGACTGTCCAAAAGTCGTTCTGGTGGGGTAGGTCTAGAGGCATATGTACGAAATCCTGGTCCGCTATTTGTCTCCCGAAGTACATGGGTGGTCTTGGTATTCATAGACCAGAACTTGATAATATAGCTATGTTAAGTAAGTTAGCCTGGAGAATCAAATCTGAACCTCAAGTAATTTGGGTCCAATTTTTAAAAGCTAAATACTTCCCACACTCGGAGAGTCCTGGCCCTGCTAAATCTCATCACTCTTGGCAATGGAAAACCATCAGAAAGCACCTTAATAACATTGATGAGTTCACTACTTGGGAAGTTAACAAGGGAGATAAGATTAATATTTGGGAAGATAAGTGGATCCCCTCTATCAACAACCCTCCACGCATTAATCAACTTTCTAACCTTTCTAAGGTCTCTCAGCTGATCTCGAATAATGAATGGAATGAGAACTTACTGAATAATCATTTCGATGAAGCTACCAAGAACCTTATTAAAACTATACCGCTTAATGAAGATGGTGAAGATCAAAGGAA
Source organism: Eschscholzia californica (assembly GCF_041429995.1). Lineage (NCBI taxonomy): Eukaryota > Viridiplantae > Streptophyta > Magnoliopsida > Ranunculales > Papaveraceae > Eschscholzia > Eschscholzia californica. The sequence continues at coordinate 18,369,262 of NW_028238472.1, read as the reverse complement.
ATGGATCCTTACAGAATCAGGTAAGTTCACGGTTAAATCTATGTATAATCATCTTTGTATCAGTATGAACTCTCCTATGACCCAGTCACCTAATTGGAATTTTATTTGGTCTATCCCTACTATGCCTAGAATTCAAATTTTCATCTGGAAAATTTGCTCTAACGCTCTCCCGGTGAGAGCGAGAATAGGTCAATATATTGACAATAATCAGACTTGCCCCAACTGTAATGAGATTGAATCTATGGAACATGCTCTTCTACATTGCCCTTTAGCTAGAAACGTGTGGTTCTATTTCAATATCATCTCTATTAATATTACCTCTGTGTCGGAATGGATCTTCTCTTGGGAGAATTCTATAAACAATAGTAAAACGGAAAGTAACATTCATTATGCTACCATCTTATGGATAATATGGAAAACCAGATGTGACCACTGCTTCCAACATGAAATCAACTCTATCACTACTATTATAAATAAGATTATAAACTTCCCGAAAACAATTCCACCTCTGGAAAACAAGAAATCTATCCCTCTACAGAATTGGCAACCTCCAGAAAAGTCTTGTCTAAAAATAAATGTAGATGCTTCCTTTATAAATGTTAAATCTGTAGCAGGTACCAGTCTAATTATACACGATTCGAATTCAAAATTCATTGAAGCCCACACAACTACTATCAGAAGTCGAACCAGTGAGGAAAGTGAAGCCATAGCTATCCTAAATGGATTGCTATAGGCAGAAGCAAAACAATATAAAACCATCATCATCGAGAGTGACAACATCAATATCATCAATCACTTAAAGAATGGCAATCAAGGAATTCAATGGCAAACCAAAATACACATCCAAAAAATCCATGAAGTTAAAAAGAGGCTGCAACAGGTCCAATTCAAACACACGATCAGGAAATGCAATGCTCCTGCAGACAAGCTAGCAAAATGGTCCAGGTTAAAGAATAGAACGAAGACTTGGCAAGTTGTTCCTTATTTTCTTGTTAATCTATATTGTAAGAATGTTTTAGTTTCTTAATATAAGAGGTACTGTTTCAAAAAAAAAAAAAAAAAAGAATGGCTAGAGAGAAAGTACAGCATATATAAATTAATAGGAGAGAGAATAAGTTGAAAAAGGGAAAGAGGAGATAATTTGGGAATCTAGGGTTAGTCACCACCGCCTATTAACTTGTCACGTGGGTCCAACCTAGTTTCTTTACTATTCTAACCTAATTAAATACGTGTAGGAGTTAAAAGAAAACTTACTTGTGGGCCCCATGTAGTGGGGAGCCCTGTGCGGGAGCACACCTCACACCCCCCCATCACACGCTACTGGATGAATACCATCAGAGGGAAAGGATTAAAGGAAGGGACATTGAATGAAGGCGCAAGAAGATAGAGGACGGTTTTTTATGTTTTGCATTGAAGAATGGGGGAGGTTGGAGAAATCGTTAGAGGGAAGACAGAGGGTCAGTACTTACTAACGCGCTGAAGCGTTTTGAGGAAAGTGTTTCACGTGATATGGGGATTTAGACAGCTTGAGCTAAAGTGTTGAGTATTTGTGATGAGTATTTGGATGGTGAGATTTCCCGTAATCTTCCAATCCAGTTGGCAGGTTTTCTCTATCTTGGTCCTAGTCAGCTTGTCTTAGTGGAATGAATTTACTTTGTCTCAGTCATCCACATTTATTTTATCCAAGTTAGCTAGAGTCCATTCTGTTTTGTTATATAGATTACTAGATATATATATTATTTACTTTCTTAGATTAGTTAGGAAACTATAAACCCTAATTTACTCTATAAATATGAGTTAGTACCAAAGTTTTATTCACTCAATTACGTAACACCAATGCATGAGTCTAATCCATAACTGTGGTGACTATTAATAAATCTATTGTTGATTTTTCCGTGGATGTGGAATTTTGGAGGGTCTTTGATAGGCCTAAAAATAGGTCTATTCCCGCAAGTATACGGGGTCAAGTTATAGTATTTCTAATAAGTCGAGTTTCGTTCCAAAGGACAAGCTATTTTATATAAATCTCAAATTAAACCCCCTTTCAAACTTTTGATTTGATTTGGAAACTACTATGAAAAAAAGAAAGCAATACTAATAAACTAATAAGAATGAAATCAAGATGAGAAGAAGAATCTAGGGTTTTCGATTTCACCACATAAATGGACTACTTAAAACATGCATTAATTAACAAATCCCTTTTCTCATGTATAACTCAAAATCTAACATAATAAACTATTTAGATTTCGGAATATATTCTTTAATAACACAATTCAAAATCAAGAAGGTATGATTGACTACCAAATAAAACTAATTTCCTACACTATCATTCAAGATCTAAAAGGCATATCTCATCTAATAAATCAATAAAAGCATGAAATATCTAATTATAATACATGAATGATAATAAGGTTATAGAATCAACATGAAATGACAATCAATAGGCATTGAAACTCAAAATAAGGATTCATTGATTTATAACATATCTCAAAATAAGCCCAAATATGGGTTTCCTCTACACCCTAGATACAAAATTTAGCTACTCATGGAATCTAAAGTAATATTCATTGAAATTCTAAAGTAAATGGAATTACAAAAGATAATGAAAAGAAATCACCAAATGAGATTTAGATTCATAGCTCCTTGTGCCTCCATATTGATGTCCAATATTAGCTCCAAATGTTCCAAGAATATTACCTAAAACTCCAAATAATAGCTTTTTAGAAGATGAAAGAAGAGAAATTTAGAAGAAAGATAGAAGAAGAAGAAGAGATTTATGAGGAAATTAGAAGTTTGGATGAAGAAATTAGAAGGTTAGATGTAGAGATTAGAAGAAGAAAGAAATTAGAAAGAAGATATGAAGGTGGTAGAGAAAGTAGTAGAAGAAATGAATTTAGGGTTAGAAGAAGGAAGGAGAAGTGGCTTAGAAATTAGAGAAGGAAGCCTTTTGAGAGGGTTGTTGAAGTCTAGAGAGAAATGAAAGAGGTAGAGATTTATTTATAGATGGGTTGATGGCTAGGGTTTTAGGAGTTAATTGGGAGAAAATGGGAGAAAGAGGGTTAAAATAGGAAGTTAGGGTTGCTTTCTACTCAAGAAATGATTTCTTATTTGTTGAACATAAAGTGAGACAAAAAGGAGGGGCATTTCTGTAAATTCAGGGACTTAAAATTGGGAAAAGAGGGGACCACGTGTTGCTGTCCGGTTTGTGCATCCCACCAGCCTACATTGTTTGACTCCAACTTTGGCTATGCATATCTCACTCTTCCGGACTCCGAATTGACTTCCGTTTTCTCCTACGAGCTCGTCTCGGACTCTACTTTCCACTCGTCACTGACCTTGTCCAAATTTCCCAGAATACCCTTGTGTACAAAAGACCAAAATGCCCTTCAAGTAACTTTTTCTTATTTTTAACCGTTTTTCACACCTAACTCCGCAAAAGACACCTAATTATAAAAACCAACCATTTTATTATAATAAAGACTCGAAACGAACTAACTTGGCTAAATTAAACGACTCAGATGGGACATTTTCATGACCCATCAAACATCCCCAAACTTAGATTTTGCTAGTCCTCGAGCAAAACAAAATAAAAGAAAAACCTAACTCACTTTCGGAGGAATCCCGGTTGCATTTAGCCTATGCAACAAGCCGTTAAACCCCTAGGTTGCCCTAGTGGACGAGTTTTGTCTCGTGAGGGTTTTCAGAGACTGTACCCACAAAATTCAAAAACATTTCAAAAATACAATAGGGTCCAAACGCACTCAAAGCCAACTAAGATGGACCAAAAATGTTTATCTCCTAGAAAATTTTGGCAAGCTAATAGGAATCAGTCAAAGTTAACAACACTATAGAGACGTTAAAAATCTCTTCACTAATAATCTAGACTCGAAGTGTACGTGACTAGCCACAATGAGAATCACTTCAGTTCCAAGCAGATAGACCCTTGATCCTTATCTTAATACATTTCGCCTCGACTTTGGCCTCACAGACATACGCTCTAAAAGATGAAATCACTCAGAAATGGTTCGCTCGTATGTGTGAGTGTGATCACGACTATAGACTCAACACATAAAAAGGGGTGAGGACAATATTTTAGAACGAATGATCTACGAAAAGGAATATAACCACTAAATGGAATCGGGAAGCTCACTTACCCTTCTCACCCACTCTACCCTTTAATAATGCTTCCTAAAGGTCAACGGATACAAGTGATGAGATGGATGGTGATGAGATCCCGAGAATGTCGACGCCTTCAATGTTAGAGAACTTCAAGCAACTTCCATACTTAGTTTTTTGCTTCGACCACTTATTTTACATAACAAACTAAAGTTCAAATGAACTTTTACACACTCTTTCTGTTTTTTTTTTTTTCATTTTTCACTTCAATTTCAATATTTTTTTTTTTTTTTTTTCAAACACACTATAAAACACAACTATAAACCATGCAATCAATGCAATACCAACACTAATATTCTCAACAATCAACTTTTTCATTTTTCGCACTTTGCTTTCACATTCTTCTTTCTTTACTTTTCATTCCTTCATTCTCGGGAGTCATATGATGAATGGATGGTGGAGTATCCGTCTTCCTAAAGTTGACACTATTATCGGGCTTCATGGACTACAAGAGTAAGGTTTATTCGCTATCCTGATGTCACTCCTAGTGGCTATGGAAGTTGAGCACACGAGATCAAATGAGCTCTTTTAACAAAGTTGCGAGGTTGAGTAGCTCTTCACTCTACTCGGAATCAGCGCAGAAGAGTACGCTCAAAGGTAATAGAAAGGCTCAGAAATCTCACAAGGGTTAAGTCTCCACTAATGATTAATTTAGTTCTCTCAGAACCGTCTACCCTTCACTTCTATAATACTCACATGGCTAGCACACAGACGACCTCAAGACTCGACATTCATGAAAAAACCTTTAACAACCGGATAGTACGATCAACTCGACTCTATAACTATTAACAAGCCAAAAAAAACCATTAGACTCACATTTTCGGTCAAAATTGAAAAATTTTGAACCCTCTCGAATTTTCGAAATGAAGGACTTAGCAAAAAGTTCTTCCCTATCCCCAAACTTAAACCGAACATTGTCCCCAATGTTCTGAAGACTATGCCAAAATAAAAGATGAGAGGAAAGATATTACCAGACTCCACTGTCCTATATCAGAAGCATGGGTTGCCTCCCAAGAAGCGCTAAGTTTATCGTCTTCAGCCAGACGATGATGAAAGAAAAAGGAAAGAAAAGTTACTGTAAACCTACTGGATTAAGGGTTGATGACTCCCCATACAATAGTAATCGGAAGATTTGAGGGTCAACCCAAAAGATGAAGTATCCAGGAAGGTTCAGTCTCACGTCCATGGAATGATATGGCAGTTTAAGTGAGACTTCCAATGTGAATGATTTATCCCCAAACTTAGATGAAGCAACAATCATTAAGTTTGGCGATAAACTAAAGTTGAAAGACATTAGATAAAATGGATCCTCATAAACATGACAAATTGATTGAGAGACTGTGGAAGAATACACAAGTGATTGACACGAGGTTACTTGGACTTCCGAGGGACATGGTGCATGACTATTTAAGAGGTTTGACTCACCTAGATCAACACTCAAACTCGGAGGTTCTAAAATAGCCTCATTGGCTTGTTGTATTGAAATTACCTCCAAGTTGGGTCTAATCTCCTTCGGTAAAGACTCAGACAAACTATCTTTCATTATGATCTCATTAGTGTTTAGAACTTCACCTAAGTCGAGTGAGTCATCACTCTCTTTGGACATTTCAACTAGCCAAAGTTCATCAGCTTCATCTTTAGTAAGACATCTAGTTTGATCCAAAAGATTATCATTAAGATGAGTAGAAGGTTTAGACTCGGGAGACAAAACAGACTCAGCTTTTGGTTTCTCTGAAGGTGGTTCAAGAGTTTCCTCAGCAATGGACTCATATGATGATAGCGGCGACTCTATGGTTGGCAAAATACTATGGTCAGAAACTAAACATGGAGTAGGATCAAACAAAGTATTCGCCTCATTTATACTACCATCCTCATCATCATAAGACTCATGATATTGTGTATTGCACTCCATATTATCAAAGGACTCATCATCTATGATGTTGGGTTTTTTATTGAGGGACAATTCTAGATTTTCACTAATTCTTCCATTATCAGAATTTAAAAAAAAGTAAAACTTTGAAGCTCAAACAGGTATGTTATTTATCTCATCAATTGCATTCTTTAGGTCTAACACAATTTTAGTAATTATTAAAACACAAGTTACATATAAGCAGACCTCAAACAATAGAGTGTAGATGAAGAAACCCAGTGAATTTTCTGAAATTTGTGCAGATAAATGGCTAATTAAGTAGTCTTTGGTAAAGTATTGGCAATGTCAATGACGAAACGATATCTAACATCAGCCCTGGCAAGACGCTCCATTGCCGTGTTTACATAGTCCATTGAAATAACCTCGATATCTGCAGTTATGTTATGTTTCACAGCAAAATCGATCATCTCTTGTGTTTCTTTCATTCCTCCTATTCCACTTCCTGCTACAATCTTCCTCCCTGTGATAAATGTAAGGAATTATACTTTCCTTGGTTATACAACTTTTTACCCATCCAGTAGACTTTTAAGGAGTTCATCTCAAAGATAGTAAAAACAAGATAGTAGTACATATAAATTTGTGTAAGGGCTGTTTGGGGTGTAGATGAATATGGAGCAAATTACAACAAACTTTCTATTGGATATAACTATAGTGCGAGAAATACCTAAACTTCTTAATGGAGATTTTCATTACGAACTTATAAAGAATTCAAAGTTTCTAAGGGTAGGAGGTAATACTACTTGGTCATCTGTAAGGTGTAAGAAAATGTCATCCTCTTAGTACCAAATTCTAAGTCACTCTATCATTTCCCGTAAGTAAGAAAATATCGTCCCCTCTTTCTGTTGGATGGGAAAAAAACGACTGCTAGAAGAGAGATGTAATCTAAAAAAAGTCAGTAAAACTAGAGCCAGGTAGAAAGGAGTCAAGGACGATTTTATCTTATAACCTTATTTGTTCGTAATGGTTCATTTTGTGTTGGGAGGTTAACTCTTGAGATATTTTCTTATTGTGCGAATATCATTATTCAATTTTAGTTTTTGAACGGTCAAAGTAAGTCAAATATTAGCTTAGTAAAATATAAGTTGTACAAATGTGGGACCTTATAGCTAATTGGATAACTTATATGGGGGCTGATGCTATGCCCGGCCACAATCCCGGCCCCATCGGCCGGGGTATGTGGCTGGCTGAGATTTAGAGAGAGAAAGCTAAGTACTTTCTCTCTCAAAATCTCAGACGGCCACATACCCTGACCTTAATTGGGTCGGGCATAGCATCATTAATCAACTTATATAGCATCACAAGTGGTACTCTATGGAGAAGTAAACATGCAGGGAAGTGCATATAAAATGTTAAAAGAGAAGGTCATGAGCCTAGTTGTATATCATACCAGCTAGCAAGGGAAAAATGGGTAACTCGAGGGGCTTTTCTGGTGCACCCACCATAATCAACTTTCCTTGAGGTTTTAGTAGATTGATCAATGGTAAGAGAGGATGTTGGGCAGAAACTGTATCGATTATACCGTCCATTGTACCGATTGCAGCCTACACAAATCAAATTTATCGAACAATATATAAAGATAATATTCACAAATCACAAGTAAAAGAACATGCATAAATATACTATTAGGTTTTTTTTACCTTCATTTGTTCCTCGTTACGACTAACGAGGAATGAGTCTGCTCCAAGATGTTCAATTGCTTCCTTCTCCTTGGCAGGTGAAGTACTTACCACAGTTACCTTCATCCCAAAAGCCTTAGCAAACTTCACGGCAACGTGACCAAGACCGCCAAGCCCGACGATACCCAAATGTTTACCAGGTTCGCTAAGCCCAAAATATTTCATTGGGCTATAAACCGTAATACCCGCACAAAGTAGAGGGGCACCTGCATCTAGTGGGAAACTGTTTGGGAATCGGATCACATAGTGCTCGTTTGCTACCATGATATCAGAGTACCCTCCATAAGTTATGGAGCCATCGTGGTAAGTCCCACTGAAAGTCATTATTGATTTCGGGCAGTAATTTTCGAGGTCCGACGTGCAACTATCACAGGAATGACAAGCTCCAACTATGCACCCAACACCAACTTTATCTCCAACTTCGAATTTTGACACCATAGATCCCACCTCTGTTACAATACCCACAATCTCGTGTCTGCATTTAAAGTAAAAATGCATATTTTTCATTTTGTTCGGGACAGGTGAAACCATATTAAGAACTAATTGGTAATGATGAATAAATGACATTTTTGAGTGCTCCCTCCGATCATGAGAGTACTCAATAAAATGTACTTCAATAATAGTGGCGACTAATGAATTTCAAAGAGTCCTTGAGGATATTAGGAAATGAAACCATACTTCCCCCATGACAGCTAATTGTTAATCATTTTTCGTGTCCTATGCTAGCCTTTGGATTTGAAAAACCCCTCAACAAAAAAAATAAAAAACCTTATCCAAATTTGACTGTAATAAATAAAATAGACATAAAAATTATATACCCAGGAACCAAGGGGTAAGTGGAAATCCCCCATTCATTCTTAATGAAGTGGAGGTCAGAGTGGCAGATCCCACAATAAAGCACTTTAAATGTAACATCCTTCTCCCCTGTTGCCCTGAAACAATTCAAAAACACAACAGGCTTCTCATTATTTTCTTGATATATATATGCACTAGTATCATTTATTGTCTTGAAGCAACAAAACTTGAATTATGTCTTTTGCTGCAAAGAGACATGAATGTTATCCGCAAACTCGAGTAGTCTTTAGAATTGGAATAATTATTATTTTGGGTGCGGGTGTTGAAGTTGAGTTACAAACTTTCCGGTTAAAGTGTGTAGATCTTTGTTTGTACGGAGACCCGTAGGTGACAACGATTATAAGTAATGCTACTTGGCCTGAGAAATAGGATTGACTGCATAATGTGGTCGGTTTCTATTGGTCAGATTATTTATCTCTCTACACGATCTCTCCAGTCGATGTCAATCATATCAACCTTCCGCTTGTGGTTAACTACATTTTCACACCAAATAACATTTTTGAACCTTTATTATCATTTCTATCGTCTTTGCTATCACAAAAGTAAATAATTAATTACGTATATAAAATTAATTTTAGATAAATTATTTCCTTGTGAAACTTTTTAAGCCTCTACATCCACACCCACTGGTTTTTTATGGCTTATTAGTTGCCATGATATTGTAGCAATGCAGTAAGTAAATCTTAAATAGGTTACATGCATGTCAAGTCATGAATTTTCTCTCTTTAAGTTCAAGCTCCTCACCTGTTGTACTAATTTTGATATATTTATTTTAAAATAAAAAAAATAATGATGTGTTAACATTTAGAAAACCATTGTGAATGTAACCGGTAAAACTAGTACAAAGGCCACATTCTTCCGGCTAAAAAGTATTTTCATAGGAAAAATAGCACGACTTAAAAGGAAAATGTCAGGGGATAACTGTTCGTATAATTTAATTAAAAAGTCCTCTAGAACCGCCTGTTGGGACACTCAAATGAACCGTGAGTTTCTCTCTTGGGCGGTTCATTTGGACGTGTCCCAACAGGCGGTCCATGTAGTCATAGTGTAATTTAATTTTTTCATCAATAGATAACATCTTTAGTTATAACGAAGAATTATCTAAGATTATAACCTAGAAAACGAAACATTATCTAAAAAGGATATTTATTAATGGAAGATGAATAATATATACCTCCTAGAAAAGTTGAAAGGAGAGAGATGACCAGAATCATCTCTTGCAGCCCATCCATTTGCTTTCTGTGGGAACTCATTCTCGGGTGATTTACTCATTATCTTCTCTCTCTCTCTCTCTCTCTCTCTCTATCTCTCTCTCTCTCTCTCTCTCTCTCTCTCTCTCTCTCTCTCTCTCTCTCTCTCTCTCTCTCTCTCTCTCTCTCTCTCTCTCTCTCTCTCTCTCTCTCTCTCTCTCTCTCTCTCTCTCTCTCTCTCTCTCTCTCTCTCTCTCTCTCGATATCTCTAAAAGTTCAATGGAATGAGTTGGAGTGTTTATGGTTGCAGATTACCTCTTTTATAGTAGGGAACGTAGAAGATGAGTGCGTATGGGCTGAGGATTTTTTTCCTTTTAAATATGGGCTGAGGAGTTAGGTGACGGTATAGAGTCAATAGAGACGGGCAGTTGTAGGGGTTACTTCCAACTTAGGCCCCTAATTTGTGATCAATCAAAAATTTGGCCTCCATATTTCCTCTCTCCACCGACTGAATATCAGTGGCCCATGATATAACATCCGGAGAGTTGGTGAAAATAAATGAAAGAATGGAGTCATCAATGGGACGTTTATACCATCATCAGGTCAAGTTAATTAAAATAGGTACTCAGTCTACAATTAGGTCGGATTTTAGGGGTTTCAATTGAATACAGTTCAGGATTAGTTTAGCTATTTGACCAGATTTGAGGACTAAGAGCATCTCTAATGCAACACTAAATCTTTAAAACTTTGAGTGCCACGTAAGATTTTTATAGTTTTTGTTTAAAAATTATCTCCATGCAACACTTTATTTTGATTTCTAAGATGACGTGTATGTAGTTAAATGGAGATATCTTAAGAAGACACTCTAGATAGTGTCCTCTTAAGATATCTCTAATTGTATAACTCATCAATATTTGAATTTCAACTAATAGATATCAAGTCTTCTATATTTTCTAAATAAGGAGTAACTATTTCTTTACAAAATAACTACGACACAAAAGTATATAAAATAAGTTTAAAGTTTTGCATTGGAGAAACAAAAGAATTAGAAATCTCCATTTTCGCCACTTAAGAGTGAGAATCTCAATTGGAGCTTGGCACATAGAACAAGTAGAGATTTTTTTTTGAGTTCTGCATTAGAGCTGCTCTAAAGTACAAATAATCCTTTTTATTCCCAAATCAAACCGACCTTCCTTTTTGGCTGCTCGTGAAGTTTTTTGGGATGAGATTTTTGAGAGGGTAAGATAGAGAAGTGAAGAAGAAAATGGTGGAGTCTTTGAATCATTCTAGAAGTTAAATTCAACATGAATGTGTATATACTGAAGAAATTGTGAAGGCATCAAAGTGGAACTATCAAGGAGAAGATAATCTAAACCTAGACAATCAAATTATATTGTGATTCAGATATTTAATTGATCTTGTCCCTAATTGTAGATTTTATAGGTATGAAACGGGGGTTTTATGTTCATTTGATTGTGGTTACATGAGTGGTGAAGTGGGTTGACACAAATCATGAGGGTCTTGACAGAAATAATGCTCACTCTTTTGCCAAGATTCTCGTTTAGGTTGGCCCTAGCAGCTCAGGGATTTGCTACCTTTGTCCGCTTGACTAACTTGTAAGTCTGTTACCTAAATCCTGACACTTGGAGCTCAGGGTTGTACAAATCGGACCGTCTGACTAGTTTAAAAATAACGATTAGGACCCCTCTGCATTGTATGATATAACTCTTTGTTGTTTTAGTACTTTCGTGTTAGATAAGTAACATATTAAAAAGGCTAATTTCATTCGAAGGCGGCCAAGGGTCGAATCTTCTGAGATTGTGGGCGAAGGATGTTGAAATCTTCTAAGATTGTAGGTGATATTATAAGTACTTTTGACAAAACACACAAGAAGTAGTTGCATGCTATGGTATCAATGAGAATAAACATTTCTTTCTAACACAGATACTGAAGAGACGGCCTGACTGTTTGAATTCAGTGAAGTAAAATGTATCTAGTTAAGCTAGGTCTATATACTTATCATAAAGTTAGCTTGTCAATGACTGGCGAGTTGCCTGGTGAAAGAAAGACTTACCTACCTAGAGTTAAGACACTTTCTCGAGACAATATTAGTATTCTAGTTAGTGTTGGTATAGGACAATACTAGCTAAGATACTATAGAGTTCTCTAGATAACTTTCAGTCGATTGAGAGGCCACCATGGGCAAATAGTTAATTCTGTTACTCTATGTTAGTTTCGGATTTATGTATGTGTATATATATATATCTATATATATACATACCTGTGAGCATATTTTACTTTCGGAAACAGTCTTATTGTTGTTTTGTTTTGAACTCCCTCACTAGCGTATCTCATGTCGGTAAATTATTGACCCCCTACGAAATCTTAGTGTGTAGGTCCCTAATTAGTACTTCGGTTGTCGTTGTTGAGATAGGTGAGGCTCTTGATTTGCGAAGGTTGTGAAGTGGCTTCACATTTTTCTTATTTGGTTTCTTTTCTTTTCTTCTTAAAGTATTCAAAGTTATATATTTCACAGAAAGACGAAAAATTGATATGTATGTATAATTCTCACGTAGATCTTATATAGTGGGATGAACTTAAGCAGGGTGAGTTAGCAAGGCTTTGGTGGTTTGAGTCTGAACCAGAGTTATTAGGTGGTTTATGTTTTTTTGCTTACGTTGTATTTAGAATGAATGTTTTGTGGAATGTATGCCTTATATGACAGGTTATGTAGGGTTGACCGGTTTGATTTACAGTGGAGACTCTATCAGATTTTAGTTTCGTATGTGGATTGTCAAGACGTGGTTGGGGCAGGGGAGTTACAGATGACTTGTTTGACAATTTTTTTCTATTTCTTCTTGTCTTTCTTCTCCTTCCACTGCAGTCTCTTTTTTTTCCTTTCTATTTCATCCTCTTTTTTACGTTCTGCCGACTAAAATACTAAAAAGCCTTCATGTTTCAGTCGTTTGTAGCTCTTGGGTTTCTAGTGTTTCAATCGACTGAAACACAAAGGCTTTCACCCAATTGAAACTTTTGTATTTCATTCAACTGAAGCCCAATGTTACAATTGATTAACAGATCGCGGGAGAGATAAAACTAGAGAGAAAGAAAGAGAAGTTGATGGTGGTGGAAGGAGAAGAGAGAAGGGAGAATAACAAAATTATTTTCTTTTTTGTGTAACTAGTGGCGACGACTGGTTTACAACCAGTAAAGAGAGAAAATGAAGATACAAATTACTGTTGAAGTGAAGAGAAAAATGAGATGAAGATGAAGATCACGGGTTAAACACAATCAAATAAATTTTCGGACTAAAAAATAAATAGGTTCCTTAAGTCAATATTGATTGACTAAATGTTTATTCCCTAAAGATTTTTCTTTATTCCCCAAAGCCGTGGCCTAATTATTTTACATAGATTTAAAGAGTCATTAGAATCATCATAACAAGATATAATATAAATGATAGTTAAATTCCAAAAAGAGAAAAAAGAAAAATATAATATAATATAAACATGCCTTGAGATTTATGATTAGAATAAACATTATGTTGGAAGGTCTACTCCACTCGGCTAAACCGAGTGGATTAGGTCCACGTTTAGGATAGGATTCCTAATATAATTAGGTTTCTTAGTATGATTAGGATTGTTGTATTTAGATAAACATGATTAGATAGAGATCATAAGAGTTTCATATCTCTAAAACTTCTCCAATGTAAACCTATATAAAGGGATCCATACATGATGTAAAATACAAGTTGTAGTAAATAAACAAAGGGTATTTACCCATCTCTCTCTGTCTCTCGATCAACACTTCATCACCATCACCTCTCGGTTTCACCCGAGAAGCTTCATCATCTACTCTCGGCTATACCCGAGAGCTTCAAGCTATCAACCTCGGCTATACCCGAGAACCTTCATCATCATCCTCGGCTTCAATCGAGAGCTAGCTAACTCACTTCAATATCTCGGTTTTCACCCGAGCTCTCCCTTCATAACTCGGCTTCATCCGAGTTTATCACATACAGGTTTCCACCTCTTCACATGGTATAAGAGCCTAAATTTTTTTTCTCTTGAATCATGACTACTCCCGAAACTTCGGAAACTTCTCAAGTTCACACTAATATCAATAGTGGGTCGTTTGATGTTCACCATTCGGATTCCCCCACTACTATTCTCATTACACCACTTCTAACTGGTGATAATTACTCCTCATGGTCTCGAGGAATATCAAAAGATTTAAGAGCAAAAGGCAAACTAGGTTTCGTAGATGGAAGCATCGACAAACCCACCGATCCTAATGAATTAGAACAATGGGGACGATGTAACGATCTCGTTTCTAGTTGGCTTATCAATTCGGTAGACCCATCTCTTCGATCATCCATCTTATACGATGAGACGACATCTGATATATGGCATAATCTCTATGACCGATTTCATCAAAGTAATGCTCCAAAAATTTTCCAACTCAAGAGAGCAATTTCTTGTCTTAAACAAGACAATTCCGACGTTTCAACGTATTTTACTAATCTCAAGGCTCTTCAAGACGAACTCAATTCCTTGTTGATCACCGAGCCTTGTACATGTGGTCATGGTCGTTCCTTGGTAGAAAGAGCAAACCAAGATAGAGCCATGAAGTTTCTCCAAGGACTTAACGATAGATTCTCATCTATCCGGAGTCAAATTTTGTTGATTGAACCCTTCCCATCAATCCTACGTATTCATTCCCTTATTAAACAAGAAGAGGTTCAACAAAATCTCATTACTCCTATGAATATCGACTCCAACAACGCTGCCCTTGCCGTTGGGACTAATGAGTATAATCAAAACCGATACAACGGTTCGGAGAGGCAACGTACGAAACGACCTTGACCCTTTTGTGACAATTGCAAGATTCATGGTCATGATGTTACTTCTTGTTATAAGATACATGGTTATCCACCCAATTATGGTCAACGCAATCGAAACCGCAACCGACAAGACCCTATGGCCAACTTGGTTTTGGATCAAGGGACAGGGGTGCCTACAACAACTTCATTAACCAATGAACAATATCAAAACATCCTTGCTATGTTGGAACGAACACAACAGCCCACAACCACTCAATCTAACGGCACCAACAAAGATCCCCTTATTAACCTAACCGGTAAGTATTCTTCTTCTTTTCATCCTCCATGGGTCATTGATTCGGGAGCCGCTAAACATATTTGTTCAAATCTTTCACGATTTTCTTCTTATTCCCTTGCACCACCGGACTTATATGTCCGATTACCGAACGGTTCCCGAGTCAAGGTAGATCACATTGGTACCGTCTATTTTACAAATAGATTTTATTTACAAGATGTGCTTCGTATTCCATCTTTCCAATTTAATCTCATATCTATTTCTCAAATATCTAATTCACTTCGTTGTACCGTCCTATTTTACCGCAATTTGTGTGTTTTTTAGGACCGAACAACGAGGACGGAGATTGGGCATGCTAGTCTTCATGATGACCTTTACTTCCTTCGCACGGAGCGTCCCATCCTTTCGGTTTCAAGTTTAGATAGTTCTAGTTATGAGTCTTTTTCTTTATGGCATTCCCGTTTGGGACATCCGTCTTTTAGTCGTTTTCAATTTTTTAATTCTAAACTTCCATGTTTAAATTTTAAATTTTTATCTAATAAAGTACCGTGCGATATTTGTCCACTTTCTAAACAATCTCGGTTACCTTTCCCACTTAGTACTTCTTCCTCCTCTCATATATTTGAGTTAGTCCATGCGGATGTATGTGGACCCTTTTCCGGTCCCATCCACCTCCGGGTGTAGATATATTTTAACCCTTGTCGACGATTTTTCACGTTGTACTTGGATTTTTCTTATGAGTTCCAAATCGAACGCTAGCAAATTCATAACTAATTTCTTCGATTATGTCTCCACACAATTCAATTGCAAAATCAAAACATTAAGATCGGACAATGGATCCGAATTCATGAACTCATATTTACAAAATTGGTTGATTGACAAAGGAATTTTACACCAACGTAGTTGTACTTATACACCCCAACAAAACGGGGTGGTTGAACGAAAACATCGCCACATTCTTGAGGTGGCCCGTTCTTTACGCCTTCAAGCGAATCTTCCTTTTTTTTTTTTGGGGTGAATGTGTATTAACCGCCGTTTATTTTATAAACAAATTACCAACACCCAACTTAAAGGGTAAGTCTCCTCATGAAGTTATACTCGGTTCTCCTCCGAATCTTTCCCACCTTCGTGTGTTTGGTTGCCTTTGTTATGCCCGAATTCCTTTGGTCAAAACAAAGATGGATGCCCGTTCTTCCGCCGACATTTTTCTTGGTTACCCTAGTGGACAGAAGGGATACCGTATTTACGACATCTCAACACGACGATTTTTTATTTCCAGAGATGTCACGTTTGTCGAAACTCGGTTTCCAATGTCCTCTTCTCCTCCGGCGGCAGCATCCTCTCAACGTCCCTCACCACATCTGTCCATTGACGACAATGGTACGTTTGCCTTTCTGGAAACTGTACCGAAACACACCGTCCAGACGACGGACAGCAGCACCTTCTCTGACGAAGCTGCTGTTCCTGTCAGTTCTGGACAGCTTACCGACACAGGGGTGCCTTCAGAAACCCCTGCTGGACCTGCTTCGGGTCCTCAACAGTCCACCACCCCTTTGGGGGTGCCTGCAGACATCACTGACGAGCTTCCCTGTCCAGGAGTGCCTTCAACGTCAATCACTCCTTCACCTACCGACGCCTCTTCGTCGCTTCCCTCGCCGAACGTCACTCCCACTTCGGATTCCGACGACGAGAATTTCGGCCGACCCAAGAGGTCTCGTCGACCACCTGCCCATCTTGCGGATTACATATGTTCAAATACGAGTACAATCAAGTATCCACTTGAAAATTATTTCTCTATTAACTCGTTTTCCACTTCCCATCAACAATTTCTCTCTTCGGTCTTGTCAACTACCGAACCAACTTCTTTCACTCAAGCAATGAAGTCCTCCCATTGGAAAGACGCCATAGCCAAAGAAATTTCGTCTTTGGAAGAAAACAAAACTTGGACGATTACCAGTTTACCACCTGGCAAGAAACCCATCGGTTGTAAATGGGTGTATAAAATCAAATTTAAATCCGATGGCTCCATCGAACGCTATAAAGCACGCCTGGTAGCTAAAGGCTACACCAAAATCGAAGGATTGGATTACAATGACACTTTTGCTCCAGTCGCTAAACTAGTTACTGTTTGTGTCCTTCTCTCCATCGCCGCCATCAATGGTTGGACTCTTCATCAATTAGATGTTAATAACGCTTTCCTTCAAGGCGATTTGAATGAAGAGGTTTACATGAAACTTCCCCCCGGTTTTTCCTCTCAGGGGGAGTCTAAAGTATGCCGACTTCACAAATCCCTTTATGGACTCAAACAGGCCTCCCGTCAGTGGTTTTCAAAATTTTCATCCGTTCTTATCGAATGTGGTTTTTCTCAATCTAAGAGTGACTATTCTCTTTTTACTTTTCGTTCTCACTCCACTCAGATTTATGTTCTCGTCTATGTAGACATATAATTATCACGGGAAATAATGATCATGCTATTTCCCAGTTAAAAGTATTTCTTAATAAGGCATTCTCTTTAAAATATTTGGGCCGCCTACAATACTTTCTTGGTATTGAAGTATCTCGCTCGTCACAAGGCATTTTCCTATGTCAACGGAAATATGCACTTGCTATTCTAAAAGATTCTGGACTAACCGCTGCACGTCCTTCGGAGTTTCCTATGGAACAAAAACTTCGCCTCTCTCCCACCGACGGTACACCATTGGCCGATCCGTCAATTTACCGTCGCCTCATCGGCCGACTTCTTTATTTAACGGTTACACGACCGGATATCACCTTTGCCGTTAATAACCTCAGTCAA
Source organism: Eschscholzia californica (assembly GCF_041429995.1). NCBI lineage: Eukaryota > Viridiplantae > Streptophyta > Magnoliopsida > Ranunculales > Papaveraceae > Eschscholzia > Eschscholzia californica. The sequence goes on along the minus strand of NW_028238472.1, from coordinate 18,351,521 downwards.
TTCATGCAAACACCTAGTCAAGTACACTTAAACGCCGCTCATCGCGTACTACGATACTTGAAAGGTACACTTGATAAAGGAGTCTTCTTATCCGCAAACAGCTTTTTCCACATTACAGGATACTGTGATTCGGATTGGGCTGGTTGTCCTTCAATCCGTAGATCAACTACAGGATACTTTACAATGATTGGGTCCAGCCCTCTTTCTTGAAAATCAAATAAACAACCTACAGTTGCCAAATCTTCGGCAGAAGCAGAATATCGAGCTTTAGCCATACTCACATGTGAATTACAATGGCTCAAGTATTTATTACTTGATTTTGGAATCGATCACTCCGACCCGATGACAGTTTACTGTGACAATCGGGCCGCTCTCCACATTGCTGACAATCCCGTCTTCCACGAACGTACCAAACACATTGAGATAGATTGCCACATCGTTCGTGAAAAGATCAAAGACAACGTCATTGCCACGCGCTTCACCAGTTCAGATAATCAGTTAGCGGATATCTTCACAAAACCACATGGGGCAGAACCGTTCAAGAATATTATTGGCAAGTTAGGCGTTTCTTCCATTCCCGCTCTAACTTGAGGGGGAGTGTTGGAAGGTCTACTCCACTCGGCTAAACCGAGTGGATTAGGTCCACGTTTAGGATAGGATTCCCAATATAATTAGGTTTCCTAGTATGATTAGGATTGTTGTATTTAGATAAACATGATTAGATAGAGATCATAAGAGTTTCATATCTCTAAAACTTCTCCAATGTAAACCTATTTAAAGGGATCCATACATGATGTAAAATACAAGTTGTAGTAAATAAACAAAAGGTATTTACCCATCTCTCTCTCTCTCTCTCGATCAACACTTCATCACCATCACCTCTCGGTTTCACCCGAGAAGCTTCATCATCTACTCTCGGTTATACCCGAGAGCTTCAAGCTATCAACCTCGGCTATACCCGAGAACCTTCATCATCATCCTCGGCTTCAACCGAGAGCTAGCTAACTCATTTCAATCTCTCTCGGTTTTCACCCGAGCTCTCCCTCCATAACTCGGCTTCATACGAGTTTATCACATAGAGGTTTCCACCTCTTCAGCATTACAACCTTAGTCAAGTGATATTTTTTTTTTTTTGAAGACAGTCGAGTGATATTGAGCATGTAACTAAGGCCATAGAATAATCCTTAAAGTGTCTTGAAATATATATATTGTTTTATACTCTTCAATATCTACATTACGTGAGATGGATCCTGGTATATATACTTCCACCAAAATTTAAAATTTAATCTGAAGACCTTATGACCTTAAGAAAGAGTTACCCACCATTGCACCAAAGGGTAGTGGTGCAATTACCTTAGTTTTGAACACAAAAAAAAACGTACGTGACCTAATAGAGAAAAAACCACTGCAATTACCTTAGTCTATAGGCGAAGTTACTAAAAATACAATAACAAGACATGAAATAACTATTATGTCCTTTCAAAACTCAACGTCATTCATTCCTTGCTTTTGTGTTTTTTTACATTTTTTTTCTTTGATACTGTTTTCATCATTTTGTGAGCGTTTTTTCATTTTGTTTTATCAAGTAAATACAAATTACAATTTGTTACTGACGCATAACTTTTTATTTCCACAATATCCTTTATAAAAAGTTTATATTGGGTCAAGTATGGGTTGTTTTCCACATAGCCCCTTGTTTATCACTGGTTTCCTGTCTAACCGTTATCTTTTAGAAGTACATAGATGGTTCTGTTATATATTTTAAAGAAAAAAAACGCTTCATACGCCTGACACCTATATATTATATTTTTCTTTTTCTAAGCACCTTTATTGTTTCTATCTGTATGTTCGACCTCTCTCTCATCGATCTCTCTCTCTCTCCCTCATCGACCTCTCTCATGACTATCCTCCACCATCACAAGAGCCACAATATGTTAAGTCCAAACAAAAAACCCTTTTGGAAAACTAATAGATTCCTTAGAACATCAACATGACAAAAGAGTATAGAATTCACCAAAGGCACTCTTAACAAATTCACAGTTCTGACAAAAGTGTATGATGGTTTTTACCTCCATGTCACATAATGGACAGATGGGCTGAAAGCTTGGTAGAAAGTTGGAGAGATAGTGGTTTAGTGGGAGAATTCCATTAGCTAATTTCCAAAGAGAAGTATTCTCAGGTGTACTCGAAGGTTCCACAATTGTTTCCAACCATAAAAGGTAGTTGTTGTTGGTGTGCTCTGTGCATGGATAAGATGTTTATAGTAAGAGGAAACCAAGAAATCCCCTGATTAAGATAACATCCATTTTTGTTGGTCTTGATGTGCATTAATAGGTATGGTTTGTATTCTTTGTTGGATCTTAGGTGGGAAAAGAAGAGATAGAGTTTGCAAATTCCATTTGTGCTCAGGGGTAATCAGTTGTGAGACCTTAGTAAAGCCAAGAGTATGATATCTTAAACCCAGGATTTGAAGTCCAGGAATCCAAGGGTCAGTCCATATGTTCACTTTTATACCATCTCCTTTGTCCCAAAATATGAAGTTGTCTACACTCTCTTGGTTTCTTTGAATTGTTTTCCAAAACCAGGAAGAAGTGGGTGGGCATGGTCTAGAGGAGAAGGAATACTTGGCTTCTATCAAATCCACCCTAGGTGTATTTCGCTTGGTCTTAACGATCCAATTTAATTTACTTCTGAGAGCCAGATTGTCAATGTTGGTATTTCTCAGACCCAAACCACCCATTGAATTAGGTTTGCATATAAAATTCCAATTTTTGAAGTACATTTTCTTCCTGTTACTTCTAGATCCCCACCAAAATTCCCTCTGAAGGGAAGTAATGGAGTTTTTTTTTTATCTTGAGAGGAAGATCAAAATTGCCATTTGGTATCTAGGGGTAGCAGCCAGGGAGGATTTGATTAATTTCCCCTGCCTGCCTGAGAGAGAAGGTTCCTCTTCCAAATACTGAGTTTTTGGTGAAGTTTATCTAGTAAAGGAAGGAAAAGTCTTATTTTAGATCAGCCAATAAAGATATTGGTTCCTAGGTATGGTTATTCTCTGTTGATCTCTCTGACTTTAAGGATTCTGGAGACAATTTTGCAATGTTTATGATGAGCATTAGCACTGAAGAAAATGCCACTCTTTCGGAAGTTTATCATCTGCCCAGATGCCTCACCAAACTATTTCAGGAGCTTATGGAGTTGATGAACTGAAGGAATATCCATTTTAAGGAAGATAAGACAGTCATCAGCAAAAAACAAGTGAGTGATGATTGGGGCAGAATCGGAAAATTTAAAGCCCTAAATGAGACCATCAGCTTGAGTTTTTCCTAACATTCTGCTCAGAACTTCCATACATATGATAAACAAGTAAGGAGATAGTGGATCTCCTTGCCTTAAGCCTCTAGAAGGAGAGAAGGAAGGGCCTGGGTTTGAGAAGGACAGAGGTTGAGTGGTGGAAATGCATTGGGATATAAGTGAACAAAATGACTCAAAAAATCCAAGCTTAAGTAGTATGTTCTATCAAAAGCTTTAGACATATCAAACTTAATCCCCATGTATTTTTTGTTACCTTTCAAGTTCTTCATAGAGTGTATAACTTCAGAGGCTATAATGATGTTATCAAATCCATGCCTACCAGGAACAAAGGCATTCTGATATGGGTTGATGAAGCTGTCTAGGTGAGGCTTTAGTCTATTAGCAATGATCTTGGATATGATTTTATAAGTGGTGTTACAGAGGCTAATAGGTCTAAAATCTGATGGGGTGACAGGGGACTTAGTTTTTGGTACGAGAGCAATATGAGTTTGATTCAAAGGGCTAGGTAAGTGATGGTTTTGAAAAAAATCTTGAACCATGTTGATGACGTCCTCAGCCACTACTTCCCAGTTCTGATGGAAGAAGGATGAAGAGTACCATCAAGACTAGGTGCTTTTCAGCCTTGAGATGGTGAACCACCTGAGCTATCTCATCAGGAGTTGGTATTGTTGTAAGGTTGGTGTTTATCTCCATAGTGATTAGAGGGTGAAATATCTCCTCAACGAAATCAGCTGGAGGGGGAGAAGAGAATTCAACATATCTCTTAATGCAGTATGGTCTACAATCCACTCTCCTTTTGGACTTTTTAAACCCTTGATTTTATTATTTCTCTGTCTGGAGGAGGTCATAGCATGAAAAAATTTGGTTTTTCGGTCTCCTAGAGAGATAACATTATCCCTAGATTTTAACTTCCAATACATTTTTTGTTCATCTAGCAAGTGATTTAGAGTTCCCAATAAAGTTGAATACTGTTAATGATTAGGGCAGTTCTCTAGAAGCAAGGAGGTTTTGCTGATGTTGGTTTGAACTTTGTTATAATGGTTGATAAAAGAGGTTGAAGATCCATGAGTTTATTATGGACAAGGATGGAAGGATGGTCAGTTCTGTTCTTACTAGCGGTGGGAATCGGTCCGGGTCGGGTTCATGTTATTCATCGGGTCGGGTCGGTCGGGCTTTGAAACTCTCTGTCCAGTCGGGCTTTCGGGTTTAATCGGGAGGGTTATTTAAAAAAACCTAGTCTCCAAAACCCGTCCAAGTTCGTCAAATTTTTTGGGTTTTTCGGGTATCGGGCGGTTGAGTATCGGGTTTTCATCAGTTTCAAAATATCTCGATCGAAATCACCAAAATATTTCTATTCCGATAATACCGAAATTTCTATCGAAACTAGAACTTAATTAAATATCTCTTAACAATGTTGTGTCAAGGGCACTCCTGACTTAGACAACAATATATGTATATATATCTACATTATACACTTCAAATACTTTAAAAATATATCTATATTATACACTTCAAATACTTTACAAATATATCTATATATAAATGTTATACATGCATACATGAATACATACAAGCAAGCATACATATAATGTGCATAGGTATTATCATATAAGTGGATGACATTATGAAGCAGGTTATGTCGGGTATTATCGGGCAGGTTCGGGCGGGATGCCGGGTAGCACTTCAAAACCCGTACCTGATCCGTTAATTTCATCGGGTCGATCGGGTTAAACCCGCCTTCGAGTTTCGGATACCTGCGAACTCTAACGGACTCGAGTATCCGCGACGGGTTTCGAGTTTAGGGACTTTTTTTTCCAACGGTAGTTCTTACTCCAGAAGTAATTAGAACTCAAAAAGTAAAAGAAGGGAAAGATGGAATTTCTAACGTGGAGTCAAACTTGACGTGTAGTCGTTAGGAAGTGGGTCCTACTTGCTTTGTTTATGATTGACGACATGTATAAGGAATTAAATCGGGATGGATTTTGTACATGATTCTACTAAAGGGTCCCACCCAATATTTATGTCCTTTCGATTTTTTTTTGTTGAACTTATGTCCTGTCGATTTGGTGAAGAATTTGGGTGTCTAACATGAGTAAAACTTGGGTTGCCAATTAGGTCCAAATTGGGTTTCCAACCAGAATCAAATTGGACACCAATATGGCCGACCCAAATACTTACACAAAGGAGGGCAGCAAGTTGAATAGTTGATCAGTGAAGGGGTTTCATGTTGTCTCCTGTGACCGGACTCAGATTTTTTTTTTGTGGGGACACATTTCTTTATAATAAATATTTGTAAATTGTAGAAAGTTTCGATGTGACATTCAAATAAGTAATTTATTCATTTTATATAAATAGAATATATATAAATTTTATGTGAAAAGAATAAGAGTCATTTATACCTTGAAAAAACATCACCAGTATTTACGTTCAGGGGCGTGGTCGAAGGGGTGCAGCCGCCGCACCAGGCCCCCCTCTATCCAGGGGCCCCATTCTAGGTAGTCGTAGACAAGGGTACTATAGTACATACGTCAATCCCTATAACAACATAAGGTGTTGCTCAGTTGGTGCTTAACCTTATTTACACTTAAGTTGTCCGGAGTTTGGAACCACGCCCAAACGCACAACTTTATTATGTCTATTATTTAAGTTTTACCAGGTTAAGTTCTATAGGCGCCCCACCATTAGAAAAATTTGGTGGGCTCCATCTTCTGTAGGCACAAGCCCACTTTTATAATTTCATAACTTTATAGATACTCTAAAGGCTACTACCACGTTTCCATTTTCTAGTTTCCACCACTAGTCCCTATAGGCGTCTGATGTCATTTTAAAGTTTAACTGCTGTCCAAACTTTATCCTCACGTCCCTCCCTCCCTGAGAGCATCTCCAATGGGACACTCTTACAAACACTCTAAAAATCCTAGTTGTCAAGGGGTAATAGAGATTCTCTTTCCTAAATGTCAATATAGAGACACTCTAATTGTTGTTGGTCTCCAATGGAGATCTCTAAAGTGTCTATACTTAATACACATGTGCTTCTTCAATTCAATAGATAAAAAGTAGTTGAAAAGCAAGATTTTCTATTGGTTGAAAATTAAAAGTAACACTTAGAGAGTCTCAAGTAGACACTCTCATTTTAGAGTTTTTCTCTCTAGACACTCTATAATAAATGTGTCCACCTCATATTAGAGTGTCTAATAAAGTGTTCCATTGGAGATGGTTTTTTAACAAAAACTCCAAAAAGTCTATGTGGCACTCTAAGTGTTAGAGATTGAGCGTCCCATTGGAGATGCTCTAATATACATAATTTCTATGAGCATCTAATTTTTTGAGGGATTGGGTTAACCATCCAAATTTCACTTTAATAAATTCACGTCCCTCCCTCCCTAATATACATAATTTCTATGAGCATCTAATTTTTTGAGGGATTGGGTTAACCATCCAAAAGGAGGGAATAAATAGGTTTCCCATCCTAGGTAGCCAAAAAATGAAAGGCAGGTCCAAAGAGTCAGGTTGGGAAAAAAAATGACGAAATGACCCTTGGAAAACAAAGTATTCACGGTTTATGCCATCGAAAATTACAAAATTGCCATCGAAATTTTCTTGGGAAACGAATTTTTTTTTTTTTCTGAAAAAGAATCTTACAACCCGTCCATCAGAATCTGTACTGTTCAGAAATTTACGGAATTGCCACCGAATAATTCCGGGGAAACAAAATTTTTTTTGAAAAATTGTCTGACGCACCGTGAAATTATTTTATTTACTGAAAATTTTCTTTTGTACTAGACACTTTTGTACCGGGAAATTATTTTATTTATCAGAAATTTTCTTCTGTACTAGACACTTTTGTATCGGGAATTTGACATTTCGTTTGAAAATTTCAAAATTTCAAAAAAATTTGAAAATTTGAATTTTCTTGTGTATGGGAAATTATTTTATTTACCGGGAAGAGATGGTTTGCTGAGCGGGAATTTGAAATTTCGTTTGAAAATTTCAAATTTTCAAAAATTTTGAAAATTCTTGTGTACGGAAAATTATTTTATTTACCAGGAAGAGATGGTTTGCTGGGTGGGAATTTGAAATTTCGTTTGAATTTTCAAAAAAGTTTGAAATTTTGAATTTTTTTGTGTACGGGAAATTATTTTATTTACCATCTAGTTTTTTTTTTGTCAGGAAACGTCAGCATGTCCCGTCTAAGGGCAAGAGGGAGATAAAAAAATCAGGAAACAATGAGCTGTCCTGACATTTGGACTGAAAACTCATTTTTTGGCAAGGTTGGATTTATTTTAGTTTTACCCCCCAAATATTGGACCTTGCACTAAAAAATCCCTAATTTTTTATGTCACTTATATGAGCATATTTGCTATAATTTATATTTGCAACCATTTGTATTTCATAATATTTTTATTAAAAAAATGTTTTAGACAAAATATCAATCTATTATATCACATGTACTTTTTTTTTTCTATTTCTTACACCAGTATAAGAAGGGCCCCACATAAAAATTCGCACCGAGCCCAGGAATGTCGGCCACCCCACTGTTTATGTTCATAAGAAGTTAAGAAAATGGAGCATAATAATTTTAAAAAAATTATGGAATATATATATACATAAGAAATAAAAGAAAAATGAAAGCATAAAAATAATATGTAGAAAAAAATAGTTGGAACAAAATTTAGTTGTGATTATAATAAAATAGGGTGAAAATCAATTTTGTAAACAAAAAAAGGTAAAACGAAAATGATTTGGAATTAGGGAATGGGATCTCGCAGGAGTAATATACAGTGCAAAGTATAATTAGTTAAAGTGCAGGGCCAAAAAAGAGTACTTATAAAAAAGACAAATAAAAAATGGGTAATTTTTATATAGGTCAAAATAATATAGAAAATAAGTGAAAAAGCATACAACAATTGAAAATTATTATTTAGATCAAAAAGTGTGCAAATACTAAAATACCCTTTTTTGTCATTTTGTTTAACCAAATTCTTTTATTTTTTATTTAAACTTTAAAACGATATAACTTTTGTTTGAGATGTCGGATTTCTATTATTAAAGGGAGCCCACATTGCGGTGTGGGGCACGTGCCCCCAATGTGGGTCCGCCCCTGGTTGTCTATTTGGTTAGATTCGATTTTGACTGTTAAATAAACTTGGAGATACAAGCATCTGCAAAGAAGGAAACTTCTCCGAAAGAAACTTGAGGATCACAGATATAATTCTATTAATTGGATAACCGAAAGAGGAATCCTAATATTTCACAACTACGTAATAGTAGTTTTAATCCAACACGGTAGATCTCAACCGCCTCATCAACACCACCTACCAACAGTCGGTTAAAGCAACCTATAAAAGATAATTAACTTGCCTCAAAGAACGCACATACCAACTCCAAGAGTAAGCTCGCAACTCCATAAACTCGAGTTCACTCAATACTTATTGTCTTGAACGTCATAGAGGTTTTCAAGTTCTTTCCAGATTTTGCTCCCAAGATTATGAGCAAAGCATGGTTCAACATAGTAGTCTCTACACCTTGACTGATTTCAGGAAGACAAATTTTGACATCAACAGGTTTGAAGTAGTAAACCCTCCTTTTCTGATTTATAGAGAGATAAACGATAAGTAAATACTGACTATCAGTATTCCTTCTTTCATTTGTAACCGAGTTAGACAAAAAAGAAAAAAGAATATAGAAGAATGAAAAGAAGAATACTGAGTCGAGGCGAGAATACTGACTACCAGGACCAATAGTTAGGTTGTATGCCTTATGATATAACGACTATCATTTCAGAGTTACAATGGTACTTTAATGTTCTGAAAGTAGGCGAAGCTTAGGAAGTAATATGAGCTCCTTGATCTTCTAGACACTTGAATGCTTATAAATTCACTCAAATGATTCTTTCTTCGAAATCTAGACATACTAGAATATTTCTGAAATCAGAAATATGTTCTGGACACATTTGGAGTATTAAATTTAGAAGGAAAAAAAAAGAATGACTTTTAAAATGAGTTTTAGAATGAATTTGGATCTTTTATATAGGAAACTGATGATGCACAAATTGTCAAGTCATTGATTAACGTTAGTAAGGCTCTACTTGATACGTGGAAAAATCGGGCTGAGAAAGTCGTTTCCTAAGAAAATCGGATTTTTGTTGTTTGATTGGACAAAGAGTGTTAAAACCAAATTCTGATGAGAAAAAACGTCTGTTCCCATGTTATACATGTGAAAACAACTTTCTCACTCTCTTTAATTCGCGTTACCTCTCTGTAAACTTTTCCTCCTTTTTATCTCTAAAGTCTATCTCTATCTTGGATATTATCTCTCAATGGTCGATCCTCCAACACTAAATGGCATCTAGTTCAAGCAAAAATAATTCCCCATCTAATTAAATCCTTCTGCATCTTGGATTCAGTACCTCTCTCATTTGATTTTTTTTTTTTACCTTGAAACCATACTCAACCGATGCAAGGGACAACAATAAAGCAGTTCTCTTCGATGGAATGGAGGAAGGAAAATTCAGGGTACATCATACTCTTCTCATGAAATTGATGAACAAGAAAATGACAGAATAATAGATGGATTGCAAGATAAAGTCCTTACCCTTAGAATAACTCATAACCATGAATGGAATTTAGGCCAAACTTATTGACATTATCGTCGGGGAACTTTTCTATGGACTTGAATTAAGTCAATCATGGTCACTAGAATGAATTAGATTTAGGTCATAAACAAATTCTTGAAGTTGATCATGGGCTTAGATGGGAATCAGGAACATCAATTAGTACTTCCTACTCTTAAGTATGACAGGCAACCATAAAAACCCAAACTTGAAAATAGAATTAACACCAACTGGAGAACCCTAACCCTAAATTAAATTAGAAAATAACCTCAATCTAAAGGCACCTCATTTTCCTACTACTACTACCCTATCAAACACTGAAAACTTAAATTCACATGTTCGAAGTTTGATTTTCTTTCCTATCAGAAAAAGGTTGATTTTCTTACTCAGACATTCCCATGTAACAAACCGACTCTAAGTAAAAAATAGACCAGAAATCCAATGGGTCAACCCGGTTTAAAGGCAACAGGACTGCTGGACCGGCCACGATCCGCCACTTACGCACAAAACTGGGGGGTCGGCCAAGATCAACTAAGAAACTCCAGCCCGGCTTCACCCAGAACACAATCAAGTCAGTCCTGAGATTCTTCAAAAGAGTAAGGGGGGTCCAGGTAAGCAAGACTGATGCCTTACGCCCTAAACTGGGAAGGCAGAAGCGCGCCGCACGACTTAATCCCAAATCTTCCTAAAAGATCTCAGTCGGTTAAAGATCCTAAGTGTTTAAGCAACTTGGGCTTCAAGAGTCTCAAAGGAGGAAACATCTCCTAGAAGATCTCACCTTGGCAAGATATCTACGAAGTATCCTTGAACATAAGAACTTCTATTTATCCTAGATATGAGATAAACCAAAAGGGAAACCCTAACTACGAACAGTAGTGTACTTCCCAAATGCTGGATCCTAACCGCCTCATGTACACCGTCTGTCACAGCCGATCCAATTCGGTTTATAAAAGGGCATCACATCACCTTCTTCAAGGTAACTTCACCTAAGTTGAGTAAGTTCAATACATTCTAAAAGGATCGGTCAATATGCATTATTTTACTGCAAAGGGCACCCTGACTGTCTTAAGCGTCGGAGCGGTTTCCGAACTCTTTGCAGGTTTTCCCTTAGGTTTCTAAGGAGCAAGAAGGGGAACATGAAGAAGGAGTATCAATCACCTTCACGGAGTATCTATTCATAACAGACATTGTCATGCATCAAGTCTCGATTCTTTGTTTGATTAACAGAAACCGATTTTGGACATCAACAAGTGGCGCTAGAAGGAGTGCAGAACTCCAACATTATGATCCATTCGGTAACCCGATCGAATCCTTATTTATCTAAAACTAACTAGTTCTGTTATTAGTCTTGCTGCTGGTTCTTCAAAAAAGGAGTCTATTCTTTTTCATGAGTTGCAAGGGGTCCAACTTGGGCTTTATTTGGCTCTAAAACATCATTGCTCCAAAGTGGTTATAGCAACAGACTCGATGGTGGTGTCCTCCTTGCTTGCAGATAAGAGTAAGCTTCCCCCCTGGGAGGTGTGGTATATTTGGTTGCAGATTCAGCAGCTATGGGACTCATTCCAGCAATGTAGTATTCATCATGTGGTGAGGGAGCTTAATTAGGCTGCAGATTTCCTTGCCAAGATCAAGCCAGTGGGTGTCATTGAGCTCAAAGCTAGCAGGCTCCCAATGGAGTTAAGTCAGATCATTAAAGATGATAAGAATGGAAGAATTAGATTGAGGAAATGCTGGCACTAGTGCCTTGTCTTTTGTAGTTTTTTCTTTTGCTTTTGCTTGTGCTTTTTAGCTTGTTGTTCTTGGGTCTGGGCCCTCTCCCTGCTTATTAATGCAAAAAAAACTATGTCTTCGGAAAACCACACACCCATTGGGTCCCAGATGGGACCCCTCTCCATAGAGGAGTTAATATCTGAGATAGAACAACTCAAGGCAGACAAGTTGCAAAAGGAAGAGGAGCAACAGCTTCGGGAAAGCCTCCGTAAAGCTGGAAAGGAGGCGAGGTCAACTTGAAAGGAACTATTTGCAGAGGAAAAAATAGAAAAGATAAAGATCCTTTCCCGCAAGCTCTTTTCCACACCGGTTATCGCCTTCACAACCCGAGCAGATGCAAATCAAATGAACGCTCTTAGCTAGCTATACCTGAAAAGAGAGCTGGACCTAGCCAGGGTATTGAACCCAAATCGGCCATACATACCAAGGCCATTAGGGAGCGGGCCAGGAGCCACAGGCGATCCAATCATCAGCGACATACTCGTACACTAAATGACAGAACTAACCAGGATCCGGGAAGAGAAAAATACTTCAGCAAAAGCAAAAGCAGTAATAAACCTTCCTCCTCTGTGCACAAACATACTGGAAGCTCCGTAGTCAGAAAACTTCAAGTGTCCCAATCTCGAGCATTACAATGGAATGGAGGACCCAATAGTATTCCTAAATCACTACATCTCGTTGATGAGTTTGAGCACGCTCGACCAGAACGTGTAGTGTGTAGTTTCCGCCACAGTCCTGAAAGGGCTAACGCAAGCATGGTACCAGAGGCGGAACAAGGATTTCAAATCAGGGGAAGCAAACCTCTGACTTGAACTTGACTTTTTTTTTTTATACTTACGAGCATGTAATATTATATAAATTGTACCCTACTTTCAATTATATTTGATATGTTTTCAATCATTCCCCTCACATGTATTTTTATTCACTAATGATAATTGGGAAAATTAACTGAGTAAGGTGATACCTCTTGAGAATGAAACATCTTTTTTTTCTTTGTCATATATCCGAATAATTGCAACTTGCAAGTATGCTATATTTTGAATTTGGTACCTGTTAAAAAAAATATTCCGTAAAATATAACAGAACAAGAGCTAATTTGAGACAGTCAAAATGGAAAAAATAATTTAACGACTAAAAACTTCATATAACAGTAAAGAAATTCCAAGTAAATGTTTCATTAATCATTGTTAACTTGTCAAAAAAAAACTAGAAAAACACAAAATAGACAAAAGATATACTAAAAGCTATTAGGAAACCAACATGGCACTACTTAAGATACAAATTTTCGTTACTTGAGGTGTGCCCTTCGGTTTTTTAAAGAATAAAATTCATCTATTATTGAATCTGAATCAATCTTTTCAGCAACTTCTCTCTCAATGTGTATGATCATGCAATCTCTAAGAAAGTCTTCCTCCATCTTGGTGCGAAGTTTTGTTTTAACAAGTTTCATTGCTAAAAATGCTCGCTCAGTAGTCGCTCTAGACACTGGTAGAGTTAGCACTAGACGAATCAATTTATAGATCAAATTGTAACACTCTGACTTCTTTGTTTCAACTAAGCGTCTGCACAACTCTGAACTAGTACGCAAATCCTGAAATTCAGGATGCTTAAGATCATCAAGCTCGTAATGTTGCAACTGGCATCTCAACTGTTGAAGAAGCTGGAGGAGGTTGTTGTTAAACAACATTAGAAGTTGAAGGTGCATTTGCTTTTGTTTTGTTACCCTCTCTTGGTTTAAAGTATGAATCTATTGTTTTTCGCCGTTTATTGCTTTATGCTCTTGAGGAGTTTCCGACATTATGTCTAAAAAAGAAAATTTAGAGTTAAGTTTGGAGCTATATAATGATAGCAATAATTGATCAAGTTAAAATCATTTAACTAGATACTAGATAGATAAGAACGAAAGAAGTAAAAGATACACAAATTAAGTTCACCAACAATAATCAACTACTTACCACACCAATTTGAAACCAAATTGTTTATTCGACTAACTAGTAAGTACATTATCTAGGTTTGAGGTTTTGAATATGAAATTCAACTTTTGAACCACCTTCTAGTATTCACTAATCAATAATCACCTATTCATCATACTAAATAAGGAATCAAATTATTTGTTTGACTTAAATAGCAAATACCTTATCTAGGTTTAAGGTTTTGAGACACTAACTTATATGAAATCCTATTTGAGTCAAATTCTTTTACATAAGTTTTTTATGAAGTATGAACTACCTATGTTTTGCATTGGTTTTCTTATCTAAAGATCAAGGTAAAATAATTTGGAGAAAGAAACAACAAAACCCTAGATTCAATTCTTGAGAGGTTAAGAACTTAAAATAACATAGAACAATCAAACCTCAAAAGAAAAAAAAACCTAGAATCCTAAAATAATCTAGAAAAAAGAAATTAAAACGAATTAGTTTTTGATTACCTTAATGAGTAATGATTGAATCAATTGAAATACTAAGAATTTTGATCTTGAACACTCCCTCCCAATCTTCCCAAACCTTCTCCAATACCACACATTTTAAAAAAAGTAAAATTACGAAAATACCCCTGCTCTGTTATAGAAATTGCAAAACCGCCCAGAGGCAATTGCCCCTTCTTGCCCTCACGTGGATCCGCCCATGCATGGTACCAAGCTCTTGAAGCCGGTTCAATAAGATCTTTCGACGACTTGGCGCAGGCTTTCTGCTCTCCTTTGAGAGGGAGCAAGATTATAAGAAGAAAAGCTGAAGATTTATTTAACGTCATCCAAGGAAAAAACGAATCCCTAGCCGATTACTGGTAGAGATTCCGAAACCTTATGGTACAGGTTCCTGATCTTGATCAGAAAATCGCTTTTGTTCGCTCTCAAACGGTGTCTAAGGCAGGACGACATCGTCCGAGAAGTCTTTAACAATGAACCCAATACTCTAGGAGAACTCGTAGAAAAAATGCAGCGCTTCATAAGGAAGGAAGACAACTATAAAAGGATGAAGGAAGTCGCTGGAATCACATACGATTCCGATCCACCATGGAGGGAAAAACGAGAAGAAGCCATGCATGTCAAAGAACGGGAGCGAAACAAGCGAGGAAGACCGATTTCTCTTCTTTCACCTCTTTGACCCAAAAAAGGGAAGAAATCTTACAAATCCTCGTCAAGAAAGACAAAGTACAGCTACCCAAACCCAAGGAAGATAAGGAAGATTTCGGACCCAGAGACATGACAGCCTGGTGCCATTTCCAGCGAAGCTATGGTCATTAAACCGATAATTATCGTTATCTCAAGAATCTGATAAAAGAGCTTGTAAGGAAGGCAGAACTCGATAAATATGTGAATAATGAGTACCAGTCTCATGAATATAAGGTGAAGACCTTTTGGAAAAGGAAGGGTCGGGTCCGGACTCGACACCAACACCCACTCCACCTCGGCCAAAAGGGTTGACAAAGAGAAAGGACCTGAGGAAAATACGGGAGTGATAGGCAATATCAACATCGTAGCCATAGGACCAGCCCTCGGTGGAGATACAAAAGGTGCTCGGCGTAGATACCCCAACGAAGCCAAAACACCTCCAACCCTGTTCATAAAGCCCGCAGTGGAGGCACCACCTATAATATTCACAAATGACGATCTGATAGGTAAATCACACCGCACACTGATCCATTGGTGACAACAACCTTGATAGCCAACTAGACTATCGGGCAGATCCTTGTTGGCACCGGTAGCTCGACCGAAGTCACGAGCCGAGCTTGTCTCCGAAAACTCGGGGTAAGCTCTCAATACTTGAAACCTTTTAAATCTTACTTGTCAAGTTTCAGAGATAAGCAGATCGCCACCGATGGGATCGTGTCTCTGCCCATGACTATCGGAGACGGAACGACCAACAAAGTGATGATGTTAAACTTCACCGTGGTTGAAAAGCTACGCGCTTACAACGTGATCTTGGCAAAATACTTCCTTAGGGAATCAGGGGCCGTTGTCTCCATAAATCACTTCATGATGAAGTTCCCAATCCCGGGAATGAGCCTGGTAGGAACCATAAGGGGAAATCAAAAGATGACCCGAGAATGCTATTTAGTTTCGATCCGAAACTGTAAGAAAGAAAAGCTGACACCCTTGGAGGATTCCGAAGACGAGCCGGAATATGGAATCCAATACAATGATCCCCACTGCGAACATGGTAGAATAAGTCGTCCAGGTATGATGATAACTCTATAACTATTTCATCTTAGTTTCTTTTTAAATAAAGTCAATAGGCTGTAACGTGGCCTCAAAGCTACCAAATCTATTATCAAGGGGAAGTCCTAGTCAAACTAGTCGTGCTCAAGCCGACGAAACTGCACTGGTAGCTCAAGCCACGACCAGGGGCCCTAGGAGAAGTCCTAGTCTAAACTAGTCGTGCTCAAGCCGACGAAACTGCCCCGGTAGCCCAAGCCACGACGAGGGTCTAAAGAGAAATCCTAGTGTAAAATAGACGTGCTCAAGCCGACGAAACTTCCCTTGTAGCCCAAGCCACGACCGAGGGCTCAAGGTGGAGCCCTAACTGAAAATCAAATCAAGGGGGAGCCTTAGTCAAAACTGAGATCAAGAGGGGAACCCTAGTTGAACCTCAAAATAACTAACAAGGGGGATCCCTCGTTAAAACTTAAAATGGCTCCGACCACACAATCGATAAATAGATCACAAACTTATAAACAGGGCTAACTAAGTGTTTGTTTTGCAGAAGGAGTTAGTGAGTTAGGTCATGCATATTAATTAGCATAGTCCTAATTCGAATTTTGATTTGCAGGGAAGGACATTCATGCCAAACGTAGTAAGCCTAGGAAAATTGCATTAGTAAGCCTAGGGTTAAGCTAACAGATTAACGAGTTTTGTTTCTCTGTGTGGAATAATTTAAATAGGAGAAAAATATTATCCATTCAACACTAATAGAAGCGATACAAGGATTGGTGCAAGTAAAAAGACAAGAAGGAAAATTAACAGACACTCAGAAACTTCAGAGTCCCTTTTCGGGGGGGGGGGGGGAGAAGGGTTCTGAGGACCACCGAATGGTGTGGGTAAACGGAGAAATAGAACCCTCATCAAAATCGTCGCCCACCACCATCACCGATCAACAGCCTCACCATCCCACTCGTCATCACTAAAGGGAAGGCTCTCCTTGATTCCCCTTTTAAGAGCAAGAGAAGAAACAAGCTCGACTTCTTTATCCTTGTTGATCTGGCAAAGAGGAAGAGACCCACCAGGGGCATAGAAGCGACGAGCACATTTCCAGGCAGCCTTGAAGCCTAATTTGTGTTGTTTCTTCGAACAACCCGAGAATTCGTCCCCACTCTTGAAGTCGGTAATCATCCCCTCCTGGCAGAACGATCCAAATTGACATCCTGGGTCGTCATCCCCATTGCAAAGAGTTTCACCTTTCATCATCACCATTGCAAAGAAAAATCGCTCAAGGAAATCTCGGATATAAACTCGAACATGGGCCTCATCTTGAAGTAACAGAAGTCAAGGAGCTAACGAAGAAATAGCAAATAAGGAGAATCACTGGAAAAAGTTGTCCTTGAAGAAAACTTAAAACCAAAGGAAGCTATCTATAGTGGCGAAAGAAGATCAAGGGATCCACTCAACAAGAGAGATGAAGTAAAGAAAGAAAAATAATCGCGCCTTGGTAACATACCAAGTTATCATTATTGGGCGTCAAATCGAAACAGACCGACTCAGAGGAAGAGTTAATGAGACTCGACAGGACTCGTTCATTCCCCTAATCAGAGAACGCCACGTACCCCACGCATGGCAATAGTGGTAATGTGGGCAGTTACTCAAAATATCAACGCTGAAAATGCATGATCAGAAGATCAAATCTGTGACGTCACTGAATCAAGAGGAAAAGCGGAAATATATTTGCCAAGGCGCGAAATCAAAACGTGTCACCCGTAAATCAACACAAGGGCGAACTTTTCAAAACCCTTGGATAGGCTCACTACAATAAGAACAACCCTAACAAAAGAAGACTACACCAGCTCAGCAGAGATCAGTTTCATGACAAGCAAAACAGCTCAACCAAAGTCAGCTCTAGAAAGCGAAGTCCAATCACATGGAAAGATGTTTTTTTTTACTTTAAACATGAAAACACGTAAGAAACATGTTCTTCTGGGAAAGCTTAAAAGGTAGAAACAAGTACGAAACATTTCCTCATACTCTCTTTTTAGATAATCTTCAACCTCATCATTTTTTCCTTAATTTGTGCTTATTTACTAAATTAATACTTTGACTGATGATTAGCAACTTCCTCATCTAATCTTTCTATAGCTAGGTAAGCAAGAAGGGTGTTGTATTTACTGATCAAACCTAGCTCTCAAAGCACATTTTAAGCTCTGAAAGATAAACCTAGCTATTAGATCTATAAATAATCCCCAACACTTGATAGTATAAAGTTATTAAAAACCTTTTACATATGATCTTCCACAACCAACAGTCTGAAAGATAAACCTTTTACATATGATTTTGAATTTTATCTTCATATTAACCAAAAACTGAAATGACGTAGTTTCGAAAACAAAAAAAATCAAGATAACAATAAGCTTTTAAAATTTAAATTGTCTGAATTGAAATGGGATAATAGGGATACATACTCAAACTTAGGTGCTGTTTGTTTTTTTTTATTTTCAGATCTGAAATCTGAATTGGATGCAAATTCAGATTTCAGATGTTTGTTTTTTTTATTTGGTAAGATCTGAAATGTAGCTGAATTTTTTTGATATCTGAAATGGCTGAAAAAAGATCCACAAATTTCAGACTTAAAAACAAGTCTGAATTGGGAGTCCAACATCTGAAAAAGTCTAAATGACAATAATACCCTTACAATATCTAAGAAATAACATCTCTATCTTCTTCTTAATTTTCACTGTTAACCTCAAACACATCACCGTCGACCACTGCCGACCACCGCCGACCACTGCCGACCACCGCACACCACTGCCGACTATCACATTCTCTCCCTTTTTCTCATACATCACAAATGATAAAAATGGAACCCTAGAAATCGGCAATAAAATGAAACCATGATGATAGATCTGGGATCTTTGCTATTGCTCCCATGGGTTGAGTCCAACTCTGACCTTGAAATCTAATAACAGATCGAGATTTTACAAGATAATCCATTGGACCCACTTCTTCAAGATGGTTTTTTCTTCCTGTTGTTGTTGATGATTAGAGAAGAGCTTTGGGGAAGAATAATGGAGGTTTCTTCTGCACCTACAGAATGTTTTGTAGATTTGGAGAGATGGGTCCTTTAATTGCTGCATATTTCTCTGATTTGGCAGGAAATTTCTTTATGGTTTTCTGAAGAGATGGACTTTCAGATTGGTTTGGAGAGAGGTTGAAGAGATGGACTTTCAGATTCTAGGGTTTGGTTTGGAGAGGTTGAAGAGTTTAGGGTTTGTTTTGGGTTTAATGGGATTGGTTATATAGGAGAGAGAGAGAGAGAGAGAAAAGAGGGCTTGGGAGAGAGGAAGGAATAAATAATGGTTGTCTATGGCAAAGGTTTTTGTACTAAAGGTAAGGGTATAAAAGTCATATTTAGAATTCAGACCCATGAATTCAGATGGAAAAAACAAACAATTTACTTATGCATTTTCAGATTCAGAATTTTCAGATTCAGTTTTTTTCAGATTCAGTTTTTCAGATTCAGACTCAATAAAAAAAACAAACACAACCTTAGCTTGTGATAGATTGTCTGAATTGAAATGGGATAATAGGGATACATACTCAAACTTAGCTTGAGACATCTCTGTAATACGCAACATCCACTCTGTTCTACTAGTATTGTTACGTAGTGATCCGTTATTTCTTGGTAAAATACTGTAAAACAGATTGAATTATCAGATAAAGCCGAAATTTGGAAAACAACACATCTTTTGAAGGTAATAAATCGTAATATAAGAAATCTCAAACCATATATTCAAACTCAAACCACAAAATAAACAAAAAGTACTACCTGCAGGCAGAGAGCAAACAAATGTTATCTATACCAAGAAAATACAAGCAGAGATTATTAAGGTGAATAACCATAACAAGAACCATTCGACATCCTAAAAATAATGAATCATCTGAAACCCTAAAATGTAAGAAGAATCTATTAACAAAACCTGAGGGAGAAGAGATTTCATCGATTTTTTCACTTGCATTCCTCCTAAAACAAAAGTTTGAATAAGTAAAATGTATTACTTACCTGGAGAATATGAAAACCCTAAAAAATCGAAAGAGAGAGACGGTGGAAAGTGGAGAGGTGCAGGAGAAGAATAAAGAGTTTGTAACTGAAATTAAACGGGAGACTGTAAATGTAGAACGTTAATGGTTCGGTACAGGTAACGGAAAAATTGAAGATGGAGAGTGAGGCGTCAGGGTTTCAGAGAGGGAAAAGAGATGAAAGATGATGGGTTTTCATTGATCTAGATCGTCCAATCATTCTTCAACGACCTGGATTAGAATAATATGCAGAGGGTTTTTTGTGTATTTATAATGAGTGGGTGAATAAATCAGAGCGGGTAACCGATCAAAGGGTGGCGATCCTATCAAAATCGCAACGAATGGCTAGATTTGTGTTTCGGCTTGTCCCAGTCAGCAAAAAACTTTGCATTTTACATAATATATACTCCCTCCGTCCCATATTGAATGACCTAATTTCTATTTTGGGTTGTCCCATTTTAGTGTCCTGTTTCTAAAAATAAAGAAAAGAACTTTTCGCTCTTTCCAACAATACCCATTACTATAAATTTAATGACAACTTTATTTAAAAGTAAATTCAACTTTTTCATTGTAAATTACAAAAGTTAATGAGGTTACAATTGGAAAGACCATGTTATTTTTTAAAGTCAAACTCCAATTAATGATGTTCCCTTAAAAAGTTGGATTTTCAAAATAGGTCATTTTTTTGGGACTGAAGGAGTATATATATATAAACGTAACTCCATTAATCACAATTTGTAGGTATTATTTTTATTTGTCTACTTAAGCCTTTTTTTAAATCTAGTTCGTCTATTATAGTGTGGTCGATAATATTTGACTCTAGTGGATGTTCCTTGACCCATATTGGTGACAAAAAAGTAGAAAATAGTCGTATGGGTATATTCGTTAAACTAGGGAGCCAAGCGCGAAGCTGGTCATAAACTTGAGGGTCATTTAAGAAATAACCCAAATAATTGTTTTGTATCCAAATGAATAAATATTTAGTGCCCCATAAGTTAAGTCTGGTGTAAATGAGTCCAGATTAGCATAGTTCAAATTATAGATCAAATTCATCCAATATATACACAGATCATTCTACAGATACATCATCAACTGTTGGATCTTGAAGCATTGAAGGAAAGAAGAGCTTGAAATACTCCTATTATTCACTAAAATATCTCTTATCACAGTATGACCAATACTAGAACACAAAGAAAGCAATAGAAAACAAGATTAGAGAACGAATCCAAAACATAAGTAAAATAAAAACGTCCAGAAATAAGCTAATTAAGCAGTCTTCGGTAAGGTATTGGCGATGTCAATGACAAAACGATATCTAACATCCGCTTTGGCAAGACGTTCCATTGCAGTGTTGACATAGTCCATTGAAATAACCTCAACATCGGCTGTTATATTGTGTTTTGAAGCAAAATCAATCATTTCTTGCGTCTCTGCCAGTCCTCCAATTAAACTTCCTCCTACCATCTTCCTTCCTGTTTAGAATCAACTTCTTTCATGAGTGGTGAATTTGTAATGTCAGCGGAAGTTTTATGCGTGAGATCGTTAGTACCATATTGTTTATATATTGAACTAGGATAGTAGGATAGGTAGCCGAGGTGATGGAAGGGGGTCCATGCCCACCGGAAGCCTTCTACTATATGGAACTAGGGTAGTGGCCTTGGATGGTGCCCAAATGAAGGAACATTAATCTGATATTGGGGCAAGTGTTACATAAAATTTGTGTTCTTATAATGTTGCCAGACATAATATAAGGATAATTGATAGCTTATAAATTGAGTAATTGTAATCAGGAGCATACCGAAAAGCAAGGGAAATACGGGAAGCTCGAGCGGTTTTTCTGGTGCACCCACCATGACCAGCTTTCCATGAGGTTTTAGTAAACCAATCAGCGGCAGGAGAGGATGTTGGGCAGAAACTGTATCGATTATACCATCCATTGTACCCATGGCGGCCTACACAAAGCACAATGCCAAAATCTAGGAATAAGTTGAAATAATGACATACAATACATGGATTGAATCGATAAACAGAGTGTCTAATTACCTCCATTTGTTTCTGATCACGACTAACAAGAAAAGAATCTGCTCCAAGATGTTCGATCGCTTCCTTCTCCTTAGCAGGTGAGGTACTAAGCACAGTAACTTTCATCCCAAAAGCCTTGGCGAACTTCACAGCAACATGACCAAGCCCACCAAGCCCAACTACACCCAAGTGCTGACCGGGCTCACTGAGTCCATAATATTTCAGTGGGCTATACACTGTTATACCAGCACAAAGTAGAGGTGCACATGAATCAAGTGGAAGGTTGTCTGGGATCCGGATCAAGAAACGTTCGCTAGCAACCATGATATCCGAGTATCCTCCGTACGTTTTAGACCCATCGTGGTAAATGCCATCGTAGGTCATTATTTTTTTCTCGCAGTAATTCTCTTGGTTAATGTTGCAGCTATCACAAGACTCACAAGCCCCCACAAGGCAACCAACACCAACTTTATCTCCCACTTTGACTTTTGATACCTTCGAGCCCACCTCCGTTGCTACACCCACGATCTCGTGTCTGCATACAAAAAAAGTCACGAAGATAAATGGCTGATACATGTAAAAAGATATTTTGTTTGATGTCACACAATGAGGTAAATGGAAGAGGAATATATACCCGGGGACCATAGGATAAGAAGAGAAGCCCCACTCATTCTTAATGCTGTGAAGGTCTGAATGACAAATTCCACAATAAAGCACTTTAAATGTAACATCTTCCTCCCCTGTGGCCCTAACAAAAATATGAAAAGAAAAACAAAACATCATCAATAATCAGCTTTCTAACTTAATTTCTTCATTTTCTCTCTCTCTCTCTCTCCTCTCTATGAAATAGTGTGAGAGGCAGTTTATTTTCGTAGTCGGATCAATTTCTAGAATAGGTTCGATAGCTTCCGCAGACTTTTAGTTCTAACAAATAGGGATACATCTAATAACATGATATGAGAACAGTTTTCTACTATGCAATCTCGAATAAACAAAATACAAATATTTAGGCTTTTAAATAAAATATGAATCTTGAGTTTGAACCAAACAAAATATTAGATGTCTTTTCATTACAAAAATAATATAAAATTGGACAAAAAGAACATAAAATTGGGCCTTCGGCCTAAATGCAAACACTATAGTGAGATTTGGGGAAGTGCCCAGGTATGCTTTTCTTAATTCTTTTATATGTGCATGTTCAAAATATTATTAAAATCTACTGTATATGAAATCTAGAAAGAAGAAGAAGAAAATGAAGGATGATTAATACCTTCTAGAGAATTTGAAGGGAGAGAGATGGCCTGATGGATCTCTAGCTGCCAATCCAAATGCCTTCTGTGGGAATTCTACCTCCGGTGATTTTGACATTTTCTCTCTCTATCTATCTTTTTCTAATTTGAAGTGTATTTTATAGGGTACATGCAAATGTATATATAGTGGGGAGGGAGGGAATTGGCGTTAAAAGAAGAGTGAGTGGGAGGCAGTATTTGGTGACGTATTTGGTGAGGTAATAGTAAAGAGGGGTTCGGGTGAGGTGAGTGGTTCATTTGTAGCCTTACAAGTTCTTGTAGGTTCAGGAACACTATTATTGCTTGGCTATCTCTCTTTCTAACAATACTTCAACTACTAAGTCAAACTCCCATTTCTTTTAACAAAAAGAAGAAAGTCAAACTCCCATTTGATTTCATACCTTAAGGATGTTCCTTGTAGCATTACTCCACGAAAGTCGGTTAGATCTCATATAATTGGTGTAGGGTTCTTGGAGAAGATGGCAAATGGAATTTTTGTGGAGTCAATTTTTACATGTGTCATGGTGTACGTATTGATATGCCTTTGTTTAGGTTACAAAAATTAATCATAATAACAACAAAAAAATTCCTTTCAACAAAAAAAAAAAAAAAAAAACAAAAAAATTCTAAATTTTTGTATATTTAATTACAAACATATCATGTTTAATAATAGGTACATGTTGTAATTCTATAATGGCTGCCCACTTTTGTAAATAACTAAGTATAGCCCGTACCCCCTTTCAAAAAAAAAAAAAAGTATAGCCCGTACCCAAGGGCACGGGCATGCGTTTTTATCACATCAAATAAGTTTAAAATGAAACTCAATTTATTAACTGAAACAACTGTTACTTTTTTTTTTTTTTTTTTTTTCCTATTACATATTTCCTATCTTACATTTGAATCATATAATTATGAAGTATTGATTTGAGTCATTAATATATTGTAAATAATATGGTGAGTCGATGTGATAATCCATTAAAAATCAAAATCAGTTACTAATCGTAATGACTTTCTAATTTCACAAGCTCGGATTGGTCTGAATCGATGCATGAGTCTATTACTAACTCTGAAGATTAAAGATGATGCTACTCATTCGACTGGTTTATATATATGGGGAGTGCTATCTATATAGTCTTTATACTCCGCGTTTACATACGTAGTAGAAGTCTCATCTTTTGTTGAATGTTTGGTGACGATTCTTTATCTGACTTGGTCTTAACTTAAAATACTTGCCTAAGGAAGATCACAAGTTTTATGCAGTAGAAAATAGATTTTTTTTTTTTGGGGAAGTAATTTGGGGACTAAAATTGAGTGTGAAATAGTGCTTCCATCTATTTTAGTTAAACTCAATAGTCTTCGTGTTTTTTTTTTTTTTTGAAGAAAACACCACACCACCCGCTAGAGAACCTTCAGCTCATACATCATTCTCTCCTTCGATTGCCATGTACAACTTACCCCCTGTTTTCTACCCCACTTAGCTAAGGCATCCGCTAAAATATTAGTCTGTCTCGGGCTGTAGTGAAATTAAATGTGCTCGAAGTGGAAACAGCATGCTTTTATACTCTTCATGTGATGAAGTGACTGCCAGTTTATAGTCGTGTTGTTGTCCTTGATATGATGTGTGAGATTGTTATTATCACTTTCAATAGTCTTCGTGTTGCCCAGGCACAACTGCAATCATGAATGTATTAAAATCTTGATGATTATATCAAGGGTTATTTCCAAAATAGCCCCCAACTTTATGACCGATTTCCTGCCTAGCTCATACTTTATCAAAAATACCTAGATGGTCCCCTTTTTCAGTTATCGTTATAACCAACCCTCAGCGAAGAGCCGTCCTCAGCTCTGATACCACTTTGTAATGCCCCAAGCCTTAGCAGTTGCCGATATTGTCCCCGCTTTAACCACCCAGGCCCAAGCCCACACGGGTATGGGGGTTTGTTCTTGGCGAAGGCACCACAAGCCCTCCCAAAAGGCCTCGGTACTTACTAAGCTTGAGCTTACACATATAGCCCAGTCTCTGGACACTCTTGTGAGCAATGTGGGACTATTACAATTTCAAAGAGACCCACAAACACCATCGTCCTCATCTCCATCATCCTCATCATCGGGGGGAAGTTCTAATGAAGGGCCAATGAAAACAAGAAGTTTGAGAGAGATATATGAAGTTGTAAGAAGACTTAAACTTGTGTTGTTTTCTCATGGATTGTGATCCTATTAGTTATGAAGAAGCCATCCAAGAAGAAAAATGGGAAAATGCCATGAATGAAGAAATTAATGCAATTGAAAAAATAATACTTGGGAGTTGACAAATTTGCCAAAAGGATACAAACCTATTGGTGTGAAGTGGGTGTATAAGACAAAGAAGAATGCAAGTGGAGAAGTCCAAAGATACAAAGCAAGACTTGTAGCTAAAGGTTACAAGCAAAGAGCCGGCATTGATTATAGTGAGGTATTTGCTCTCGGTTCTCGTATGGAAACAATTACATGGTTAATCTCTATAGCGGCTCAATATTCATGGAAAATTTATCAACTTGATGTCAAGTCGACATTCTTGAATGGTATCCTTGAGGAGGAGATATATGTTGAACAACCTTTAGGGTATGTTAGAAAGGGCAAAGAAGATAATGTTTATAAGTTGAAGAAGGCCCTTTATGGGTTAAAGCAAGCTCCACATATATGGAATGTAAGAATTGATAAGTATTTTCAAGAAAATGGATTTGAAAAGTGTCCTCATGAGCACACTTTATATATGAAAGTGAAAGAAGATGGAGGTATGTTATTTGTTTGTCTCTATGTTGATGATTTGATATTCATCGGTAATGATTCAAGACTATTTGATGAGTTCAAGAAGAGCATGATTAAGGAATTTGATATGACCTATATTGGGTTGATGGGTCATTTCCTTGGTATTGAAGTGAAGCACATGGAAAATGGCATATTTACTTCTCAAAGTGGATATGCTAAGGAAGTTCTTAAAAGGTTTAAAATGGAGTCATGTAATCGGTAAACACCCCTCTTGAAAGTGGAGTGGAGTTGAGAAAATGCTCAAGAAGAAGTGATGTCGATCCTACATATTTCAAAAGTTTGATTGGAAGTCTACGTTATCTTACATGTACAAGACCGGATATTCTTTATGGAGTTGGGCTAGTGAGTAGGTACATGGAGACACCGGATGAATCTCATCTTAATGTTGCTAAGAGGCTCCTTCGATATATTAAAGGTACGCTTAATGATGGTTTATTTTTCTCTTGTGAACAAGATTTTAAGCTTATCGGTTATTCCGATAGTGATTGGGGTAGAGACTTAGATGAAAGAAAGAGTACATCGGGGTTTCTATTTTTTATGGGTTACACGGCATTTACTTTGTCTTCTAAAAAACAACCCATTGTGACTTTATCTACTTGTGAGGCGGAATATGTAGCCGCTAGCTCTATGGTTTGTCATGCAATTTTGTTAAGAAATATGTTGAAGCATCTTCAATGCCCTCAAGTTGGTCCAACCGAAGTGTTCCTTGATAACAAATCGGCTATTGCTTTAGCCAAGAATCCCGTTTGTCATGAAAGAAGCAAGCACATTGATACACGCTACCATTTTATTCGTGAACATGTTAAGGAAGGTGATATTGAAGTGATGTATTGCAAGTCTCAAGATCAAATAGCGGATATATTTACGAAGCCCTTGAAGCATGATGTCTTTGAGAGATTGAAGTGTTAGGTATGAGAAGCTATGGAAATTTGGTTTAAGGAGGGATGTTGAAAAGGGGGCTTTTAAACCAAATTTGGGTTTGGGCCCAATATAAAACTGTGGGATTGAGTAAATGGTTTTACCAAACTAGAAGGGGTAAAAAAGTAAAAGCCTCATGAAATTAATTAAAAGGGTGTAGAGAGTTCTTTTCTTTGACTAGTTCAAGAACAATCTAGAGAGAGAAAGTAAAAGGAGAATAGTATACAAGAAACCTGAAGAAGAAGAAGACATAGATCTAGTATGAATATTGTGTTTAAAGTAATAACTAACTTCAATATCTAGTTTAATATTGTGACAAAACTTTGTGTCTCTTGTTTATGAGATTGTGTAGATCTAATGAAGCTTTATTATATGAAAGTATGTTGATGTGAATCTTTTGAGTTTATTTGAGTGTATTGAAGTATTTATACCTCTAATCACCAACAGCCTTGGCTTTTTCAAATATTTTTCTTCAGTTGGTTCCTTGAGTCTTGAACAATCTCTCCATAACAACTGGTAGGTTCAGTTATCTCACTTAACTAATATAAGAATTTCCTTATTCAATTGGTAAGTGTCAAGCGTGATTTTGATCTAATTGTACAATTCTATCATAGTTCTGCATCACCACCACCCAAGCCAGAAGAAGAAAAAACATCATATAAACACGTTTTTAAACTGATATGAATATATCCCTCCAAATCGACAATGAAGGTTTGAAGAAATTGGAAAAGAACAATAGAGAGAAAAGCGTAGGGTTCAGGAGCGCTAACCAACAGGTATGGAGTCAACTTCAACCTTTTGTTTTCTCCTTTAGGGTGTTTCAAACACAAAGTAAAATGCACTTATATCCCAAGTATGTAAGATAGTCTTGTTCATCTCGAAATGGTATAATTTCGTCGTTGAGGTTCGTGAGGTTAATATCAGAAAACAAATGTATAATCCTATATCGTCACAGGCAGGTATCAAAACGACGCCCTTAATACCTCAAAATGCTCATGAAAATTACCTTAAATAGTGTATTTGGATAAATAAGAATGCTTTTTTAAATGATAATTAGAGTACACAGAGTTAACAATGTAAGCAAATTAGATTCATTACAGTATACAAAGAGTTACAGAGTCTAAATTCTTCAGTTGTACTTGGCGTCGGTAGTTTTTTCACCGTGCAAATGAATTAAAAATTGAGTTTCTCAAGGGATTTTGATGATTTGAGCTTAACTACCACCATTTTATTTATTATCTCTTCATGTTTTCCTTCTGGTCTCATCTCACGGTACCACCTGAATCTTCTTCTGCTAAAACTTCTGTTGGTTTAGTGCTAGATCTCCATAAGAATCAACTTCTTATTTTGTTGTTGAGTTCCTTAATGAAGCCCACATTGCTACTTAAGTTATCAGGGAGTTTGGGTTCTTGGTTTTGATTGATCTCCTTGATTAGTAACCTGTTTTGATCTTAAGATGTTTTGAAATTGTACAACCTTCTTACTTTGTAAGAGGTTAAATACCAAACCTCAATATGAGACGACTCGAGCACATTTATAGAATGTTTTAATTGTCGACCTTAAATGATGAGAATAACTATAACACATTTGGTACAAGCCAGTTGACTCCCGAGTAGTAAAAATCATTAGGGTGAGAATTAAGTTGAGAAATTTATGTTGTTGCTCCTTCCAGCCACAAAAGTAAAATGAGGATGTTGCTCAACCTATTCAGCCATGAACGCCATTATAGTCTTATAGATCAAAGTTACTTCACTATAGGATTAAACATCAGATTGTATAGCTATCCTCGTTTGTGTCTAATACATAACTTTGTACATAAAAGTAACGTCAAAGTGTAAATGCCTCTCTACTAAGAATCCAAACTCATTGATGGTAGGTTAAATTGGTACTTAGCCGAATACTGTTAAACAGTAAGCTACATACTAACCATTGAATTATAATATCCATTAAGTTTAAATCAGTTTGAAAAGCCACGATTTTTTTCAAATGCTAATTTTATTAATTTTCATATGTCAGATTGATTTAGAATGACTAAATGCTTATGTTTCTTTAATATGTATGGAAGAACTATTTTTATTTTATTTTCCTTTGATTTATTCTCTAATGAGAATACAATACCTTATGATTGGATTTTCTTTGATTTCAAGATTCATTTCAGTTACGTATTCATGGCAGGGCGAGTTAACGGACACTAAAGATGTGTTAAATTGCGAGTTCACACATCATAGAGACGTTTGCCTTTTCCTATGTTTTATGTTAACGTTGATGATTCCATGGAAACATACATATAACTTCATGCTTTTTTAGTGTAAAAGTTACATATATTGTGGATAGGAGGAAAGTTTAAAATTCGTAAGACTTTTGTTGTCATTGAGTTTTTATGCCACTTGAGGTGGAGCTTAAATCGTAAGTAGGTTATAAAGTCGTATGAAGCATATAACAAAATGTGAATTCCCACTTTATAATGTTGAGTTATTTCATGTCTTTCAAATTATAGTTATATTTCTATAAATATTTTTGAAGTCTTTTCACTTGCTTTGTTTTGGGAGTTTTTTTATAACAATAAATTAGCTGTATCTCAATTTACCTGATTTGTAATGGTTTCACAGGTAATATTAATTGTTATCATTATTTTAATCTCTCATACTTTAATTTATCCTTCAACCGCTATGTCCCGAAGTTTTTCATTTTGGAAGAATACATTTATCTTCCGGAAAAAAGTACTCCCTCAGTCCCAAAATGAATGACCTATTTTGAAAACCCATTTTTTTAAGGGAACATCATTAATTAGAGTTTGACTTTAAAAAATAACATGGTTTTTCCAATTGTATCTTCATTAACTTTTTTAATTTACAATGAACAAGTTGAACTTACTTTAAATAAAGTTGTTATTAAATTTATAGTAATGGGTATTGTTGGAAAGAGCGAAAAGTTCTTTTCTTTATTTTTAGAAATAGGATATTAAAATGGGACACCCCAAAATAAAAATTAAGTCATTCAATTTGGAACGGAGGTAGTATTTGTTTACTTCTAAATTAAGATCCATTTCTCAGGGTGTAAAATCATGAGAACAAAATTATGAAAATGTGTTTTAATAATATAGAGAGCAAAATAATCTAGATAACATGTTCATTGAATTTCGTCGTGCCGGAGGCACAGGTCATACCTAGTATTAATTCTTTTGGAACATTAATTGCCTCATTTGACTAGGTTTAGCTTCTACGGGTCCTTCACCTCGCCGGATTTACTTTCTGCCTCACCTCACGGTGCATCGTGTAAATATTATAATAACATCCATTCTTGAAAACCGAATATAGCAGAGAGAAAAATGAAAGCGATACGAGAAAGTTGGCATATGGAAGGCTTAACACAGACGGTGGATGAACTCGTGTGAAGAGTAGATAAGGACAGGAGAATATGAAGTTGATCGAGATAATAAGGTGGGATACCCTACCAAACCTGCCTAGGATTTCATTTCCTAGATCACTTTTCTTTTGAATCAGACCAAAATTGTAGCTCTAACATATTTTTTCTTCCACCAAGTTTTTTTTGAAATGTTCTCAAAAGGGTAATTTCTCATTTCCTATCAATAAAACTTAACCAATTAAGTAAGAACCAGCATCGGATTCATGTATGGTCTAGGGGTTTTATAGGCCCATTTAATATACTATACAAAATTTAGTAAAAAAAAGAATTTAACAGTCTAACTAGATGTAGGTTGCTACCAATAACAAAAATGTTTGCTCGATGGTTGAATGGTTCAAGTGCACGCTTATAAATATATAGATTATAAAAGTATGAAACTTATCTAAAATATTTAGTTTATAAATATTTTGTTTATAAATATTTTGGTATCAATTATGTGTGGTTATTAATTTTATCAACAAAATATTATTATTCGCTTAAATTTATGTGATTGTAATTTTTGGAAGGGATTTAAAGATTCCTTCAAAGTAAATCCTGGATACACTCTCAGACTTTCGGGTTTAAATTTAAAATTGTATATGGTCGTAATCAGGAGTCTAAAAGTAATTTTAAGGAAACATTTTTCCTTTTCAACATTATTTTATAAATATGGATTTTTGTTTAATAAATATTTAGATTATAAAGGTTTGAAACTTATCTAAAATATTAAGTTTATGAATTTGTTATCTATAGGTATCAATTATTTGTGGTTATTAATTTTGTCAATAAAATATTATTATTCGCTTGACTTTTGGAAGGGATTTTTAGACCCCCTTAAAGTAAATTAGGGTAGGCCACTACCATTAATACTCGAGTTTAAATTTCAATTTAAATTGTATATGGTTAGAATTAGGAGTACAAAAATAAATATAAAATACTTTTAATGAAACATTTTAAAATAATATATACTTCAAAAAAATCATTGTTTGAAATTTCCATAGAATACCTAATCAAATTTTCATATTTAAAATCCAATAATACCAGTCAAATGTTAGAAACTCAATCCACAAGTCTTATAAACTTAATACAAAAATAAGTTAAACAAATGGTAAATAAATTCATCCATTGGTAGGATGCACGAGCAATGTCAACAGAAAGTCGAAATAGTGATCCAGACTGTTAAAGAAATAGATCTCCATTTTATGATTTTGGTTAAGTTACAAAAGGATCATGGTCCATTTCTTTACCAGTCTGGATCACTGTATAGGCTTGGGTTGTTCATGTACAACTAGTGTAGTAACTGGAGCTAGTGAATGGGCACCAGTAGGAATTAGGATGTGTGCTCGATAGCTTTCTTGCAGAGAACTAGATTTACCTACCGAATCATGTACGAGCGTCCTAGTTCCATTACCTTTAGAGAAAATGAGTGTATGGGTCAGAATATTTTACTAAATGAGTAAAAAAGCAGTTAACTTTTTCAAATAACTAATATCTACCATAATACTACATATAATTGTCGTTATTGTTTCAAATAATATGGTTAATTATTTTTAAGGTCATTTTGACAAAAATCGTTCCAGAAATACCCTTATCTTCTTCATTTTCACTTTCTGCTCCAGCTTTACTTTCTCTCTCTAGAATGCCCTAGCATTCATCTTCTTCTCCATCAAGGTAGTCTAATTCGCTGAATATTTATAAGATTTTTCGTCTGAATATAGTAATTTGCTCCGATGAATCTCCCGAGAAACAATTTCTCCTTTGAAATTCCGGTTTGTTATAGAACTTTTGCAAAGCTTCAAGATCTGAATATAGTTGAAACTTGTTTCTAGAGACCAGATTGAAAGGATTCAAGTTATCTCTCGGTAAATTTCGGAACACATTTCTTTCAAGTTTGTTTTTTTTTTTTGATGAGAGGTGGAAGCTTTCAAGTTATCTTGCTAAACTGGAAGTGGATTGAATAGATTTTTTTTTTATTGTCGATCAAACTTGGATTGAAAGAAAGCTTCATGTTTTCCTTGCTAAACTCCAAAACATGTATTGATAAGAAACTTCAAGTTTTGTCTGATCCAACTAAAGTTGGCAAACATACATCAGGAATTCATGGAGTAGTTTGATCCATTGATTGAGTTATATAAATAGAAAAAATAATTGTTTAGGTCATTAAATTATTCATAATACTAGTCACCTGTTTTATGGAGTTTGATTTCAGATCCCATTTTCATATTTTGGCATAAACTCATTTCATATAGTATGAGATCTTCCAGAGCCATTATTTCAATTCATAATGAAGCTTAAGAGTTGGGTTCTTCTGAAAGGTGTAGCTGAAGCTCAATTGATGTAAAGAAATGGAGACAGTAAAAAACTTGTATATTCCTTCGGCGAGATGCTAATAGACTTTGTTCGAATTGTTGGTGGAGTTTCACTTGCTGAAGCACCAACATTTAAGAAGGCTCCTGGTGGTAATCCTGCTAATGTTGTCGTCGGGATAGGAAGATTAGGCAGAACTTCAACTTTTATGGGCAAGGTAAATGATTGAATAATTGTATTTGTTCGTTGTTTTCTATGATGTCGGAAAGTGGGCTTCCAATACACTCTTCTTCACAAAATATAGATTGAAAACTCGGTGATATGAAATACGCTCAGAAGGTGTTCGATAAAATGTTTAAAAAACATGCAACTACATGGAATTGAATCATGTCGGGAAATATGGAACCTTCTCAAAAAGAGTTCGGTAAACCGTGAATGGCTCTATTGTTTGCCTCGATTTTGCATTGACTTATTATTCATTTATTTCTTGCTTCTTGTTGTGTGTCTTTATATGATTCATTGATCAAGTTACTCTCACTCTCTACATTATTTCATCTTGAAGTATTGAATGTGTAATCTTAAATTAAAAAACAATAAGAATTTTGAAGGTTTGATCTTAAATTTGACCACAAAATTTCTTCCTGAGTTTTATATGATGAATGATGAAATCAATTCCAAACTCAAGATTTCGTACACATACTTTATATTATCGATTGGCAAATCGAATTTGCAAGATATGCAACTCAAGATTATATTCTGCAAAACTTGCAAATCATGTTTGCAATCTATATTTTGCAAACACAGTTTGCAGTTTACATTATGCAAACACATGTTTGCAAATCAGATTGTTGCAAACACGTTTGCAGAACAGATTGTTGCAAACAAGTTTGTAAAAACCGATTGTTGCAAACACGTTTGCAGAAAAGATTGTTGCAAACACGTTTGCAGAAAAACGTAAAGGAAAAAACGGCGTTTTTTTCTGGGGTTTTTTTTTGAAAAAAAAAAGTATTGAAAGTGGATCTTGTTAGAAAACTAATGAAAAATCATTTCTGAATATATAATTTTTATAGAAATCCGACATCTCAAACAAAAGTTATATCGATTTAAAGTTTAAAGAAAAATAAAAGAATTTAGTTACACAAAATGACAAGAAAAGGGTATTTTAGTATTTGCACACTTTTTGACCTGAATAATAATTTTCAAATGTTGTGTGCTTTTCTATTTATTTTCAATATTATTTTGACCTTTCTAGAAATTACCTCTTACCTTTATAATTCATATAAAGGTAACATAAACAATACCTCACCTGCATAGATATTTGTCCTATTAAATGTTAAAATTAAAACAACCATCATTAATTAAATTTGGGACAAAAATCATTAAGATTTAAAATGTTAAATTTTATAAATATATTCTAATTAGTCTTCAAATCATTAAGATTTAAAATATTAAATCTTATAAATATATCCTAATTAATCTTGAAATCTCATGATTTTTTTTTCAATATTTTTTTTATAAAAATATAAATTATAAAAGTATGAAATTTATCTAAAAGATTAAGTTTTTGAATCTTTTAGTATCAATTATTTGTGGTTATTAATTTTATCAATGAAATATCATTATCGCTTAAATTTCTTTGATTGTAATTTTTGGAAGGGATTTTTAGACTCCCTTAAAGTAAATCCTTGATACGCCACTGATACTCTTAAGTTTAAATTTAAAATTGTATATGGTTAGAATTAAGAGTCCAAAGATAAATAAAAAAAATATTTTTAAGGAAATATTTTTAAAAGAACATATACTTCCACAAATCAATGTTTAAAATTTTTATAGATTACCTAATCAAATTTCAATATTTAAAATTCAATAATACCACCAAATTAAGAAGAGTTTAGTGAACTTTTTTTTTTAACTTAAAAGCAGTTCAATTCACCACAAAATCACTGCAATAACTATTAGTTATAACTGGTGTTTCCAAAAGTCTGAATTTAATTCGGAATTCAATTCACCAACAAAAGTCAGAACTTAAAAAGCAATCTCGAACTTCTGGTCACAAGACTCAGCGCATCTTTCAATTTATCCCCTGCGTGATGTACCTCATTCTGGACTGCACAACACTACGGTGAAAGGTCAGTGAAGCACTGTCGTAGATCCGAGCATTGACCTATTCCTCCTCTGATTCGGGTACATCGGCAGCAGCCTGCTAACAGTTTCTCACTGCATTGATGCGTTCCTCTAGAATAGTGTAGTCCGATC
The DNA here is from genome assembly GCF_041429995.1 of Eschscholzia californica. Classification (NCBI taxonomy): domain Eukaryota; kingdom Viridiplantae; phylum Streptophyta; class Magnoliopsida; order Ranunculales; family Papaveraceae; genus Eschscholzia; species Eschscholzia californica. The sequence goes on along the minus strand of NW_028238472.1, from coordinate 18,316,597 downwards.
ATTTTCACTGTATAGGCTTGGGTTGTTCATGTACAACTAGTGTAGAAACTGGAGCTAGTGAATGGGCACCAGTAGGAATTAGGATGTGTGCTCGATAGCTTTCTTGCAGAGAACTAGATTTACCTACCGAATCATGCGAGTACGAGCGTCCTAGTTCCATTACCTTTATAATTCATATAAAGGTAACATGAACAATACCTCACCTGCATAAATATTTGTCCTATTAAATGTTAAAATTAAAACAACCATCATTAATTAAATTTGGGACAACAATCATTAAGATTTAAAATGTTAAATTTTATAAATATATTCTAATTAGTCTTCAAATCATTAAGATTTAAAATATTAAATTTTATAAATATATCCTAATTAATCTTGAAATCTCATGTTTTTTTTTCAATATTTTTTTTATAAAAATATAAATTATAAAAGTATGAAATTTATCTAAAAGATTAAGTTTTTGAATCTTTTAGTATCAATTATTTGTGGTTATTAATTTTATCAATGAAATATCATTATTCGCTTAAATTTTTTTGATTGTAATTTTTGGAAGGGATTTTTAGACTCCCTTAAAGTAAATCCTTGATACGCCACTGATACTCTTAAGTTTAAATTTAAAATTGTATATGGTTAGAATTAAGAGTCCAAAAATAAATAAATAAAATATTTTTAAGGAAATATTTTTAAAAGAACATATACTTCCACAAATCAATGTTTAAAATTTTATAGATTACCTAATCAAATTTCAATATTTAAAATTCAATAATACCACCAAATTAAGAAGAGTTTAGTGACCTTTTTTTTTTAACTTAAAAACAATTCAATTCACCACAAAATCACTACAATAACTATTAGTTATAACTGGTGTTTCCAAAAGTCTGAATTTAATTCGGAATTCAAGTCACCAACAAAAGTCAGAACTTAAAAAGTAATCTCGAACTTCTGGTCACAAGACTCAGCGCATCTTTCAATTTATCTCCTGCGTGATGCACCTCATTCTGGACTGCACAACACTAGGGTTGGGAATCGGTCCGGACGGACAGTCCACGGACAGACTTGCTCCCGGTCCGGACGGAACGGACAAAAGTCTGCGGTGTCCACTCGGACTGGGGACTAAACGGACGGACTAAACGGAAATTTCCCTTCAAAATGTCCGCCCGTGTCCGTTTTATCCATCCGGACATGTCGGGCACCGGTCGGTCGGGCTTCGGGTATTTAGAATTACGAAAAAAATTACAAAGAGGTGAAATTTTAGAATTTACTTAAAGATGAAGTTACAAATTTACAAACTATCAGTTGGAGAATACAACTTAATATTACACCAAAAATTTAGTCGATTATATCAACAAACTTGAAATAATGTTTGTGTTGTTGTTGTATCCTGAAATAACAAATAAGATGAAAACAAAAATCAGAAAATAGGATATAATAAATATTATACAATATCAGAAATCATAATAATATCAAAGTTTTGAGTTTTACCAAGTTTAGATCTTGTAGATTTGATGATAAAAAGTTGTCGATGGCCAATGGTGATGATTTGATGAAGAAGAAGATAATATAGTAAGAAAGCAGTGAACTACAAGTGAAGAAATAGAGAAGATCATCAATAAAAGAAAACAGAGAAGAATAATAATAAATAAAAAAACTATATATATAGATCTTAGATCGTACCTTTGATCATACCGAAAGGATTAAATCACCAGATGTGAAGATGAAAATGAAGAGGGTTGAATCTTCAATCGACCATCGTTTGGGGTTGAAGATGATAACTACTTCATCAAACGAAAACGAACAAAGATTAGGGATTTAGGGTTGATTGGGTGAAGGTTGATTTTTCGTTGAAGACTAAACATGGTTCAACTTTGGAAGATTAAGGATTTAGGGTACTTAGGGTTAGGGATTTCAGATTTGGAAAATAGATTTAGCCATTTAGGTTTAGGGGATTAAGTCGCCGAGATTCCAGAAGCTAGAAGAGAAGAAGAAACAAAAGAGAAATGATTCTAGGGTTTTTTCGTGTTTATATACTCAAACTTAGGAAAATCCAACGGCTTAAGTCTAACCCTAGAAAATCTAATGGTTCATGATCTTCTAGTCAAGGTGCGGGCGGGCGGGTCTTACCCAAAGCGGGCGGTCACGGGCGGACCTCCGGGTAGACCCTTTTGTCCGTGACCGTCCGCTAGAGCCTTCTCGGTCGGACGGGCCTTGACCGATTCGGTCACGGGCGGTCGCGGTCTCCTCGCGGTCGCGGACGGTCGCGGGCGGATCCGGGTTTTCGGACCAAATTCCCAACCCTACACAACACTACGGTGAAAGGTCAGTGAAGCACTGTCGTAGATCCGAGCGTTGACCTGTTCCTCCTCTGATTCGGGTACATCGACAGCAGCCTGCTCACAGTTTCTCACTGCATTGATGCGTTCCTCTAGAATAGTGTAGCCCGATCATTTCCACGGGTACATCGGCAGCAGCCAGCGACTTTCAAATATTTAACAAAAAAATATTTTAATTTTTCTCTCTCCTCTCTCTCTCTCTAAAAAAAATAGTTTTTTTTTATTCCTCACCTCTGTCTCTCTCTAGAAACTCCGGCGAAAGGGGTTTCCCTTCGCCGGAGCTAGGTCTGTTCGTGAGCAGCACGAATCTGCTCACGAACAGACCTTGCAAACGAACAGACCTAGCTCCGGCGAAGGGAAACCCCTTCGCCGGAGTTTCTAGAGAGAGAGAGGTGAGGAATAAAAAAAATAGGTTTTTTTAGAGACAGGAGAGAGAAAATAAAATAAAAAAAAATTAATATTTGAAGGTCGCCGGCCGGAAGTTTGGCCGACCAAAAAAATTGTAGAGTGTAAATGAGGAACTGAGGACAATATATCGCTTGTATCAATCTTTGTCCAACTACTCTTCTTCCAATCGTAACAATAAATAGACACACATTTCTTCTTATCCCTATAATTCCAAATAGTTGATGTTACAAATATCTTGTCACCTGATCCTACGAAAGTATGAAACTTAACACGTCGCGTCTTCTCCATCGAAATATAAATATTTTGTTCATTTTTGCGAGATATTTTGAAACTTTGGTGAAAATCCGACATTCGACCGTCCGATACCCAAGAAACCCGAAAAATTTGACAGACTTGAACGGATTTTGGACACGAAGATTTTTTAGATAACTCGACCGATTAAACTTGAAAGTCCGAATGGACAGAGAGTTTCAAAACCCGGTCAGGCCCGACCCGATGAATGACATGAACCCGACCGGACCGACCCAGACCGATTCCAACTCCTAATCTGAACCCGAGTTGAGGTGTAAAGGATTGAGCTAGTAGAGGACCACGTGTCTCATTTGAGGACACGTGAAACCTAAAGATGCCTTCAGGTGTAAATAAGTAAGTAGCTTGGAAGAACAAGCTGTCACCTCAAACGCCCCTCGAGATATCTTCCTTACCGACGCCGCATAGAACAACCTAACAGACTGAACAACAACCATCAAGAATTAGACAAAGCAATTGAAGAAAACTGAAGAAGAAGAAAATGTCAGGAATTGGATCTTTCATAGCTTCAGTAAAAGAAGGATGTGAATATGTGAAAGCATATATTATAGGGCAGACGAAGAAGTTCATGGCAAAGAATGAGAAAGAAGCAAGTGAAGCAGATCTTCAAACGGCAAAGATGCAGGTTGATGCTACTAATACTGCTGAAATTACTAAAAATAGGTTAGATAATCACTAGTCCAGTAGCTACCTAGTTTCTGTTAATCTGCTATGTCTTCTTCTTCTTCTTCCCTCTAATATTAGTTATTGTAGTAGGAAATTAGGGTTTTTTTCAGAATATTTTATTGTTTTATTAAGGCACTGTGAAGTTTATCAGTTGAAGATTGCTTTTCTGTTGGAACAAAGAATAACATATGTTTGCAACTTTTGTATAAAACAACATTGAGGGCGCAGCTCAAAACACCTGGTAAAACTACTATTAGCAGCCAGGACTATTAACAGGCGGCCCAACCACTACAAATTCTGTAGAAATTTTGTAAGCACCCAGTCAATAATGATAAACCCTACTTCCCGTTGACGCTGTATTAGGGTTGTGTTTGATACGATAGAAAAAATTTCATGAATATATTCCATACAAATAAAAATTATTTTATTTGGTTGTCATTTATTATTCGGTTGAGTTACAAATTTTGCTATTTGTCTAACAACTAATTTTCACGAATATAATTTTCGGGAATTTGTAAAAACTCCCCAAAATTTTTCGGTTAGGCTTCAGCTCCCTGTGGTAATATGTAATTTTTTATTTCAGTCAAAAGACCAAATTAACTTTTGGTGAAAAAAATTAAAATTTATTTCATTTAAAATTATTTTCCTTCCATCTTCACTATTGCTCTCTCTAAACCCATGATTTTCACTTTTTTCCTCGATCCACTCTTTCAGAAACAAGAATTAGAAAATTCTCGAACCCTAATCTCTTCTCTTATGTTTTGTTTAGATGTTTTGTTGATTTTGAACAAATTTTAGTAACGATTTTGCAACCCTCAATATTGTGATTCAACCGTTCAAAATCTTCTATCCACTATTCTATGGATAATATGGAAAACTAGATGTGATCATTGCTTTCAGCACGAAATCATTGATCTTACCCACATTATTAAAATGATTTATAATTTCCCCAAAAAAATGTCTTTACACAGTAACAAAACCAATCCCATACAAACTAGATGGAACCCACCAGATTGTCCCTGGTTGAAAATCAATGTAGATGCATCCTTTATCAATGTGAATGAAATTACAGGTACGAGTTTAATTATTCATGACTCGGGTGCAAATTTCATAGAAGCTCATACAGCTATATCCAGGAACAGGAATAGTGAAGAAGGCGAAGTTGTCGCTATCCTCAATGGCCTCATCTGGGCAGCTGAACATAACTACCAAGACATCATCATTGAAAGCGATAACATTAATATCATCAAACATCTTCAGAATTCCAAAAGGGAGATACAATGGCAATCTAGAGTTCACATCAACAAAATCCTTGAAATCAAAAGCCGGATAAATAGGGTGAAGTTTAACTACATTAACAGGAAATTCAATCTGCCAGCGGACAAGTTAGCGAAACGTGCGAGAAAGAAGAATAAATCGGAAACTTGGCATAGAATACCTTTCTTTTTAATTCCTATGTATTGTAATAACACTTTTATTTCGTAATGTTATTTGAACCTCTTAACAAAAAAAAAAAAAAAACGATTTTGCAACTTGAAGCATCTAGGTTTTGTTCTTAGATGTTTTCTACAGTTTTTTCTTAGACGTTTTCGTTAGGTTTAGCATTTTCTTATCTTTTTCAGTAACATTTTAACTACTGTTAACATGGATTAATCTAATTTTCTATCTCTCTAACCTCAAAACCATCTATGTTCATAAAAGCTATTGGAGATTTTTCAATCTTTTTTTTTGTTAAGAGGGAGATTTTTCAATCATAGTTAGGTTTAGCATTTTCTGATCTATTTGAGTAACATTTAAGCTATTGTTCATAGATGTTTTCATGTATTAAACACCTATACTGGTTTTAGCTACTGCTAATGTGATTAGCATAACTTTTGTTATATTTAGGTCTATTTTAGTAACATTTTCTGATCTATTTCAGTAACATTTTAGCTATAGTTGTTTTTTTCCAGCTTTGTTAGATTTAATTTATGTTCTATAATTAGAGAATCGTATGATATTTTTGTTAGGTTTATAATCTCTATAGATGATAAGCATTTTGTTGTTCTCTTTCCATTCTAAATTTGTGATGCTACTATATGATGATGCTTTCAATAGTGTTCACATGTTGCAAGGGTGTTGCAAAGCCATGCAAGGTTGTTGCAAGGTCGTGCAAATCTGTTGCAAAGCCTTGAAAGGGTCTCGCAAATCTGTTGCAAAATCACTTGGATTATAGTGTAAAAATGTAACTTTAAGGTTCAAGTTTTAATCTGTTTTGACTAATCATAAAATTCTTTTGATGGATAATAAGGGTAAAACATAAAAACAAACAAAAAACGAAAGGGATCAGATGATAAAGCAATCGTAGAAAGAAAAGTATCAACTAGATCAAGTTTAAATGGATTATGCAACTGCATACCCGAATTAAAGACTTCGATAAACTTAAATACTATTGAGATAGTCAAGGAGACCCCATTTGGGAGGTTATTTGAGGTAATTTTTAAGAATTTAATTATTAGTAGAAACAAAGACTTCAATAAATTTTTGATTTCAATAGTGTGGATTTTAACATAGGAAGCCGAAAGATAAAATTTACGGCAGATGATTTTGCAAGAAGTCTAAAAAATTCTGACCTTTTTTCGTAAATATTTCAATGGATTAGGAGAAGTAAACAAATCAAATATCTATGATTGTTTGATTGACCAAGCACAAAAGTCAAAATAGAGATGAAAATTACGATCAAGATTTTGCTATGCTATTGATATTCTACATGCTAGCATCACTTTTTTTATTTAAGTGGTCTAGGAGTTATACCACATAATGTACTTAATGCTACCATTGATTTTGATACTATGAAATCAATCAATTGGGCTGCTGATATACATAAAGGTTAGATGGACAAATTGTCAAAATGTGACAAAAATTCTAATCTAGCTGGGTGTGCAATATCTCTTTTGGTAAGTTTCTAATCATATTTATCTTTATTTATTTCCTATTATTATTACAAAATGTTTTCTCATGATTCGTCATCTTTTTGTGGTATTTTTTTGCGAAAGAGTTAACATCATTCAAAAGATAAAAGGGTATGGAACATTGATTCATCGGATTGCTAGGTGGAATCTTTTTACATTACAATCCACATTGAAAGAATTTAATCTCGAAACTATAAGGAGTGAAAATGTAAGATCTTTTTTATTATGTTTTTACTGTTAGTCCTTTGGTTATGTTTTTTAATGTAAGATCTTTTCATTACAGTAACTTTTTTGCAAGGCCTTGCAAGGGTGATGAAACAAAAGTGATTTAAACGTTCTGCATATCTCTTTCTTCTTAAATCTCTTTTGTGTTGCACTTTAGGATGAATGTGGATATTAATGTCTAAAAATGATGAAGAAAGACAGTTACTCTCTTCTTTGAACATTTTGGAGGGAACTGAAATGAATGAAAGCTCACCGGTGCAACGAGTGAATGTTTCTTCTAGAGCAACAATAAAAACTCTGATGGAAAGATTGGATAGTCAACAGAATGAAATCAACATGCTTAAAAATGAACTAAGAGAGTTGAAAGAAAGAATGTTGTTATTAGAAAAACGTCAAGAAAAAGTTCATCATGGGGGAAAGTGAAAGAGGACGGAGAAAAGGATGATGAGGAGGATGAAGAAGGCAGCGGCAAAGATGAAGAAGAATCTGCAAAAAAATAACAGGATGGAGACAACAACGACTATGAAAAAAATCAGAAGAAGATGGAGGTAAAAGTGAAGAAGAAGACAAATATAGTCCAAATTCTGAGAAAATGACAGAAAATAATGGAGAGTGATGGAACGAAAAGACAGAAGAAGATGAAGAACATATAACTGAAGATGAATCTGAAAAGATTGAAGAGGATGAAGGTAAGGAGCAAGAAAGAGAAGAAAACTTTTGCAAGAACATCGGGGAAGAGATGACAAAAGAATTAGATCCTTTCAACAATGTAAGCAAAGAAACTTTAGATGTAGTTAAGGAAATTAAAGATGATATAGCAGAAAAGGATGAAGAGAAGAAAGAAAATGAGGTAAACAGCGAAGAAGACGAAAAAAAAGAGAGTAATGTTGAAGTTAATGAAGAAATAGTTGAAAGACTTGCTGAAATGAAGAATAAAATTGCGAAAGGGTCCATCGAAAGAGGAGTTGAGGCGCGTCCGAAGAGAAAAAAGCTAGAAGGCCCACTTTTTGTTTATGCTGAAAAGGTGAATAAACCAAAACGCCAAATGACACTTCAAGGGAAATAACAATGGTTGAAAAGGAAACGGAGAAACAAGAAATTGAAAAGGAAAAGATGGTTTTGATTGGTGAAGACTCGGATGATGATGATTTTGAGGATCCACCTCTTGAAGCTGGAAAAATGTTAAACTCAACGAAGTGCAGAATCTTCAAACTGCTAACAGCAGAAGATAAAAATACAATTATGAAAGATTAGTCTCATTATTGGAAAAGGTAAATCAATTTCATTATCTTCAGAAGGTTATAATTTTTCTCACATAACTTAACTTTTTGTGTGTATTTCTGTAGCATTCGTGTGTGGTGTTTTCAAGAGGAATGGATCAACATAGCTGTTGAACAACTAGAAGAAAGAAGGGATGGAGAAGAAGTTCACATACATCCACCACTTCGATTGTATGAGCAACTTTAAATTTTTAGTATTATATTTGAGTACACTTGATTTATATTCATATTTGTTCTCATGTATACTAAAAAGTTATGTCTGCATTAGCTTGCAAAGTGCTTGCAGAGCTTTGCAAAGTCTATGCAGAGCCTTGCAAACACTTTGTAGAGCTTTGCGTCTAAGTGGCAAACAACTTGCACCAAAACAATTCAGTTGTAAAATGTTTTTTGAATTGATTTGATAGAGTTGGAAAAATAACGACAGAATACTTACAAGTTTCTTTTAATCTTTTTCAATAGTTTCCGAAGATAATCGAAAGACTGAAATCAAAATTATCAAACTTTGATGATTCATCTGAAATGTCGATTTCCCAATCAATCATCCAAAGTCAAAGAAAAAACTCAGTGTTTCATTGGTCACTTTTGGTATTGACAATGAATACTTGGAAATGTATCAACCCTTGATGTTTGTCTTCTTTTTGTTTTCATGTCTGTCATTACAATAGGTTTTGAATAGATTGCACACTCATTGCAAGTCAAAGCTCCATGCAGAGCCTTGCAGAGTCTTTGCAAAGCTTTGGAAAAGTCTTTGCAGAGCCTTGCAGAGTGGCAGAGGAGCATTGAAAACTCCATGCAAACTAAGTGTTTGTTTCATATTTTAGATATCGGTCTTATGTTTGCTTATAATAGCAACAATTCGCGTCCAAAACCTCCTTCATGAATAACGAGAATGCAAGTAAACTGTTCACAACAATTAAAAACTTCATAAGTATAAAATCATAATTTTTTTTATAATATCAAGTAATGCTTTTGGTTATTTATCAACTCAATAAATTGTCTTTTCTTTACAGAGTCGATTGGGCTTTATACGTGTGCCAGTTTATTTCAAATATTATGAAGGGTGGTGATATCGAAGGAATGCAGATAAAACCATCTGAGATGACAAAACTTAGAGAAAATCTCTAAGTTAGTTGTTGATATAATTTTTGATGAGAATCACTATTGGTCAAAAGAAAAAAAGTTTGAATTTATCTTTTGGATACGAATATTTTGATGAATGAATGAATGAATATTTTGATGAATGAATGGATATTTTTGTTAATATTTTGTTGATTGGTTGTGATATTGAAGGTATTTATGTTACATTTTGAACAATGTTTGTGTATTTTTATTTTCGTATTGTATTTACAGGTTTTGAATAGATTGCAAACTTCTTGAAGTGTCTTGCAAACACATTACATAGCCTTGCAAAGTACTTGCAATGTCTTACAAAGTTACATATTTTTTTTGTATAAATTGCTTTGAATTTTTTTTGGAAAAAACGGGGGCTCCACCCCCGAACCCCCACAGTATAAATGTCAATTCTCCGCCCCTGAACCCCCGTAAAAAGAATATTAATAACATTTACAGTATAGATGTAAAATTCTTAAAGTTACGTATTTTATTCATTTAATTATTGTTTTGAATAAATTCTAAAGTTACTTATTTTTTTGTATGAATTTCTTTGAAAATTTCTTCAAAAACTCTGAACCCCGTAAAAAGAAGGTCAACAACAATAACAATATAAAGATACATATTTTATTTTATTCATTTCTTTGAAACTTTCTTTAAAAACCTCGAACCCCCGTAAAAAGAAGACCAACAACAATTACAATATAAAGATACATAATTTATTCTATTAATTTCTTTGAAAATTTCCTCAAAAAAACGGGGACTCCGCCCCCGAACTCCCGTAAAAAGAAGACAAACATAATGTGAATAGGGTTCATGGTTAATTCAAGTGATTTTAATCAATCTTGAGAAAAATTTCCAAATCTTTGCTAGAGCTTGGAAGGTTTTTGCAAACACCTTGCGAGCCTTGCAAACACCTTGCATAGTCTTCCAATTAAGTTGCACCTGCTGCCACAATGGTATCAAGTTTAGCTACTGTCATAATCAATTTCATACACAAAATTCATCAAAAAAATGAACACAATAATAAGTGAAAACATAATTAAAACTAATTCATGAATTAAGTTGGCAAGTCTTCTTGGTCAAAATTAAAACATAATAAAAACTTATTCAAACATCAAGTTTATAAGTCTTCTTGTTCTAACCAAATGTACGGCACATGCTACACTTTATCGATCTCTTCAATTTTGATCCACTGTTTGATATCCTCTTTTTGTCTTGGTCTTCCAGGTTTCTTCTTCCTGTGGTAAACCAATAAGCTCGTTGGGATGATGATATAGAATGTCATAATTAACAACAGGTTCAATAACCTTCTCATACAACGCACGATCATGAGAAGCATGATAGAAATCACTAATGAAGTCATATGGACTATAGCCTGTACGTGAAATACAACATAGAGCATGATAACAAGGAAAATCGTTTACTCTCCAATACCCACAACTACATGCACGATTCTCAAGGTCCACTCGAAAAGATCTACCATCAACAACCTCAAACGCCGAGGATGAAGCTCATATTGCCCTAAAAACTCTACCTTTATTCAATCCTTTATCAAGTTCTTTTTCCATCTCCGGTCCAAGAATAGTGGTCCAACTATCCCCGAGATCACAGAAAGTAGAAACAAAACCATCAATTTTTTGCAAATCTAGTCAACCAATGGTGTGATTGGATAACTGCTACCAGTAGATTTTAACTCTTTTGAAAGAAGATATACCAGTTATTAGCCCAGGATGTCTATCAGTAAGAAATGTATAAGTTCTTTCGAGAAGAATCTCCAAAAACCACAACTATTTAGCTTGATTTTCCGTGTCTATGAGGGCAAATGCAAGTGGATAAAAGTGATTGAAACAGTTCTGCAATGTCTTGCAACTTAAGGAACAACTATATAATCAACATGTTTGCAAAAGAATTTGTAGAAGAGTTGCAGTGGCTTGCAAAGTCTTGGAAACTTGTTGCAAAGCACTGCAAAGTGTTTGCAAAGCACTACAAAGTGTTTGGAAAGCCGTGCAAACTTGTGGCGAAGTCTTGCAAAGTACTGAAAACTACATGCAAACTATTTGCAAAGTGATTGAAACAGTTTCGCAATGCCTTGCAACTTGTTTGCAAAGATTTAAACAAAACAATACCAAGTACAAAGCTAAAAAGAACATGTTTTACCTCCTTCGACATTCTTGTCCGTTGCAGCTAATAAACATCCACTAAACTTTCCTGTGAAAAATGTTCTATCTAAATAAAGAATCGAACGACAAAATCCGAATCCATGAAAACAAGCCCCAAATACAACAAATAAACGTTTAAATTCTTTTGAAATGGGATCAACCTCAAGTTTCAAAAAACTATTCGGATTACTTCTTTGCGAAACATCAACATAAGAAACTAAATGATGATAAGAATATGATTCGTCCCCGTGAATATCCTTCAAAGCTAGTGCCTTGCCAGTATAATAGTAATAGTAACTAATATCAAATCCATATGTATTCAATATATAATCACTAAGTTGCTTAGGTTTGATAGATGGATCACTTTGAGCATTATGCACCACCAATGTTTTTATCAAAGAATTTGAGAAACGACGTTTCTTAATGTCTTTCAATTGAGCTCCAAAAGTATGCCAATTTTTCATCGTTTTGAAAACAAAGACATCAACCTTTTTCGAGAATTTCGTGGAATGAATTCTCCATTTACAACCAGTATCTTTTCTAGCACATTCCACTGTAATCTTATAAGAATCATTTTTCACAAAAACGAAACCATAGCCTGATATAAGAGAGTATTCATTAACTCCATACGTAATTCTTCTACACCACCTTCAAATTTTTGACCATCATGTTTAAAAATGTACCAGAAAGTAAAGGAACAGTGCTTGGACTTGTGTTATGATGTGAAGATGACGCAGTAGTAACGATAGATGAAGAATAACTTGGATGATTTATAATAGTAACTTGTACTTCAATAATGTGAATATGTTTCGCTAAACAATAATAAATACTGATTATAAATCATCCAATCAGAATCTATCTTCATAATTTACTTACCTGTCTCGCAACTCAATTCAAAAAGGGATGGAGTCAAATTATTTCATTGTTTGCATAAATACTCCTTCAATTGAAGTACAGTACTATCATCTTCAATCTTGAAACAAACAAAATTACATTGATATTGAAAGACTCCAATTAAAGTAGGCAACATAAAATTGTAACACAAAACAAAAAACTCAATATCAATATTTACAAAACACTACAAAGAAGTGGAAAATAAATGTAAACTATTCGCAAGATCTTGTAAACCTCTTCCAAACATAATAATATTTTGCAACATAAATTAAAGATGATTCAGAAACTATTAAGATTATTTTGAAATAAATTGTCACTCATAACTCATAATCTATTGTTCAACGAAAATAAAGCAATGAAGAAGATAGATAAAATCTTGAAACGCTATCAGATTCTCCTTCAATTGAAAGTATATAAAACTTTCGAAACCCTAGCAAATCATGGAGGAAATTGTAACTTTTTCTCTCTAGAATTCTTCACCAAAACTAACTCAAAACCCTCAAAATCATCTTCAAACTACAAGCAAATAGACTAAATCACCAAACCCTAAAATAGATCAACCTATGTTATAGCAACAATCGAATTCAAACCTACAGATTCAGCTCAACGACGCCAATTCCCCTAGCTCGTCTATTTCAGTAGTTAAGAAAACTTCCTGATTTATTAATTGGGTTTCTAGGTATTTTTAATTGGAGAAAGGGTACTTTTGACCTTTAAAAAGTGAGTACCTATAAATATATCCTTGAAGAATATTTTCAAAACTTATTTGGGCTCTAGCTTGTTATAAAGATAAATTGTCTTTTAACAAAAAAAAAAACAGAAAATTGGGCCTTCGACCCAATTTCCTGTATAATATTTAATAATTTTTTTTATTGTTTATGTTACCAAAATAATATTTTAGAAAGTTTTATAGGGCCCTGTTTTTGTTAAAAGGGATCCTTTTTGTGAATTCGGTACGAGCCCACCGAATTCACAAGAGACCAACCGGTACGAGCCCACCGAAATTCACTCTAGTAACCTATTTTTCTGAATTCGATAGACTCGTACTAATTTACAAGAGGTCCCCTTTTAACAAGAATGTGGGACCCTATAAAACTTTCCTAACATTTTTACCCTTATGTTGTCAAAATTATATTTTACTCTTTTATTATAAAAATGACATTTTCACCTTTATGTTGCGAAAATTGCGTTTTTTACTCTTATGCCATCAAAATAGCATCTTTACCCTTATTGTCAATGTGACATTTTTATCCTTTGTCATTTTAGTATATAAGAGGGCAAAAATATCATTTTGAAAACATAAAGGTAAAATGTCAGTTTGGGTATCATAACAAGGTAAAAATGTAATTATGGCAAAGGTTAAAATGTCATTTTGACAAAATAAAGATAAAAATGTCATTTTGGTATTATAGGAGCGCAAAAATATCATTTGTCGATATGTATAGGTAAAAGTGTATTTTGCTAATATCCATGGAAACTAATTTCGAAGGGTCAGTAAGGAATAAGGACTAGAATATTTCATGGTAATAGATTCTCTAGGAAATTAAAGACATGCAAATATACTTCGTATCAAACGGAGGAAATACATATTTCCACGGGAATTCTTTTATTTCTACAGGAATATGTGAAATCAAACACAACCTACAGATACGAGTAGGGGTAGGAACCGAGCGGGCCCGCTCCTTCAAAACTCGGGCTGGTGGGGCTCGAAGCCTTAGGTGTCCGTTAGGGCTAGCGGGCACTTCGGCCAGGACCAATTTGGCAATAACACTTTCTGCGATCCAATTCTGCCCGCAAACTCGCCCGAGTATTGGCGGAGGCGGGCAGTTGTGTCGCGGACCAAGTGATAAATTTAAAAAAAAAATAAAATATAAAAGTGAATTTGAAACAAGTACCTTCTAAACAATAAACCTTAAAACACAAATTGCCTTTCCCTAACTCAATTTCTCGGGAAATGGAGTAACTTGCATAAAACAGTTGAAACAAGTAAACCCTAAAACACAAATTCACTAGAAGTTCCAGTTTTCCTAAGAATTTCAAGTTCAAGAAGACCAAAAGACACATAATTCACTAGAAGTATTCTCAATTCATTAGTAGATACATGTTCGCCCATTTCAGCCATTTACAGTGAGATGCGAGGAGTTCGGCTAGGTTTAGAACTGGTCGACACCCATCATTTATACGCATTCGAGTTAGAAGGGGACTTTAAAGTCTTATTTACCCTAATATCTCAGCAACCACCGTGGAGAGTAGGAGGCGATATTGAAAATATACGCAGCAGAATCAAATCGAAACACGTCACACTACTCCACTGCCCGAGATCTTCAAATACAACCCCTCATTAGTTAGCGACTGAAGCTTTAGCCCTTTAAGGGGATACCTTGTATCTCTTAGTCCGAATGTTGTTATTTATTATAGTCCGAGAGTTATTTATTTTTTATTAGGCTACAGATAAATGAGATTAAACACATTACCAGTTGAGTCAGAGAAGGTTGTGCAGGATGATAAAAGGGGTATCATTAGAGAGCAACATGCTTAATTTCTTGATTGTTAGAGTTTTTTATTCTAGTTTCTTTTTTTTTTTGTTGAAAGGATAAATTATATTAATAGGAAATGAGAGTACTATTACAATACATTTTACAAAGAAAATAGGGAACGTGTTTCCAAACTTTCGATCTATATTTCGCTCGAGCCCATTTAGCCAGCTTATCTGCCACTCCATTGAATTTCCTACTTGTGTGAGAGAATTTGACTGCTTCCAATCTGTTTCTTATTTCTAGTATTTTGCTCAGATGCACTTGAGATTGCCATTGGATATTGTTCTTTCCTTTCTGAAGAAATTTTATTATATTGATGTTGTCACTTTCAATTATGATTTGTTTATATTCATGAGATTCTGCCCATTGCATTCCGTGAAGAACTGCAATTGCCTCAGCTTCCTCTGAGTTTCTGCTTCTGGTTGTGGATGTTGCCGCTTCCAATAGTTTAGATTCATTGTCATGGATGACTAAACTGATTCCTGTTATATGATGTATATCTACAAATGATGCATCTACGTTTATCTTGACAAAAGGCGAAATTGGAGGTGCCCATTTGTCCTGTCTTGTTTTGTTATTCTGGTCTTGTTCCTTATGAATTTGTGGGAATGTCGTTATGATCGAAATCATATTTTCTAGATTATTGATTTCATGTTGGAAGCAATGGTCGCATCTTATTTTCCAAATGTTCCACATGATGGTGGCAAAATGAATATTGTTCACCGCGCAATCCGTAACATTGTTGTTTTCCCAGGTGAAGATCCAGTCTCTAATAGATGAAATGTTCTCTGATATGATATTAAAGTAGAACCATATATTTTTTGCTATAGGGCAATGAAGGATGGCATGTTCGATGGTTTCCGTCTCATTGCAGTTTGGGCATTTTTGATTTTTATCTGTGTATTTTCCTATTCTATCCTTAGTGGGAAGAGCGTTATTACAGATTTTCCAAATAAAGATTTGTACTCTAGGAACTACTGGTAGGGACCAAAGAAAGTTCCAATTGGGGGACCAGGGTTGGGGAGAGTTCATGCTGAGCCTCAGGTGTTGATACATAGATTTGACACTGAATTTACCATTTTTTGTGAGAGTCCATTTCCTTTGGTCTTCGCCTAGTGTCACTATTGGGATGGTGAGGATAAGGTTTTTCGTCTCGTTATCAAATTCTTGATTCAGTAAGTTTTCGTCCCATTTTCCGTGATGAATGAGCTGGGCTACCTCTTTAAGGTTAGGGTTTTGGTTATGCGGTATCGACGGGGTATTGGGGATCCAGTTGTCGGTCCAAATATTTATACTCTTACCGTTGTGGACCTCCCAGACCGTGAAGTTTTCAATCATCTTGAGATATCTATTGATGTTCTTCCAAATCCATGAGTGATGAGGTTTTGTCGGTCCTGGGTTATCTGATCTATCAAAATATTTAGCCTTTAATAATTTCACCCACATGGTGTCCGGTTCGGTTTTGATTCTCCAAGCTAGTTTGCTTAACATTGCTTGGTTATCCAGCTCAATGGAGTGAATACCCAGACCACCCATTGATTTAGGCAGGCATATGGAAGACCAGGATTTGGTACATATGCCTTTGGACTTACCCCACCAGAACGACTTTTGCAAAGTCGTAATGCTTTTGCAAGTGCCCTTGGGAAGGGCAAAGCATTGCATTTGGTATCGGGGTACGGCCGCTGCTATAGTCGAGATGACTATCGTACGACCCGCTTGAGATAAGAAGCTGTGATTCCATTTGTCTAATTTTCTTTTAATGTTTAGAAGGATATCGTTAAAAATTTGCTTTTTGTTAGCGCCGATGAAAAGTTGTGTTCCTAAGTATTTCTCCGAAGTGGCGGCGTATCTAACCTTAAGAGTCCGCATGATCATCCGCTTGAATTTAGGGTGTGAGTTTTTAGAGTAGAAGATATTAGATTTTGCATAGTTGATCATCTGACCAGATGCCTCGCAAAAATCCTTAAGTATTGACTTTAGGGAATGAAGATTATCAAGCGAGTTGCGGCCAAAGATTATGCAGTCATCAGCGAAGAGGAGGTGAGAAATATTAAGATTGGGATTTTTGGTGGGGAAGCCAATGAAATTTTCTTTGTCTTGTTCGGCTTTTAGGAGTCTGCTAAGCCCCTCCATTGCTAGAGTGAATAGGAATGGGGAGAGAAGGTCTCCTTGTCTTATTCCTCTAGAAGGGTGGAACGTAGGACCAGGGCGGCCATTCACTAAGACTGCCATAGAGGGGGTAGTAATGCATTGGGAGATCATTTTGATCCATTGTTCGGAATAGCCCAGTTTGGCCATGATACCTGTGAGGAAATTCCACTCGATTCTGTCGAAAGCCTTCGACATGTCCAACTTAAGACCAAAGTAACCAGTCGCTCCTTTCATTTTTTTGAAAGAGTGAATGATTTCCTGCCCCATAATGATATTATCTGAGATTTGTCTACCGGGGACAAACGCGGCCTGGAAAGGGGATATGATGTCATGTAACGTGCTTTTGAATCTATTGGCCAAAATTTTTGTGATGATTTTATACGTCGTGTTTAAGAGGCTTATAGGTCTGAAGTCCGCTGGAGTTTGAGGGGTAGAGGTTTTCGGGATAAGGCAGACATGGGTATGGTTAGTGCCCTGCGGAAGCTCCGCCTCCACAAAGAATTCTTGAACTAAGTAGCAAATATTGGGGCTGACAGTATCCCAGTTAGATTGAAAGAAGAAAGGAGGGTACCCGTCCGGCCCTGGGGCGGCTTCTTTTTTAAGGCTATTTATGGCGTTGTTAATTTCTTCCTGATCAGGGATACGGGTAAGATCTATGTTTTGCTCCTGGGTGATTGTAGGCTGGAAGAGGTTAAGGATGTCTTGGCTATCATTATTACCTTGAGATGTGCTAATGTTGAGGAGATGAGAGGTGAAGGTAGCTTGGATACTTTCCAGGCCTTCTTGCCAGTCACCATTGGGGTTTTTAATGGCAGAGATTTTATTGGTTCTGTTTCGTTGAATAGCTTGAGAGTGAAAGAATTTTGTGTTTTTATCTCCTACTGTGATGAAGTTGTTCCTAGATTTTTCTTTCCAGAGAGATTCTTGGAGAGTGTATAGTTCCTCTAGTTGTTTGTGAATAGAGTTGTATTCATTTTTAGTTTTAATGTTATTAAGCTTCGTTGTTAATTCTTTTATATTATACTCTATGTTGCCAAAGACTGTCTTATTCCATTTCGTGAGGTGCCTACTGAGATTTTTAAGATTAATTTGGATATTGTTGTGATTAGTCCATTTGTCAGCAATGAACTTGTGGCAATCGGGGTGTGTCATCCAAGTGCGCATAAATTTAAACGGTTTAGGTTTGTTGCTGCCTAAGTCTGTGTCTTCGAGGAGGATAGGGAGGTGATCTGAACCTACACTTTCTAGGTGAGAAATACTCAAGCGTTGAAATTTATTTAACCAGGGGAGGTTGGCTAGGGCTCTGTCCAGTCTTTCCTGGATAAAATTTTCGCCAAATTGTCTGTTGTTCCATGTGTACGGGTAACCCTTAAATCCTATGTCTGTCAGATTTAGGTTGTTGATGTGAGTTTGAATTCTATGATTGTTAGAATTCATTCCCAGCTTTCCTCCTTCCTTGTCTTTGTTATCAAGAATAACATTGAGGTCCCCTATAACTATCCAAGGAGTTTCTACGTTAATATTAAGTTTCGCTAACATTTTCCATGGTTTCATTTTGTTTTTATTGTAGGGGCTACCGTAGAAACCTTTATTCTAGTTTCTTAGTTCCGAGAGTTATTTATTTATATTTTATTTGATTTAGTATTCTTTATTCAGGTTGGGCACCTAACCCATTGACAAATTCAAATAAAAAAAAACTTTGCAAGGACTTCAATTCTAATTTATGAATCACCGTTTCAAAAAAAATAAAAAATAAAAAATATTCTTCGTTTTATATTATCCAAGGCCCCCCAACCAAAGTTTGCACGGAACTCATTTCTCTCAGCCACGCCACTCCCACACTACTAAAAGCTAGAAAGATAGTTTCCCAAAGTGCCCTTCACAGTGGGCACTTTTTGTTAATTCCCAATATCAAGAGGCAACCCGAGTACAAATCTTGACAAAGTACTATAAACTAAAGCTAGGCAACGATTTGAGAGAGGAGTGAAGTGATTTGCTTACCTAGAGGACCTAGATGCTATTGATGATGATGTGTTTATAAACACACTTTTAACTTTCAATTTATGATCCATCTAAATTGTATAGCTCTAACTTGTCAACTTCATTTTTACATCAAAATTTATCCTCTTTTACAATTCACCAAGATCAATCCCCTAAGGACTATGCTGCAACTAAACCAAATCCAAGAAAACCTCTAAGAAACCCAAAAACTATCAAGTCTTTCACACATAAATTGACCAAGAATAAGCAAACCAACCATTTCTAGAACTAAATAATATACAAATGTTTTCGAACAGAAGCAAACTTATACAAAATTTACCAAGCTGAAATGATAGAAAACTCATAAACGTTATCACTGATTACTAAAATAATGGCAAAGACTTTTAACAAAAAAAAAAAAGATAATGGCAAAGAACTTATTCAACGACCGATTTCGAGACTTGCACACGTTAAAGAAGCACCTTCACTAGATGTAACAGCCACCTCAGGTACATGATATAAAGGAACAGGCATCTTTGGTGGAAGGTCTGGAATAGTTGCCTCCTTTTTAAGTACTTGAATTGCTTGTCTTATCGAGGGTCTTAAAATTCGATCAGGGTGCGCACACCACAATCCGACATTCACCAAATACTTTACTTCATTCTCGTCGAACTCCATATTCAATCTCTTGTCCACAACTTCAGTAATATCTCCTCTCCCGAAAAGAGACCAAGCCCATTCAACCAATCCAACTTGGGGTTCTTCTTCCATTCGATCGACTGATTTTCTACCAGAAACAATTTCTAAGGCCACCACCCCGAAGCTAAAAACGTCGGATTCCTTACTAGCTTTGCCTGTGTTAATGTATTCTGGTGCTAAGTAGCCTAAAGTCCCTGCCAAACCAGTAGTTTGAGGGCCTAACTCATGGTCCATGAGCCGTGCTAGCCCAAAATCACCAAGTTTAGCATTGAAATTCGAATCTAACATAACGTTGCTCGATTTGATGTCTCGATGTACTACACATTGTTCCCATTCTTCATGAAGATAGAGTAATGCAGAGGCCAACCCAAGAACAACTCTATATCTTGTAGCCCAAGGAAGAGGATTTCTTCTTCCAAAGATATGAGAATCTAGACTTCCGTTAGGCATTAATTCATAAACAAGTAGAAACTCACCTCTATCGTGGCACCAACCGATGAGCTGAACTAAATTTCGGTGTCTTAGCCGGCTTATAGTTTTGACTTCAGTTATGTACTCCTTTTTACCTTGTTTTGAACCCCTAGAGATTTTCTTCACAGCAACCTCTAAGTCATAATTTGTCAAGAATCCTCTATAAACGCCTCCAAATCCTCCTTCCCCCAATTTCCTTTCCTCTGAAAAGTTGTTTGTTGCAGAAACTAGTTCTCTTAAGGAAAACCTCTTTGGCCCAGCTCCCCTTTCAAAATCACCATTTATAGAAGTTAGGTTAACTGTCTCCTCTTCCTTTCTAGTTCTACGGTTTTTCGAAATAAATATCCATAACACAACTATCCCAATAATACATATCGAAACAACTCCGGCAACAATCGATCCAACAACCAACCCAACCTTTTTTGACTTGTTTCCTTCGGTTGTTTCCAAACTTGAATTGAAACTCCACGATTGAAGAGTATGTTGCTCACCGAAACTACCAGTAGCAGCCGAGAATCCAATCGTTACCCATTCGGGTAAAACCTGCATCAAATCAATTTTGTATGATAGAAGAGAGTTTCCTCTATAAATAGGATCTTTCTCATAAGTCCAAAACACACTTAGATTCTTAGTAGTAGAATTATAAGTAATCCAAGCATTAGCAGTATTACCACTATGCAAACTAGCATTCCAAGGGACAGATATGGATGAGGCAAGAGAGTTATTATTAATCCCAACATGTTGGGAAGGGGGATCCCATTGGTCATTCACATAGGAGTCAAATTCGACATGAACGATTTGGTTCCTGGATGTAGAATCCATCATTGTTGTATTAAAAAGGCCTAGAAATCCACTTACAGAGTTAGGTGGAATTTGAAAGCCGACGGGAGCAAGAAAAAAGGCAAGTCCGTGACCGTATTGAGAACCATTTTGAGTATCGATCGTGAAGGAGAAATGAGTGGTAAAGTCAGATAACTCTCCGGATATAGAATCCCAAAGGTGAACCTTTTCACTATAGGTAGCTCGACCAACACGACATGTATATTTCAAATTGTTGAACTCAATAGTTCCCATTTTGGAAGTGGCATCGCCTTCCAAGAGAATCATATTGCCATCCAAGTTAAAGCGAGGAATGTTGAAGGATAGTGAGTTGACAAGGGGAAAGTAAAACAGGAACAGAATTAAGTAGTTTATGTTAACTGAAATGTCCATAACTCTGCACAAAACTAGCAATGCAACTAGATGAGAACAAGAAATGGCTGAAAAAGCATTAAGAGAATAAGTTGTCCTTTCTCCTCGCTCTTGCGCATTTGGAGTCCCTCTCACCATTCTTTGCGCGTTCGGAGTCCCTATCACCATTTGGTAAGATATGACATGGAAGAATGGGTCTAACCATAGAAAACATCAAATTCGAAGACAAATTCCAAATAGACTTTGACATAATAGATTTTATCAACATGGGTATCCAAAAACAAGTCCAACTGATGACCAAGGAAAACAACAGATCTTAGCACATATTTCCCAACTTTGAGCTAATTTTTTGTCTAAAAGTCCTTTACTTATTAGTCCTAGAGAGTTCCTTAATTTGGTGCAGCTTCAATTGCTTCAGAAATCACTACCAGGAGAAACTGAGGAATATATGGCAGCATTGGGAGAGTTTTACAAAAATGACAGAATAGGCTACAAAATTAGACCTAAATAAAATCTGACCTTGGATGTAAAGAAATTGGCCCACAGAACTAATTACAAAATTCCCAAAGTTTTATGGACTTCAACACACAGGCTGTCTAATTGAAAATATTTAAGAAAGACTTAGAAGTTATCAACTCTACTGATAAAGACCGAGTGCTTATCTATTTTTCAAGTGATTGTATACCGGAAAATAATTAATAAGGAATTGAGTAATATGTTGAATAGAAATTTGGGATTGAAGTAAATGAAAACTTAGGAGGTACCTTCCATATAGTCAACTGATTAGACAGCAAATACTCTACTCAAAGAATATGCTCATTTTGTAAATGCTCATGTCAAAAAATAGTCTTCCGTTATATCAGCATGAAAAAAGGAGTTGATGCATGACAACCTCCGTTATGACGGTATATTCTGATATGAGGGGTGAGATTCCCCTGAGTAGCCCTGCTTCCAGCTCTGGTTTTCTGCTAAGCTGCTCGTGCTCCTTGCTCCTGCTCCTCGCTCCTTGCTCCAGCTTAGATCTCCTGTCTTTTAGCTCCGATTACAGCTATCTCCAAGCTCCTGTTCGTCGTGTCCCAAAAGGGGGGGGGGGGGGACCTGCAAAGGGTACGAAACTGCTCCGACGTTCAAGACAGTCAGGGTGATCTTTGCAGTAAAAGAATGAATATTGATTGATCCTTTTGGGGGCGAGTTATGGGAACTCTAAGTACTTATTCTAGGGTTTCTGGGGTAGAAGACGATGTTTTAAGATGTTTTCTTAGATTCGGGAAGTCTCCTCCAGATCCAAGATTTCAAGTGATGGGAGATGTCGGGTGATTCCGGAAGTCCTTTGGAAGACGATGTAGGGGGCCTTTTATTGGCTTAAGAGGCGGCGGTCTTTTCCGTTTAAGGGAAAGTTTATCTTTGTGTTTATCTCGGATTCGGGATATGTGAAAGTTCCTAATTTCAAGGATCTTTTATGGTTATCCTGCCGATGCGATAGATCTTCTAGGAGAAGTTTCTTCCCTTAGACACGTGGAGTCCAAACTTGCTTAAACACTTCCAGAAGATCTTTAACTGACTAAGATCTCTAAGGATATTTCGGGATTGAGTCGGTAAGTCAGTGCGCTTTTGTCTGCCAGTTCTAGCGTAGGGCATCGACCGAACCTACCGGACCTCCCTCATTCCTCTAGAGGCCCCAGGGTTGATCTGGCCATGCCGAGGGCGTAACAGGGTTGGTTTCCTCTAACCGACCTCCCAGTTAGGGGAGTGTAGCGGATCGTCAAGGATTCAGCGGTCCTGTTGCCTTAAGCCGGGTTGACCCGTTAGACTTCAAGTCTGATCTTGACTCTTCAGACGTTAGTCAACTTGTGGACATTTTTATGTATCATCAGTAAGATCTTCATAGTTCTTAGTTGGGGTTATCCATTCAGAACTTTTATCCGATCTTCAAAGTTCTTAAGACCATTGGAGTTTAGCGTTATTGGTTTCAACCTTTTTTTAAGAGCTTCGAAGTTTCGTGTTATTGGTTCAGACCTTTATTTAAGAACTTTAAGTTTCGTGTTATTGGTTCAAATCTTTTTTTTTAAGAACTTTAAAAGAACACGTTATTCATTTATTATGAAGAATTGAGAACTTTTAATCAAAGATCTGGTCCATGAACTTTTCAAGACAAATTTACTCATTAATTAGTCAAATTCAAAGATCCACCTGTTCAGGTGGATCTTTGAAATTCTTACTTTAAGTGTACCCAAAAATTATTGTTAAGCCCGTGTGGTAGGGGGTGCGGGATGTGTACCCGCACTTGGTCCCCGCCACATGGGGTCATTTCTTTCTTCTTAACAAGTAAAAAGTTTTATACTCTCTACCTTCACAATCTCTCTCTCTCTCTCTCTCTCTCTCTCTCTCTCTCTCTCTCTCTCTCTCTCTCTCTCTCTCTCTCTCTCTCTCTGTCTCCGTCTCTCTCACACACAGGTTTTTCCATCAAATAAATATTTTTTGCTCTTCTTATCTCTCAAGTGTTGCTGATTTCTCCTTATATGAAATCTCATTTTTTTTTCCTCTCGAACTCGTAATCTAATTTGTTTGTCTCTATACCATCCATCTCTTAAAAAAAAATATTATTTCATATAAATAATTGACTTTTTTCCTTTTAATTCTTTTTAGGCGAGTCGAAGAAGTCTATGTGTTTAGTATTTATTTCGGGAGCCTACCTTTTTATTTTCTTCTTAAATTCTAAACTAATACTTTATACTTAGAAATAAAAACCTTCTTAAAATTTTATTTATTGGAAAATGATATGCCAATAATATAGGAACGTCCTGAGCTTTCATTATATAATAATACTTTGTACGTAGAAATGAAAGCCCTCTTAAATTTTTTATTTTTTCTCTCGTTTCGTATATAAATAAGATTGAGATAAATAGAGAGACAAAGAGAAAAGAAAGAAAGAAAGAGTGAATGGGTGATAGAGAATGGTGGTATTTGGTGAAGATAAAGAGAAGATGAAGAAAAAAGTAAACAACTAATATTTAAAGTTTAGCTCTTCAAATAATATAATGTTCGCTGTAATTTCAACCATCAGTTTGGACGGCTTATATTTAAAATAATATAACTTTGATTCTAACAAAAGGTTCAGAATTTTCAAAGTTTTAATAAAACGGTTTCCGAACTTAATGCTCAACGGCTTTAATGTCCTAGACCTTTAAAAGTTTCAAAAGTTTAAAGTTTCTGAATCTTCAATGTTTTGAACATATATGTGCCAGAACACTTAAAAGTTTTGATATCTTTGGAAGTTCGGAACAAAAAAAGATTTAGTAAAAAGGTCTTAACGAATAACAGACCCTTAAGACCTTTAAAATTTCGCGTTATTGGTTCATCTTTTTTTAAGAACTTCAAAGTTTAGTGTTCTTGGTTTACAACTTCTTTTTAAGAATATTGAAAGAACGCGTCATTTATTTTTTACGAAAACTTAAGAACTTTTAGTCAAAGATCTGACCTAGAAACTTTTCGAGACAAATTTACTTATAAAATAGTCAACTTCAAAGATCCGTTTATTTAGGTGGATTTTTGATATTCTTAATTTAGGTGTTCAAAATTTTTATTGTCAAGCCCGTGTGTTAGGGAGTGCGGGACGTGCACCGGCACTTGGTTCCCACCATAAGAGATCATTTCTTTCTTCCAGAAAAGTAGTAACAAGTTATGTACTCTCTACCTCCACAATTTCTCTCTCTCTCTGTAACACATAGGTTTTCCCACGACACATTTGTTTTTTTTCTCTTCTCATCTCTCTGGTGTTGTTGATTTCTCCTATCTTAAATCTCTATTTTTTTCCCTCTCGAACTCCTTACGTAATTTTTCTGTTTCCATACCATCCATCTCTTGTAAACAATTATTTTTTCACATAAATAATTGATTTTTTTTTCTTTTAGCTCTTTTTACGTGAGTCAAAGAAGTCTATGTAAGTAGTATTTCTTTTGGGAGTCTACCTTTATATTTTCTTCTTAAATGGTAAAACAATACTTTGTAGGTAAAAATAAAATCCTAGCTACTAAGCAAATAATTTTAATTTGTTGGAAAATAATACACCAATAATATGGGAACGTCGTGAGCTTTCTATCTAAAATAATACTTTGTACATAGAAATAAAAACCTTCTTAAATTTTCATTTTTTGTATCGTCTCGTATTTACATAAGAGTGAGATAAAGAGAGAGGTAAAAAGAGAAAAAAAGAGTGAGGGTGTGAAAGTGGATGGCGGAGTTTGGTGAAGATAAAGAGAAGATGATGAAGAGGAGTAAACAACTCATCTTTAAAGTTTAGCTCTTAAATTAATATAACTTCCGTCTAAATCTCAACCATTAGTTTGGACGACTTAGATTTAAAATGGACCCTTTGAAGTTCTAACAAAAAGTTCCGGATCTTCAAAGTTTTAATAAAAAGGTTTTAGAACTTAATATTCTAGGACTGTTAATGTCCCAGACCTTAAAAGTTTCACAATTTTAAAGTTTCTGAACCTTTAAAGTTTTAAACGTTTAAGTGCTAAAACTTTTACAAGTTCAGAGATCTGTGGAGGTTTGGAACAAAAGAGATCTAGTACAAAGATCTTAAATTGAAAGTATTTTTCTAATAGAGTAGGTAACTAAACAAACTAGGAGCCGAAGGAGTTTATACATCTTACTAACTTGGAGTTTTGCTTATTTATGTCGATCTCTTTTACAGGGCCGACCTTGCCATTTTTATCGCTCGTAGCGGTCTCAGAAATGTGGCCCTTCTATTTAATGTTTTCTCAATTAACTTTTTATTGAAAATGTTCCTTCCTAATTTCATCTTTATCTTATTCACCATCATCAACATGATCACTGACCCGTACGAACAACTCACTGTAATCTTTCTCTCCATCTCTATATCGATATCTCTCTTAGGGATGTCAACGGGGCGGGTTTGGGACGGGTTACCTCTTTCCCAAGTCCGCCCCGTTAGTAAACGGGTTTTACCATTCCCGTCCCAATAGTTAATCGGGGCGGGTATTTAATTACCATACCCGTTCCGATTAGAAATTACTTAACCATTACCGACCCGCCCCGCCCCGTCCCGTTAACATGAAACGGGGCGGGGCGGGTCGGATTTAAACATAAATTTCATATTTTTATTTCAAATAAGTTAGATTAATCAAAATATTATAAACAAAATTTTATGACATTTTGGTTTTATCAACTATAAACACTACAACTTATTACATAATATAAAATAGTTAAATTGATGATATAAGATAAAAAGTTTTAGAAACCTATTGTATATAATAATACATAACATATATAATCGGGGCGGGGCGGGTTTTACTACCTAATCCCAAACCCGCCCCGAACCCGGTAAATGGTTTTATCTTCATACCATTACCGTCCCATTTAATAAACGGGGCGGTAAAACCCGTTCCATTAGGGGCGGATTCGGGAAAAAACCCACCGGTTCAGACTAAATTGCCACCCCTATCTCTCTCTTATAGGTTTTGCGGGGAGAGGGATGTGAGAGAGAGAGGGAAAGGAAGTTGAACTAAAAGGACGAGCAAGAGAGAAGAAATGGGAAGGAAAATGAGCCTGGGAAAGAGACGGTGGTGGTGGTTAATTGGTTGTGGTTTGTGATGGTAGATTAACAAGAGAGCTAAAAAAACATATTAACCAACAAATAAATAATTTTAACTTCTTAGGACCTTAAGTTAGTGTTGTATTCAGTGTACCGATTCAACGAGCAGACTCGACGAGTCTCTTAACCAAGTCACTGGTAAAATTGGTTCCTACTTTGATTTTATCGATAAATCAATAGAAAACACCTACGTTCCAAATTTATAGAGAACGACTAAGGAAGAGAACAACTTAATGTCTTTCGTATTTCAAACTGATGGTGTTCGTTATCTGGAACACATGATTCTTAGTCGAATTTCACTATGGATTTAAAATCAGAAAGAAGGATTATATTTCTTACCTGTTTTCCTGATTTATTATTTTAAAATCAACTGACTTCTAATTTGAAAAATCAGATAAACGAAAAAGGAAAAAATAATCGGACAATAAGAAGAATATTTTTTAATCGAGGCGAGGTATTCCTCTTTCCTTACGACAATGGACAACTAATTGGGATTCGATTGCAGAAGACATGTGGGTTGATTATGCCTATTGATATTTACGTGTTTCTTACTTTCTAACATGTCAAAGATTACGATTTTCTTTTAGAGCTATTTCTTTTACTATTTCTAGATTAAAATAGAATATTTGATTAGTTTATTTTAATATTATGTTGCAATTAGTTTGAATTTGTTTAAGAAAAAATTGATGACATTATGAGCGATTCTTGGAACAGAGATGGTCTCGCAGTCTGATAACATGGACTCAAACAAAAAGACTAAAAGACCTACTGAAGTGTGAGCACTCTATTGATATTGACGACATTTTAGTGAATACTCTTTACGAGAGTATATTGGACGAAAAAAATGGAGAACAACAAGTAATATATGAGATATATATATTCAAGACAGTTGGAGTTATCATTTTTTTCAATATGAATGGAGGCCATTGCCTTATTTATTAACTACTTGAGCAAAAATAAATGTTGGCTAGATCTGCCGCCAACAAGCTTACAACGCAATCCGGAGTCTCATATGTCTCCACAGTTTGATTTAATTCAAGCTTAAAATTGAACTACGCTAGTGAATGAGCGACATTATTTTCTTTTCGAGGACAATACTGTTGAAATATCTTTCTATATATTAAGATATCCCATATAATAGATATTAGGAAATATCAAATATTAGAAACTAGTAAGAATTAGGAACTAGTAAATATATTAGTATAAACTATTAAGAAACTAGTAAAATATTAGAAACTAGTAAAGTTAGAAACTAGTAGTATTGTAACTCTATAAATAGAGTCTTATATTTCTTTTTGTAATCTATCAAGGAATAAAACAAGTTCTTTGATCAATATCAACTTGGTACCAGAGCCAAAAGTCTTAAATTTGTGTTTGGGAGTTTATATTGATTGAAAGAGAAAGAACCTTCATCTTCATCTTGTTTTTTCGGTTTAACTAAAGTGAAGGGCAACTGATGCTTCCGCAATAATGACTCTCAATAAGGCAAATTCAAATTTTGCTAAAGTTGTTGGTCAATCTGACAAAATTACTTATAAGTGTACTCACTGCAACAAAATTGGTTATACCAAAAGTCATTGTTATGAAATATTAGGCTATCCAGAATGGTGGGATCATAATCGAAAGAAAAACTCTAAGAAGACCCTTGTAGATCCAACTGTTAAGCAAGCTTCATCGACGGTAGCCACTACAGGTAATGTAGGCAAGACTTTAAATATGTCTACACAATTTTTGAATAGTACTTGGATAATTGATTCTGGTGCTACTGATCATATGACTTTTGATTCTAGACAGGTCTCAACTATTAACCAATCTTCACATAAATATGTCTCTACTGCCAATGGCACCTCAGCCCCTGTTGTAGGGGAAGGACCTATAACTCTAACGAACACATTGAACTTAGAATCTGTTTTGGTTGTCCCATCTTTAGATCATAATTTATTATCAGTGTCTCAAATAACCACCACTCTATTTTGTGTTGTCATCTTTTGGCCCGAATTTTGTGTATTTAAGGACATCCAGACAAGGCAAACAATTGGTTATAGTGTTAGGCGAGGAAAGTTGTATTACTTGGATTTAGTATCTGAAAGCTCTAATAAATTGCGTCAGACATTAATAGTGAACAATTCTGAAATAAAAAATAAAGATGAAATATGGTTATGGCATCGCCGTCTGGGGTACGCCTCCTTTGGTTACCTTAAGAAATTATTTCCATCGCTATTTATTAAATGCGATGTTTCAAGTTTTCATTGTGATGTTTGTGCACTTGCAAAAAGTCATCGTGCATCGTTTCCGTTAAATTTAAATAAAAGTCCAACTCCTTTTATGATCTTACATTCGGATGTTTGGGATCCATCTAAGGTTCCTACTTTGGGTGGGGCACGGTGGTTTGTTACCTGTATTGATGATTGTACTAGGATGACTTGGGTGTGTTTGATGAAATCTAAAAGTGAGGTAAAGTTATTGTTTCAGAAGGTTCATAAACTGTTTAGTACTCAGTACAAAGCAAATGTCCTGATACTTCGTAGTGACAACGGAGGAGAGTATATGGATCATGAACTTCAAACTTATTTGGTTTCTCATGGTATTGTTCATCAAACTACTTGTCCAAATACCCCTCAATAAAATGGGGTCGCTGAAAGAAAGAATCGTCACTTGTTAGAAGTTATCAGGGCTATGTTGATCGAAGCACATATGCCATCTAGTACTATTGAGTTTAAGACTCCTTTTCAAGCTCTATCGGATGTTACAACTTCTCCGACAGTTTCAAATTTATCTCCCCGTGTCTTTGGGTGTGTCGCATTTGTTCATCTTCATTAGCACCAACGTACAAAATTAACTCCAATGGCATTAAGATGTGTATTTATAGGGTACGGTGCAAATCAGAAAGGGTACAGATGTTATCATCCTCCAACTAAACGAATGTTTGTTACATCGGATGTTATCTTTCATGAAGATTCAAAGTATTTTTCACCTGAGTCTGAACTTCAGGGGGAGAAAACTAAGCAGGAAGTTCTGACTCTTGATTATGAAGAAACGGATAATCATGTAGAAGAGAACAAAATTGTTTGGGGTATTGAAGTAAATTTGATTCCTGAAGAAATAATTAGAGCTGAAATTGAAATTCCAGAATTACCAACACCTGAATCGGTAATGGAAGAAAGTGTTAATGAAATCGTTGAACAAATTGTGGAATCACCTCCAATTGAAGTCGTTGAACACCAAACCAATCAGTTGTCGAGGATGTTCCTGAAGCACCTTCCGAACCACCAAGGAAAATATTACCGTCGCGTCAAACCAGAGGTATTCCTAAAGCGACATATGAACCTGAGCTGTCTAGTAGAGTCAAATATCCTATGAGTCAGTATATGTCAGATCATTGGTTGTCAGAATCAAATAAGTCATTTGTAAATCAATTATCTACTGTATATATTCCTAACAATGTACAGGAAGCCTTATCTGATTCAAAATGAAAAGCAACTATGAATGAGGAGATGAAATCCTTACAAAAGAATGACACTTGGGAGCTAGTTGATCGTCCAAAAGATAAAAATCCAGTGGGATGTCGGTGGATTTATTCAGTGAAGTATAAAGCAGATGGTACAATTGAACGTTACAAAGCGAGACTAATGGCAAAAGGCTACACTCAAATTCATGGAGTCGATTACACAGAGACATTCGCTGTAGTTGCAAGGATCAACACTGTTCGCGTCTTGTTATCGTTAGCAGCAAATTTAGATTGACCACTACAACAATTTGATGTAAAGAATGCTTTTTTACATGGGGAACTATTAGAAGAAGTCTATATGGACCTTCCACCGGGATGCAAGATACCAGAAATACATAACTAAAAGGTATGTAGATTGAAAAAGTCATTGTATGGATTAAAACAATCACCAAGAGCGTGGTTTGGAAGGTTTACAAATGCTATGAAGCAATTCGATTATCACCAAAGCAATTCTGACCATACCTTATTTCCAAAAAGGCAGAAAGGAAAACTCACAGCACTTATTGTATATGTTGATGACATGGTGGTTACTGGGGATGATCCTGAAGAACGAAAGGCTTTACAGAATTACTTATCTAAAGAGTTTGAGATGAAAGACCTTGGTCCGTTGAAATACTTTCTTGGAGTTGAAGTATCTCGATCTAGTAATGGAATTTTCCTATCCCACAGAAAGTATACTTTAGATTTGTTACATGAGGTGGGTATGTCAGCGTGTGAGCCGATTGATACACCTGTCGAAGAAGGATTAAAGTTGTTAGTAAAGCCTAATCAGATACCGGTTGATAAAGGAAGATATCAACAACTGATTGGAAGGATGATGTACTTGGCGCACACGAGGTCAGATCTTGCATATGCGTTAAGTATTGTTTGTCAATTTATGCACAATCCCGGTGAAAAACACATGAATGTTGTTTTACGCATTTTGAGATATTTGAAGGCGGCTCCTGGAAAATGTATTTTGTTTACTAAAAATTCGAGTTGTCGAACTATTGATGTATATACTGATGCAGATTGGGCTGGGGAAGTAAATGGTAGGCGATCAACTGCAGGATATTTTACCTTTGTTGGTGGAAATCTTGTTACATGGAGAAGTAAAAAACAGAACGTTGTTGCACGTTCAAGTGCAGAGTCTGAATTTAGAGGAATGGCTGATGGCATATGTGAAGCGTTATGGTTAAGACTCCTGTTGGATGATTTAGGATATCCTTCTGAAAGACCAATTCAATTATATTGTGACAATAAAGCAACATGTGATATTGCTTACAATCCAGTCCAGCACGACCGCACAAAACATGTTGAGGTGGATGGATGTTTTATTAAAGAAAAGTTGGAAGACAACATTGTAGAGTTACCAAAGGTCCGATCTGAAGATCAATTGGCTGATATTCTTACCAAAGCAGTTTCAAGTCGAATATTTTCGAAATGGTAGACAAGTTGGGCATGTGCGATATCTATGCACCAAGGGGGAGTGTTGAAATATCTTTATATATATTAAGATATCCCATATAATAGATATTAGGAAATATCAAATATTAGAAACTAGTAAGAATTAGGAACTAGTAAATATATTAGTATAAACTATTAAGAAACTAGTAAAATATTAGAAACTAGTAAAGTTAGAAACTAGTAGTATTGTAAGGTGTTGTTTGTTTTTTTTAAATGTCTGAATCTGAATTAGCTGAACTGAATTGGCTGAATCTGAATTGGTTGAATTAATTAGCAAGTAAGATGTTTGTTTTCCATATCTGAATCATAATATCTTAATTAAGAAAATTACTTTTATACCCCCAATTATATTTTAAGGAAAAAAAAGAGGAAACCCTATCTTCACTTTTTCTTTTTTGACTTTCTCCTTGTCTCTCTTGTTCTCTTTCCCAACCGGCCACCAAAACCCTACTTCACTTTCTCCTTCTCTCTCATGTCATCTTTCACAACCAGCCACCAAAACCCTAGTTCATCAATCGACTAATACCAAAACCGACTAATACCAAAACCCTAGTTCATCAAAACGACTGGTACCACCCCATTGATTTTAATTTTTCTACTTTAGATAATGTTGCCATTGATGATGGAATGGTATAGTATTTGTTTTTGCTCTCTCTCTCTCTAGCCGATAAATGAAAGCCAGATAGTCGTCAGATCTCACAGGGTTTCGAACAAGTTAAACCTCACCAGATCTGGTGAGGGTAAACGACCCCTTCATGTGCTGGTGGTGGTGCACGAGGAGGGTTCATAAAGCCCATCATGTGGTCCTGATGGTGTGTGTTGTGGTGGTGGTTGAGACCTTCACTGTGTGGTCTTGGTTTCTTTGTTGTGATCTGTGGTGGTGTGGTTGGTGCTAGTGTTGTGCTAGTGTTGTGCTGGTGTTGTGGTTTGTGGTGGTCCAGTGGTGGCGTGGTGGTGTTAGTGGTTGCAGTGGTGGTGGTGAAATGAAGAAGATGAGGATAGAGTAATTTTCGAGTTTTGCGGGGTTATATTTGTCATTTGCTACTTTTCAGCAGCTGGGTTTATTTTTCAGACTTGTTTTAAAGTCTGAAATAACTGTGTGAAAATTCAGTCAATTCAGATGTCTAGTTCAATCAGCCAATATTTCAAATTTTGTCAAATAAAAAAACAAACATCTGAAATCTGAATTGAGATCCAATTCAGACTTCAGATCTGATATTTTGTAATAACAAACAGCACCTAACTCTATAAATAGAGTCTTATATTTCTTTTGTAATCCATCAAGGAATAAAACAAGTTCTTTGATCAATTTCAACTAATACTTGAATTCCACATGTTGAAGTTCTGTCGAATCATCTTGAATATCAGTAATAATATACTGAATCCTCCATGGCGCGTTATCCGGGTGATCAGAACAAGCTTTTATAATAGTTAAGGCATCTCCTTCAATGATGCATCCATACTCAAGAATTTTTTCGCAGGTATACATCCAACTGCGTTCCCCTAGCTTCAGCCTCCATTGAGTTGGAGTTTACTGTTGAAAACATAAAGGCTCGAATGAAAGCATTACTTTGCCGCGAGAGATGCAATCAATTCTAGTGGATTTGCATTCAATATTGAAAGTTTTCACATTGAGGCTGATAATCACTCGTGGAATGCTTATGTAACGGTAAGGTGTACTCGACTTGTTAATTTTTGTATTCAAAATTTGGTAATAATAAGTTTTGTTAATATTTTCACTTTTTTTTCTAGGCGCACCCAAATACAAAAGACTTTTGCACTAGGACTTTTCCGTATCAAGAAAAACTAAGAGCAATTATTGGCAAAGATTAGGCCACTAGTAGTCGACAAATTGAAGATGATGATATTTCGCCTGAAACACGTGGTTAGTTAGTTAATGTCAACATTTACTTATAGAAGTTTTGTCATCTTTTCTTAAATTTTCATATTTACTTGATTTTGGTTGAGGTGAAAGTGCTAATGTGGAGCCAATCAATTTAAATGAAGATGATGGTCTTGGCTCCCCTGCTTCCACTCAACGTGCCCAGTCTGTAACCAAAACATAAACAACGATTAGGATCAGATGATACAGTTATATTGCTTACAGAGACTACAAATTAACTTGCAGAAGCGTGTCAAACTCCTTCACTTAATTCAATTAAAGATGCACTATTGGCAGATGTCAAATTTAAAGATGTTTTGGTCTTGTTTATAGATAAGCCAGAATTTGCACGGTTGTTCTTCAAACTTTCTGAGACAACTCGAGAAACATGGCTAGAAAGAAAGTTGTCAAAAGAGAGATAGAGGGTTAAATTTTTTTTTCTTATTTTGTTAAGTTCGTAATTGCTTACAAACGCTCTTTCGAAGTATGACATTTTCTATGGCGCCGTTATTTAGTAGGTTATTTCAATAAACATTTTAACTTCGATAAAGTAAGACAACTATTTGGGTTATCTTTAAGCTTTTGAGTAAAATGTCTATTTAATTTAATGAAATATTACATTACCAATAATATTGTAAAAATAAATCATTTAGAAAATAAATAATTTTCTATGCGAAAAAAAAAACGAAAAAAAAATATGAGAAAATAACTTTATTTTTCTTTGGTGAACCAAACAGTAGAAAATTTGGAAAATGTTTGCAAGCAATTATTTTCTATCTGAAAATGCTTATCGGAGAAATTTTTTTTTTCCTTTCCCCAACTTGGAATTAGATACAATGTAAATGAAAAGGAGTCTTTGTTAATTTAGACTCTACTCAACTTTGACATTTTCTCATGGAATCAATATCAAACTTTGGGATCAAGTCCATGTGCATTAACTTTCTCAAAGAGTTATAATGAACATGACCTAGTCTCTCATGTCAAATATTACGACAATCAACAATATAAGCTAATGTTTTTTCTTTATTAATAATATTTGGAGTTATAGATGCAACATTCATTTTAAAGACCCCCTACCCTCACCCCCACAAAAGTAGTTTTTTTTCCACATACATCCCATTTTTAGGGGCGTACTCGAGCTGAGTCGATGCGAGTAGTAAGATGATCAAGCTCGACTAGTGTCTTTGAAACTGTCCACTTTCTCGAACTCGGCTTGTATATGTTTCAAAGAGCTTGAGCTCGAGCTCGCATCGTTTTAAGCTCGTTTATCAAAATACTTCAAATTAAAACAACTTCCCAAATTATCCAAATACTTCAAAGATCGCTTGGTGCATACAATATTAATGATTAATGATTAATATTCCAATCATCTTTTGATGTTGATACTCCATATACAAGTTTAAATACAAATACAAGTACATAATTGATTATGTTACTATTGTAAATAGTATGTTAATCGAGTTGTTCACAAGTAGCTCGAGACACAATAAAGAATGATCAAGCTCGTCTCATTTAGATAAACGAGCATGATTTTAGGCTCGTGTTAAGTTCACACTCGTTAATCTTCGAGTCGAACACGAGCAGTAGTTGAGCCAAGCTCGAGCAACTCGTTATATGCTCGACTCGAGTACACCCCTACCCATTTTTCGATAAAACAAAATTATCAGAAACAAATATAAGTTTGAATCTATTTTTGCTTAGGAGAAATCCAGACACGAGATTCTTTCGAATGTCTGGTGCATGTAGCACTTGCATCATTAAGGGTCACTTCTTGTCCTAAAGTGAACTTCAAGACCACTTTAACTTGAGTTATTGCGGCGTTTCCCATAAATAATGCCTCGCATTCCTCTAGTTTTTTTATGAGAAAACAAGGCTATATTTGCATAGACGTGCCTCGTCGCTATAGTGTCGGCCTACCATTCTCTAGGATTTCCGACTAAGTTAACTTCAGAAAGAATCGCAAATAGCTTCATTTTGAAATTTTTCGACATTGGTAAGACCAACACTTTTCACTGTAACTTCACCAGTATTTGCCGTCTCTTTCTCTGTCTTACACACAAAATTAGTTCAGTATACCGAAGTAATATCAATTTTCTTAAGAAGTTGACTCAGTGAGTCTGTTAACAGAGTCACTAGTGAAACTGGTTCTTACTTTGATTTTATCGGTAAAATCAATAAAAACACTTACGTTTTAAATTAATGGAGAAAGACTACGGAAGAGAACAACTCAATATCTTTCGTGTTTCTAACCGATAGTGTCCGTTATCCAAAACAGATGATTCATAGTTGAATCTCGCGATCAATTTCAGATTATGAATAGAAATTATATTCCTGCTGTGATTTTTAATTTATTACTTAAAATCAACACACTTCTGATTTGAAAAATCAAAATGTCTTTTATTAGAAACCAAATAAACAAAAAAGAAAAAGAAAAATCGGATGATAAGAAGAAGAATATTTTTAATCGAGGCGAGGTATTCCTTTTTCCTTAAGTTAATTGACACCCATTATAGTACCGCACAATTACCGGCGATTATCTCCCAAAATACAACAATTAACCTCTCGATTCGATGGTACTTCGAATCGGAAAGCAGTTGAAATTGAAAGTATATTAAACTCTGAAATAATGCGAGTGAACCAAACTTCCTTCTTATGAAACTCTTTCAAAACTCTATAACTGATCTTCCTAAACCCTGTAACAATACTTGATACTCTGGAAAAAATGAATTTAAAACTTAGAGTTCATTTTAGTCCTATAAATAGAAATCAAATAAATATATTCATGAGGAACACGTCTGTTGGGTTTTAGGGACACATCTATTGAGAAAGGTGACTTTTCACTTAAATACCGACAGATCGTGGTCGGTTGCATTCTTGGCCTTTAGATCTCGCTTAAAAGCGCGGAGGAAACACCCATCCTTGGATCAATCTCATTATGCCCGAAATCTGAAGTAAATCGACCATTAAACGGAAAGTTGGGGATATAAAAGAATTCAATATGGGGCCATATATACTTCACATCACGTTATTTGGGATCAGAAGTGCTTCTCACATTATTGTGGCCCTTTCTTATACAAAATTGTGGGTCTAGCGTAAGATTGTACAGGGCACATGCTGTTAACTTAATGAATGGCCCCTTAAATTTTGTGACCCAAGGGGACGTCATCTTGTTTGCTTTGGGACCAGGGTCGACCCTGCTCTTTTAGCTACTACAGTATTTCACATTGGTCTCAATGGATCGAATCAGTAATGTGAAATCCCAGGGCTGGTCAACAATCAACTCGAATCTTTCTAGATACAAAGACCAGAAAAAGACTCCTACACGTACTAAATAAAATGTTGGAGTCGAGTCCTTAGCCCATATTCCCAAATCTCACAAGTTGTAACCATCTCTAATGCAAAACTCAAAAATAAAAACTCCATTAGTGCTATGTCAATTTTCAATTGAGAGTTTCATTCTTATGCAGTAAACTAGAGATCTTCCATTTTTTGTCTGTCTTCAGTGCAAATATCTAAAGTTGTTTGTTTAGTTATGTGCCATATTCATTTTTGTAAAGAAATATTTAATGATTTTGAAGACATGTGAAGACTTGATTTATATTGGTCTAAAATATAAAAATGATGAGTTTGAAAATTATAGATATGATTTTTGAGTTTAAGGTCCAAAAATAGGGGGGAAATTAGTCATATATCCACTCTTAAATTAATAAATAATATAAAACTAAAATAAACAGAAAATGAAAAATAAGTCTAAAAGTTTACTATTTAGTGGGCCCCATGCATCAGGCCATTTATTTCCTCCCATTCTTACCCTTTCATAAATATACATTTAACCATTGAAACCAAAGGTTTCTAATGGTTGAGTTAATACATTTATTATTTCCATAAATTTTAAGAGAAATATTTATGGTGGATATTTATTGTCAATATTTATTTCCAAAACTTATATTTGTCTAAAGTAACCTACCAAAACAATCGTGATTTACCTAAAACGAGTTCCTCTCACTCCATTCTAACTTTATGTTCTTCAAACTTATAGAAATTATGAATTTGTAATTGGCTTTTTATCTCTACCTCGATATTTCAATCTCTAAAGCATATTTTTCCTTGGAAATCATTAAGAAAATTGTATACATGTCGATTAAACTTAGAATCTTGTTACAAAATTATTTTATTATAACAACAAACTTAAAATGTAACACTTTTTCGTACACAGTGAATTTTGAAATCTCTAACACTATAATCTTGTTCTCATAAAAAATATATAAACCGAATTTGTTTTTGCTACGTTTTCAGTATTTTACTAGCATTTTCTTGATTCTATTAGCATTTGTTATGAAAATGTTAGAAGTAGGTTAATAGTCATTTTGTTATTTCGCTAGCATCTTATTGATTCTAACAACATTATTATATATAACAGAACTCTCAAAAAAATTTAGCATTTTATTTATTTTAAAAGTTCAATAATATACTTACAAAAATAAATTATTCTGAAATTAGGATTGCATTTTTCTAGCATCTTATTGATTCTAACAACATTCTAAAAAAATTAATTAAGAAGAGGGACCATTTTTTTCTCTAAAATTTCTTTGATTCTCCTGCAATAATTATATTTCTCTACCATCTTATTGATTCTAACAAAATTTGTCTGAAATTATATTATGTTCACTAAAATTTTAATATTTCTCTAGCATTTCACTGATTCTCCTGCACATGTCTTAAATTATGTTTCTCTAACATTTCATTGATTCTCCTGCAATACTTATAATTCTCTAGCATCTTATTCATTCTTTGAGTCTTACACAATTCTCCTGAAATTATATTATGTTAACCAAATCTGTATAAAAAAGGTATAACAAAGTTTAGTCATTAAGATAAATGGAAAAGGAAACTTTTGTTGTGGAAGAAAATTTCTTTTTTGAGGAAATAATTTAGTAAATCTTTATTTTGTTTTTTTTTTAACTTAGGATAGGTTAGGTAATAATAAAAATCAAAGGTTAGACATGTAATTTACTCTAAGTGGATTTATTTTCCATTTCAAATTATCTTTGGGCTCTAGACCCATTGACCATTCTATTCATAGAGTGTCCCATTATGATGTCTCTATTACCTACAGTGACATGATTTTTAGAGATCCAAATTGTGTTGCATTAGGGATGCTCTTAGTCAGTGGCGTATCCAGGATTTACTTTGAGGGGGTCTAAAATATTATTACTTCAATTCAGGGCCGGCCCTAGCACAAAGCCACCAAAGCAGTGGCTTTGGGCCTCCAATCGTATAGGGCCTCCGGTTGAATAGTTTACTTATGTTCAATGTTTAGCACTGAAATTGAACTAGTAGATTGGTTATACACTTGTCCGCAACCCAACAGACCAAGGTTTGAGCCCTCACAAGTCAATTTTTTTTTTATAATTTTTATATAACGTAAAAGAACTTGAGGGCCCCAAAATTGTAAGTGGCTTTGGGCCTCGTAGGTGGTAGGGCCGACCCTGCTTCAATTCGAAAAATTACCTCCTCTTAGAAATATTTTGTGAAATACTTGAATATAATAGATTTATCGTTTTAGATTTTAGAAGTTCTTAATAAGTAGTTATGATTTACGGAATATATTATGAAATATTCTGTATAAAATTTGAAATTTCGATTAAAACACTAAAAGAAAATCTTAAATAGGCAAAAAGAAATGGAGGAGCGGTGACTCGAACTTGTGATTCAATGTAACTAACCATGCATTCTGCCATTCTACCATTGAATGCAAACATCTTCTATTAGTTATAGTAGGAATGCAGCTCTACTTATAATTTTAAAGTAATTGTTTTTTCTTTTATTTTTTTTATTATTACATATTATATAGTAATTTATAAATGTTGAGGGGGTCTAAAGACCCCCTAGGCCAAGCATAGATCCGCCACTGCTACTAGTTCAACAAAGTTTCTTCATAGATCATTACTGATATTGATGGTAGCATGACAAAATGTCAATTGATAAAGGTCGCTGGTACAAGGAGATTGGTACAAGTATGGCAAGTACAATAATTACTTTTCATTTTTCAATTCCCTCATATTTAATAGGTATAAGCAGAGCAATGGATGATAGAATGTTTGCGGCTCAGAAAAGAAGTATTCTAATTTGGCCTCCAATTTATGAGTAATAGGAAAATTTGGTTCTCATATCAGTCCACCGTTGAAATTTGCCTTCCAAAATCATGATTCTATTAATCAAACTTAATAATTTGGAATGGGTTATTTTAACTTTTGCTTCCAATTTAAGCTCCCCAATTAAGTAGATAAAAAAGTCCTTAGCTTGTTTGTTAATATACTAGGGTATATCCCGTTCCCCAGGGCACAGACATCAAATGTTACGAAATTTTTAAATTTTATTGAGGTAATTTCTAGAAAGGTCAAAAAAATATTGAAAATGAGTAGAAAATCACCAAACATTTGAAAATTATTATTCAGGTCAAAAAGTGTCCAAATACTAAAATACCCTCTTTTGTCATTTTGTGTAACTAAATTCTTTTATTTTTCTTTAAATTTTAAATCGATATAACTTTTGTTTGAGATGTCGGATTTCTATAAAAATTATATATTTAGAAATGATTTTTCATTAGCTTTCTAACAAGATCCACTTTCAATACTTTTTTTTCAAAAAAAAAAACTAGAAAAAAACGGTATTTTTTTCCTTTACGTTTTTCTGCAAACGTGTTTGCAAAAATCTGTTATGCAAATGTGTTTGCAAAAATCTGTTATGCAAACGGTATTTTTTTCCTTTACGTTTTTCTGCAAACGTGTTTGCAAAAATCTGTTATGCAAACGTGTTTGCAACAATCTGACCTGCAAACATGTGTTTGCATAGTGTAAACTGCAAACTGTGTTTGCAAAATATAGATAGCAAACATGTGTTTGCATAATACAACCTGCATCTGCAAACATGTATTTGCATTTGCGATATTGCAAACTGAGTTTGCATTTGCGATTTTGCAAACTGCGTTTGCACGTGCGACAATGCAAACTCAGTTTGCACATGTTTACATCTTCACGTTTACAGGAAAGCTTCTACAAGGGAGAGGATTAAGCTATCCAAGGGAGAAACCCTTGATGTGCTTGAGTCGGGTATGAATCTAAGATAATATATGATGGAACGGGTGTTTCAATGTTCAACCCGAATCGTAACAGCAACAAAACCAAAAGAAAAAAGATGAAATGAGTATGGAACTTTGTAAGGGAAAAGTATCAAACAAGAAGCTCCTTAAGTTTACTGATATACTGCTTCTTAGAGATGACTAAACATACAACGAGAATGTTCATTACATCAGCTTATTACCTATGGAACTAACTGGGTAAATTTCTATGCTACATCAAATTTGTATCACTTCTCTCAGATATGTATTTGGGACTTGTGTTAGATGCTAGATTCTATGATACAACACTCATACAGGATAAAAAGT
Organism: Eschscholzia californica; assembly: GCF_041429995.1. Taxonomy (NCBI): domain Eukaryota; kingdom Viridiplantae; phylum Streptophyta; class Magnoliopsida; order Ranunculales; family Papaveraceae; genus Eschscholzia; species Eschscholzia californica. Next base: position 18,275,330 of record NW_028238472.1, on the reverse strand, counting down.
GAAGTCATAAGAGTCGTTAAGATTCCTCCTCACTACCACTATTATTTTTACCTTGTCTAGATGAAATTACCCTGTCTAGGGTTTGATCTGGGACTTTGATTCCTGCGGTTTCCATGTCTGCAACAATTGCAATGGCTGCATCGAGCTCCCCAAGATCAAGACACATTTCGTCGTACAAAAGGGCTACAACCACAGTAGATAGAAAAACAAAGGTATTTAGTATCTCATGTTATTCAGATTGAAATCGAGCATTTCTCGCAGTGAAGAAATGATAGTTCAGGATAATGACAAAAAAGCAAAAGACTGCCTAGCAATTCAATAAAGTCTTTACTGGGTTAATGGTTTGACACAAATTGTCTTGTCTGTGAAGAAGTGTTGAAGCTGATTTTATTTGCTTGGTGTTCCTTGAATATTTGTAAATGCAGATAATTAGCAGTTGATCACATACTTTTGAGGTGTCAAGGGAAGTTAAAAGTAAATAATTCCTGACCCTATGTTTTTGCAATTTAAAATATTAAGAGGATACCAAGCAAACCTAGACACATGATTAACCACCAGAAGCATATAGAAGAAATTTCATGAAAAAGACCCAAAGCGTTTTAGGGAAATGAAAGGCACATAACAATGTTAATTTAGTCTTATTCTAACACTACTGAATTTCTTATAGATCATTCTGACACGAAAAATCAACCGGTTTGGCCGAGACCCGCCCATGACATGACGATTATAGAGAACCAACATTTCTCTATATTTTGTTTGTTTTTTATATAGTTACTTCCTATTTTCTTAGATGTTGAACTTCCTATCGAAGTTTGTCTAGTTTCTTTCTTTCAATAGGTACACAGAACGCGATAACACATGGTTTGTCTCCTATAAGTAAGGCAATGACTAGAGCGATTTCAATAGCTTTAGTTGATTATATTTTTGTTTTGATAAAGTTTGGATCTTACATAGAAATTTATCATTTGGTTGAAGTAAACCTCTGTAGAGGCTCTTTCGTACATAGTGACTATAATATTCTGGGAAAATTCTAAGGCTCCTAAAGGGCAACCAAGGAAGTCGGTTTCCCCCATCACCTATATTATATGCTGTAAAATCGATACATAAATGGCGTGCATATCACATTCAGTCTCCATTCATGCATGTTATTGAGCAATGAGCTTGAACTTACCTCCCAAAGACGTAACCAAGGTTGTGCGTAGTCTGCAGGATTTTCTAAAAAGCTGAAGGGAGAGGAGTTCTTATAGCCGACCGCAATATCATAGCACAGTCTCCAATAGTTGGTGTTGCACCCTGTTCGATTACCTAAAGTAATATAAGTATGTTACACTCAATTCAGAAGACTTAATGTTGTAAGATATCAAGCTTTACAGAAATGAATAACCCATATGGCCTGGTAGTGTGATGATCTTGTAGAACAACCACAATTAATAAATATAAATTAATTTCGGTCTCTGCACTATATCTATCGAGAAAACAAATTGATAAAAGTAATAATTATGTTTCACCAAAAACCAAGAAGTCCGGGAAACTCTTCTATAGATCTCCGTGCCATCTTCAAGCCACAAAAACATACCCACGGAACACATCACCATGGGCATCTTTCAATGTCTTCCCTTGTTTTGTAGTTATACTCGTAGCAATTTTATCCTGAATAAGTAATAAAGCAGTAAAGATGAGAAACAACGGAAAGAAAACGAAAAAGAATCTCATTCCGAATCATTTTAAACATTAATTATATAACTCACCATGTCTCTTCGAATGAGCTCTTGCAGCTTGAACATGACTCGCCGGCGCGTAGTGATGGGAGTATTTCTCCATGAAGGGAAAGCTTGTTTTGCTGCACTAACAGCAACTTTGAATTCCTCATGTGTAGTTAGTGGTAGGTGAGAAACTACCTCTTGAGTAGCCTTTCAAATATCATCAACAACAACAACTAAAATGAACAAAATTTAGAAGATAAAGCACTGATTTTGTATCATCAAATCAATCAAAAAATTAAACAGGTAAAATCTCTAATCTTACAGGGTTTATAACGTCAATCTTGGAACTTGATTTAGAATCGACAAATTTTCCACCAATAAGATTCGGAACTTTTTGTTTCAGTAATTCAAGAAAACATAAACACAACAAACAAAACTTGCAAAGTTAATCAATAACAAAAAATAGTCTCATCACTATTAGCAGGTCCAGTAGAACTAGTTTCAGCTTAATTTATCATCAAACAAACAACAAGAGACATACTAACCTAACCCAGTAGAACTAGTTTCAGCTATGAGTATAACATACATCTAATTGCACCTTAATTTATCATCAAACAAACAACAAGAGACATACTAACCTAACCCACTCCTGATTTCGAGATCAATTTCTTCAAGGAAATCGCCATTGCAAGGATAACAGTCGTGCGAGATCAATTGAGCTGGTGCAAAAAGAAGACGAAGAATAACGATCAAAGAAGAAGAAGGATCAATGAAGAAGAAGGATCAGAGAAGAAAGAAAGAAGCCCTAAAAAGCAGAAGAGAAGATTTCAAAGAAGAAGCAGATTCGGAGAAGAAGCATGGAAGAAGAAGAACCCTAAAAAATTTTAGAGTTATCGAGAGAGAAAGTGAGTTCTGATGTGAAAGGGTATTTTGGGAACTAAAATATTAGAAAATGACCTGAATACTAAATATCAATATTATTTCAAACCTAACCTCTAATTAGTCATAATATTTTGATAGAAAATGACTAATAATAAAAGATTGGGGCTTTTCTAACTATTTTGAAACTTTTTACTACCTAAATAATCATTTTCCCTATTTTATTGAGAGAGAGAGATTTTTATTAGTTATCATTTTTTTGTATTATTTTTTTTGTTTCTTTTCTCTTAAATTAGTTATTATTTTATTGAGAGAGAGAGAGAGAGAGAGATTTTAATTTCTTTTTTTAACTCTTGAAATTTATGTTGTTTCTTTTTTTCTTAAATTAGAATTTTTATTTCTTAGAAGGAAAGGATTATTGTTTTTTAAATAGGTAACTATATTTCTACGAAGGACTATATCTTAAATTTTGAGAAGGGCTTCTAGACAATATCCCTTATTAAAAAAGGATGTTTGTCCCAGTCATCGTTTTCCCTTCTGTTTTATATAATAGATTAATTAATATATTATATTTACAAGAACGTGAAATTTTCTCTCTAGTTATTTTAGGCTAAATCAGACTAACTTATAATCCTGGTTTTGCATTTGAGCACTACCCAAGACCATCATCCACCATCCTCCACCTATCCACAATAATAAACCCTAGCCTAAGCTTTTGACAAGAAGAGATGACCCGGTACGAAGTCATCGTTGAAATATTTTATCAAAAACTTAGTGAGCGTTTATTGTTGCGGATAGGAAGGGGATGAGAGATGTTTCCCTTTCAATTTATTACTAACCATTCAGGTTGATTCAGTTTTAGCTTCTAATATTTGATCAACTCACCAAAATGACCTCCTAAAGATGACCATTGTGCACCTTGGGACTTGGGTCCCTTTTGTTTTCGTCAGTCAACTTTGAAAGTTAACTCTTTTCTCCCCTTTCTACCGTTGTTTTATATTTCTATGTTGTTGAGGGCTCCATTGGAATTCTAGTTCGAAGGCTATACTAAAACTCTAGTTCAAGGGGTACTCCACCGAAACGCTCCATAGAGGGTCCTTTGTGTCTCGTTCCCTCTGGAAGATAGAAATAAGTGTTGAACGATAAAAGATTAGAGAGAGTGGAAGATACACATTGAAGAAGGAAAACTTTGTGGTGCTCTACCAGTGTAGAAAGAAATAAGAAAAAAGAATTTATTTTCCGACGAAGGGTCGTCAATAGTTAGTCGTCTGTCGGCGACCCTTCTTCAACAAAAGAGGAAGAAAAGGCAGAGAAAAAGGCCATCTGTAAAAAGGGTAAAAATGGAAAGAACAATCAACTATTGAAATTGACTGACAATAAAAATCAAAAGAAGACCAAAATTGAAGGTAGTCATTCTTAAAGGGCCACTTTAGTAAATTAGTCATTCTTAAAGGGCCACTTTAGCAAATTAGTCATATATTTACTATTCTAAAACTCCATAAATATAAGTATACAGGAAGGGTTTGGGAGAACCACCCAGACTTTTATCATTAATCATCAACTTTCTTCAAATTCACAATCATATAAAACACATACATAGTTCAATTGGTGAGACCTAATCTACGGCGAAAAATGACATCATGATTTTCACTATGAATGAAACAAGATTGCGTAGCAAAATTTTAGTCATTTTAAACTCGCTAAAACCCTAGAACTCTGCCATCTCTAATTCTCCTATAAATCGAAAATAGAGTACATTCACCCTTTACATTGATAACAACCCTTTATAACACTAGGGGCAGGGAGGGAACTGTGTATAGGCCAAGGGAGCCCTGGTCCCCCTTGACCTACCCTTTCTCATTTTTTATCAACAATAAAAGCAATTTTGGAGGCCATAGGTTTATTGGCCCCGCCCTATTACACAGCTAACAAACTAGTACTGAAGGAACCTAAAAATACAAATTCAAACTTATAAAATATCTCAAACTTAAATCAATCCCTAACTCTTTCATAAAAAAAAAATCCCTAACTGTAGTGTGTAAATTGTCTCTTTTACTTGATATTTGGTTAGTTTTTATTTACTGACCGGAAACTTTATATAATCCTAACTTAATCTAATAAATCCCGACATCTAAAATGGCTCACATCAAATGTTGATCGTTGGCGTGTCTGTTGTTGTAAGCGTAATAAAACTTTTACAATTGATATTTCATCGTAATCCTCCCGATTATTTTGATATTTCATAAATCCTAGGGTCAGTGTGTAGGGTTCAACCCCGTTAAGCGCATAGTATGTAGTAATTTTTGTACGGAGCTCTTCACTGTCTAAGTTTTGACTTAGTTTCTCTTTTGGACTTGAATAGAGTTATGGATAGCGAAAGGGCTACTGGTCGTGGCAGAGGTCGTCGCAGTGCTCGCACCCGAGGAGGTGGTAGAGGTCGAGGTAGAGGTGTTATATTTGAGGAAGGGGGGTCTACAGGACCCCAAGGTTCACAGGCACAGTCAAGGGGTCATGAAACCACAAATCCTAATCTGAACGGAGGAGCGACAGTGACCATTGATGCAGTCGCATTGCAAAATTTGATTAACATTGCAGCAGAGGCTAAAACAAGGGAACAAGCTGAGGCGCAGAATCCGACACTAGAGACAGGGGGTCCTGTGGTGAATCAGAGGCCACCGACTGAGATGACATGGTTGAAGTACTACAATGAGTTTAAGAAAATGAGACCGCCAATATTTGATGGAACTGGAGGATGTTCGTGGTGTTTGATTGCTCTAAAGAATATAAGCAGCGGATGGCAGTGTTCCAGTTGAAGAAGAATGCATCTACTTGGTGGGACACTCAGTCTAGGCTAGTGGATCCGTTGAGGTTCACCTGGGAAGAATTTAAGAAGGTCTTCATGGAAAACTTTGTTCCTTTCTCAGCACAACAGACACTTAAGAGGGAATTTCAGGACTTGAAGCAAGGAGAGAATTAGTCAGTTTTGGAGTATGAGAATGAGTTTTACAAACTCTCCCTCTTCGCTGCTCAGCTAATTCCGACAAAAGAGGAAAAGATTGAGAGGTTTGTCAATGGGTTGCGGGACAACATTGCTAGGTACATTGCTGGGCAACCTAATTTCGACACCTATCATAAGGTGGTTTCTTATGCTAAGGTTCACGATGCTCGGATACAGGAGGAAAAGAAGCAGAGAGGAATCAAAGTACTGAACAAGGGTGAACAAAAGGGGAACGGTAGAAATTATGGGAAGTGATGGGTCATGAAAATGTCCCATCAGAGTCGTTTAAATTAGCCGAGTTAGTCTGTTTCGAGTCTTTATTGTAATAAAATGGTTGGTTTTCTTGATTAGGTGTCTTTTGCAGAGTTAGGTGTGAAAAACGGTTAAAAATGAGAAAAAGATGCATAAAGGGTATTTTGGTCATTTGGAGTCAAGGATATTCTGGTAATTTAGCCAAGGTCAGTGTGTGGTTGAAAAGTAGAGGTCGAGACGAGTCCGTAGGAGAAAACGGAAGTCAAATCGGAGTCCGGATGGAGGAATAAATCAAGGTCAAAGTTAGGTCAACATTTGGTCAACATTCGGTACAAGCTCGGGCTAGTTTCTGGCCCGCGATACGTTCAGGGACACGTGTCGACGGGAAGAGGCCGGTATACGCAATTCCCGTGTTTCCGCTTAGCAACGAAATGGACCCAAAGAGCTTGATCCAGTGTATCGGAAGCAATTTAATCCCGTAGTCCCAGAAGCAACGTTTTAATCTTGTACGTCCGTTGCCGCGTATCCAAGATCTGACGGCTCCTGTGCATCCCGTGCTTTATTCCATATTCAATGTACCCGAAGCTGTTTAGATATCGTGCTCCCGGCCACGTGGTTGTCTGCTGTGCGTCCAGATCCGTGCAACCTTCATCCGACGGCTTCTATATGACCCGCGACTTGTTAACTTGCACCCGGCTACACCAAATCATCCGAAACCCATTATAAACCCTAGCCGCCGACCAGATTGTGCTTTTAACCCCTAGATTTCCAATTTTGACCCTCAGCTTTCCATTTTTTACCAATTTTAACCCCAACTCAACCCTAATCCTATATAAACACCTTTAGAAGACCAACCAACCTCTCTTTTCTTATTCCCATTTTCCTCCTTGTAGTTGTAAAACCCTAATCCTTCTTTTCCCCTCTTAGCCTCTCTTAGCCTCCTTTTCTCTCTACCTCTTCTCAACCAAAAACCCTAGCCACCATTCTTTTCTCTACCACCTTCATCTTTTCTCTAGATCTACTTTCTCCTTCTAATTTCTTCTTCTAACCTTCTAATTTCTCCATACCTTCTTCTCTAAAATCTCTTCTTCTTCTATCTCTCTTCTAAATTTCTCTTCTTTTATCTTCTAATAAGCTATTATTTGGAGTTTTGAGCAATATTCTTGAGATACTTGGAGCTTAAATTGGACATCAAAATGGAGATACATGGGAATATGGATTGGGAACATTCTTGGTGATTTCTTTCCATTAATCTTTTGTAATTCCATTTATTTTATGAATTCCATTTATTTTATGAATTCCATTTATTTTATGAATTCAATGAATATTATTTTAGATTCCATGAGTAGCTAAATTTTATATCTAGGGTGTAGAGGAAACCCATATTTGGGCGTATTTTGAGATATGTTATAAATCAATGAATCCTTATTTTTGAGCTTCAATGCCTATTGATTGTCATTTCATGTTGATTCTATAAACTTGTTATCATTCATGTATTATAATTAGATATTTCATGCTTTTATTGATCTATTAGATGAGATATGCCTTTTAGATCTTGAATGATAGTGTAGGAAATTAGTTTTATATGGTAGTCAATCATACATTCTTGATTTTGAATTGTGCTATTAAAGAATATTATCCGAAACCTAATTAGTTCATTAAGCTAGGTTTTGAGTTAGAAACAAATAGTGATTTGTTGATTGAATGCTTATCTTAAGTAGTCTATTTATGTGGTGAAATCGAAATCCCTAGATTCTTCTTCTCATCTTGATTTAATTCTTATTAATCTATTAGTATTGCTTTCTTTTTGTCATAGTAGTTTCCAAATCAAATCAAAAGTTTGAAAGGGGGGTTTAATTCGAGATTAGATAAAATAGCTTCTCTTGGGACGATACTCGACTTATTAGAAATACTATAACTTGACCCCGTATACTTGCGGGAATAGACCTATTTTTAGGTCTATCAAGTTTTTGGCGCCGCTGCCGGGGACTAAGCTTGAATTTGTCTTATCTCATTTCTATATTAGTTTTATTTTTGGTAAGTTTTTATTTTTGGACACTTTGACTTGCTTTTCCATTTTTGGTGTGTAGAACGCTAAGGAGCAAAGGAAGAGGCGCAACAAGGAGAGGAGCTCAAGAAGGAAAATTTACATTTTATTTTTAGTATTTTTATTTTATTTTATTTTATTTTTGGTGAGAGAGAGACTTTTAGACTTTCTAGTTTTTATTTTTGGTTTAAACGTTTTGACCCTAAATTGGAGGGCATTTAAATTGTAACCGAAAACCAAAACGAAGCCTCGGGTTCGAACACTCACGGGAGAGTGGCCCGGGTCGTCTACAAAGGTCGTCACCCGTCTTGAACGGGAGGTAACTTCTTGATCACCCACGAATCTCCTGTAAGTGGGTACTTGTGATGTTTCTTGCTTGCTAATTGATTGTCGAACTATTAGTTTAATTATCATATTAGTAAGGGCATCAACCCATTACAAGATAGGAGTCGGATTTCATCACCGGTCTCTTGCCCATCTAGGTAACAACATCGCCGATCCCAAGCCTCACTTAAAATTAAAATCTGATTTAGACATTGGCCAAAGGGTAACGAGCTTATAGGACACTCTTGACAAATCTCGAACTTGATTAGTATTAGGAGTTTTCCCAGGAAGAGGGAACGATCCAAGAACACAATTCTTGATCGTTGTACTGTGACGGAGTAACTCCTCATAAGAATCATAGTTCAAGTTTGGTGAGAAGTAGAAGCTATCTAGATCAATTTTTAGGTGAAAAAGACTACCCGGTCGTCTAGATTGTGTCTAGGTTGCTTGGTGGAGTCAGCTTGCTTGCTTTGTTGTTTTCCTTAGGATCTTCGTAGTTTCCTTAATTCTTTTCTTTTCAAAAAAAAAAAAAAAAAAAAAAAAATTCAAAAAGAGTCCCTTGTCTTGTCTTTTGGTTTATGCCCCCTAGGTTACGTGATAAGAGAGGTCGTTTTGTTAAAGTGTCTGATTTGAGTATTTTACTTGAAAACCTTTCTTTAAACGAGTCTATGGAGGATCACGTTGATCAAGCTAGGGTCGAGGATCAACCTATGACTCTCAAAAACTAACACTTATTTCGAGTTAAAGTCGGGAATCATCAATATGCTTCCGGTGTTTCGTGGTTTAGAGAACGAGAACGCGTATTATCATGTTAGGGAATTTGAGGACGTTTGCAAGACCACTAACGTCCCTAACTCGATTGATGCCGTTAGATTAAGGTTGTTCCCTTTTTCTCTAAAGGATAAAGCTAAGTCGTGGTTGTATGCCTTACAACCTGAGTCTATTTCTACTTGGGCAGAACTTAGTGGTGTCTTTCTAGAAAAATTCTTTCCCAAGCATAAAACTAGAGCTTTAAGGCAAAGTTTGCTTAATTTCGAGCAACTCCAAGGAGAATCTCTCTACTCCTATATTGAGAGATTCAAAGACATTCTTCTAGAGTGTCCACATCATGGGTTCGAAAAAATGAAACTAGTCCAACTGTTGTATGAAGGACTAGATTATCCTACCACCTCCATGATTGAGTCATTTTGTAATGGCGGGTTCTCCAACAAATCCGCCGATGAGGCCATGGATTTTCTTGAGGAACTAGCCGCACAATCCCAACAATGGGAAACTTCTAGAGAACCTATCACTCGGGCAAAGCCTAATCCAACTAAGGGCGGGATTTATAGGATCGATGATTCTGAGTCCAAACTTGACGCCATTACCAGAAGGTTGGAAGCCTTAGTGATGAATCAACCTAAAACCTTCACGGAGGATCCCACTCATGTCATGAGTGTTGGAAATGAACCCATCTCTTACCCATGTTCTGTCTGTGGAGACCCTACTCATACGGGGAACAAATGTGCCTTATTCTTTGAGTCAGCTAACAAAGAACAAGCTCATGCTCTCTATCAAAACTCTAGGCAAGACAATCGTCAGAAGTATGATCCTTTCTCTAACACGTATAATCCAGGCTGGAGAAATCATCCCAATCTCTCTTGGTCTAAAGGTCAATACCAGAGTCAGCTTAGTAGTTCTATGAACCCTCATGGGTTTAATGCACCTAGCAACCCTTATGCTCAGCCCAGTGTCCAACATTCACCTGAAAAGAAGACATCATTAGAGGACACCATGCATATGCTAGCTCAGAACCAGGACAGGTTAACTAAGAACCATGAGGAATTTCAGGAATCCACCCGTCAATCCTTTACTAGGTTAGAAACATCTACCCGTCAATCTTTGACTAAGCTAGAAACAGCTACCCAACAATCTTTGACTAAGCTAGAAGCCCAAATAGGTCTATTTCACGAAGCCTTTAGTCAGAGAGAAAAGGGTAAGTTTCCGAGTCAGGTTGAGCAGAACCCAAAAGGTCTATTGGGTAGACCACCACCAGATGAAGCTAATGCGATAACAACCCTTAGAAGTGGTAGAATTGTGGACAACAAGGTGAGAGCTCCTGAAGAGGAAGAGTTAGAGAACGAGCCATCTTTGTTGCCAACCAGAGTCTCGAGGGATGAGCCTGAAAAGGCTCCTGAGTCAGAAAGTCCACCCTTAGTATCCGAGCCTTATGTCCCTATAGCTCCATACCCTCAACGTTTGGTCGAGTCAAAGAAGAAATCTCAGTTTCAGGAGATAATGGAGTTGTTCAAACAAGTTAGTATCAACATTCCACTTTTAGATGCGATCAAACAGATCCCAGCTTACGCCAAGTTTCTTAAGGATTTATGTACTAGTAAGCGTAAGATGAATGTGCATAAGAAAGTGCTCCTTACTCAGAATGTTAGTTCGATCATCCAACAAAATATTCCACCTAAGTTCAAGGATCCAGGAAGTCCTACATTACCATGTACCATAGGAGATTATAAAATAGAGCGTGCTCTATTGGATCTTGGTGCTAGTGTTAACCTTCTTCCTTATTCTGTGTACTTACAGTTGGGATTAGGAGAGATCAAACCAACCTCTGTGGTCCTTCAGTTAGCGGATCGGTCTGTTAGGCACCCACGTGGCATAGTAGAAGATGTTTTGATCAAAGTTGGTGAATTCTTATTTCCTGTTGATTTCATCATTTTAGATACTGAGCCAGTCCATAATTCCAAAAGTCAAATACCTGTCATATTAGGGCGACCATTTGTAGCTACATCCAATGCTATCATCTATTGTCGTAGCGGCCTGTTAAAATTGTCTTTTGGAAATATGACTGTAGAGATGAACATCTTCCATGCTGGACTTCACCCCGATGATGTTGATGATTTTAACGAATTAAATTTGATAGATATGTTGGTTCAGGATTCCTTACCAACAACTTTATCAGATGACCCGTTGGAAACATTGTTGGCCTACTTTGGTTTAGATTTTGATGAGGAAGGTAGTATCAATGAGGTGAATGTTTTATTAGATTCCACCCCATTACTAGATACTGAGAAATGGAAAGCGAAAACTGAATCCCTCACAATCTCTGAACCAAATATGGCATCAACTTTAGAGACAACTCAACCATCGGCAAGTGATGAGTCCAAATCACCCTCTGTCTCAGAGTCGTCTCAGCCTATTGAGAAACCACCATCCATAGAGTTGAAACCTTTACCTGAGAACATGAAATATTCGTTTTTAGGACCTTCAGAAACCCTACCTGTTATTATTGCATCCGAGCTAGAGAAAGAACAAGAGGGTCGATTGTTAGATGTCCTAAGAGAACACAAAGAGGCACTAGGATGGTCTATAGCCGATCTCAAGGGTATAAGTCCGTTAGTTTGCATGCACCACATTTACTTAGAAGAAGATGCTAAACCTTCGAGAGAGATGCAACGTCGACTTAACCCTCATATGAAGGAAGTTGTGAGATCTGAAGTCCTGAAATTACTAGATGCGGGTATTATTTACCCTATTTCAGATAGCACTTGGGTCAGTCCTGTTCAAACTGTTCCCAAGAAGTCAGACATTACTGTAGTTAGAAATGAGTGTAATGAGTTAATACCCACCAGGATGACCACTGCGTGGCGTGTTTGTGTAGACTACAGGAAGTTGAACACGATCACGAGGAAAGATCATTTTCCTCTTCCATTCATTGATCAGATGCTCGAGAGACTGGCAGGACATAGTTACTATTGTTTCTTAGATGGCTATTCCGGGTATAATCAAATTGCCATTGCTCCTGAAGATCAAGAGAAAACAACCTTCACTTGCCCATTTGGAACTTATGCTTATCGTCGTATGCCGTTTGGGTTGTGTAATGCACCCGCTACTTTTCAACGTTGTATGATGAGCATATTTTCTGATATGGTAGAAAGGTTTCTCGAAGTTTTCATGGATGATTTTTCAGTCTTCGGGTCATCATTTGATGAATGTCTACATCACCTCACACTCGTGTTGGTTAGATGTAAAGAGAAGAATTTAGTGCTTAATTGGGAGAAGTGTCATTTCATGGTTCGTTCAGGAATTGTCCTAGGGCATGTCATTTCAGCTAAGGGTATAGAAGTAGATAAAGCCAAAGTAGAGTTGATAAAAAGTCTTCCTGTACCAAAAACAGTTAAAGACATCCGATCTTTCTTAGGGCATGCTAGCTTTTATCGTCGATTTATCAAAGACTTTAGTAAGATATCAAGACCTCTTTGTAATCTTTTAGCAAAAGAGAACAAGTTTGTCTTTGATAATGCTTGTCTAGAGGCCTTTGATAAACTCAAACTTTTGCTTACTACTGCTCCTATTGTTCAACCGCCTAACTGGAAAGCTCCTTTTGAGATCATGTGCGATGCATCTGATTATGCAATAGGAGTCGTTTTAGGTCAGCGTGAAAACAAATTACTTCACGTAATCTATTATGCTAGTAAGACGTTGAATGATGCACAACTCAATTACTCGACCACTGAAAAAGAGTTGTTAGCTGTTGTTTATGCCTTAGAGAAGTTTCGGTCATACCTAGTAGGTTCTAAGGTCATAGTATTTTCTGATCATGCCGCATTAAAGTACCTCCTCTCTAAAAAAGAGGCCAAACCTAGGTTGATTAGATGGATACTTTTGCTACAAGAGTTTGACATAGAGATACGGGATAAGAAAGGTTCCGAAAATGTTGTAGCAGACCACTTGTCTAGGCTCGTTGTGGAGTCCGTAAATGATGAGTTACCTATTAGAGAGAGTTTTCCTGATGAACAACTTTTTGTAGTCTCCCAATTACCTTGGTTCGCAGACATAGTGAACTATCTTGTTATGGGACAAATGCCCAAACATTGGACTAAGCAAGATCGTGATAAATTCTTGTCCGAGGTAAAGCGGTTCTTCCGGGACGATCCATACTTGTTTAAGTATTGTCCCGATCAGATTATTAGGAGATGTGTCCCTGATAGTGAACAAACCAACGTCATCTCCTTTTGTCATGACCATGCATGTGGGGGTCACTTTAGTAGGAAAAAGACGGCCGCCAAAATTTTACAATGTGGTTTCTATTGGCCGTCTTTATTCAAAGATACCCATGCATATTGTGTAGCTTGTGAGCGATGCCAGAAATTGGGGAGTATTTCACGTAGAAATATGATGCCCCTAAATCCTATTCTTGTCATTGAGGTCTTCGATGTGTGGGGCATCGATTTGATGGGTCCGTTTCCGAACTCCTTCGGCAATCTATATATTCTAGTCGCGGTCGATTATGTGTCTAAGTGGATAGAGGCGGTTGCTTGCAAAACGAATGATCACAAAGTTGTGATCAAGTTTCTAAAAGAAAACATCCTTTCTCGTTTTGGTACTCCGGGTGCGATTATTAGTGATGGGGGAACACACTTTTGTAATAGGCAGTTTGAGATTCTAATGAAAAAGTATGGTATTACTCATCGAGTGTCCACCCCGTATCATCCACAGACAAGCGGTCAAGTTGAGGTTTCCAACTTCCATAGCCACGTGAGTATTATGGAAGTGAAGGGTAGACGGTTCTGAGAGAACTAGATTAATCGTTAGTGGAGACTTAACCCTTGTGAGATTTTTGAGCCTTTCTATTACCTTTGAGTGTACTCTTCTGCGCTGATTCCGAGTAGAGTGAAGAGCTACTCAACCTTGCAAATTTGTAAAAAGAGCTCATTTGATCTCGTGTGCTCAACTTCCATAGCCACTAGGAGTGACATCAGGATAGCGAATAAACCTTACTCTTGTAGTCCATGAAACCCGATGATAGTGTCAACTTTAGGAAGACGGATACTCCACCATCCATTCATCATATGACTCCCGAGAATGAAGGCATGAAAAGTAAAGAAAGAAGAATGTGAAAGCAAAGTGCGAAAAATAGAAAAGTCGATTGTTGAGAATACTAGTGTTGGTATTACATTGTTTGTATTGTTTATAGTTGAATTTCAAAAAAAAAAAAAAAAAAAAAAATGATGAAGTGAAAATCTCTGAAAAAGAAAGTTTGTGTAAAAAGTTCATGTGAATTTCAGTTTGTTATGTAAAATAAGTGTTCAAAGCAAAAAGCTAAGTATGGAAGTTGCTTGGAGTTCTCTAACATTGAAGGCGTCGACATTCTCGGGATCTCATCACCATCCATCTCATCACTTGTATCCGTTGACCTTTAGGAAGCATTATTAGAGGGTAGAGTGGGTGAGAAGGGTAAGTGAGCTTCTCCATTCCATTTAGTGGTTATATTCCTTTTCGTAGATCATTCGTTCTAAAATATTGTCCTCACCCCTTTTTATGTGTTGAGTCTATAGTCGTGATCACACTCACACATACGAGCGAACCATTTCTGAGTGATTTCATCTTTTAGAGCGTATGTCTGTGAGGCCAAAGTCGAGGCGAAATGTATTAAGATAGGGATCAAGGGTCTGTCTGCTTGTAACTGAAGTGATTCTCATTGTGGCTAGTCACGTACACTTTGAGTCTAGATTATTAGTGAAGAGATCTTTAGCGTCTGTATAGTGTTGTTAACTCTGACTGATTCCAATTAGCTTGCTAAAATTTTCTAGGAGATAAACATTTTTGGTCCGTCTTAGTTGACTTTGAGTGCTTTTGGACCCTATTGTATTTTTGAAATGTTTTTGAATTTTGTGGGTATATTCTCTGGAAACCCTCACGAGACAAAACTCGTCCACTAGGGCAACCTAGGGGTTTAACGGCTTGTTGCATATGCTAAATGCAACCGGGATTCCTCCGACAGTGAGTTAAGTTTTTCTTTTATTTTGTTTTGCTCGAGGACTAGCAAAATCTAAGTTTGGGGATGTTTGATGGGTCAAGAAAATGTCCCATCAGAGTCGTTTAAATTAGCCGAGTTAGTCTGTTTCGAGTCTTTATTGTAATAAAATGGTTGGTTTTCTTGATTAGGTGTCTTTTGCAGAGTTAGGTGTGAAAAACGGTTAAAAATGAGAAAAAGATGCATAAAGCGTATTTTGGTCATTTGGAGTCAAGGATATTCTGGTAATTTGGCCAAGGTCAGTGTGTGGTTGAAAAGTAGAGGTCAAGACGAGTCCGTAGGAGAAAACGGAAGTCAAATCGGAGTCCGGATGGAGGAATAAATCAAGGTCAAAGTTAGGTCAACATTCGGTACAAGCTCGGGCTAGTTTCTGGCCCGCGGTACGCTTAGGGACACGTGTCGAGGGGAGGAGGCCGGTATACGCAATTCCCGTGTTTCCGCTTAGCAACGAAATGGACCCAAAGAGCTTGATCCAGTGTATCCGAAGCAATTTAATCCCATAGTCCCTGAAGCACCGTTTTAATCTTGTACGTCCGTTGCTGCGTATTCAAGATCTGACGGCTTCTGTGCATCCCGTGCTTTATTCCATATTCAATGTACCCGAAGCTGTTTAGATATCGTGCTCCGGGCCACGTGGTTGTCTGCTGTGCGTCCAGATCCGTGTAACCTTCATCCGACGGCTTCTGTGTGACCCGCGACTTGTTAACTTGCACCCGGCTACACCAAATCATCCGAAACCCATTATAAACCCTAGCCGCCGACCAGATTGTGCTTTTAACCCCTAGATTTCCAATTTTGACCCTCAGCTTTCCATTTTTTACCAATTTTAACCCCAACTCAACCCTAATCCTATATAAACACCTTTAGAAGACCAACCAACCTCTCTTTTCTTATCCCCTCTTTCCTCCTTGTAGTTGTAAAACCCTAACCCTTCTTTTCCCCTCTTAGCCTCTCTTAGCCTCCTTTTCTCTCTACCTCTTCTCAACCAAAAACCCTAGCCACCATTCTTTTCTCTACCACCTTCATCTTTTCTCTAGATCTACTTTCTCCTTCTAATTTCTTCTTCTAACCTTCTAATTTCTCCATACCTTCTTCTCTAAAATCTCTTCTTCTTCTATCTCTCTTCTAAATTTCTCTTCTTTTATCTTCTAATAAGCTATTATTTGGAGTTTTGAGCAATATTCTTGAGATACTTGGAGCTTAAATTGGACATCAAAATGGAGATACATGGGAATATGGATTGGGAACATTCTTGGTGATTTCTTTCCATTAATCTTTTGTAATTCCATTTATTAAATGAATTCCATTTATTTTATGAATTCAATGAATATTATTTTAGATTCCATGAGTAGCTAAATTTTGTATCTAGGGTGTAGAGGAAACCCATATTTGGGCTTATTTTGAGATATGTTATAAATCAATGAATCCTTATTTTTGAGCTTCAATGCCTATTGATTGTCATTTCATGTTGATTCTATAACCTTGTTATCATTCATGTATTATAATTAGATATTTCATGCTTTTATTGATTTATTAGATGAGATATGCCTTTTAGATCTTGAATGATAGTGTAGGAAATTAGTTTTATATGGTAGTCAATCATACATTCTTGATTTTGAATTGTGCTATTAAAGAATATTATCCGAAACCTAATTAGTTCATTAAGCTAGGTTTTGAGTTAGAAACAAATAGTGATTTGTTGATTGAATGCTTGTCTTAAGTAGTCTATTTATGTGGTGAAATCGAAATCCCTAGATTCTTCTTCTCATCTTGATTTAATTCTTATTAATCTATTAGTATTGCTTTCTTTTTTTCATAGTAGTTTCCAAATCAAATCAAAAGTTTGAAAGGGGGGTTTAATTCGAGATTAGATAAAATAGCTTGTCTCTTGGGACGATACTCGACTTATTAGAAATACTATAACTTGACCCCGTATACTTGCGGGAATAGACCTATTTTTAGGTCTATCAGGAAGGTTGGTTGGAACCAACGCAACGATTATAATGGTCAGCGGGATGGTAAGAGGCCTCGGGGTCGAGGGAGGCAACAGGGATATGACAGTGGTGACTACAGATAGGCAACCGCCAATGGCTAATGTTGATGGTGTGGGACAGAGACCATTTAGAGGAGTTTGTTATAATTGTCAGGAAGAAGGACACAAGTCTTTTGATTGTCCTAGGAGGACTAGAGCTCAGACAAGAAATCAGGGGCGTCATCATGAGCGTAACCCACAGGGCCGACCACAGGGACGTGGGCAGCAGCCACAGTTAAATGCTATCGTTCCTAGAGATGATCGCGCACCTACTGATGTGGTGGATGGTACATTCCTTATTCATACTAGAATGGGTAAAATTTTATTTGATCCTGGTGCCATGGGCACATTTATCTCTGTTTCTTTTGTTTGTAAGTTACCCATAGAGCTAGATCGATGTGGGAGATCTTTTTCAGTTTCTTCTGCTTGGGGTGGTTTGACTGTGATAGACCACATCTGTAAGGGGTGTATTATTAGATTGGGTGAGTGAGACTTCACTGCAGACCTTTTTGTGCTTGAGTTGGTACGGTATGATGTGATTTTAGGCATGGATTGGCTTGCCTCATACCATGCACTTGTTGACTGTTATGTGAAAACAGTCACATTTTCTCTTCCTGGGGAAGAAGTGTTTACAGTGTCAGCATTGACTAGTCAGATGAGAGAGGTTCACTTGAGTAACATAGAGCTAGAAGAGCATCCGGTAGTGAGTGAGGGGCTAGATAGTATTGATGTGGTTAGTGAGTACCACGATGTGTTCAGAGATGTACCAGGGT
The DNA here is from genome assembly GCF_041429995.1 of Eschscholzia californica. Lineage (NCBI taxonomy): Eukaryota > Viridiplantae > Streptophyta > Magnoliopsida > Ranunculales > Papaveraceae > Eschscholzia > Eschscholzia californica. The sequence goes on along the minus strand of NW_028238472.1, from coordinate 18,257,514 downwards.
TGCCACCACGCAGAGAGGTTGACTTCTGCATTCAGTTGGAACCGGGTACTAAGCCTATAGCTCGAACTCCTTATCGAATGGCTCTGATAGAACTGCGAGAGCTTAAGGACCGGATTCAGAAATTACTAGATCAGGGGTTCATACGTCAGAGTAGTTCTCCTTGGGGTGCACCTGTTCTTTTTGTCAAAAAGAAAGATGGGATGATGCGGTTGTGTACCGATTATAGAGAGCTCAACAAGGTTACTGTGAAGAATAAATATCCTTTACCAGGATTAATAATATGTTCGATCAACTGAGGGGGACCAAGTGGTTCTCTAAGATTGACTTGAGGTCAGGGTACCATCAGTTACGAGTCTGAGAGGAGGACATTCCTAAGACGGCATTTGTGACACGTTATGGATCATATGAGTTTCTTGTTATGTCATTCGGTTTGACTAACGCTCCTGCAGTGTTTATGGACCTCATGAATCGGGTGTTCCGGGACTTCTTGGATAAATTTGTTATTGTCTTTATTGGTGACATTCTTATCTACTCCAAGACTAAGGAGGATCATGAGAATCACTTGAGATTGGTGTTAGAGAGATTGATGGAACATCAGTTATATGGAAAGTTCGAGAAATGTTAATTTTGGCAAGAGGAAGTAAAATTCCTTGGCCATGTTATTTCGAAGGACGGAGTATTGGTTGACCCTTCTAAGGTTGAAGTTGTGCTTAATTGGAAGCAGCCTACCTCGGTTACTGACATTCCCAGTTTTCTGGGATTGGCTGGGTATTATCGACGGTTCAGCAAGGGTTTCTCAAGTATTGCAGGACCTTTGACGAATCTTACAAAGAAGGGAGTGACATTCTCATGGGATACAAAGTGTGATAAGGCTTTCCAAGAACTTACGACGAAGTTGACTACGACACCGGTGTTGATCATTCCAGAGAGTGGTCGCAGATTTGTGATTTGTACTGATGCTTCTATTCAGGGTTTGGGTTGTACATTGATGCAAAAAGATAAAGTGGTTGCTTATGCTTCTAGGCAGTTGAGGTCACATGAGCAAAACTATCCAACTCATGACTTAGAGTTGGCAGTTATAGTTTTTGCTTTGAAAATTTGGAGGCACTATCTGTATGGTGAGAAGTTCGATCTCTTTACCGATCATAATAGCCTCAAGTATCTCTTCTCACAGAAGGAGTTGAACATGCTTCAGCGCAGGTAGTTGGAGCTGATGAAGGATTATAACTTCATGTTGCAATACCACCAGGGTAAGGCGAATGTGGTAGCCGATGCACTAAGCCGACAACCGAGGGGTATCGTGCCAACATTGATGATGGACCAGTGGAAGATGTTGGAGGATGTGGCAACATATGCCATTGACGTGGTTGGATCAGGATTTGACTCGTTAATTCTGGGTAGTATGGTTGTTAGACCATCTTTGCTGAACCGTATCGTGGATGCCCAAGTTGATGATGAGTGGTGCCAGAAACAGGTTTCGTTAATGCAAGAGACTGAGAGTGAGTTCAGTACTGGGCAGGAAGGCGGATTGAGATTTCGAGGGAGGTTATATGTACCGGCAGATCCGGTCTTGAGACGGGACATATTAGATGAAGCACACCGAAGTACACAATTCACCCTGGGGGTAACAAGATGTACAAAGACTTTAAGAGGCAGTATGTAGGGTTTTAAACCCTAATACTAGTGTTTATAGCAGAAATAAGACATCTAATGTCTACACTAGTATCCCCAGGATCACATGCAAAACTAGTAATTAATCTAATGGAGATAGTAGATTACCTTAATCGCTTTTCCCTCGAACTAGTTGAATTGATTGAAGAAGACCAAGAGCTTCAAGTGTAGCTCCTCTACTTGGGACACGAGCAATCAATTTGATCTCCCACCTTGTTGTATAGCTAGCACACCAATGGTGGTTGGAAAAGAAGAACACCTTCTTCCTTGACTAGATTGATAGTAATGGGAATTAGCTCACTTTCTCCTCTCTACTTGATGTGGTAGAGTAAGAAAGCTTAGAGAGAAATTCCACACCTTATTCTCTGCCCTAAGAGTGTTTATATAGAACCCTAATAAGAATCCACCTCCTTTTAGGTTTCCTAAAACACCCTTTAGAATAAGATTTAGGGAAATAGTCGAAAATAGCAACTATTGGTATTTTCTCAATTCCCTAAGGAGATGACGTCCAAACCCAGCCAAAATTGGCAGATTTAATTTTCATAACATAAGGAAACGTACCTCCAAAAATCAGCCCAATCCGAGCCCTAAAAGTGCCCGAATCGGCCTAGGCCCAAAAACCCTGTTTTTGGCCTTTTTGTACTATCTTTGCCTAACTCCTTTTTAGGCCTATGAGATATGTTTATGGGACACTCCCATGATTATATCTCACTCCCACTAGACATATCCTAGATCAATTTGTCACTCTTATGTGTAACCCATTGTAGGATCCGATCGAAGTTAGCCGCGAATTACTTCGTAATTCGACGATCGTAGTTGGTCTCTAGCTACAACTCTACGATCCCTAAATCAATCGGACTTGATGATCTTCCACATCAATTGTCCTATCCGACAAATTGTTCGCATTGTCACCTTGGTCGAAGGACATCTCCTTCAACTCCTTCAGACTCCCACTTGGACTTAGAACAAGTGCAATGCCTCGATTCCCGTGTCAATTTAGTATCCCATCTGATACGTCACGTCATTCAGACTTTCTTGATATCCGAGTACAACTGTAAAAGACAAACGATTAACTTTTAATCCGTTTGAGCGCGGCCACGCATTTTCAGTTGCTACTCATCAAGTGGCCTTGAGACACTTTGTACCTAATGTGATTAGGATGACACAATCCATTCTTGCGCTCCCACTTAACTTCATGTCTATCCTGTCTTTCCCAGTATCCGTCTTTATAACCTCCTTTTACGGCGCGGCGTTTAACGGAACCAAAGTCGGGCATTCCTTACATAAGATGAGTGGAGCACTCATGTTTTGAGGAATCTCTCCAATTGTCTTTATGAGAAGTATTGACGTTCATCACGAGTGATGTACTTCTCATTTGAGGGTTATCCAGTGTATAAACCTTTTACACACCCACGTAGTCGAATAGAATATACTATTCCTATAGCCCATGAAACTGCGCTATCCCATCGACTCCCGTGCTAGTCTTCGTGAGTCATTGTTGTCCATGCAATGACCTGGACCAGGGATTTGATAATAAATATTCCAAGTTCACTTAATAGGGTTTCATTCATCAGATCACGTATCTGACAAACCTATTCGGAATGTTTTATCATCAATGGACTGTCGTTTAAACACTAAACCAAATTTAGACGACTTGTGAAATAACTATTATTTCTGATAACGAGAGTTGTAAATCTAAGCCTCTTCCGTAAAACTCTTTTTACCCACTCAGTTTTACTCGTCGAGGTTTATTCCAAATTTACCTCATGCCTTAGACTGTGTATGAGTCTCATACTATGTCTTAGGTGACAGTTTAGTTTGACTACGGATGTAATCCGTTTAAACTTTGCTAATTATTAATTAATTTGAAGACCGTTATCTTCAACCTTGATAATTCCTAGTAACTTTTACTAGAGTTAAGGCTTTTAATTCTTTATGTAGTATTTGCAACAGTTCCCGGCTTAAAAACACTTTCAGCCCACTTTCCTTCCATGTCTGGAAGTTTGCTACGATGACATGTTAACTTTTGTACTACTTCATCCTTTAGCCTTCTAGGATGTTTCTAAGTAGTGTTTCGGTTTTCAAATCCGAATTTGGATATTCAAATGCTAATCATATCCAATATGATTGACTTTATGTATTCGAACATAAATCTCTCTCTCATGCTTGTTTGCTACATCGGTGTCTTTTCAAACTCCGATTTAGCAACGCTCTTAGTCATGAGTTTTGGGTCGAAATTCTTTTAGACTTTCCGAGTCTTAGATTTTCTGTTTCGGATCTCAAGCATCTCAGCGTACTGAGTCTCTCCAATCCTATCATCCTTTTGATCTATGCTTATAGATCTTCAGATGCCCAAAATGACATTTCATCCTTGTGTGTGGTCCTTTTATTGAGTCAGTGTGTTCACTGTTACACAACATCTTATGTCGTACTCAATCTTTTGTATGTACTCAGCATACAGACCCGGAAGGTTTGTTTCTCCCACTTACCTTCTTGAAATTTCGTGATTCAAGAATTTCCTCTTTCCTCGGGAATCAAAACCATTTTGATTGCCTTTTTGAATCGAAGATTCTAACTCTTGCGTGCTTTTAATCCGTCGATAGATTCTAACTCCTTTGATGGTTATTTAGTATTTGACTCAAGTTTTTATCACTTCAATCTAATCGGATGACTTAAACTCTCTTGTCAAAATGATTCTTTTACTTCGGTTTGTACTTTGTTTGAACCTTTCAAACATTCCGACTTATACTTTATGATTTGTACGTTTTCATACTTCATGAAGTTGTCAAAGTACGTATTGAAGTTTCTCTTGTTAGCTTCTGCAAGTAAACTTATAGGTCTGCATAACACTGTATGAGTCCTAATAGATTACCAGTCTCTATGCCTTTTGAAAAGGGTGACTTTGTCAATTCAGTCCTTAAGACCTAATTGACAATGCTGAAGTTTAATGAGTTTGAATCTCTTGATTTTAGCCATTATCAATGTTAACCTTCAGTTAATTTTACCACTGGTTTAAAACATCATATGTTTCTAGAAGAACAAAATAATCACTATTAAGTTTTAAGCTAGATCAGTGTCTAAAAGAAGACTTTGATCCCTTTCAGCATCCCTAGCATTACTGCTTCTGCTCCCTCTTGGATCTTTACTTCTTTTAGTCAAGTATGTAATTCCCTTAAGCTCCCACTGAGCCGCTCATCTGGTCTTAAATACCTGATGAAGAAATTTTATGATACTTGTTTTTAACTTTGTTAGCAAGGATACGGAACCGGAATTCATAATTCCATTCCTTTTGTCCTCCAGGTGCTAAAGGTAGTTTCCTTTTAAATGGTCTAGCCATTGTTTTAGAAACATTCACAGTAGTGAGGAATACTCTTGATCATGTACTCGGCAACTGCTTTTCTTTGATCAAATGTTTGCCTCACTTGACTGATCCTCTGCCCTTTTGAATCTCAAGAACTCTTTCTTAGATTCCTTGTACCAAATCTCAAGAACCCTTCTTAGACTGGATATTCCCGTATGTTCTGCTCAGTTTGTTCGTAACAACCTGAGTGACTCATCTAAGGTCTTATCTATCTTTGTTCAATCGATATTGAATTGGGTGATAGATGTATTCTGTTGTCTTCCCTTAGGATGACTCTCAGATTGCCTTGGAGGTCTCGTACCTCCCCATTTATGACTTCTGTAGGAATTTCTTCCTGAGTTTGTCTTAATGGTTATGCTAGCATCCATTACTCTTCCAAAGAGAATGTTATACGATTGCTTGCAAATGGCTTTTGACCTTCTTCGGTATGAGTCAACATAGGGATTGGGTATTCTAGTGACCTTCCTTTTGAATCTAAGAACTATTCTCGGATTCATTCTTCCATTCTAGGAAGTGGATCAGCACCTCCCTTAGGTGTGATTCAATGTTGAAATCGTTTGTGTCATCTTAAAACTACATAAAGAAATGGCAAAGTTTTAAAACTCGTTATCGTTTTTGAAAAACTTAGTTTTCCCACATTATTCAATAAAAATCGTCCCCGATTGAATAAGTGATTCCAAGACCCCAGTTCTTCGGAGTAAAGCGGACGAAGGCCCTACCCTTTGACTCCGTCGTTCCGGGTGAGTGAACTACTTCACTGATCATACCTTATGACTCTTGGTTGATAGATTTCATTAATGAATGACTAATCTATCCTTTTGCCTCGAGTATCCAAGACTCTCTTGCTGATCTCGTTGAGTAGAACCATTTAGACGTGTAGGCCTCTTCTATAGACCTACCCGCATTGTCCCAGGGTAGAGGAGGTACTCTGCGAAGGCCGACCCACCTTCCTCGAACAAGGGCGCAACGAGTGTCTTAATCTGGATAGGCGATTACTCAAGATTACGTTTTGGGGACTTTTACGCTAGTCTGGCGTTTGTTATAGTGAACTATTTAGCCTAACTAACGTCCACGACATAAAGCGTAAATAAGTAAGTAAATGCGCGCGAGAAAGTAAATCAAGCAGACATGGATCCTAGTATGGCCCCTAACCTAGAAGATCTAATCTCCTTTGGTTTTCTTCTTGTTTCGCCTTTCGGTTCGTCTTAGATCGCCATCTTTGAACCTCCATTGATTTCTCCCACTCGCCTTTGGATTTCATCCTCAAGTTTCTTCAATGGACTCATAGACCCTAAACTCTAATTACAAGACTCTAACGATTCGCAGATCGTATAAACTTGAAATTAAAATTAATTACAAAGCATGCACCCATCCGTGCTTAAAACAAGAATAAAGATATAAATCTATGGCCATACTAGTTTCCCGCATTCACATCACATGCAATCATATAATATATCAAGGCTAAGAATTATATATGCATGATTATCTTAGGAGATACTTTTGTTGACATCACATGTCACATGACGAACCTTAAGTCTAAATTCGAAGAATTCGACTAATGGTGCGTTCTCGTTTTATCTCTTATGATTTCTAAAATCAACTTTAAGAAAAACTCTGTTTTGGGCTCGAGAAAGCCCGGGTCAATTTCGAAAAAAATATTGGTTCGATTCTTAATGATTTCATAAATCAATTTAAAGAGAAATCTGTTTTGGCCTTCTGGATGGCCCGGATTGATTTTGGAATTATTTGGTTGGAATCGGAAGAAATTTTGGCAAAAACTCTCACTCGAATGATGGTCCCTTTTTGTGGTCTGAAAAGCCTCGAAAAAGCCCGGGTCAAGTCCTAGACAAGTCCCGGCCCAAGCCCACAAAAGGGCTCGGACAAGGTCCGGACATAGCACGGCCTATAGGGCCGGCATGTCCTGGCCGAGGCCTATCAAGGCCTGGTCTCGTCCTGGCCGGAGCCAGGACGCTAGTCCATGCACCGGACGCGTCCTAGGCGTGTTTGGTGCTGGATCGGACCAGCACTAGGTGTCTCGGACTAGTCCGAGACACCCAGAACCTCCCAGACGCGTCTCCAAGACGCGTCTGGTCGAGAGCTCTGGACGCGTCCTAGACGCGTCCAGGAAGCTACCAGTGCAGCTTCTGGTCGCGTCCTAGACGCGACCGAGCTGCTCTGGACGCGTCTCCAAGACGCGTCCAGATGCTTCCATTACAGCTGGTGGTCGAGTCCTAGACTCGACCTGGACGCGTCTCCAAGACGCGTCCCAGCTGCTCTAGACGCGTCCTAGACGCGACCAGTGGCAATCTGGTTGCAGCTGCTGGACGCGTCTCCTGGACGTGTCTCAGCAGCTGCTCTGGACGCGTCCAGTGGACGCGACCAGCAGCTTCTGTCCGGCCAGGAAGCTTCCTGGCCGGACACTAGGGTTTCTAAAACCCTAGTTTCCAAATTTTTTTTTTTTTTTTGTTGTGCAAATCTTATTTGCTAACTTCCAATTTTAAAACTCTTTCTAAATTTTGAAATCTTTTAGAACACTTCTAAAATTTTAAAAAACTTGTAGAAACTTTTAAAATTTCCAAATTTTGTTTTGAGAGTTTCCTAAAACTCAAAACACTTCTTTTAGAACACTTCTAAAATTCCAAATTTTTGTTTTTCAAAAGTTTCCAAAACTTAAAAACAACTCTTAATCAAACCAATTTTGGATCAAAGTCTAGGTTTTTGAAATTTTTCAAAGAACAATTTTGAAATCAATTTTGAAAAAATCTTTGAATCCAATTCAAAATTAATCAAATTTTATGTTTAAAATCCTTTTAAACATAACTATCAATTTAATCAAGCATGGATTAGTTTGAAATTCAATCAAATTGTGACTTTTAAAAGACTTTTAATCATCAATTTGATTCTCAATTTGAAATTCATTGAGTCCCATTCAATAATATCAAATTGTGAGTTTAAATAATTTTAAAACACTTTTAAAATACTTTTATAAACTTAATTTATCAAACTATCAATCATATCTAATATGAACTAGTTCGATTCTTAGCAAAAACTAGTTCATTGCAAGAGCCTCTGACGCCACTGTAGGGTTTTAAACCCTTATACTAGTGTTTATAGCGGAAATAAGACATCTAATGTCTACACTAGTATCCCCAGGATCACATGCAAAACTAGTAATTAATCTAATGGAGATAGTAGATTACCTTAATCGCTTTTCCCTCGAACTAGTTGAATTGATTGAAGAAGACCAAGAGCTTCAAGTGTAGCTCCTCTACTTGGGACACGAGCAATCAATTTGATCTCCCACCTTGTTGTATAGCTAGCACACCAATGGTGGTTGGAAAAGAAGAACACCTTCTTCCTTGACTAGATTGATAGTAATGGGAATTAGCTCACTTTCTCCTCTCTACTTGATGTGGTAGAGTAAGAAAGCTTAGAGAGAAATTCCACACCTTATTCTCTGCCCTAAGAGTGTTTATATAGAACCCTAATAAGAATCCACCTCCTTTTAGGTTTCCTAAAACACCCTTTAGAATAAGATTTAGGGAAATAGTCGAAAATAGCAACTATTGGTATTTTCTCAATTCCCTAAGGAGATGACGTCCAAACCCAGCCAAAATTGGCAGATTTAATGTTCATAACATAAGTAAACGTCCCTCCAAAAATCAACCCAATCCGAGCCCTAAAAGTGCCCGAATCGGCCTAGGCCCAAAAACCCTGTTTTTGGCCTTTTTGTACTATCTTTGCCTAACTCCTTTTTAGGCCTATGAGATATGTTTATGGGACCTTCCCATGATTATATCTCACTCCCACTAGTCATATCCTAGATCAATTTGTCACTCTTATGTGTAACCCATTGTAGGATCCGATCGAAGTTAGCCGCGAATTACTTTGTAATTCGACGATCGTAGTTGGTCTCTAGCTACAACTCTACGATCCATAAATCAATCGGACTTGATGATCTTCCACATCAATTGTCCTATCCGAAAAATTGTTCGCATTGTCACCTTGGTCGAAGGACATCTCCTTCAACTCCTTCACAGTACTGGTGGCCAGGGATGAAGAAAGATGTTGCGGAGTATGTGAGGAAGTGTAATGTGTGTCAGATGGTGAAAGCGGAAAATCGACATCCATCAGGACTCTTGGAACTGTTGCCCATTCCAGAGTGGAAATGGGAGAATATATCAATGGACTTCATCACAGGTTTACCGCGATCTAGTAGAGTCTTTGACGCTATTTGGGTGACAGTTGACAGGTTGACGAAGTCTGCTCACTTCCTACTAGTGAAGACGACAGATAGTGGGGACCGACTGACACAGTTTTACATTAAGGAGATTGTCAGGTTGCACGGAATTCCGGTGTCTATTGTTTCAGACAGAGATTCGTCCTTTACTTCACGGTTTTGGAAGAGTTTCCAAACTTCTATGGGAACATCTTTACATTTCAGTACAGCTTTTCACCCTCAGACTGATGGGCAGACAGAGCGAGTTAACAGAGTACTTGAAGATATGTTACGATGCTCAATACTAGATCTTGGAGGGAGTTGGCAAGATTATTTGCCTTTGGTGGAATTCGAATATAATAATAGTTACTAATCTAGTATTGGCATGGCACCTTTCGAGACATTATACGGGAGACCTTGTCGGTCACCATTGTGTTGGACAGAGGCAGGTGACGCTAAACTAGAAGGACCAGAGGTGATTCTGGACACTTATGAGAAAATTGCTTTGATTCGAAGTAGGCTCCAAGCAGCTCAAAGTAGTCAGAAGAGTTATGCTGACAAGCGACGTAAGGATTTGGAGTTTATCGTTGGAGATGAGGTCTTGTTGAAGGTGTCACCTATGAAAGGTGTTTTACGATTCGGTAAGAAAGGAAAGTTGGCTCCCAGGTATATTGGAACTTTCAGAATAGCTGAGAAGGTGGGAAAAGTAGCCTATCGTCTTGACTTGCCTGCAAGCTTCACAGGGGTCCACGATGTCTTTCACATTTCGATGCTTCGAAAACATGTGAGAGATGGAGATCAACATTCAGTGATAGATTACCATGATTTGGAGCTCCAGCCAAATGTATCATATGAAGAGGAACCAGTTCAGATCATTGATTGTAGGGAGCATGTTCTTCGGCGAAAGACGATTCCCATGGTCAAGGTTTGGTGGCATCACTACAATGACAAGGAAGTTATGTGGGAGCGTGAAGACGATATGCAGCTTCGTTATCCTCATCTTTTTCTCTAGATAGGTACGTTCAATTTCGAGGACGAAATTTTCTGTTAGGAGGGGAGATTGTAGTACCCTGATTTCTTTTAGGGTGCCATTAGAAAAAAAATACATTGGGTTCAAATAGCATATACCCAGATTTCCTATTTTGCCCCTTGCCATTTTTAATTAATAGTAACCCTAACCTTCCCTATTTCTTTTTCTCTTACCGTAAGAGCAAGTTGAAGAAGGGTTCTAGATCAGTGAGAAAGCGAGGTTTTAGAGAGAGAGAAAGTGAAGAAGGAAAAGGAGGAGCTTGAAAAGGATTTGCTAAAGGGTTTAATTTCTTCTTCTTGGTACTACATCTCATGTAGGTTTCTTCTTCCCTAGGGTTTACATAGCCCTCTTTAATTTCAAACCTAGATTTGAATGGTTAGAACAATAACAACTTTAAACCATGAATTTTTGCTACGTTATCATCATATTAGTACCAATTAGTGATACCATAGATATATATTATGATTAGAAACTAATTACAACAACAATATAGTAACCCTAGACCATTATAGTTATATTAATGGAGTATACATATACCCGGACAGCAACCTAGGTTATTTAGGTTATATAAATATGGTATATATATACACCCGGACAGCAACCTAGATATTAAGAATTGTTTATGTTTATGTTATTGATATTGATAATTGATTGTATGAGATGATGTGTATGATATTGGAGCATAAGTGCTATCAATAGTTGTGTGTGATATATTGCTTTAGGTTGTTAACCTAGACAGCATAGGCTAGTCGGAACAAAGAATGGTTGGCTCGACATGTGGGTCGATTGCAAACACTAGTTACTGATGTGATATTAGATAACTTGGTGGACCATGATCTTGAGTTTCGTTAATGGATTGAACTAAGACTGGTTGGCTCGACATGTGGGTCGATTGCAAACACGGGCTTGTCAATTTGATATTGGACAACCCAGTGGACCAAGGGCTTGAGTTCTAATATGGATTGACTGTTGTAATCCATAAGTAATAGGTGGTTGGCTCGATATGATGATCGATGTAAACACAAGTTCATTCTTGTGGACCACATACTTCTAGTTTGAGAAGTAATTTACCAACTAAAGGTTGGCTCGCCTCCTGCTCATATGTGAAGTGCTCGTGTTGCACGGATCCTCTTTTTGGGAGGTATCCATGGTTTATTGAGAGGTTTAAGTCGATGCAAACACGGATGCTAAGTGAAGCTATCTCGTGGACTTCACAATTAGTTATGCCCCTCCAAAAGGGAAGTTGTATTGTTTGATTCTCTTTAACTGTGAATCAGGTTGACTTTAGTGGTGTTGCACGAAAGGTGTAACACAATAGATTGTTATTGTTTTTCTTCTGTTTGATACTTGGTTTTGTTGTTGAATTGGTCTATTTAGACCCTAGGTAATTAGAAATCTACTAGCTGGGTTCTGACCCAGCCTACTATTTTTTCAGGTGATAGAGATCGGGGAGCGCCAACAGTTTGATCTCAGTTCGTCAGCTCGGAGTTTCTTTCTTGGTTTTCGCTTTCGAGATTAGGTAGTTATTTGGAGTTTCTCCTCCTAGACAGTTATTTATTTCATTCGTTATTGTCCGACCTACATGTCGGTGATTTAGAAACATTGTTTGGGTTAAGAAAGTTTAATGGATTTATTTTGGATGATTTATTGATTCTTATGAGCTTCACATTTGATATTATTTGTCTCTTTTGATGAATATATCGACTATGTTTACTGTTCCGCAGAGAAATGCTTTGAGTTTAGGTTTTCATGGCGGCCGACGTGGAAATCTATATTTGGGGCGTTACATTTTCCCACCACCCCTCTGAGTTTATGATAAAATTGTACCCCGCCCCTTCATTTATTCTTATTTGGATAGAGGCTGGGTTCATGATAAAACATAGAGGTTGCAGAGCAATCTCATCAGAAATTGGAATCCATGACTTTTATTGAATACAAGGGTATATTCCGTGCCCTAAGGCAAGGACACTTCTATCAATCAAATGTTACGAAATTTATTGTTATATTTTATTGAGAGAGAGATTTTTATTAGTTATTATTTTTTTGTTTCTTTTCTCTTAAATTAGTTATTATTTTATTGAGAGAGAGATTTTAATTTCTATTTTTAACTCTTGAAATTTATTTTGTTTCTTTTTTTCTTAACTTAGTTATTTTATGGGTCCGTGGGTATATAGACCAAAATAATGTTCAAAAAAGGTTTATGATCCAATCTTCTCAAAATATGGATATTTAGTCCTTTTACATTATGGACATAAAAACCCTCACTTTCTAAACACATTACCGTCAATGTCCCACGCTCAAATTTGACGTGGAGATTTATTAGCAAAAGTTGTGGAGATTTATTAGCAAAAAATATAGAGATTTATTAGAAAAAAAATGGATAGAAACAAATCATAATTTCTCTCTCCTCTAAACAGATTTGGAAAGCAAAATTTCTCTTTCCTATTATCCGAATCAATCAGAAACAAAAATCCTAACCAAAACGAAACGTCATCACCACGGATATTTCCAAATCAATTTTCTCTCTCTTCTTTACAGATTTAGAAACCAAATCAATTTTCTCTTTCCTATTATCCGAATCAATCAAAACAAAAATCCTAACCAAAACTACTGTAAAGTATGTATAATTTATTCACAAATTCTTTTTGTATGGTTAGTTTTCATCATAAAGAAGTTTGTTTCAACGTTATGGTGAGATTTTGGGTTGATTTTTATGGTTTTTTCTGTTGTGACATAGTTTCTGATGTTCAAAATTTCGTCATAAATCAATTTTTAGAGATCTGTTTGATAAATTATGTCAATTTCTGTCTGGTATAACTTAAACTACTGTAAAGTATGTATAATTTATTCACAAGTATCCGTGATTTACCACAGGTTTCGGTAATTTTTGATAAATAACCAATGATAACAGCAAAAATTTAAAAGTTTTTAATTGATCAAACCTTGTAATTTCTGATAGTGGTCATTTATATGAAGGAATTTATATTGTATACTGATATACAATAAGTATGTTTTACAATGGGATTTAATGATGTACAACAAATTCTGATATACTAATGATAAAATATAATTTTTAAACGTTATATACCTAAACTGTAAATACGATATTATGTATAATTTACAATAAATTATGCAAACTTTATGAAAAATAATGAGACAATTATCACAAATAATGAAATCATGTTTCCTTTCCATGTCTTTCAATATGAACATAGAATCGCATTTCAATGGTGCCCATCCATGCACTATCCATTGCAATCTTCAACAGGACACACAGCAGTAACACGCTTAGAATCATTCTTTATGAATTTGAAATCATGCCCGGTGTTGATGCAATATTGCCAAAGAGCATATCGAAAACCTTTGCACCCCCAGGAAATAACTGTCCTAGTTCTGTAAATATCTTATCCCAACCATCTGATTTCAGTTTGATTTCCTTATTTTGATTTGATGATTCTGCCTGGAACTCCATCTGTGATAACAAAGTGAGATAGATTAATTCAAATAAATTATATATACAAGTATATTATTTGCAGTAAATTATATGAACATTTGAATAAATTACATGTACTTTACAGAAAAGTACACATGATTTACATATGTAAATCAAAGATGTTCTAATGATGAAACGGGAACTGTTTTGATATTAAATCATACATAATGTTCCATAAATTACGTATGATTTACACAAAATAATATAATGTTAATGTTATTCGTGAATAATTTGCAGAACCAGAACATATATCATGTTCTCAATTTGATAAACATCGCAGGAAAAAGTTTATATAATTTATGTTACATTATGGTAATTTATTCTAAAGTATATATAATGTTAATTCTGTTATGAGTAACCGTGCGAAAGAATCACGTTTCATCAATCTGTACGGAAAAAAATCAGATCTGAAGAAAATTTGAATATTATACTTTGCATAAACTCCAAATCTATTGATAACTGATATGACGATTGATTGCAAACAATAAGTAAACTCGATTTGTAAGATTTAGAAATGAAGTATTAATCTCATGAAGATCGTGATCATTAATACAAACTTTAGAGAGAGAAAGACAATAATAACTTTCTTGATCTGAAACAGAATCATCAAATAAGAAAACTGTTTACCTGATTAACAATTAAGATGATGATTTTGAATAGCTCTAATGATAATGAAACAAGTTAATGAAAGATTTTCAATCGAAACATAATCAGAAAACATAAAATTTGGTTTGAGTTTTACCTGAACTTAGAAACTCAGTTTTCTGTTTTAATGGAGGATAGTTTCAGAAGATGAAGATGTTGAGAGAGAGAGAGAAAGATAAGACGAGAAGGTTTCGGTTACAAAGTTTTTTGTTTTAATGGAGGATAGTTTCAGAAGATGAAGATGTAGAGAGAGAGAGAAAGATAGGACGAGAAGGTTTCGGTTACAAATTTAAGGAAGATAAAGATTTCTTTCTTCCTTTAGAGTCGGTAATTGGAGAGAGAAACAGGGAGATAAAATAGGAAAACGAATATTGGTTGATTTGAGCTTAAATTAGATCTTATATATATGGAAGGTTAGTTTAGGTATTATAAATTATTTGGTATTCTAGGGATTTGTGTTTTCTCTCTAGATGACACCAAATGGACTAGATATCCATTTGTATTATTTTTTTGGTTTTGAAACCCTTTATAGGATTAGAGAGGACTAAAAGTCCTATTAGGGTCCGTTTTTTGGATTATAAGCCCAAAAATTCTTATTTTATTTCTAAGAAGGAAACTAGTATTGTTTTACTTTATTTCTACGAATGACTATATTTTAAATTTTGAGAAGGGCTTCTAGACAATATCCCTTATTAAAAAAGGATGTGTGTCCCAGTCATCGTTTTCCCTTCTGTTTTATTATATAGATTTTGGAATTAAGCTTTTGACAAAGCATACCACGACGAGTCATGTCGAACGTCAACATTTGGTTGAGGTGATAGAATTTTGTATTTTTGAATTGAATTTTTTTATGTTTTAGGCAGTATTTTTCTGTAACTCAAATCTTTTCGGCCCCCGTCGACCAAAACTTCTGGTTACGTCCCTGACTAGGGGTAACATAATAAATGGGTCGGGCCAAAATTTTGGATTGAATGGTTCTTGCATCGCTTCGCAAACCCGATTAAATATTGATCCATATTCATGGAATAACTTACAACAAACAAGAGAAGTTCAAACATTTCTAGAATTGCAACCGCACAAAATACTTCGCAGACAAAAGATGAGAAGAAAACTTTAAAATGAAATGAATGTAGACCTAAACGCATAGTCACTGATAGCTGGAATGATGACAGAGAACTTCGTTCAACGACCCATTTCAAGGCTAGTACAAGTCAGTGAAGGAGGTTCACTAGAACTAACAGCTAGTTCAGGTACATGATATAAGGGAACAGGCATCTTTGGTGGAAGATCTGGAACTGTTGTCTCCATTTTAAGCACTTGAATCGCTTGACTTATCGATGGTCTCAAAGTGTGATCAGGGTGCGCACACCACAACCCTACACTTACCAAACACGCGACTTGTTTCTCGTCGAACTCCATGTTTAACCTCTTATCCACCACTTCAGAAATTTTTCCTCTTCCACTATGATCCCAAGCCCACTCTACCAGTCCTACTTGAGTTTCTTCTTCCTCCATTCGAGTGATTGACTTTCTCCCGCAAACAATTTCTAAAGCCACCACCCCAAAACTAAATACGTCGGACTCTTTACTAGCTTTGCCCGTGTTAATATATTCTGGTGCTAAGTAGCCAAAAGTCCCTGCCAAACCAGTTGTTTGTGGGCCTAACTCATGGTCCATGAGTCGGGCTAAACCAAAATCGCCAAGTTTTGCATTGAAATTTGAATCCAACATCACGTTGCTCGACTTGACGTCGCGATGTACTACACACTGCTCCCATTCTTCGTGAAGATAAAGTAGTGCAGAGGCCAAGCCAAGAGCTATTTTGTATCTAATATCCCAAGTAAGAGGACTTCTTCTGCCAAAGAGATGCGAATCTAGACTGCCATTAGGCATCAATTCATAAACAAGTAGAAACTCACTTCTCTCGTGGCACCAACCTACGAGTTGAACCAAATTTCGGTGTCTCAGCCGGCTTATAGTTTTGACTTCAGTTATGTACTCCTTTTTACCTTGCCTCGAACCCCTCGAGATTTTCTTCACGGCGACCGCCAGTTCTAGATCGCTCAAGAACCCTCTAAAAACGCCTCCAAATCCTCCTTGTCCCAATTTCCTCTCATCTGAAAAGTTGTTTGTAGCTGAAATTAGTTCTCTTAAGGTGAACCTCTTTGGCCCAGCACCTCTTTCAAAATCACCATTTATAGATGTTAAAACAACTGTCTCCTCTTCCTTTCTAGCTCGACGTTTTTTCGATATAACCATCCATACTAAAACCATCACGAAAATACATATCAAAAGAGCCCCTGCAATAGATAGTTTAACCACCAAACTTATATTAGTACTTTTTTTTGTTGATTTGTTTTCTTGCGTTATTTCCAAACTTGAACTGAACTCCCATGATTGAAGAGTATGTAGCTCCTCAGCATGACCAGTAGAGGCTGAGAATCCAATCATCACCCATTCGGGTAGAACTTGCATCAGATCAGTTTTGTATGATATAATAGAATTTCCTCTATAAATAGTATCGTTTTCGTAAGTCCAAAACACACTAAGATCCTTAGTAGTAGCATTGTAAGTAATCCAAGCATTAGAAGTATTACCACTGTTTAAACTAGCACTCCAAACGGCAGACGTGGCCGAACTAATGGAATTAATATTAATCCCCACATGTTCGAAACGAGGATCCCATTTATTCACATAGGAGTCAAACTCGACATGGACAATCTGGTTTTTAGACCCGAAATCAATAGTAGTTCTGTTATAAAGGCCTAGAAATCCATGTACTGAGTTGGGTGGAATATGAGATCCCACAGGAGCAAGAAAAAACGCAAGTCCATGACCATAAGAGGGCTTACCTCGAGTATTGATAGTAAAGGAGAAATGAGTGGTAAAGTCAGAGAGCTTTCCGGTGGCGGAATCCCAAAGGTGCACCTTTTCAATATAGCTAGCTCGTCCGACCTGGGTTGTATATTTCAGAGTGTTCAATTCAATATTTCCCTTCGAAAATACAGCATCACCTTCCAACAAAATGGTATTGACATGTGAGTTAA
Organism: Eschscholzia californica; assembly: GCF_041429995.1. Classification (NCBI taxonomy): domain Eukaryota; kingdom Viridiplantae; phylum Streptophyta; class Magnoliopsida; order Ranunculales; family Papaveraceae; genus Eschscholzia; species Eschscholzia californica. Next base: position 18,240,048 of record NW_028238472.1, on the reverse strand, counting down.
ACCGAGACAATTTGAAGTGAAGTGAATTCGCAATTGGAAGGAAAAAGAGGAAAGGAATCAAGTAGTTTTGGTTAACTAAAGTGGCCATAAGAAACCAGGAATGAAATAGATAGGAAAACACAAGAGGTTGCAGAGGAATTAGTTTCTATGTCTATATGATAATTTGCAGATACTTAACAAACTACATAATGTTACTTCGAAGAATTGGTCTAATGTTATAAACATTGTATTAAGAGACGAGGTCTAAAACTATACTTGACCTCCACTATGTAGGAGAACTCGTCAACTACGTATACGATATTCTAAACAAGTTTAGCTGATGAAGGACAAATACATGATTTTCAAAATTTCTTTCATGAGTCATATGATTATAACATATATATATATATATACTCCTTAATCTTCACTCGGTTTTTTCAAAAAATATATATATATATATACTCCTTAATCTTCACTCGGTTTTTTCAAAAAATATATATATATATATACTCCTTAATCTTCACTCGGTTTTTTCAAAAATAAGTACGAGGACAAAACTAAGATATATATATATATATATATATACTAAAAGACTTTAAGATTATCCCTATGACGAATACTTTTTAATTTCAACCAATCGCATAATGAAAATTAGGAATAGAATAATATGGTAAAAAAAATTTCGGTTTGAAATAATCCAAATGTCAGACAAATATTCTTCTAAACATTCAACTGATCGTACAATTAATTTTGTACGGAAAGACTATACTCGAAGTTAATTTTCTATTTTTTATAGACCAAATGAAACTTGGTTGAAAAGAGTGAAAATTACAAACAAACCAAGAGCCTTTATGAGTTTTTTTTATATGAACTAGAGAGTCATTACATCGTGACATGGCATGGATATATCATGAATACATTAATCATGAATTGAATAAGCTCAATAAATATCATCTCAAAGACATCTTAAACCTTAAGGGTCATATAAAGACCATCACGGCCATCCTATAGAGTATGAGAACCCATTTATTCTTAAATCTACCTTATTTATACCCAAATTCTTCGGGAGATTGGGCCAAAGGCCCAATGATTTTTGGGAGTTAAGGCCAAGGTCTCCTCTAGAAAATAAATAAGGTGCAGGTCCACAAGTGTAACGCTCCAAATCTAGATTTCCACGGCCCCCATGAAAACCTAAATTTAAAGCATTTCTCCGCAGAACAGTAAACATAGTCGATAATTTCATCAAAAGAGACAAATAATATAGAATGTGAAGTTCATAAGAATCAATAAATCTTCTAAAAGAAACTTTATTAAACTTTCCAAACTCAAACAGCATTTCTAAATCATCGACACGTAGGTCGGACAAGAACGAATGAAAGAAATAACTGTCTAGGAGACGAAACTCCAAATAACTACCTAATCTCGAAAGGGAAAAACTACCGAAAGAAACTCTGAGCTGGCGAACTGAGATCAAACTGGTGGCGCTCCCCGATCTCTATCACTTGAAAAATAGTAGGTTGGGTCAGAACTCAGCTAGTAGATTTTTAATTACCTAAGGTCTAATCAAATGGACCAATCCAACAACAAAACAAAGTATCGAACATAAGAAAGACAATAACATAGTCTATGTTTTGCCACTTTCAAGCCAACACAGCTAAAGCCAACATGTTACACGGTTGAATAAAGACTCGTACAATACAACTTTCGTTTAAAAGGATTACAACTTTGAGATCCACGAGACTCTTCACTTGTCATCTGTGTTTGCATCGACTTAATCCTCTCTAATAAACTATGCGATCCCCCGGTTGTCTCATATCACAATTATGCAGGAGGAGAGCCAACCTCTAGGTGGTAAATTACTTCCCAAACTAGAAGTATGTGGTCCACAAGAATGAACTTTTGTTTGCATCGATCACTTTGTCGAGCCAATCACCGATTAATTATGGTTACAACTATCAATCCATATTAGAACTCAAGACCCTGGTCCACTAGGTTGTCCTATATCGCATTGACAAACCCGTGTTTGCATCAACCCACATCTCGAGCCAACCAGTCTTAGTTCAATCTATTAACAGAACTCAAGACCATGTTCCACTAAGTTATCCAATATCACATCAATAACTAGTGTTTGCAATCGACCTATATGTTGAGCCAACTGTTCTTAGTTCCGACTAGCCTATGCTTTATAGGTTAACAACCTTAAGAAATACAACACACTTATATTCATAAGATTTATGTTCTAATTCATAGACATATCATGTCATACACCAAACAAGTAAGGAACGATAAATATCAGTCATAATGTCGTTATAACTCACTACGATGAGTTTCCTTTCATAAATATGTTTAGGGGTGCAAAATACTACATCATACATGTCTTAAACATCAATTGTCAACATCAAGAACACCAATAAAAATAATTCTTAGCATCTAGGCTACTGTCCGTGTCTATTTATACTTTATTTATATAACCCTAATAGTCTAGGTTGCTGTCCGGGTGTATCTATACTCCATTAATATAACCTTAATGGTCTAGGGTTACTATATTGTTGTTAGAAATAGTTTATAATCATAGTAGATGTCTATTGTATCACTAATTGGGTCAAAGTTGATGATAACCTGGAAAACATTGATAGTTTAAAGCTATTATAGTTTTAACTATTTAAAACTAGGTTTGAAATTGAAAAGGGCTATGTAAACCATATGGAAGAAGAAACTTACTTGATTTGTAGCACAACAAAAGAAATCCAACCACCCACAATGCCTATTTGATGCTCCTTTCTTCTTCTTCTTCACTTTCCGTCTCTACTCCTTTCTTCTCCTTCACTTTCTCTCTCTAGCTTTGCCTCTTTATTGCTAAAAAATAATAAGGGAAGGAAGAAAGTGGGGAATTTTAGGTTATAAGGACTTAAGAGGGTTTCCTTTTTCTAGGATTTAGTATTAGGAAGAAATTCGAAAGGCACCCCCTCATACATGGGTTGTTATAACAAATCAGTGTCTTGGTAGTAAACGAAAGGAAGTTACAAAACTGTGGTGTACTTTCCACGACATTGCGGATTTTTCATTGAAGAAAATTTCGTTCAAATCTGAAATGTGACATGTGGTAGTCGTAATCTGGAAAATCACCTGTGGCATCCACTAGAATAATGACGAATGACCTTTTTCCTACTTTTTCTCTTTTTCCTAAGTGAAATACACAAACACATACACACTCACACACACTCTCTATATATATATAATTATGTTTTTGATTTTTTTCTCTCTAATTTTTACATTCTCTCCAAATTCTACCTTTTCCCTCCAATTTCTAATTTCCTTCAAAAAATTGTTTTTCCCATTATTCCAGATTTTTTTCTCTTTCCAATTTCTACTTTTTCTCTCAATTTTTTTTTCATGCTTAATATTCTACTTTATTCATTCTTTCAGATTAATAATTTCTCTATTTAAATATTCTTTCTTTCTCCAATTTCTACTTTCTCTTTCAAAATTCTAATTTCCCTTTTTAGTTTCGGCGTTCTCTCTTCAAATTCTTCTTTCTCTTTCTAATTTTCTCTCGATTTTTTTCTCGCTCCTCGCTCAGTTATCTAGAGTTTTTTTCCTTGTCAATTAGTTTTCATCTCTCTAAGTATTTTTCATTCCTCAAACAAACATCTATGAAAATGTATAGAACATCTTTGAATGTACTAGACATAGTCTAAGTCAATTTTAGTATGTGAGCATGTATATAATTTTTCACTTTGTGAAGTTAAATTGTGTGTTGTTACTATACCAGTGAATTACTACAATATTTTCTGTATTGGGGGCAAATTTTAGGAGAATCTCTAATCAATTTTAAACGCATAAGCTTAGGCTTTGCATAAGGTTAGAACAACATATCTATCTTACAACTAATCATTTATTCTAATAAATTGAAGTACAAAAAAGGATAGAAATACTCAAATTTTACAGGTCTTATGATCAATAAGCAAGACATTTTAGAAGTTTTCTGCAATGAAATCTCAATAGTGGTAACTAAGGTCAAATGATTCCTTGCCAAAGTGAAATATTATGGAAACATAATAATGTCAAAGAAGATAAAAGTATGCATTTCACTACTCTTTATGTGGCGTGAGAATGCCACATTTCTATCACTTACATTAGTTTGATTTTATGTCGATTTTTAATAATGTATGCATGTTTTCCTGATAGGTGGCATACATGAACGTAAGCATGGGTTTGAACTAAAAACAGATAAGTACTGAAAGTAAGAAAGATCAAGAACATGACCGTAAGGAATCAATTAAGAGCAAAAGGCGATAATAGATGTCTCTGGGCTAAATCAAAAGAAAAGAACACCAAGGACATTTTGATCATTTTGCACTTATAGGGGCAAAGAGAGGTTAAGAAGTTCAAATGAGTCTTAGGAGCATTATGATCAACCTTGGAGAAGATTAGAGAACAAATGAACAAGAAATTTGGGACCTTTTGAGAAATTAGAGAATGTAGAGACATTACGGGTCCGTTTGATACGTGTGAACACATTTGGATGTGAAAACACTTTCTTTACTGTGAGAAAGAAAAACAACATTTTCTTGTCAAAACTTTATTGTTTGGTGTTTGATAAGGCATGGGAAAATTTAATGGGAAGTTCTGTAGGCACCCAGCTTTACTGCTATTGGCACTTTTTTTGACATATACAGGGTGCCAATGTGAAAGTACCCAAATATCTCAAATCATCCATTCTTCGTCCCAGGGTTTTCTAAGAAGAATGGTAGATGAACCACAATTGGTAGAGAGAGAAAGTGTAACCAGCTTTCAATTCACACAGTAAACCAATGTGTATGCACATCCTGATTGGTAGACAGAGGATGCGGAAAATGAGAAATACCCTAGATGCATCACAAAATTTGGGTCTAAATGTTTCTTGATGATTTCTGGGAGAGAAGTTTCTGCAAATAGTTAAAAGCTCAATGCCCTATCACTAACGGTTGCATTTATAGAAAAGAAAACAAAAGTACAACGACTGTTTTACCCCTCTTTACATGAATAATAAAAACAATAAAATATGTTATATACACTTGATTTACACCCCCCCCCCCCCCCCCCTCAAGCCGAACGGCCGTTAGCCAGTGAGAGCTTGAAGCTTAACTCATGAAACTGAGAAGTAGGCAACCCCTTTGTGAATAGGTCAGCAACTTGAGAATCTCCAGGTATATAGATGACACGTAAATTTCCTTTGGTAACTTGTTCACGAACGAAATGAAAATCAATCGCCGCATCCCTACTGCGTGAATGGAGGATTGGATTCACGGCCAAATAAGTGGTGCTTATGTTATCACAATGAATAATTGGAGGTGTGACAGACGAAAAATCGAGTTCCTTTAGTAAATTTTGTAACCAAATGACATCAGCACATGTGTGGGCCACAGCCCGATATTCGGCCTCCGTAGAGGATCGGGCCACAGTGGGCTGGGTTTTTTATGCCCACATTATCAAATTAGGTCCAAGAACAACACATGAACCGGTGGTTGATTGCCGGTCATCAGGGGAGCCGCCTCCATCGGCATCTGAATATCCAAGAAGAGGAAGAGAAGCTGCTGATCGGAATTTAAGACCTCGATCAAGGGAACCCTTTAGATATCATAAAATTTGCTTAGTAGCAATCCAGCGAAATGTTGTGGGTTTGTGCATAAACTTGGACACTTCATTTACAGAGTATGCAATATCCGACCTAGTAAGGGTGAGATATTGCAAAGATCCGACGAGACTTCGAAATTCTTGAGGATTTGGAAGTGGAGTACCATCAGACTTTGATAATTTGGTGCCTGTGAGAACAGGAGTGGAAACCGATTTGGACTCGAGGAGACCAAACCTTTTTAAGAGATCCAAAGTGTATTTGTGTTGACTTAGAACCAAGGAGGAATCATCACGAGAAACCTCCATCCCCAAAAAGAAACTAAGATCCCCAAATCAGACATATCAAAATTTAATTTGAGAGCTTGAATTAGAGAAAGTAAATCATGATGTGAAGAACCAGTAATGATTATGTCATCGACATATAATAACAAAACGGTAATACCTGACTGTCGTTGTTGATAAAACATAGAAGGGCCTGAAATCGATTGTGAAAATCCCAATTTAAATAAACAAGTACTGAAACGTTGATGCCAGGCTTTTGGTGCCTGCTTAAGGTCATATAAAGCTTTGTTGAGCTTACATACATGATTTGGGAAGTTAGAATCTTCAAAACCCTCTGGCTGAGACATGAAAACCACCTCTTGAAGATCGCCATGGAGAAAGGCATTTTTGACATCAAGTTGTCTGATCATCCATTTACCAGTGACAGACAAGGAGAGGACAGTACGAATAGTAGCCGGACGAACCACCAGACTAAATGTTTCGGCATAATCTATGCCTGGTTGCTGCGTATAACCACGAGCTGCTAATCTAGCTTTGAATCTCTCTATTAAACCATCTGATCTCTGTTTGATACGAAAAACCCACTTGCAATCTACCAGATTCATATTCGGTTGTCGAGGAACTAAAGTCCAGGTATTATTTTCGTGAAGTGCATGAATCTCTTCAGCCATTGGTGTTCGCCAATGAGGATGCTTCGAAGCTTGAAGAAATGTGGATGGTTCTTCAAGAGTCGAAGATGTGGCAAGAAAAGAGGAGGAAAGATTAGTATCAGAGAATAAAACCTTAGGTTTTCTAGTGTCGTCCCTATTTCGTGTTATCATGGGATGCTTTGAGACTGTGGTTTTGGATTTAGGTTTAAGAGAGGAAGAAGACGATGGATGTGGACCAGATTTCTGAAAAGAGATACGCGTGGGAGTAGGAGAGGATGCGTGGACAGGAGTAGGGACAGTAGTCGTGGCAGAAGGAATAGTGGTGGGTGTGATGTTTGGACGTATCTGTTGAGAATTGGAGGACAGGTGGGGAACCACAGAGACAACTGGTACTGGTGCGGCGTTAACCTGAGGTGGAGGGACATGATCTGAAGGAGGCAGAGGACGTGGAATAAAAAGTACGCGTGGTGGAGAGGAAGTAGTACGAATAACAGCTGGATTTGTAGGATTTGATGAGTGGGATTTAAGGGGACACGTGGAAAAGGGGAGAGTAAAGGTGAGATAGCTGGAGGTGTGTTGGAAGAAAAAGGGGGAATTCGATTGTCAAAACTCCAAGTAAGAGTTAATGGAGGATAGAGGGAACTTGAAGAAGATTCAGACGAAGGAAGAAGAGAGGAGGGAAAGATCGATTCGTCAAAGATAACATTTCTGGAAATGAAAACTCTATTAGATTTCTCATCCAAACACCGATAGCCCTTATGATCAGGACTATAACCAAGAAAAATGCAGGATTTAGATTTAAAATCAAGTTTTGAAGAACGATGAGGAGTAAGAAGGGGGAAACATCGACAACCAAAGATACGAAAACGAGCATAAACTGGTTGTCTACCTGTTAGCTTTTGAAAAGGAGATATGCCATTTAGAAGTGAAGATGGAAGACGATTGATGATGTAAATAGAAGTTTGAAAAGCTTCAGTCCAGAGAGAAGCAGGAGCAGAGGCTTGGTGAAGAAGACAAAGAGACGTTTCAACAAGATGTTTGATCTTTCGTTCAGCAACCTCATTCTGTTGGGGTGTATGAGGACAGGATTTTCGATGAATAATTCCATTTGAGATTAGGAAATTTTCCATTGATTTACTAATATATTCTCCCCCTCCATCAGTTTGAAAAATCTTAATAGGTTTTGAGAATTGTTTTTCCACCATAATTTTAAAATTCTTGAAATGATGTTCGACCTCTGATTTATGTTTTAGGAAAAAGATCCAAGTAAAACGAGTAAAGTCATCAATCAAAAGCAAGACAAAACGAAAACCAGAAGAGGATGTAATAGGCGAAGGTCCCCACAGATCAGAGTGGATTAATTCACTTGGATAACTAGAGACATAATTAAGAGTAGAAAAAGGAAATTGATGGTGCTTTCCTGAAATACAGCTAATGCACTTTGATTTTGTCATTACAGACTTTGTTAAAGGTAAAACATCCTTACTAATTAGAGAATTTAAAGCTTGCAGGTGGAGATGACCAAGTCGACTGTGCCAGACATCAGAGGTGGTTCGAGCTTCAAGAGTTAGTGATTGAGTGAAAAAAATTGAGGGTTGGATGGAGCAGGAGTTACACAATTAAAATCATGAAGAATCTGAGAAATAGAAATTAAGTTCTTTCTGAAAGAGGGAACTATAAGAACATTTTGAAGAGTTAAATCTGAGTTTAGAGAAACTTTACCAACTCGTGAGACCGAGGCAGTATTGCTATTTCCTACCATAACCTGATCAGGGAGAGAAACATCAGATCGAGAGATAACAGACACATTATCAGAAGCAATGTGGCATGTGGCTCCTGAATTCACATACCAATTTGGATCAGAAGAAATGGAATCAAGACCAAGAACAGCAAAGGATTGGGCCAGATTAGTCTGTCGAGGAAGATGATAACATTGTCTAGCAGAGTGACCTTGTTTTCCACAATATTGTCAAGTTACTACTTGACGATCAGGAGGAGGACCTAGAACCGAAGGAGAGAAGCTTTGATAATGAGCACCTCTGTTTGAGTTAGAGCCTCGATGGGAACCATGATAACCACCTCTGTTTGAGGAACGACCTCGATTTCCACGAGTGAAAGAGGATTGAGAGCAAAAAGAGGGTTGGGAATAAAGAACAGTTGAGAGGTGAAAGAGGGAGGTGGTTGAATGAGTTGGAGTCGAAACTCATGAGTGAGAAGATGAGCCTGAAGCTAAGAGGAAGAAGGATGAGTAGAACGAGTTGTGATAGAAGTCACAAAGCTATCAAAATCAGGTCCAAGACCAGAGAGAATGATAAGAACCATTTCTTCATCAGCTACTGGATGACCAATAGCAGCAAGAGAGTCTGAAATAGATTTTAGACGAAGAAGATAATCGGAAACAGAGAGAGAGTCTTTCTTGGTTGTTTGAAGCTGAAGCTTCAAATTCATGAGTCTAGCAGAATTGATTGAGGAGAAAGTTCTCTCTAGAGATTCCCCAACAGCTCCGGAGGAGGTTAAGCCCAAGACATGAGTGAGGATTGGTTTAGTGAGAGTGACGTTAAGACATGAAAGAAGCATTTGATCAATGCCATACCAGTAAGTGAAATCAGGATTTGGAATGAGAGAAGAAGAGCTTTCAGTAGAAAAGGGAAGAAATTCAGGAGGAGGAGGAAATGAACTACTTACAAATTTGTAGAGGTCTTGAGAGTGAAGAACAGGTAGAAGTTGATTGCGCCATAAGAGGTAGTTTGAGTTATCCAATCGAATGGAGATGCGATTAGAAATGTTTGTGAGGGTGGGTAAAGAGGAAAAGCCAATGGTGGGATTTGAAGGAGAAGAGATAATAGTAGGAGATGAAGGTTGAGTTGCTGAGTTTGCCATTGAAAAAGGAAGAAAAGAAGAAAGGAAAGGAAGAAAAAGAGTGGCGGCACTGAAAACAAAGGAATTAGGTATTTGGCTCTGATACCATGCAAATAGTTAAAGGCTCAATGCCCTAATAGGGCACTAACGGTTGTATTTATAGAATGAAAAGAAAAGTACAATGACTGTTTTACCCCTCTTTACATGAATAATAAAAACAATAGAATATGTTATATACACTTGATTTATAGTTTCTAAAACGGATTGAGAGAGGATTGGAGGAAATCAATCTTCCCTCGATGTTCTGATCCTCTGGACAACATTTCTGGTAAGGGAGTTCTTATTCATCAAAGTAATATAAACATAAAATTGAAACCCTAAATTGACTGTGATTGAACTTTTTCTTATTTTCATTGAAGAAAGTGGTTGGAGTTAGTACTTTTATGATTTCTTCCTAATTAACTATAGAGAACCCCATCTTCCTCCTCCCACTTATTGTTCTGGTTTTAATCATACCCCTTCTTTAGTTTCAGATGCTTCTTTTGTTCGTCCATGGAAGTTCGCATCCAATAGTACAACAACGACCATCATCGTTATCATGCTCAGTGATATCCTCATTGATGAATGAGTAGTATCAAAGAGAAGCTCCCACATATTGAATGATAAGATGAAGAGATTTTCTGGTGAAGATGGATTCTTTCTTGATAGGAAGAGATTGATTCTTTTGCTAGGAAGAGATGGATTTGAGGAAGTCTACAGAGAAAGAGTCTGAGACGGAAGGAGAGAGAGCGCGACACGGAGGGTTAAAAAATGACTTTCCCATGTTTTAGATGGGAAAAATTTTCACTTGATCTTCCGACTTTTTTTTCTGACGAAAATCGATTTTCGTAAGTACATTGATTTTCCAACCTTATGTTCGTAGGTATCAATCAGACCCTAGATAAAGGCACCCTAAGATTTCTAACGAAAAACCCAAGCCTAAGCACATGACAAAGAGAGAAGAATAAGAAGATCATCTTGAAGGCACCCCCTTAAATGAAGCCCGAGTGCATTTTTTGGTAAGGGAAAAGAATTGGGTGCCCAGTTTTATCATCTTCTTCATCATGAGCTAGGGTTTAAAGAGTTCTAGAGAGGAAAAACTAACGAAAAAAGACGAAGAAATGAGCAAAGAGAACATGAAGAGGGAAGAATGAGCATCTCCTTAGTCGACCAGTGAGGCAGCCAGCTCAATCCAAGCTGCTGCTGTTAGCTGTTTTCATTGTGGAAATCATGACGTCGTTCTTCGCCATGGAGTAGTGATAGGCCTAAAAATAGGTCTATTCCCGCAAGTATACGGGGTCAAGTTATAGTATTGAAAATAAGATCGAGTATCGTCCCAAGGACAAGCTATTTTATCTAAATCTCGAATTAAAACCCCCTTTCATTAATTTTGATTTGTTTTTAAGAAACTATTTTAAAAAGAAAGCAATACTAAAAGACTAATAAAAATGAAATCAAGATGAGAAGAAGAATCTAGGGTTTTCGATTTCACCACATAAATGGACTACTTAAAACATGCATTAATTAACAAATCCCTTTTCTCATGTATAACTCAAAATCTAACATAATAAACTATTTAGATTTCGGAATATATTCTTTAATAACACAATTCAAAATCAAGAATGTATGATTGACTACCATATAAAACTAATTTCCTACACTATCATTCAAGATCTAAAAGGCATATCTCATCTAATAAATCAATAAAAGCATGAAATATCTAATTATAATACATGAATGATAATAAGGTTATAGAATCAACATGAAATGACAATCAATAGGCATTGAAGCTCAAAATAAGGATTCATTGATTTATAACATATCTCAAAATAAGCCCAAATATGGGTTTCCTCTACACCCTAGATACAAAATTTAGCTACTCATGGAATCTAAAATAGTATTCATTGAATTCATAAAATAAATGGAATTACAAAAGATTAATGGAAAGAAATCACCAAGAATGTTCCCAATCCATATTCCCATGTATCTCCATTTTGATGTCCAATTTAAGCTCCAAGTATCTCAAGAATATTACCCAAATCTCCAAATAATAGCTTATTAGAAGATAAAAGAAGAGAAATTTAGAAGAGAGATAAAAGAAGAAGAGATTTTGGAGAAGAAGGTATGGAGAAATTAGAAGGTTAGAAGAAGAAATTAGAAGGAGAAAGTAAATCTAGAGAAAAGATGAAGGTGGTAGAGAAAAGAATGGTGGCTAGGATTTTTAGTTGAGAAGAGGTAGAGAGAAAAGGAGGCTAAGAGAGGAGAATGAGAGGGTTTGCAAGTCTAGGTTCTAATGGAGGAGAAAGGGATTTATTTATAGGGTTAGGATTTTGGTTGGGTTAAAGTGGTAAAAATGGAAAGCTGAGGGTCAAAATTGGAATTCTAGGGGTTAAAAGAACAATCTGGTCGGCGGCTAGGGTTTATAATAGGTTTCGGATGCTTTGGTGTAGCCGGGTGCAAGTTAACAAGTCGCGGTAGGGACAGCAGCCGTCGGATCTCACGCGCACGGATCTGGGTGGACGAGAAAGTGCCACGCGTCCCGGAGCACGGAGTTTAAGCTGCTCCGGGTGCACGGAATAAATGATAAAACACGGAATGCACAGGAACCGTCAGATCTTGAAAACACGGAGGGTTACGGTCAAGATTAAAAGGTGGAGACGGGGCTACCGAGTTAAGCTGCAACGGGATGCATTAGATCATGCGCTAAGGGTCCTATTTTGTTGCTTAGCGAGAATACGGGAATTTGATGCAACGACGTCCGGAGCGCGCCACGTGTTCCTTGGTGTACCGCGTGCCATAATAATGCCCGACATTGTACCGAAAGCTGACCAAATGTTGACCTGACTTTGACTTCACATAATTCTCTCATCCGGACTCCGATTTGACTTCCGTTTTCTCCTACGGACTCGTCTCGACCTCTACTTTTCAACCACGCACTGACTTTGGCCAAATTTCCAGAATGTCCTTGACTCCAAATGACCAAATACCCTTTATGCATCTTTTTCTCATTTTTAACCGTTTTTTCACACCTAACTCTGCAAAAGACACCTAATCAAGAAAACCAACCATTTTATTATAATAAAGACTCGAAACAGACTAACTCGGCTAATTTAAACGACTCTGATGGGACATTTTCATGACCCATCAAACATCCCCAAACTTAGATTTTGCTAGTCCCCGAGCAAAACAAAATAAAAGAAAAGCCTAACTCACTTTCGGAGGAATCCCGGTTGCATTTAGCATATGCAACAAGCCGTTAAACCCCTAGGTTGCCCTAGTGGACGAGTGTTGTCTCGTGAGGGTTTTCAGAGAATGTACCCACAACATTCAAAAACATTTCAAAAATACAATAGGGTTCAAAAACACTCAAAGTCAACTAAGACAGACCAAAAATGTTTATCTCCTAGAAAATTTTAGCAAGCTAATAGGAATCAGTCAAAGTTAACAACACTATACAGACGTTAAAGATCTCTTCACTAATAATCTAGACTCAAAGTGTACGTGACTAGCCACAATGGGAATCACTTTAGTTTCAAGCAGACAGACCCTTGATCCCTATCTTAATACATTTCGCCTCGACTTTGGCCTCACAGACATACGCTCTAAAAGATGAATCACTCAGAAATGGTTCGCTCGTATGTGCGAGTGTGATCACGACTATAGACTCAACACATAAAAAGGGGTGAGGACAATATTTTAGAACGAATGATCTACGAAAAGGAATATAACCACTAAATGGAATGGGGAAGCTCACTTACCCTTCTCACCCACTCTACCCTCTAAAAGTGTTTCCTGGTCAACGGATACAAGTGATGAGATGGATGGTGATGAGATCCCGAGAATGTCGACGCCTTCAATGTTAGAGAACTTCAAGCAACTTCCATACTTAGCTTTTTTGCTTCGAACACTTATTTTACATAACAAACTAAAGTTCACATGAACTTTTTACACAAACTTTCTTCTTTTTTTTTTTTTTTTTAGAGATTTTTCTCTTCACTTTTCAATTATTATTATTATTATTATTATTTTTTTTTTCAAACACACTATTAAACACAACTATAAACCATGCAATCAATGCAATACCAACACTAGTATTCTCAACAATCAACTTTTCCATTTTTCGCACTTTGCTTTCACATTCTTCTTCCTTTACTTCTCATGCCTTCATTCTCGGGAGTCATATGATGAATGGATGGTGGAGTATCCGTCTTCCTAAAGTTGACACTATTATCGGGTTTCATGGACTACAAGAGTAAGGTTTATTCGCTATCCTGATGTCACTCCTAGTGGCTATGGAAGTTGAGCACACGAGATCAAATGAGCTCTTTTAACAAAGTTGCGAGGTTGAGTAGCTCTTCACTCTACTCGGAATTAGCGCAGAAGAGTACACTCAAAGGTAATAGAAAGGCTCAGAAATCTCACAAGGGTTAAGTCTCCACTAATGATTAATCTAGTTCACTCAGAACCGTCTACCCTTCACTTTCATAATACTCACATGGCTAGCACACAGACGACCTCAAGACTCGACATTCCTGAAGAAACCTTTAACAACCGGATAGTACAATCAACTCGACTCTATAACTATTAACAAGCCAAAAACAACTATTAGACTCACATTTTCGGTCAAAATTGAAAAAAATTTTGAACCCTCTTGAATTTTCGAAATGAAGGACTTAGCAAAAAGTTCTTCCCTATCCCCAAACTTAAACCGAACATTGTCCCCAATGTTCTGAAGACTATGCCAAAATAAAAGATGAGAGGAAAGATATTACCAGACGCAACTGTCCTATATCAGAAGCATGGGTTGCCTCCCAAGAAGCGCTAAGTTTATCGTCTTCAGCCAGACGATGATAAAAGAAAAAGAAAATTACTGTAAACCTACTGGATTAGAGGTTGATGACTCCCCATACAATAGTAATCAGAAGATTTGAGGGTCAACCCAAAAGATAAAGTATCCAGGAAGGTTCAGTCTCACGTCCATGAAATGATATGGCAGTTTAAGTGAGACTTCCAATGTGAATGATTTATCCCCAAACTTAGATGAAGCAACAATCATTAAGTTTGGCGATAAACTAAAGTTGAAAGACATTGGATAAAATGGATCCTCATAAAAATGACAAATTGATTGAGAGACTGTGGAAGAATACACAAGTGTTTGACACGAGGTTACTTGAACTTCCGAGGGACATGGTGCATGACTATTTAAGAGGTTTGATTCACCTAGATAAACACTCAAACTCGGAGGTTCTAAAATAGCCTCATTGGCTTGTTGTATTGAAATTACCTCCAAGTTGGGTCTAATCTCCTTCGGTAAAGACTCAGACAAACTATCTTTCATTATGATCTCATTAGTGTTTAGAACTTCACTTAAGTCGAGTGAGTCATCACTCTCTTTGGACATTTCAACTAGCCAAAGTTCATCAGCTTCATCTTTAGTAAGACATCTAGTTTGATCCAAAAGATTATCATTAAGATGAGTAGAAGGTTTGGACAAAGGGAGACAAAACAGACTCAGCTTTTGGTTTCTCTGAAGGTGGTTCAAGAGTTTCCTCAGCAATGGACTCATATGATGATAGCGGCGACTCTATGGTTGGCAAAATACTATGCTCAGAAACTAAAAATGGATTAGGATCAAACAAAGTATTCGCCTCATTTATACTACCATCCTCATCATCATAAGACTCATGATATTGTGTATTGTACTCCATCTTATCAAAGGACTCATCTTCTATGATGTTGGGTTTCTTATTAAGGGGCAACTCTAGATTTCTATCAATTCTTTCATTTAGAGCTAATCTTTCAGCTCGTAGCTCTTGACCTTTCTGCTCAAGCTCTATATTTAACCTTACAAGACGACTATAAAGTTCGTCTAATGAAGATGATGAAGCGTCATTAGTTTGAATGTTATCCCATTGAGGTGGTTGGGACATGTTTGGATCATAAAACTCTTCATTATATTGACTGTAGGATGAACCATTGACATGTGCATAGTGTGACTCATAACCTCCTTGAGGTTGACAATACTCCCTATAATTATCACCATAGACATTATCCCTCGGATTTTCAAAATAATTTTGATAGTTAAAACGTTGATAATTATTGGTATTTTGTAACTGAGAGACACAACCTTGTTGAGGTTGATGATGATTCCAATAGTTATCGACGTTATGACCATCATTACGGGACTGGTCAAAATTATCTAGAGTAGCGTTAGTCGTCTCAAGTCTAGACATGCTCCGTAAAAGTATCTCTTGTGTTCTTAACAATGATTGTTCCTTCCGTCTCTCTTCCAATTCGTCCTCATAGAAGAATCCTTCCATTTTTTTTTTTTTTTTTTTTTTTTTTTTTAATAGAGTAACGAAACTACGAAGATCCTAAGGAAAACACACACACAAGCAAGCTGACTCAACCAAGCAACCTAGACACAATCTAGACGACTGGGTAGTCTTTTTCACCTAAAAATCGATCTAGACAACTTCTACTTCTTACCAAAACTTGAACTATGATTCTTATGAGGAGTTACTCCGTCACAGTACAACGATCAAGAATTGTGTTCTTGGATCGTTCCCTCTTCCTGGGAAAACTCCAAATACTAATCAAGTTCGAGATTTGTCAAGAATGTCCTATAAGCTCGTTACCCTTTGGCCAATGTCTAAATCGATTTTTAATTTTAGGTGAGGCTTGGGATCGGCGATGTTGTTACCTAGATGGGCAAGAGACCGGTGATGAAATCCGACTCCTATCTTGTAATGGGTTAATGCCCTTACTAATATGATAGTTAAACTAACGGTTCGACAATCAATTAGCAAGCAAAAAACATCACAAGTACCCACTTACAGGAGATTCGTGGGTGATCTAGAAGTTACCTCCCGTTCAAGACGGGCGACGACCTTTGTAGACGACCCGGGCCACTCTCCCGTGAGTGTTCGAACCCGAGGCTTCGTTTTGGTTTTCGGTTACAATTAACAAGCCCTCTAATTTAGGGTCAAAACGTTTAAACCAAAAATAAAAACTAGAAAGTCTAAAAGTCTCTCTCTCACCAAAAATAAAATAAAATAAAAATAACTAAAAAGGGTCTTCTTGATGTCCTCTTCCTCGATGCTCCCTCCTTTGTGAATCTACAAAAAGAAAGGAAAAACAAGTCAAAGTAATCAAAATAGACAAAAATAAAAATAAAAACCAATTCAAGATTGAAAATAAAATTAAACTTATCCCCGGCAGCGGCGCCAAAAACTTGATGAGCCCAAAAAATAGGTCTATTCCCGCAAGTATACGGGGTCAAGTTATAATATTTTAGTAAATCGGGAAATCGTCCCAAGGACAAGCTATTTTATTTAAATCTCGAATTAAAACCCCCTTTCATTAATTTTGATTTGTTTTTTTTAGAAACTATTTTAAAAAGAAAGCAATACTAAAAGACTAATAAGAATTAAATCAAGATGAGAAGAAGAATCTAGGGTTTTCGATTTCACCACATAAATGGACTACTTAAAACATGCATTAATTAACAAATCCCTTTTCTCATGTATAACTCAAAATCTAACATAATAAACTATTTAGATTTCGGAATATATTCTTTAATAACACAATTCAAAATCAAGAATGTATGATTGACTACCATAAAAAACTAATTTACTACACTATCATTCAAGATCTAAAAGGCATATCTCATCTAATAAATCAATAAAAGCATAAAATATCTAATTATAATACATGAATGATAATAAGGTTATAGAATCAACATGAAATGACAATCAATAGGCATTGAAGCTCAAAATAAGGATTCATTGATTTATAACATATCTCAAAATAAGCCCAAATATGGGTTTCCTCTACACCCTATATACAAAATTTAGCTACTCATGGAATCTAAAATAATATTCATTGAATTCATAAAATAAATGGAATTACAAAAGATTAATGGAAAGAAATCACCAAGAATGTTCCCAATCCATATTCCCATGTATCTCCATTTTGATGTCCAATTTAAGCTCCAAGTATCTCAAGAATATTGCTCAAAACTCCAAATGATAGCTTATTAGAAGATAAAAGAAGAGAAATTTAGAAGAGAGATAGAAGAAGAAGAGATTTTAGAGAAGAAGGTATGGAGAAATTAGAGGGTTAGAAGAAGAAATTAGAAGGAGAAAGAAAGTAGAAAGAAAAGATGAAGGTGGTAGAGAAAAGAATGGTGGCTAGGGTTTTTAGTTGAGAAGAGGTAGAGAGAAAAGGAGGCTAAGAGAGGATAAGAAGTGGCTTAGAAATTAGGTAAGGAAGCCTTTTGAGAGGGTTGTTGAAGTCTAGGGTTTAATGGAGGAGAAAGGGACTTATTTATAGGTGGGTTTTGGTTTTGGTTGGGTTAAATGGTAGGAAAAGGTAAAAGAAGGGTTATATTTGGAAATATAGGGGGTTTAAAATTGAAAAACCCTAAAAGCACACAAGTGTCGGCGGCTGGTAGGGTTTGGTTGGGTTTCGGATGCTATGGTGCTTCTCGGCTGAGCATTTAACGTGCGGCAGCAAACAGTAGCCGTCGGATCAAAGGACGCGCGGATCTTGGTGGTTAGGGAAGCGACGCGTGGCTGGTAGCACGGCAGCTAAGCTGCTACGGGTAACACGGGATTAGATGCAATGGGGTGACGCTCAGTAGCCGTTAGATCTGAAGGACGCGGAAGGGAGAGGCTGAGATTAAAACGTTGCTTCCGGGTGCACGGAGTTAAGTTACTTCGGTTGCACGGGATCATAAGAAATGGAAAATCATCCGGAGCCGTTAGATCTTGATGACGCGGAAGCAAGCGGTCACGATTAAAACGTGGGAAGGGGCTACGGATGCTCGCTGAGACGCGCTACACTGAATCAATCTTATAAGGGTCACTTTGCTGCTGAGCGCTAACACGGGAATCGCGTATACCGGCCTCCTCCCATCGACACGTGTCCCGCCTGGTCCCGCATGCCCGAACTTGCACCGAATGTGTCCCACCTAGTCAACAGAATTTGACCCATCTTTGACCTTGATTTATTCCTCCATCCGGACTCCGATTTGACTTCCGTTTTCTCCCACGGACTCGTCTCGACCTCTACTTTTCAACCACACACTGACCTTAGCCAAATTACCAGAATGTCCTGGACTCCAAATGACCAAAATATCCTTCATGCGTCTTTTCCTCGTTTTTAACCATTTTTACACCTAACTCCACAAAACACACCTAATCAACAAAATCAACCATTTTATCATAATAAAGACCCGAAACGAACTAACTCGACTAAATTAAACGACTTAGATGGGACATTTTCATGACCCATCAAGTAGGTTTTATAAACCGAACCACGTAAATCTCTTTGTGTTTTGTGTGATTGTTTACTTTCTTTATTGTTTTTCTTGGATTACTTGATTTCGTCACAGCATTCTAAGGGTATTAGAATACTATCAAGGGTATTGTTTTTATAAACTGATCCACGTAATACTCTTTGCAGGTTTTCCTCCCAGGTTTCCAGGAGCAGAAGAGGGAGCTGAAGGAGCTGTATCGTCCATCCAGACGGAGTATCAATCACTTAGACTTATTCAGACATGATTCAACATCAAAGTCTCTATTCCCTGGGTTGTAACCGGAATTGCCATTTTTGACATCAACAGTTTCTACGTACATTATGAATTAGAGATGTTCAAATATGAGGAGAAAATGAATGTTGTTTTGTTCTAGAGTTGATTTTACTTGGTGTAGATAGTAGCTAAAAAAAATTCTTATTTTCTCAAAACGTCTACATCTACATATATAGAGAGAGAGGTACGCTTCCAAAATGAAACTTCGGAAAGAAATTTATTTATCTGAAACTCATTTTTTCACCCAAAAATTTTGTACGCCCAATTTTTTCTTATCTACTCAAAACCTCTACATATATATATATATACACACACGCACAGAGAGGTAATGAAAGTTCAAATAAGAAATCTTTTTTCTTCGTCTGCTAAGAGGCGATATTTCTGAGAAGGGAATCTTCTCGCCGGAAACTACTCGAAAGGAGTAGAAGATCGGCAGATTTCGTTACTGTTCTAGGGTTACTTCTAGACTTCAAAAGATAACCAAAATCTGAGCAGGAAAGTTGCAAGGCAAAAGAAAATAGTGGAGTACTAGGGTTTTGGCACATTAGGGTTGAGAGGCAAATATATATGTTCATACAAGGAAGAAGACAATATGGACAAAGATTATGAAAAATTGGTTGGATTAATGAGCAACTTGATGAGGGAAGATAATAGTAATAGGATTCAATTAGGGAAAGCAGATGCGAAGACTGATGATGATGGACGGAAAAACTTAGTAGTAAAACTTATTTCTGGGAGAACTCTGAACATGAATGCTCTAAAGGAGATATTAATAGGAGCTTGGAAACCTATAGGAAGATTGTGGTTGAATGAGTTCTTCGACAACGCTTATCTTATTACCTTCGAATTAACAACTGATAGGGAAAGGGTAGAAGATGGAGCACCTTGGTACGTTCATGATGATCTTCTACTATTAGAACGTTGTGAAAAGAATAAATTACCGAAAGATTATACGTTCCAAAATGCAGACTTCAATATACAGATTCATGGTCTACCGGTAGAATATCTAACAGTGGAAGCAGTCAGGAAAATAGGAACTTTGGTCGGGAAACCACATCAAATATCCACCGAAGAAGTTAATAAATGGGGGAGATATGCTAGAATTAGAGTTTGCTTAGATGTTTCAAAACCATTAAAAATGGATATCACAGTCGATTTAACCGATAACAAATCATGCCCTCTGAAAATCAAGTATGAAAAACTGGTGCGATGTTGTTACTATTGTGGGAGGATTGGACATATAATGGTGGATTGTGAAATTAGAGCGAAAATATGAGAAGCTATTTCCGATAATTGGTCGATAGAGAAACAGGAACAAGCTCGAACCTTATTATTGCCTAGGTTCTCTGAGGATATGAAAGCATCCTACAAACAAAAATTGAAACAAGATTATGTAAGAAAAAGTAGAGAAGGAGATAGTAGGAGGGATGGCAGTCAAAAATTGGCAGTGAAGATGAGTAAACCAATTGAGATTAGGGAGGAACCATTGGTCCAACAAGATCTTACAAAAGAGGACTCTCCTTATAGAGTTCATAAGGTAACAACTTACAAAGTTCCTACAGGATCTATAGCAACAACTGATGGAAACTCGAAACTAGATGAAGACTCCATTACAGAGATTACCGTGAGATCAATAGCTAGGGATGAGCAACCGATTGTGCCAGAAATACATAAGTTATGCTTGGGAAGCAAGTCTCAAACAGAGCTTAATGCTAAAGAAGTACAAGACAACATGGAGATGGAAAGTTTAGGTACAAATACACATAAATCACTAGCTATAGGTGCTACTAATGGTGTAATTATTTCAGAAAGAGGGAAGATGAGGGAGGACATGGTTGGATTGAAGAAGAAAGAAACAAATGAGATGAATACAAATCAGGTGGAGGGAGATAGTAGTAAGTCCAATAAATCTGGTTCGGCAAGAGACAAAGTTGGACAGAAAATTGGACAGAGTTCGTTAAAGAAGTTAGCAAGGGAAGTTGTGAAGGGAGTTAGTAACTCAAACACTAATATGAGGATAGTAGTGAAAAGAAACAGAGATGATGAATCGGATATGCAAGAGGATAGTAGAAATGAAGTGAAAAGAAAGAAGGAGGAAACAAAAGAGAAGGTTACAGGGGTAAAGGCGGCCAGCCCTCAAAGGCCGCAAAATCAATGATAGTACAAAGTTGGAATTGTCGGGGAGTGGGGAATGCCCCGACAATTCTGTCCGTGAATTCATTCCTCCGGGCAATAAAACCTTCTATAATTTTTTTGGCCGAAACAAAGTTATCGCAAAATTCTGCAGACAATTGGGTAAAGAAATTGATTTATAAAAATCATCATATTGTACCTGCTTCAGGTTTGAGTGGTGGTTTGTGGCTTCTTTGGGATGATGAAGTAAACTTAGAAATAATTTCATCTTCTTTGAATCATATACATTCTAGAATAACTGAAGTCGACAATACACAAAAATGGAGCCTCTTATCAATTTATGGGTCACCTTGTGCTAATGCCAGAAGAGAATTATGGGATTCCATCAGAAACTTCAGCTCACAAATTCAAGAACCATGGTGTGCAATGGGTGATTTTAATGCAATAACGTCTGAGACGGAAAAATGGGGTGGATCGGGGGTGAATAGACATTCTGCAAAACAATTTAGATCGATGATCTCCGACTGTAACTTAATTGATATAGGTTATTCAGGACCCGCTTATACTTGGGTAAATGGAAGGGAAGTAAATACCCACATCAGAGAAAGATTAGACCGAGTACTTGCTTGTCCGCTATGGAGACTAAGGTTCCCGGATTCAGTTGTTAAACATCTCCCCAGATTTAATAGTGACCATGCACCAATCATATTAAATACTGCAAAACCGAAAATTACAGGGCAACTACCTTTTAGGTTCGAGGCTCATTGGACATTACATGATGAATTCAAAGAGATGATGATGGAGAGTTGGGGTACAACAAGAGGAGACTTCATACATAAGCTACCGCATATTGCTAGGAAATTAAAGAAGTGGAGTCGAGAAAGAGTGGGGCATTTATTCAAGCAAATTGAGGAGACCAAGCAAGAGTTATTGCTGGCCCAAAGTCGATCTCCTTCACAGTCCACTATAGATGAGGAGAGCCGAATAACATCAAAGCTAAAGGGGTTACAAAAGATGGAGGAGACTTTTTGGATACAAAGGGCTAAGAAAGCTTGGGTACAAGATACAGATAGAAATACCAGATATTTTCATCTCTGTAATAAACAGAAGAAGAAAAAATAATATAATAACTGTGAAGTTAGACGACCATTCATGGTCCGATAACCCAACCATTATTACTGATGTGTTTCTTGACCATTTTTACAGGGCATCTAGAGCAGAACCTATCACAACTTTTCCCGAAGGTTTGGAGATCACAGAGAGGCCATTATTGCCTAGCGATAATATATTGATTAGCACTCCCCCAACAAAAGATGAAGTTTGGAATACAATTAAAGAGATGAAGACTTGCAAATCTCCGGGCCCAGATGGATTCTCGACTATTTTCTATAAAAAATGTTGGGATATTATAGGTGATGAAGTAACCTCGCAAATTCAAAATATATTTGTAACCGGACATCTTCCAGGTAATCTGAATCATACCAATATAGCCTTAATACCAAAGAAGAAAGCTCCGGAAAGACCAATTGATTATAGACCAATTGCACTGTGTAATGTATTATATAGAGTGATCACAAAAATACTTACAAACAGGTTCAGACCATTTCTTGGTAATCTAATTTCGAATGTGCAGAATGCTTTTATCCCAGGTCGACAGATAGCGGACAATATTATTATAGCTCAAGAAATATTCCACTCCCTATCTACTACTTCTGCTAAAGATGGCTCCTTCGCATTAAAAGTAGATATGGCCAAAGCTTATGATCGAGTGAATTGGGATTTTCTACGAGAAGTGCTAAAAAAATTTGGTATTATTGGTAACTCTCTTTCTCTTATTATGAATTGTGTTACAACAGCATCCTTCTCCATATTGATGAATGGCAGACCGAAAGGGTTCTTCTATAGTGAGAGGGGACTAAGACAAGGTTGTCCGCTTAGTCCATACTTATTTATACTATGTTCGGAAACTCTCACTAGGATGGTGGTTCAGGCGGAAGTGAATGGGTTATACAATGGTCTCAAAATTAACCGGTATGCACCAAGTATTAGTCATCTCATGTTTGCGGATGATTTGTTCTTTTTCGGGAAAGCTTCAGATGCTAATATTATATCCCTCAAGACTATTTTAGACAGCTATGCTGGTTACTCTGGGCAAAAAATCAATTATATGAAGTCCTCTATACATTTCAGTGCAAATTGTGGTAAAGAAAAAAAAGATATGATCTTATATACTCTAGGCGTAAAGGAGATGAAAGTAGATGATGTGTATCTGGGTAATTCTTTATTGAAACCCAAGAATAAAATATCAACCTATGAATTTATTTTACAGAAGGTGGAACAGAAACTTACCGGGTGGAAGCGAAACTCACTATCACATGCTGGACGAACAATACTATTAAAGAGTGAACTTTCTTCAATTCCAGTTTATTTTTTATCGACTAATTTGGCTCCAAAAGGAGTTGTAGAAAAAATTGAAAGATGTCAAAGAAATTTCTGGTGGGGTCATACTTCAGAGAAGTCGAAGATGCATTACTTGAATTGGGAAAAGCTACAAGATTCTCAAAAAAATGGAGGACTCGGTATTAGAAATTTGGGTGTTGTGAATCAAGCGTTGATAGGAAAATTGGTGTGGAGATTTCTCAATGAGCCGAATGCATTGTGGGTTCGACTACTTACAGCGAAATACCTCAAACATATAAATTTCTGGAATTACAACTTAAAAAAATCCTCTTCGGCAACAACTACCTGGAGAAGTATTCTAGATATGAGGGAGACATTAAAACGAGGTATGTGTTTCATGGTTGGTAATGGTAAGGATATAAGGGTGTGGGACGATCCTTGGATTCCCACTTTGTGGGGGTTCAAACCAGCCAAAAGAAGTGAAATGGGTATCGACCAGTACCCAATATTTGTGAGTGAATTGATAGATGATGGTGGGTCATGGAAAAGAGCACTTATAGAAAGAACTTTTGATAACTTGGCAGCAAGAGAAATCCTCAAGATAATTTTACCTAGACAAACTACAAGTGATAAATGGATTTGGATACATACAATAAAAGGAGTCTTCACCACTAAATCACTATATACATCGATAGTGAATGATAAAGCTACATCATCAAAGTCGATAGAATTGCCATTCGGTTTAACATGGAACCGGGTATGGAAAAGACTAAATCTCGCACCAAGGGTCAGAACATTTGTTTGGCGTATTCTCCAAGATGCTCTACCAACAAAGATAAAAGCACTACAATTTAATCCGGTAGCCTCGAAATTGTGTGAGTTTTGTAAAATCGAAGAAGAAGATATTGACCATATTTTCAGAAAATGCAGAAAAGCTCAAGAAACTTGGATTTGTCCCCCAATTAATTTGAGAGTAGATGGAAATAGAAGTTTTCATGATATGTTATGTACTTGGTTAAAAGGTGAAGAGGACGACAAAGTGATTTCACTTAGGATTTGTGTTGCGTGGTATATATGGAAAGCGAGAAATAAAACGGTCTTTGGAGAACACTCAATGGGGAGTAGAGACATAATTAAGGCAGCAATGTCCATGAATGAGGAATTTGAAGACTCCAGTACACTACTCAATTCATCTTCATCTACTTTAGCAGCCCAGATTCCATCCTCATGGAAACAACCTAATGATGATTCTTTAAAAATCAATTTTGATGCTGGATTTAAAGATGGAAAAGCTAACATAGCAGCCATTTGCAGAAACTCAAAGGGAGATTATGTGCTAGCTCGAGTGCACTCTACAACAGCAAACTCGGCTCTTGAGGCTGAAGCAAAAGCTGCTTATCTAGCCATGGAGATTGCTATTGACTTGCCTGAATATAAATGCACTATTGAAGGTGATTCGATGACGGTTGTACAAGCCTGCTCTTCGATGAAAGAAGATATGCCGTGGAAAATTCGAGCAATTATAATGGATATACAAACCATGATGCAACAACTACCCGAGTGTACGTATTCTTATTGTCCAAGAAATGCGAATAAAGTCGCACATTTATTAGCTTATTCTCTTGTTACAAATTCATATGATGTACCAAGTACCTTGGTTGATGTTCCTGAAAGCATTGTAAGTCAGTTGGAGACAGATCAATCCAACATTCCGATGATTTTTGAGAGTTAATAAAGTTAGGCTGAGCCTAGTTTCATCAAAAAAAAAAAAATGAAAGTTCAAATAATATTTAAAATAGTGCATGGGTATAAGGCCCAAAATAAATTTCAAAATGGGTTTAGGGTCCAATCTTCTCAAAAAATGGGTTTTTAGTCCTTTTTGCACTTTGGACCTAAAAGCCCTTACTATATAAAATTGGGACCGAACCATATTTGAAACAGCAACATTCTAGCGTGATTTTGGGGAATTAAATAGGAAAAACGGATATTTTTCAAAACATAATTTCTCTCTCATCCTTTCAGATTTGGAAACCAAATCGAATCTCCCTCTTTTCGAATTAGATCAAGAACCGAATTTTTGTGGGATCAATTTTGCGTGATTTGGGGGTTAATATACAAAACGTATATATCACTTTCTCTCACATAACTTTCAGATTTGGAAAGAGTATATTTTCTGAGATCAATTAGCGTGATTTGGAAGTTAATATACAAAACGTATATATCACTTTCTCTCACTTAACTTTCAGATTTGGAAAGAGTATATTTTCTGGAATCAATTTAGCGTGATTTGGGGGTTAATATACAAAACGTATATATCACTTTCTCTCATATAACCTTCAGATTTGGAAAAAGTATATTTTTTGAGATCAATTAGCGTGATTTGGGGGTTAATATACAAAACTTATATATCACTTTCTCTCACTTAACTTTCAGATTTGGAAAGAGTATATTTTCTGGAATCAATTTAGCGTGATTTGGGGGTTAATACAAAACGTATATATCACTTTCTCTCACTTTACTTTCAGATATGGAAAGAGTATATTTTTCTGGGAACATTACAACAGCATTTGTTTTCGTTTTTACTCATACATAACCACACATCGAATACAAATTATGAAGCAAGTTCGTAAATTATGTGTTATTTATAACGAGGAAACCATCATTTGTCATGTATACAACGTAATAGATCAAATGTATATGTGTCATGTTCAATAAATTACACATAATTTGTTTTAAATTACACATCGTTTACATTCTGTTACAAAAAAAAAACAAAATCTTCTTTGGTTCAGAAATGGTGCTCATCCATGTACTCTCCATTTGCAGTCTTGAACAGGACAAACATCAGTTACACGTTTTAACTCATTTTTGATGAATTTGAAATCATGCCTTGTGTTTATACTATATTGCCGAATAGCATATCGAAATGCTTTTGCATACCCGGAAACAACTGACTAACTTCAGTAAATATTTTATCCCAGCCATTAGATTTTAGTTTTGTGCTCTTACTTAGATTGGATAATTCTGTAGGAAATTCCATAAGTAACAGCAAAACTACAAAAAGAAAAACATATACATTTGTCAACAAAACATATAATTTACTAGAAACGACATGTATAATGGAGTAAATTATGCATACTGTTTGTTAAACTTCATAATGTGTTGGGAGACAAACAGAACTTTAGTTCTAATCACAAGGCCATTGTTATGTGAAGAAATATGTATAATGTGCAATAAATTACCTATAATTTTTTGCACAATACACATTGTTTACATTCTGTTACAGTAACATTGTACGGAATCTTTAGTGGTTCAAATGTGTGATGTTCAATAAATGCACATACTTTCGTGTAAATTATGCATCGTTTACATTCTGTTACAATAACATTGTACGGAATGTTCTCTGGTTAAAATGTGTCATGTTCAATAAAGTACACATAATTTCATATAAATTACACATCGTTTACATTCTGTTACAAAAAAACGTACGAAATCTTCTCTGGATCAGAAATGGTATCGTTACCGGATCTGATGTCAAGAAATGTTCTAAACATCAAAATCTGCAACCTAAATCTACTGAAAAATATTAAAATAATGCATGGATACAAACATAACATAATCGAAGATAACGAATTAGTAAACAAGGATTTAAGATTAACTTTATAAATCGGTTATGAAGATCTTAGAGAGAGAAAATCATGAATAATGATGAATATTTGAAAAGATGATACAGAGATGAAATCGATTATAATGAAAATCATAAATATCTTTGAAGATGATGATGAAAATCATTACAAAGAAAGATTAAACTTGTTACTTTAACCTCATAAGCAACTGTAGATCTTAACAAAGGTACGAATCTGAATCTTTGATGATGGAAATCGAAATAAACAATGGAGTTTTCAACTGGTCTAATGAAGATGAAGCAGATTTCGAGACTCAATAATAGAGGTTGAAAAGAGACTTCGGTTTTAGTGAGAGAATATTAATGGTTTCCGTTTTGGAGAAAAATGAAGATAATGGTTGCTTTTTAATAGAATCGTGATTGGAGAATGAAGGTGAGAGATAAAAATGGAAACGGATATTTGGAGATTTTGAATGAAAATCAGCTTTTATATATAAAGAAGGTTAGTTTAGGTATTATGATTTAATATGTATTCTAGAGATTTGTGTTTTCTCTCCAGATTGATACAAATGGACTATATGTCCATTTCAATTTAAAATAGGTGAAAAATACAAGAAACATTTAACACTACCAACCACCGCGGCATGCACTTGAATGTCCAACGATTCTGTCTGTTTCCTGGTATTTCTTTCCCTTCTTGTTTTTTGGTTCAATTTCATCCTCTCATAAACACCTCACTTTCTCGACCTAATTTTAGCTCTCTCTCTCTCTCTCTCTCTCTCTCTCTCTCTTATAAGCTGGTTGGTTCTGTTGTTAGAAAGCTTAAAAATGGAGAAATGGGTTGGCTAAAATGAGCGGTTTACATGTTGACAACATCCTTGAACAACTAATTCATGTTTGTACTTTTCATTCTTCTCCACCTTCCTCCCTGGCTAATTTATGGTTTCTCATCTTTGAAAGAGAGAAAGAGAGTTTGCTTCCTATTGATGGGTTCCTTGGTAAATAAGATAGTTTTTTCCCTTTGTTGATGGGTTTCTTCTTGATTTCTGTTCATGTAGTTAAGAAATAAAAAGAAAAGTATCAATGCAGTTGGTTTCTCTTATTTGAAATCAAGAATGGCTTCTTCGAGAATTGAAATTGCTTCTTCACGATATGGTTTTGTTCTGAGAGATCATAATCAAAGAATTAAAGATAGAGAAAGAAACATAGAAAGAACACAAGCTACGCTATGTAAGAACCGTGACGAGTTTGCAAGAGAAGGCCTGAGTACCTGCATTGCCGTCCCAAAACAGAGAGATGCTGAAATTGTTTCTACAGATGAGAATTCGAAACCTATGTTTAGTAATCGTCTTTTTCGAGACAGAAACAATAACAATAATAACAGCAGAAGCAGCGTCCGCAATTTTCGGTCAGAGTCCGGTGAGGGAGATAGTAGTAGTAGTAGTAATAATAACAATAACCCGGAAACAGAAACAGCTTCTAATGAGTTTCAAAGGACATTGACAATGCAGAAACAATCGCGGATACTAGATGGAAGGCCTTCACGACAAACTCGAGATATGAAGAGGCAAACAAAAGAAGCTGAACCCTTAGCTCTATCAAGTTCCGAGTCTGTTTCTGTCATGGCTTCTTCAATTGTGAGAGATAATTCGCCAACCACATCAGACTCTTCTTCGGAGCTTCCGAGTTTGAGGGCTTCATCTCTTCTTAAAATGTGGAGGGGAATTGAGGCAGAATCTTCAGTTCCAACCAGAAATCTATTCCGCAGGGGTATTTCGAATTCTAATCCAGTAGTTAGTAGAAGTAGTAGTAGTGACAGTAGTACGAATAATTCTCCGATAAGCAATATTGAGGATTGTTCTGACATTGAAGATACCTTGGTAAGATCTGAAGTTTGTGAATCTAGTGGCCAAATTGACAAGCCTATATCCGTTATGGAAGACTCTAACGATGAAAGTTATGGGGATGTAACAGTTTTCCCAGATTGGGATTCAGATCGAACATCTGCAAGTGAACCACATTTATTATTACAGAGACAATCTTCTGATGTAGGAGAGAGCGAGAAGGGAAGAGTTGCTGATATCATAAGACGGTTGACATCAGCTAGCCAACCCCAGAGTCCGGTTGCCAATTTGAATGATGAAACAGATAGAGAGCATTGGATTAAATCTCCATTTCAAAGTCATCGAACAATAGACCATGGAAATATTCCGGTGAAGGGTCGGCAAGTAATCAAGGATTTGCTCAAGGAAAGGGAGAAAGAAAGGCAAAAGGAGCTCCATGGATTAGTTGATCGTCATGCTGTATCACGGTTTTCCCAACGCGGACGTCTTCAGGTTATATTTTCTATCCTTCACTCGTTTAGACCATCTGACCATGGTTCATTTTCTTTTCTTATTTTGTTTCTCGGTTCTTCTTTTGTAGTTAAACACGAAGATTTGGTTTGCCTTTGATTACTTTTACTTAAGTATTTTCGCACTAGAGTATATTTTGACAGTATAGTTGTTTGTAAATAGTCATTGCTCAGACTCAAAGTCCTGCAACGCGAAGTTGCTGCTCAAGAGCAACATCGCCCCACTTCAGCACCATCTGAACTGGATCAACTGCAACAGCGACCTACTATCTTGCACCTAAGGTATATCTATCTCTCTACCTTCCATTTCAGTTATGAATCGGGTTACCATTTTCATTGTTGAGTTTAAGGTACTTTTGATATTTCTTATTAAAGCGTAAATCATATTGGTAGTATATTTCATATTTCCTAGTGACCGTGGTTATGCCCATCCTAGAACGGTTAATACACTTGTCCGCTTTCTGTCCTGTGCCTCCGTATAAATGTAGAGCCGAAGCGTGTTTGGTTTCATAAATGTAGCAGTAAACTAAACATTCATCTAGCGTGCTAGTTCTTGTGAAAATGTGATTATGTCTAGTGCTATGCTCCTTTAAGATCAAGGACATGGACTTCGACTTGCTATTTTTTTGCGAATTTAGTTTATGTACTAACGTGGAACTTTTGGTTAAAATCAGGGAGAGATTTAACTCAGGTGTTGAACAAAACAGTTTAGGCGTCTTTAGCAGAGAGGATAACTCGAGATCTCCTAGACCTTTAAGGACTAATAAGCAGGACTCTGAACAGTCTGTTATTTTGAAACGAGACAGTCCTCATCAAGCGGTTTCTGTTGCTAATACAATTGAGCCAACTAGTCCCCTGCCCCTCGAACAACACACAATTCTATCTAAAATTGAACCACATGAACTAGAAGAAGAGACTCAAAGTGCAGGTGTTACTTCTGAAGGGCCCGCGAAACTTGATTTGCTAAGTCAAGGAAATGCTGAGGAAAGCTCACATCGTTCAGAAGAAGATTCGGATGCTCCAAGACATGAACTAGTAGAAAAGGCGGATGATGAAACCCTAAGACATGGGGAATGTATTGATGGTTGGGAAGGGACAAGCTCAGGAGTTGGCATTTTAGATTGGGAACAACCAATGGAAACAACAGAATGCTCAAATGGTTTAGAAGAAGATGGTGTAACACTAGAAGAAGACCTTGGAAATGGACACCTTGTTGGATCTATTGGTAGTTGGCAACCTGTTTCGGTAACAGAAGAATCAGATCAAAATACTCTGCGGCTTGTGGAATCAGATAACGGGAACTGGCTAGGTAACACTCCTCGTTCGGAAAGTGATTTTGAAGGTCGGAGGCAAGCATGGTACCATAACATGCTCGAAAGTAATTTAGACAATGATGAAATCCGGGAGCTTTTTGAGAGGTATCACTCAGTCATAAATTCTCCGTTCTTTTCTGTAAAGAAGTTTTTCAGTTGAGTCTACATTAAATAAATGATGGCTCATGACAAGTAGTCTGATCTCTTTTCTTGGCAATCTTTATTAAGTTGGTATGTTTGTGAATGCAGAAGAAGTGTATCAACCTTCCTGACCAGTGACTTGCGAGCCAGAATGGACCAAATGGTAGGTTCTTTCTTAAGAAGACAAGGTCATCTCGTAACCACAATTGCCGAAGGAGAAAATGAAGATGAAGAAGAGGGCTCTATTAATCATCAGTATAATGAGAGGAGATCCGAGAGTCACTATCAAGATAATGAAGTTAGCGATGAATATGATCCGGTTGCTTCTACATCATTGCAACAGCCTGAAACCTCTAATTCTTACGGCGAAGATAGCCCTCAATCCTCGCCATTCATGAGGCATAATTCACTTGTGAGATTACTCGCATTACTTTATTAATAAATCTAGGCTAAGATTTTGTCGTTTCCTCCATTTAACAGTTTAATGAGAGGGTGATGTTTACAGGAGATGGAACTGATATATGATTTGAAAGGGCACATGCAACAACTTAGTCAAGAGATGTCCGAGCTGCGAAAATCAATACGTAGCTGCATCGGAATGCAAGTCAAGTTACAAAATTCCATCCAGAAAGAGGTTTCATCTCCTGTAGGTCATTCAAGTAAGTTGAACTTTGCCTCTTCCACTTGCTTCATTCATGCTAAACCATACACATGCAGTCTTAGTACTTGACAGTTATTAAGATTGACAAATCATCCTTAACAAACACAACTTGGTCTCTTAAATTGATATCGATATATATATATATATATATATATATATATATATATATATATACAGGACAGTTTTGGTACTGGAGAAGACCCCATCCGAGCCCACAGTACCCGACCCGAGGTGCCGACTAGGCGACAAGTAGGACAGTTTGGGTACTGCAGCGGTACCCGTTTTATTACTTCCTGTGTGGTACGAAAAGTGTATTACCCTCCCCGCGGTAGCTGTACTGGGTATAGGCTCAGTCCAGTTTAACCATACAGGACCATACCAAACAAGACCCTATCCATGAAAAGGCCTGGACCAGTTCGAGGGTCTCTGGATCAGTACTCTGAACCCGACACTTTTTTGAATAACATACAAGCCCTGGACTCTTCAATGATGAAAAAACAAATTTTACCACCCACTTGAAGCCGCGCCTTTACTCTGGATCCGAGACTAGTTTCTTACTTAGTGAAGTAAGCTCTTTCGATCAAAGATGTCGCTACCTTATGAAAAATCAGGCAGTCATATTTGTTTCATTTATGTTCTCTTTTGTCTATTCGAGGAGGAGAGATGAAAATGGAATCATTCACTAGGCAACCAGCAAGGATTTGCTCCATCTGCCATGAAATGCAAGTAGACTCACTTTTGTACAGGTATGTATATGTTGCGGAACCGGCTTTTTATCCATAAAAATTTCAAAGTTTTCTCAGTCTCAATAGCTCTTGATGGATCCCCTCTTGGGTTATCTTTCAGATGTGGGCACATGTGCACTTGTTTCAACTGCGCCCATGAGTTGCAATGGAATAGCGGGAGATGCCCAATATGTCGAGCTCCGATCATAGACATTGTGCGGGCGTATCCTGACTCCACGCGTTGCAGTGAACCGGTTGTTGCGTATTCTGACTCTTATGAATACAAATAAACGGTTTCTTGAATTTAGACTTCTCTTAGTCTTCCAAGATTTGATTTCATGAAAATCTAGAATTATAGTTTGATACTTATCTTATTTATTTCTAGCTTCACATTTCAATTGTACTTTTTTACGAGCTAATATGGTTTTTTTTTTTTTTTTGATGAACAGAGCTAATATGGTTTGTTATGTAAGTTTTACAGATAGATGTGAGTTATATTTATTATACATCGAAAAGGGTATCTTGATACATACCTAATCTTTTGTATATATGATTTGGGAAAGAAGAATAGGGTCATGAGTGAAAAGGAGAAAAGTAAGGTGGTAAATGTGAGTTTGGTCCAGATACAAAAAAAAATTATGTCGTAAAGACAGCAGAATGAAATTATCGAAAAAGCAGTCCCTTCCAAGTTATTACAAGAATGCCCCGTGTGAAAAAAAAGTGCCACATTTCTTGAAAACTAAAAAAGAAAACAAATTGCGTGATTTCTTTTTTTCTTTGAGAATTCAACTGCGATCTACGTTAGTCATTACAAAAATACTTTTTGAATAGTCATGATTATTTTGAGCTCAGATAACCATTTTCCCCATCTAAATTCGTTTGATTTTTGTGTTGTTCATAACTGATTTAAGTTTCTTTTAACTTTTTGTCAAGTTCAACAAATTTTTTGATCTTTTGGTGTATAAGTACATTCTTATCGCATGTCAACAAAAAAAAGATGCATTTTTATCGTTGCATATCACAAATTTTGATTTGTTTCTTATTCTAAACTTGTTGGCGTACAAAAATATAAAGGCACACAATTATTTGTACATTGGCCATTATCATTTATGAAGTAACATAATCCTCTATAAGTGCACATAATCTATTTTGGGAGCAAATATGATCTTTAAACTAAATCTTTTTTTATCTTCATCTTCCCCATTAATGATGTCATATAAAAACATATTTCCAACAAGAACAAATCGAGACAAAAATATATCCTAACAAATCATCTAAAGACTAGATACACAGACCCAAATCCGAAAGTATAAACAGATAAAAAAAAAAGTATAAAGATACTAGAGAATATAAACAAATCACAAACTAAAAACAAATATTTGTGTAGTTTGTGATTTAAGAAATCATCAAAATCTGGGGATATATCATAAACTCAAAATAGACTAGATCGGAGGAAGCTTAGAGTTTTAGTGAACTAATTGTAGTTATTTGTTCGAGCTCGTGGTCTCAAGTGGAGGAGCTGCAATTGGAGCTTTTGGATCTTTATTTGTCGGACTATCAGGTCTCTTATCAGAAGAGCTTGAGGATTCTTATTCTAAGTAATATATTAAGGTGTACACTTCTACAATATCTACAATAATTCATATTAGATATATATGTGCATGCGGTCCCAAGTAATTAATGCTACACGTTAGACATTTGAATCACTAATGTTAGATTCGTCAACTTTTGCTTTAACCTCCGTATCACAACTCTGGTTTAGCCTGGTTGCTTTTGCTCTTAAGTTCCGATTTGGTTCTTTGACCACATTAACCTTCGAAAGTTTTGCATCTCTGATCATGGAGTCTTCTTCTTCAAGTTCAGCTATGGTTACCATCGGACAATTTTTTGACAAATCCACACTGCTTTCTAGACTTACCTCTCGTTCATCGTCAATTGTTCCCATTAATCTGTGCAACGTATTGGATACATCAACGTGAAGTGTAGTTTGGAATACACGGTGTTCGAATTCAAAGAAATCACCTTCCAAATATCGCATTATATCTCAGAGCGCGGTAGATCTACCACAACAACTTCTAGCACAATCTCCCTTTGATACTCATTTTTTCCCAACCAAATAGCTAAATCTATAACACCTTCTGATGGAGGTGTCCTTGGACTAAGATGGAAACACGATCAATTTGTAGAATAGGACAACTGGTGAAGGAGATCATCAAGTCCTGATGATTTAGGGATCGTAATGTTTAGCTAGAAACCAACTACGATCGTCGAATCAATTGGGTGATTCGCGGCTAACTTCGACCGGATTCTACATCGGATTTCACCAAAGAGTGTCGGTTTGATCAAAAGATATGACTAGAGGGGTTAGACATATCAGTATGGATTAGATCCATAAATATGTCCAAAAGGTCAAACAAAAGCCAAGGCAAAGATAACACAAGCCTAGACAAAAGGGGTTTAGGTCAAGGCAAGTAAAAGGCCCATAAGTGGGTCGGACACACTAATGGGGTCGGCCAGGATAGGCCCATTAGGGTAAGGGTATTTTGACTCCAGGCGCTTTGATCAGTGAACCGGTTGTTGCATATTCTAACTCTTATGAATACAAATAAACGGTTTCTTGAATTAAGACTTCCCTCAGCTTCCAAGATTTGACTCCATGAAAATCCATAATCGAAGTTTGATATTTATCTTATTTATTTCTAGCTTCTCATTTCAATTGTACTTTTTTACGAGCTAATATGGTTTGTTATGTAAAATTTACAAATAGATGTGAGTTATATTTATTATACATCAAAAAGGGTATCTTCGTTCATACCTAATATTTTGTATATATGATTTGCAAAGGAAGAAGAATAGGAGGCCATGAGTGAAAAGGACAAAAATAAAGGGGTAGATGTGAGTTTGGTTCAAACAGTGAAAAAGATATGTCGTAAAGACAGCGAGAAGAAATAACTGACAAAGCAGTCACTGTTATTACAGGAATGTGTTTAGTTATCGTAAAAAAACAAATATAAACAACTCACAAACTAAAAAAAAATATTATGTGTTTAGTTTATGATTTAAGAAACTATCAAAATCTAAGGACATGTGTCATAAACTCAAAATAGATTAGATATGTTAGAACTAAAAATTCGCAGAAGCTATCAAACATATCCTAGAAATTGATCCGAGTACGAAAATAATCGAAAAGCTAAGCCAAAATCTAAATATGCGAATAGAATTAACGAGGTCCGGCATAAAGCCTACGTCCTCGGGCAAACAAGAAATCTTTATTGAAGGATAGATGAAGACGACTCACACAACCCGCAAGTTCGTCCCAAGATGGTACCGTATAGAAATTAACCTTCTATACTAAATCTTCGACGACCGAGAAATTAAACACCGCTCAAAACTATGAACAAAATTTCTCTCTGACTTGCTCCCTCTCTAGCTCTCTAAAGAAGAGTTGTTGTTGAGTAGTTGTGTTGATTGTGTTGATTGTTGGTGTGTTTTTAGATTGGACTCAAGACCCCCTATTTATATAATAATATTAGCCGACTTTGTGAATCCAATTTAGAAACTCAAATTGAATTACAAACCGCCTCCTGCTCTCACAAAACCGCCTCTTCAATTGGCTGCACCAAACCGCCACCAATTGTTAAACCGCCTCTTATAACTTTTAGAAATTGCCTCTTACAATTCTCCACCTCGTACACAATTTGATATACTTCAAATTTTGGACGAACACCAGGATACTCCTTGTAAGATATATCTGCTTCATCCGACTGCACCATACGACCATGGCTGTCTACATACCCTTTTATAGGATCAAGCCTACCGTAGTTCTAGCAACCCTTCACATAAAGAGTACCTTGTCGCCATTACGCCCTTTCGGGTAACTTAACACGAGACGATTTGTAGCAATTCCAAGCAATGCTGAAACTTGCTACACGTCACCACTTTAGTCAACATGTTTGCGGGATTCTGATCTGTGTGTACCTTCATGAGAGAAACATCACCTTCCTCTATGACATCTCGTACAAAGTGATACCTGATGAGACATGAAAATGTCCCATCTGAGTCTCTTAATTTAGACGAGTTAGTCTCTCTAGAGCAGTTACTCTCACGAATTACTCTCTTTTATGTTCAGGTACCTTTTTACAGAGTTATGCGTGCAAAACGGATAAAGTCGGAAAGAATACAGAATAAGGGGCATTTTGGTCATTTGTTGATTCTGACTTCTTGGTCAAGATTGATGCTCGGATGAGAAGAGGGGTCCCTGACGAGTCCGTGGGCGAAAACGGAAGTCGAATCGGAATCCGGACGAGCGAATTAGGCAAGGTCAAAGTTGAAGTCAAAGTTAGTTGACCAAATGGGTCAGTAACACATGGCACGCAGGAGGGAAGTAGATCAGACGGTCCAGATCAGTTGTGGGCTACATTCGGTCATTAAAGGTGGGGCACAGGATTCTCAAAGAGCGTCAGATTCGGTACACCCGAGCACAAGTTATCACGATTTTGAAGAAGAACAGGAGAGAGAGAGAGAGAAACCGAGAGCTCATTATTTTTGAAATTTTCTTAATTTCTGATTTTTGCTTCTCTTCTTGTAATTTTAGTTTCTTTGTGAGAGAGAAAGAGAGATTACAGAGGAAGAGAGAAAGTTAGAGAGAGAGACAGAGAGATATGATAGAGAGAGAGACTCGGTTGTATTAAACGATTACTTTTATCTTGTTTTCGATTTTCCTTTTTATTCTGTTTTCTTGGTGAGAGGGATATAGAATAGATAAAGCTAAAGAGATTACAGAGAGTTATAAGTAGAAAGAAAGAAAGAAACAGAAAGTTTAGAGACAGAAAGAAGGTTGAAGAAGATGAGAAAATAATTTTCTCTCAGGGAAACCATTTCCGGAAGACGAGAAAATCGTTTTCCCAGAGGGTGCGTTTGGCAAATTTCCGGGAAAAAACAGAAGAAAATCAATTCCTTAGGCTCTGTTTGGTGGGAAAATCACAGAAAAGTAAGTTTCTTTCTTCTTTTTCTTATATTACTTCAAATATTTATCGCTTCTAGCATGAGTAGCTAAGTCTTTTATATCTAGGGTTTTAGATGAAGTCATAATAATTATTTTCTCGATAATTTATTAAAGTTTTTACCAATTTAACGATAAAATCTTCCGGGTTTTTAGACCGTTCATGGACTAAACCCTGAGTTATTTAAAGAACTCTCTTATTAGATCAAAATTAAATTGTCTTTTAGAATTATTAGGAAGACGGATTCGAAAACCCTAGGTTCCCTTTTTCTAAATACCGACTTATTTCCTTATTTATTTATTTTTCGAGTTTTATATTTTATTTTTATTTTACCTTCATCAAACCACTTTTGAAAATCTCAATAGTTTTAAGGTTAGAATTTAGTTTAACTTAGTCTCTGAGGAACGAACCGGTCTTACCGGAACTATTACTTGACTCCCGTATACTTGCGGGTAGAGACCTTTTAGGGTAACCTCTTAGGCCCATCAATACCTGACATCGATATGCTTAGTATGAGCATGATGGACCTGATTCTTCGCCAAGTGGATCACTTTTTTACTATCACACCATACATCTACGCACTCCTGCTTAATCCCTAGATCATCCAGAAGACCCCACAACCACAATACTTCCTTCACACCCTCGGCCATAGCCATATACTCGGCCTCCGTAGTAGATAACGCAACTGTAGATTGTAACATCGATCGCCAACTAACTGGAGCACCATGTACCCTAAATACATAACCAGTATCAACGGTACCCTTCAAGTACCTCAACACCCACTTCACAACTTCCCAATGTGTCTTCCTCGGGTTTGCCATAAACCTACTAACCACACTGACCGCCTGTGAAATATCTGGACGAGTACACACCATAGCGTACATTAAACTGCCAACTGCACTACCATACGGTACACGATCCATATGATCCTTCTCCACCGTAGTAGTGGGAGATTGTTTTCCCGAGAGCCTGAAGTGTGGTGCCAAAGGTGTTGACACCGCCTTCGCATTCTGCATCCCGAACCGAGAAACTACTCGTTCGATGTAACCTTTCTGATTCAAGTACAGTTTCTTACTTGACCGCTCTCTCTTAATCTCCAATCCCAGTATCTTCTTTGCAGCGCCCATGTCTTTCATCTCAAACTCTTGACTGAGTTGAGACTTCAACTTATCTATCTCCACCATGCTTCGAGAAGCAATAAGCATGTCATCCACATACAAAAGGAGATAAATAAAGTCATCTTCACGAAGTTTCTTGATGTATACACAACAATCATAGTCACTTCTGTGAAAACCATGCTTTAGCATGAAAAAATCAAATCGTTTGTACCATTGGCGAGGGGATTGTTTTAATCCGTAAAGAGACTTCCTCAAACGACATACTTGATTTTCTTTAGCCTCAACCTTGTATCCCTTAGGTTGAGCCATATAAATTTGTTCTTCCAAATCATCGTGCAAGAAGGTGGTTTTAACATCGAGTTATTCCAGCTCAAGACCACTGTGAGCAACAATACTCAATAGCACCCGAATAGAAATATGTTTCACGACCGGTGAGAAAATCTCATTGTAGTCGACCCCTTCTTTCTGTGCATAACCCTTGGCCACTAGTCTTGCCTTATACCTTGTACCCTTGATTTCGGAAGAATCCTCTTTCTTCTTGTACACCCATTTACAACCAATAACAGACTTACCTTCGGGCAATGGGACAACCTCCTATGTCTTGTTCTTGTGAAGAGACTCCATCTCTTCTTGCATAGCAACCAACCAATTCTCTCTTTCCTCCGCGGTAATAGCTTGTTTGAAGGTGACCGGCTCGTCGTCTTCCACCGAGAGTGCTGATGAGACATGAAACATGTCTCATTTGAATCTCTTAACTCGGGTTAGTTAGTCCATTTCGAGCAGTTACTCTCATGAATTACTTGTTTCCTTTCTATGAGATCAGTCGTTTACGAAAAATTTAGTCCATCTTTTGTAATGTGTCGAGTTTTCTTTCATACTCATACTCGCACATTAAGTGAGCCATTTCTGAGTGACTTTAATTTTTGAGTGTATGACCGTAAGGCATTAGTCGAGGCGAAATGTATTGAGAAGGTAATCGAAGTCTTGTCTGTTCTGAACCGAAATGATACTCATATTGGTTGGTCACGTGCGCTTCGGGTCTAGATTACTAGTGAAGAGTTTTTTAGCATTTGTATGGTCTGATAGACTTGGATTTCATTTCTATTAACTTTCGAAAATCTACCGGATAAACATTTTTAGTCCATATCATATTTAGACCCTATTGGATTTTGAAATTTCGGAATTTTGTGGGTATATTCACTGCAAACCCTCACGAGACAAAACTCGTCCTCTTGGGCAACCTAGAGGTTTAACGGCTTGTTGCACGGGCTAAGTGCAATCGTGATTCCCTACGAAAGTGGTGAAGTGGGTTTAGTTTTATTCTCTGTTTCGCTCGAGGACTAGCAAAATCTAAGTTTGGAGATGTTTGATGAGACATGAAACATGTCTCATTTGAATCTCTTAACTCGGGTTAGTTAGTCCATTTCGAGCAGTTACTCTCATGAATTACTTGTTTCTCTTGTCAGGTGTCTTCTATGGAATTGAGCGCGAAAAACGGTTAAAATCGGGAGAAAGACGTGTTGGGAGTATTCTGGTCAATTAGTGGTAAGGGTGCTATGGTAAATTTGACCAATGTTCATACTCCGATGAAAAATAGAGTCCAAGACGAAATCGTGGGCGAAAACAGAAGTGAAATCAGAGTCCGAGTGCGAAAATTATATGAGGTCAAAGTTTTGGTCAAAATCGGGTCAAGTTAGGTCTCTCAGTGCCACGTGGCGTGCAAGCTGACGGTGAGGGATAAGTTTTTGGTACACTGGTGGGCACACGGGTGATATTCGGGATCCTATTGAAAGACGAATGGCATGGAATGCAACGCATGGTATTAGGGTGCTCCATTACACGCGGAGCAGAATCCAACGGCTGGGAGAGTAGACGAACAACATGGCATCATCTGAAGCACGTCGCAGCTTCCTGAAATACACCGCGATACACCAGATCAATCTCACTTAACAGCCCAAAAATCTGGCGCCCACATTTGTGGAATTCTCCCTCTCTATCGTCATCTCTCTTCTACTATCTCTTTCTTTCTAAATTTGTGTTTTTAACATTTAGAGAGAGAAAGGTGAAATCTTAGACAGAGAGATAAAGAGAATCGTGGAAATTTTCTTTCTTGATGGAACATTGAAAATATAGATGGAGATAGAAGATCATCATAGAGGGAGTGATTGACTGGATATTATTTTGAGAGAGAAGGAGATTAGCTGGAGAGAAAGCAGAAGAAGAGATCTCTCGGCTGGTTTAGAAAATTAGAGAGAGAGAGAGATATTATGGGTATCTCTAACAAAAGAAAGATAGAGAAAGAATAAGGAAGGCTCAGCCGGATAAGGGATCCTCCATGATTTTTCTCTCTTAAAACCGAAACAACAGAGATTGGGAGATTCATTGACAAAGCTCAAGAATGTAATTAGATATCCAGAAATCAGTAAGGAGGATTGGTGGATTCAGTTGGCCCTTTTAGAGAGAGAAAGAGATTTTAAGATAAAATCTTTAACAGAGGCAGTTACTTTCTTCTTTTCCTTTCCTCTCTATAAATGAAACAAAGAACAGAAGAAGGGGCATCTGGGTTGGGGGGATCATCTTCTCCAAGCTCAACTAAATTGAAACATTAGAGATAGAAGGAAGCTTTGCTTTGAAAGAAAAATCATCTCACAGCAACAATAGAAATTACAGAGAGAGAAAGTTATCAATCACAGAGAGTTATCCATCATTTTCTTTTTCTGATTTTTGTATTCTCCTTCTTTGTGAGAGAGAGAGAGAGAGAGAGAGAGAGAGAGAGAGAGAGAGAGATTACAGAGAGAGAGAGAGAGATTGTAGGTAGAGAAAGAAGAAATTACAGAGAGAGAAAAGAAAAATAGTTTCAATCTTCTTCTTCCTTTTTTTTTATCCATTCGGATTGGTTTTATTATCTTCATTGTTCTTATTTTACTGTTGCCATTGTTGAGAAAGAGAAAGATTGAAGAAGAACAAATCAGTAGAGAGAGAGGAATTTTTTGTTGGAGAAGAAGACCTTGTTTGGTTTGGAATTGCTGCTGGAAATAATTTTCTCCAGGGGAGTGTTTGGTTCACAGAAGGAAAATAATTTTCCTGCGAGAAAAAGTTTAGTTGTTCTTCCCTTTTCCTCTCTTATTTGTCATATTTGTTTTAATCTCGTATTATGATTAGCTAATCTCTCTAGTTTAGGGTTTTGATGAAGTTTTGATCATGTTTAATGTATATCCCTTTTTCATCATAATATCGTTGATTAAACTCTTATCGTAGTTTTAGTGATCTTCTTTCATTGTTTATACTTCTAACTTGATCCATCATGATTAGATTAGGTTCTTTTATGATTGATGCTTGATGAGTTGATATGCAATAGTTAGAAATCCGTGATTTGATAAATGAGTTCACTTTTGTCGATAATATAATTTTCATTAGTTATGCCTCCGATTTGATCTATCATTATTAGGTTAAATTCTTTTATGGTTGATACTTATCAGGTGTAACTCAATAGTTGATTTATCATCATTCGAGAAAATCGGTTACATAAAGCCATTGATGATTAGATTGGTATTTGACCATGATTAGGCGGATTCGAAACCCTAGGTCTTTCCCCCATTGACCCGTTTACTGTTATTATTTGTCTTTATTATTTTAATATCTATCACCAAAAACAATTTTGAAAAGAAAACATTTTAGTTCTAGGTTTATAATAGGTTTCACTTAGTCCCTGCAGATCGACCCGGTCTTACCGGAATTATCACTTGACGCCCGTATACTTGCGGGTGGTGACCTTTTAGGGTAACCTTCTAGGCCCATCAAGTGCATATTCAACCTCATTCTTATGCTTCAAAAAATAAAGCCAGAAAAATCTCGAATAATCATCAACGAATGTAACAAAATACCTGGAACCACCCTTGGAAGCTAACTTTGCCGGTCCCCAGACATCGGTATGTACGTAGTCTAATACCTCTTTGCTCTTGTGCTTGCTTGAAGAGAACGTCACCCTGTGTGCCTTCCCAAACACACAATGCTCACAAAACTCCATGCAAGACTTCTTCATGTCCTTCAACAAGCCTTTCCCGCACATCAAACATAGACCCTTTTCTGACATATGCCCAAGGCGCATATGCCAAAGCCTCGTACTAGCCGTTGGATCCCTTCCACTGATTCCTACCGCTACATCTCCAGTAATTGTTGTCCCCAAAAGTTTATATAAATTACCGTAACGAGTACCTCTCATTACCACCAAAGAACCCTTCACGACTTTTATGGAGCCATTCTCTATAATTATCTTACAGTCGTTCCGCTCCAACACACCAAGGGAAATTAGATTTTTCCGCAAATCGGGTATGTGTCTTACGTCCGTCAATGTTCTCACCACTCCATCGTGCATCTTGATACGTATTGTTCCGAGTCCCACAGTTTTACATATACTATCATCACCCAGTATAATTGTACCACCATCTATACTCCTATAGGTAGTAAACCACTCCCTATTTGGACACATATGGTGTGACGCCCCTGAATCAAGCATCCACTTATCGGAGATCTTCTTAGACACCTCTGTCACCGAGAAACATTCGTCCGCCTCTTTTGACACATATCCCGCCTCTTGCATCTCTTGTTTCTCCTTGTAGCCTTCGTTCTTTTGCTTCAACTTTCTCTTTGGACAAGCCGCTTTAAAGTGGCCAAGCTCACCACAACTAAAGCACGTTTTCTTGAAAGAGCCTCTAGATTTGGATCTAGATATCCCGCCCTTTCCCTTTCCCCTTTCATTACTCCTCCCCCTCGTTACAAACAACCCATGTGCTTGATCCTTATCTACTCCACCCGACGTCATACTGCTAGTACCAACCTTACAAAGGTCGTCCGCTAATAACGAATTTCTCGTCTCTTTCATGCTTAGACTATCACCAACAAGCATCAAAGTTTGAACAAGGTTTTCATAAGATTTAGGCAATGAAAGTAACAATATGAGGGCTTGGTCCTCATCCTCAATCTTAACATCAATATCCTTCAAATTTGAGATAATCCTGTCAAACCTATTCACATATTGCTGAATAGAAGAACCCTCTT
Organism: Eschscholzia californica; assembly: GCF_041429995.1. Classification (NCBI taxonomy): domain Eukaryota; kingdom Viridiplantae; phylum Streptophyta; class Magnoliopsida; order Ranunculales; family Papaveraceae; genus Eschscholzia; species Eschscholzia californica. The sequence goes on along the minus strand of NW_028238472.1, from coordinate 18,196,498 downwards.
CCATTCTACATGTGAATAATTTGGATTTTAAGTAGACCCGATTCGTTAAAGTTTTCGTCATGAAATTTCTTTCTAGGTTTAACCACAAACTCGCCGCCGTTGTTTCTCCGTCTACTAGGAACGCCACGTCCCTCTCAAGACACAACATAATGGTTGCCCGTGCTTCGAGATCTAAGTCTTCCTAATCCTCATCTGACATATCTCCTGGTTTCTTTCCCGTCAACATCTTGTGTAATTTCTGTGAGATTAACAGATTCTTCATCTGCATCCGTCAATAAGAAAAATCGTTTTTCCCATTGAACTTCTCTATCTCATATTTCCCTGCTTTGACCGTACCACTTCTCGATCCTATCTTCTCTTCGTTCAATCTCAACAAGGCTCTGGTACCAATTGACCGTACCACTTCTCGAAGTTATAAGAGGCGGTTTAAGAATTGGTGGCGGTTTGGTGCAGCCAATTGAAGAGGCGGTTTTGTGAGAGCAGGAGGCGGTTTGTAATTCAATTTGAGTTTCTAAATTGGATTCACAAAGTAGGCTTATATTATTATATAAATAGGGGGTCTTGAGTCCAATCTAAAAGCACACCAACAATCAACACAACTACTCAACAACAACTCTTCTTTAGAGAGCTAGAGAGAGCAAGTGAGAGAGAAATTTTGTTTATAGTTTTGAGCGGTGTTTAATTTCTCGGTCGTCGAAGATTTAGTATAGAAGGTTAATTTCTATACGGTACCATCTTGGGACGAACTTGCGGGTTGTGTGAGTTGTCTTCATCTATCCTTCAATAAAGATTTCTTGTTCACCCGAGGACGTAGGCTTTAGGCCGAACCTCGTTAATTCTAAGTAATATATTAAGGAAGCATATAAGGTATACATTTCTACAATCTCTACGGAGTAGTTCATATTAAATTTGTGCATGTGATCCTAAGTAGTTAATGCTACATGTGAGACATCTGAAATTTCGCAAATGTTATATTCGTCTGCTTTTGCTTTAACCTCTGTATCACAACTTTGATTTAGCTCCCTTGCTTTAGCTCTTATGTTCAGATTTGGTTCTTTGACCACAATAACCTTCAGAATTTCTACATCTCTCATTATGGAGTCTTCTTCTTGAAGTTCATTTATGGTTACCATCAGACGAATGTCTGACAGATCCACACTGCTTTCTAGACTTGTCTCTCTTTCACCGTCAATTGTTCCTATTAATCCGTTCCAGGAATTGGATACTTCAACATGAAGTGTGGTACGGAATACACGGCGTTCAGAATTCGAAGAAATCACCTTCCAAATATCGCATTGTATCTCAGCGGTAGATTTATTAAAACAACTTCTAGCACAATCTCCCTTTGGTACTCATTTTTCGCAACCAAATGGGTAGACCTATTACAAATTTACCCTAGTCTCGAAGATTTCCAAGTCTAGATAGAGATCGTGTGTATGGATTTAGAGATCTCTCATCGATCAGTTATCGATCAAGACATGATTTGGTTATATATAATCTTCATCAAGCTCCCACTATCAACCACTATCTGTTGGAAACTGTGGTTTATCATTTGCTTCTATGATTAAAGGCATATCGCGAAGCACAAGATCTTTGGACAGATCTTGTTCCGTGAAGGTGATTGTAGGAGATGTCCAACCTTTTTTATTCTTGTGGCAATTATCCAGATTTCTTGTAAGTTTAATAGTTCAATTCTTCAGCTGAAGTAAGGTTTTAGCATCTTGCCTCTTTTTTGCCTTCAAGTAAGCGATATTCGATGTTAGATCTTCGGCGGTGACCATAATGGATTCACGTCGAGTTATGGTGAATTTCGTGAAGAAATTGAAACATGAGATTCGAGGTATTGACTGTTAAATATTTTTTGGAGTACGCCATCTTTCTAGCGTCAAATTGATGGTGTTGGAAAGCTCGGAAATCACTCCGACGCTCAAGTCAGTAGAGTGTTTTTGCAGTTTAAAAGAATGAATTTAAATGAGCTTTCGATCTTCGATTAGGGTGAACCTGATATGCTTATATAGGTTTGGTTGACTGGTTGTGATGATCGTCTGAGATGATGAAATGGTAAGGCACTAACATAGATGAGAGTCACATGTTGATGGTCGTTAGGATGATAATATCCTATGCGTGTGTATCTTCTGCCAATGACGGATCTTCCGGCAATTACGGATCGTGTATAGAAAGTGCGTTTTTCGGCGTGATCTTATGTTCCACGTCATATAGCCATGTTCAGGCTTTTCTCAAAGCTCGGCCTTATCTAGGTTTGGAACCACCTTCCCGTGCCTCGAGGCAAGATGAAGTTCAAGGTGTCGAGCTTACTTTTGCATATCTCACTTGTTGTTGTAAGATCCAGAGCAGAGCTTTTACCACGTTTGACCCGGTTAATTCTCGATGCCAGAGTAGGGCTCAAGGCACCTAGGAAACTCGTACTAATCTCTCATCTCAGGGCTCCGTCAGATCCGCCTCTTTGATGACTTGGATACGAGTCGATCAAGTATATCTGATCAGTCAATCTACTTTAAGCGTTTTTTTAGTTTTATTTTTTGCGCGCTTAGGTGAAAAAATTGTAAAGAAAAACATAAGCTAGAAGACATTTTCTCTAAAAAGCATATTTTAAGCCCATTTTCACTAAAATAAGTTACTTTTTTACTTATTTAAGTAGATTAGTCAAAAAGTTAGTTTGGTACGCAAAAATTACCGACTTCATTTAAGTTAAAATTTGACTTTCTTTTAAAGTTAAAATTTTTAGCTTTTGACTCCAAAGTAAGGTAACTTTTTCTTGAGACATGCATGAATTTTACTTGACGATTTTTTTTGTCTATCTCTGCTCCACTACCACAACTAAACTTCTACCACGCCATTTTACCCCCACCACCACCACAACAAGCATTGCACCTCCCCCACCACCCTACCTCAACTACCACCACCACACCTTAACCACCACCTTCGTACCACCACCAACACCATCACCACACCTCGACAACAATCACCTCGTAGCTCCACCACCACTACGGTACCTTCACCACCACCACGGTACCTTCATCACGACCACCACAATACCTCCATCATTACCACCTACATATCTTATCCACCACCTTTACCACCATCACCATACCACCACCACCATAACTCCGTCACTATCACTAACGTACCTTATCCACCACCACCACCACCGTATCCAAACCACCACCGTATTTCCACCAACACCACCACCAGGGCCGTGTGGTGGGGGGTGCGGGCCGTACACCCGCACAGGACCCCCCACCACAGAGGGCCTCCAACTAATCCTCCAAGGTCAGGTACACTGATAAGTAAGAGTTCTAACGTATGGGACTTTATAATAACAATGCAGCCAAGTGGTTCGGTTGGTGGACTATGGAGCAATAGGTTACCAGTTCGAGTCTGGCAGTGGACGTTTTTTTTCCTTTCTTCTTTTTGTCTCACATGAGGGACTTCCAAAGATCAACAAAGATAAAGATCAAACTTTATAGTACATGTTATCTTTATACAGTATTCCAAACCTTCCCAACTACTACTATTTTATTTTTTATTTCCATGTACAAAACGAATCTTGTTTGCAAATTCTAAATTTTTAGATTTTGTGAAGTTTAAATTTGACGATTTTGTAATCATTTCCAATTAACTTCCTTAAACAATGTCTTAAACCAAATTTGGAAAACGGTGAATTTGTTATTTTTTGTAGTTTCATAACAACTCTTTTCCGAAGATAACGAAAAATACAACCACATGTATGAATTTTATTTGAATCCGAGTACACAAAAGAATTATATATTTAAAGTTAAAATAAATCAAATAACTAGCAGATAAAAAGTATAAAAAGTATTTTTTTATGATTTAACTATTCTCCTATACATATATCATTTTGAATTCATCATAGTTTTCTGTGTTAAAAAATCATGTTATTGTATAATGGGGCCCTAATTAATTTTGGCACGGGGCCCCTAAATTCTCAGGCACGGCCCTGACCACCACGGTACTTCCACCACCACCATAACTCCGTCACTATCACTCACGTACCTTATCCACCACCACTACCACCACCACCACCACCACCACAACCGTATTTCCACCAACACCACCACCGTACTTCCACCACCACCATACTTCCACCCCCACAATCGCCATCATACCTCCACCACCACCCATACCTCCACCACAACCACCACTACTGCCACCATCATACCTCTACCACCACCACCATCAAAAGTAAATTGAGTCACCAAACTAACTTTTTGACTTTTTTACTTATAAGTAACATTTTTGTTAAATATACTTTTGAAACTTTTTTACTTTTTTAAAGCAAAAGAACTTTTACTACAAGCAAAAGTACTTCTACTTTTGGTTGCCAAACGACACCTTAGCATGTTCAAGGAGATATTGGGTGATTATAAAGAAAAGCAAATATTTTGTCATTTACTCTTGCATGGCTATTTCTTCTCTCCTTTCTTTCATCTTCCTTGTCAAGTTAGGGTTTCATAAGTACCAAGTTTCCAGATAAAACTAGAAATCAAAATTGATATTATATTCAACTAAGCACAAAAACAATTTGGTCATTATAAGCAAACTAATTTTACACAAATTTTCATTCTCTTTTAATTATTTCTTTGATATTATGTTCAACTAAGCACAAAAACAATAAATTTGATTCATGAGTTTTCTTCATCAATAAGAAAACAATGAGTGATATGTATTTAATATTAATTTCTATTTTGATTGGAACTCTCTCTTTCTAGAGAGATTCTGAGAGAAGATTCAATATCAATTGTTTATTAGCAAGTTGAACTCTCTCTAGGAACCTTCTTTCTAGAGAGAGAAACTTCATCTTTTAGCTCTTCCAAACACTTAACTAAAGTCAGAACAACATAATTAGAAAAGTTCAGGGTTTATGCTGCCTATTATTTGTTGATTCATGAGTTATTCTTGAGGAAAAAGAAAATAATGGCTAATATGTATTGGATACCAAGTTACCAACTAGAGATATAATTAAATAATACTACAATCAATAATACTACAATCAACCTTATAATCTTTGATTACTAATTTAATTGGTTAAGGTCAACATCAAATAGAGAAGCCCTAATGTGATACTAGACAATAATAATAATAGTTAAAAGAACAAATCAATCTTTGCAATGATATATAATGAAGAGAAAAGAATCATAAGAAAATTGAAATCTCAACTTTTAAGAGGTAGCTTCATTGGGTGATGGAAAAGCATTGACCTTAGCCATTATATAAGAAGAAACTAACAAAAGTCTTAACTTAATTGCATTTATTTATTCATTTTACCTTTTTTATTTTATTTTTTAGATTTAATTTTTGATAATCAGCTAAGATGTGTGAAGACTTGGAAATCTAAATTTCTTATTGCAACTAGTTAGGTAGTTTGATGGTTTTCACTGAAGAAGTAGCTGCTTTACTATGTTGATTAGATATTAATTAGTGAAAAATAAATTGAATTCTTACCTCGCTAACCAACTATGATAGTTATGAGCAAGAATTTGTTCGAAGGAAGAGTATACCATTGTAATCTACAGCTTTAGCTAATTTTACCCAGTCTTAACTATGTCTAGAAATCCTCCTTGTGTTATGGGTCAATACAATTTCATTAATGGTGTGTTGAGATGCAGGATTCTTAAGTACAAGGGAGATTTGTTGTGTGGACTCTCTTTCATGTTGTTGACTTGTTGTTTGGACATTCTTTTTTCAGTGTTGCGTTTTCAATTACTATTAAAATGAGATTTGGTAGGAATCGAGATTCCTTGGTCTATTTGGCTACCAAAAATCCTAAGGTGCTTGAATCCTAAAGATTTCATAGTATAGAATATGCATTGGACCAAAATCTCACCCTATTCCCGAAAGATTTGTTAGGATTTTGAATTAAATTTCAAATAAAAAATATATATTTCTTAAAAAACGTATTTTTTTACTTCGAAAATTGTTTTTTTTCCCATGAAACTGTTTTTTTTTTCGAAAATTGTTTTTTTAGAAGCTCTTATTCTTTTAGCCGAAAAACTATTTTTTTTGTCAAAAACTGTTATTTCTGAAAAAAATTCACAAAATTGTTTTCTCTAAAGTTCTTTTCATGAAAATCTTTTCTTTCAGGAATTGTTTTTTTCGAAAAACATTTTTCTTTTTTGAAAACCTTTTTTTCACGAATACCGTTTTTCACGAAAACCGTTTTTTCCCTGATTTTTTTTTTCAGAAACTGTTTTTTTTTTTCATGGTGTCGAAATTTATAACCGAAAAGGGTTTTGAATCCCATCTTGGTAATAAAATAGGATTTTAGTTTTTTTTTTTAGTGTTTGGTCCATATATACTAAACTCACCTTAATAATGTAATACCATATGGGTTCTTCCTTGTTTCCCGCCCAAATTAAGAGCCTGGGGACTCTACATCTCACCTCACCGTAACACTCTACATCTTCAAACTTCACCTTCAAGCTCCATCAATGATTGGTAATGCTTCATTTAAGTTTAGTATGTTCATGAGCTGTAGAGAATCTTGAAGCTTCATCTTCTTGTTTTTTTTATGCTTTCATTTGTACTGTTTCATCTTCAATTTTATGTTTCATCATCTTCATCAGGATTTAGGGTCTCATCTTCAACCTTATGTTTCAGTTTCTGTACCATTTCACAAATTGTCTATTACAAAACTCATTTTGTTACAGACTTAGTTTAACATGTCTGGGAAAAAATGCTCATGAAAAACCATGTTTTGTTTCCTGATTTACGCAGAAAAAATGGGTTTCTAGAAAAAAAAAATCGGGAAAAGAAACAGTTTTCGGAGGAAAAAATGATTTTCGAAAAAAAAACATAACGGATTTTCGAAAACACAGTTTCTTAAAAAATAATTTAAGATGCGTTTAAAAATATAAGTAATTATAAATTCCACGATTCTTACTTGTTACCAGAAAAAATCATAGACTTGTGAATCCGATTCCTTCATCCCAACACACCATGAGTAGTTTGACGATTCCCATTATAGTTCTTAATATTATCACTGGAAATTTCTTCCAAAATAAAGAAAAATCCCATGTATTGTGAATTAATATATGTTAATTGTATAATTTAATAGTCGTCATTTTTATTTTTATTTTTTCTTTAGAATTCTTGAGAAAGCGTGTGTCGTAGACCTCTTTTAAATACCACTCTATGTTTATATTTTTAAATTAATTTGTTAAGTAAAGACGGCGGGAACCAACACTCAAACTCTGGCACATTGGACTCTTGATTTTCATAAGACATTTGTCTATTTGTGTTTGGAAGAAATACACTAGAGTAATAGACTAGGTTCTAACTTGAATAAGGAACGATGTTATGTGCGACAGTTTTTTTTTAATTTGACGAAGAAACCATATGATAAAAAATACTATGAAAAATGATTAAGATTCAATCGAAAGAAAATTGGAAAGCATGCCATAAGTTAATTAATAGCAGTTCAGACTGGGATCCGGTTTCTGGTACATTGACTGCTTCAACTGATTGTTGGAACAATTACATTTAGATATATATTTTGTTAACAATATAATTTAACGGCTTGCACCGTATATATAGATACATGTAATAATCGTATAAATAATTCCCACTAGAGCAATATATCCAAAGACTGCTGACTTTCGGGATTCGGGATTATAGTTTGAGAAATAGCTTGATTATATTTTTGGCAAAACAATTGTTGTAGATGAGATGTCGTTTGCTCCGAGTTCTAGTGAAATGCCTTCATTCCTTCAGAACTTAAACACACTGACATCAATAGATGACCAAACTCATGATATATAACCGTTTGTTAACGCTCAAACTAATGAAATGCAACAATTTTGTAATGACGATATTGAAATAGAAGAGCCAAATGAAACTCAACGTTTTAACAGGCGGTCATTACAAAACAAAAGGGATAGAAGATTGGTTGGATTCTTAAATATATGACACTATGTCCATATGCAACACAGGTAATAATAGTTGTAGCTTGTATATATGTCCGTCAACAACTTCATACACAAAAAGTTGCTATAGACTGGTTGATGGAAGAATATGATAACGATGTCGTAGATTTTGATTATGATAATGAAGAAGCGTGAAAAAGGCTATGATGGAATGCAACCACAAATTATCAATCAGCAACAACAAGTGTCAATGGAAAATATTTGAGGTTTTATTGTTGTATTGTCCCGTGTGAATGAGTTGAATGGGGATGATGATTAAATTGGTATATTTTTCATTCCTGAGATTTATCGATATTTTTTTGCCTTAATTCTATTACCAACATATGTTACGATTAGCAGCAAACGACATCAACAACCAATCAACTCTGGCGGCCTCAACCAATAAGGACGTACGAGACAATCAACCCTCCTCGTTTCATATGACTCCTCGTGAATATCAAATTAAGATCAATGTGGATGGGGTTTACTCAAAAACAAGTATTAGCTGTCATGGATGGTCCAAAACTACGAAGAAAATTTTCTTTTGGGTGAAATGAAAATGTTATAATGCTCCTAGGCACTTGAATTCGAACCCTTTGCTATCGCTCTGGGTTTAGAAGTGGTACCCCCAAATGGGTATCACAAGATCATATTAGCCAGTGACTCAAAGATGTTGGTAGATGGTAAGATGGAAATAATGGAGAACAAACACCACTTCATGGAGTGTAAAATCTATTTTCCCTTAGGTTGTGTTTGATATCACCTATTTCAATGGAAATAAAAGAATTTCCGTTTGATACAAATTATATTTTCATTGCTTGAATTCCTTAGGGAATCTATTTCCACGAAATACTCTAGTTCTATTTCCTTTCTCCCCCCTAGGAGGGGTGCTACTATAAGCATCCGACCAAAACGCTATAAGCGGGCGGAGTTTTTCTTGACTCGGGTCAATGATTATTGACCGGAACCCTCTACAAGCACCTAGTAAACTAACCTTTTTAAGGGTCAAATTCACCTTCTTTACCTTTTCCTATCTTCTTCCGAAAAAATTCTTTACCAACTTTTCTAGAGTGATTTGAGTTCTACTTGGACACATATTATAAACCCAAAGTTATCATGAAATGTGAAGCAAAAGCAATCTTAAAAGACATTAAATGGGCGGCAAGAAACAAAATGGAATACCTCCATATCGAGAGTGTTAACAAAAAAATTATAGATTACATAAACTTTCAGCACCAACAGATTCAATGGCAATCGATGCCAATTAAAACTCAAATTCGACTCCTGGACACGACACTCAAAGGCATATAATACTCCCATTTATCTAAAGAGGGCAACTTCAACGCTGATAAAATCACAAAATGAGCTCGACGAAACAATGTAACCCGAGAATGGTCGGACTATCCGGCCATCCTGGGAAGTGTGTAATTTGTTTGTTTTTTCTTTCTTTTCTTATTTTTCCTTTCTTCCCTTCCTATAGGGGCGGGGAAAAAAACCGGAAGACCGCTACCCGATCTGTTCGTTCGAGGAAAAAAAGGCCCGTGGGCACCCGACGGTTAAAACGGTCACTACCCGACCGGCCCGAAGAACTAGGTAGGCCGGTCACGATCAAATTTTATGTCGGCTGACCGACCGTTTCAAATGACCGAATGATCGACCGAATTATTTTAAGAAAACTTATACTATAATTCTATACAGAATTATCTACAGTAGACAAGTAATATAAATAAAAGTTGACAAGTCTTTAGGATTATTATCATTGGGCATTGGCCGACTTATGTAACTAGTTGGACAAATAATATTTCATGTAAAGTCGACTATAACATATAGTCACCTATATAGATATACTTATTTTAAACAACAATCCATCACAAACAGTTTACTTATTTATTAATATATTTTTGTATGGTAACGAAAATGATTTATAAGTTTCTGCAAAATTTTAATGGGAAAGTCCGGATCGAGATCGCCCGATGTCCGACTGTCCGACAAAATAAGCGGTCTTGGACGGTCAATGGACAAATAATTCTTGAAAATGACCGTCCGAGACCGCTCGATTAAACAAGTGGTCACTAACATTTTATGTTCGAAACCGACCGATCCGATGAAGTTAGAGACAGGTACCGATCCATTCCCACCCTTACCTTCTTATTAAAAAAAAAATCACCCACCGAGTTATCTAAAGCCCCTTTTAATAAACCCTCATTTCCCTGATCGGTAGAGTGAGACCTCTATACGGCTAGAATTATCTTAAAATTACAACAACTGAATTTGTCAGTTTGGCATTGGAGAACTTGTCAGTGACAAGTACCAAAAAAACTGGTACCTATCGTCACTATGTTATTCCAAATTACTATTTTAACCTCATAAACTTATCCATAACCGCCTAATTACCTCTGACCTTTATGATAATACCCGAAGAGGCAAGGGTATATTTGTACATCTAAAAGATTTCTCCACAATAAATTGTCACTAATACGTTATCCTTTTCATTTTATCCTTCTTCTTCTTCTTCTTCTTCTTATCTTTTAAAAACTCTTTTTTATGGTATTTTATAATCTTCCAGGAGCAGCTTTAACTTCACAGTTTCTCTCTCTAAAAACAAAGTGAAACACTTAATTTCAGTTTCTCTCTCTGAGGATCGGATTAAATTTAGGTTAATTTGACGCTTATTCCTATTCTTATAACGTTGTTCATCAAGTTTCAGAAACAAAATCTCTTAAATTAGGTCATAATCGAACTTCGATTGCTCACTCGAGTGTGATAACAGTAAGAACTCCAGGATTTTTAAGTGCGGTTAAGAGTTTTAATAGATTCAAGGTAAGATTTCAGTTTTAATTGGATTTCCTTTTGTTGATCGCACTTGACTAGTGATTCTTACAGTTTATATGAATTTGATGAATTTTGTACTAGTTAATATCTGTTTATTATGGATGATCCGATTAAAAGGAACTGATTTTGTTGATTGATTGTGATTTATGTGTGTTTCTGGTGAATCCGCTCATCAAATTCATGTAGCTGCATACTAGTTTTAGTTTTGGTTAGGGTTTATATTGGATTATTGGTGTTTCTTTTGCCGTTTGACCTTCAAAGAATTAGGTCATATATTAGGAAGTCTTTTTTAATTAGTTATCTATCATGTCTGTCATAATAATATTTGAAAAGTTCTTCTTGCCTTTTTAGGATCTTGAAGGATGGCGACTTTACAAGGACCAGTCATTTGCCCCACTATCCGTTCAAAACAATCAGGGGGAGCTCATATTCTGCCAGTGAATGGGCCTTTGATGAAGTCAAGGAATTTTAAGAACGGATTTTGGGGAATTCAGGGGAACAATACAGATAGGATTAGATTTCAGCCCTGTTCTTATCAGACCCTTGTTCGGAGGGGCGTAACAATTCGTTGTACTTTTAATTCGTCATCGAATGGTAATGGTAGTCCAGCGGAGAATTTCAACGAGAACGATGGTGAATATGTTAACTCCAGTGTAATTGAAGCTGGTATGCTAGTTGAACAGAATCGACTAATTCTCGTAATTTTTAAAGGCTCCTGTTATTTTTTTTTTCCTATAAGTTTGATTTTATTGGCTTTGCTTGTCTTTGTCAGTTTGTTGTTGCTTCGTATTTAACTAACTCATAAACTTCGAATGCTGATTGTTTGTGTGGACTCCCTTCATGCAGTTGAGGTGAAAAGTGGTGCAGACGGCTTTGTGATAAAAATGCGAGATGGAAGGCATTTAAGATGTGTCCATAACAATCCTCAGGGTGGGCATCTGCCAGATTATGCTCCTCATCCAGCAATTGTATTGAAGATGGAGGACGGAAGTGATCTTCTACTTCCAATAATTGTTTGTGAGTTCTTTATACTTCTTTAAGAGTAGAGGTCATCAAAGTCGATTTTGTCATTGTCTTGTTTAGTTTTAACGATTACTCGGTCGTCTCTCATTGTAGTGGAGATGCCAAGCATGTTACTCATGGCTGCTGTCCGCAATGTGCAAATAGTAAGTTTTTGGGGTTCATTAGTGAATTATTTTTCAATTGATGGTAAATAAATTTTTAAGATGTTTGTTGAATAAAAGGAACATAAGCTCTTTTTTTTCCCATTTTTGAATGAATGTTGTTATTGTTAATCTGGCTACAGGCAAGGCCAACTGTATATCAAATAATAAAACAGATGATTGAGAAGATGGGGTACATGGTAATTACTCACTGCGATCCACTTAGTAGACATAATACTTGGTTGTTCGATTATAAGCTTGCATTAGTTTTAAATTAATAGGTCATTTTCTTGCTTTTCTTCTGGCAGGTGAAACTTGTTCGAGTCACAAAAAGAGTGCACGAGGCATATTTCGCGCAGATATACCTTGTAAAGGTAATTCATACTTTAGCCTTCTGTTCTTATTATTTTAAGGTTTATAGGTAGTTATGGAAATACGAACAAAGTAAATGACAGCTGATATATGGGTTATACAGGTAGGTAATGAAACAGAGAGAGTCAGCTTCGATCTTCGCCCTTCAGATGCCATTAATATTGCAGTAAGATGCAAGGTATTACACTTATCTTTTCAATTGGGATAACTTGGTTATGTATAAAAATATGATTATGCAGTGCCCTGCTATCTATCTATTGAAATTAAATCAATATGTATGAGTTTCTCTATGGGCGCAATTGGTGCCTTAAGGGCATATATGAAGTCATTAATTCTTTCTATTTTTAAAAGGCAATCAACTCCCTTCACTTATTGTTGCAACTCCAGTGTTGCAAAGTAAAGGAATAAAAAAAATATGTTCAATTATGTTCCCTTAGGCACATGTTAGAGCGATCCTAGGTTGAATTCAAATCTTTACATGCTTCTAGCTTATGTAATTCTGCAGCATTGATAAGATGACAACTTAATGAAGTAAATTTTTTATGCTTTGTTGTTTCTCTTTTTTTCTTCATTCACTTCTTATGTCTCTCTTCTTTCATGCTATCTTTCTTCCTTGCTCGCATTTTCTAGTTCCCTTTCCTACTATAGCTTACACATGCTTGTACTGCATTGAGCTGGTAGGTGCTAATAGATTAAAGCGTGTGCAGGTGCCTATCCAAGTGAACAGGTACTTGGCATATAGTGATGGAATGAAAGTTGTGGAGCCTTCAACACTCGCCGCTCAAGCCCCGCTTTCAGATGGTTTGTTGTTCACGGAACTGGATAGGTAATAATGATTACACGTTTTTCTATAAAAGGGCAATAACGATAACTATCTGTTGAGTCGTAATTCATATAGATCTACTTGTACATCTGTATGAAAAACTAGAAGTATAAAAGGGGGATTTTGAGGGACAACTAAATCCTGAAAGCTGAACGTTTGATGTAGGTGTGTCTACATATATGCGTGATTTTCTAAAATAAATCTAAATGGTAGTGATTTATGATGCCTTTATATGGTTACTTTATTATCTTTCATAACTGGTCTCGAAATCATAAGTACCACCAGTTTTAAGTGCATTAAAGAAATAGTCTTATCTGGAAACCCTTACAATCTGCTTTGACTGATTCTGAAACACAACATTGCAAATTATTTCTTTTGATTTTGGGTAGATCTAGTTTTGATATGAATTAGTAAAATATTTTGCAGGCCAAATGGTCATCCATGCGTTGAAGCCAAAGAGTTTGATCTTATTCGCAATATGCTAATTGCTGCAGTTGAGGAACGCTATAGAGATGCGGGTTTGTTTTCTTCTCATTGTTCCACATGAACTTTTTCTGGCTAGTATTGACATTTGCCTTGTCAGATTCTCTATGGGATTTTCTTTAGATGAGAAAACACGTATTTTAAATCTCTTATGGCTCCTTTATGTTCCAATGACCAACAACAATAGAATAACCCTGAAGGGTGGATATGAAAATTATCCTTTGAGATGGAACACCTAAAACTCGATGTCCTGAGGCTGGTCAGTCAATCTAGATGTCTGATAGTCATATTCTTCTCTTCAGGTTCATCTAGTGTCTTGATCAGGTATTAGGTAAGGAACCCTAGCTTCAAACATCTAACTCGTGTTGAACTTAAAACAAGCTTTTTGTGAGGTCGGATTTCTTAAGGAATTTTAGTTTACGCACGAGGAGATTATATTTAGCGGTCCAAGGCCGAATAATGCCAAATAGAAACTTCAAGAATGAATTTAAGGTCAGGTTCAAACTTCTCGGTTAATGTTTGGAGCCTTAGGTTTCAACACAAGCTAACTTGAAGTTTCTGGTTTTTAATATCTCACCCCCAACCTCTGGTGGCCTGTCGGTCTCAAGTTGGGTAAAAAGTAGGTTCTTGATTGGAACTTGTACTCCCTAGTGGTTCATAGGTTACACACATGCAGCTTGCGTCGTTCAGAGTTTCTACTGTGAATAACGCTGTTACTGAACTACTGTTTAGTATTCCTAATTCAGTGGTAGGCTAGGGCAAGAATTTCTGTACAGGACACTAATTTATTTAGGATGTTCTGAGGATGTGATGTGACTCAGGCTGACTTACATATCCAACATCGCCATGACCCAAAAAACCTTGTTAGCTTGAAAATTAATTCTAGGTAAATTCGTGTCTGATAATCCGACCCCGATTTAAGTCCTTGGGTTCTGGCCGGTCCTTAAATAACATTGCTGACAAAAGAACGAAAATGTTTAGCTTCTTTGCCTACATTTAAACAGAACAATTAGTATGGCCCCAACTACAACACGGGTGACCAGCTACCGGTTCCACACGTGGGTAGAGAGCCTGATCCATCTGTGGTTTTCTATTGGTGTTTTTTCACTATTTTGATAACTGAAGTAGTATCCTTATTCTGTCCTATTTTTATCTTTACCGCCAGCTCAATGGAGAGACAAGCTCAGCCAACTTCGTTCGAAAAAACAAAATTGGGCATAACAGGTGCACTATATTGATTCCACTGTTTTCCAACCTCATTCTTTAGATGTACTAAAATTTGACAGGAAAGGTTGATTTCTCTCACAGGATGCCCTACGATGCCGCCTTTGTACATAAAAGTTGTAAGCAGGCAAGATTTCGAGTAACTCGTCTCAGGTGAGAGTCAGTTCGTAATGTATTATCCTCCATCAACTCAACTTCTGTATATGTGATAAATAATCTGTAAATATTTGTATGTGTTATGAAATTGTGTAGAACGTCCGGAAACTGACTTCTCTTCTTGTAATTAAAGCTGAAATGGTTGCACAAATTCTCTTGATGTTGGTAGGGAGGGACCTGATAGTTTAGCCCTAATTTTTAACTAAATCAGCTCTCAACTATTTGTTGGTTTAATTTAATAATGATATAGCGGGCATGTTTGTGGTACATGACTTGAACTGGGATCCTTCTGGTGGAAGATGTGAGTGTTACCCACCTAACAGGAGTGCTGTTAACAAAAACAATTTGAAGTCAGATCTTGGTGGTGGTAGTTGGGTCTATGTTATAGGGGTGCGGGCAGGGCTCACGGCCCTCCTACCAAAGGGGTCACTTTATTCTTTTAACTTCAGCAAGAAGGGAGGCCAACCAGTATGTGGACTAGTGAGTGACTCTAGTATATACGGAAAACTCTCTCAAACCGTTTTTTTTCAGATCTGAGTTTTTTCTCCGGCGAAGGGTCTTCCCTTCGCCGGATCCCTCTTTCCTTTAGTAGCATGTTGTTCTTTCTTGTTTCATATTGTGTTTTAGGTTTTAATTGCTGTAACTCTTTCTCTATTTGAGAGAGAGAGATTGATGGATATTCTTGATCATTGGTGTATGGTGTTTCATAGTGATCCGACGAAGATGGTTCCAAATCTGGTTCCAATTTTCGATAAGCGACAACAAATTGCTTCATCTCTTTTGTTATGGGTTTTTGATTGGGTAATTGAAGATTGTTTCAAGTGTGGTGATGTATGAAATTTTGGATTATTTGATAATTGATTTCTCCATGAATGCGAACTTTTAGATCCGAAGAACTTATAAGTAACAACCTACAATGGTTAAAGGGTGTGTGTTTAAGAGGCAATGCCTTGGGGTTTCACTTTCTTCTACCTTTCTCTCTCTAAAAACAACACAAACTAGAGAGAGAAGGAGAAGCAGAAGATTACCAACGAAATTGTTCCATCACAATGTCCATTAACGCCTTACCTGTTGTTACTATTCTCTTTGCTTTGTTGTTCCTGATTCAAATCAATTTCCAACATTTTCCGAAGAGCCGGAGTATAGAAACGGTGCTGAATGTTCGTTTTCATCATCATCGTCGTCATCTTTGTGTGATCCATCTCATGTTCATATAGCAATGAAGCTTGATTCAGAGTAACCAAGAGGTTCAGTGGCGGCAGTTCTATCGTATTCCGGTGAAGGCCAAGATTTTCCGGCAATGGAGGCTGTTCTCCGGTGTAGCAAACAGTTTCCCGGTGAAGGCAACGGTTTCCGATGATGGCAACGGCGGTTTTGCGATGGTGGTGTGGCGACAGCGGCGGTTTTCCGGCGACGCGGCGGTTATCCGGTAACGGCGACGGTTCTCCGGCAAAAAGGCGATGGTTTTTAGTTTTTTTTCAGTTATTTTTGTCGGATCTTTAGGATCCTTTTGTCAGATCTTTAGGGTCTCTTTTCTCGGATCTTTAGGATCCCAATAGTGTCTGTGTCTAGTCCAATTTCTCCCCCTTTAGGAGGGTTTTGCATTTACAGGTATGTAAGTAGCTTGACGCACCTCCGACAGAGAGAAATAACTTTTATAATCCTTGTATCATTGTGATTTTATCACTATTAATGGATATGTATCCCTTGGATTCAAAAAAAAAAACTTCAGCAAGAAGGAAAACTCTGAAGGGAAGTTTTATAAGGCCTCCCCAATTTTGTTAAAAGGTCTCCCTATGAACCATTTTACTTGCTAAATTATCACTGAGGGGATGCCTTTTAACAAAAATGAGGGGGCCCTATAAAATCTCCCAACTCTGAATAAGAGAAAGAGTCTTATCTCAAAGATTAAGAGATGCGCCGACTTAGGTAACAAAGTTTATCCAGAAAATTGAAAGAAGAGAGAAACGTATTCAAATCGCTTGATGTTCCTAGTAATTACAAAATATCTTTTTATAAAGAGTTTCACAAGAGAGAAGTTCTAATAATTGTACTACGTCGACCTATTAAGGTTTAGTTACTGTTTGTTTTATTGTGTATTCAGATCTGAAATCTGAATTTTGACTTTATTCAAATTTCTAATGTTTGTTTTTTAATTCAAACAAATTTGAAAAATTAGTTGAAGTGAATTATTGTCTGAATGTGATGAAAAATAGTTTATTTATTTTAGACTTCAAAACAAGTTTCAAATATAAAATCAATTTCTGAAATAGGTGAAATGATGCTTGTGCCTCTCTGTTTGAGAAAAAAAAATTCTCTCCCTATTTGAATTTCTATTGTTAGAACTAAAAGTCGCGGAAGCTATCGAACCTATCCTAGAAATTGATCCGATTATGAAGATTAATCGAAAAGCTAAGCCAAAATCAAATATGCGAACAGAATTTAACGAGGTTCGGCTTTAAAGCCTACGTCCTCGGGCGAATAAGAAATCTTTATTGAAGGATAGATGAAGACGACTAACACAACCCGCAAGTTCGTCCCAAGATGGTACCGTATAGAATTTAACCTTCTATACTAGATCTTCGACGACCGAGAAATTTAACACCGCTCAAAACTATGAACAAAAAATTTCTCTCTCACTTGCTCTCTCTCTTTAGCTCTCTCTAAAGAAGAGTTGTTGTTGCTTGTGTTGATGTGTTGAATACAAACACTCAAACCCCTATTTATACATTATAGCCACCGACCCATAATAGGAAGTAGCAATTTGTAACCAAATTTTGGAAACACCAAAATTTAGAAACCAATTGCAAAACTGCCATTAATAATTGGTGCCAATTTGCAAAACCGCCTTTAATCACAATTCCAAAACCGCCATAGCATCTAAACTAAACCGCCTTGAGTTATTGGAAACTGCCTCTCACAATTCTCCACCTCGTACACAATTTGATATACTTCAAATTTTGGACGAACACCAGGATACTCCTTGTAAGATATGTCTGCTTCTTGTAACTTCATCCGACTGCGCCATATGACCATGGCTGCCTACGTACCCTTTTACAGGATCAAGCCTACCGTAGTTCTACCAACCCTTCACATAAAGATTACCTTGTCGCCATTACGCCCTTTCGGGCAACTTAACACGAGCCGATTTGCAGCAATTCCAGGCAATGCTGAAACTTGCTACATGTCACCACTTTAGTCAACATGTCCGCGGGATTCTCATCTGTGTGTACCTTCATGAGAGAAACATCACCTTCCTCTATGACATCTCGTACAAAGTGATACCTGACATCGATATGCTTAGTGCGAGCATGATGAACCTGATTCTTCGCCAAGTGGATCGCACTTTGACTATCACACCATACCTCTACGTACTCCTGCTTAACCCCTAGATCATCCAGAAGACCCCACAACCACAATGCTTCCTTCACACCCTCGGCCATAGCCATATACTCGGCCTCCGTAGTAGATAAAACAACTGTAGATTGTAACATCGATCGCCAACTAACTGGAGCACCATGTACCTTAAATACATAACCAGTAGTAGATCGTCTTCTATCTAGATCGCCAGCATAATCCGAGTCAACATAACCGCTTACCTGACATGTGTCTCCACCAAAGCACAAACCCGTATCAACGGTACCCTTTAAGTACCTCAAAATCCACTTCACAGCTTCCCAATGTGTCTTCCCCGGGTTTGCCATAAACCTGCTAACCACACTGACTGCCTGTGAAATATCCGGACGAGTACACACCATAGCGTACATCAAACTGCCAACTGCACTAGCATACGGTACACGATCCATATGATCCTTCTCCACCGTAGTAGTGGGAGATTGTTTTCCCGAGAGCCTGAAGTGTGGTGCCAAAGGTGTTGACACCGCCTTCGCGTTCTGCATCCCGAATCGAGAAACTACTCGTTCGATGTAACCTTTCTGATTCAAGTACAGTTTCTTACTTGACCGCTCTCTCTTAATCTCCATTCCCAGTATCTTCTTTGCAGCGCCCATGTCTTTCATCTCAAACTCTTGACTGAGTTGAGATTTTAACTTATTTATCTCCACCATGCTTCGAGAAGCAATAAGAATGTCATCCACATACAAAAGGAGATAAATAAAGTCACCTTCGCGAAGCTTCTTGATGTATACACAACAATCATAGTCACTTCTGCGAAAACCATGCTTTAGCATGAAAAAATCAAATCGTTTGTACCATTGGCGAGGGGATTGTTTCAATCCGTAAAGAGACTTCCTCAAACGACATACTTGATTTTCCTTACCCTCAACCTTGTATCCCTCAGGTTGAGCCATATAAATTTCTTCTTCCAAATCACCGTGCAAGAAGGCGGTTTTAACATCGAGTTGTTCCAGCTCAAGATCACTGTGAGCAACAATACTCAATAGCACCCGAATAGAAGTATGTTTCACGACTGGTGAGAAAATCTCATTGTAGTCGACCCCTTCTTTCTGTGCATAACCCTTGGCCACTAGTCTTGCCTTATACCTTGTACCCTTGATTTCGGAAGAATCCTCTTTCTTCTTGTACACCCATTTACAACCAATAACAGACTTACCTTCGGGCAATGGGACAACCTCCCATGTCTTGTTCTTGTGGAGAGACTCCATCTCTTCTTGCATAGCAACCAACCAACTATCTCTTTCCGCCGCGGTAATAGCTTGTTTGAAGGTGACCGGCTCGTCGTCTTCCACCGAGAGTGCATATTCAACCACATTTGCCTGCCCGTAATGCCTAAGAGGTTTGTCTGACCCTAACCTCTGTACCGGCTTATATACCCGTTTCGGCCTAGTGTGTACCGAAACATCCTGCTGCTGTTGTTGTAAAACTTGTGTACCTTCTCCTTGAACCTCCTCATGATCGGGTTCATCAATTTCCTCATCCTGAGTACTATCCTGATGCTCCACCTGATCCAGATTCCTAGAAACCCGTTGGTCTTCGGCTTCTACTTCCACTACTTGAGCTTTAGTAGACCCAACATCACCACAACAAGGCACCGTAGCTTTCGCCATAGCTACAATAGACGACTCATCAAACACCACATCTCTGCTGATTACAAACTTCTTGTCTTCCGTACACCATAGCCGATAACCCTTGACTCCTGTAGCATATCCTAAGAAAATTGCCTTCTTTGCTCTATTGTCAAGTTTGTTACCTTTAACATGGTAATTGGCCGTACAACCGAAAACCCTAAGTCTCCCGTAATCTGCATGTTCACCTGACCACACCTCGTAAGGTATGCCGCCATCTAAAGAAGAATGTGGAGACCTGTTCACAATATAACAAGCTGTAGCAACAGATTCTGCCCACCATTCTACGCCTAATCCCGAATTGGAGCGCATACATCTAGCCTTCTCAAGTAGTGTACGGTTCAATCTCTCTGCGACTCCATTCTGCTAAGGTGTGTTTACTACTGTCCAGTGCCTCACAATGCCTTCTTGATTACAAAACTCCTTGAATGCCCCATCCGTGTACTCGGTCCCATTATCCGATCTTAACGTCTTCAGCTTTCGACCAGTTTTGTTCTCAACCATTGCTTTCCACACCAGGAATGTGTTGAATACCTCATTCTTATGCTTCAGAAAATAAAGCCAGACAAATCTCGAATGATCATCAACGAATGTAACAAAATACCTGGAACCACCCTTGGAAGGTAACTTTGCCGGTCCCCAGACATCGGTATGTACGTAGTCTAATACCTCTTTGCTCCTGTGCTTGCTTGTAGAGAACGTCACCCTGTGTGCCTTCCCGAACACACAATGCTCACAAAACTCCATGCAAGGCTTCTTCATGTCCTTCAACAAGCCTTTCCCGCACATCAAAGATAGACCCTTTTCTGACATATGCCCAAGGCGCATATGCCAAAGTCTCGTACTAGCCGTTGGATCCCTTCCACTGATTCCTACTGCTACATCTCCCGTAATTGTTGTCCCCAAAAGTTTGTATAAATTACCGTAACGAGTACCTCTCATTACCACCAAAGAACCCTTAACGACTTTTATGGAGCCATTCTCTATAATTATCTTACAGTCGTTCCGCTCCAACACACCAAGGGAAATTAGATTTTTCCGCAAATCGGGTATGTGTCTTACGTCCGTCAATGTTCTCACCACTCCATCGTGCATCTTGATCCATATTGTTCCGAGTCCCACAGTTTTACATATACTATCATCACCCAGTATAACTGTACCACCATCTATACTCCTATAGGTAGTAAACCACTCCCTATTTGGGCACATATGGTGTGACGCCCCTGAATCAAGCATCCACTTATCGAATATCTTCTCAGACACCTCTGTCACCGAGAAACATTCGTCCGCCTCTTCTGACACATATCCCGCCTCTTGCATCTCTTGTTTCCCCTTGTAGCCTTCGTTCTTTTGCTTCAACTTTCTCTTTGGACAAGCCGCTTTAAAGTGGCCAAGCTCACCACAACTAAAGCACGTTTTCTTGAAAAAGCCTCTAGATTTGGATCTAGATTTCCCGCCCTTTCCCTTTCCCTTTTCATTACTCCTCCCCCTCGTTACAAACAACCCTTGTGCTTGATCCTTGTCTACTCCACCCGACGCCATACTGCTAGTAGCAACCTTACGAAGGTCATCCGCTAATAGCGAATTTCTCGTCTCTTCCATGCTTAGACTATCACCAACAAGCATCAAAGTTTGAACAAGGTTCTCATAGGATTTAGGTAATGAAAGTAACAATATGAGGGCTTGGTCCTCATCCTCAACTTTAACATCAATATCCTTCAAATCTGAGATAATCCTGTCAAACCTATTCACATATTCCTGAATAGAAGAACCCTCTTCCATTCTACATGTGAATAATTTGGATTTTAAGTAGACCCGATTCGTTAAAGTTTTCGTCATGAAACTGCTTTCTAGCTTTAACCACACACCCGCCGCCGTTGTTTCTTCGTCTACTAGGAACGCCACGTCCCTCTCAAGACACAACATAATGGTAGCCCGTGCTTCGAGATCTAACTCTTCCCAATCCTCATCTGACATATCTCCTGGTTTCTTTCCCGTCAACGTCTTGTATAATTTCTGCGAGATTAACAGATTCTTCATCTGCATCCGCCAATAAGAAAAATCGTTTTTCTCATTGAACTTCTCTATCTCATATTTCCCTGCTTTGACCGTACCACTTCTCGATCCCATCTTCTCTTCGTTCAATCTCAAACAAGGCTCTGGTACCAATTGTCAGAACTAAAAGTCGCAGAAGCTATCAAACCTATCCTAGAAATTGATCCGATTATGAAGATTAATCGAAAAGCTAAGCCAAAATCAAATATGCGAACAGAATTTAACGAGGTTCGGCTTTAAAGCCTACGTCCTCGGGCGAACAAGAATTCTTTATTGAAGGATAGATGAAGACGACTAACACAACTCGCAAGTTCGTCCCAAGATGGTACCGTATAGAATTTAACCTTCTATACTAGATCTTCGACGACCGAGAAATTTAACACCGCTCAAAACTATGAACAAAAAATTTCTCTCTCACTTGCTCTCTCTCTCTTTAGCTCTCTCTAAAGAAGAGTTGTTGTTGCTTGTGTTGATGTGTTGAATACAAACACTCAAACCCCTATTTATACATTATAGCCACCGACCCATAATAGGAAGTAGCAATTTGTAACCAAATTTTGGAAACACCAAAATTTAGAAACCAATTGCAAAACTGCCATTAATAATTGGTGCCAATTTGCAAAACCGCCTTTATTCACAATTCCAAAACCGCCATAGCATCTAAACTAAACCGCCTTGAGTTATTGGAAACTGCCTCTCACATCTATCATCGAAGACACCACCCCCACAATGAAGACTACCACCACCACAACAAAGACCACCACCACCACTCGACAAAACCACCTGCCGAAACACCACACCGAAAACAAGATTGCCCCGCAACAAATTAGATCCACGCCACCACAAATTAGATCCACGCCACCACAACTCAGAAACACCACGACTAGGGCTAGGGAAACGGTTCGGAAACCCGAGTCCCGGCCTTGACCGTCCGATTCGCCAAGATTCAGAGATGAGAAAAATCCTGAGGCGGGCTCACCCGACCCTTTTAGATGAGCTTTAGTGGTCGTGACACGAGAAGAGCCCTTGGCCTGACATCCGGCCCAATAAGCTTGTTCGAGAGCCGACAACTTTAGACCGCTCGATAACCGTCAAAATTTGAATGTTGTTATCCAACGAATGAAGCTCCTTAGATTTTCTTTCTCCCATCAGATTTAGGGTTAGAGTGTATAAACCACTTGAAATAGATTTCCATACCCTAGGGATTCTTAGAGTGTAAGAGAGAAAGGGAGAGAACGAGAGTATTCTACAGAAAGAGAGATTTAGAGGGAGAGTATTCTAGAGAGTGATAAGAACATCAAAGTAGATCAAGGAAGCCGTTTCTAAATGAAGAAAAAAAATGTCGAGAGACAAAAAGAGATGGTATAGGCAAGATGAAGAACAAAACTACCATTGCTTTCTTTGCATCTTTATTTTTTTTGTTATGTACTTTGATATATGTTTTTTTCTATTTTCTCTCTATCTTTTTTTTTTCTGCAAAAGTCATGTATAGATTGATTTATAGAGCAGATTTGGTCATGTATGTATCTCTTTATATCAGATATGTTCTCTCCCCCCCCCCCCCTCTCTATTCTCTCTGTTGTTTTTCACGTCTTAATCTTTATAACAGACAAAGAGAAGCATATGCTCTATCACGTTGATATTTATATTGGAAATTATATTGATATCTCCATTAACTTAAGTTAAAAAAATAAATCTAGAATTCATTTTTTGTTTATGCAGTTCTTTTTGCTCATCGTGATGTGTAAAGAACCTAAAAAAGAATTCCAAAAAAAATAACCTAAAAAGAAAACCGGCGACCCGAGTCTGCCAGAGTCTAATCGGGCTTCCGGGCTTTAACGGGTCGCGGACAATGAAACTTGAAAAAGTGACCACACCTGATAAGTCTGACGGTCACTAGTGGGATTAAGATTTTTGAACCTGATCTGTCCGAGTCCGGGAAAAAAAACCTGCGGCCGTCGGAGCCCGACCGATTCCCACCCCTAACCACTACCACTACGAACTAGTAATAATACTCTTGGTAGAAGCCGAATCTGGAGAAAACCTTCGCCGAGTGTATGAACCCTAAAATCTTGACAAGAAGTTTTTAGCCCTAGTCGATCAGGAAAGGGTCGTCTTCTGCTCTGTGAGAGAAAGAAATAGAACTTTTAATCTTCGACGGAGAGATAGCTTCTGATCTTCGACAAAGAGAGATAACTTCTGATCTTCGACATAGAGAGATATATAGCTTCTAATCTTTGAGATAGAGAGAGAGATCATCTGCCAGGGTGAGAGAGAGAGAGACAGAGCAACTATTGGAATGGAGAGATAGAGCAGAAGTCGTTGAGAGAGACTGTGGAGAGAGAGACCGAGAGGGAAAAAGAGATGGGGAAATTAGGGTTTTCATTTTCTTTTTATTAGAGATAATTTCTACAAAGGTGAAAATAATATTGAAAATGAGTAGAAAGCACAGAACATTTGAAAATTATTATTCAGGTCAAAAAGTGTGCAAATACTAAAGTACCCCTTTTTGTCATTTTGTGAAACTAAATTCTTTTATTTTTCTTTAAACTTTAAATCGATATAACTTTTGTTTGAGATGTCGGATTTCTATAAAAATTATATATTTAGAAATGATTTTTCATTAGCTTTCTAACAAGATCCAATTTCAATACTTTTTTTCAAAAAAAAATCCAGAAAAAAACGGCGTTTTTTTTTCCTTTACGTTTTTCTACAAACGTGTTTGCAACAATCTATTCTGCAAACTTGTTTGCAACAATCTGTTATGCAAACGTGTTTGCAACAATATGTTCTGCAAACGTGTTTGCAACAATCTGTTCTGCAAACGTGTTTGCAACAATCTGATCTGCAAACATGTGTTTGCATAATATAAACTACAAACTGTGTTTGCAAAATATAGATTGCAAACATGATTTGTAAGTTTTGAAGAATATAATCTTGAGTTTGGAATTGATTTCATCATTCATCGTATAAAACTCATGAAGAAATTTTGTGGTCGAATTTAAGATCAAACCTTCAAAATTCTTATTGTTTTTTAACTTAAGATTACACATTCAATACTTCAAGATGAAATAATGTAGAGAGTGAGAGAAACTTGATCAATGAATCATATACAGACACCCAACAAGAAGCAAGAAACAAATGAATAATAAGTCAATACAAAATCGAGACAAACAATGGAGCCATTCACGGTTTACCGAACGCTTTTTGAGAAGGTTCCATATCTCTCGACATGATTCAATTCCATGTAGTTGCATGTTTTTTAAATATTTTATCGAACACCTTCTGAGCGTATTCCATATCACCAAGTTTGCAATCTATATTTTGTGAAGAAGAGTGTATTGGAAGTCCACTTTCCGACATCATAGAAAACAACGAACAAATACAATTATTCAATCATTTACCTTGCCCATAAAAGCTGAAGTTCCGCCTAATCTTCCTATCCCGACGACAACATTAGCAGGATCACCACCAGGAGCCTTCTTAAATGTTGGTGCTTCAGCAAGTGAAACTCTACCAACAATTCGAACAAAGTCTATTAGCATCTCGCCGAAGCAAACTACAAGTTCTTTACTGTCTCCATTTTTTTCCATCAATTGAGCTTCAGCTACACCTTTCAAAAGAACCCAACTCTTAAGCTTCATTATGAATTGAAATAATGGCTCTCGAAGATCTCATACTATATGAAATGAGTTTATGCCAAAATATGAAAATGGGATCTGAAATCAAACTCCATAAAACAGGTGACTAGTATTATGAATAATTTAATTACCTAAACAATTATTTTTTCTATTTATGTAACTCAATCAATGGATCGAACTACTCCATGAATTCCTGATGTATGTTTGCCAACTTTAGTTGGATCAGACAAAACTTGAAGTTTCTTATCAATACATGTTTTGGAGTTCAGCAAGGAAAACATGAAGCTTTCTTTCAATCCAAGTTTGACTGATAAAATATCTAATCAATCCACTTCCAGTTTAGCAAGATAACTCGAAAGCTTCCATTCATACCAGAAATGTGTTCCGAAATTTACCGAGAGATAACTTGAATCCTTTCAATCTGGCCTCTAGCAACAAGTTTCAACTATATTCAGATCTTGAAGCTTTGCAAAACTTCTATAACAAACCAGAATTTCAGAGGAGAAATTGTTTCTCGGGAGATTCACCGGAGCAAATTACTATATTCAGGCGAAAAATCCTATAAATATTCAACAAATTAGACTACCATGATGGAGAAGAAGATGAATGCTAGGGCATTCTAGAGAGAGAAAGTGAAGCTGGAGAGAAAAGTGAAAAAGAAGAGGATAAGGGTATTCCTGGAACGATTTTTGTCAAGATGACCTTAAAAATAATTAACCATATTATTTGAAACAATAACGACAATTATATGTAGTATTATGGTAGATATTAGTTATTTGAAAAAGTTAAGTGCTTTTTTACTCATTTAGTAAAATATTCTGACCCACACACTCATTTTCTATAAAGAGTTTAGGGTTTTGTACATGAGACGTTTTAAGAGCGCCCCTTGTAAGTGTTATAGACGCCTCCCTCAAGGCAAACTTTAGAGGGAGTTTGTGAAGGACCGAGGCGCCTATAACACTCATGGAAGGCGCCTATAAAACTTCCCTTGCTACATTATGTTATTGGTCCAAAATATCAAGTAAAGGTCAAAATTTCAATTCCGACCCTATAATTCAGATTTAGAAAACAAACATCGAACTTGCAAAAAAATTCAGCCAATTCAGTTTCAACTAACTTAGTTCAACAAATTCAGGTGCAGCCGCCAATTCAGATTCAGACAAATAAAAAGCAAACAACACCTTACTCTATTTGAAGTCCGTGAGTTTGCTAAAAAAAATGATGTTGTAGAATCTTACTTGTAGTTGTTTGTATGTAGACATCTTTGTGAGGTTGTTCTATTTGTATCTTGCATCTTATCTATTATTAGTTATCTATGTCTGTCATATGTTATCTCTATTTGAAGAGTTGTTTGACAATGACCAACTATTGTCCGATTTTGACAATTGTCCTTTTTGTTTTGTTTTGTGTTCAGGAGTTGTTTGACAATGAGACACAATTGTCCAATTTGTTTGGAATTCCACCTCCTTTGTTTTTAAAAGCCTCCACACATGATTTTTACTCCAACATCATCAACGTAATTAAATTCGAGCCCTTGATCTTATTGATTTTATCCTTTTTCAAGCACTAGCAATCACAATCTTTTTTTTTTTTTTGATTTTTCTTCATTTTCTTCTTGATACTTCATCTCTTATTTCCTCTTCATTTGATCTTATCGAAAAACTAATGGACCAAAACTACCTAATGAAACAAAAGTTTGAGAGATCTCAACTTGGATATAAGAAGTATGAGCAAATCATATACACCACAATACTTTCAACGATATTTCTTATTCACATCTCTAATGGAAAATTAAGTAAGAGAATGAACTTGATTTCCATGAACAAACCCACAAACACCCGGACAAGAAGTACAATTGCAAAATGTAAGCTCATAGGATGTTTTCCTGATTTTAACATGTTTACTAAAGATCCAAAGCATCGAAAAACAAACCCTATTTGAGAATAAGCTGGAATTATGGCAGTCCAAGAGAACATCATTTCTTTCACGCATTCTATCGAGTAACTGGTGTGCATCATAAGTTTCATGTTTGACTTTGATCGGGCACTGAAGGTTGTTTCCGGAGAATAATAGATTGCGGAGAATTTGAGGCTTTTGAAATGCTTGAGATCATTTGAGAGTTTATCACTTGATTTCTTCTTCTTGTTCACCAGATCTGACCGGACTCTTTCGTGGTGATTCCGACCAGTGTTTTGGCCGGAAAGTTTAGGGCTTTTACTTATTACATGATTGTGTTGCTTCCCATATGATTTGATTTTGCTTTGGTGATGAAATCTTAGAGAGAGAAAGCTTGGTGAAGCTTTCATGGTGATTTTATTTTGAGGAACAAGAAGACACTGTTGTTAAGGGGAGGTCAAGTTCTGCTGAGAGGACACCCATTGATACTGTTAAGAGGACTCCTGCATTCTGTTACAGGGAGATCGACAGCAATTAAACACATATATTTCCCGTCGATCTTAGTCTCGCGCCTCATCGAAATAGGGAGATTCTCACCTTAACTCATGTCTTTCTTTATTTTCTTCCCGCTTGTTATTTGTATCGCCATGTGTAGCTAACTTTTGTATTCGGATACTCGTGAAGCATGAATTGATTTTTGATGAAAGACTCATTGTGTGTTATATGTTAGTTTGATTAACTTTGTCTAATTTTATGAATTGGAAGCCTCGTTCGTAATCGTCTATTGACATATCATTTGATAGTTCGTACTTAATTTGATAACCGATTCTTAGTGACTTTTGATCGGTTATACTTAGTTTGACGTACTATGCTTAGGATTGTCATACTTTGATCATTGTCAGCTCATTTGATATTATGTTATTAGTTTGATAGTCGATGCTTAGTAACTTTTGATCGACTATGCTTGGTTTGACATATTATGTTTATGATTGTCAATGTGGGTGAAGTTAACTAACGTGTATGTCAATATATAATTAGTACTAGTCACTATCAATTTTGTGGATCGAAGTACCCTTCTCACTCGATTCCTACTCGATCTTCTTCCGATTCACTCTCACCTCTCACTTTTAGGTTAGTTCGTTTTATTTGTTTATTTATTATAAACCAATCAAAAACTCAATTATCATCTTTCCATTTTTAGTCTTAGTTAGTCAGTGACACCTAGACCGGTGGGCTAGACTCTTTCGGTATTCGAATTACCTCCCTATCCTTGAGGATCGATCCCGGTCTTACCGGGTTATTACTTGACGCCCGTATACTTGCGGGTGGAGACCTTTTAGGGTAACCTTTTAGGCTCATCATGAACCTGATCCGGTTCACCGGATCTAGAGAGAGGAGGGATTTTGGGAAAAAAAAATTTAGAGAGAGAAAGAGGAGAGAGGGGAAAAAATAAAATAAAAAATTTATGTTTGAAGGTCGCCAGTCGGCGACTTTCACCGGTGTAGACGATGAGGTGGCGAGAAGGTTAGGTGGCAGAGAGAGGTGATGAGATGGAGGTGAGAGAAATGATGACTAGTTGACGGTGTTATAACGGAATCTGAAAAGGAGCCATCTGGGTATTTTTAATAAAGTAGGGGGCTAGGCAGGAAACTGGTCACAAAGTTGGGAGCTATTTGGGAAATAACCCTTTTTTTAGAGAGAGTGACTTTATTTTTTCATGTTTCAAATGTCGTCGGCCGGAAAATTGGTCGGTCGACGACCTTCGACGATGAAGACGATGTGGTGGCGAGAAGATGAGGTGGTAGAGAGAGGTGATGAGATGGAGGAGAGAGAGGTGATGACTAGCTTACGGAGTTATAACGGTAACTCAAAAAGGGGGTCATCTGGGTATTTTTGATAAAGTAAGGGGCTAGGCAGGAAGCTGGTCACAAAGTTGGTGGTTGGAAAATAACTCTAAAAAATATCATAGTGCAAATGACAGTCTGCAGTATGAAAATAAATTTTGTGGATATATAAGATAGAATCAGTCATTGAATTACCATGATAGCTATATATAGACACACATTGATTTGCAGGTGTTGTACCCATTTCTAATCAAATCCTCGACATTACTTCATTACCCATTTCTCTTTTCCAGTTACACTGACTGGGTGATTAATCAGATTCATATTGAGGCTATGGTATCTCAATGTGAAAATCGCGTGAATTCCGTCAATTCAATGGAATTGCAGAATCAAATCACTTCTTTGGATAGACTCCATCATGTTCAAGAGGTAACTGAAAACATCTGAAACAACAATTCTCTTAAAGTTAACGTTATAACATCATGAGTATTCATCATTATGGAGATTTCATCATTGTGGAGATAATTGTTTTGATTTTGTAGAAGACTTATAGGGTTTTGGAGCTTCCTGGAGTAGTAATGGAAGAGTTGTCAAACTCCTCTGGTCCTAGAGTTGAGATTATTAACAGTCACTACCATGTGCTTATGCAGTCAATCAAGGTTTATTTCTTGAGTAACTTATTTGTACCGATTTGTTATTCCGTAAAACTTAGTTTAATTTTGAAGTCTAAATCATTATCTTCTGACGAGGTTACATGGAAATTATGATGCCGGACAATGGAGATAAGAGAAGGGAACACAAGGTAGAACAAAAAGGCTCACCACTCTAAGGGAAACCGAATAGATACAGGGCCGAATAAGCTCACCACTCTAAGGAAAACTCCGAAGAGATACAGGGCTAGAAATAAGTCGTAGACTTCAAATAAACTTTTTCTTAATTAGAATCTGATGATCCTAGACAGACTTCAACTTACAATTTATAGAGTTGGGACATATCTTCCAACCTCCATTCTAGAATAGACTATGTAGAAAACAACAAGATGCATGAATTAGCATTTATGCTCCTTAAGGACTGTGCTGACTCTTCGTATGGAATTTTGAATAACTTCTTCTAGAAAATTCGGATTCACGAACCGTTTGACACATCAGAAAATAGAGATTCTCCTGAATCTGACGCTTTTGCTGCGCTCAAACTCGTCTCTGAGTTTTGTTCGTCATGGTAAGGAGAGAGATCAGTGACATTAAAGGTAGGCGACACTCCATAGTTTTCTGGTAGTTCTATCTTATATGCATTCTCGCCAATACGTTGTAATACTTTGAATTGTCCATCAGCTCTAGGCTTTAGTTTTCCATGTTTTCCTCGAAGAAATCTCTCTTTCCGAAGATGAATCCAGACCAGATCTCCTTCTTTGAACTGAACAGGTTTGCGAAATTTGTTGGCACGAGCTTGATATTTCTCATTTTTCTTCATTATTTGATCTCTAATCTGCTCATGCAACTTTTTAATACTCTTAGCTCGCTCATCGGCATCGCTACTGAATTGTTGAGTAGATGGACGGGGAGCTAGATCTACGGGACTAAGCGGATTTTGCCCATAAACTATCTCAAATGGACTACTTCCAGTAGTTTGACTAGTGGATCGATTGTAAGCAAACTCTGCTTGAGGCAATGTGAGATCCCATTGTCGGATGTTG
Source organism: Eschscholzia californica (assembly GCF_041429995.1). NCBI lineage: Eukaryota > Viridiplantae > Streptophyta > Magnoliopsida > Ranunculales > Papaveraceae > Eschscholzia > Eschscholzia californica. Next base: position 18,165,328 of record NW_028238472.1, on the reverse strand, counting down.
CTGCCAATGAAACTTTTTAATAAATTTCCCAAGCTTCGATTAATAACTTCTACTTGCCCATTTGTTTGAGGATGGTACGAAGTGCTGAATTCGAGGATGGTCCCCATTTTACGCCATAGCGTTCGCCAAAAATGACTTACAAACTTAACATCTCGATCGGAAGTGATAGTCCTTGGAATCCCATGGAGTTTCACAATCTCTTGAAAGTAAAGATCAGCTACATGAGAGGCGTCCAACGTCTTATTACATGGTACAAAATGCGCCATTTTAGAAAACCGATCAACAACCACCATCACAGAATCTTTATTCCTTTGAGTTCTAGGCAGCCCTAAAACAAAGTCAATACTCACATGTTCCCATGGTGTTGTTGGGACAGGTAAAGGAGTATACATTCCAGTATTTTGTGAGCGAGTCTTGGCAATGTGACAAGTTTTACACCTTTCAATATGTCGGCTTACATCTCTTTCCATCCTTGGCCAATAAAATTTCTCTTGGATAATAGCATAAGTCTTGTCTCTCCCAAAATGACCAGCTAAACCCCCACCATGAGATTCAGAAATGATGGTCTCCCTCAGGGAACCTTGAGGAATACACAACTGATTGTTTTTGAAAAGATAGCCTTCTTGGAGTACAAAATGGTGATAAGGACCCTTCAAGCATTCTTCCCAAATTGAGCCAAAGTAAGGATCATCTTTGTATGATTCTTTAAGAACTTCAAATCCAAGTGTCTTGACTTGCATAACAGAAATCAAGGCATGCCTTCGACTTAACGCATCTGCCACTTGATTTTGCTTCCCTGATTTGTGGCGTATATGAAAAGTGAATGACTGCAGAAATTCAACCCACTTGGCATGTCTAGTATGAAGTTTTTGCTGCCCATTAATGTACTTTAAAGCTTCATGATTCGAATACAGAAGAAACTCCTTATATAAAAGATAATGACTCCAATGTTCTAAGGCTCTAACAATGGCATAAAATTCTTTATCATAAGTGGAATACTTCCTTCGGGTAAGATTCAATTTTTCGCTAAAAAAGGCAATGGGTTTACCTCCTTGGCTAAGAACAGCTCCAATTCCCACATTTGAAGCATCACAATCTACTTCAAACACCCTTTCAAAATCTGGTAAGGCCAGAATAGGAGCCTCCGTGATCTTCTTCTTGATAAGATCAAGACTCTTTTGCGCCTCCACGGTCCATTGGAATAACCCCTTTTTTTGTACATTCAGTGATATGAGCAATGATGGTGCTGAAACCTTTAATGAAGCGCCGATAAAATGATGCCAGACCGTGAAAACTTCGTGCATCATGGACTGATTTTGGTACTGGCCAGGTTGTGATTGCATCGATCTTGTTTGGATCCATCTTTAAGCCTTCTCCTGACACAACAAAACCTAAAAACACAAGACTGTTCGTAAAGAAGTGACACTTCTTTAAATTGGCATATAATTTCTGTTGTCGAAGGGTTGTGAAAACTTCACGAAGATGCTCTAAATGCTGGTTCTCATCTCTGTTGTACACCAAGATGTCGTCAAAAATAGACAACAACGAATTGCCCAATATAAGGTTTAAAAATATAATTCATGAGGCGCATAAATGTAGAAGGAGCATTAGAAAGTCCGAAAGGCATAACCATCCATTCGTAAAGTCCATCTCTTGTTTTAAAAGCCGTCTTCCATTCGTCTCCTTCCCTCATACGAATTTGATGATATCCGCTTCGAAGGTCAATTTTAGAAAAGATATTAGCACCATGGAGCTGGTCAAGAAGATCATCTATACGCGGGATTGGAAACCTGTATTTGATTGTGATCTTGTTGACTGCCCGACTATCGATACACATACGCCAAGAGCCATCTTTTTTTGGAACAAGGAGTGCAGGAACTACACAAGGACTCATGCTTTCCCTTATCAACCCTTTTGTCATCAGCTCCTCCACTTGTCGTTGCAACTCTTCATGCTCTTTTGGGTTCATCCTATAGGCTGCTTTGTTTGGAATCATAGCTCCGGGAACGAAATCGATACAATGTTGAATATTTCTCATAGGTGGTAGACCTGCTGGGATTTCTTCAGGAATAATATCATCAAATTCTTTAAGTAATGGCTGCAACATAACAGGCATCTTGAGTACCCGCTCTTCATTTTTTTCCAACACAACTAAGGCATAGGTTTCATTTGCTTCTTCTATTGTTTTCTCCATTCCATACCTTGTAAGTAAATTACTTCCTTCCCCTTGTAAAGGTTTAGGCAGAGTAACATCTTTCGTCGGACCCAAAACAATTTTCTTCCCGTCCTTCACAAATGTGTAAGTATTTTTGAAGCCATCATGCATAACTTTTCTGTCATATTGCCAAGGTCTTCCAAGAAGTAAATGACAAGCATCCATAGGAATAACATCGCACCAGATTTCATCTTTATAATTGGAACCAACAGAAAATTGCACGAGACATTTCTTTGTTACCTTAACCAGATTACCTTTTTGCAGCCATGAAAGTTTATAAGGTTGAGGGTGCTCAAGTGTCTCAAGCTTCAACTTTTCTACCATCTTCAAAGCTACCATGTTTTCACAACTTCCTCCATCGATAATTACACTGCAAACCTTACCATGAGAAGTGCATCGCGTATGAAAAATATTACTCCGAAGCCACGCATCGTCATCAGTGTGGATTGTACTAAGGATGCGAAGGACAATTAGAGATTCTCCTTGATCGGCATACGTTATCTCAGTCTCGTCTTCTTGAGTCTCCTCTAACAGACCCTCTGATTCTCCTTCATAATTTTCTTCAAAGAGAGAAACGATCCTTCGATTCGAACAGTCGGAAGCAATGTGACCAAACCCTTGACATTTAAAACACTTGCGAGAAGTTGAAATAGTAGACGTGCTTCGAGTGGGATGGGTATTAGTTTCCGGTTTTGAGTCCTCCTTTGCGGAAATTGTTTTTGTGGTTGGCAGCTTAGCATTGACGTTGTTACCCTTGTTAGAACTTTCCTTCGACCACGACTTAAAACTACTTCCACTTCCTCGTGCCTCTTTTAATTGTTTTTCCACCTTTATCGAGAGCTTGAAAACATCATTGTAAGTCCAATACGGCTGCAGCTGAACCATATTGCGAATTTCAGTTCGGAGACCACCAAGGTAACGTGCAATGGTTTGTTCCTCTAGTTCAACAATGTCACAAAGCATTAAAAGATGATCAAATTCAGCAGTATACTCTTCTACGGATAACCCTTTTTGTTGTAAGCTGTGAAATTTCATGAAGGTATCTTGGCGATAATTTTCTGGTAGGAATTTCTTCTTGAGCTCTTTCTTCATCTTTTCCCAGGTAACAATACGACTCTTTCCTTCACGAATACGCTGATTCTTTAAGTGTTCCCACCATATAGAAGCATGTTTTTTGAGCTTTATTGCAACAAGCTTCACCTTCCGATCATCGGGTACCTCCTTGTAGTCGAAAATCCTTTCTACCGTGTGTAACCAGTCTGAAAATTCTTCAGCGTTAATCTTCCCTTCAAATTCTGGAATATCCACCTTGACATCATATTCACGCGGAAGATAATGCCTTGGAGCACGCCGTTGGGGACTTCTTGAATCACTAGAAGCACGACCATGATTACCAGCAAATGGATTTGTTTCCTCTTCTTGACTAGAACTATCGCTTTCCGAATTACGATCAGCATCACGTTCTTCACGTTCTCGAGTCTCATATTGCAACAATTGTTGCTGAACTTGTCTTCTCAAGTCGTCCATCTCAACATCACGAATGTTTCTTTCACGAACCGGGGTGGTACGACCAGTTGGTCTTCTTTGATTACCACGACCAGCCATGATTAAAACCTTGGCTCTGATACCAAATCTGATGCCGGGCAATGGAGATAAGAGAAGGGAACACAAGCTAGAACAAAAAGGCTCACCACTCTAAGGGAAACCGAAGAGATACAGGGCCGAATAAGCTCACCACTCTAAGGAAAACTCCGAAGAGATACAGGGCTAGAAATAAGTCGTAGACTTCAAATAAACTTTTTCTTAATTAGAATCTGATGATCCTAGACAGACTTCAACTTACAATTTATAGAGTTGGGACATATCTTCCAACCTCCATTCTAGAATAGACTATGTAGAAAACAACAAGATGCACATGAATTAGCATTTATGCTCCTTAAGGACTGTGCTGATTCTTCGTATGGAATTTTGAATAACTTCTTCTAGAAAATTCGGATCCACGAATCGTTTGACACATCAGAAAATAGAGATTCTCCTGGATCAAATTATATAAAGCCCAAATGTTATATAAGTGTTTGTGTCGAATGACGTGGCAACATACTGAATGCAAACGTCTTAGGCTTAGGATTTTGAGTACATTTAGCTCAGACAATTCAGATTTTGAGTACATTTAGCTAAGACAATTCAGATTTTGGATCATTTCTTACGTTGTCCCATTTCCTTTGTTAAACCATAACATAAGTCTCATAAGAATTTCTCTTAATCTCTCTAAACTCTCAAGTTTGAAGCCATGCTGTGACATTGCACCTATCTTAGGAATACGGCTAAGCACAAAGTTGTTGCATATAAGTAAATATTGTACAGCGTAAACATTTGTAAGTATTGCTTCCATGGAAGATGGGTACTCATGCATCAATCTAATGTATGATTTGTACAACTATAGGATCATTTAGTGTGGAAATTGAAATGTTTAATCAATTTATAGTTGAGTCCCTTTTCTATCAAATTCCTAAGCAAGAAAAAGAAAAGGAGCACCCATTGCCTAGGGTCGCTCGGGTTGCTAACCAACTAAACGACTAATTGAAAAATATATGTGGTTGCCTAGGCGATCATCTAGCTCGCGTCGATGACATAGCTTATAAGTAGCGCGAACCGTGTTTTGGATGGAGAATTGTGATGCAGGGGCACCCGGCGTGGAGACTATTTCCATGACCGGACCCGGTCATGGACCAACCGGCCAGAGAGAGTAGATTTAGGAAGTCCTTATTTTAGTATGATTAGTAGATAATTTAGGTTTAGGAAATTATGCTATTTTAATATTTCCAATAATTGGAAAGGTCCAGATTTGAGTCTAGTTATTTAGGCAGTTGCAGTATTTTAATTATTTAGGAAGTCTAATTCAAGTCTATCTAGGAAAGTCCAGAATCCTATAAAAGGATATCTAGTGTGTCTATTATTCTCAGATTGAGAGAAAAACCCCATTGAAGTTTTAATAAAGTTGAGTATTTAGAGTTATTTGATCTTTATTTTCATTGTTTTTATTTAGTTATTCATCTCTTTTAATTCCGCTGCGTTTCTACATCAAGTGGTATCTAGAGCCATAAATTTTTTTTTTCTCTTTCTTCATCACTTTTATCATCATGGTTAATACTACTATCTCTACTACACCAACTAAGGAGAAAACACCAACCTTTTCCTCTGAATGGGACAACATTAAAGAAGGTCTATCTGCAGGTAAAAAGTTGGAAGAAGGTTTCAATGAGTACAAGAAGGAAACAACAGAAAAATTCGATAAAATCGATCAACGATTCGATCAACTCAATGACTCCATCAACATCATCTCCAAACAACTCGAATGTATGTGTAAAAACCAAACCCCACCTCCCACCACTATCACACCTCAACAACCCTCACAACTACCGACTACCACCACACCACCCGATTTCCACCTCTCGGTTTTCCTCCCGAGCCCACGACACCACTATTCGGTCACACCATTAGCAACCCCCCTCCGGTTATCACACCACCCTTCATCACCTCCTATTCACAAAACACACCTTTTCAAACACCTACGTACCCCTCCTATACCCACACGTCAACACCACCATCGTTCTCCTTCCCCGAGCCAACTACAACACCACATTGACCACCACACGAAAGCCACTTCTCGACCGACCACCACCTCCTCACCAACCCCCAAACCAACAACCGAAACATCACCAACCAAGCCCAACCAATCGCCCCTTTAGGAACCATTACAACCTACCAAGACCCCCGTCGTCTTTACCCGTATACCCGATATCCTTCAATCCCTACCAACCAAACCGAAACCCACTCACCATACCAACTCCATCACACCCACCACAACCTCGATATCGAAACACGATACACCCCCACGGTTCATGATCCAGTTACACCACCTCTACAACACCGCCGTCCACATGAAACCGAGACGACCATCAACCTCCCTCTCCAACCCGACAACACCACAAACCCACGTCACCGAGACCAACTCCACCCATTAAACCGAAACCGAGAACACAACTTCACCCATTACCATACCCGAGACCCTACCACTCCTATCAACCGTCCAATCAACCTACCACAACGACCCCCCTTGGTTGTCCAAACCACTCAAACCGAACGTGAACACCACACTCCACCAACCGACACCGAATGTCCAAACCCAAGTTCATCGTACCGTATTCGAATGGAAGTACCATCATATGATGGTTCGATAAATATTGAAGATTTCTTGGATTACGTCTCTAGACTCGAGATTTTTTTTGATGTTATGCAAGTTGAAGGTCCTGAACAGGTACGTTGCGTAACTGGTTATTAATCTAAAACTGCTCTTACTTGGTGGAAACAGGAATCTGAAAATCGTCGTTTAATACACCTACCTCCTATTTCTTCTTGGTTAGAATTGAAACCATTAATGTTCTCCCGTTTCCTCCCTCCGGATTATGAGAACCAATTATGTGTTGATTATTTACGTTGCCGCCAAGGAAGACGTTCTGTTGAGGAATATGCTTCGGAATTTCAAAGACTAATTACAAGACTTAATCTCCCAGATTCAGAGTCAATGAAGGTAGAAAAATTCAAGGACGGACTTCGGAATGATATTAAAGACTTGGTTAATTTAAGAGCTTTTAATTCGGTTTCTGAATGTATTAGTGTAGCTCGGTCTTTTGAATCAGATTCACGTTCCATTTTCCGAGGACACAGTACGAGAAGTCAAGCAGTTCGAACTCTACCGGATGAATTAGATCAATCCAAACAGGCGGAGGACGGTACTAAATCACTAGCAGATAATCCTTATAAAAAACCTCCACCAGTTAAGTGTTATCGTTGTTTTGAAACAGGCCACTATTCTAATGCTTGCCCCTCTCGCGGTAAAGCAAATATTGTAGAAAAGAAATCAGATTCAGATTCAGATGAAGATCAATTGGAACGAATTAACACTATTCCAGACAACGGTGATCGGGTTATGTTACTCACTCGGAGAGTTCTTTTCACACCTTTCAAGAGGAATTTATCTCAACGAAAGAATTTGTTCGTTACACGGGGAACAGTACTGAATAAAGTGTGTACTATTGTGATTGACAATGGTTGTGTAGAGAATTTAATTTCTACAAAGCTGGTCAATTTCTTGGGTATTCCTACAATGATTAAATCAAACCCATATAAAACCGCTTGTATTCAGTCGGGTACTACTACACGGGTTGATCACATGTGTCCTATTAATCTTTCTATTGGTTCTTCTTATTTGTCTACAGTTAATTGTGATGTCACCGATATGGATTTATGCCACATCATATTAGGACGACCATGGCAATCTGCAGTTGATGCCACTTACCGTTGTCGTTTGAATGTTTATGAATTTCCATGGAAGAAGAAGATCGTGACGTTATTGCCAATTGAAGATGGATCGGAGGAACTACATTCTCTTCACAAACGGTTCGGGACGAACCTCTTGAGGGAAGGGGATGCTGATGCAGGGGCACCCGGCGTGGAGACTATTTCCATGACCGGACATATGAAATATTTAAATTTCGTAATGAAGTAAGTTGTTTAGGCATTTTATGGTATATCATTCTCGTAGTAATAATACTCCTACATATTGACATATGAAATATACAATACTAGTTAATAAACTATTGGGCCCAACATAAACAAATTGCGTCCTCTTACTCCCCCCATCTTGATGGGCCTTGGTCGTGGTGGGTCAACTCAGACTGGGGTGGTATCCCCACCATAACCAGTCTTCACTTGAGGACCCATGGGTGCTACCATCCTACTGGTGGTTCACGACCCACAGTCCAACTGATTGACCATACTTTCACCACTTGGTGTGCTCATTGGATCTAATCCTCCTATTTTACCACTAACAATAAGTTGTCCCTATGACCATGCCAGTATCTCCCACAAGTCCAACCTAACTTGGTTGGCTTAGGGTAACCATCAATTCCCATGTTGGTCCCCCCTAATGGATCTAGCTACTGATGGACCATTACAGACTGATATTCTATAGGAATCATAAAAATTTAGAATCAAAATTTTAATAATGGTGTGTTTGAACGAAAAAATCATTACAAAATGGTATTCCCTAAGAATCATAAATGATTCAGAATCAAAATTCTAAGGAATCCCCGAATCCTTCTTCAACATCTCTTTCTAAACTAATAAACCTTGAGGTTATTTATCGTATGAGATTTACCCCCAAATCGAAACATCAACCTGAAGTTAGCACTCTAATCAATGAATAGGAGAAGCTTCGACAACCTCTTACTACTGTAGTAGAAAAAGATCCTAACCTCATTAATCAACCTCAGACTCCATCCACTATTCTTCAAATTAGTGTTAAAGGAGAAGAAATTGTGCAAGTTGATTTTATGAAAATTGAATATGTAATTGATAATTTTCCAAATCGGTTTTACTTTGATAGTTTGTTAGTTTGTTTAATGTTAAACCTCAAAGTGATTTTACTTCAATAATGCCCACTAAGGCTCGTGAGAGCTATTATTGTGTAACTCTTGATCTCACAAATTAAATTTGAATCCTTCTCTAGAGCCGCCACCAATACTTCCTTCGCCACAATTATTTTCTCTAGAGTTCAAGAGGAGATGAATCCAAAAGATTTTTGCCGAATGCCTGGTTTCCTAAACCCATGAAGTCTGACAAACTTGCATTTGATACATCGAAAACCTTGATAAAACGTTTTACAAAGTCGGTTAAAACTAAAAAAACTAGCGATCGAAAACTCTCGAGCATATAAAACTGCTAAATTTTATTGAGCGAGTTTGAAGGTGGCCAAAATATAGACAATCAAATATAAATTAAAATATCAATATAAAATAAACATAATATATTTATTTATATTGAAATAATACACACACACACACACATATATATATATATATATTATTTAAACATGCAATGGTTAAACTCTTTATATTTTTATTTTCTAACTTTCATTCTTTAATTTTCTTGTTTTTTAGGTAGTCATAAATTTTTTTTAGTTTCATCAACTTAAGTAGTATTTTGAGACTTAGCTGTAAATTTTAGTTCCCAAATACTACCTCTGTCTATCATTAATACAAATATGAATATAATTATAAATTTTTATATCAAATTTCGTCAAAATTTATATCTGATTTAGCTTAAAATAAGTTTAAGAATGTGTTGCTTTTGTTTTAGATTACTAAATCGAACGTTAAAATAAAAATTTATTTAGGCCATAAATAAAGAAATAATTAATTAAATAATAAAAAATACTGAAATGAGTAAATTGTTAAAAATAATACATTTATGTAAAAGTTATTTTTATAAATTTTATAAATATATATTGTTTGCCTTAATATATATGTTATATGTTATATTTATTTATGTTATTCTTTTTTGTTTTTCTTTTCTATATACTTTAACTATATTTTGGATATACGGAGTATATTTTATTTTAGTATGCAATGATTAGATTCATTTATATATTAATTCTCTTAATTTTTATTTTTTTAACTTTCTTGTTTTTAAGTAACAGTAAAATATTTATAAATATTTTCAATATTATCAACTTTAAATAATATTTTTAGTGCCGTGAATAATAAATTTAGGTGTTTACACTTGTATAAAAAGTTTAAGTTGTGAAATATCCTAATGGTAGTTCTTTCACTTCCAGTATACAATGTGGATGACGATAATTTTAGAATCTAATACTGGAGCATATACTGTTCTCGTCCTCTTAGGCATGCGGTGGACTCCTATTTTCCCGGCATAATCTCTTTTTCTTATCTACGCTTAACTATTCATTTCATATTTTTTTTTTCTCGATTTAGAAGACTTATAAATTCTTTTTTCTTATTTTTATTTATAGATGGTTGTGTGTCTTATAACTTTAGCTATTTACTTATACCGGGCTAATTGAATTCTTAAAAAGATTGACCCGTAATGATTTCAGTGTAGGTAGTTTTTATTAAAATAATATTTTTGACGAAAATATTGTCTGAAGTCATATTTTATTTATAACATTATCTTTATAAAATAGATAAAAATAACTCATATATATTGTTTGAAGTCATATTCTATTAGTAGCAATTATTTTTTTACGAAAATCTTGCTTTTAACATCATGAAGCGGTATATTCATTCTTATCTCTCTTGTTTTTAAGTTATTTTTTAAGCAATTAGTTCCTATCGACTTAAATAGTATTTTGAGAGAGTATCCTTTAGTTTGTTAATTACTAGCACATCTATCAATTTTTATAAATATAAATATAAATATATATACATAAGTATTAAACATATTAATATTTATATAAGTAATTTTTATAAATATAAATATTTATAATCTAAATATTCATATAAATTATTGTTATATAAATATATATAAGAAGTAACATTAATATAACTTTTTGTCAAAATTTATATTTTAATTAGTTTAATAAGTTTAAAACTGTGTTTGCTTTTGTTTTGGATGAGTGACTCGAATGTTGAACACAAATTTATTTAATACAGAAATAAGGAAAATGTTAAATGAAATTATTGTCATATACTGTTAATTTTTTATATTGTAAATAAATTAATCTAATCCCTTTGATATAACCTTCAGTCTACCTCTCTAATGCCTAAAAACCACTGAATATATTGTTGTGGCAACCCAACAAAAATAGTTGGAATGTTTAAATAATTTCAACTACCGAACAAAATACTAAAATGAATAAATTGATAAAAATAATATAAAAGATTTAAAGAGAAAATCGGAATTCGCTATACATCGGGACGAATAGGGCCCCGTACCCTATGTTATTTGTCAGGGATAAGGGGTTACAAAGAAAATTGGTCATTTATAGGAGGAGCATTTTAATGAGTTGGTAATCTTTAGGAGGCCATAATGACATTGACAATATGATACCACGAGGGCACTGTAACGAGGCCATAATGTAGTTTCGAAAAATTGAAAAAAAACCAAACCTAGAGTTATGAAGAAGATGAAAGAGGAAGAGGTGAAGATGAAAAGAGGGACAAAGAAAGAGAGAACTAGAGAGAAATCGAGAGAAAATTAGGGAGAGATGAAGATGAAAATTACGGTAGTGATAGAAGTGATAGATTTTACAGAGAGAGAAGATAAACTGAAGAAGAAGATGAAACAATGGTTATGAGGAAGATGAAAGAAGAGTGAGGCTTTTGATCGATCAAGGGAATTTTTCTTGATTTGACCAATTTTGGTCAAACTAGAGAAGGAAGAGTGTCTTTTTATGGAAGGACCATTCTAACCAAAATGAGAAATTTTGAGGGCGCTTTTAGAAGAGCGGTCTTTTAACAAAAATGGGACTCCTATAAAATCTCCCTTTTGACAACCTAGTGTGCTCACCCTTAAGATGATAACCACCAATTCTCAATGTTGGCCCACCTAGTAGATGTAGATTTCCTTGGAAAGACTGATATTCCATAGAAATCATGAATAGTTTAGAATCAAAATTTTAAAGAGAGAAATTCATGAATTCTTATATTTTTGTTTAGGGGAAGTTGGAGGAGAAAACATGGTTTGTCCATAAAAAGCGCACTTGAACTGGTCGACCAAATTAGTTGTTGAATCCACCTAATAAAAAGCTATTTGTTTTCTTCTTCACCACTACCGAACCACAACCACAACCACCACCGTCACCACGATACAAGGCACTAATAATCTTTGCTATCACCTTTCTCCATCCTCTTTCTTTGTTTCTTCCCTTTGTTGAGACCCTCAATAAGGTTCCAGGTAACCCCCCTTGTCGATATGTTTTCTCGAACACGGAGAGAGTAGCAGACGGTGAAGGTGGTGCCGGTGAAGATCAGAGATGTGATGCCTGTCATCTTCTTCTTTTTTCTATATACTAGGGTATATCCCGCGCCCTAGGACACTGACACTTGTATCAATCAAATGTTACGAAATTTATTGTTATATTTTATTGAGAGAATGATTTTTATTAATTATTATTTTTTGTATTATTTTTTTGTTTCTTTTATCTTAAATTAGTCATTATTTTATTGAGAGAGAAAGATTTTAATTTCTATTTTTAACCCTTAAAATTTATTTTGTTTCTTTTTTTCTTAAATTAGTTATTTTATATCTAAGAAGGAAACGATTATTGTTTTTTAAATAGGTAACTTTATTTTATTCCTAGGGTATATCCCGTGCCCTAGGGCACGAAGAGAGATTTTAATTAGTTATTATTTTATTGAGAGAGATAGATTTTTATTAGTTATTATGTTTTTGTATTATTTTTTTGTTTATTTTCTCTTAAATTAGTTATTATTTTATTGAGAGAGAGAGAGAGATTTTTATTTCTTTTTTTAACCCTTGAAATTTATTTTGTTTCTTTTTTCTTACATTAGAATTTTTATTTCTAAGAAGGATAAGATTATTGTTTTTTAAATAGGTAACTTTATTTCTACGAAGGACTATATTTTAAATTTTGAGAAGGGCTTCCAGACAATATCCCTTATTAAAAAATGATGTTTGTCCCAGTCATCGTTTTCCCTTCTGTTTTATATAATAGATGATGAAATTCATGGGACGCCATGTAAATTTAGAAAGAAATTAATTAATGTTTTAAATAATTAATTAAATCGATTGGACCGTGGCGACTGCCCAACGTTCGGAAGAGTGTCGAGGGATTGATCACTGATGTATAGAGAGACATGATATAGATAGGAAGAGCCGAAGAGGGAGGGAGAGATCATTTATGTGGCCTCAACATTAGGGCCCATTTGTTTAGATTGTGGAAATCATTGTTTGGACCCACTGATTTAGATTGCGAGATTTAACATGGGGGCGTCACGGTTGTAAGCTTTATAGCGGAGAGAGATTTTGTTTCTTTGTGGGTTGGGCTCATTCACTTAGGAAACGAGAGTAATTTTTTTTTTTTTCTGATGGTGACCCCTTATATGTGATGGCCTAAAGTGAGGCTTTGGTCGTTTTGAGCCAGGACTGGCCCTGTTTGGTCACTTTATTTTTCTTACTCTCTTAGGTATCAACACTACCAACAAAATATCATCTTTTTTGTGGATTTGGGTATGAACAACTTCGACTCCATTGTTGATATAAATCATCACTCCAACAAACCAATCAAAAGCAATAAAGTCAATAAGAAACGCAAGTTCTTGCTTCTGCCATGAGAGTTATTTATGTCAAAGTTACTAGTTTTTCCGGAGAGAAAAAGTGGAAATATTCAGAGTTTTGGTGTTCATCGTTATGATATTATTAGTGACCATAAAAACTAGGGTTTGATGTTCTTCATTGCGGATATTTAAGGTTGATGCTCTCCGTTGGTTCTTTTTTTGGGTTTTTGGGTTGGATCTGGTCACATTTGTAAACCGCATTCGCGAATTTCGCGAACTCCAGCTTGCGAGCTTTTACAAACCCAAGTTGCAAGATTTGTGAACCAATTTGCATCTCATAACCTAGTTTGCGAGATTCGCAAACGTAGTTTGCAAAATAAACCTGCAAAATTTGCAATCCAGCTTGTAAATTTATAAACCAGTTGGATTAGAAAGATAATAAAAAGTCCTTTCTAAATATATAAGGTTTTAACAAAATTCGACATCAACTGGAAAAGTTATATATACTTAAAATGGTTGAACATCTTTGATTTAGAGTTTAACCAATTATATTTTTCAAATTTTTCTTGGTGCATCCAACTTTTTTTGGCTGAAACCGGGACAACTAAATTTCAATTTTTACTTGTGCCTTGTTATTGGGTTCATTCCCACAGCCCATAAATACAAACACACTTTTGATATCATATACCCTTTTTTCTTTGGGGGTTTTCAAGTTATGAGTGACATCTGACCAAATCCACTTAAAAATTGTTTACCATCCATTTTCATTTGTAATGTAGTTTTTATTGTCTGCTTTACTAATAAAAACGTGGAATCCTTCTCTCATTTTAGTATAATGTTGTTTTTGTTATTTTACATTTTCATTTTTGTCTTTTAGATTGTCATAGAATATTAATTTATTTTCATTTATATATTTGTGTTATTTTGATTTCATATATGATCTTGTGATGTTTTTGACAGAATTGTGGATGCTCTATAATATGGGTGCTCCTTATTCCTAGCATCTAGACATTGCACAAATAATAACTAATATATAGCCAATAGGCTTGCGTAAATGATCTGATCGCAAACTACGCCGACCCAACCAGGCCATAATATATAAAGCCAAATAGACACATTGAGAAAAGTATATTGCCTTATTGCGTCTCGTAAACGACCGGAACACACACTGGTCCAGCCCAACCAGGCCTGTGGACTTGGAATATAACACATCCGAACCACAGGCTGAGCCGAGGCCGAGCTCAGGTTGTCCGACCCAATTACACCACTAACTATCCCTCATCACTTGCCCTTTCTTACCACATCCTCTCGTGTTTGCACTTTTTAATGTAACATTCCCAAAATCATGTAAAAAATTTCATTGGAAACTCTGTATACCAACATCCTCTCCATTATTACTTTCTTCAACCGGATATTCAGGCCAAGCATTCTTTAGTGGGCAGTAACTTTTTCAATCTTTTTTAACATTATTATCCAAAAGGAGTAATAGAGGATGAGGAGTAGGAAACCCCATGTTGTCTGTCTCTATTGTGTCTGATTTAGTGTACCAATAAGTTGGAAACCCCATGATCCCCACCATGTACTTTTGCCCTTATTGTTCCCTCCTTGTTTTCTTTGGTTCTTTTCTTTTTCATGAATTGGACTCTGTCAGAGTTAGTAATTCTTTCATCTTGTGACCTAATTTACCAATTCTAGTATTATCCCATTGTAATGCTTTTTGCTTTTTCTGTTATCTTGTAAACCTAGTTGTCACTACCAAACTTATGTAAAGAATCATATGAAGCTATCTAGGATATTTAGACCAATAGATTTGAAATTTTTGTGAATAATGTGACACATAAATCCAACAGACGAAGTCGAAATATGGTAGGAAGTTAACTTAACATCATACTCTTTTCTAGAAAAATATGATTAATCTAAAACAATTCATTTAAATAACGCAAGTGCAACAAACACATCACAAATTCGACGTCAAGCTTGAGTTTTTGTTTGATCATTGAAGTTTTGTTCAGTGGTTAGCACTAGGGCTCTCAATAAATTAAGACGAAACATCACCCGGAAAAGAAAAATTAAGTCAATCGTGTGCATATGGGCTAGTATGTTCCTAGAGGAGGAGGATATCCAGACTCTATCAACTTATAAAGGTCCGGCTTCGAATGACCAAGGTCGACCCTGAAGTGGCATGCGAAATTGGGGCCTCGTGCGTAAAACATAAAGTATATTTATTTGAATATAGTATAATTCTTTTGTTAAATTTATAAATAGATTATTTCCCAAATGGCCCCCAACTTTGTGACCCGCTTCCTGCCTAGCCCCCTACTTTGTCAAAAATACCCAGATGGCTCCCTTTTTGAGATTCATTTATAACACCGTTAACCAGTCATCATTTCTCTCTCCTCCATCTCATAACCTCTCTCTGCCACCTCATCTTCTCGCCACTTCATCATCTTTTCCGGCTAAGGTCGCCGACCGGCCAATTTACCGGTCGGCGATCTTCAAGGTCTGTCTGACCTCCGGCGAAGGGAAACCCCCTTCCCCGGAGTTTAGAGAGAGAGGGGAGAGATGAAATAAAAAAAAATTAGAGAGAGAGAAAGGAGAGATAATATTTTTTTTTAATCTTTGATAGTCGCCAGTCGGAAAATTGGCCGGTCGGCGACCTTCGCCGGAGAAGATGAGGTGGAGAGAGGTTTTGAGATGGAGGAGAGAGAAATGATGACTGGTTAACGGTGCTTTAACGGAATCTCAAAAAGGGGGTCATCTGGTTATTTTTGACAAAACAGGGGGCTAGGCAGGAAGCTGGTCACAAAGTTGGGGGCCATTTGAAAAATAACCTTATAAATAGAGGGCTCTAATCGAGAGGGAAAGACAACCCCCGTTTTCATCTAAGTTTTAGGATTAGAAAATTTTCCACTTTAGGAGTTAGCTATGCTCAAACATTATAATGTCTAGATCTTTCTTTAGTTTAACAAAATAAAAGAATCATAATTTACTTATAAACTAAGTAAAAGATTTGCAACTGTGCACTATTAGTTCATGTTAATTAAATATATATCATTTGCAAATTAAATACAAAAAATATCACAAAGTTTAAAATGGTAGTTAACGCTCCTTGATATAAGTTCACTAAATGAAATAGGCCCGCGCTTAAAGGGAAAGCTAAATAGTTTCCGGGGTGTGAAATTTTAAAAGGAATGTGCGAAATTTTGAAAAGTTTCCGGGGAAACATATTTTATGGGGAATATAGTTCAAAATAAAAAACCCTCCACCTCACCTCCCTCCACCTCACCTCTCTCTCTCCACCTCACCTCTCTCTCTCCACCTCACCTCTCTCTCTCCACCTCACCTCTCTCTCTCTTCTCCGACTAGGTCGCCGGCTGGAAGATTTTTCGGCCAGCGACCATGAAAAAGAAAAAAAAAAATTCCACTCTCTCTCTCTAGAAATTCTGGCGAAGGGAAACGGGTTTCCCTTCGCCGGAGTTCCGGTTTGTTGAAGAACAGACCGGAACTGGTCTGTTCTTCAACAGACCAGATCTGGCATGTTAAAGAACAGACCGGAAATCCGACGAAGGGAAACCCCTTCGCCGGAGTTTCTAGAGAGAGAGAGTGAGTGAAAATTTTTTTTTTTCATGGTCGCCGGCCGAAAAATTTTCCGACTGTTTACCTAGTCGGAGAAGAGAGAGAGAAGATGAGGTGGAGAGAGAGAGAGAGAGTGAGGTGAGGTAGAGGGTTTTTTATTTTTATTTCTCTCTAACAACTTCCAAATTAAAATTGTCAAACAAAATTGACTAATTTTTTACTCAGTCTTCACACCTCGAAAACTATTTTGCTTTTTCCAAAGCGCTGGCCAATGAAATATGTTTAAAATAAATAAATTTATATGATATAAATAAAATTTCGGAGAAGAACTAGCAAAAATGTTATCTTCATAAAAAGCTAATAAAATGATGTGAACTTGGACATGTTGGCAACAAAAGAAAAGGTACAGACGGGGTACTTGAGCAAGGTTAGTTTGGGCATATGCCGACCATCAAATCACTTCGTTGTTCTCATTACCTAAGATTTGTGGATCTAAAAACTATATTAATTGCACTTTTGGGCCCTGGAACAACTTTGGGCGGCAAGAGGCTACTTTAGTCGTTTTTTACCAGGGGCAGACTTGCAAATGGCAATAGTTATTTATTCATTAAGTAGATGGCGTAACCAAACAACTTGATTTGCATTTGATATGCAATTATATATTCACCTTCTGCAACTAAGAGTGCTACTATCTATGATAACTAATATTGGTCATTAGTTGACCAAGTTAATAACACAAGAAAAGGTCAAGAATCCAACAGATCAGACCATGTCAAGCCACTAAGGAGGTGAATCCGAAAGAACTTTGCAAGTCAAGTCCAAAACTAGGTGGTCAACACGATTGTCCTAGACGCCTAAGTGTTGTTTTGACTTTAAATATATTCAGGTTTGACCTAGATTTTGGAGAAATGAAGGAGGTATGCGGAAGTAGAGATGATACCTTAATCCCGAAACATTGGAGGTACAAGCGTGCCAAACACTTTCCCAACCTAGACCCGCATCGAACCCAAGATACGAGACAGAAAATATCTCAAGAATCTAAGTGACTTGGCACACAAGAGTTCCTCGAGAGGAAACTTTTCCTACGAAGTCTACAAGATTGCAGTACGATCTATTGAAAAAGGAATATCCGCAAACAAGGAAACTAATCTCACCACAACTATCAAATAGTAGTTTCGTTATAAGCCAGTGGATCTTCTCCTCCTCATCTGAGCCACTCATCACAGTCGGCTAAACGAGCCTATATAAACCAACATCTCTCTAAACTAGGCAAATAATCAATCGAAGGTTCAAACTCTAACTTCGGGATTTTAATTCAATTCTTTAACTGCAAGAACCCTATACTGACTTAAGCGCCAGTGAGGTTTTCGAACCCCTTTAAGGGTTTGCCCCACAAATACAAAAGGTAGTTCGAAGTTCAGAGGCATTTCTTTTTCCTGAATGATATCCTAAAGCCATTTTTAGACATCATCAGTTACCATCCCAACATTGCCTTAATTTAGTTGGAGTTTAAAAGTGTGTTACAACTTTGTCAACAAAAAAAAAGTTCGTTACAACTATTCATTTCAAAATGTTTTAGGATATCAGCAACATATTTTTTATATGATACAAAAATTTCTTCCCTTATTTGCAAAACTTCAAAACCTAAATTGTAAGACATAACCCAAAATATTTCATTTCAAATTTGTTAGTCATTGTCTCCTTGAGTTCTACAAATATTTGCATCTCCCTGTGAAATCAATAAGTCTAGGGAGGCCGTCAATTGGGACTCCCTAGGAACCGTCCAACCATATTGGACAAAAAGACAAAGATGAATTCAGTTTCTCTCTCTAGAACTTTTTTTTGTCTTTTTGTCCAATATGGTTGGACAGATCCGTAGGGAGTCCCATTTGACGGGCTCCCTAGACTTATTGCTGTGAAATTATCAGCATACTAACATACAATAAAAATATTTTCATGAGAATTAAATATTTGATATATACAGTAGGTTCGTAGGGACATTTTTCAAAGCTAAAAGAAGTATCAATACGAGTGTACCATATCCTTGGCTTTTGTTTTAATCCATAAAGAGTCTTTTCATTAATACCTTGCTTCCGAACCTCTTTTCACATAACAAGTAGGTTGATCAATGTAGACTTTTTCCTCAAGTATACAAATCAGAACTTTTTACATCCATTAAATGTAAAAGTTTCAATCTGTCCACCTAACAATCGGATGATGTAAGAAAGTGCCTTTTTCAAAAATCGTCCTTCAACCTTCGAGTTACTATTCCTCTGCCTTGCCAATGAGGAGATAAGGGGGTGTACCTTCAAAGATACTTCGATGCTCGAGTTAATTCAGTGTTGTAGGTTCAAAGTCAAAATAATCGAAGCGTAAGGACCCTATCTCTTTTCAGGACAAACATGTGTCATTTATATAGGCTTGAATGGAGGTGGTAAACCACTGGCTTAGAAGAGGTCATGTGGCATGCTCGTTAATAGAATCTTTTGATCATAAAGGATGCGATCGTATCATGATAAGGCAAGTTGATCTTTGACATTTTCACCTTTCCCTTCGCATTTAATTTTCAGATACTGAGTTGTAGTTTGATTAGTTACCTCTACTTGCTCATTGGCTTGGGGATGACCTATGCTAGAAAATATTGCTTTTACCTGGAACTCTCCCGTAAAGTTTTGTACCTCGTGGTTATCGAATTAGGTTCTGGTCCATCACCAGAATTCCCGAAACTCTGAATCTGCAGAAGATGTTCTACCAAATGAAAGATAGGAGCAAGGAATGAAATTTTGCTAAGTTTCACCAAAATTCGCGAAATATTTCCTAAATTTAGATTATTTTAGCAAAATCAAACTTACAGTTATTTCCTGCACCATTAGGGAAATTTTGATCGAAACTATTGGAAATTTCGACCGACATAATGGAAGTATAGCAAAAAAATCTGGATAAATTAAAACTAAAAACACATCTCTTCCTTCTTCTTTCTCATCTTTGTTTTCTTCTTCATTTCTCACATATATCTCTTGATTTCTATGTTATGCTTATAATATTTTAATCTATTTGTATGATTTACCCCTGACTTAACTGCCTATATTAATATTATCCTAGTAGCACCCCTGATATAACTATGTAATTAACAATGCCTTCTCGAGCTAATAGAGTTTGTTAACTATTAACTATGAGTAGTAAGAATTTTATCTTTTGGATGTTATTGTCAAAAAGTTATTTAACTTACCGACGAACATAACGGTGTAATTGTTAATAATCCCTCAAACTAATAGATAATGCTAATATGTTATATACATCAGTTTTATGCTTCATTGTGGTTTAATATTCTGGTTTTATACAGTTCCATTACATTTATATAATTTCCATTGATTTGTAAATTTTCATGGATTTGTAAATTTCCATGGATTTGTAAATTTCCACACTAACCCAAATATTTATACGTACGAAATATTTGAATTCCGTGACTTACCTAAATTTTCAACGAAACCAAAATTTTATTCTAGGGATAGGATGTATTTTGCCTATGTGTTCTGCAGAGCTATTACTTCCACCCTTTTGGTTAAGTAGTCTCCCAACTAGCAAAGATAATTCCTCTCCTAGGGTCTTCATTAAAGGTCCCACAAGATCTATCCCCCACTAGGCGAAAGGGCATATGCTCAAATCGATGTCAGTGCATTGACATGTCATTTAGGCATGTTCAAATGTACCAAACAAAGTGCGTAGTACTTCACAAATTCGTTAGATTATCTTGGACCATTAATATCCTGCCATATCTAGTTTTTTGCCTAACACTCTGACCCAACGTGGTTTCCACAGGAACCTTCATGTATTTCTTTCATAATGTAATCATACTTGTTCTCAGCCTGACATCTTTGTAGATGCATAGGATCTTCGATAGAGTACGTCATCAATCAGGGTACAAAAGTCAATCTTCCTCAGTAGTTTGCGAGTTCCGTGGGCGTCACTTGGCTCACGAATTTTCAGGTATTTAATGAAGGGAGTTAACCATCCATTCTTTATCTTTAAGTGTGTATAGAGCACCTCATCTGCTTTCTCGATGTTTCTTTGAGACAATGATCTAAATGACACTCTCGTTAGGGTTGCTTGGTTTTCCACCATTTTTGGACAAACCATCTGCTACCACATTTTATGTTTGAGGTATTCAGCTGATCGTTAATTTATTAAATGTGGGATAAGAGCTCTTACTATTCTAAGTATTTTATGAAGTTGACTAGTTTGGCATTGTGGTGCTCCAAATTTTGATTCACTACAAGTTAGGAATCACTGAAGACTTGGACCTCTGTCATTTCCATTCGTAGGGCCAACTGGTGCCCTGCTATGAGATCTTAGTACTTGGGTTCATTGTTTGTAATGATGAACACAAATTGCAGAGTCTAGTATAAATGGTATTCTTTAGGGGATAACATCAAGGCTCCAACTTCCTAGGAAGTTAGCTCGAAGCACTGTCTACGTACAAATTCATTCAATCCCGAGGCCTTCTGTCGTGTTGACCGCATACTCTGAGATGAAGTATGTTAAGGCTTTTTATTTGATGCCTCCTCTCTGTACGAACTCAATATCCAACTATCAAAATCAACTAACCGTTTGAGTAGTCTTCCCGCTATGTGTAGCTTTCGTAGCACATTTTTCGAGGGTTAATCTGTATGTGCATGATTGGAATACGGTCTCAGCTTTCTTATCAAAATTAGTGCATAGATAAGATTTTCGAGCATGGCTTGAGCTCTATCCCAGAAAGCACTTCGCTCACGAAGTAAACGGGGTACATTAATCCCTCAAGCCACTTGATCAAGACCGAGGAGACGACATCCATGGAGGCAGATAGGTATAGTATCAGAATATCTGTTTAAGATGGACTCAACAGTAGTGGCAGAGCCATTAAGTTTGTTTTCAAATTTTATAAGGCATATTTCGCTTCTTCTATCCATTCGAATATCTGAATCTTTCTCAGGATCTTAAAGAATGGAACTACTTTATTTCCCATTTTACTCAAGAATCAGGACAAAGAGGCGAGTCTGCAGGTAAGTCTCTATACTTTTCTCTTTGTTGTGGGGCACATCTATTGGGGTTTAGCTTCATGTTATATGTTTGGAGTCTATCGAACGCCATTTGTCCGGTTCGGGATAGGGTATGCCAAAATCATGTTTTTGACAATCTTCTCGCCCATGTAGCGTTCCACCATTTTCTAATCTTTTCTTGCAAAATCTCATTTAACTAGCCTCTGATTGGTTGGTTCGGCATTCTTCAAGTCAAACGGCATCTGCTGCAATATTGTCCCCTGTTCATTCTGAAAGTTGTGTGCCCATGTCTGCGATGTCTATGAAGCTCAGTAGAGCACGTCTAGACGTCAAACCTACTAGTTGATCTATCGAAGGTAGAGGAAACTATCTTTAGAGAAAGCTCTTTTGAGGTCGGTGTAGCCCACCCACACATTCTCCAGGTATCATTCTTCTTTGGAACCAACACTATATTGGCCAACCAATCGAGGTAGAAGGTCTCTTTAGTCACTCTTGTGGCCATAAGCTTCCCTACATGTTCAGCGATCTCTACATGTTTTTTTGGGGCAAAATTTTACTTCTTCTGTTTGACTGCTAATGCTTTGGCTTCAGATTTAATCTATAGGAATCACAAAAGAGTTTATGTCTGGTACCTCCTCATGAACTCTGTCATCTCTTACTTCTCTATTTTTGTCAGTATTTCCAACATAAGTGACCTTTGCTTTTGAGCTCGCGATCTTTACTGACAGCGTCATGTCTTCTGAGACGGCTCCCTCTATTGCCTGTTATGCTTTGACTTCCACTAGCTCTGCATTAGGTTTACCTATTTCTTCATCTATAACAAGGAAACCTGTTTCATCCACTGTCATCATCTTCTTGCGTTTACAGGGAGTGAGGCTTCAATATCAAGCTCTACTATTACCTTTGTCGACCACTTTGCGCTTGTGAATCTTTTTGTAACCTCCGATACTTAAGTCGGCATATTGAC
Source organism: Eschscholzia californica (assembly GCF_041429995.1). Lineage (NCBI taxonomy): Eukaryota > Viridiplantae > Streptophyta > Magnoliopsida > Ranunculales > Papaveraceae > Eschscholzia > Eschscholzia californica. Next base: position 18,142,432 of record NW_028238472.1, on the reverse strand, counting down.
ATCCCACCCATTTTTTCGTAGACAAGTTATTTCTTGATCTTCAAAAATAGTGATAGTGAGTTTGAATATTGTGAATGTTTGAAGATTCTTGGATTCGTGTACACATGTGTGGGGGTTGCTTCAGTGATTCCTCTTCCTCCAGCACCAAAGTGATTATCACCGAAAGTGGTTTCCCGGAAATCGTTCTTGAAAATTCGAGTTACTATTCATTTGTGTTGCCTATAAGGAGATGAGGTGGGGTTAGCTGAAAAGACACTCGGACGTTTAATTAAGTTCAATTTTGCAGGTTGAAAGTCAGAATAATCAAACTGCAGGGATTTGATCCCTTTCAAAGCAAACATGTGTCGTTTAGATAAGTTCGCTTGGCAGCAGTAAATCACCAGCTTAAAGGAGACCATGTGGCAAGGCCCTTAATAAAAGCTTTCTAATTGAAGTGGATACGTCTGTATATCGTGATGAAGCAAGTGGATATTCTGCATTATCTAGCTTCCCGTGTAACCGACATTTCCCTTGGATAGACCAGACCTCGAGTTGCCGAGCATATTTTCGCAGACCTCCCATGTTAGAGTCTAGGTTACAGAGCTTGACTCAAATCCATCATTACATTGATTATTTATATCTTTATAAAGCTCAAGAGGTCTAGGAACCTCGTGTCGACCTCCCATGTTTAGTCCAGGTCACACTCATGCATATTTAAGGATCCATAATATGTTAGTCCAGGTCAATTAGTTGAGTTATGTGATTGGTCAAGGCTAACTAATATTTGGCTTAACACCATCTCGTTTGTATTTAGTTTTAGTAACTGTTATGACAAAAAAGGTTTGCTATGACCGAAAACAAGTAATCTAAGAAAAGCAATAGGAAATAAAGAACAATCACACAAAATACAACAGATTTACATAGTTCAGTTGGTGAGACCTACTCCATGGCGACAACGACGCGATGATTTCCATTATGATAAGCAAACAAGTTACACAAGAGATTCGTGAGAATTAGACACAGATATCTCCTAGGGTTTAGTTTATATAGGCACTAAAACCCTAATCCCACCGCCTCTCTTTCTAAATCTGAAATACGCATGGGTACGCTAACACTAATAACCGACATAAGCCTAGCTCCGCATTCCAGCTCTGTCTCGAAGTCCAGCTCTGCCTCAAAGCCCTGCTTCGCGTACCAGCCCTGTCTTAGTAATCAAATCCGCTAACGGGTCCAAATTTCCGCACTGAGACCTTTGGTCTCGGCAGGCAATCACCATTGCCTAGTAAGGGGTTGGCGGGTTGAAACCAGATTAGATATCAAACCCATATTCAATACGCTTTCAACAGTAGTTCATTTCACCTGTATGGATTTCTTTATTGTAGAAAAAGAAATTTACTTCCCGTGTATGATGTTCATATTAAATGAACTTATCATCCATAGCTGAAATTCGTCCCTCAGTGTATTGCTTCTTCAAAAGTAATAGAGTCACAATCTACAAAATAAAAGAAACACTTGCAAGATCTTTATCTGAATCATCATTGATCGATGATGTCAAAATTTGTCCATCAGGTATCGTTCAAGATCTTGATGTTGCTACGTAGAATTTCGATCTGCTTCTCATGAACTGGGGGGCAAAACTTGTAAGGAGCTCGGAACCCCCTCTGGCGCTCGAGAAAGGTCAGATTGTCCTTACATTTAAAATATTGGATATTGAGGGATCCGAGTTTAGGAACTGGACCTTTGATTGATCGTTGAGCCTGAGACTTAGCTTGTGATCGTGGTGTGAGCATCATACCTTCTTCGAGGCCAGTTCATTATCTTTTATAGTCTTCAGTTTATAGACAGTCTTGCTGAGGTGGTTGAGATCCACCGTGTTGGATTGAAACTATTCTTTTGTAGTTGTGTGATATTAAGATTTCTCTTTGGGTTTATTCCGTATTTTTATATAAGCAAGTTCCCTTATTCAAGGATACTTAGTATTTAGGAGTGTTTCTCAATCTTATTTATCTTATCATGGAAATTTCCTCCCAACGGGACTCTTGTATCTCAAGTTTAATAAATATTTAAGATCCTCGCCGACTGAAATCTTATGTAGAATTCGAGATTAAGTCGGTAAAGCAACAGGCACACTACTACCACCTATGGGCCCCACTTATGCGGACCTCCTTTGTCTTCTTTGAAATCTTAAGGCGGATGTATTTGAGTCAGAGCAGGGCTTAGGCGCCTCGGATATTCGTACTGACTCCCCACTTTTGTGCTTGAGCACCAGATCTCTTTCGAACTGAACCTCCCTGTTGACTTTATACGGGTTGGCTCGTTGAATTTTTGGTCTTTTTGACTTATAGGTCGTAGTCAAGTGATGATCATTTTTTGGATCATCAATCATTATTTGTAGTTACAATATAGTCACTAGAAATACACGAGTTTTGGTCATTTTAACGTAGTAATTAGTCCCTTATTCTTGTTCTCAGGTTTGCAAACACCTCTATTAATCATGTAATTTTAAATTGGGAGATTTTATAGGGCCCCCTCATTTTTGTTAAAGGGCCTCCCCTCAGTGATAATTTAGCAAGTAAAATGGTTCATGGGGAGGTCTTTTAACAAAATTGGGGCGGCCTTATAAAACTTCCCTTTTAAATTTTCCCTCGGAAAGTTATCCCACCAATAAAATTCCAACGCAAACTAGGCCAATAAGACAACAAATGTATAATCTAATGAGCCATCGGTTTTGACCCCAAATTTGTGACTTACAGGTCGTTTTTGCCCCCAATTGTGTTTGGGCTTCTGATTTGGCCACAATTTTATTGGATTTTCCAATTCTACCTGTATGGCATCTGTGTGACTACAATACTTTTTTATTAATACACATCATTTTTGTTTTTCTCCTCCACCTCATCTTCTCCTTCTCCAATCAAGGACGTCGATAGAAGGTCATCAGCGGACCGACCCACTACTGATGACCTTGAAATATTTTTTATTTCTTATTATTCTACCCATTCTTTCTCCTTATTTGGGGAACAACACCTTCACTCCCAACACTTTTTCTCCCTCTCTCTCCCGGTCTCTCTATATTTCAATAGGGCTCTCTCTGGTTGTTGATTCCCCTTAGCAAGGGGAGATTCTTCTTCTTTTCCAATTAACCATTTCCACATGGAAAAACCAATAAATGTTTGTGTTTATAAGTACATAAACTATCAAGGCTTCCAATAACACGACTAAACAAATTACGCTAAGATAATCTAGTCAACAAAAGCGTACTTGATCTGGGAATCATTTTTGCCCATAACTAACCCCCAAATCTTTTAAATAATTATGTTACAATAAGATCCACTCTCAAAATTGAAGCGACAAGGGAACAAAGACAAGAAACCAAGTACAACAATGGCAAATAAAAAAAAAAAATCAGGTACTATTTTCAAACTCGTGGTAACCAAAAAATGGTTGAAGTTAATAGTGTCCCAATTTTCATTAATGAAGTTCAGCGCAGTTGTGCTGAAATCTCGGTATCTATTTGAAAGGGTTCCATTGCGATACCAAGTCACTGTTGTTTCTTCTTCATTTTTTGCATTTATGCGCAGGTTTTGACGTTTGACCCTCGTAAAGTAGACATAAGTAAGGTAAGTAGAAAGTTGCGTAAGGACAAAAGCAAATACAAATTGATAAAAGAAAACTAAAGAAACTCATCTTCTTCCAAAATGTCCAGTAATTAATTCTTCTTCTTGGATCTTTAGTATACATCCAGGCACAAAAGAAATTAACTTGCTTTACTACAAAAGTAGAGTAATCTAGGTAATTGGATGACGTGTTGAACACAAAAGAAAGGCTCTTCAAATTGACCGATATATAATTGCACATGTATGGTTTTAGAGTTTGTATTTGATTTATAAGATATCTTGCATGTGAGTAACAAATCCGTCCGGACTGATTTAGATATCACTCTAGATATCTAAATCATAATTGGATGGCTAGCGTACTAATAGGCTCCAAGTTAACACTCTAGATATCACAATCATAATTGAGATTCAAAAGTGCATCTTTCCCATGTATGGGACAAGACGAGATGGATTGGATTGATAGGTGATAGAAAAAAAGGACTTAAATTTTTAGTCTATGATCTAAAATATGGGTCTTAATAGCACTATAAGTGCATCTACTTCGCAATGTGGAGGTCTCAGATTTGTTTCCACGGAAGTTTTAATCCAAAAATATTGAACTTGGGTATAAATAAAATAATTTATGTGGTCTTTAGGCTATTTAATTCGTCAGCTTTTAGGCCATTTAATTTCGTCAGACTTTATGCCTGTAGTAATTCGGCAGTTATCGTGCTTATCACATTGTATCGATGTATCAATGCCTTTGTATGACCGTTATAGTCAATATTAAAAAAAAAACACTATAAGTTCAATGTTAACACAAAATCCTTAAAAAATTAAAATTGTGGGATTCACCAATTGCACTGTGCCGTTATCTTGTTGGGTAAAGCAAAACGTAAATAACCTTATGTCTTGTCATATTTTATTTCATGCAATTTAGTTTATGTTGTGCAAAAAAAAAAACTTGCTCCTACACATATGTGCATCTTCTAGACAAGCTAAGTGAAACGTTAGAAAAAAAAAAAACTAGGATTCAAACAACAAACTTATTACCTATTTTTCATAAAGTTTGGATTTAATTTAAACTTATTGTACTTTTTAGTTTGCACTTATTGCGCACCGACCCTTTTCTATAGGAGCTCATTTGAATTAAATTCAAAAGAATTCATTTTTTTATCTTTTAAATTCAGACAACAGTAGGGAAAAAAACGAAAGTATTTGTTAAGAAAAAAAGTATTTGTTAAGAAAAAAACGAAAGTATTTGTTAAGAAAAAAGAGAAGTCAACACGGGAGGACTTGACTTTTATACCTCGTCATTAGAAGAGCTTATTTGATTTTTTTTTTTTTTTTTGTTGAAAGATTATTTGAATTATTTCATAAAGATTAGATTTAATATTGAAGTGAAGTTTGGTGCATGTGGAGTGGAACTATAAAGTTTGGATGACATATGCAATATTAGTACTTTTTTCTTTGGAACAATAACTAAATACGTCTAGTTATCAATTTACAGTCTTTCTCTTACAATCTCGTAACACCTCTATCTTGACTCATAAATACCCATTAATATCAGTCTTGCATGTGGATTTTATTTCCTCTTTTGGTGATTAGCATTGCATCATTAGAGCACGAGCTTAGAGCTCATCAAATGGTGGTTTTTTTCATCCCTATCATGGTAACGGATGAACTTACCGTAGGTTCACACATCTCTTCGATACCAACTGAATATAACTTCAACCTTCGATCTCATCCTACCACCTTCTATTACTGCACCCAAAAATCTTTCAACTCCTGGAATCAAATTAGGTTTAGTTGGATCCATCGATTAACCTTGTGGCTCATGAGTTCATACCGATTATCCTATAAGAGATTTAGTATAAGTATTAACTTACCTTTCGACCCCGGTCGGCACTCTACTTTGTATATTAATCTCCATCTTCGTCGTGCAGTTTATGCTACCTATGTTCCAACTCACTTTTTGTTGAGTACATGTGTATTTGGTGGTCTTATAGATTTAACTCTGAATCCAAGTTCTGTAACATGTTCACTTCCACCCCTTTACGCAATTTTATTGCGATCTTTTGCCGGATTAGCAGGATATTCATAGTCGGGCTATGACGGCGATCCCATTTTCCAGGTATCTGAATTGTTTCTACATTGTAGAATTCGATCGGATATGGTCTCTGTATATGGAGAATACTGGCGGGATAACCCGGAATCATCCTATGATTCCATCTTGCAGACACCCTCGTTTCATCTGGAAATTTTGGGTGTGTGTTTAATCCATCTTAAGTGTTACAAGAAGTTAGATACGAGCTTCATCTTTGTAGATACCAGACCGACTCTCAAGATTAAATATAGTATCTTACTTAAGAAGAGTTGCCTGCCTTGCAAGCTACAGAATGAAGACTGTTCTACAAACCGAAGTTATACTATGCACCTCTTCAGTTCTGATATTTTGTTGTATTACTTTAATTATTGTATTTGTGTTTTTCTTCTTAGTATATTGTAATAGACTCTTTAATGTTAATGTAATCCTTTCAACAAAAAAAAAAAACTAAATACGTCAAAATACATGGGAAGGAAAAGATGAAGATCAATCCTTTCCACAATAACTAAACCCTAACCTTCTCCCTAAAAACTTTCTTCTTCAACCGTCTTCAGATCTATAAATTTTCTTCGGCGAAGGGTCCTCCCTTCGCCGGAACCATTATCAGTTTTTGTATAGCCTCCTTTTCCTCTCTCTCTATCTCTCTCTCTTTTAGTTTAAACTGTTCATGGTGGTGCGATGAGATCACGACTAGATCTGGAAGTGGGGGAGTGGATCAGATCTATTGTTTATCTCTGATTTTAGTCGTGGTGTTGGGTTTAGGTTGTATGGCGTGATCTGGTGGTATTTCGTGATGGTGGTGGGGGTTCAGTGGTGGTGTTTTGGTTGATGATGGTATGATGGTGGCAATGGAGAAGTGGTGGCGGCTGATTTTCTGTGGTGATGGTATGGTTGTGTTTTGTTATGGTTGTGTGGTGGTGGAGTGGTTCCTGTGGTGGTGGAGTGGTTCCTGTGGTGGTGGTTTGGGGGTGTTTAAGGGCGGTGGTTTTAGTGGTGGTGTGGAGGTTGTGTGGTGGTGGTAAAAAAAGGGTTGTGGTTATGGGTGGTGATGGTGTTGGTGGTGGTGGTGGTGGTGGTTTGGTGTGTTTTGTATGGTGGGTGTGGTGGCTGAATGACTTATCGCAGTGTCGACGGTTTTCTATGGTGGCGGCGGTTTTCTTGGTAATGGTGGCAGTTTTCCGGCGTAGGTGAAAGATTTTTCGATGACGAAGGCGGTTATCCGGTGACGGCGACAATTTTCCGGTGACAGCGGCGGTGGTTCTTTTCGTTTTTTTCTGTTATTTTGTCGACCTTTAGGGTCATTTCATCCATGATCTTTAGGGTCATTTCATCCGTGATCTTTAGGGTCATTTCATCCGTGATCTTTAGGATCCTTTCATTCTCGGCCTTTAGGGTCTTGTATTGTGTCGGTGTCTAGTCCCATTTCTTTTTCTTCATGAGGCACTTTGCATTTAAATGTATGTAAGTCTCATGAAGTTTTCAGAGGAGAGAAATAAGAATGTATTATCATCCATGTAAATTTTGTGATATTATCACTTATGAATCGAATTGGTTCCCTTGGTAAAAAAAAAAAAATACGTCAAAATAATATTAAAAATGAGTAGAAAAGCACAAAATATTTGATAATTATTATTCAGGTAAAAAAAACGTACAAAGTCTAAAATACATTTTTGTCATTTTGTGTAACTAATTTTTAATTTTTTTTTTGTTTAAACTTTAAATGTACATAGCTTTTTCTTGAGATGTCGGATTTCTATGACATTCATATATTTAGAAAAGGATTTATTTTATTACCTTTCTAACAAGATCCACATTGAATACCTTTTTTTATAAAAAAAAAATACAAACAAAACGATGTTTTTTTCGCAAACTGGGTTTGAAATAATTTTTGTGCAAACTAAGTTTGAATTTCTTCTGCAAACTGAATTTGCAATATTTCTTCTGCAAACTCAGTGGCAGTGTTAATTCCGCAAACTCAGTTTGCAATGTTACTTCCGCAAACTCAGCTGCAATGTTACTTCTGCAAACCCAGTTTGCAATATTTCTTCTGCAAACTGACTTTGCATTTGCAGAAATTTATATTTGCAAGTTGGAGCGCAGATTGCTTCAATTGTTAAGCTTTGTCTTTTCATCCCCTCTCTCTCTCTCTCTCTCTCCAGCCTTCTCTCTATGTTTCGGCAAACGGAACGAGGCCCTTCTCCAAAACTCGCGAAGGTCGTCTGGCATTGAGTCAAACAATTGATGAAAAGAACTATAATCCTCGGATTTCATATACCTATTGATCATTGCATGCCAAGAGGCTAGGTTCCATATGGCATCTCATCAAAAAGTTTACTAGTAATTTGGAGCATCCCACATTTTGAGTATCCAGAACAACAAGAACTAGTCAAATGACCTAATCAAACAATTTATTAAAAACAAAACCACATAACACTTGCATATTTTCTCAATGTATAGTACAAGACCAAAGATGAAGATAAAATCATCACAATCTAAGGGTTTTTGCTTTCAATTCTTAAACTTATAGAACCTCCATTCCTTTACACATAATCTAGTCATGGAAACAGATAAGATTAGCTCAGTCTTGCTAATTTCGGTTGTAATGGCTCTTGTGGTTGTAACACTAATGAGTCATTTTGCCAATGTTAGCACTCTCACTTCTTGGAGTGGACCACAAAGCGGTTTACAACATTGTGGATGTTTCAACAGTAACTACGATGGAAGAGTATATATATTTATTGAGTGTTAAGTTGGTTGATTCAATTTAATCATTGAACCAAATCGTCCATTTGTACATAGTAAGCACACCAAGAAAGAGAATCCTTATCAGACAATTCATCAAACAGTTTCTGGGCATGTTCAATTTTCCCACATTTCACATACTCGTTAATCAAAGAATTCCAAGAAACTAAACCCTTAATTCGAATTCGTTCCATGGATTTTTTTCCCTTTTTCAAGTGCAAATAATCTACCAAAACCTTTGATAACAAATTACACTTCCAATCTCAAAAAAAGAAAAAGCAAATTACACCTATCAAAAATGAATCAATAGATGTAGTTTTATAGAGAGAGAATGAGAACCTTTGGGATTGAACATAAACACCTGAATTCAAAACAAATTACACTTTCAATCTCCAAAAAAGAAAAACAAATTACACTTATCAAAAATGAATCTCAGTAGATGTAATTTTAGAGAGGGGGAATGGGAACTTTTGAGATTGACGATGAAGACGAGATCACCTTTACTACGATTAAAGTCAGTTGTATAAGTGATACGATCTGAGTAGAAAGCCATGAAATAGTCTGCTCGTGTAAACTAGGGTTTGGCTAGTTCACAATGAATTCTGATACACCATTATTACTACTAGTATTTATTATGAACTAGTAGTACTACTACGTACCCTCACCGTTTTTTAGGAGAAGATTTCAAAGAGGAGGAATCAAAAAAGAAATATCGAAGAAGAAGAAGAATGCAAACCCTTGAAAAATAAGAAAAAATCTGGATTTTTAAGAGAGAAAGAGGATTTTGATGTGTAAGGGTATTTTGGGAACCAAGAAAATATAAAATGACCTGATTGTTAATTTCTCATATTATTTTAATATTTTTGTATCACTTCTCATGATATTTTGGACAACTTTTAGTCAATTGAAAAAGGTAGTTGTTTTTTTTAGTTGTTATGAATAATTTATTGACTCAAACAACCATTTCCTATTTTTCTTTTGTTGCAAGGCAATTTTAGTACATGCCAACTAGGTTGAGTATGTAGAACAGGTCAAAAAGGGAAGGTTCATTTTATGCATATTGTACCTAGAGGGGGGGGGAGGGATTAGGTCAAATTCCCTCTCCAATTTTTTTTTTTAGGGTCTGTATGATACATGAGAAAACTATGTAAGAAAATCAGTTTTCTACCGTTTGGTTAAGCCTAAATAGTGGAAAATTGGATTTCTTGTGGGAAAACAAAGTCAGGAAAAGGTCTGATTTATTTTACCACAAAAAAGTGAGAAAGTGGTTTTCCCACCCTCTATCTCTTCCTTCCGTTGCTTCATCCGTCTCTCTCTTTCTCACTATTCATCTTCATCTTAACTAAAATTTCTTTTCTTTAAGTTCAACTCATCAACAAAAAAATAAAATAAAAAATAAAGAGTTTATTTTGTTCATCTCCAAGAAGATTTCTTGCTCTTAATGCTTTATTTCTTCATCACTATCTCTTCCTGTCTCTTTATAGTTTCGTGAGAGAGGACAATAAGGACTTAATTGCATCCCCAATTGGAGTTTATAGCATTAACAACAACTTGTTTCATGAAGCCAATTGTGTAAAGCATCAACAACAAGTTTAAAGCATCGACAACAATATAAAAACTCCCCATTGATTCTTGTAAATTGATTTGGTTGAAACGAAAATCGATTTTATGCATGCACACCTAATTGCAGGAAGGACTACGGAGAGAAGTTGATGGTGGTCGGATTTAGTTAGGTTGAAGCCAAAACCTATGTGATACATGAAGGATTAGGGGTGGGAATTCTGCATGTGGACCCGAACCCGTCCACGAGCACCCGAGCCCATTACCGAACATGGGCACCCGAGGCCCGTCTCGGGTGAAACCCACTCGGCTCGTTAGTTTTTAGAGGGCGAGATCGGATTCCAACCTCTGCCCGACCTCCCGCCCGTACCCGAACCCAATAGTATTACCCGAGTAGCCTGATATATTTAGGTGGGAGTTGGGTTTGCTGACCACCATCCTAATTCGCAAATCTGACCCACATTACTTTCATTATAATCTATGTGGGCCCACGTATGCAGGATTTGTGGCTCAAGTTGAAAGTTAGGCAAGTGTTTTTTATATAACTAAACCCCTAGATACTTTTGCCATGATCTGGCAATGTGGGACTAAAGCATTTCAAGTGAAAAAATTTCAAATGCTCCTAAGAATAGTCCCACACTGCTCCTTCGTAGTTGAGAAGTTAGTTTCCCCTGCCCATTACATTGTGTGCTGCTTGATGTACACAATGCACAACGAACTTCAGACTTTTTGCTACCTTACAAATTAGGGTTGCCCGAAGCTCGACAACCTGAAACCCGATTTGCCCGGCTAATTAAACGGGCATGGGTAGGGTGGGAATCAGGCGGGTTCAGTCGTGCTTGGACTCTTTCTTTCGCGGGCACGACGGATTGGGCTCGAGGGTTAAATGTCCGATCGGGCTATCGGGCCGGACAAATATGAGTATCTTTGTGCCGCGACCCGATTCTACCCGAGAGCCCGATCGGGCTTTAACGGGCTCAAGCAGACGAGTCGTGGACTTTTTGAAAAAAATAATAATAAAAAACCTAATTAAAAATATCAATAAATTAATCTGAATTTCATCCATCATTTACACTATCAATATAAAAAAAATTACATGGAATTTGATTTATATGATTCATCATCATCCATCATTTACACAATAAAGTATCAACATCAAAAAAGAAAAAACAAATTACATCATTTAACATAAAAAAAATAAAAAACAATATAAAAATTAGATCCTAAAGATTAGATATAGAGATATAAAGCTTCGGTTAAGAGCTATAAAGCTTCGGTTAGAAAATCACTAACCATTTTGATTATCAGAGAAGTCGAGAAGGGGCATTCTTTACAAATATTAGGGTCGAAAGAATGGAAGATGGCGAGTGGTCTGGTTTAGGAGTTTGGTAACTCTAATCCTCACTGTCTTAGGGTTTATAGAGGTCTAAAGAAAGGAAGATGGTGAGTGGTCTGGTTACTAAAGAACAGAAGATGGGTTTTGGAGTGGAGGACGATGGACGGTGGAGGCTGGAGGCAGTAGGGTTCTAAATAATGGAAGATGGGTTTTGGGGTTAATTTATAGAGAAGATATTTTGATCCAAGGCTGGTGATGCTCAGCCATTGGATCATATAATCTGGCTAATGGGTTTAGAGTTAATTAGACGGGCGGACGAGTTACGATCTTATCGGGCAGGCGGATCGGGTAGGTAATCGGGCGGGCGGTAGTGGTCGTATAATGGGCAGGCGTAGCGGGACTCGGGCGCCGGGTCGTCTCAGATCGGTTAGTTAGGGTTGGGATTTGGATTTCTGGACCGTTTTCCCGGCTTTAGTCATGGGTAGGCTCTATGCATTGGAATTTTGAAACTTACCCGCCCTATTCACCCGGCTACCATATTAGCTATCGAGGACGTATGCCCGACCCGCCCGAGCCCGAAGGAAGATTACCCGTGGCCGCCCATACCCGCCCGACTCCCACCCTAGGGAGGAGTATAGAGAGAAGTTAATGTTGGTAAAGCTAAAATCAATTTGAATCACGATTTCCTTCTACCATGACACTCGGTGAAATTGAGTGGTTAAAGTCCTTTCGGACACCGACCTTAAATCTATAATCTTCTAAAGGCGTGTGGTATTATTGCAACTGTCGCCCCTTTATAGGTAGAAAAAGGGTGCCTAAGAAATGTAGTCTGGTGTCTTCAGACCCTTATGTTTTCTCATGTCATTACAAACACCAAAAAATAAAGACAAACTAATGTGAAAATTTTAGTTTTCTTTCCCATAAAAAAAAGAATTTCCCACAAAAAAAAAGAAATAAAAAACTTCATCTATTTTTCTATAGTCAAAACTTCTTATGACGTTTTGGTAAATATCGTCGAAGAGTTATTTTCTGTTTTCAACCATCTCCCGTTAGGTTATTCTTGTTCTCCATTTTGTTTCTTTAGAATGAATCTTTGTAACCTTTTTTGCTCTAACTGATTTCTTTCTCTTTAATTGATCCCTTTATATCAAACTGGTCCATTTCTCTCTATGAAATTAAACTAACATCTCTTACAACTTTATTTACAGAAATTAAAATAGAATTCCGTAATCAAGTAAGTAACAGGATTTTACATTAAAAGATGCAACTGTGACCTCAGAATCCTAAGATACCAAAAAGAGGGATAAAGGAAAATCAAACACCAAGTTTAATCAGCAAGATGATTAAAATTTTTTTATCCAAGAGGAATTTTTCTAGGTTGTTTCAAACTTTAATTGATGAAATTGAAAGCGAGAGAGATAAAATTTCTAGCGAGAGAAAGTGCTAATGTTTAGGGTGAAATGATCTAATAGATTAATAGTTTTTTACTTTCTTATTCCAAATCTAGTACAGATAGACTGTAATGCCATAAGTCCAGTTTCCCCATCGACTGCCATGAAAACCAAGACATAGAGCCCTACGCTACAGAATCACAAAACTATAAATATGAAAGTCAATAAGAAATATGAAATAAAACTAACGATGAATAAAAATCATAATCTTTGGAGTATCCGGTTACATCAATTGATAAACAAAACTGAATCATAATACTAGTTTTTAGGGGGAAAAAACTCTAAATAACAACCTATCTAAAAAACAAAGCCTACGAACGAAATTCCGAGCTAACGCACTACGATCAAGCAGGTGACCGTTTCTAGTCTCTGTCACCTGAAAAATAGTACTCCCTCAGTCCCAAATTGATATGACCTAATTTCTATTTTGGGTTGTCCCATTTTAGTGTCATATTTCTAAAAATAAAGAAAGTAACTTTTCGCTCTTTCCAATAATACCCATTACTATATATTTAATGACAACTTTATTTAAAAGTAAGTTCAACTTTTTCATTGTAAATTAAAAAAGTTAATGAGGGTACAATTGGAAAAACCATTATATTTTTGAAAGTCAAACTCTAATTAATGGTGTTCTCTTAAAAAGTTGGGTTTTCAAAATAGGTCATTCATTTTGGGACTGAGGGAGTAGGTCGGGTCGAAACCCAGCTAGTAGGTTTCCAATCGCCTAAGGTCCCAATAGACCCAACCAATAACAAAACAAAGAATCGACTCGAAGATGACATAACTTAGTCAAATCATATCAACACATTTTCACCCAAAACACCAAATTCAACTTGTGATGCGGTTAAAGTGATTCATGCAATTCGATTTCTGTTTTTATGGGTTATACCTAATTTTAAGATCTACTCGATAGCCCCACCTGGCATCTGTGTTTTCATCGATTTGATCCTCACCAATAAACCATGTGACCCCTTGATCATCGGACATCATATATGAACAGGAAACGAGCAAACTCTAGTTGGTAAATTACTTCTCAAACTAGAAGTATGTGGTCCACAAGAATGAACTTGTTTTTTGCATCGATCACCTTGTCGAACCAACCACCGATTAGTAATGCATTACATCTGTCATTCCATATGAAAACTAAAGTCCATGGTCCAATGGGTTGTCCATTCTCACATCAACAAACCCGTGTCTTAGTTCAGTCCATTATCGGAGCTCAAGATCATGGTACATTAGGTTGTTTAGTATCTCATCAACAACTCATATTTGCATCGATCCACTCTCGAGCCAACCATTCTTTGTTCAGACTCAACTTTTCTTTCTTGGGTTAATGACCCAAAGCAACATAATACATGGCATACATTCAAGACATTGTTTCTATAATTGATAAACATGTCATCTCATACATTCAAACGATTCCGAGTAAATACATATAAGTCAGAATAACATTATATATTGCTATGGAGAATTTACATTCATATGTATTAGTGTATCAGTACCCATTCTACATAAATCATAGGGTTACTATATTGTTGTTTCAAATCGTTCATAATTAATCATATCATATGTTTATCATAACATAAACTGAGTCTAAATTGATGATAACCTAGACAACATTGGAAATGGGAAGCTATTTGTTGTTTCAACTATTCATAACTAGGTCTTAAATTTAATGAGACTATAAAAATCCGAGGGAAGAAGAAACTCTCTTGATTTGTAGCACAAAGAAGAAGAAATAAAGCCCTTAGCAAATCTCTTTGATGCTTCTTTTTATTCCCCACTTTCTCTCTAGATTTCTCAGACTCAAACTCTACGATGCAACAAGGGAAAGAGAAAAAAGAAAACAATAAGGTAGGGTTTGATTATTAAAATGTTTTATTTTTGCACCCCAAAGTGGGGGCATTACATAGATTAGGCGGGTTTCATCTTTAGTTACAATTTTAAGATGAACATAGGGTGTTTAAAAAACGACTCACTCAAAAAACAAGTCCTTTATTGCTTCTTAGGTTTGCAATTGGTTGCAGTGGGTTTCCATTTATGTGTAATGAGAATGTAACTCTGATTAACAATTTGGGTTTCCAACTGGTTGCAGTGGCTTTGCATTTATTAGTAATGAGAAGATAACTCTGATTAACGGTTTGTTGGGTTTGCAATTGGTTGCAGTGGGATGTATGCAATGAGATGCAATTGGTTTGCAGTAGGTATGCAATTGGTTTTTGGTGGGTTCCCAACGGTTTGCAATTGGTTTCAGTAGTTTGCATTACATCGGAGGCATAGTAGGCAGTTTTGTAAAATGTGTATGTTGCATTTTTGTCGTGGGTTTGTAATGGCTTGTAGTAGGTTCACAATTGGTGTAGTGGGTTGCATTGCATCAAGGGTATAATCGTGAATTTTGAAAAATATGTATGTGACTTTGGGTTTGCAACGGTTTGCAGTAAGTTTGCAATTGGTTCCATTGGGTGTGCAATGGTTTGGTTTTGCGTTGGGCTTGAAAAACATTTTAGAGTTAAATTTTTATAAGTATTTGGATTTTTGACAAACTTGAATTTTTAAAATTTAATGTTTAAAAGTATTTAGGTTTTCAACCAGAGAAAACTTTAGTTGTCAAAATTTCTTAATGTGCTTATTCTTATGTAGTTCAAAAGTTGTCTATTTTGTAAGAAATTATACAATTTTGGATTTTTGGCTTACACTATCCTTATAAGGTATGAAATAAATTAAAGTAAAACACGATTTTGTGATTTTTGACTCCCATAGTGATGATATACTATCAATGTCTTGTACCAAGTATTTATGAGTGAATATGAGTTTCATCAAACATGAACAATTTTTTGTGTCAATTTGTGGTAAAAGCAAAAAATTGACCAAAAAACACCTTCTCTACCTCTTCAGGGTTATTTTGTATATCGGTTACATATATGTTTAGGTGATACGAACGCGTCACACTCTTTAACATTTTTTGTAGTATAAGTGATAAATTAACTAAAATTTTAATTTAACTCAGTTATCTTTGACATAGTTAAAATCAAAATAACTCCGTTAAAATTAACTTGACTCCGTTATAACTAACTGAATATTGTTCCCTATATTAACGTCACTAGTTGAATATTTCATATTTTTGGATGCCCTCTTCAATCAAATTGTCATAAATTTATTCTCAACATTCGCAAATGCTTTCTTCAATATTTTATTCTCAATTTTTCAAAATTAATTTCTTCAACTTAGAGCATCTCTAGTGCAAAGCTCAAAAAAATCTCAATTAGTCCTATTTGTCAAGTTCCAATTCAAATTCTCATTCCTAGGTGGCAAAATAGAGATCTTGAATTTTTGTTTGTCTCCAATGCAAAACTCTGAACTTGTTTTCTTACTTATGTGGGATGTGGCATTGTTATTTTTGTAAAGTAATAATTAGTTATTATGGAAATATGTGAAGACTTGATTTCTATTGATCTAAATTCAAATATTGATGAGTTAGACAATTAGAGATATCTCAAGAGCACCCTCTAGAAATATAGTGTCTTCTTGAGATATCTCTATTCCACCCTCGACACATCATCTTTGATATCTTAGTTGAGTTTTACATTTGAGAAGATTTTTAAAGAAATGTTTCAAAAAAAAAAGATTTTTAAAGAAATATTCCAAAAATCCTACGTGACACTCCGAATTTCTAAGATTGAGTTTTGCATTCGAGATGCTTTTAGTAATTTTGATTATAAGGTGAGATCTTCATCGTTATATGCAATACACTTTTATCGTTTCTTAAGCAAGTCATCATCAAGATAAATCTGTTAATAGTCCATTTAGCCCTGTCAAGTGAGTAAAAATATTAAAAGTTGTATTCACATTGTAATCTTAAGAATTAACAACTTATGAAAATAAAAATGATGGAAACGACGAATTGCATATCAAAATTTGAGCAAATCAAAATCAACGATTTTCATGATCTCTCTTTCCTTCTTTTGATTGACTTTTCTCCGATAAATGAATGTGCTCATGAATGATTTGGCAAATTTTGGTCATTTTTCTCGCCTTACTTATCAACATCATTATAAAAATAAGCCTTATATTGATTTATTCATCCACGTCAACTATTTTAAATAAAGTTAACTAACCTGTAATATACTGTTAATTTACCTTGTAAATTTTAAAAAACTAAGTAGTAAAAGTATGTATTAAGTGTAATTATTTGTTTGTCATTATCGTGTAAGAATCATGTTCCATATGCACAATTAGAGCAAAAGTACTAAGAGTAGTTACTTCTCCCTAAATATTTGTTAGTGACGAAAATGTCATGTCGGTCTTACACGGTAAAACTTTAAGAAAAGAAGTATTTATGCAAAATCTCTATTATTTAGTAGTAAAGAATAATCAAAACAATAGTAAATTAGTCAAAAGTAGAAAATAAATTATTGAAGATAGAACTTGTGAATAATGATTTCTTAACAAATTGATCAAAGAGGACATCCAAAAATATAATAGATGTGCATTAACGACGTTAAAATGGATAACAATGTTAAGTTAACTTTAGTGGTGTTAAATTTTAACGAGGTAGAGTAATTCTAGCATGTCAAAGATAACTAAGTCAAATTAAGATTTTAGTTAGTTGTGATTAAAATTACAAAAATTATTAAAGTGTGATTCATTCGCATCACATGCAACATATCTGTGACACATGTAAGTAACTAGGTATGGCCCGTGCCTCCAGCACGACGAAATCCATTAAACATGTAATCCAGATGAATTTGCGTGACGGTAGAATATATTTTGATGGTCTATTTTCATGAATTTTAGTTGGCAACTAAACTTTAATTAACTTAGAACGTACATAAACTTCTTTTTAGAAAGTAAAAGTATGGTCTTAACAAATTTTTCAAATTTGTCTGATTAAATTTGTCAAAATTGAAGAACTTATGGAGCGATATGGCGAGAGGTAAATTAAAGTAAGAGAGATTAAAATGATGATTAAGTTCAAAGACAACAGTCGAATCATTACAAATTAGATAGATATAGAAATGCATCTAGTTCGATTAAACAAAAAATAAAAGAAAATTTATCTGAAATACAAAAGTCTAAGGGAGAAAAGACTATAAAATTATTCATGTAAATATAACATCACACAATAAACAAGAATTAACTTCAAAAATTCTTGTTACCACTTTATAAATTATTTGTTATTGGAGGAGTAGAGGAGATTTTAAAAACCATTAGAATTTTGTGAGAACACTTATGGGGGTTTATGGAGGAGAAGTTGTTAGTTGGAGTTCCATTATATTGAATAGGTTAAGGAATGCCATTAGTTGGGAGAGTTATGGAATGCCATTACATCTAAGCAATTATGGGGGGTTAAATACAAAGTGATGTTTGAGTGTTAAATACAAAGTATCATCTTCCAATCTAGTTGGCAATTTTTCTTTTTGTTTTTGTCCTAGTCACAACTAATGTTTTGTAATATAGATAACCATATAAACTTCTAAGAACATTGATATCTCCATATATCTATTATACAAAACAGATACTTGTGACTAGGACACAATAATTACATAAAATATGACTAGGACACAATTATAATTACATAAAATATGACTAGGACAAATCTTGACCATCTAAATAGCCAACTCTAGCGAAATCTAACGCATTCAATCCACTATACAGACACAATCTGACTGGGACAAATCTTGACCGATCGAATATCCAAATCTTGACCATTCGTTACCCTCTCTCTATCTCTCTGCCTGAAACGGACCCATTCAATGATTCATTCCCCCTTCGTCTTCCCACTCTTCCTTTGCTGAACATTTGCCTCTTCTGGATCTCAAAGGTTAGTTATACTTCTCTCTAGCTCTCTCAATATCCATTTCTATTCTCTCTATTTCTCTCTAAAGCTTTCTATATCTCAAAGGTTAGTTTTATCTCTCACCATCTCTCTCAATATCGATTTCTATTTTCTGTCTCTCTAATCACTCTCGGACTACAGTCGCACCAAGGTTTGTACACTTCATTGTCCCTTTAATTACCTCTTCATTGGAAGGTTTCTAAGTACAACGCTACTCATCTTCAATCAAATTTCATAACAATTTGTAGAGATCTCTGATTTTTCATTTGTCCAGCGAATTAATCGATCAATTCATCATCACTAAAAGGAAGATTTTAACAGGAGGAGAAGATCATAATGATGTTAAGAGTGGATGATGTTATCGTACTCTTCAACACCCTACTCTGTAAGTTCATTTATTAGTTCAAATTTCCCACTTCATTTCTTAATAAATAAATGAGTATATATTGTGAGTTTGGATCATTAGGGTTTATGAGTTCTGCTTATTTCGTGATATTTATTGGGGGTGAATTCTTTGCTTTCAGAATCTTGCTTTTACTTAATAAGATTTGTTGTTATCTTGTGTATTTATTTGGATAGACTATTCGAAAACGAAAAGTGATTCTTTTGTACATTTCTGTGTAGCAGCAACAGGAAATCTGAATATTCGACTTTATGAAGTTAATTCGAGTGGCCCTCAACCAATGTGTTTTAATTACTTGGGATTTATCCATCTTTTATCAAAGTTTTCTTTTTGGCATGAACTTCATAATTTTTTCTTGCTTTCTTCTAGGTTATAAGCTATGATTTTTCTTGGGATTCCAATGTGATGGAAACTGGATATATTCAAGTTTTGAAGATGGCACAGTTAAGATTTGGGATTTAAGGGCTCTTGGCTGTCAAATGGAATATGAAAGTCTTGCAGCTGTAAATGTTGTTGTTTTGCATCCAAATCAGACAGAGCTTATAACCCATCGATAACTCCTTGTGTTTCTACTGTAGTTAATATAAGTCTTGATTTGCAGTTGAATGCTTGTTGATGATTAGTTGATCATTTGAGCTGAAATACGCTAAAAGATGGCGTGTGGAAGCAAAATGAAGGGGAAACTCCGGTTTAGCAAACTCTACACGTTGTCTTGTATTAGGCCTGATGTTATAGAAACTTATGGTCTTAATTCCTTCCAAGGCTCAGGTTTCTCACGACTGGTTTATTGTAATCAACCGCGCCTCCACCAGAAAAAGCCTTTGACGTACCCGCGAAATGGGATATCTACAACAAAATATGATGCTATTACATTTCTACCCAAAGCAATTTTTGAGCAGTTCCGTCGTGTTGCTAACATATACTTCCTTATGGCTACAATTTTGTCATTAACACTTGTTAGTTCGTTCACTGCTGGGAGTATGATTGCACCTCTAGCCTTTCTTGTGGGATTGAGTATGGCTAAAGAAGCTTTGGAAGATTGGCGTAGATTTATGCAGGATGTGAAGGTTAATGGACGTAAAATTAGTACCCATAAAGGAAATGGTGAGTTTAGTTACAAACCATGGCAAAGAACTCGGGTGGGTGATGTGGTGAAAGTGGAAAAAGATCAATTTTTTCCTGCAGATTTACTTTTACTATCTTCAAGCTATGATGACAGAATTTGCTATGTGGAGACAATGAATTTGGATGGTGAAACAAACTTGAAGGTAAACAGATCTTTGGAGGTAACCGATGGAGCTAATTTAAATATAATTTTTTGTAAATCAGATCAATCAGGTTTATTTTTCCATGGTATATACTTCCGTTCCGGTTTGTTTTGTTGATGATTCCTGTTCCCGGTTCACTAGGGTCGAATAAGCGCCGGTGGATGGAAAAATATTCTTACCAGGCTTTATATGTCTCTACTGTATGTATTTCCTTCAAATAATGAATCAATTTAATTATTTCTTCACTTGTGGTTTGAGAATTACTTTTACTATATTCGTCCTGTCATTAACGTATTAGTTTTGATCAATGGATTGTAAGTTTGTGACAGCTTTTCGTATCCGCTTTCTTAAAAATCGTCACCATTTCCTCGCTCCGTCTTCACCTTTTATTATAAGTTTAGTCTTCACCTTTGTCACGACCACTCTCATGAAGACCTCCTTGCTATTGCATTTGAACATAAACTCGTGGAGGTTAGCATGTGATAACCTAGACATGGTTCTTGCTCTAAGTGATGCTAGAGATTATGTTTTATGTCTTTATTTTCTAAGTAATTCATTTCATTTTCTCTGCAGTTATAACATGAGAATAAACTATATAAGTCTCCATTCATGGTTACTGCCGATGCAAATTAGGTGGTGTAGCTTGAGAAACTCTCATTTGCTAAAGGTAAAACAAGCAACTATAGGTATGATCTTCTATTATTTCCGAGAGAAAATTTATTACTAAAATATACGTTTGTTAGGAAAGTTTTATGTAAAATATAAGACACTTGCTTTCATAGTGTGATTCTCCTTAATTTTGCAGACGAAGCAAGATCCCTTCCGGTTCAGATTTCCTATTGAAATGCGTTTTGTCAGTCCTAATATTGATCACCTTATGTAGGCATCTCAGTTCTTCTTTAACTTCTCAGTTTTGTTAATATTTTGCTCTTCATTTTTTTGTTCCACTCTTAGTTCTACGCACACTTCCATATATGCAGTTTCGACATGTTTGAGTTTCTGTCGATATTTCATTGCGATGAAGATAAAAATCCAGATGAATTACCTCTATGTTTCTTTCTTTTAGTTAATATTTACATTTCTATTTTAATGTTGCCCTCAGACCTAACGAAGTGGAAAGAGGTTCTCGGTGGCCAGAAGAATGGCCTATTAGAATTCATAAGCCTGCGTATTAGTTGAACAACTCCCACAAAGGAATCTATGGACAAACCAACACCTGATGATTTTGCAGCAGGTCATGAGCACTGGAACAGAGTAGTAACCAAGTCTTATATGATATGGAGGGTAAGTCAATCTGTTTCGGTCTTCTTCGCCTGCATGACCACACATATAAGATGATTATATGCACGAAAAGTCTGTGGTAATATATATATATATACATATATACATATATATTATGTTCACAGGTTTGCTGCAGCTCTGGAGGATCTTAACGTGTGAATTATGGATGTAGCAAATGTAGACTCACCTGATACACTTCCTATTATAAACAAGCGAGGCCTTGTCGTAGTGTATCACGATTGGTGTGAATCCTTGAGTACGTATCCTCGAACATATGATCTACTGCATGCTGACCATCTCTTCTCGAGGTTGAAGAAAATGTACAGTTCTAACTTCAACACTATTTTATCATTTTCACTTTTCTATTTCAGAAATTCACACACAAAGTATGGTTTTCGGACATTTCAGATGCAAACATGTGCCTGTGATTGTTGGGGTAGATAGGAATCATAGGATCGTTAGACCAGGTGGTAAACTTATCGTTCGTGACGAATAAAACGAGCTAGAAGAAATTGAGAACATATTGAAGTCTTTGCACTGGGAGATCCATTTGGCATTTTCTAAGTTCGAGAAGGGATACTCAGTGCACAAAAGTCTGATTAAAGACGAGATACATATGCAGTTTCTTCCTGATTAAAGATCCATGAGGTATTGGTAAGTTTAATTCGTCGAATCAAGTGAGATAACTCTCTTGATCTCTTCTCGTTGTCATGTTTCAGCAAGACACAAAATTGATGGTCTTCTCTGGGCTTCTGTCACCCTCTTTTCACTTTCCTTCTCACTTCTCAGTTTTCAGGAATTAGGGCTCACCATTATTGTTATAGAGAGAAGCTGGGAGAGATTTACCAAGGAATTGAGGAACATGGATCGAGAACAGTTGGTGAGAGGTTCGACATGCCAACAAATTATATGGCAAATCTCATACATTGGGAACCAGTGCTCTATGTATTTCAGCAGACATGTCAACACACCTCCGAATGAACAATCAAGAAGAATTCTTATTTTTCTGCACAACCTGAAATTCAAGTATAATGAATTTGTGATTGTTTTTTATACGGTTGTTCAAGTTTCATCACTTAGAACTATTTCATTCTTTATCTGTTTTAGGGGTTAATGATATGTTACTTGTTTTTTTGGCAATCTATTATAAAATTTCAGTCTTGCAAAATAAACAAAGATGTTCATTCCCATATAATTTCTTATGTTTGGCCACCATGATTGAGACATGTCTACCTGCTATTCCGTTACCATCTCCTTAAGCTTCTAATGTGATCATCAGTTTATACTTTATGTGCACTAAATGGTGTAACGAATAAAAGCACACTGATTGTTTATGTAGTTTCCGGAGGGCGACAAAAGATTGGCCTCTTAGACGGTAAGAAGCAAGAGAACAAAATCACAGGTTTGATGAACTAAATTCGCATATTAAAGATACAAATGGTTAGTTTTAGCTGCTATTGTGATATGCGTTTTGAAAATTATGGCCCTTGGTTTACTACTTAACCACATTCACACTGTTTGAGTCTCGATGTCATTCTCGAAGTAGAACCATCTACTGCCCACCTTTTTTTTTTGATGAAGAGATCTACTATCCACTTGAGTTGTAACTATTTCATATAACTTAGTTACCACTGTTTATCTTGTGACCTGATTTTGCCGGTGGAGAATAAGCCAAGCCTTATGACCTTCCAAGAGGTAAGTTTCACATTAACATAACCATTTTTTTCTATTTGGTACTAAATTAATATCGTGGTATAGATAAGGGACTTGTAAACCAGATCAGTATATAAAAGATCTTATACCTCTAGAATACCACACTTATCTTTAGAGAGTATCAATCTGAAAAATTAAAACTACAATAACAAAGTACCAAACGTAAAATAAAAAACTAAATAATCTAATAACACGTCCACTTTTCCATGTAACATAAAGGGCATTTCCCCGCCCGTAGGGCGGGGATTATGCCTAGTTCTTTATACAAAATCGAGAGCAACAACCATCTGTTTAACCTTTACCTTTGTAACATAAACTTGAATGACATTTATTTACCTAATTGATTCTTTTGATTCTTTTGACAACTTGGAAATGAAATTCAAATAGGTAACACTAATTCAAATATTATTTTGTCATAGATTCCAAAAACACAATATCTCAAACTTATCGGTTAATGCAGCTCAACTATCATTATAAACGATTGAATATCTACGGACACTTCTGAATTCTATTACACGCGTATCTTATCTGTCTATTATTGACTATGCGAGATTTTATAAATCCTAGACAAAAACGAGTAAATTTCTGGATCTACCATAATCTACCAAAATTGTTGGGGACAAAATCTTTCAAATTCTTCTAGGATCATTAGTTGCCAATAAAATCTTTTCATTTTTTACAAATAAAGATTAAGGGAGTATTAGGCAAAAATGACAGTGAGCAAAAATCAGTGGGCCAATTTACCCAAATCCAAGGCACATAATGAGTTTCTTAGTTGGGAAATATCTCATCGTCCACCTATGATTTCTAGGGCTTACCATCCGGCTTTATAGGAAAATCCATACCATATTAATGGTCCCGAATCATGTCACCAAAATCCATATCTCATTTATTGATGATGATGATAAGGGTCAATATAGTACTAGCAACAAAACTTAAATACCCCGGCCGACTAGGTATTCGAGTACCCAATGATTCCCGGTCCCCGCTTTATTTTCCCCGGTTAAACCGGTCATCATCGTTTCTACTAACACCAACTCGCCACGTCACCTCCGTAAAAACCAATATAAACCGTAATTATACCGATGAAATTTACCCGCGAAAAATTCTTACTTATATCACTGGTAAACTGTAAAAGTAGGTCCCACTCCTGAAAAGTAATTTTCTTTACTGCTATTACTTGGGGAACGTTTTGTCTACCAGCATACATCAACATCTCTCTGTTTCTCTCTCTAGAAAGCTTTCTCTCTCTAAAAAGCTTTCCTCTCACACTCTCTCTCTTTCTTTCATTCTCTGAGATTTTATTTTGTTTCGACTTCTCCGTCGGTAGTAAATGAGAAAAGATTTGTTTGGGTTCTTAAAATTAATGCTCTGGGAGAGAAAGAAATCCGTTTCAGATCCGAGATTCTAATCCCAGACATTTGGTTTTATCTTTCTCTTTTCGGTTCTTCTCCTTGTCATTAAGTGGGGTGAGGTAAAAAAAAATTCTGTGTGTTTTTTCTTGATTTTGGAGTCGATCTAAGTGATTTTTCATGGGTTCTGGATGAAATGTAGGTTAATTTCTTGTTTCATTACTAATTGTTGTTTTTTTGTTTTTGTAGTAATTTTTTATAACTTGTGTTGATGCTTTTGTTTGATTTCTTTCAGCTTAAAATATCATCATATCTGGATTTGAGCATTTCAAAATGTCTGGACCCCTTGATCTATTTGCTTTACCTTGTGAGTATTTCTGATTTTATGGGGTTTGATCTTTGTGGGTTTCTTTTGAATGAATGAGGGGTGATTTGTTTGATTTTTGATTCTAGGTTTTATTTCACCTCTTTCTGTGTTAGTTTACTTTCTTGTTTGGGAATGGTAAAAGGTAGTGCATTTTCAAGACTTTCATGGGTAGCATTTTAGGTTTCATTTTTGGGTGTCTGGGGATTTAGATTTTAGGAAGTTAGGGTTTATTAAAAGCATGAACTTGTGTTCTTCAGTTTTGGGGTTTTAGATGGAACATTTGTTTATTTTTGGGGATCAGTTTTATTTTTGGGGAGTGAGGGGAGAAATTTCAGGCTTGTTCTTCAGTAGATGTGTATGATAACTTCTACCTTGTCTGGTTCTTAACGAGCTATTTTGAGACATGTAGTTTAGTCATTCAAAATTTATTTAGTTCATGGGATAAGTGCACAAATGTTATGTTAACAATATTTTTCAGACCTTGATACATCAAACTTTGTTCTCTTTTTACAGGTTTTGAGGGTTCATCAGGTAATGATGAAAAAAGAGAAAGGAAATCTGATTTCGAATATTCAGAAGATGAAAGGAGGACAAGGATCGGTTCGTTTAAGAAAAAAGCGCTAAATGCATCGACTAAATTCAAGCATTCTCTAAAGAAAAAGGGCACTAGGAGGAAAAGTGACAATCGGGTTATCTCAATCGAGGATGTTCGTGATGTTGAGGAGCTACGGGCTGTTGATGCTTTTCGCCAAGCTCTGATTTTGGATGAACTATTACCTGCTAGACATGATGACTATCATATGATGTTAAGGTCATACTTGGCTTCCTCTTCATTTCTTTATTCGTCAGTGTAGTGTTTTTCATGGATCTGTTGTTACATCTACCTTAGCTTCATCACTCTACGTGCGTGATGAGAATATGAGGGGAAGTTCAGTTTTTGAATTAATCTTATTCCGTAAATTTGTGTCACGGTTTAGAATCATTTTTGATATCCAAGCTAGAACTTAACTGGCAGTGTCTGTGCATTTTGATATCAGACATGGCACCGTTACCTGTTACTCACTCTCCAATCATGTCCTCTAAAGGTATGATGTATTCAAGTTGCAAAATGTGGTTATATTTCCTGGAAGAAGGGGAACTTGCAACTCCACGCTCCAGTAAACAATTGAAATCATACTAGACACACCTATTTACCTATGATTGGTTTCATTCATATCTTTATGTAGTTATCTGCTTATCTTAACTTTGGACCATGTATTCTGTAGAAGTTGAACTTTATATCCATGTTTGCTCAAAGCATCTACCTCATGCATTACTCTTATTGCAGATTCTTGAAAGCAAGGAAGTTTGAGATCGATAAAGCAAAGCACATGTGGGCTGAAATGATTCAATGGAGGAAGGATTTTGGAGCTGACACCATAATGGAGGTAATGTCTTTTGCTGAAATGCTCACATTCTTCATATTCTGAGAAACAACCGAGATTGAAGGTCCCTCCATCTTGGGTCTTCCAAAGCTCCAATCAAGGGTTCTTTTACTTATTAACCTGTCTTGGATTTGTTGTGACTCTTAGTCCCTGATTGGTTGTAGTGCTGTGCTGTTTTCTTCTTCAGGATTTTGAATTCAAAGAGTTCAGCGAAGTCTTGAAGTACTATCCCCATGGTTATCACGGTGTAGATAAGGAGGGAAGACCTATTTACATTGAACGTTTGGGAAAAGTTGATCCCAACAAACTCATGCAAGTTACAACTATGGACAGGTATGTTAGATACCATGTGCAAGGTTTTGAGAAGAGCTTTGCTGTGAAGTTCCCTGCTTGTTCCATTGCAGCAAAAAAGCACATTGATTCGAGTACAACAATTCTAGATGTTCAAGGCGTGGTATGTTGTCTGTCTTAATTTCCTAATGCCCAATCTGTTCGGACCTAATACCTAAAATGATATTGTTGACATTTCTCTCATGATGGTCCGAAGGATTTACCCTTGCCTCTTGGGTTTACAAAATATACATAACCTTAATTACGTTCGCTTTTCGTATTTTGCTTGCCAGGGTTTAAAGAACTTTAACAAGGCTGCACGTGATCTCATGTTGCGGTTGCAGAAGATTGACGGTGACAACTACCCTGAGGTATGTTTAATAACCTTTCTGTACGTACATGAATAAATAGGCTCAAGTTCTTCAGTTGCGTGGCATAAAAGTCTAAATTTTTAGATTGTATTGTTTCTTATGGCATGGAAACCACGTTTTTGTACAGACACTTTGCCGAATGTTTATCATCAACGCCGGTCCTGGTTTTAGACTGCTGTGGAGCACTGTGAAGAGTTTTCTCGATCCTAAAACAACTTCGAAGATTCATGTAACAGCTTTCTTCTATTTGTTAGGAAATTTTTCTTGGATGGACATTGAAAAAGTATATATTGATGAATTGCTTATGGGTTTTTCAATTTAGGTTCTTGGAAACAAGTATCAAAGCAAGTTGCTTGAGATAATTGATGCCAGGTAATTTGTTTTAGTTATGAAATTGAAATAATATTAGTTAGTTGCTGACATGTCTTCATTTGCTTAGGGTCTTTTGATACAATTTTGCGTTTACTGAAGAATATTTCTGGTTTTCTCCAGCGAGTTGCCAGAATTTCTAGGAGGTAACTGTACTTGTGCAGATGAGGGAGGATGCCTTACATCCGACAAAGGTCCATGGAAGGACCCAAATATATTGAAGGTTCTTCACTGGTTTCAACAACTTTATAGTTTATGATATTCTAAACAGTTTAATCTAGTTTTCGTTGTTTAAGACTTCGTCATCATCAGCGGTATATACTTACGAAATTTACTTTTCCTCCTGTACACTTGAATCCAGATGGTTCTTAATGGTGATGCACGATATTCAAGACAAATAGTAACAGTTTCCAGCACTAAGGGGAGGATAATTGCTTATGCCAAGCCAGAAAATTCAATGGTACATCATTTTGCTTCATTTTATTTGGTTGTTACTGATACTATTTGATACAACATACTTTTCCGATGTTGATTAGTGTTTTAACCTTGTTGAATCAGGGAAAAGGTGGTGGTACCTCTACTGCTGAGTCAGGATCTGAAGCTGAATATCTTGCTTCCCCCAAACAACTTAGGAGTCATGCACGTCTCCAGTTGACCCCTGTTCGTGAAGAAGTAGGTTAACTTTCACTTTAACTTGTTATTTGGATAGTGTTCATTAGGTAATATGAAAAGCTGGTGAAGAAATAGTTAGAATGCTTTCTTCAGTCCTTGAGTACAAATTACTCGAAACTAGATGGAGATAAATAAAGCCTTCTATTTTTGCTATAAATTTTGAATTAATTTAGATTACTTAACCGTTCATTTATTACAATCTAATTCCCCCTTTGGAGAAATGTACAGGCCAAATTTGCTGGAAAGGCCAATTACACTATAGGACTATCAGAATATAATGAATTCATACCCATGGTTGACAAACCCATGGATTCTGGATCAGAGAAAGAGCTAGCCCGCGAAATGTCTATTACTTCTAAAGGTTAGCTGTTTGCTGATCATCTTTTATGGTTTAGTCGATCGGTGATGTTTTTTTTTTACCGTTTTTGTCAATTATTTTGAGATTTCTAGCTATATATCTGTTTCACTTCAGATGAGGATAATGCATGCTAGAGTGATTTGATAAGAATTGAAGTTATCGAGTTTTTCTTCGTTATGTTCAAGACCTGAATCTAGTTATGAACTGCAGGAAAACTACCTTTCCCTACTACAGAAAATACTCCAGGAGGATTTTGGTCTACAACATATGCCGTGCTTGTATCTTTCCTATTGTTTCTTTTCTCTCTCTACCAGTCCATGATTTGTTTCGCTAGCAAGAAGCTTCTAAACACATCTCCCGAAATACAACCCGACTCATTGTCCAACGAGGATTCACTTCCCCCCTCAGTAGCTCAAGAATCTACCGGGGCAGATCTCCTTTCTTCAGTAATGAAGAAGTTGAACGAGTTGGAGGAGAAGGTCTCAACACTGGAAGCTAAACCATCTGAGATGCCTTCTGAGAAAGAAGAGCTCTTGAATGCTGCTGTATGCCGCGTGGATGCATTAGAAGCCGAACTTATTGCTACTAAGAAGGTAGAATTCTTCATCATCTTTTTTCTTGATCAACATAGACTTATGGTCTTTGTATCACAAAATTGCTATCAACGCTGTTAGTATGACCGAAATGATTCGGTTTATATAACATAAGTTTATCAGAAACATCTGAGCTTCTTAAGATTAGCAACGGATAGGTTGGTTAGCATATATTTGCGCGATTCTTATTCTATTTAATTCAAACCCAAAGCTATATCTGCAGTAACCCCAAGCTAGTCCTAATTTATCGTGCTAATAGCCTGTAACAGTAATTGCTCAGCTAGAATTCTTCAAACACAAACAGTATAATTTGAGGCCCATTAAGAGTTCTAGATTATGCAAGCTTGTGAGCCTCTGAACATTTGAGCTTTTCCTTGAGCTCTCGTTCAAATCTTCGATTCTGTCTATTTAACACGATCTTGTTTCTCTTTGAGCAGGCTCTTCATGAAGCACTAATTAGGCAAGAAGATTTGCTTGCATATATCGACAGTCAAGAAGCAGCAAAATTACGGGTAAGTTTTGATGAAAATCCCTGTTGCTCTCTACCTAACACTAGTCATGCTTCAAAATAACTATTACTAATCTATTCTTTTTTTTTTTGCGAAGCAGAAAAAGAAGTTTTGCTGGTGAAGAGGAAATCATTCGGCTAATTTTCTTTTCTCTAGGAGTTCGATATACGATGTTTTAAAAAGAACAAACTAGTGTTTTAACTAGGGGTTGCCGAATTATATCATGTAAGTTTCTAATCCACTCAGGAATGAAGAATCTTTACTGAAGAAAATCACAGAAACTAAACTGAGTTCTGATTTCGAATGTTTAATGGTTCTATTTCTATACGTTTTTTTTTTTACTTGGAAGGGTAATTTAAGAAATTATATGAATATAAAAACAGTGGTTGATATTTTTTTTCCTCATTTCAGAACTCTGTTTACAAAAGTGACATCTCTAGCATGAACTATTTTATACACAAAGGCAAAAGATTTATAACTTCACATAATAAAACACAAAAATATGTTTGTGAACATATGGAGCTTATATTGGATGAGTCTCACTTGTTTCTAGCTTCGGATCGTATTAGGTCTTCCCCTATGTTTCTTTTTCAAGGAAAAACATTAACGATTAAATCGAGTTAATGTGAATGGTGTTCACTAATGACAACTATTTACCGATGTCTTTATCCTTTGCTCTTCATCTCCTCACCAAAAGCAGCATACCCGATTCTGCAATTGCAAAAAACAAGAAAATTTTAAGAAAATAAATATTTATGTTGATAGAGTGAAAGACAAATCCTGTGCTTGTGTGCTGAACTTGATAACTTACCCGCTTCTTTTCATTTTTCTTATCGATGTAAGCTAGAAGTTCTTCCTGTCGAGCACGGGTATCCTCTAGCGCCTGTATAACAAAGAGTAGCACTATAGTAACTTAACTAATACAACAAATTTACAACAATCATACAACATATTCCATTTGTCTAGTTGGGGTTAGTTATTGTAAGTTCTAAACTTTGACGTGACACTCTTCTAAGGTACGTATTCAACAGTGTTCACTTTTCCATATCGGATCTCAATATTTTGGATCTATGGTTCACAAAATGCCATCTCAGTGTCTAACTCCTAGAGAATGAAAGAAGCATTTTCCTAGTTTGTTTGGTATTATTAACTTCCTAATCGAAAAAACTTGCTCTGAGAGCAATTCTATTTTACCTTCTTAGTTGCCGAAAGTTCTACCCCCAGCGCATCGACGCGGTTAACAGCATCATCTAGCTTTTCCTCCTGAGGAACTTCTTCCACAGGATTAGCACTTAGAACAGTTACCTTCTCCTCTAGTTCAGCCATGCGTTTCATTGCACTAACGTAATCGGTTGGGGAGACAGGACCCTCGTTCGACTGCTTCGATACCTGAACTCAATTTCATCTCGTCAGAAAAGTAACCAGGGATGGATGCCCCATAACAAGAAATGATGAAAGAGAAAAAAAGTAGGAACGGTGATTACTTCTTCATGGACAGGAGAGAGTTGTAGTTTCTGAGGTTCTGTTGGCTCAGGTTCTGCTTCGAAAACTGTTTGCACGTCGGAAAAGTCGCATTCCTTTATGTAGTAGTTAGGCAATGTATAAGTAATAGAGATAACAAATACTACTTCAAATTCATCATGCTAAGAGGTGAATGGGAAGATGAAGAAGGACAGAGAAGAAAAGAAAGTCGAGAGCGGAGTTTAAGAACTAGGGAAAACCTTAGTAACCTCATCCTCATAAATTGATTTCTCATCGATCTCTTCGTCCTGATCAACTTTCTTTGTGCAATTAGCATCACCATTATGAACTCGCTACATGATTATTCATGTTGATAAATTCATTAAACTAGATAGCTATGAAGATATTCATAAAGAACTATAAAGATATTCATAAAGAACATTAGAAAGAGCAGGAACCTTGATTATTTCGGCATCATTCCATGGGCCCTTATCTGAACGCATACATCCACCTTTGTCGGCACAGGTACAAGTACCACCCAAGAACTCTGGCAACTCACTGGTACAAACACAAGAAATACAAGCATTTTAAGAACCTAAAAACAGCTTATATAGAACATACATATAACTCGACACAGTTTACCTGGCATCAATGATTTCAAGCAACTTGCTCTGGTACTTGTTTCCAAGAACCTAATAGAGAAAATATGTAACTAGTTAATGATTTTCTTTTTGTGAAGAACAAGTACTATTAAAGGTAGTACAGCGGACTAACGTACATGAATTTTAGCGGTAGTTTTGGGGTCAAGGAAACCTTTTACGGTGTTCCATAACATTCTAAAACCAGATCCTGCATTGATGATGAACATCCGGCACAATGTCTAGAATCGAATAAGCAATATTATAACGATTAGTGAAAACAGAAAAAAAAAAATTAGATTGTCAATTCATTAGGTTTAGCATGGAAATAACTAAGTACCTCCGGGTAGTTATCACCATCGATCTTCTGGAGATTCTGAAGAAGCTCTCTTGCCGCTTTATTGAAACTTG
The DNA here is from genome assembly GCF_041429995.1 of Eschscholzia californica. NCBI lineage: Eukaryota > Viridiplantae > Streptophyta > Magnoliopsida > Ranunculales > Papaveraceae > Eschscholzia > Eschscholzia californica. The sequence goes on along the minus strand of NW_028238472.1, from coordinate 18,110,308 downwards.
TAAGTCCCTGACTCACAATCCAAATATTGAATGTCAGAAATGAAGTAATACTTTTTTGAACATAAGAGATTGAAACTTGTTCAGTAGACCTAATTCAACTAAAAAGCTAGCTTAGGAGTGGAGGGTTATCTAGCAGAATCTGTATTCTAAACGGCAAGATCGTTCTCAGCCGATGTGGTTATTCCTCGAAATAAACCACAAGCATAAATCATAAATTTGCAAGTTTAAAAGATTCTTAGTTTTAATTGATATGATACTTGACAACTATCACATACCACTCCTTGCACATCTAGAATAGTTGTGCTCTGATCGATGTGTTTTTTGGCGGCAATTGAACAAGCTGGAAGCTTGATAGCGAAGGTCCTCTCAAACTCTCGTACATGGTATCTCAAGTATCGCTCTAGACTTGTAACTTGTAACATCTTGTTAGCATCAATTTGACCTAGTTTCTCAATGTAAACAGGCCTCCCATCCTTGTCGACTCCATGATGTCCTTGAGGATAATATTCGAGAACCTCCTTGAGTTCGGTAAAATCGAAGTCCTTCAAAACAACCACATTTTGACAAGAGAAATATGAGCAGATCCATCCTATACAAGTATTCAGAACCTAAAATCGTAATGTCCTTATAGTCAGTTACCTCCATTATCGTGTCAGCACCGAACTCCTTCCTCCATTGAATCATATCAGACCACATTTGCTTTGTTTTGTCAATATCAAATTTCCTAGCTTTCAAAAATCTGATACCATAAAACAAAATATTGACGATAAATATAAGAATAAATTCTACTAAGAAACTAAAGATAGTAGTAGTACATGTGTCTGACATCTCATCAAATATAAGAGAGATAAGAATAAGAAAACAGTCACGCTAAGGAACAAGAAAAACCAGGCAGAAGCTCGACAAAAAATCTTATGTGGCTTGCTGTGATTCGTGCTTCCGGTGATTTTTTTGTGAGAATAGTCGCACATGGGAGAAGGGCTATCTAGCAACCGAGAATATAATGTACACTCATCGGCAATTGGTTTTGAGTTGGATGGCCACAAACTTAACATGGTATCAGAGCTAGGGCCACACATGATAGGCTTAAAAGCCACACGTGCTCCACGTCACCCGAAAAAAGAAACACGTGTTAGGCTAACCAAGCCACACGTGAGGGGGCCTGTGAGAATAGTCCAACATCCTCTCCACTCATCATCGACAATTGGTTTTGAGTTGGATGACCAAAAACTTAACAATTTTGATCTACTGAATAGCCAATGTAAGAAAAATGACCTGAGCAACATATGATAATCATCATGTCTAGACGGAAGCAATTCCTCCAAGATAAGTGCTTGACGTAATGCATCGACCGCTTGTAATTCTTCTGCGTCGCGTTCATCTTCGATACAAATGGACATAACCCTACTGGTTCTCCTACCCTTTTTTGTTAAAGAATTTCTCAACTTTGTTGAGGCATTTATAGCTTTCTGTTTCAAAGCTCCAACTTTGGTCTTCCCTGAATCATCTTCATTTTCAAGACCTACAACAAACAATGAACACTCAAAAATATGAAGTTTCTTTAAGAATTTGGGTTAAACCTAACCATTTGAGATTTGAATTAGAATCTAACCATTTTTTGCAGATAGCTCGAGGTCAGTCATGGTTGCTTGCGAGCTTGCTCTGGTGAAGGGCAGAACAACCAAGAACTCACATCAAGATACCAGATAAGAAGCTGCCTCTATAAAAACCTGCAATTCCACCATTATTGAAGTTTCAAGAAGTGGATCAATGAAATAAAAAATTCAAGAAAACCCAGGAAAGAAATTGGATCTAGATAGAAGTTTTGGGTAAAGGAATTAGAAAATTCACCTTTGGAGAACCGAATGGGAAAGAAAATTTTGGGGTGGGGAAGAAAGTGAGATAGCATATTAATGTCCGAATAATCCTCTTAAGCCCTGATTGATCGGAAAATACAGGACATTGAGGAAGGCACGATGTGGGGCTGGAAATAGAAGACGAAAGAGAGAAGTTTTAGAGAGAGAAAGTTAGAGAGAGAGAGAGAGGAGTTTGTTGATTGACGGGGTCTTCTCGGAGGAGATAGATTATAGGGTTTTTCAGTACTTATCTTTTGTCAAAGGTAATTCAAATCTTCTAACGTCTTTGTGGATTTCTTAACTGTATTAACCACTGGTCAGCGCCAATCTTCTACTGGTCCTTTTCGCGGCAACATTACCTCGGGCTCACCCGTTATTTTATTTTGGCACTTCTACAAGTAGGGTGGGGAAAACTGTCCGGAAATCCGAAACCCGGCTCTAACCGCCCCATCCGAGGCGACCCAGAGACCGAAAAGGACCCGGCACGGGCGTAGCCGGCTCGATATTTCGGGTGGACGTGGGCGGTACTCGGGTAGGAGGTGTTCATTGGATAATGATTTCTCAAACCACCCGCCTGAAATACAACCGGGGCCTGCCCGCCCAAAATACAAGCGAGCCCTGCCCGCCCGAAATACAATCGAGACCCGCCCGCCCGTCTATACCCCTACCCGCGACACGTCTTCATTAATCATCTTATGATCCAACGACTGAGCACCACCAACCGTTGGATCAAAATATCTATTCTATATAAACCCTCAAACGACCAACAGTTTCATTCTTTCAAACCCTAAACCTGAACCGCCTCCACAGCTCCACTGCTCACCATCGTCCTCCACCTCCACGCTCCACAACACCACCACACCACCACTCCACAACACCACCACACCACCACACCACCACTCCACAACACCACCACACCACCTCAAAACTTAAATCTCTTCGACGATTTCTATCTCTTTGAGGACTTCTAACTCTTCGACGACCAACCATCACGGCTCCTAACTCTTCGACGACCACCGCACCTTCTCGGCTTCTCGGAATACATCAATATAGAGCAACTATAGCATCAAATCAAGGAAGCTTTATATCTCTAATCTTTTGATGTATAAGATGGTTACAGAAATAGGAAGCTTTATATTGTTTTTTGTTTCTGTTTTCTTTTTAATCTTAAATGATGTAATTTGTTTTTCTTTTTCCTTTTTGATGTTGATAGTGTATTGTGCAAATGATGGATGAAAATCAGTTCAATTTATTGTTATTTTTAATTAAGTTTTTTTTTTTATTCAAATAGTCCGCGACCCGTCCGCCTGAGCTCGTTAGAGCCCGATCGGGCTCTCGGGCAAAATTGGGTCGCTGCCACAAAGATACACATATTTCTCTAACTTATCGTGAGATAGACAATAAGTGAGTAATGAGAAACAGTAATCCTTCTTTATTCGGATTTACTGAGGTAGACGAAAAAGAGTTTAGTCGAAGGCAAGAATAAATTATATTTTCTTAAGACACTTTATACCTCTATAACATGATGTATGCCTCCACAATACAACGACTGCCCATTTCAGGGCTGTGATGGTACTTCACAATTGTGAAAGGGCACAAACCTTTGAAAGTAATATGAACTCGTTGAATTCTTCTAACTTGATCTTCTAGACACTGTAACGCTTCCAACTTCGAATTCTCTACACACTAGAAATCTTCTTACTTCAAATCCTAGACAAGCTAGAATGCGCTACTGAATTCAAACTTGTATTTTGCCACACTTGTAATATTTTCTGACCTCAGAAGAGAGGAAGAGAATAAATGAATTGGACTATTTTTTGGATTCGATTTGGGTCCAATTTAAAGGACTTGAATAAATACATGATTGAGGGACACATCTGTTAGTTTTTTGGGACATATTAGTTGGAAAAGTGTGACTTATCACTTACATATATATTTTAGGACAACTGCTATTTGGAGTCTCATATCTAGATTTGGATAGATACCATGATCTGCACGATGTGACTAGTAGATCTCACCCTTTGGGGTGGGTGGAATGCGAGTCGTCCGATTTGGATGTTCTCTCTTTATCCAAATAACGCCCTAACATAACAAACTTTTTTCCAAACTTCAAACTTGAATATCCCATTCGTTTAGAATTGGATTCGATTGATTCCTGGCTTTCAACTTAGGAGCTCGACGAAATGATAGCAGTAGCATGTTCTATTTTGCATGTTTGATGAGTCAAATCGATCCAAAATCAACTATGATTCTAATACTCCCCCACATTAGTGATCGAGGTTTCCTATAATTTCCTAGCACATTGACACTAACAAAGTTCATAATTGGAACTTCGTTGCACTAGAAGAAGATGGTCTTTTGACTTTGGACATTTCTTAGTGAGTAACTGCAATGTCTACCAAGATGACATTAAACTGTAAGTATAACTGAGTCATAGTAACTGTAAAAAATAACCATCACACAAATAATCTCCTACAAAGGTTCGCGGTTGCGGTTGTGCTCATTTCGACCATAATCAATTCCCTGTTTCATGTGTGCTCTAGAGAAGTCAACCTAAACGATCTTTCCATAAAACTACACCATCTCACACACATATAGGTTATCAGTAATATGGTATCCTGATGTACCTCACATTAGAATCAAGTTCTAAGTTTTCAGATTCATTAAATTCCTTATGTTTAATCCCTCCATGCAGACAACATTGATTCAACTTAAGATAAACAGGGCCGACCCTGACCCAAATCGAGCAAAGCCTCGCTTTGGGCCACTCAATTTTGTGGGCCACATTTGGTTTCCTACCTTTAAACTACGCAGTATCATTGAAGTGCCTATAAAGAAATTGAAGTAATCCAGGTCACTAGACATAAAGAGGATCACGTCCAAGCTAATTTAAATCCAAACTGTTCTCACGACCCACCATGTCATTTGTGCGTCACGAGCAAGCCGCTTTAACCTTATTTGAAATGTTTGATTCAAATGTGGCCTCTTGTGTTATAACCGTTTTTAGATTGGTCCTAATTGTGACGAACTATAAAATTTGGCCCTCATGTTTATGTTCTCGGTTATATTTGCCCCAAACTATTTACATTTTTTCCAAACTATTTATCCCGGCATTTCTCTATAGTCTAGTCATTTTCGTATCTAAAAGTTGTTTGTCAACGTGAAATGCCTCTTGGTCATCTACCAATGAGTCAGACACAAATACACTCTCTCACCGCCACACCTCTTCATACCTCTCTACTTCATCTCGCACTCTCTCTCTCACTCTCACAACCTCATTTCTCCACCTTTACCTTCTTGTCTCTATCCTTCTCTTTATCTCCCTCCATCCCACTCATTTTTGGAAACTCAATAAGATGCTTTCGTCGAAAATCTCAAAGAGAAGCCCTTCACAAAGGTTTCCAAGTTTGCGTCGATATGAAAGATCAAATCTCCGAAAAGGTTTCACACAAAACGATATTAACAATCTAGGTGAGAAGTCAGGTCAAACTTCTTGTTCGTCTCGGTTATAACTACATGTATATACTTTTCAGGTTTCAGCTCATTGTGCAAACTCATGCAACTATTTTTGAACTTGTGCAATTTAACATTGTTGAAATCTTGCATAACATGTGCGAAATTTCACAAACTGTATTATGTGCAAAATCCGTGCAACCTTACACATTGATATATTCTTTTTTGAAAATTTGATAAAAGAAAATTTTGGGAAAAAATAGCGTAGGGAGTATTCAAAAATTATACTTCTATATTAAAAAAAATTGTGGCCACATTTACTAAGTCCGCTTCGGGCCTAAAAAAAGTCAGGGTCGGCCATGAAGATAAGAGATAAATATCTTTTAGTGCTACTCTCGAGTCAGGATATAACTTCACTTGCCCTTTGAACCTAGATCATGGGATCTCCAATCATCTAGTTAGGTTTTCATCATGTCTTTACTCATTTACTTTGGGTAGTAATCCCATCCCCCTTAATGAAACAACTAATAACTCTGTAGATAACCCTCTTGTAAATGGATCTGCTAGGTTATCTTTTTATCTTAATAATTTATTATTTTGACCCCTCCATAAAGAAGTTATTTTATGGTATTATGTCTTGGACAAATGTTTTGAGATTTGGCATTATACATCTTGTTTGTGCATGTGCAATCGCTGCTTGGTTATCGTAATGAATATTAATAACAAGCACCAACTTCCGTCATAGTATAAGATTTCAAGAAAATGTTGCAACCATTGTGCTTCTTCCCTTGCTTTGTTTAAAGGAATAGATTATGAATTCATCGTTGATCGAGCAATATACGATCGCTTTGACGATTTCCATAATATAGTAGCCCCTCTCAGTGTAAATACATAAGAACTCGTTGACTTAGTGTCATCAATATTAGGATTCCAATTTGCATCTGCATAGCCCTCTAGTACTTGAGATATGTATTATAGTGGAGTTTGTACAATTGTACCCCTTAGTCTTCTTTAGACACCGTAACACTTCTGTTATGGCGTTCCAATATGTGTTATTTCGGTTACTCGTAAATCTACTAAGCTTAATGTAGGCGGTGGAAAATGTTTGTGGTCAAAGGGCCTATAGTCAACTAGACAATGGTCGAGGTTAATGGGTTGGATTGACAATCGGATCTGTCTAGACGGATCTTGTATTTGTGGGTACCGATGACGTCAGTGAAGAGACCTATAATTGAAGTGAAGGAAAATAGGTTGTGAAACCCTAACGCGCCAAGTTGGTGCCACTTAGCAAAATAACTAGAGTAAAGGAAGAGATCGCAGTCGTCGAAGTTCGGTCTAACTCGTAGAGTGTGGGGGACACGACTCAGAGGGACATTATACTTTAACGTAAATAGATAGGAATCTAACGACTCTAGGAGAGAGGTGTTGATGGTGATCAGTGAGCAATGGGGGACGATGACTATTTATGCTGAGAGAGAATTCGAATCACATTACGCTCGAGATAAGAAAAAATGCAAGCCTAGAGCGACTCCCCGCTACTCAGTGGAGTTGACTTCCTTATATAAGGGTGAGAAAGTTATTTGCTTTAATGAGAAAGGAGAGAAATTTTTTCCTGCCACGTCATCTCTCTCGCCACCTCTCTCTGCCACGTCAACTTAACTTTTTTTTCCTCTCTCTCTCTCTCCACCTCACCTCTCTCTTCTCCGGAGGAGGTAAACCCTTCGCCGGAGTGTTTAGAGAGAGGAGAGAGTTTTGTTTTTTTTATGTTTGAAGGTTGCCGGAGAAGAGAGAAGTGAGGTGGAGAGAGAGAGAGAAAAATAAATTAAGTTGACGTGGCAGAGAGAGATGATGTGACGGAGGAGAGAGAGTTAACGGACATTTAAAGGTAATTGAAAAAGAAGGCCATCTAGATATTTTTGATAAAGTAGGGGGCTACGCGAGAAGCTGGTCACAAAGTAGGGGGCCTTCCGGGAAACAACCCTTCCCACTGTTGATCAGCCAGCCGACATCCTCGCAAAGGGGCTCTCTACCTTGTAGTTTTTTAGTTAAAGATCCAAGCTTATGTCGCTGTCCCTTTCTCAAGTTTGTGGAGAGATGTTAGAGTATATTAAGAAGGAAGTGTCATCAAAGTGTAAGGCAATACATGATATTAGAAAGATGAGGGTGCCTATAGAACTAACAGACTTAACTAACAAACTTCTTAGAACTTTGTTGAGTTTCTCTTTCTGTTTCTCTCGAATTAAGAGCATTATAAATAGCTCAATCGTTGTAATAGATGTTTAAGTTTTGTTTATTGCAAATTTGATCTGCATTCTCATTTCTAATATAGTGATAACCCTACTTGAGTTATTTTTCATTTAATCTTAAAATTAAGTTATAAATATACAAGAGATAAATTAATAACACAAATTATGAATTCAATGTTAGGGAGCTAGTTTTAGTTTTAAGTGAATGAACACACGGTGGAAAACTAAAGTTGATGTTAATATGATTGAACATCCTTTATGTGATAATGTATTGATTTAGACGATATTGACACCCTCTGTCCAGTTGCTTATTATCGTAATAGTATGGCCAAGTTGTCGCTGTCTATAAAACAATGAAGCGTTGCAAAAGAAGCTGAACGGTTTTATTTTAAAATATAAAAGGAGACAAACACAAATCAACATACCCTACTGGTCCAAAATTCTATCTCTCTTTTATCCTTCACATTCATGGATTCATTATTTGTATAGCTTGTATACATAGTGGGATAGATCTTCCTCTAAGGTGATGATGACTTTCGCGAATATTGGTCGACTATATGATAGTTCGTTGTTAAATGGGAACCACAAGGAAATCGATATGTTGTGTTCGCTTTAGGGAAACCATAAAGCGACCGTTTACTAAACATAGTAGTCCTCAAACGCCTTTTCGTATCGCGAAAACAAACAAAATGATAGTTACCCGATTTAAATCATTTGAAAATGACAGAAATAATTTGGAAATTCTGTTTTTCTTTCACAATACCATGGTTATGTTTAGTTATATCATCCAAATTTGGTACTTTACTCATCTAATCCCCATTGCATAACTTGGGATAATTCTAGTTAAAATTTATAAAATCTTTACCCACTAATTGTGCATGAGCCAGCTTTGTAGTTACCATTGAATTCTAAACTATAGCAACTATGTGAAGTAGGTACCATATTTTACATTGAATTTAAAGCATGTTTTCATTATTTAACTCAGAGAGAGAGAGAGAGAGAGAGAGAGAGAGAGAGAGAGAGAGATCTAGTGAAATATAGAAATCTTGTGTAGTTGTTCACTTCCACATATTAGTTGAAGGCCCTATCATTGGCATAAGGTAGTTCTTGTAGTTATTGCACATCTAATATTGCCTCTCCAATACAACAATTGAAGTCATTGCATCTACTATCCTCCATTATCTTTTACCCACAAAAATAAACCTAAACCCCAACTACCCATGAATATTGATTTCATTAGAGAAAGAGAGAGAGATATAACAAAGAACATACAAATTTAGTTCAAAGATAATAAAATTATTCGAATAATAGAAATAATTTATTTTTTTTGGTGGAAAGTGTAATGTAACTAGTGCTAAGAAAGAACCACATAATACCATTTTACAAAAATTCTATTCATATTTCCATTTTTGGTCCCTCCCCCATCCCTCTGCTGATGTGGCGACATATCACTGGAGTATATTTTCTCACAATTCTCTCTCCGATTGCTCCACACTCAAGTGATATGTCGCCACATCAGCAGAGGGATGGGGGAGGAACCAAAATAGAGGGATGAATAGAATTTCTCAATTATTAATGTCGATCTTCGAAGAGATAAAATAGTTCATAGATATAATACCCTAATCATGAAAATTCAAAGAAACAATTACATAATAGAACAGTAACCATAATCTTCTGAAACAACATACCAAACATCACACTTTTGACATGTTTTTGGAACATAAGAATTTATATCCTTCTTCATGTCATCTTTTTTCTCTTCTGGTTTTTGAGGAGGTCCTATAGTAACAACTTGTGCAGTTTTTCTAAATTTTCTTACCTTTTTAATGATCTTAACAGGATCAGCATCACCAACAACTGTTACTGTATTCTTCGACGAATCGAGAACTATTGAATTTATTCCTTCTAATCCAGCAATTAAACTCATCACCTTCTTCTTGCACTTTGAACATAAAAGTTCTACTGACACTACACTTTTCTGCAACAAGAAGAAGATATAGTAAGTCAAGACATTTATTACTTCTACTATCTATTAAGTAATCATTTGCTTTGAACTTATCAAATTCTAGTCAGAGAAAGCATACATAATGCTAGATATAAGGAACATATGGGAATGTACTTCAGATTTCTGGTGTGTAAGAATTGTGTCAGTTTATTCAGAGAAGTGACAGAAGAGAATGAAAAGATAATTAAATAATAAATAAATAAATGGAAACAGTCTAACATAAGAAGAAATAATCTAAAGAAATGAGATAAATAAAACCTTTGACATGGTTCAGAATGAGAAACTATTTTAGATTGGAAAGATGGGTTCTCTTCTTCTATTTAAAAGGTTTAATGTGGGGTCGAATAATACTCGAACCAGTTTTTTTTTTCATTCTAGGGTTTTCTTGTTCTTAAATTTCTTTAATAGACGAGAACAGAAATAACAGAAACAATGAACACGACATATATTGTGTGACCACTTATAACCAAGTTTTTTTTCCTTCTGCAAGAATTCTATATAAACGTCTAATATTATTTATGACCTTTAGTGTGAGAATAGCCCCACATGGGAGAAGGGGTAACTAGCAACCAAGAATATAATGTATAGGTCCTCTACACTCATTGCCAATCGGTTTTGAGTTAGATGACTACAAACTTAACATTTAGTAAGTAAACATATAGAAATGATATCACGTATATAATAAACCAAAAAAATACATGTTAAACAATGTTTTTCTATATTTGCGAAAAACAAATAAATAAAATTTCTTCTTTTTATTTATCAAGTTAGATTTTGGTGGAAAATTAGTTGGAGAGTAATGCAAGAGTCAGAGCTAGTTGGACTGAACAAGTAAATGCTGATCAGGAGGTACATTATTGGACCACATATGTGTTCTTTGCATTTACTCTTCTGCAAGATGAACACTCTCTCCTCTCTCCAGATTATGCCCATTACCCAATAGTATGTATCATCTTTTTTGTTTACAATCTAGTAAATAGTTTTTTCTTTTCAGTTTTCTTCTGAGATCATTTTTACATTGTATAATATCGACAAACCATTAAGACGAGATAGGTATATAGTTGTATGTCACAAAATAACAAGAAATATTGTTGGCAATTGCGCTAATGAGAAAAACCCTAACCCCTCAGGCTCAGGCCCTGAATAGTCCATGAGAGATTGACTACCTATATATACTTAAACTCGTAAATCAGGTAAGATAACTCAATAAAAAGCTAAACTATAGTCTCAATTAACCAACCCACACCCTTATTTCTTTTATTCATAAATTCTTCAATGTCGTATGACATTGCATAGTTACATCAAATGATTGAAATAAGCACATAACTGCCAAAATTTTATCATGACAAAGTATGACATTGAACATAATGAGGATGAAATAAGATCACTTGATTTCAACCAAAAAAAATAACATCATTTTGAACTCTCAAAAACTAATATCAGAGCCTTAAAGGGTAATAGGATACGTGATATAAGACGGATCGAAATGAAGAGATCCGACGTTCAAGATGAGTCCAAGAATTAAGTATGGCATTAATTTCTTTATTAATAATCACCACGTTCAAGATGAAATATCAAAGCCTTAAAGGGTAATAGGATACGTGATATAAGATCGATTTAGACCCTAAACTCACGACTTCTAGGTATTTTAGATGGATACAAGATTCACTGCATGTGCAAGCAATTGTTTGCAATCTGCAACCTCTTGGATTTTACAGGATATTCACAAGCGTTGAACAAGAGGCAATTGTGTGATATTCTTATATTATCTCCTCCAACACATCACTTCGATGCCAAGATTCTTTTTCATCGAAAACAAATACTGTAATGAATTTGTAGAAGACAACGTAGTGGAAATAATAAAGAGTTCTTGATTCTAAAGTTAACTAAAACTCTTGTAGCAGTTATTGGAAATGAGAACTTTTGACTTGTTTGGGAAGCTTACACTATTGATCAAAATTCTTTAAGTTTTAAGGTCTCTTTTCCAAGTAATATATTAGGGTTTTCAGAGTAAGCTTTGAAATCTACCACAGTAATTAATAGTCTTAATTAAGTAATTCAGACTTTTAAATTGACTGTAATATAGACGTAGGTCAATTAAGAAAAATAACAATAACAAAACTAAAATAATGAAGAACAGGAAAACAAGAGAATTAGTTAAGAGATTTTAACCTAGTAAGTCAAAACAATATTGAAAATAAGTAAAAACAAGCAAACATTTCATTATTATTTTTCAAGTAAAAATAATAAATAAAAACTAAAAGGGAAATGCTAAGTTCACAAAAAAAAATTGATAAATTTTTTGCCGAAATGATGTGGCAAGTCCCTTTGGAAAGTTTGACTGAATCCTCCGAGTAAATGAAGAGCATTAGGCATCATATACCGAAATGGGTTAGTATTTATTAAATTAACATTAAATTAACAGTCATCATTTAAACCACCGTTCCGTTCTTCTCGTCCTCCGAGAACTTAGGGCAGTTTCTCTTCCAATGGTCTTTGTCATCGCAGTAGAAACACCTGGACTCAGAATAACCTTGACCATGGCTTCAGCAACTTGTTTGACCTTTTCCTTTGGACGTTATTTTCTTCTTCTTCCTGGTCTTTTCAACTGTTACGAGCATCTCATGAAGTTCCTCTAAGGATTTAATCCATCCATTCATTTCATAGTTTGCTTGAATAGACTGAAACCACTGTGAAGGGAATAAAGGATCATATCGGCAGCCAACTTTTGGCAGAATGGATCACCTAGCTTATTTTGTCTTGCAAAGAGTTTAATAATTTGCTCAACATGAGGCCCTACTGGTTTTCCTTTCTCTAGGCGCATGAAGGGGACATCCATATTGTTGAGCTGCTCTCGAAGAGCAGAATCTATGGGTGTCGCCATTATGCCACTACAAAAAATAGGTCCATTAGGGACGGCCAAAAACCGTCCCAAAAATGAGAAAACTGTCCCTAAAAGTGTATTGGGGACGGTTAAAATCTGTCCCAGAAAGTGGCGTCCCAAATAATATTGGGGACGGATATGGGGACAGATAGCATCTGTCCCAAATATATTTTTGGGACGGTTTGTAATTGTCCCTGTATCAACAATTATTAGGGACAACATATATTTGTCCCTGAAAAATTCGGCGTGATTTCTTCTTGTTAGCATTTGGGACAATTAATATCCGTCCCTAAAAATTTGGAGAGAATTCCCTCGTTAGCATTTGGGACGGATAATAGTCATCCCAATAAGGTCGATTGTGATTTTCTATTGCCTGTACCTGATACAGTTAATATTCGTCCCTACAAATTTGATTAGAAGTTTTCCAAACAATAATTAGTGCATACAAAAGAGAAAATTTTCCCTAAACAATTTAAAAAACAAATATTCACATTAACATGTTTTGAGAAGCCTCCCGAAGAAATTCACAAGCGTGGACGAAAAAAAAGGTCAAACCAAAATAAGAGAATAGACTAATAACTTTTCCACAAGAAGATAACATTGTATGAAAAATAAACTACCCTAACTTCATCCTCCCATCTTGTTTCTCATGTTGCAGGGGAAAAGTAGAAACACTATTAGCACATCATCTCAGCAGAGCTCCATCCTATCCCTGTGCCATGGACACGAAAAACAGAAGAGAACAAAAACCATTAGTTTATTAGCTTTTTCAAAATTAGGACACGGCAAATATACAAACATGTTAAAACTTCTATAAAATTATTAAAAGAGCAAACATTACACATAAAATCTTCTTAAAAGTCGTAGCTTCATAATAAGTTTGTGTTTACTATTCTAGTAATCTAACGAGCATACCCTCACAGGTCTTTGCGTTGCATTTAGAAGAGAATTCTTTTACAGTACATAATAATGTTTCATATTAAGTGTCCAGGTCACTGTAATACAGCATTAGTTCTAGAAACAATGCTATAATTCAGTAAAAAAATAACGTTTCATATTGAGTGTCCTAATTTGATCAACCAAAGTTCTCCTTTATCTCCAAACAATGGTATAATTTGAGTATAATTTATGTGAGAGATGCTCTATCCAAAAACAGAGGAATAGAGTAAGATAATAAAGGGTTTAAGTCCAACTAGCAGAAAAGGACAACCAGATTGGGAAGTCACTTGTTCTCTATAATACTAGAATAACCATCATCTTCCGTGACGTGCGAACAATTTGGCCTAGATCATGTGAGACCGTGAAAGTTGGGTTTTGATCCTAGACAAAGATTGCTAGGAAGAATGAATCAAATGAATAAGCCCTCATTGGAGAAGTCGACCCTACTCCAACTTCCAATGTCAAATTAAGGGAAACCACTTTATTAGCACTTCGTCATTTTGATTAGGCTCCAGATCCCGGCCAGAGGCCCAGAACAGCAGTCAATTTGATCATTTTTGTAATTCATAACTTAACTATTAACTCTAAAGCTTCTTTTGAAGAATGAGTTCAGTCATAGTAACCTTCAGTTGTTGAATCTGATGTTGCAGAGACTGCAAGTACTCCTTTTCCGCAACCTTATCAGGTAAAAGAGCTTGATGTTCCTCTTTCAAGGTCTTCATACCCATAGCATAGAGCTCTGCCTGTTAACACCAACCAAAGGATAGTAGAATGAAAAAGAAAGGAAGAGAAACGACAGAGCGTAAACCTCAGTCAGAGACTTTTATATAAGGTACAAATACAAAAAAAAAATACCAGACAGGTAAAGTACATGTACTGAATCAGGAAACCTAGAGTTGCAATGTGAATATTGATAACGTCGTTATCCAATGGATCCTAGATAAAGGTTATTCCTAAATTTCAAGTTAAATCTAACCATCATACATCTGAATCACTGAGAGATAAAACAGAAAACTGTACATAAACAAATCGACAGTTTCAACAACTTCACTCACCCATTCACCAATGAGGACTTCTCAGTCTTGGTATTATTTGAGATCTAAATGATCTCTGCTAAACCATTAATTTCTAGTGTTTAAGAACCTAACTGCAGACTTCCACCACACATAGGACAACTAACAAACAAGAACGTTGTCACCCTAGATTTGCTTTCCTGAATTGACTGCTCCACTTGATATGACAAAAATAAGATTAAGAAAGAACACTTTCCTAAACTGGGACAATGTTGCAGTTTCAAATAAGAACCATACCTTTATATTGTCTGAAACAAGACTTGATTTGTTCATTTTTATTTCCTCGTGCTTAGCTTTCATTGGGTCCAGCTTGTCTGTAGATCCTGGTACTCCTTATTCTTTTCATATTCCTGATAGGCATCAACTATTTGTTATTTGAAATCCAAACTTTTCAGGTTTAAATGATGATACCTGATTATCACTTACAACATGGATCTGATAGGTACCCTCCCTTGCACCTGAATGATATGAGAGAGCAAAAATCCTTTTGTAAGCCAAAACATCAAAATGATTTGTCCTTCAGACATTGATATAAAATAGGTCTTTTGTACAAAGAAGACGAAATACAAAGTAAACATATTAGAGATTTGCCTAATTTTCCCATGGAAAAGAAAAATAAAATCAGAAATTGCCCAACCAGTAACTAAACTCTCATGGTGAAAGTCAACCCAAGATTTGAAAAGTTTCACATGGTAATATGTTGTCCAACCAAATCAAGAGACTAGTTTCCGAAAAATATTCAGAACTATAACATCAATAGTATATCAAAATCATCAAGATAGTACCTTCAATTTTGCATGTTTGTTCACCAAAATCTCCCTAGACCTGTAGTGGTCAGTATGGTAGCAAAGAACATGAGCTCAGAATGTACAAAATATCAAACCTATCATATGAAGTAAGATAAATTAAGGACCGAAAAAAAAGATCTAACCAACGTGAGTAATATAAAAACTACATCGAAGTACGACCAACCTGTATCCCAAACTTCTCATATTTAATCAAGTCCTATACAAACACAAGCCAGAGATTATCATTTACAGCTTGGGAGATAAAAGCATTATAAAAACTTGGCATTCAAATCCTCAATGACCATCATGTAGTTTTTTCTGTTCGATAACATAGTTGTATAAATAAAGCTTAAAATCTATAATACACTTCCTCTAATAGTCCGGAGTGGAAAGAGTTCGATATTACCGCCTCACTTTTAGTTTTAGTTTAGCAGATACACTGACGCATTCTTGTTCAATTAGCTCTAACGTCTGAAAGATGAAACAAGTCGAGCGAAAAAAGAAAATGATTAAAATTCCTTTATCAACATGACTAGGATTATTTTTTTTGGTATACATTTTTCATTTAAGTTTACTCCATCAAATAAAATAGGAAGATAACAAAAACTAAGAAGACAACAAAAAATGGTAAAAGAAGGAACTTTCTATCGATTTCTTGACCAATTCAGTCTTAACATCTATTGATAATAGTAGAAACATGAAGCTAACAAAAATACTTTGATTTCACCCAACCATAAACTCTTGATTTCTACTATTGAGGAATAGGAAGAAGAGGAAGAATACCAACTAACCTGGAACAGTCAAATTGAATAAAGTTGATGCCAAATTGATGCAAAATTGAATAAAATTGATGCTAAATTGAATAACATTGATGCAAAATTGAATCAGGAACTATGTCATAAATAGTTAGTAGCTTAATTCGAAGAAGAAGACGAATATGAAGAAAAATATAACCTGATTGTGGCAAGACTTGTGGAAACAATCTAACTTTGTTTAACACCTGAACTGAAACGGTTTTCTGCAAAAACAAATAAGGGTTTCATGGTACTCCAAAATTTTCATTGATTTATTTGAAGAAGAGGATGAACACATACCTGGTGGTGAAACCCTAGAAGTGGAGGAAGGAAAAAAACACACACCCAGGAGACAGAGATTGAAGAAGAGATCGAAGAAAGGAAGAATAAAAATCTATAACATGTAGAAGAAAAAGGAGAAATCTCCTTCTCTTTATTGAGGAGAAATCGTTCCTCTTCTCTGTACCTACAGAGGAGAAAAGAAGAGAGATAAAAGGAAAGAAAAGAAAAAGTAATGAAAACGAGGGATTTGATTTTTTAGGAAAAAAAGAGGGAATTTTTTTGCGCAATTTTCTAATTTGGCCGAAATTTTGCGCCATTTTTCAGTTGTACCTAAAATTTGTCCCTATTGCAATTTTACTGGGGACGAATAGTAAAAAATTGTCCCTACTTTTAATATATTAGGGACAGAAGTAAAAATGTATGTCCCTATTGGACGCTTTTTTTGTAGTGTTATGTACGCTACTAGCTCTGCCGCTTTCCAATTATCCTCTTCATGTTCTTTTTCTTTAGCAGTTGAAATAGCACCCAATTTCGGAATCGGAGTGTCTACGACATTAAGCTCACTTTCCAATTTGAGAAGTATTTCTCGATTCCTTCTTTCGGGGAGGGAATTTCTCAGCACCTCCTTGAGGAGTGAGCGTAAGTTGAACTCGCTTTCTTTTGTCATCCTAAAACTACATGAAAGAATTGCAAAGTTTTAAACTCATTATCATTTTGGAAAAATCCAATTTTTCCACTTTATTCGTGATTCCAAGAACCCATTTCTTCGGTAGTTAAGCGAACTATGACCCTGCCCTTAACCCCGTTGTCCTGGGTGAGTGAACTATTTCATTGTCACACTCCTATGACTCTTGGTTGATAGATTGCATTAGTGAATTGCATTAGTGAATGCCTAATCCACCCTTTTGCCTAATCCACCCTTTTGCCTAATCCACCCTTTTGTTGATCGTTAAGAAAAACCATTTAGACATGTAGCCCTTTGCCATAGGTCTACCCGCATTGTCCCAAGATAAAAGATATGACGCACTACCCTGGTAGATCCACCATTCCATGATCGAGGACTCAACGGGTGTCTTAGTCTGGATAGGCTATTTACTCAAAAATACTTTTGGGGACTTTTACGTTTTGTCTAGTGTTATAGTGAACTATTTAGCCTAACTAACATTCACGGCATAAAACGTAAATAAATAAGTAAATGCACGCGAGAAAAAAAATCAAACACATATGGATCCTAGTATGGCCTCTAGTCCTAAAAGATCTAATCTTCTTAGGATTCGTCTTGTTTTCGCCTGGATCGCATCCTTGAGCTTCTTCTCGAACCTCTATTGAATTCTCCCACTCGAACTTGGATCGCATCTTGAGCTTCTTCGATGGACTAATAGACCCTAAACTTTAATTACAAGACTCGAATGATACGCAGATCGTATATACTTGAAATTAAAATTATTATAAATTTGCACCATCCGTGCTTAAAACAAGAATAAAAGAAACAAGTTCTAAGGCCATACTAGTTTCCGCATTCACATCACATGCATTCATATAATATTCAAGGCTAACTATTATATATGCATGATTATCCGGGAGATACTTTTGTCGACATTTCTACGCCACACGCGAACCTTAAGTCTATTTCGAAAATTTTACTGATGGTGCGCTTCGGTTTTATCTATAATGATTTCCAAAATCAATTCAAAGAAAAACTCTGTTTGGGCCTTCGGAGGGTCTGGGTCAATTTCGGAAAAATAGTTTTGACTTTGAATGACTTCCAAAATAATTTTTAAGAAAAACCCGTTTTGGGCCTTCGGGTGGTCCGGAATAATTTCGGTGGAATATGGGTGGGAACCGGGAGAAAAATTGGACTTTCGTCGAAAAACTCCCACTCGGGTAAGGCCCGAAAAATCTCGGCTTGCGGTCCTAGACCAATCTGGGAATAGTCTAAAACAAACCTTGGTCAAGGACCAAGACCCTAAGGTCAAGGCCCAAAAGGTTTGCTCGGGCCAATGGCCTAGGTGGTGCATAGGTTCGGTCCAAGCATGGTCCGGCTCAAGGTCAACCTCTTGGGCCATGCCTATGCACGGACTGACCGAGACCAGACGCATCTGAGTCTCGGTCTTGGGCATTGGACTCGTCCTGGTCCTAGGCCAAGACGCTAGCCTTTGGCCCAGACGCGTCTGGCCAAGGGCCAAGCCTATTTGGATGTCTCGGCAAAGACAAAGACGTCCTAGGCCTTCCAAGACGCGTTTGATGAAGTCCTATCTCGTCTTGGACTAAGTCCGAGATGCGCTCGGGTTTACCAGGGGAAGTCCGAGAAGATCTCAGTCAGTAGACCGAGACCCGTCTGGTCTAGCAGAGACGCGTCCGCCCAGGTTCAGGCAACTTCTAAATTTTTTTTTCTTTTGAAACTCCAAGTTTCCCTTTTCATGTGCTTCCATAAGCTATTGTCCCACAATTTAGAAACTTCTAAACAACCCAAAATTTGTTTTTAAACAAATTCTACAATTGATAAAACGATTTTTGAAAACTTTTCAAAACTTAAATAGATCAATATTGATGTTTTGAAACTTTTTCCAATGATTAACTTTGAAATCAACTCCAATAATCTTTAAATCACATTTAAAATTAATCAAATTGGCATGCCCAAAATAATTTTAGACACAATTATCCATCTAAACAAGCATAGATTGGCCCGAAACTTAGAAAAAATTAGCTACGTGCAAGAGGCTCTAACGTCACTGTTGGGTTATGGTGTCTCCTAGTATTGGTGGGGGAATTTCAGCCATATAATATGTCTAACACTAGTATCCCCAGGATCTCATGCATAAGCTAATAGTCATTACTAAGTTAAACTAGTTGCATAAATACCTTAATCGCTAGTTTTCCCTCGAATCTCTCCAATCGATTTTGAGAAGACCAAGAGCTCATATTGTAGCTCCTCTACTTGGGACACCGAGAAATTACCTCTCACCTTAGTGTTAGCTAGAACTCCAATGGTGGTTAGATTGAAGAACACCTTCTTCTTTGACTAGATATATAGATAGTTGGAAATTATCTCTCTTTCTTTCTCTACTTGATGTTAATAGAGATTGAAAGTTCCTTGA
This sequence comes from Eschscholzia californica, assembly GCF_041429995.1. Lineage (NCBI taxonomy): Eukaryota > Viridiplantae > Streptophyta > Magnoliopsida > Ranunculales > Papaveraceae > Eschscholzia > Eschscholzia californica. Next base: position 18,090,890 of record NW_028238472.1, on the reverse strand, counting down.
GAATTTTTCACACCTTATTCAAGTCTCAAGAGGAATTATATAGAAGCTTAAGTAAGAGTACAGCCCTAATTAGGTTTCCTAAAAAGCCCTCTGAATAAGATTTAGGAAACCCTTGATAATAACAACTAGTTGTTATTTTTCTCATTTCCATAGCTTGACCGACCATATCAAGCCCAACTTGGGCAAATCTGGCCGGCCCCTATAGGGGCACACGGCCAAGCATTGTCGTCCCCTTTGGGCCCCAAATTATGTCTTTTGGTGTCCGACCCAAATACCCTTATTTCGAGCATTTTGCATTATCTTTGCCTAAACTTCTTTTAGGCCTTTGGGACATATCTATGGGTGTTACCCATGCATATATATCTCATCCATCTAGTTATATCTTCCGATCAAGTTGACACTCTTTGTGCAACCCGATGTAGGATCCTGACGAAGTTAGTCACGAATGCCTTTGTAATTCGACGATCGTAATTGGTTTCTAGCTAAACATTACGACCCCTAAATCATCCGGACTTGATGATCTTCTTCATCAATTGTCCTATCCGACAAATTGCTCGCATTACATCTTTGGTCGAAGGACATCTTCTTCAGGGTTGACAACCCTCACGTAGCGAGAGCGACACCACCAACCGGAGTCACTTCGGATAATGAGGACCCATAGGGATCGCCATCACCATTGCATGAAAAGTCTTTCTTGAAGAAACGTCAAGTATGAACTCAATTAGGGGCCTCATCTCGAAAACCCTAAAGTGTGGGAGTCAACAGAAAAAATCAAAAATAAAGCTACTGAAGAAAGTTATGTGTTAAAGAAAACCCAATGCCAAAGGAGGCTATTTATAGTGGAAGAAGAAGATCAAGAGGCCCTCTCAACAAGAGGAAGGCATTAAAGAAAGAGGAAAAAAACAACCTCGGTTACGCACAAAGTCATCATGATTGGGCGTCAAATGGCGGTTGAAGACTGACCAAGTCAGAGAAGGGAATTAATGAGACCCGACTATATTCATTCGCCCCTCCAATTAGAAGATGTCGTATACCCCATGCATGGCAACAGAGGTACCTTGGACAGTTACCCAAAAGATCAACGTCGAAAGTGCGTGATCAGAAGATCAAATCTATGACGTCAAGGAATCAAACATGAAAGCAGAAGTTTATCTCATGAGGCACAAAAACAAAACTTGCCACACAAAATACGATACGTGGGTATATCCCTCAGAAACCACTACTTGGCCTGCTCTAGCTAAACAGTCCCGACGAGTGGAACTGCACCAGATTGGTTACGAAAGGTTCGGCTTCGAAATAGCTCAGCCAAAATCAACCCCGGAACACGGAGTTCAAAAAATCAAGACAACGATCGAGCTTCACGAAACAGCTCTGGTCCAGGTATACCCATTTCCTTCAGGGTTATTTAATGTCAAAACTCAAGAGTTACTCCTACTCCTTAGTTTCTCTACATTCGACTAAGGAGTGGCGGGACTCGTGATGATGCACAAAATGTCCTGACTTTGACTGACGTCAAAACCTGAAGTCCAACGGGTCCACCCGGCCTAAGGCAGCAGGACCATTGGACTTTCAACGCTCTGCCATCTACAACCAGAATTGGGAATTCAGCCAGGATCAACTAAGGGGTTCCAGCCCTGTTTTGCCCAAGGAACGAGCAGATCAGCCCTGGAATTCTCTAAAGAAGTAAGGGGGTCCACATAAACAGGGTCGATGCCTTATGTTGGGTTTCACACCCTTATACTAGTGTTTATAGCGGAAATAAGACATCTAATGTCTACACTAGTATTCCCAGGATCACATGCATAAGCCTATGATAATCATTAATTAAAACTAGAAAGATAAATACCTTATTCGCTAGTTTTCCCTCGAACCTTTCCAATTGCTTATGAGAAGATCAAGAGCTTCAAGTGTAGCTCCTCTACTTGGGACACGAGCAATCAATTTGATCTCCCACCTTGTTGTATAGCTAGTACACCAATGGTGGTTGGAAGAAGAACTCCTTTCTTCTTGACTAGATAGATAGTTAATGGGAATTAGCTCACTTTCTCCTCTCTACTTGATGTGGTAGAGTAAGAAAGCTTAGAGAGAAATTCCACACCTTATTCTCTGCCCTAAGAGTGTTTATATAGAACCCTAATAAGAATCCACCTCCTTTTAGGTTTCCTAAAACACCCTTTAGAATAAGATTTAGGGAAATAGTCGAAAATAGCAACTATTGGTATTTTCTCAATTCCCTAAGGAGGAGGTGTCCAAACACCACTAAAATTGTCATATATAATGTTTATTATATCAGCAACCAACCCTCCAAAATTCAGCCCAATCCGAGTCCTAGAAGTACCCGAACCGGTCTAAGCCCAAAAACCCTGTTTTTGGCCTTTTTGTACTATCTTTGCCTAATTCCTTTTAGGCCTATGAGATATGTTTATGGGACACTACCATGATTATATCTCACTCCCACTAGTCATATCCTAGATCAATTTGTTACTCTTATGTGTAACCCGTTGTAGGATCCGATCGAAGTTAGCCGCGAATTACTTCGTAATTCGACGATCGTAGTTGGTCTCTAGCTACAACTCTACGATCCCTAAATCAATCGGACTTGATGATCTTCCACACCAATTGTCCTATCCGACAAATTGTTCGCATTGTCACCTTGGTCGAAGGACATCTCCTTCAACTCCTTCACCTTATGCCCTAAACAAGGAAGGCAGAGAGCGCCGCACGCTTACCGACTTAATCCTGATATCTTCTTAAAGATTTCAGACGGTTAAAGATCTTAAGTGTTTAAGCAAGTTCGGGCTTCAAGAGTCTCAAAGGAGGAAACATCTCCTAGTAGATTTATCACCTCGGCAGGATATCTACGAAGTATCCTTGAACATAGGAACTTCTATTTATCCAAGATACGAGATAAACTATAAGGGAAACCTTAGCTACGAACAGTAGGAAACTTCCCTAAACGGTGATCAGAACTGCCTCATCTACGCCGTCTATCACAGTCGGTCCAATTCAGCCTATAAAAGGGCCCCCCATCGTCTTCCATAAGACACCCTGAGTAACCAAAACTTAGCCCAAAAAGGTTCAATCAATATTCAATCTTTTAACTACAAAGAGCAATCTAACTGTCTTGAGCGTCAGAGCGGTTTCCGAACCCTTTGCAGGTTTTCCCCCCAGGCAGTGGCGAAGCTAGAAAATTTCTTTTGTGGGGACACTTTTTAATTATAAAAACCACTATATCACAAATAAATCAAAAAAAATCTATCTATTCATCGTGTTGTAATTAATGGTATCGAGTGGCTTCCAAGTCGACTCAATAGAAACAAATTTGGTCATACACAATAGTTTTCCATATTTGGAAAACAAAAATGTTGGACATGACAATTCCACGAACTAACATATTTCTTTTAATCTTATTTGAACAATCCTAAAGTATATGTATGACATTATGTTCTGAATTAAAATTTTAAATTAATTTAAGTTTAAATTTTGAAAAGAAAGAATCACACAATTTCATATAGAAATATAAAGACAAGGTGAGGAAAAAAATAATACTTATTTTTAGTGGACAAAATCTACATTTGATCAACATTTAAGAGCGGCTCAACATTAAAGTCTATAGAATAAGATTTTTTCTACCGTTTGCTTATTAACGCTACCGACTATCTACGATTACGGTTTTAGTCTAACAAGTTCCACATTTTATTTTGACAGTATTTTTAGTTGCATTTATAAATGGTACACGTGCTATAGAAAATACAGGTGTTATATAGTTTCATTAATAAAGGGTGAGATTACATTGAGATATGTTTAGACTATTTTATGGTATATTTGAGTTGTAATTGCTTAACAATAATGGTTGGTAAAAACGGGAAGTTGATTAACATTTAATAACTTGAGGTGCTTGTAACAAAAAAGAAAAATTTAGGTGTTTTCAAGACAAAAAGTGGCTTTGGAGTATTAGTAAGGGGAGGTCACTTGGGCTTGTGGGGGCACATGCCCCCACATGCCTCATTGGGCCCACACCCCTGCCCCCCAGGTTTTTAAGGAAGAAGGAATCTCAATCAACCTGACGGAATATCTTTTCATAACGGACAATGTCATGCATCAAGTCCATATTTTTTGACTGATGAACGGAAAGCCATTTTTGACATCAGCCCTAGTGAACCTTGATTTTCAGTTATGATAATGGACTGGTGGCTCGACATGTGGTTCGATGTTGTCGTGATAGTGGATGTGAGGGGTCAAAATCGCGGGTCAAGAAGTCGAGGAAACCGGGTCGTTGACCGGAAATCGGACCTTCACATGTTAATATTTTTGCGGGCACCGACGACGTTTTTGGGCTAAGAGGGCTCCGACGGTCAAGTCAGTAAGCTTGCGAGAGAAGTAATGGACACGTGAGTAATATCCCTGGAATGTTACCGTTGGTTGGATAATGGTCGAAGTTTAGACACGGCTCGTAGAGTAGTCAGAGATGATCTCTATGGGTATGCTGACTTGTTTTGATAGAGATTATGACAGCCTATGAGGTATGTCCTTGAATGAGGCAGCCCTTGTGAGGTTTGCCTTGGTCGGGAGTATGTATCGTAAATAAGTGGGAACCTTTAGGGTCCTGACCTTGTAGAAAATCGCGTGGGTGATATGGAAAGAGTCTGACCTTTCTAAGGTAAGCAACCCCTCGATAAAGTGGTTGTAGGCGGGCCCTTGATAAAGTAGGAAAACCCTTGGTAAAGTAGGCGAACCTTTGATAAAGTGGTTGTAGCAGAGAGAAAATAGACAGACCCTTGATAAAGTCCTGTAGTTGTACTTTCTCGTGAAAGTATATATTTATTTCTTCAAAGATCTTGTACTTGACAAGGTCATGTACCTTGGTGAACGCTTAATAAGGCCTTGTTCCCTCCGTAAATAATATTTGATAAGGTCCCGCACCTTCTGTGGACAGTACTTGATAAGGTCTTGTATCTGAATGTAAGACTGGTACTTAGATGAGAGGAAGAAAGCAGGACTATGTGACAAATAGAGATTCTATCAAAGAGCAAGACTCTGTGAGAGAGAAAGTGGTTCCGATGTTTAGATAGCAGATGATGATGTTTAAGCCACTACTTCATGTGTTTCCCCAGAATCAGATGATCTGTATCGTTCTTGGTTCAGTTAATTTATAGTGTCTTGGGTCGACTTCTACCTGGTGATGAGTTGTCGTCCTTAATGGTGGTAACGCATGGGTTGTCACCATAAATATGGATATCGTAACTTCTTAACGGGCATATCCAGGATATTGTCATATTGAATGACTGTAACGTCTTCCCAACGGATACATGGTGGCAGGTCCGCTGAGGAGGTGAGAATTGGCCTTTTTATCCAAGGCTGGAAGTGCTTGCGTATTTTGACGTTCCTTCGGGGTGCCCCGAAGGTAAATGGATCGGGTCCATTGGCCAATAATTCATGGGCTTGGTCACCATGTGAGCCCATTAATCGTGGATTTCTGGGAGCGCTCCTGGTGACGTATTTTGGCCCATACAATGGACAACCTCGTGGACCATGATCTCGAGTTCTACTAATGGATTAAACTAAGACTGATTGACTCGACACGTGGATCGATGCAAACACAGGTGTGTTTATGTGATATCAGACAACCTAGTGGACCATAATCTAGATTTCTGGTATGGATGACGATATTCCACTGCGATTTGGTGGTTGGCTCGACTTGAGAGGTGATGCAAACACGGGTAATTGTATGTATTGTACAAACTTGTGGACCACACATGATACTTCTTATCTAAAAAGCATGTTACCAATCATAAGTTGGCACGCCTCCTCATATGTGAAGTGCTCGTGTTGCACGGATTCCCTTTTTGGGAAGTCCCTTGTCTATTGGATTTAAGTCGATGCAAACACGAGGGCCAAATCAGGCCGACTAGTGGACTTCGGAAATTGGTTGTGACAAGGATATTCCATTGCGATTTGTTGGTTCGCTCGACATGGAGATCGATGCAAACACAAGTTATTCTTGTGGACCACATACTTCTAGTTTGAGAAGTTATTTACTAATAAAAGGTTGCTCGCATCCTGCTCATATATGAAGTGCTTGTGTTGCATGGATTTCCCTTTTGGGGGGTTTCCCTTGTCTATTGAGAGATTTAAGTCGATGCAAACACGAGGGTCAAATCAGGCCGAGTAGTGGACTTCGAAATTGGTTATAACCCATCGAAAGGGAAATCAAAATGTATGGATCTCTAGATTAGCATAATAGATATGTTTTGAAGACGTTGTTTTGAACGCTTTGATATCATATGGGGTTGCTTTGTGACCTAGATATTGTACATTGTTTGTGACTCACTTGTATTGAGTCTGATCATGTGTGACTTATGATTTGTTTTAGCGAGCTTCTGAATAGTGTTGGCTTAAAACTCCGGGGAATGCCTTATGTTGTGTTTGGTTTCTTGTGCTTGTAGAACATATACGTTCTAGAATTTGCTACACTTGATTGCATATTGTTTCTGATTGTGGTATGCTTGATTTCTAGGACGAAATCCTCTTTGAGGGAGGAAGATTGTAACATCCCTAATTTATTTTTATATATCAAATTAGGTGGAAATAACAAAACTTTAGGTCAGTTTGGTTTAGATGAAATACTAGTGGTTTAGAAACCCTAATCCTCTTCACTTTTAAAGAAAACATATAAAAAGAGAGAGATGGTGCAGCCGCTCCTTAGTGAACGAAGGATGAATAAAGAAAAAGAAGAGATACAAATAGAGTTCTCTAGAGAGAAAACAAGGCATAATAGTAGTCTTGAAGTCATCTAAGACAAGAAGAGGTAGATTTCCTATCTCCTAATTCTTCTTTAAGCTCTTCCAATTTATTCAATGATACATTTAGTATTGTTAAGCACATAATTTCTATAAAGAACGATTAAATGATTTAGATATTAGTTTTATCTAAATTCCATAAAACATCTACGGAGGACAGTATTTAGGTCTAGATCAAAATTGAATCTTGTATTGATACTTGATGAATCTCGGTTTGTTTCTTATATGGTTGGAAAGGTTTGTTCTTCAACTTTCTAGTAGTTCAAATGGTGAATTAATCGGAGTTTCGAGTGAGGAGTTATAATAGTTTTCATACAAGGTGTCAGAACAGTCCTTACTGTATCTCAGTCTAGATTAAAATTAAATCTGGTATTGATAGGTGATGAATCTGGGTGTGTTTTTTATATGCTTGGAAAGGTCTTTAAGTCTACTTTCTATTAGTTCAGACGGTGCATTAATTGGAGTTCCAAGTGAGGAGTTATAATAGTTTTCGTACAAGGTGTCAGAACAGTCCCTACTGTATTTCGGTCTAGATCAAAATTAAATGTAGTATTGATAGGCAGCCAATTTGGGTGTGTTTCTTGTATTTCTAGAAAGGTCTGTTCATGTACTTCCCAACCCTTGAAACGGTGTATTAATCGGAGTTCTTAGTGAGGAGTTATGATAGTTTTTGTGTAAGGTGTCAAGACACAACCTCCAATGAACAAATTTGTTGAGATAGTTTACATGGTTTCTGTTCCATAGACAATGTATCTCCTAGGTAGATACCTTCTAGCGGTGAGTCTATATTTGTTAACTATTATTTTTATTTGCTTGTTTGAGGTTGTGTTCCACGTGAGGATCTATTATAAGCATCATCCCTTCTCACTTGTCATGTGTTGTTGGCTCGAATTATTTGGTGAACTTGTTTGTAATTCTTTATAAGAGTCAATGTTTTTAGTGTATTGGTCTAAGATACCCGGACGAGGGTTTGATTGATTGTGTCTTTTGGCATAATCTTTTGTCGACTTACATCTCAAGTTTGGGTGCTATAAATGTTTATCTTAGTTAAAGGTGTGATCTCTTTATATCTATTGAAAAAGAAAAAGATCGTTGTATTATCAGGCTTAGTACTGGATTAGAATATGAGAACCTTGAAAATTTAATAATTAAGAACATAAATTATTAGTTTCTACAAGCGTGATGTAAATCTTGTTGTATTATGTTAATTGTCACCGTTGAATTTTCAGATAATGCCAATAATGAATGTGAATGCAATGCTTCCTTGATTGGGGATTGAACTTGCCTACCCGAGACTTAGGTTTGTGGAAATCCACTACAGTTGGGTTTTAACCCAACTATTTTTTTAGGTATTGATTGTGCACTCATGATAGGTGTTGCTCGTGGATCCAGTTTGAAGGTCTCTAATCTTCAATCTCAAGGCGGTTTGCTTGAGATTTGGGATTTGCAGCGCTACACTTAGCCAGCAACCCTAATTTCTAGGTGTCCAATTATAATCTTCGATTGTGGTGGGACATGATTTCTCTATCGAGAGAATACTGGGGGGTAACCTTGGAATCTTTGGGTTCCGAATTCAAGAATTCTTAGGACTTTGTTAAAGTTTTGAGTTTCTTTATCCATCCTTTTCTACTAGTGCGGTTCGAACTTATGTTGGTTTTGAAGTGGTGAACTTTGTTCGATCGGATAGTAGACAACTGTTCTGAAATAGTAAGGTCATATTCTCGTTCACTGTTGAGGATTTGGGTAGGGGTGGGAATCGGGCGGGTTCGGGCAACTATCAGCCGGACTCAGGCGAATCGGGCTCGGATAAGCCGAGCCCGCGATAGTGAGTCGGGCGAATCGGCCCGGACCAAACACTCACTATAAGTGCCCGTAGCCCGTCCGAGCCCGACTGCCCGAGCGGGTTCCAACGGGCTCGGGCCGGACGGGCTCGGGTTATTTTATTAAAAAAACATTAACACCATCAAAATTTCTAATATAAAAAAAACAGTATACACATCATCATCATCGTTAAATCTTAGATCATTACAACAATTAACATGATTTCTAAATTCTAATATACAAAATAAACAACTAATAACAAAAAGTTACATCTTTTCTTCATCAAGTTACATAATTCATCATCACCACCATTAAAGCTATTTGAATCATTCAACTAAATGTAATTAAAATTTGTGAGAGGATTCATTCACCAAGCTATTTGAAGCATTAAAAAGGAAAAAAGATGAACAACCCTTTATTCCCCTCATCTTTTTTAACAATGGGTTCTTGAGAAATCATTAAAATAATATTAAATTTGAAATCCACCATTAAAAGAACCATAAAAGCTTACCATGAAGATGGTGTTCAAGGCTTCCACCAGCAACATATTTGTAAACCAAAAAAAGACCCTCAGCCGGATCAATACAAAACCCTAGAAGAGGTACAACATACCTATTTTTTAGATAACTTGCAATCATCAATTCTCTACAAAATGTTTTAGTAGATTCTTTATCTTCCTTGTCTAACCTTTTAATGGCGACTGAAGTTCTTCGAAATACAACTCTACCTCTAAAAACACAACTCAGTGCCCCTCTTCCCAAAACCCTTCCTACTCAAGTTGAACTAAAACACAAAATCAATAAAAAAATCTTTCTTTAACAAAAACTACAAATCAGTAATCAGATTAACCTAAATTATTTCAAACATAAAACGCATCATCGGCATAACACACTAATGAATGTTAAAAGCTTCTTAGGTTTATGATGTTTTGGACAGCTTCTTCCAAATCTTCATCCTTTCATCTGCAAAAAACATAAAACATGGAATAACAATAACAGTAACAGTAATGAGTAACCTAACAAAATAACAAAAAAATCAAAAAATCAAGTCATAGCAAGCCATAACAAAATCAAAGAATCAAAAAATCAAACCATAACAAAATAAAAATCAAAAACTCATGGCGAAATTACCTTTTACTAATTTGAGATAAGTAACAATAACAATAACCTATCATTGTCAGGCCATAAGAGACCGAAAATTGGTATCGAAGAGAATATGAGATTGGATGATGAGCATATGAGAATAAGATTAGTTCTTGTGGTTGAGGAGTTTTGTTTTTTGAGTTAGAGAAAGAGAGAGGCGGGGAGAGAGAGAGAGAGAGGAAGGCAGAGAGATTAGCAGATTAGGTTTTTCATTTTAGGGTTTCTGTTTTAGGGGTGGGTTTGTATAAGAGGTGAATGGGGAAGTAATTTAGATCCAATGGCTGAGAACTAATTTGAAGAGACGCCCTATCTCAGCCGTTGGATCTAAAGGAATTCACACGGATCGTGGGTACTCGGGTTCGGGTAGCGGGCAAACTTCGTCGGGCTCCGGTAACAAACGGGTATAACCGGTCGAGACTCGGATTTGAGGTTATGTCCGAGTCCCGGCTCAATAAGCCCGATTCAACGGGTCGGGTTAGCCCGGATCGGGTTGCCTACGGGCAGCGGTCTCTAACGGTCCGGGCCGAACGGGTCGGACCCCGGGGTCTCGGACCGTTTTCCCAGCCCTAGATATGGGGGCACGCTATCTGAAGGGTTCTTAGATCCACGAAGACCTATGTGCCTCGTAATACAACCTCGCAGGTTACTTGTAGGAGTATGTTATTAAAATTGTATTTCTGCTTGTTGTACTACTAGTTTGTGGTTGTCTTTCTCTTGTTGTAAACCTTTGAACTATAAATTATGTGTTTACAGTTCGATTAAAAAAAATCTCTTTCCTACACATACAAAGGAAATCACCTTTTTTTATGAATCTATGTACGTAGGTGATGGATATTTATTGGTATTATATTTATTGGTGTTTCTCTTGTTTATACTAAGAATTTATTTCCATGAAACTACTTATTATTTTATGAAGTTTTATCTTGTGTTATGAAACTCTATACCTTTATATGAATCTTCATTATCTTAGTGAAATTTAATATTTGAAAAAACAACATAACAAGATCTGAAACTTCACAATGCATAGTGAGGAGAAGTTGTTAGGAACTTTTTTACCTGACTGAAGAATTGTAGCATACGATTAATTCGAAAATTTGTTAAAAAAAAACACCAAAAATAAAGGAATTCATCAATATATAAATAGATCTTAATATATTTCATTAAAGAAGATGAGAAAATTGAAAGACTAACGATCTTCTCGACCAAACCCATGATTGAAATTTCTAGCGTGAAAGTAATTATTGATTTGAATAGATTGAACTTTGAAGAATCTTCGGTTTCACGATTTCATATGTGAAAGATTTAGATTTTGGGTGAGGAAAATCATATACCTCCATATTTATTTATAATAGAAGAGAATTACAATGGATGGAAATAAATAACGTAAATATAGAAATAATCCTAATTCTACTCCATCCATATCTTGGAGATATATATGAGAATATTTCCATTGAATTTCTTGGGGAGGATTATTTGACTTGAATACCTCTTTTACCCTTATTAATATGCATGATCTTGTTAGAAGAAATATATGCCTCTAGAAATAGATTATGATCAAATGTAAGAATGATAAATGTTGATGAGATTCGACAAACATAAGAACATATAGTTGATAGTTTTAAAGAGAAACTCTGGAATAGTTAGAGCATCTCCAATGCAAAACTCTGTTTCCTATTTGGCTAACTTGAGTGCCTCTAATTCAAGTCCTTCTCCAATGCAACACTCTAAAAAACTCTAATAGAGACACATGTCACACATACATTTAATAGAAAAAAGTGGTTGAGAAAGAAAGACTTTTTATTGGTCCAAAAATTAAATTTGATGACTAGGACACTTAAGACTCTCAAAAGAGATCTCAAAAATAGAGTTTCTAGTTGAGACATCTTAAAACTTAATGCTTCCACTGAAGGGGTTTTCATAGGGTATCTCATACACCTAATTGTCTAGTGTTGTTAGCGGAATCTCAAACATCTCTATGTTTAACACTAGTTTTTAGGATCTATACATGAACATATCAATGAACTAGAATGGAAAGAAGATTACCTCTTACTCGCTTTCCCACAAACTAAATCCCGACCAGTATTCGGAAGATAAGAGCTCCAAGTGTAGCTCCTCTACTTGAGACACCGAGTAATGACTTGAACTCCCTCCTTTCAGTCAGCTAGGACCTTCTTGAAGGTTGAGATGAAGAACTCCTTCTTCTTGACTAGATACTTGAGAAAACTCTTTTTCTCTCTCTCTCTCTGAGATGTATATTCTGAAACTCTTTCAGTTAACACTCAGACCCTTGAAAATTCTGTCTCTCCCAAAAGCTCTCTTTCACGCTCTCCTTTAGGTTGTCTAATTAGGTATATATAGAAATCCCTAGAAGAGGTATTAGACTCAAACTAGGATTCCTAAAACCTAATTACAAGGCAACTTCCAAAATTACCCTCTTTAGGGTTACTTTGAGTGGCCGGCCAACATAGCCCTTTATGGGCTTCCTTGGCCGGCCCACTTAGGGCCTAACCGGCCATGTAATGGCCGGCCCCTTTGCCTAGGTCGGCCATCACATGGCCGGCCCACCCAAAGCCTTTCTGGGCCTCCCTTTCGGACCCGGACTTGTTTGTATCTCTTCGGACTTCTCCGAACTAATATGGACTTACCAATAATGGATCCAATCCACTTATTTGTTATTCTCCTTCTAGTCAATTCTCTCCGTTCAAGTCATTACTCTTATGTGTAACCCTTGTAGGATCCGGTCTATGTTAGCTGCGGATTACCGAAGTTATCCGACGATCGTAGTTGGCTTCTATCTAAGCATTACGATCTCTAATTGGACCGGACTAATGATCTTCCGAGTAAGGTCATTAAGATCCTATTCGCCAAATTGTCCGCATTGCAACCTTGGTCGAAGGACACTCCTTCGGAAGGATACCATTCCTTCTGACTGAGGCAATATATCCTTCATCCACATCATCTTAAGATCTCAATTGAGTTTTGCATTGGAGAGGTTTTTTCTCAAAAAAAACTCTAAAGTCCTAGGTGGCACTTAAGATTTTAAGATTGAGTCTTGCATTGGAGATGCTCTTAGATTAATATCAAATGTAAAAATGACAAATGTTGGTGGTTTATCCTCTTTTGCAATTTCACTCCACTCCATACTCTTTTCTTCTTCCATCCTACGAAAAAAGTTATCCGATCATTAAAAGTTAAAAATATCTTTAAAAACATCAAATAAACTCCTGAAAAATGAAGGGTAGACTGGTAGTCAGTTACCTTCTGAGCTTTTGCTACTGCTTTGGGTTTTGTTTATTAGGATATCTCACATGGGTCATGTTCTTCCATTTGGTGAAGCAGATTTAGGGGGAGGAATTAAGGGTTTTTTTTGTTCTTTGGGTGTCTCTATGGCTTTTTGATGAGGTTGGTGATATGTTAGAGGGAGAGGGTGAAAGAGAAAGAGACAGAGAGAGATTAATAGTTGCAGAGTAGTTATAGAGAGAGGTGACAAGTTCTTCATGCATGAGATGCATGGAGAGAAGAAGAAGATTGTCAGTAGTACTGCACTCTTACCTACGGTTTTACAACAAAAAAAAAATTTCTTTTAGAAGAAGAAAATAGAAGTGAATTTCACACAGGTTAGTTGACCGGGTGCTTATAGAGATATCGGGTCAATGGTTATTAACCCCGACCAATGAAAAGATCACCCGCCTAGAATCGTTTAGCCTGAGCCCTGATGTATATCCAAACACCCATTTAAAAACAAGGAGAATGCCTTGACATGCTATATTTTGAATAGAATAATTCAATGTAAGAGAGACCTTAATAAGTGGTGGCTTTAGAAAATATGAAAATTTCTTTATAAGCACATCTTTTAGATAGAAGCAAACCTTGCCCAACTACCCCTTGATCAAAAGTCTAAATAAAATTTCAAGTAGTAGCTAATGAGGAAAAGAAAGTTAAGTTATTATTTCATCAATGATTCTTGCAAATGCTCTCCCCATCCTGTACACTTTCTAGAGTTTTAGTTTAGTTTATTGTCGACAAGCTATGTATTGTTCAGTCCAATTTGAAGTCTGACTAGAGATCTGAATGACTTGAGTCAGAATTCGACATATTTGTATTTGTCTAGTTGATCTAATTAAGTGGATGAATCGCGACGGTTTTCGAAACATATGAGTCATACATAAAATTAATAAATCTAAATATAATGGATGCTATCGACAATAACTTGAAAGGACTATTGTGCTTTTGAATAAGACAAACTTGATTCGTGGAAGTCATATTCATATCAGTTAGACAAGTACAAGGAGGAGACAAAAAACAACACCTTAGACTAAATTTCTGTTAATGTTAACATCAAAATATTAAGAATTTTTGTTGGGAAGTGTTTGAAGGATTTAAACTTAATTATTAACATTTATAAGGATTAAAAAGAAATAATAAGCAAATACAAAATCTCAAATTTTTGTTGCTTCTTTTCTTTTCTTTTTTACTAAACTCCATCAACAACATTGTCTTCTCCACAATCAGCTCTCACTACAACCACTAACAATAACTAATAAGGAATTCATTTTTTTCTCTTTTTGGCCTAATGTAATTAATATTCATGTATTATGTTTGAAGAAATCTATAACACTGTTTAAAGGAAGGAGGATGAGGTCTTCCAATCTAACCAAGAACCATAACGTCGGTCCAATAATAATATAATTGGTCAAGATCTCTCACGAGATACATAAATAATATTTATGTGCTTATTCTTTAAGGGAATGATGCCTTTGGGTTGTACCAAGTCTGAAACCAAGTGAATTTATTTTTTGTCCCATACATCCTCGCTTTCTCCGTTAGCCCATTTCAGTCCCTTCTGCTCTATCATACATCGAAACCTCTCTATAACATCATTAGCCCATTTCTCCTCTAATAGCAGTCTATCGTGCTCTTTCATACACAGATACCTCTCTCTAACATCTGTATATTTATCAATATATACCCATCCATATTTTCTTAACCATATATAATATTCTTGATCTTTAGATATATCTTTCAATACAATAGTTATATGACAGGTGAGTGTTTTTATCGGATAACCACGTCCTCGAGCTTGAGGTTTTAACTTTTTCACGATAGTACCGTCGTTGACTTCGGCTTGACTAATGATTAAATCTGTTTCGTTGAAACCCATATTGTGACTAGCATTTGCTGCTGCGGAATAAACCAATTTAAAAATGGGATAACATGCTCGATAAGGCATGAGTTCTAGTATCATAAGTGTTTCCTCGTAGGAACGCCCACGAATCTTATCAATTACCCTTCGTGCTTTGTGAGCAGACATACATATATGTTGGCCTAAAGCGTATACTTCTACATCCGGGTCCCTCTTTATCATAAGGTTCACCTCTCACCAATGAACGATGAGCACCTATATTCACTTTATTAACATTAACGACGAGATCTATTATCGTTTCTCGCATGTCCCCGAAAATTCAGAGTAGGTGCAAATTCTCCCAATTTGTGACCCACCATACGATCTGTTATATAAATGGGCAAATGCTCTTTTCCATTATGAATAGCAATTGTATGGCCGATCATTGTGGGTATAATGGTAGATGCCCGGGACCAAGTTACTATTATTTCCTTTTTCCCCTTCATGTTGAGCTTTTCAATTTTTCTTAATAAATGATTAGCAATAAAATGATTTTTTTTTTAGTGAACGTGTCACAGCGAATTACTCCTATCTTTTTTTCTTTTGTAAAGACGAAGAAACATATTCTCGATTTTCTCTCCTATTTATTACGGCGACGAAGAATCAAACTATCACTATATTTATTCCTTTTTCTACTTCTTCTTCCAAGCGCAGGATACCCCCAAGGGGTTGTGGGTTTTTTTCTACCAATTGGGGCCCTCCCTTCACCACCCCCATGGAGATGGTCTACAGGGTTCATAACGACTCCTCTTAGTATCAAATACTATGATGGTTCCGCTGCTTTATATATTTATCTCCTTTGTGATTCAGCAATCCCAAAGTTTTTTTTTATCCGAGGTCAAATAAGTTTTTCTCTTCAATTTCTATTTTTTCGTTGTAAAGGAGACAACAATTATCTTCCTAAGCGAGAAAAAGTTAGTGAAAACTTGTAAACAATAAGATTTTTCTAGTAAAAAAACAAATTATAAGTTTTTTTTTATTCCTAGAGAAAATTTGAATAGAAAAATAACCAAAAAAAACTTTCAACTAACTAAAGTTTGGTGGCAAAGCATCTTAATAGGATTTAGATAAGTTTTTTTTTTATGAAAGATTCAGAATTTAAGGTTGAAGATGGAATTACATAGCAGTGGGGTGTTCCCCTCGGACAAAAGAAAGAAAATATGATTTTTCTTTAGGGTTGAGGAGTTTTTAAATAGATCCCCAAAATTATGACGTTTAAAATCAACTAATATGAAATAGAAAATCCTAATATAAACAATTTTCACGGTGAGAAGATTATCAGTAATTCAATATAATTTTTTGTATAATTTTTTTTCACGTTAAGGAGTTCTAACTTATTAGTTTTTAGTATAATTTTTTTTTGGCAAAATAGATGTTTTTGTTTGTATCTTTAATGGTGTCTGTAAATATTGATTTCAATGTATCCTCTTCATGGAATTGATGGGTTTTTTGTTTGAGGAACTCTGGTATAAAATTCGCAATATATGAAGGCCGTGGCTTTGAGGCATAAAGAATTATCTCCGGGGAATAAATTCTCTAGGGAATCCATGTTTTCTGTACATTCTCGGTGGAATATTATTTTTTAACCCAAAAATTTACTTAATCAAATATTGCCCCCTAATCTTCATCTTCTCTATCATCATCACCACCACAACTTTCCCCTACCACTATTTTGGCTACCATTTCCACCGCTTCTCTCTCCTTTCTTCTACTCTCTCACTTACTCTTACCCTCCCTCTCGGTCTCTCCCTCTCTCACTATCTCTCTCTATTGCTCTCCCTATCGATGTCTCTCGATCTCTCGTTGTTTCTTTCTCAATCTTTAATTGTTTCCTGATTGATCTCTCATTATTTTTATCACTCTCGCACACACAGGCACTGTTCTGACGAAGGAAGTGTTCCCTTTGCCAGAACCAGACCTCGAGGAGGGTTTTTGGGGAAAGCCTTCGAGTATTTCATGGAAACGAAACGTTTCGTGGACACAGAACATTTTGTGACCCTGACAATTTCATGGTTGCAAAACGTTTCGTGGTTGCAAAACGTTTCGTGGCCACGAACTTTGTGATCTCCACAGAGAGATCTATACATACTGCAAGAGAGGGATGACGAGATAGAGGTTGCGAGAAAGAGAGATAAAGACTGCCAGAGAAAAAAGAAAAACTAATCTACATAAAGATATGCCTATAATGAGAGAGATGAGAGTGATATACCATGAAAGAGAGAGAGATCTAGAGTGAGAACGACAAAAAGGTAGTCAATGAGAGTTAAAGAGATGGTGAGAGAGAGTGAAAGAGATGGTGGGAGAGAAAGAGAGGGAGAGAGTTAAAGAGATGGTGAGAGAGAGGGAGCGAGGACGAGAGAGAGAGGATGAAGTTAGGGGGCAATGTTTGATCAAGTCAATTTTTGGATTAAAAGAAGAATATGGCCTATGAAACAATTTTTACTGACTAATTCTTTATTCTTAGGAGAATTTTTTTTATTCCCCAAAGTCGCAGCCTATATGAAATGGATCATAATGTTTAAAGGGAGAGAAGAGGCGGTATCAAGGATTCCTTAATTAATGAGAGGCAACTAAAGCAAAATGTGTTTATTACTTGCTGTCAAATCTGCATCCTGCGGTGCTTAATAAATTTGTCAGTGTTGGAGGCACAAGCTATATCCTAGTAATAAGATAAAATTAATATCATCCACTATCAAAGTATATGTCTCTCCCACCACAATTGTTCTTCAACAAAAAATGCAGCTCCCCATAGCAATAGCCTTGATTTGTAGGATAGCTAGTAGGCTCTTTATATGGCTTGTATGCCAAAAATATGTCAAAAAAAAGAGTTAATTCCTATTTGGCCCCCTACTTTGTGACCAGCTTCCTTTATGGCCCCCTTTTTTTCGTAAATTCAAATATGGCCCCCTTTTGTTAACACCGTCAGTTAACTTTAGTGGTTAACTCTTTTGTTTCCATTATTGTCCTTGTTATAAAAGAGATTTGAAAATTCAAAAATTTGACCCCCTTTTGATATGGGCCAATTCAAAAAAAAAAATCAATTATTTTGGACAAAGTTAAGGAGCCAAAATGAAATTCAAAATAAAAAACACTTTAGATACCATATCTTTCCCTCTCTCTCATCCACCTCATCAAAACCAGACACCTCATCATCTTCTCCGTTGAAGGTCGCCGGCCGGCCAAATTTTCCGGCGACCTTCAAACTTTAAAAAAAAAAAAAAAAATTGAACTTTCTCTCTCTTGTTCTTCCATCTTTCTCTCTCCTTCATCTTTCTCTCTCTTCTTCTTTCCCTCTCTCTCTTTCTTTCTCTCTCTCTCTCTCTTTCCCTCCATTCTCCCTTTTTCTCTCTCTAGACCTCCGGCGAAGTAGTCTTCGCCGGAGGTCTGGTGAACCAGCGAACCAGACCATTGAAGGTCTGGTTCGCTCGCCAGCTCTGGCGAGCTAACAGACCTTCGAAGGTCTGGTTTGTCGCCAGATCTGGCGATTCTAAGGTCACCAGATCTGGCGACCTTAAAATCGCCAGATCTGGCGATCTAACAGACCTTCGAAGGTCTGTTAGAGCCGGATCTGGCGAGCGAACCAGACCTTCAATGGTCTGGTGAACCAGACCTTCTTTGGTCTGGTGAACCAGACCTCCGGCGAAGACTATTTCGCCGGAGCTCTAGAGAGAGAAAAAGGGTGAATGGAGGGAAAGAGAGAGAGAGAGAGAGAGAGAAAGAAAGAGAGAGAGAGAGAGAGAGAGGGAAAGAAGAAGAGAGAGAGAAAGATGAAGGAGAGAGAGAGATGGAAGAACAAGAGAGAGAAAGTTCAATTTTTTTTTTTTTTTTTAAGTTTGAAGGTCGCCGGGAAATTTGGCCGGCCGGCGACCTTCAACGGAGAAGATGATGAGGTGTCTGGTTTTGATGAGGTGGATGAGAGAGAGGGAAAGATATGGTATCTAAAGTGTTTTTTATTTTGAATTTCATTTTGGCCCCTTAACTTTGTCCAAAATAATTGATTTTTTTTGGAATTGGCCCATATCAAAAGGGGGCCAAATTTGAATTTTCAAATCTCTTTTATAACAAGGGCAATAATGGAAACAAAAGAGTTAACCACTAAAGTTAACTGACGGTGTTAACAAAAGGGGGTCATATTTGAATTTACGAAAAAAAAAAGGGCCATAAAGGAAGCTGGTCACAAAGTAGGGGGCTAAATAGGAATTAACTCAAAAAAAAGCAGTGTCTGGTTTTTCATGTTATTTTTAAATTGATGGTTCCTTAAGAAAAATATGACCAAAATTAATCTTTTTGTTAGCTGAACACTAAAATCAATATTAAAAAAAATTACCCATCTTAATCTAATCAATTTTTTTCTTGGTTGAATACTAAAATCAATCTTACTTACAAATTTGAAAGAGAAAAAAATCATCCTCCAAATCAGATCTACAAATGTCGCATGTGAGGTGTTCTTATTCATGGGATATAATTCAAAAGGACAATTGTGGATTATAGGAAATGGATGCTTTTAAAGTCTTTCTCTTTTTAAGAAATATTTTTCTCCACTTTGTTTTTCATGTTAGGGCATAAGAGAACCACTAAATAAACAAAAAGAAAAGCATATACAACACATAAAGGAACTCAGAATACATTCCCTTCAATTAAATTAAAATCCATTATATGATTTAAAGAGCAAACATCAAGTTTAATTCTTTTCGAATCTCCAGTAACTATATCCACATATCTAGAAAATTCAAACAAGTGGTATTTGTAGATAATTATGAGCTATTATTTTTAAAAAGTGCAGTAATCTATTAAGAATCCAACAAGTAATAATACTCAGGTAGACATATGGGGAATTTATTCCATTAAGTTTTATGAAGTTCAAATTCTCTCAATAAACATAAATATTAGAAAGAGACGTCAGATTACAGAAAAGTCCTTCAGGTTAAAATTGAACCCCAATAAGTTAGATCAAGTCTGAAATACTTTTCGTTTTATATTGCACTAACGTTTTGTTACTTTTGTATGAAAATTAACGATATAGAGAAATAGCACATGTTGTTGTAGCAATGTATCGAGCATGCAACAACATTAGTTCTAGCATACACTATAGATCTGCTTGCGAAAGCATTAGCGAACCAAAAAAATATACGGTATACATTTGCACACCAAATTATGAAAAAAAACAAGAGCGATATCATTACTTTGTTCATTTTCTAATTGTCGCAAACCTATTCAAATACAAGTTTTATTATTCACGTATTAAGTTTTCGTTGCTCAAAGAAATAAAAAGGATCAAAAGGATAAAATATTCAAATACAACTTTCAACAGAGTAATAGTTTGCTCATATTGAGCTTCGCTCCAACTACTATGTTGTTATTACTCTAAAGTAAAATTTTCTTTTTCTCCCCAAATATAAGAGAATGCTATTGTTTTATGTTTGGTAATTTCTTGTCCAACCAAGATAAACTATTCTATAGTTTATTTCTCTCTTACGAAGGCAAAGGGGAACAATGAGGAAGAACCGAACCAATCGGCCAAACCAAACCAAACAAAGTCGAACCGCACCGATCGGTTTTTGGACCGAATCGATCACCGTTCGACTCGGTTCGGCCAAAAAACCGAACAACCCAAATCGACTTGGTTTGGCCTCGGCCTGGGTTTCTAGAAACCGCCCAAACCGAACCGACCGAACTCTTTGGAAAGAGGAAATAATAATTTTGTAAAGTTAATAAGGAAAAAAATTAGAAAAATCATAATCAAATCTTCCAAGTCTAAATTTGTCCTCCTTCCTAGTTGTTGTTGTTGGCTTCGTCAACCACAACCTATTCAACTTGATTGAAAGGTTTTTAGAGGTAAGTCTTCACTAATGTTCTATGTACCACAACTCATTCTTAGTTAGTAACTTAAAAATATAGATTTTGCATTCCCACTTCTACTTCTTTTTTTGTTTGTAATGGTGGAAAAGTACGATAAATTTTTAATTTTTATTTTCCGTATATGTTATGGTGGAAAAGTACGATGGACTCTTAATTTTTATTTTCCGTATATCCAATGAAAGGAATAACATTAGTTTGTCATTTTCTCTAAATTGTGTTCGGTTAAACCGATCAACCGAACTAAACCGAGCCGAACCAAACCGAGCCGAACCATGTCGGCCGGCCGCCGAATGATCGGCTTGACTTCGGCCGATGATTTAGTCAAACCGCCACTTATTGGTTCGGCTCCGGCTCGAATCAAAACCGAAAAAAACCGACCGCTGCTCTCCCCTAGGGAACATAAGAGAGAGATGGCTATCGGGTCTCTATTAATAGCTTATTTCTTTCGTGCACCATGTGATCGGCTGAGGCAATTCATGCTCTCATAGTGCACCGAAAGAAGTTTACATGCACAAACTTAAAACTTGTTTAACATCAGTAAACGTTCATTAAAGTTGAAGATATTTGAAAGTGGCTTTCTGAAATCATCATGAAAGCCGTCCTTGTATCTTTGAAATATTGTCCTTCTGTACCGCAGCTAAGGAATGGGAGGTGACCTCCCAAGACATACGCTTGAGTCATTTCGGTGACGCAGTTTGAAAGTCAAAGTAATCGAAGAGTAAGGATCAGATCTATTTTCAGGGCAAACTTGTGTAGTTTATAAAGGATTGCATGGCTCATCGACTATAAGAAGGCCACCTGGCAGGGTCGTCAATAGAATCTTTCCAATCATTGCGAGTATGATCGTATCTCGTGATAAGGAAAGTGGATATTCGATGTTATCTGGCCTCCGTGTACCAGACATTACTTTTAGGCAAACCAAACCCCAAGGTGCAGAACATAGATCTAAAGACCTCCCATGTCAGGGTTAAGTCACAGAGATTGACTTGGATTCACCCTTCTGTCGATCTTTAAGTCATGACAGAGGTCAAGGTACCGATGAGCCTCGTGCCGACCCCCCATGTCGAGTCTCGGGTGTCAGAGTTCTTTCAGGTCCACCTCTCTGTTGGTTTAGTAACGGTCACGCTCGCGAGAAGGAAGGGAACTAAGACGACCGCGCAAATCAATCAGTTAACTTCTTTGGCTAGTCAAGTCTGACCAATATTTGGCTCAACAAGCGTTATGTACAAAATAAAACTATTCATGCTCTAGGGGCGTGGATTACATCTAATAAGCTAATAATTTACCTCAAATACATTCTTATATGATCAAATATGTTTGTCGCGGATGGGTCTTCCTCTAATGGATGTGCACGTATTTCCAAAATCTAGAGCTCGCCCGATTGACTTTTAGTGTTGTTTCCAATGTGTTTTAGAGTTTCTGAATGTCTTTTTAGACAGTTTATGGCAGCTCTGAGTATCTCTTACTTTTACGATGTATTCAAGTCATTTGATTAATCATATATGTGATGATTCTACTAGTGTAATCCCATAATGTCAAAAAAAAAATTGTCAAAAGTTCGTTTATACAAAAACAATTCAACCAAAATATGAGGGAAAATGAATATAGAGTAAAGTGACATAAAATTCTATTGGCACAATAGAAGAACAACAAGAGTGAAGTGCTCCCAACAATTAAAGTAACTAGTTCGAGGCTTGGTAGAGAGGGGAGTGAAGTGACATAAAATTCTATTGCCATTTTTCTTTTCCTCCAAAGTTATATTGTAACACTATACACCGATCCAGACGATTAATCGATCGTAACAACACTAAGAAAATTTTAAAAAAACAGTGATAACGAAAAAAACGATAAAATATCGTTTTCACCACAGGTTTTTTAACTCTTAATCTAAAACCATTCGTTAACTATTGAAGAACAATAGACATTGACTCTTGTCTATGAAATCTCACTTGTTTTGCAATGAACTCCTCTATGGTGCGCCTAAACTCTTCGTTACTAATAAACCCTTCAGAATCCAACCCTTCTTCCGCCACCACTTCCGCCACCTCCTCAACCGGTTTCTCACTGCCAGTGTGACATTTCCGGCAACATTTCTCCGTATTTGACCGCCTGAGTTCTCTTTTTGGTTTCTCTTCCGCCTCAACTTTCGGAATTTCTGACTGACTCCGCCGGTAAACTTTTGGCCCTTTATTATTAACCGTATCCGTCACAGTATCCGTACCCATTTTTATACCCGTATCTGTATACGTATCAGTTACCGTTTTTTCTTCGTATACGGTATTTTTGTCTTCATAAATAATCTCCTCTTTCGCCATGAACGTATCAGTCCTGTTCTTATGATTTATCTGACTTTTCTTGACGAACTCATCGTATAAATGATTTCCGTCACTGTTACCGACAGATTCTTCACCGGAAAACTGACCGGATTTCATAAAAAGTGTTAAAATGATCGCATTTCCGAGGAAGAAAACAAATTTAGGACTAACTACAATTACACAGAGATTTTTAAAGTACTTTTCGGAGATTTGAACAACTATCGGAAGACGACTTGAAAACCAAGAAAATAACATCAAAGCAACAAAAATTTCAAAGATTCTAAAGAAATTTCCGATTTTCTGAAGTTGATTGTACTTTTTCATTGCGTTTGCTTTCTCCAATTTCACATTGTCAAAATCACAGAAACCCATTTTAACAGGATAATCAAAATCACAAAACCCAAATCTGAATCCGAAATCCGATCTTAAAATTCAAGATTTTGATAATCAAGTAGTTCACTCTGTTTTTGCTACACAGATAGTTAAGCCACAAAGAAGAACAAAAATCAGTTGAGAGAAAAACTGCAACTTTTAGAGAGAGAGAGAGAGAGAGAGAATCAGTTTTATTATGATTTTGAGTAGTGTGTTTTTAGAGAGAGAAAGAGAGAGTTGTAGCTTCACTTGAACAGTTTGTATTATGATATGTTTTTAGAGAGAGAGAGAGAGAGAGAGATGAGGTGAAGGGTTTGGGTAGAATAGGTAGTCTTTTTATAGGATAGCAAAAGTTCTGTTTGGGATTTTAAAATGTTCTTTTTTTATTTTGGGTTTTTTAATAGGTAAGTGTTTTATTCGAAAATTCTATATCCACGTAGGTGTTGTGTAGGTTTAGACATTTGAAAAATGTTGTGGGTCCAACAAACAAAAGGGGTATACGTGTTTATTCATGAATTTTTGGGGGTGCCCTACAAATGTTTTTGTGCTTAAAGTACTAATCATACACATATAATTCAAATCCAATAGAGCTTTAGAGCTTTGACATAAATAAATCCAAGGGAGATTTGTTGTTTGGACTCCCTTTCATATAATTGACTTGCTGTTTGGACTCTTTTTTTCAGTGTTGCACTTTAGACTTCCTTTTTCAAAAAACAAAATTAAATATAACAATTTCAAGAATCATGACAGTTTTACCCTTCATCTTTCTTTCAAATTTTTCATAGGACCCATCCCTCAGTAATCTAGTTTTGATGTTTATTAATACCCTTTACACCCGATGAAAATTAAGCTATTACTAGTAATGACGATTGTTGGAACTTGATTGGGACGTGGGTTTTTTAGTTTGATGCTTAGTTTTACTGTTGCTTCTATTTGGTTAAGAGATACTGAACAAGGAGGTGATAATGAAGAACAAAAGCGTAGCCAAGTTATGTTTGATTACTTAGTAAAGGTGAAACCTTCATCTTCTTCTTCAGATATGATTTCAAATGGGATTCAACCCAGATTTTAGAGAGAAGTTAGAGAGATAAAGGATCTATTCTAGGTTCTTCTTATTTTCTCCTAAACATTGATTGTTGAGGAACGAAAGAAGATTAGTCAACTTATGCCTGATTAATGCCCAAAGGTGAAACACCTTTATCTTCTTCAAGTATAATTTCAATGGAAATATGGAAATTGAACTCAAAGTTTAGATTGAAAGTTCGACGTTAGAGAGAGAAAGGATTGATCTGCTCTGAGTTCTTTTGATTTTTCTCCTCGTCTTGATTATTTCTTTATTTTACTAATTTGTTGAGTTCTTTTTTTTTTTGTTAATCATTTTTTGTTCTCCTTTTGATTATGTTGATTAATCAACCTTGTATTTTAAACTAATTCTAACAAATTTCTGTTTGGCATTCACTTTCTCTCTCTGAAAGTATGAATTATTGTAATGATTGTGTAAGTAAAAGTTGTAATGAAAATCCCACAAGAAAATATCATCCATGATAAATTCCTTCAATTTTTTTGAATTGAATCCTTTCCCCATCTTCATCTCTTTGGCCTGCTTTGATTGAGAAGAACACGTCAAAGCTTTACTAGTTTGCAATTTCACTTTAATGGTGAATTGAACCCTTGATCATAACTTCGTATGAGAAATAATGCATATTTCATTTGGTAAATGGAGTAATCTTGAAGACATTTCTATTAGATTAATGGAACAATAGTCGAAGAACTAGGCGAATTATTAAGCCCCAATGGTTAAATTTATCTAACAATGACATTAATGGCATCATACCTTCAAGTATTGCTGAATTACCCAATCTCAGTCAATTCCTTTAATGGTTCTTTTAAGAATATGACAAATCATCTCCCTTTCTATCTCTACAAGCTATCTTTATCTATCTCTAAGGGTAAAGTGGGGGTTCAACCGCAATATCGATTATTTAAGGGTAAAGTGGGAATTTTGCAAAATATAACTTCAGGGACGGAATATTCTGTGGTGATTCCATCAAAAAGGGAGTATAAAGTGCAACACTGGAAAAAGGAAGTCCAAACAGCAAGTTAATTATACGAAAGAGGGTCCAAACTGCAAATCTCCCTAAACCTGATTCTAGGGAAACAACCCCTAGAGACTCATAACGAAAAGACCTTGAAGAACCAGATTTATTTTATTCATTCCTTTTTATGAAAAATAATTTTTATAGATACAAAAAAACTCAAACATAATTTTTCGCATAATGAAATATAAAAAGCTCACAAAATCGATTCAGACCATTATCCATATACTTCAGTAAAGATATACTTTGATAGTTTGATGTATTCTTTCTAATATATTTAGTGGATTAGCTGGATAATGCAGGGAAACGAGTTGTCCCAAAAATATCAACATGATGTCGAATTTGTAGATGAAGGAGAGGACATGGCACTTAAGGAAGCAGTAAGGTCTAAGGTAGACTGTTAAGGTTGCAGGGGGCGTGTTTGAGGGGGTGCGACCGGTGCCATCGCACCGGGCCCCCTCAAACCACATAATTTTCTCAGAGATAGGGGCCCCTAAATTCCGATTAGTTATAGGAATTTAGCAGTATACAATGAAACAAGATGGTGATGTAGTTGAATTGGCAAACCTCTTAAATGATAACTAAGAGGTCCCAGGTTCAATCAACACAACAATCAATTTTTTTTTTTTTGAAACCACGCGAAACAACATTTCATTCATAAGTGATTAAATCACAATCAACTCGTTATTATCTCCAACTGTTTCTAACAACAACTATTTTCTTCACAAAAAAATAACAACTATTAATTATGGTATTACGTTATGGATAAAGTGATAAACTAATAGTTTAGTTTCTATGTTTATGAAGTCGAATACTTATTGTTCTATCTTTTCGTGGAAGGAGTGTTGTCAAATGTGTATGTTTTTTGCATAGAAGTATTTGGGATGAAAAAATACACAACTTAGAATAAGACAATAAGTATTCAACTTCACGGAAGGAGTTAAATTTTTTTTTCTCATCGAACTTAGTTTCTTTAGAGATAATCACTAAACGTATAATGTGTGAAAAGAGTTTACGTTTTGATATCATTGGAGAAAGGGCCCCGAATATTTTTCCGCACCGGGCCCCCAAATTCTCGGCCACGCCACTGTAAGATTGACATAAACAAGATCATTTTTTGGTGACTCAAGTAATATCATCTTTAATGCAAGGGTGACCAAGAACCAAACACACTGCACTTCATTTCACATTTTGAGAGAGTTCAAAATTTTATGTGCTTATTTTGTTACTGTTAACTCTAACTACGTAAATAGAATATTAAACCAAGACTTGAATCTTTAGCTAAATGGTCTAAAAGACATCATGTTATTCTCAGTATACTGATCAAGTCATAGTTTTGTCTATTATCTTCACAAGAATATATAACTTCTAACGTAAGTTATTCATAAGAAAAAAAAGTTTGGTTTGATTAGCTAATGCTAGAAGGATAAATGCTATGTACATAAAAAAAAAAAAAGTTTGGTTTGATTAGCTAATGCTAGAAGGATAAATGCTATGTACATAGTGGAAATTGAAAAAAGAAGATGATCTACCAATTTACGCACAACTCTTTTGAAGTTCAACAGGTTGCTACATTTTTTTATTCCCTTCCTTGTTGGAACAATAAATTACTGGTTAATACTACTTCTTTTTTAACTTCTTTTACATTTATCATTTTACCATGACGAGTTCTCATTACAACAATACTTTTCAAATAATTCACATTCTTATGAAGAAATCGAGTTTTTTTACAAAGCTAAATTCAAATGTGATGTCTGCATTTATTTCACCATCAACGTTACATTTTTTATACGGCTAAAACTTTTTATGCGGCTAAATCTTAAAATTGGCATGAATCTTTCACTCGGTTAGAAGATAATCAACTGCAAACGAAGATAAAACTTTCCTATAATTTGTGCTAAGATTAAAAGTTCAAGTGATGAACACATTGTGATATCTCTGATACACTAAGATTAAAATCTTGTCTAAATGTTTATCTAAAACCGTGACAAACTAATAGTAGTTCTCTCTAGGAATTCACAAATAGACGTCTGAGTTTTAATAATTGGATATCCTCTTTTAAAAACAAAGGAAGTGTCCTTGCCGTTACTAAGTATTGGTTAATGGTAGAGACCTGTCTAGAATCAAAAGTCATATGATCTGTAGCACCAGAATCAATTATCCAAATACTCTTCGAAACATGTGTAGACATATTTAAAGTCTTGCCTACATTACCTGTAGTGGCTACCGTCGATGAAGCTTGCTTAACAGTTGGATCTACAAGGGTCTTCTTAGACTTTTATTTCGATTATGATCCCACCATTCTCAATAGCCCAATAGTTCATAACAATGACTTTTGGTATGACCAATTTTGTTGTAGTGAGTACACTTATTTGTCAGATTGACCAACAACTTTAACAAAATTTGAATTTGCCTTATTGCGAGTCATTATTGCGGAAGCATCAATTACCCTTCACTTTAGCTAAACCGAGAAAACAAGATGAAGATGAAGATGAAGATGAAGCCTCTTTCTCTTTTAATCAATATAAATTCTCAAACACAAATTTAAGACTGTTGGCTCTGATACCAAGTTGAAATTGATCAAAGAACTTGTGCTTATTCCTTAATGGTTTACAATAGAAATATAAGACTCTATTTATAGAGTTACAATACTACTTGTTTCAAATTTTACTAGTTCCTAATATTTTACTAGTTTCTAATAGTTTATACTAATATATTTACTAGTTCCTAATTTCTTACTAGTTTCTAATATTTGATATTTCCTAATCTATTATATAAAACAGAAGGGAAAACGATGACTGGGACAAACATCCTTTTTTAATTATGCATATTGTCTAGAAGCCCTTCTCAAAATTTAAAATATAGTCCTTCGTAGAAATAAAGTTACCTATTTAAAAAACAATAATCATTTCTTTCTTAGAAATAAAAATTTTATTATATAAAACAGAATGGAAAACGATGACTGTGACAAACATTTTTTTTTAATAAAAGATAATGTCTAGAAGCCCTTCTCGAAATTTAAAGTATAGTCCTTCGTTGAAATAAAGTTACCTATTTAAAAAACAATAATCCTTTCCTTCTTAGAAATAAAAATTCTAATTTAAAAATAAAGAAACAAAATAAATTTCAAGGGTAAAAAAAGAAATTAAAATCTCTCTATCTCAATAAAATACTGTAATAACTAATTTAAGAGAAAATAAACAAAAAAGTAATACAAAAAAATAATAACTAATGAAAATCTCTCTCTCAATAAAATAATAACTAATTTAAATCTCCCTCTCAAGTGTCCGTGCCCTAGGGCACGGGATATACCCTAGTATCTATTATATGGGATATCTTAACATATAGAAAGATATTTCAACACTAAGTGCCTCCCAAGGGGTCAACAACCTTTGGTTGGAGTGGTTACCAAGTTGGTTTCCACCCTATAGGTCAAGGATTCGAGACACGGAGTCATACCTCTTAAAGTATGCTCACATTTACCAAAAAAAAAAGTGTCTCCCAGGATAAAATGACCTTACTTTTCATAGGTTAGTTGGTAAGTCATAATTTCAAAAAGTCAGTCAAACTGTGAATAAGTAATACGAACTTCTAACGAACTAAATGGCTACATGGAATTGTAATATTTCTGTTATGAATGCTTTGGACATTTTTTGTAGAGTTTGTGTAGTAATTATAGAAGTGAACAATGCTACTGTGTATGTTCCTAACGGCCGCCAACAATCACGTTTGGCTAAGCGCTTAGAATTTGGGCGTTCGTTCAACAACCAGCATCTCACCATTACATCTCCAATTGCTCTATGTGAATAGCCGAATAGGTGCCCTTGATCTGGAGCGCTAGATCTTAACCGCATCGAGGCTATCTTACCATTTGATCATCTTAATTCGCTCACCATATATCCAGCGTCAATTTGGATCTCAAATTCGGAAAGAAAAAAAGGTTCAATCGCTCCTCACGCTAATGCATACGAGCAAAGCAGCCCACTAAAACGCCCAATGCTCCTCAGCACACATTGGCCCCCACGTACGCATATATGTTCGCGGTTTGCGTGGTGCAAACCACTCTATAATTACGTAATCACTACCTTATATATTATACATGGGGAAGTTCTTATAAGAAAGATAACTTTTCTCATAACCTTTTGATGTGGAATTATCTAGTTCACACATAGTTTAGTTGATCTACTTCATATACCAACTTGAAACATTAATAACTCATTCACAAGGAATCGGGTTAGACAAACTTTAGGTCCAATTTCAAGAGATCGATGAGAGAACTCCAACGACCCGTCTAAATCCTGATTTGGGCTACCATTGCTCCCTCGAAATTATGAAATACGATTTCAATTAAACCTTAGCTTGAATCACATCTTAATACACATATATTAACTGAAGGGAAGTTTTATAGAGGACTCCATTCTTGTTAGAAGGGTCCTTTATGTGAATTTGGTACGAGTCCACCGAATTCACAACTCAGTACGAATCTACCGAGTTCACAATCCAGTACGAGTCCACCGAATTCATAAAGATAGGTTACTTGAGTGAATTTCGGGTGGACTCTCGTACCGAATATTCTCTTGTGACTTCAGTGGACTCGTACCATTTGTTCTCTTGTGAATTCAGTAGACTCGTACCGGATTCCCAAAGAGAATCCTTTTTAACAAAAATTAATGACCCTTATGAAACTTCCTTAATCTGAATATGTAAAGATGTGCACTTCTTATAATCACTTATGTTTAGCTGGTTTTTAGATCTCTACTAGTTTGTACCCATTTTCATAAGGATTTCACCCTTTTACATATTTTTATGCACCCACACTTTTTATTTAAATATATTTCATGTGTAAACATCTGTTTTGCAATAAAATTTACAAACATAGTACCAAAAAAAATTGTAGTGCTGCAATAACAAACTATTAAGAAAACTCTCATTTTTTAAATTTTATACAATCAATAGATATAGAAATTAAAATAAAAGCTCATAATCTAGGATGCTTTCTCATAGTCTATCTTTACTCTCCAATTAATGTATACCAAGTGTAAGAAAAATATAGTCAAGACTCGTAGTTAAACATCTCATATTTTGTTGGTTTTATTACTACTTAAATGGGTAAAGGTCAAGAAACATTCAAACAAGTTGCAGGTGTAAAAACTTACATGTATTTGGTAATAAAATATTCGAATAATCAATCATATTTGGTAACCCAAAAGCGTGCACTTTCACGTGACTACTCTCTGTCACCAATTCCTGTTGAATGATCTGATCGTACGGATTACAGGGAGCTTAGTCAAGAAGTGTTTTAGTGAGAGAAACAAGTTTTTAGAGAGAGAGAGAGACTTTAAAACAGAAGCAGCTACAGAATCGTATCCTTGGGACTCAACGAGTTGTTTCTGCTACTGAAATGTACTTTTTTGTTCACATTTTTGGGCAGGGATATTCTATAAGCGCTTCACTATATTGTTTCAGGCGCCCTTCTACCCACAAAAATGAAAAACCCTCACATATTTAGCTTGTAGGAGGGCGCCAAAAGAATTAAGGAGAAGGGTCTTTAGGACTAGATCAACTACCTTCCCATGACTGGTCAAGTAGGAGTAACTGCTGCTGCTGACATTTGATAAGAGGTTTGAATTTTATAAAATAAACACAATGTCAGTCAGACACGCGATCTGAGTTCTCACGGTAAATAAGAGTACTGAATCAACAGTACCATTTATATCTATACTGTGTTCCTTTGTGTTAATTAATTTCACATCAATTTTTTTTTTTTATTTTTTTTTTTTATTTTTTATTTTTTATAGAGACACCATTTATCATAATAGGAATTTTCATTCAATTTCTTATCGGAGTTGACTAGCTTTGCAAACACATGAGTTTGCATCCACAATTCAAAATTAGAGATTTGTGAAACCTTTGCATCTCAAGATCAAGTTTGAGATATTGGTAAATTTGTTTTGCATTTGCAACCCCATTTTATAAGATTTGCATGCAAGATTAGTTTGCAAAAAAAATAAAGAAAAGAACTTCGTTTTTCTAGGTGTTTTTGTTAATATCGAAAGTGGATGGCAAACTCAATTTGTAAATTCCTCTCTAAAATTTAATAGAAATTTGACTCTAAAATTTAATAAAAATTAATTAAAAAGATTTAGTTACACAATAATATGTTTCAATATTTATTAATATTTTAGCCTAAAATTATAAATATAAAATATTTATTGTTATTCTTTTTTACCATATTACATATTACCTTTACTACATATTAGTTCGGCTCAAACAAATACAATCTCTTATATTATTATACTGAAAGTTTGGATTTTTCATCTGACACCTCAAAATTTTATGTTGTCAGACTCGTCCAAAACAAATAAAGCAAAATGTCTAAACAATTTGTTATTTAGTTAATACAATTCTTATCATAATTGTTGCTTTTACTCACTCTAGTTGAATGTACTTTTTTTTTCGATCCAAATTTTGTTGCTATTAGGGATTTTTGCCCATTTTGCTACAAAATCACATTTTACCACTCAGTTGTTTCCCCTTGTTTTTAGCGGGTACAATTTGACTATTGGTGTCTTTTAGTAGGGATACATATCCACCTTTTATGTTTGCACATTTCTTTTTAAAGATCTCTTGATTAGGCTTGCTGCCTTAAATATTAGGCCTAATGTAGGTTAATCTCATCTCCATTGTTGTGCAGCAATGATGTGGGACTGATTGAAGATATCTTAAAGTTGGAAGATAGGATTTCATAAACTAGACTAAATTATCCATTAAAAATATAAAATGATTAATTAGCGATTAGGGTTAGGTAAAGTAATGTTGAACGGTGAAAATCATATTAGCAAAAGGTGCACGCTTCATGATTACATGGAGAAAATTAGGGTCCAAAAAGGTTAAAGCTAAGTACATAATTGATTTCAAAAGGTTCCTAAAGATTGTCTCTCTCTAGGTTTTATGTAAATTTTAGTAACTATAATTCATAAAATTAATTTAGCCTTTCTAGTACCCTAAATAGTTTCATGAGGCGTAGCATCCTTTCAATCATTCAGCACTCAAATTTTATGATTGTTTGAACCGTGATACCAAGAAATTTTTGCTGTAATGTCTAAAAAGATATGAGTATTTCTTTTAGAAATTGACTATGATTTACGATAGTTATTACAATGGCGTTGATACATCAAAGATGTAATAAGCACGATACTGCCAATTGAACAAGAACATGCCTAAAGCTCAACTAAACGATGGCCTAAAGTCCAACTAACTATGGCCTAAAATCCAACTACATTATTTATACCCTAATAATCTTAAATTCAACAACTCAAGGATTACACCTCCTCTCGGTGGAACCCGGAACCTCTAAGGACTTTTGGAATATATGTCAACACTTTAAACCACTTGGACAACTAAGTGTTGACAAAAGATATGGGTAATTAATCATATACAGATTTCTTGCCTGAAAAAGTTTATAGCAACAATTTAAAGAACTAGAAACCGTGTATGGAGAAAAGACTTTTAGGGGGATCCAATTATACTGTAATTCAACCGTTTAATTGGTAGTCCTAGTCGAGAGAGTCATGTTATTTTAGGCTAAATATCTCTCCCTCCGTGGCTCCGTGAGCCATGTAAACCATCACTTTCTTCTTTTCTACTTGCTAATTGTTTAGAAAGGAGAAATGGTGAGAAGAACCATTGCTGATGATAACAAAATCAAACAAATGAAAGATATCCGTAGCTAGAGATTCTCTTCAAAGAGAGATAATTTGTTCTTCCACCATTATAATTATTATGCATGGATGGATAATAAGGGAGTAATAATTGTTAATTATCAATCAATGCAATTAGTAGGTCAAACGGTCAACCAAATCAGTCATAAGCTTTTCAAATAATAATGAAAGTTTAGCAATCCGACCATAATATAACACACCTATTTCAGTACTACTTTGGTTGTCTACTGGTTTGTAAAGGTACAATATCTTTGGGGTAGAGTTGTTGACTGAGCCCCCAATTTTGGTGCTTATTTGCCAGTTATGATGCTTAATTATCAACCTAATGAAGATCATTAAATACCCAATCACATCAGGTTGATTGCTTATCACATCAATCCAAGTCCAATAAATCCAATCGAAGTCCAACAAATCATAATCTAACAAACCATAATCTGTATCTATATAATAAGGGAGGAGGGTCCTCCTCCCAATGGTTGAGAACTGTTAGGATATATGGACCAAGTTCAACCGTCCGAGATATATGAAGATGAAGAGGATCGATATGAAGAGATCCGACGACCAAGATGAGTCCAAGATATTGAATATATGAAATATATCGAAGATATATTTAGGATATCTCTTGTAACTATTTAATAGTAATATTGAGTAGAGATTATATTGTTTCCTAGTTTAGTTAGGTGAAACTAGGAAACCCTAAACCCTATAAATAAGAGATGGGTTCTAGGAGTTTAAGCATTCGGTTACTAATCAATCATTGTAACGAATCACCACAATTGTGGATAATAAAGTATGTAGCCGTTCTGGCTTTCTCCGTGGATGTAGGTTGTGATCCTCCGACCGAACCACGTAAACTATTGTGTTATTTATTTCAGTTTATGTCTTCTAATCTACCAACTAACATAAACTTTCACATGGTATCTGAGCAGGTTTTGATTTCAGTCTTGCTTCATATTTCGCTTCCGCATTCCATGATTTTTTTTATCGTTGCAATTCATAACGGTTCAATCTCTTAACCGATTATTTTCAAAAAAAAAAATCCAATATTATCTCGTCTTTCAAAGAGAAGTTTTTTTTCCCTAAAACGTTTCCTCTCTTTCACTACTCTCCTCTCTCGGCTTCCATCAATCCAGCCGAAAGTCACTTTAATCGTCTTTTTCTTCCAACTGATCAAAGACCTTTGATACACTTCATTCGAATCCTCTGTCTGATTCAATTTCTTCAAATCAAACCAAGTTGATTTTCCATTCCAACCAAAGCTTCCGTCAACCAATTTGATTTGACGCACTTATGTTTCATTTTCTTATATCATTCATATCTTCCAATTGGATGACGAATCGATCGTTTTCTTATATCATTCTATATCGATTGATAATTTTCTCCGTGGTCTCACTTTTACAAGCCACGAATAATTTTGCATCATATATTAATGTAATCACTTCGACATATCATCTGATAACCTCCAAAAGTCAGCAACCTCCTTCAAGATTTCCCTTCTCTGATTTGTTTTAGAAGATCCCAAAATTCGGTAGACAAATATTCATGTATAATGTTGTCGATAGAATCCATGAGATGCTCTTTTAAATCCCTTCCCTTGGTAAGCTCCCAAGAAGATTCACTAAGTAAGCTTTTTCTATCTGCAAAAGGTTGACCATCACCAGACTCACCAACCTATTCTTTTACACCTTAGACTTATGAAACATGTAGGCATACACACTACCAGATTTCTGACAGACGGTACATGATTAATTATCCTTTATTTCATCCAAAACACAAGCTACAATACTTGCTTCAGGCAGCATCTGTATACCATAAATGCCAGCTTTTTCCATGGTATCCCCTCACGTATCATCATCGTTCAATCATCTTTAACATGCTTTTTTATTTCCGACGATTTCTTTTTCCTGTTGTGATTAAATCATGTCAGTTGGATTTTTACATATGCTCTATTCTCTAGCGTATGTGCCATTGTTTTTCAACAAACTCTATTTTTTTTTTTTTTGAAGTTTCTTAAACCGTTATGATTTAATCATTAATTAAATCGCTTTGTCGATTTTTATTCCTTTTCCAAGCTATCTTGTGATTATCAATATCAAGATCGAGATTAACGAATTTCGTTTTTTTTTCTCCTCTCTATCTCAATGTCCGTTGAGTTCTCCATTAAGTTGGATTTTTATCTCTATTCAAACTTTTTTAATTTCCAAACATCTTTCCCAACAATGTGCCAAGATTCCTTCAGTTGAAGAATTTCAAGTCTTCAAGCCTATTCATATTACCAAGCTGCCAAGTCTTCAAGTTCAGGTTCCATGTTCAAGCTTTGAATCCAATCATATGCAAGCAAAATCCAATTGTACACGAGCAACGCTAATCTTTTCTAAGTTCTATCTTCAAGTTGGATACTTCACATGTTCCGCAGTCCAACTTGAGGGGGAGTGTTAGGATATATGTACCAAGTTCAACCGTCCGAGATATATGAAGATGAGGAGGATCGACATGAAGAGATCCGACGACCGAGATGAGTCCAAGATATTGAATATATGAAAGATATCGAAGATATATTTAGGATATCTCTTGTAACTATTTAATAGTAATATTGAGTAGAGATTATATTGTTTCCTAGTTTAGTTAGGTGAAACTAGGAAACCCTAAACCCTATAAATAAGAGATGGGTTCTAGGAGTTTAAGCATTCGGTTACTAATCAATCATTGTAACGAATCACCACAATTGTGGATAATAAAGTATGTAGTTGTTCTGGCTTTCTCCGTGGATGTAGGTTGTGATCCTCCGAATGAACCACGTAAACTATTGTGTTATTTATTTCAGTTTATGTCTTCTAATCTACCAACTAACATAAACTTTCACAAGAACTATTCCTACAAGTGTATCTCCAAAGATCCAAAGATTCAAATTAGAAGGGAGATAAGAAGCATCTTTCAAAGATGCCATTCTTTTGTAAGAAGTGCAAGGGTATTATAGTAAAAGCACTCCAATTTGAATCCTTCTTTTCTACCGTTTCTTTTCTATTTTTGTGTATCCTGTGCCCTCTCTCTTCATCACGTTCTCTCACCTCATCAGTACCAGGTAGGTCTTTCTCTCTTTCTTTATGTTCGCCTCTCTCACGCACTCCTCATACCTACTCGAATTTTGTGTTATTCTCTTTCTCTCTCTCCCCCTCTCTCTCTCTCTCTCTCTCTTTCTCTCGCTTTCTTTTCCCACTTCTATAACATTTAGGATTTCAATTAGGGTTTTAAGTTGGGAATTTTCTGAGGTTAGGCTTTCTAAAAACAGAGTTTGTGAAGTGGCTAAACCTAAAGGAGAGTAAGACTGGAGGAGCAACGAAAAATGGGTACATCTCTCTTAGTTTGATTTCATTTGTTATCTGAAGTTCAAATATATACTGGTAGTTTTGATATTAGAAAACTCAGGTTGTTTGTTTCGATTAGCTCATTCTTATTTATATAGATCAGATTATTAAGTTCAGTAACTTGATTTGGTTTTTAGTTGTTCTCGAATTAGGGTTCAATAGCTCATTCTTAGTTTGATTAGTAAGTTCAGTAACTTGATTTGGGTTTTTAGTTGTTCTGGAATGAGAGTAATTTGTTTTTCTAACGTGATATATTTTTCTAACATGATATATAAATCTGACTATCAAAAGAAAAGCTTCTTTTAGGTTTAATGGAGGAACTCCATCGTTAATAGAAATGGTTTGTG
This sequence comes from Eschscholzia californica, assembly GCF_041429995.1. NCBI lineage: Eukaryota > Viridiplantae > Streptophyta > Magnoliopsida > Ranunculales > Papaveraceae > Eschscholzia > Eschscholzia californica. Next base: position 18,053,870 of record NW_028238472.1, on the reverse strand, counting down.
GTTGGAATTTCAAGGGCTTACAAATACGTTTCCGACTTATGGAGGAAGAAGCAGTTGAAGAAGATGTTCTTCGACCAAAGATGCAACGCGAGCAATTTGTCAGATACGACAATTGATGAAGAAGATCATTAAGTCTAGATGATTTAGGGATCGTAGTTAGCTAGAAACCAACTACGATTGTCGAATCACGAGGCGATTCGCGACTAACTTCGTCCGGATCCTACATCGAGTTACACCAAAGAGTGTCGACTTGATCGAAAGATATGACTAGAGAGATGAGACAGATAAACATGGATTAGACCCATAAATGTGTCCAAAAGTCCTAAAAAAATCAAGACAAAGATAGTAGAAAAGCCAGAATAAAGGGGTATTTGGGTCAGGTACTTAAAGGGAATTTAAGGCCCATTAGTAGGGCCAGCCATGCTTGGCCGACCACACTAATAGGGTCGGTCAGATATGCCCTATTAGGACTTAGTCTGGTCGTCCAGAGTAGGGAGAAAGAGAAAAAGGTTTATATTTTTTAAGAAATCTTTATTCTGCTTCTATTTTGGTTTTTAGGAAACCTAATTAGGGTTGGACTCTAACTTAGGGATTCTATATAACGTCCTCAATAGAGTAGAATAAGGTGTGGAGAATTCTCAAAGAGATTTCTAACTCTACAACATCAAGTAGAGAAAGAAAGAGAGAATTAGTCCTAACTATCTATCTAGTCTAATACTTCGTCTAGCAATAATAAAGTTCTATCTAACTCAAAGGTGGGAGATCAAGTTGATTACTCGGGTGTCTCAAGTAGAGGAACTACAATTGGAGCTCTTGGTCTTCTTATTCAACCAGAATAGTTCGTGAGATATTTAGCAATTAAGGTAATCTCTAAATTAACTTAGTTACATTATTAGTTTATGCATGAGATCCCAGAAATACTAGTGTTAGACATTAGATGTCTGAGATTCTGCTTAGAATACTAGGAGACACCATAATCCAACAATAGTCCGATGTTATGACCTTGCAGAGGGTGAGATGCTGGGAGTAATGATTTTGGATTAATGATTTGTATTGTTGAAAGTATGATGTTATGAGGTTTTTCCAGAGGGTGAGTCTTTGTCTCTCGATTTTATGTATTCGAAAGTATGAATACTTAGTTTTGGCTTTTGAGTATGATTGGTTATGTGGCCTTCTTGCACTCAAGGTGAAGAAATGTATGACTCAAATTTCCTAGATTAGTTTTTTTTCTTGAAATATATATTCACTTCATTGCAGTTTGTATTTGGAAACATTGATTTGTCTTTGCGACTATTCTTATTTTTAAATCCAGGATGTGGAATTGCTTCTCCTATCGAGAACTATTGTGAAAATTGGACTCAAGGATTAGTACCAAAATTAGAGAAGCAGATATTGGTCGTTCAGAAGAGCTTGATGTAAGTGTTCAAAGAAACCCAACTTTCGACTTTCTTAGTTTAATATTAGTATGAAATAATCTAGCCGAGTCTTTTGCAAACTTGAGAAAATGCAACAAACTCACCTCACCAAATCGAGCTTAGGTATGATCGAATGTTTTACACCTGATGTGTTAAGAAATAAGGCACTTGAAACACCTAAGCCTATTCAGGGAAGCTCTATCTTTTCTCTCGGAGAAGCATTATGGAATGAACCAATCCAAGTTGTTGATAGTATGTTTCTCCCAATTGATAAGTTGTTTGTGGAAGCTGCCTAAAAGCTTAAAGTTTTGAAGGGTCTGCCTGAGCACAAAAACTCATCGAATTTGAGTTCGTTAGTAGATTTACTTCAGCCAAATTAAGATCAAAATTGAACAACTACTTTTCTAACAATTCCATTTAGCGCTTCAAAACTGAACCACTGTTTTTTCTCTTGGTGCAAATGTAAGTTAGAGGTTAAGCATTTTTGTTTGATGTTCTAGATTTTCCAGAATTTAGTTCTTTTGGTGTGTTAGAAATATATGATTAGAAAATGTAGTGAAGAGAAGAAATCTGATGGGAATTTAATGATTTTACAGAATTTGGTGGTTTTAGTTTCTACTAAAGCAACAAAAAATTGTTATCCATTCAATTTTTTCTTCAAATCTGTTGTTTGAGGAATTTTTTGTGAAACTTTAATATATATCGAATAGTTTGAAATCTTTAGGATATGAATACACATCTTCTTTGCACTTTGTTATTGAGCCATTTCACAATGTTGTTATTTTAAACTCAGATAGTGTAGTTCATAGCTCACGAAGATGGGTGTAACTGTTAAGACGTTAACGCATCTATCTTCCCCTATGTTCACTTTGTAAGTATTTTAGACTATTAGGTATTGTTAATGTGTCAATCTTCCTCTATGGTCGCTTTGGTTTGTACTTTAAATTTATACTCATCTTCTCTGTTTCTTTTCATGATTTGAAAATATGTGTATTAGAGTGGCTATGTCACCAAGTTAGGATGCTTTCAAATATACAAATAAAATGGAGAAGAGAGAGAGATGGAGAGGGTAGTTATATATGTTTTTGTTAATTTTTGCTATTATGTTTACTTGGAAATTAGAGCTATTCATTTAATACATGGATTATTCATTTAACTTTTGCTATTAGGTCTTCATTCTTCTCCTAAACAAAAAAATGAATTGAATTTCTTCGTTGATGATAGTTGGCAATTTGCTTCACGCTTCAACCAAGGTCAGAGTTTCTCTTTGATTTCTTTATCTAAAATTTTAACATTCATGTCGGTTGGTCTTCGAGTCATAATTTGACTCAGTCATTACTACCTATAGATTAATTGTGTTACTAAATTATTTTATCTATTACATTAATAATTTTATCTTCTACTTTAATAGCTTCTGTTTGATGAAACTGAATTGAAGTCGAATTAGGGTTTGCTCACTATTGTTTTATGTTCGTAATAGCTATAGATTAAATGCAATGAAAACAATATATAGGATAACTTTTGTCCGATTAAATGCCACGGCAATAAGAGGAGTCTATCTTAGTTTAGTTTTCTTCTATTAAAAACTGTAGTTTTATCTTCGTGATTCATATAGATTAAATGTAATGGAAACACACTATAGAGCCTCCTCAATAGAAAAAAAAGATGTCTGACTCCCTTCTCTTTGGGTTTACTTTTCTTCTTGGTGTCCTTTAAAATGTGTTTAAGGGTGTTCGAAGAAATGTCTGACTGAATTTTATATTATTTAGTTTCATTATAGAGAATAGTGTTTAAGACTTCTGAAGAGTATTTTTGTGTCCCAGATTCTAAATATTTTGTGTCTACAATTTTTAAGTTAGGTTTGCTTTCTAGGTAATCAATTTGGTTTCAAACGGAGTTATAACTCTACTTCTTTTGTTGTGAAGGGTAATCTTGATGTGAAATTATTTCTTTTGTTATCATCTATATAATTTTGTATGTATGCATGAAAGTGAGTCTCTTGTCCTTCGTTGTATCTCGTTTGTTATTATCTTTTAACTGTTTCTATTTTCTATAATTTATTCAGTTTTGACATCGTAGTTGAAGATGCTCATAATACTTTTTCCAGGAGTAAACTGTTTCTTTGATTGGTAAACTTTTTACTGAATCTCTCTCTTCTTCAATCTCTTTCTCCCTTCTTCTAACGGTGAAGCTAAAGGTTTATCTTCATTTCACACTTTCTACATTTTTAAAATTCTTTAACTTTATATTTCTTCTAATCCATTTTTTGTTTCTTTTGTTTGTAGGACTTTAAAATTCCTTAACATTCGGTTCAGTTTCCAATTCCGACAACACTGCGCCTTCATTCAGAAACTATTTTATGGTAAATTCATCTTTTCCTTATTTTTCCTCATTCCCCTTTTTTCGGTTAACTTCTGCTTTCCTTGATGGCTTATACTATTATATAATCTCTCTCAGCTCAATGTTTATTGATTGAATTTTATTATGATTACTATTCAAGATCATCTTTAGTCTGACATAGATCTTTTCAGTTTTTCATTACTGCTATAAGCATCATTGTAGCTTATCTTTGTAGTTAATAACAAAAATTGCTTACCGTTATTACCTGTAAATGTCCAAGTGTTGTCTGACTGAACCTATTTTAATTTATAGGTTTGATCGACTAACAGGAAGTTTAGATGAAGATTTTGGACGACCAAGCTGATTAAACTGTATGAAGATTGGAATTAAGTTTGAATCAACCAAATAGTGTCAATTTTAAAGAGAAATCGACATGTGTGTTATTGTTTACTGACGTTACTCTTTAACTTAATGTTGTTTTGCTATGTTACTGTTTAGTGATGTTACTCTTTTTTTATATTACTCCGAGATGATTTTTTTCTACTTCGAAGTTAAGAGATAACTACCCTGAAATCAAAGATTTTGGTTGACCTATTATAATTTAAATCTAATTTCGCATGCGCACTTGACTTAATGCACCTCATCACTTAACGCATTTGATAGAACTGTCTGTGCCGGTGGAGCACGGATTATACTCTCGTCTATATATATATATATATATGTATGTAACATTATTGCTTATAAAAAACTTGCATAAATGAAAAGTCAAACTTTTAAAGAGTGAAGTATTGGTTTTACTCAGAGAGTCCTTAAATGCAATATTTTAATTCGCTACCCCTCTTAAAGAAAATACAAAAGAAAATAAGTTAGTCTAATGTCCGATTATCTTATATTCTTCATATTTTAGTTTACTCTAGACAACGTATCATTCGCAAAAGAACCTATCACTCCAATCCAGTGATCCTAGTAAAATAGGAGGGCCAACCAACATAAAATGCTACTTGGGCGAGTAAATAGGCTTCTTGAAGATTTGTCTTGATTTTATCTCTTTGTCTTGATTTTATCTCTGAGACAAGAATATTCTGGGAAAGCACGAGTTATCTTTATCTAATAGTGAAAGTTGAATTGCAGTTAGTCAATTAGCCAAGTGGGTTTCCATAACCGGAGGAAGTTAGGTCATTTCCTCCCCTTCCATAACTTGGCTTTAGTATAGTTAGCTAGATAATTATGGGTAACACAAAAGGCATTAACTCTCTACTCTACAAAAGTCAAAGTATATAACCAACCACTTCCACTTGGCATGAATTATAAGCAAATTGCATTTAAGATTCGGCTTCATGATCAAATGGAATGGGTTGGGTTCCTCTCCTGTAATATCATGATTTGATTGTTCTAACTTTGCTCCTCAATTTGGCTCTAATAATTTCTAAACTTTGGCTTTTATTCCTCTACGTGTAAGCAATATTCTATTCTATTTTTTCTTTTTTTATCTAGTGATGTTTTGAGTTTTATTCTTTAACTTATCCACCAAAGCTGGCATGCCAAGGCAAAGCAAGGCAAGACTTAGAGAGAGAGAGAGAGATTTAGTGGGTGTTGGATTATTTTTTTTCAAGTAGATTGAAAATTCTAAAGAAACCCATTTTGGAAACATAATCATTTCAATTTCTAGTGTGGGGTGTGGTGATGACTCCTGTAAAGAGAAGCTTTCGTCCTTCAATCTTTTTCTTCGGAAAAATATTCTTAATGACATTTATCTTGCGTGTAAAGAGATTTAAGAAGAATGGAATTAGGGAATTAAGACATGATTATGCCAAATTTATACATTAATTACTACTAATTAGTATCTCTTAACCTTTATATAGTTGATTTTTCTTTGCTATGGGACATGGTTGTAATTTCAGGTTTAGAGATCCAAACCTAATACCGTCAAGTATTTTTTAAGGTTGTGATGCTGCACTGCACGTTTGCTAAAGCAATTTGGTTCAATTATGATGTGAGAACTGATCAGATTAGCTCGATTAATCAATGGATATCACAATGGAAAACTCTAAATGAGGATACTACCAACCAATATGCCAAAATACTATGGTTCATTTGGAATGCTATATGTGAAAATAGTTTTAACACGAACAAACAGAATCCTCGACAAATCATAGACCGAATTAATAATGTGTCTATCACTCCTCTCAAGATTGAGACGGGTATCACTAACAAATGCAGGAAAACTACTAAGGAACAAAAATGGAGACCTCCATCGACACCATATTTAAAGTTGAATGTTGACGCCTCGTTTACAACAGCTACGGAACCGACCGGAATAGGATGTATTATCAGAGATGAAGAGTCGAAATTCATTATAGCAGCAGCGAATTCGGTGCGAAGCCAAAACGCGGAAGAATGTGAAGGATTAGCTATCCTATCTAGTATGCAATGGGCATTACAATTAAAGATTACTCATGCTCATATAGAAAGTGATAACCACTCACTGATCAAATTCATCAACGGTCATAATATTGGTCTACACTGGCAATCTGTAAAGATGATACAACAGATTCAATCCCTTATAAACAATTTCGAAGGAATCATGTTCACCTATGTTTCTAGGGATTGCAATGCTCCAGCTGATGCGATTGCGAAATGGGGAAGAAGAAATGGAAAAAGGAAAGAATGGAATTCTGTACCTTCTTTTGTGTCAGCTTTACTCTAGTTGTTTTGTGTGTTTGTAGTACTCTTGTTTGTGTCGGCATTTCTTTAGCCGTTTATGTGCTTGTAGTACTCTTGTTCGTTTTTAATGCAATGTTTCTCATAAAAAAAAAAGTATTTTTTAAGGTTAATGTTTTGGATAAACAAAAAAAGTTTCTGCGGTACAAAGTGAAAAACCCAAAAAATATGTACCAAACACACCTTTCAAAACGCCGGTTGGTGATGGCAAGCGACTTCTCTGTCTTCTCATCTTTTCTCTCTCCTCTTTCTCTCACTCTCTCTCTCTCTCTCTTTCTCTCCCTTTTTTCATTATTCCCCTTCTCTCTCTAAGTTCTGGCGAAGGAAATGGTCTATTCGACGAAAATCTTCGTCTGGATCTAGAATCCAGATCTAGACGAGCCTCACCCAAATCAGAACTCCAGATCCAGGCGAAACAGTCTTTTCCTTCTAGACGAAGTTACTTCTGGAAAATCAGATGAGGGTTTTGGTGAAGGGGACCTCCCTTCTCAGGAACACAAATCAGAGAAGAAAAAAAGGGAGAGAGAGAAAGAAAAAAGAAAGAGGGATGAAGAGTGAGAGAGAGAGAGAGAGAGAGAGAGAGAGACGACGACCGCAGTTAGTGTTGGAGGTGTCGTCAACGATAATGGTGAAAGTGTCGCCGGACGTAACGGTAGAAGTGAGGAGCGAAGATGGAGGAAGAATAAAATGAGAAAAATATTAAATTGAGTACTGTTTGGAGGAAATAAGAAACTACAATAATTTATTTATTTTACCCAAAACTTTGTCTCTCCAAAACTTTTTTCATTTCCCCAATCGAGCTCTTTTGATGCTACCCAAGTGGGAAGTTTTCACGGCATCACGAAAGAGAGGAAGATATGAGTCAACAGTTGGTAGCCCAAGTGGTTCCAAGGTGTTGACATAAACTCCAGAAAGTCCTGGAGGTCCCAGGTTCGAATCCCAGAGAAGGTGTAATCTTTGGTTATTTGATTCGGAATTATTAGGGTATAAATAATGTAGTTGGACTTTAGGCCATTGGCTTGTTGGGCTACAGGCCCGGGCTTGTTTCAGTTTGAGTGGGCAGTTATTGAACTTATCACATCTTTGATGTATCAAAACGTAGATCTAGTGGACTTCAAAAAAATAAAAAAAAGTGGGGAAGATATGGGCACCACCCAAGTGGGAAGTTTTCATGGCATCAGGAAAGTGAGGAACATATGGGCACCACGTGTATTACAAGCCCAGTTTATCCCTTTGACTTGGACCAAGTCTTTTGCTAACACCAACTACAAAAAGAAGGCAGACAAAAGAGATGTGAAGTGTTAGGGGCACATCCAATTTTGGCATACACAATTAGACCAACAACAAAGAAAGGGAGGTTAATTTAAAAACCCAAAATTTGGGAGATAATAGGAAATTGTGTCCAATTTAAAATAATATTTAAAAAAATCTATTTTATAAGAGTATAACTTTACTCTTGAAATCAACTTGAAAAATATTTTTGAAAATTTCTGAACAAATTTTAGTTTGTTCTTAACAATTTTGTAAATTTCTGGACAAATTTGTTTTGCTCAAAAATTGTTTTGTAAAAATATTTTGGATTTTGCACTTTGTATTTGGTAAACACAAACTGACATTAATATTTTGGCTAAGGCATTTTTCGATTTGTTATGTGAAGAAAGAAATGGTTTCCGCATTTTTTTTTTTTTTGCTTACAACAGAAACATCTAGACTAATGCATTTTTTAATTTGTCTTTTGCAAAAATTAAACTGTTATGCATGTTATCTTTAGAATTTGACAAACCCATTAACAGACAAATAATTTTTGCATATATGATGTTTAACAATATAATTATATATGGTGTCAACATTCTATAATGTCAGGACATTATTACATATGTTGTCAACAGTTTATAACAACACTATTATATAAGTTGTCAACAGTTTATAACAACATACGAAAAAAAGTTAAATTTTCGATTACTACAGTTTTAATTTCATTAAAAAACATAATATAAACAGATATTTATTTTGGTGACATTTTCAGTATTTTTCTAACATTTTATTGATTCTATTAGCATAATATGCGTAACATATGTTCTGAATTAATTAGAGTATGTGAATGAAAGTTTAATTATTTATCTAGCATGCAGGGCCGTGCCTGAGAATTTAGGGGCCCCGTGCCAAAATTAAGTAGGGCCCCATTGTACAATAACATGATTTTTTTTACACAGAACAATGATGAATTCAAAATGATATTTTTTTTTTTAATATTGTGATTGAATTCAAAATGATATATGTATAGGAGAATAGTTAAATCACTCGTTATTTGATTTATTTTAACTTTAAATACATAATTCTTTTGTATACTCCGATTCAGATAAAATTTATACATGTGGTTGTATTTTTCATTATCCTTCGGAAAAGAGTTGTTATGAAACTACAAAAGATAACAAATTCACCGTTTTCCAAATTTGGTTTAAGACATTGTTTGAATAGGCTAATAGGAAATGATTGAAAAATCGTCAAAATTAAACTTGACAAAATCTAAAAATTTAGAATTTGCAAACAAGGTTTGTTTTGTATATAGAAAAAAAATAAAATTGTTTTCTATATAGAAAAAAAATAAAATAGTAGTAGTTGGAAAGGTTTGAATAATGTACAAAAATAACATGTACTATTAAAGTTTGATCTTTGGAAGTCCCTCATGTGAAACAAAAAAAAAAAGGAAAAAGAATGTCCAATGCCAGATTCGAACTAGTAACCTACCGTGCTATAACCCACTAACCGAACCACTGGGCTACTTTGTTACTCTGAATTTCAAGCGTTAGAACTCTTACTTATCACCAAACCTGACCTTGGAGGATTAATTGGAGGCCCTCTGTGGTGGGGGGCCCTGTGCGGGCGCACGGCCCGCACCCCCCACCACACGGCCCTGCTAGCATGTTATTAATGCTAACAACATTCTTAGATATAACTGAATTTTTATAAAAATTTCTAGCATTTTATTAATTTTAAAAACACAATTATATTTTTTTTTTGATGAAGAAACACAATTATATACTTACACTCAAAAATACTTCTGAGTTTTTAAAACAACTTAGGTGATGGATCGACGTAGCAAGAACATAGTAATGTATCACATCGACGTAACAACAACATAATAATCTTTCACATGTTTTCTGACTTACTTACATTATGTTAACCAAATTGTTAACAATTCGCTGGCATCCTCTTGATTCTCCTGTCTTAGTTAAATTAGGAGAAAACCTTTGAAATATTTTTTCTAGAATTTTCTTTATTCTTATTACATGTAACGCTTTTACATTTTTATGGACAGTTATTCAATCATTGAATGGATTTCAGTGACGCAAATTCTTATGGTTGTTACCTTAAACGAAAAATAACTAAGGCAGATGCATGGGGTTCAATGTTCATCCACGTCGGTGAAGAGTTTAAAGGTCAAGTTCAAGTCTTCTGAGATGCTCCCGGTCATTACTCTATTAGTACGAAAAAAAAAGCTAAAAAGTTATAAAAAATGATCGATATAGGGTGACTATTGGCTGCAATGGAGATGAGTGTCATTTCAATATATTTTTAGCATTTTATTGATTCTAACAACATAATATGCATTTTTACATTTTTTGCATAAATTTTCTTGTAGCATTTTTTTGATTTTTGCATAAATTTTGGCAACTCTACCAACATCTTCTAAACTATAAAAAATCCATAATCTTTTTACAAACATAAATAAGTTGGTTTAACTACAATAGAAGTATATAGATTTCCCGCAAAGTTTTATAAACATAAATAAGTTGGATCAATGCACATGTTACCCGATCATAAAACAGATGTTAGTGAACAAAATTCTACGGTCTCGTATATGAAATGGGGAATAACATATTAAGAAAGAGTCATGTCGCCCCATCTTCACCCATGTAGGCCAAACATTTTATGGATATACTGAAAGATACGAAAAAACATTATCGACATTGTTGTGGTATTTCTAGCATTTCTGTGACATCTTCTAGCATTTTCCATTAACTCTCAACATTTTTAACGTATTTCACGATATTCGTATTAAAACTTAAATTAATTAAAATTAAGAGAAATCCATTACAAGAACTAATTTTTTTCCATTTATCCTTCAATTCATTCAATAATTTAATCCAACCCTCTTCTTTTGCGGTTGTATTGTTAAATCTTTGGCTAATATCCCGTGTGAAAAATGCTTAAGTAGTTATATTCGACCAAAAGTTCATCCACGTGCAAAATCACATACGTAAAACCACAATCTCTTCTGTAAATTTGTAAAATATATTAGTGTTCAAACAAGTGGTTGCAATTCATGGAATGATAAAATATAAAACGTAAAAAGAATCGAAATATAAAACTTCATAAAAAATCTGTACAGTTCTACTACCGATAAAGTCATTTTGAGAGTAACGTTGTTATGTTTGTAAAATATGTTATTTTTTGTCAGAGTTTAGAAAATGTTGGTAAAATTTTCACAATTTATGCAAAATCAAAGAAGTGCGACAAGAAATTTGAGGGCGTTGCGGACTGAAAACAAACTCGCTTATTCAAAATTACAAAACGTAAATGATTCTCTAGGTAAGTCAGAAAATTATAAAACGTGAATATGCTGTTAGAATCAAGAAAATGCTATGAGAATATACAAAAAGTTTGCAAAATATATAATTACCTTTCATGCATTTTTTTTTGGAGAAAACAAGATTATAGGAGAGAAATAGTGAGACAAGATCTGAAGGATTTTTTTTAAGAAAAAAGTTGATATCCTAGCTTTAAGAATAAGAACAACAAAACCATGCATGGTGCAACAATCTAGCATTGAAAAAAAAGAATATGGTAAAAGAAGAAATTTAATCCATTGGCATCATGTTCTTCTAGGTTTTTTTTCCAGGTGAAGACTAAAAAGCTTAGATGGATTTTCTCTGCGATTTATCTTGATTTTCTCTCGGTGAACTAAAGAAGAAAGAATTATGATCGATTTTCTTTTGGTCAAAAGATTTAGGAAACATTCCTTTAAACTGAAAGGGTTTTTTAGTATATGACCCCCATTAGTTTAGCTATATTCGGACTAAACCCCTAAAAATATTTTCGTTTAGGCATTAACCCCCAAAGTTCATTTTCCCGTCAAATAGCCGTTATGTGAAGGGCGTGTGAGTCCCATGCTCGATCTCAGACCAAAATACCCCCGTCCTAATCCCACGGTTAGAAACATTTTTAGTATATGACCCCCATTTATTTAGCTATATTAGAACTACACCCTCGACCAAGATACCGAGTTTCACAACCACCTACTTCTCAAGTATCTTCTTCCTCTCAACCATCAACTTCACAACCTGCAGTCAGGGACGTATCTATTAAAGGGCCAGGTGGGGCCATGGCCCCCCTGGCCCTTAATAATTTTCTTTTACTGCCTTCTCAAAAGAATAAAAAAAAGCTTTAAAGTCTCTCCCTCCAAGTTTTCTGGCCCCCCCTTAACACAACCCAAGATTAAAGCACCCACTAAAACTCACGTAACCTAACACCGCCACAATTTTACTCACCAATGAATGACCTAATAGTATCTCCCACAATTCCTCTATTCCACCGCCACAGCCCAAACCTTAAATACCTAATCTAATTACCTTGCTTTCAACAAAAAAATCTAATTACCTTGAGTTCCAAATTCCACCTCCCTCTTCTATAATTGACTCAAATTTTCAGTCTATAATTCTTATTAACAGGTAAATATATTCGAAAAAATTGTGTGTTCTCTCTTTCTTCCCCTCTTTATGTAAACCTCTTTCTCTTAACTAATGTCAAAAAAATTGTTTTAACTAGATACAACCATTCAAATGGCTAGCGAGAATAATCGAATTACTAAAGACAAGTCAAAAGTGGTATCGAAAAAGGTGAGTGTTTATTTTATTAGTCTACTTATTGTTCTCACTTTTTACTATTATGTGTAGCATTCGTATGATATTTTGTTAATTTACAGCCTAAGAAATCTCCTACAATCGATCAATTTTTTAAGAGAAAAAATATTGACGGAGCAGAAGAAGTTTCAACTTCTAATACTAAAGCTCCAACGATAGATACACCCCCTACGAAATCTCCAAGAATTGAAATTAATGAGGTTGACGTTGGTTCTTTAGAGCGTGATCCAGGGTTACGTATCCAAATATGGGAATATAATGTTAACCAACAAAATGAAGTTAGGAGAGCCTATATTAAAGCCGGACCATATCAACCTCTGCTCTCAAGCTACCCAAAATCTGGACATGTCACCCATCAACGTAGCTTTCAATATTCGTGGTTTAAATTATTTCCGTTGTGGTTAGAATATTCTCCTTCAAAAGATGCAGCCTTTTGTCTACCTTGTTATCTATTTGACAAACCATCTAGGAGTTCCGGACAAAAAGCTTTCACTATTGATGGATTTAAAAATTGGAAAAAAGTAAGAGATGGACAAAACTGTGCATTTTTGAATCATGTCGGAAAAGATTCACTCTCTTCTCATAAAGTTTCTATGCGATCTTTGGAGGACTTAATGAATCAATCTCAACACATACACCAAGTGATTCATAGTTATACTTCTCAACAAATTGTAGAAAACCGGTTAAGGCTCAAAACATCAATTGATGCAATCCGGTGGCTAGCTTTTCAAGGTCTTCCTTTTAGAGGCGACGATGAAAGTCAAGGATCACTAAATCGCGGAAATTTTCTTCAGATGGTAGAGATATTAGCTGAATATAATGAAAAAGTCTCAGAAGTTGTGTTAGATAAAGCTCCGAAAAATGCTTCTTACACCTCACCTTTGATCCAAAAAGAAATTTTAAACGTTTTCGCAACTAAAGTCAAGCGAGTTATTCGAGATGAAATCGGAGAAGCAAAATTTTGTATTATGGTTGATGAATCTCGTGATGAGTCAAAAAAAGAGCAATTGGCTATAGTTTTAAGTTTTGTGAACAAAGATGGTTATGTAGTTGAGAGTTTTTTCGGGCTTGTTCATGTATCTAATACTGAGGCACTGACATTGAAAAAAGAAATATATTCAGTATTATCGCATCATAATCTTGATATCCAAAATATTCGAGGCCAAGGATATGATGGTGCAAGTAATATGCGAGGTGAGTGGAATGGGTTACAAGCTTTAATTTTGAAAGATTGTCCATTTGCTTATTATGTTCATTGTTTAGCACATCGCTTGCAATTAGCATTAGTTGCTGCTTCAAAAGAAGTTATACCAGTTGAACAATTTTTTACAAAATTATCTTCTATTGTCAATATTGTCGGTGCTTCTTGTAAACGCAGTGATGAATTGAAAAATGCTCAAGCTGCTGAAATTCAACATTTGATCTCTATTAATGAGCTTGAGACAGGGACAGGGTTAAACCAAATTGGTACTTTACAACGAAGTGGAGATACTAGGTGGAGTTCGCATTTGAAATCAGTTTCTAGTTTGATAAAAATGTTTAGTGCAACATGTGTGGTTCTAATGGGTATTATAGGAGATGGAAATACTTATTCTGAAAGATCTAAAGCAGAGGTAGCCTATGAAAGTATGACGACGTTTGAATTTGTTTTTATACTTCATCTAATGAAAGAAGTTATGGAGATCACTGATTTACTTTGTCAATCTTTGCAATGTCAATCTCAAGATATTGTAAATGCTATGGAACTTGTTTCTTCCACCAAAGTGTTAATCCAAAATTTAAGAGATGTTGGATGGGATGTTTTACTTTCAAAGGTTAATTCATTTTGTGAGGCGCGAAATATAGATCTTCCAGATATGAACGCTCGTTATGTTGGAAGGAAAGGTAAAGCTCGCTATCAACAAGGCAACTTGACAAATGAACAATTTTACAAGGTAGATATTTTTTATGCTGCAATAGATTGTCAATTGCAAGAGTTGAATATTCGATTTAGTGAGAACTCAGTTGAACTACTTGTTCTTAGCTCAGCATTGGTTCCTCGTGAAGTTTACAATTCTTTTAGAATTGATGACATTTGTAATATGGTAGATAAGTTTTATCCACGAGATTTTGAAGATCATGAGAAGATGCATTTGAGAATACAACTACAACATTATGAACATAATGTTGTTCAATGTCCAGACTTCAAAAATTTGGCAACGATCTCCGATTTGTGCCAATGGTTGGTGAAGACGAGAAAATCAATAAGGTACCCCCTTGTTTATCGATTAATTGAGCTTGTGCTAACTCTTCCCGTTTCCACTGCAACAGTGGAACGATCTTTCTCATCTATGCGCATAATTAAAACAAGGCTACGAAACAAAATGGATGACAATTTTCTCTCAGATTCTTTGGTTTTATACATTGAAAAGGAAATTGCACAGAAGTTTAGCACAGAATCTATCATAGACGATTTTAGAGATTTGAAAGAGAGACGGGTTCCATTTTGATCTTCTACTCCAATGTTATTTTTTTTTTATTTGTGTTTAAGTTTATGACGTAATTGATATTTTTTGTGGTAACTTTGAATTGAACTGTTATATTAATTTTTCAAATTAATTTATGACTTGAATAGTTCGGCCCCCTCCTAACAAAAGTTCTGGTTCCGTCCCTGCCTGCAGTATATAGGGAAGGTCGTCTAACCTACTCTGGGACGAAGGCATCTGGAGAGAGAGAGAGAGAGAGAGAGAGAGAGAGAGTGAGAGCGAGAGAGAGAGAGAGTGAGAGCGAGAGAGAGAGAGAGAGAGAGAGAGAGGTGAGTTGGAGAGAGAGAGAGAGAGAGAGAGAGAGAGAGGTGAGCTGAAGAGAGAGAGAGAGAGAGAGTTAGGTGAGGTGGAGAGAGATGTGAGGTGGAAGTAAGGTGGAAATTCATGTTTTATAATTAATTTTATTTTAAAAAAATATTTATAGAAAGGGTAGTTATGACATTTTCATTAAAAAAAAGGGTCATACTTGAATTTAAGGCGCCCACCCTGGCCCCCCCACCACTGGGGCCTATTCCCCGTTTCCTATAAAAGTCTAGATTATATAAAAGAGAATGTCTAGTTAAATAAAAATATCCCTTACCTTAGAAAGCGAGATCCACGTCTGTGATGTAGGTTCAAATCACGTAGGCATCACAACCTTTAATTTTTGGGTGGCTCTATAGGCGCCCTTAACTATAGAGGCCCTTAATTATTGTTTTTGGCGTCTCTATAAAAGCAAAATCAAGGAGACTTTATGTGTAATTGAGACGCCAAAAACACTTATATGGGTGTTTTTACAATCCGAGCATTTTTTATTAGACGAAACGTTCGGCTTCAAATTTCGCACGGAACCTCCAAATTCTCAGACACGACCCTGCTAATAGTATATAACTAACAGTAATTTAGTCGTTTGGTACTTTATAATCGTCATTATGGTTGACTATTAGTTTTTTTGGTTGACTATTACTTCATGTCTGTAACTCCAAAAATAATTAAATCGTGCATGCTCTAAAGTAATCACTTTTATTTTTGGAAACCGACTACGTTGTCGTGTTACATTTTGGCAATGATACATCAAAGATGTAATAAGCTCGAATCCCGCCCACTCAAACTCTAACATGACCAGGCCTATAGGCCAACTAGATAATGACCTAAAGCCCAACTACACTACCTTATTTATACCCTAATAATCCCAAATCAAATCACCAAAGATTCCACCTTCTCCCTCTCTCCTTCGCCACAACCACCATCATCTCCAATTATCTCTCTACTCCTTGTCTCTCATCTTCTATTCCTTTATCTAACCATGATTGGGGTTTCAGGATGAACTCCAACGGATTTTTGAGTCACCTAGGCAACCCAAATTAAGGTTTCTTTATGAATCTCCAATCTTGGGTAGCACGAACTACATTTGTTCCTCAATAAGTTTGATCTAATGCTTATACGGTTATACCCATTAATTTAGTCCATGATTATACCGAAATCAAAAAATTTATAATGGATTTATTTTGTTTTAGCTAAAAATCTTATTTTGTATGACTAGATGTTTGATGATAAGGTGAAAGTGGTTCTCTTTTCATATCTAATCTCCCTTTGTTTTTCTCCACCTTATGTTTATTAATGCTGTTAGCGGAGGTGATGACGGTGGTTGTGGTACTGGTAATGTAAGACAAGGAGAGAGAAAAAAAATTTGATGAAGATCGCTGGCAGGTGTCCAGTCATTTGTTTACCTAACACTATTTTATGTCGAGAAAGAAAGAAGAAAAAGGAAATGAGGGAATACTTCGGGAGAAAAAAGGTAAAAAGAAATGAAATTTTGTCTATTAATGACAAACGAAATTATGGTGTTGGGTCCAAATTAGATTCTTGTACAAATATGGGTCAAAATTTTACAACTAGTTAGAAATTAGGGGCCAAATTGGAATTAAAATTGCAGAGACTAATAAAAAAATGTAAAAATTCTATGTAGCACTCAAACTTTCGAAGATTGAGTGTTTCTTTGGAGATGCTCTTACTCTTTAATACTTTAGTTTCATATCAATTT
Source organism: Eschscholzia californica (assembly GCF_041429995.1). Classification (NCBI taxonomy): domain Eukaryota; kingdom Viridiplantae; phylum Streptophyta; class Magnoliopsida; order Ranunculales; family Papaveraceae; genus Eschscholzia; species Eschscholzia californica. Next base: position 18,036,922 of record NW_028238472.1, on the reverse strand, counting down.
TGTTTGACCACGATTTTGAGCATCCTACAAAATGTCTGAGGATGGATGCCCCCAGGTCCCCACTCCCTCCACCTCTTCATTCACTCATTCACGTCGACAAAGGTTGTCGGCAAGTTCGTCGTTGACTCTTCAAAATTATCTTTTTCTTCCTCTACTCCGCCTACCACTACCACCGCCATTAGTCGAGCACCACCACCTCCTCCCACCATCGCATTTTTCCTTTCTCTCTCTTTCCCTCTCACTTTTGACTCCCTGTCTCCTCTCTCTCTAACTCTCATTATCTCTCTCCCCCTCCCTCTTACTTTCATCACTGGCCACGAAATCGTGATCGGATATTATGTAACTCTCGATTAAGGGTCTGAAATCCTCGAGATGGGTTTCACTTTAACCTTCTTTGAAAGTTTTCGGGTTTAACCTGAAAGCTCTCCCCGTTCCTTCGTCAAACATGAAAGGACAATTTGCAAACTTGAAAAAACAATGGTAGTGGCATCCAACATTTTCCTATCTTATTTCGAATGCCGCCAAAGCCCCCAACCTTCGTTTTCCTTCATTCTATGACAATTAAAAATCTTTTTTTTTTGTTGAAAGTACCAACAAATATCCTTGCCCTTGCAAACAAAAAAAAAAAAAAAAAAAAAAAAGACAACAACAAAAAATCATTTTTTTTTTGTGGTGAAAGTACCACAAAAGTCCTTGCAACACAAAAACAAGAACAAAAATAACAAAACAAATATCCCCAAATCATCAAAGAATTCAAGATGCTCTTCCTCTTAACTGTTCCAATGTATATCTCTAATCCTTTTGGAAGTGGCAACAAGAAAAAAAAACACTTTTGGAATAAAAAATGTTGGCGACTTCTATTACATATGTACCTTTATTGAAAATTTCTCGCTTTACTAAACCATCATCATCATCTTCGAAGCCCCTTTCATTCGAAACTTCAAAAGCCCTAACTATTGATTTTCATGGGTCTTTTCTAAGAACTACTCTCTATGAGAAAAACAGATTTTTGGATGTAAAAACTATGTCTTCTGCTTCCAAGATTAGTCATGATGATGAAGAACGAATTGAGGTTATGGAAACTGAAGCTATTTTGAGTAATGGGTCTTCAGAATTTCATCGAAATATTGTTTCCGGTGGTGATGGTGGAATCCATAAGACTCTCAATCGTCTGGTTAGTGCTTTATTTCTTCTATTAGATACATTGGTTTGTTAAAATTAGGGTATTGTTTGTGCTTTTAGATATGAATGGATTTGTTTGCTTTCATTGGTTTATGTATTTTGATCTCATATGAACTAAAGCATCAAAATTTGAACTTAATTCAGTTGAAAAACAAGGATTCTGACCATTGGTGTATGTGATACATCTGCAGATGCCTTGTGCCCTAACTTATCTTATTTGGGAATAAAAACTTAGAACAAAAGTGAACTGTATCTTAGTAAATCAAATTACTTCAAGTTTTTCTTTTTGATTGCTACTAGTTAGTCTATTTGGTTTCTTATAGTCCCAAATCTTTACTTGAGTAACTGTGGGCATCTAAGGTAGATTATCTTCTCACAGGTTTCATGTCAAGGTTAATACCCGATTCATGGGTCTAAATTTCGCTGTTCTTTTTCATGTCGTAAAGCTAGTGTTTTAGCAACCCTAGATCTGTACTTTTCGGTCTTGAGCTCTTAACTCCGTAAAGTATTTTCTATAGTTGTGTAATTCTGTATTCTTCTTTGATTTCCAGAGCAAGTGGCTAGTCGCTGCAATTTTTGGAACTATAGTAATTTGGAGGCATGATGCCGTGACTCTGTGGGCTGCAACAGGAGCTGTGCTAAATTCATCCCTTTCAGTTACTCTTAAGCGAATACTCAACCAAGAGCGACCCATCTCTACTCTGAGAGCTGACCCAGGGATGCCATCTTCACATGCACAGTCCATCTTCTTTGCTTCTGTATATGCTATTTTGTCATGTAAGTTTTCAATTTCTTACTCGAAATAGTATATAGCTGTAGATGAATCTTGCCAAATATGACTAAGAATTGTTCTTGAAAAAAATTATGCCTGAGTAGATACGTCGACAAATAAAATGTACATAAGATGAGTACTTGTTGTATGATTTACTTGAGTAAAAGTCTATTACATAGTAAAGCAGTCAAACACTCAAGTTCATCAAGTAATAATACGAAATTCACATTCTGGTCGCTACAAAAGCAAACAAGCACTTTAAGTTTATAATCTTAACCTTAGAGAGTGGCCAAAACAGGTTACGGGAGCAAGTTTCTTATCCTGGCTTGCTAATTAATTTAGTTGTTAACCTATTCTAAAGAAATGTATAATCTATGAATATTTTTTTTTTATAATCTAGATGTGTAAACTATTTATAAACTATGCACGGTTATTGCTTCTGGCCTAGTATTTTTCTTGTCCAGTTGTATCATTATGTTCCTTTCCATGGCAGTGGTGAAATGGGTGGGGTTCAACCAAATTACAATCTCTGTTGGGGTGCTTGTCTTGGGATTTAGCTCATATCTTGTAAGTATCAATGCTTCAGCTCTCACAATAGGTAGTCATAAGCTAAATTACTAGTTTACTACTACCTCTGATTGTATAGGCTCACATATCGTAATGGTAGTGTTTGCCGAATATTTGACTAGTTTTTGCCTTCTAAAATATTGAAGGCAAACCTAAATGAATAAAAGTAGCGTATTAGTGCTAGCATTTATTGTGGTAAACTTGAGTTAACTGGTAAGGAAAGGATTAGAGGAAGCATGATGTGAGCCAGAAGGCTCAAAAAAACTCGTGCCTATTTCTCACATAGCACCTTTTTTTTCGTATTTGTTAGGCCTTTTGGCTTGGAAGAAGCCTAGGGTTATGTAGCGCAGACCCGTGGAACGAAAAAATCATGTAGGACCATACTAAGTGAGCCTGGATGGTGCCCAAGTTAGGAACAAGGTAGTTGGGGAAAAATTTAGCCACACAGCACGTTTGTGTTATTCACATCGCCAAAGCACTTGACTGAGATAATTCCGTATGACCATGTCAAGGTCTGTACACACTTCACATTCTTTCGCAAATCTGGCCAAACTTCTGCCTGAAAATTGCTCTCTCTCGCTATCTCTCTCCCTCACGGTCGATTTAACAAACAACCGCCATCTTCTGGATTCCGAATCCCAGAAAATGGTTTGTCTGGATCCAAATGCCACGAAAGCTTCATCTGGGATCCAAATCCTAGATGAACTTTGTGTGAGATTTGTCCTCCCAAATCTTAGATTTGTCTGGGATTTGGGAGGAATCTAGCGAAGGGGAAATAAGCTCCCTTTTCTCCTTTGCAACTGTATTGAGAAAGAGAAAGAATGAGAAGGTGGTGGTGCGGTCGGTATTAGTGGTGATGCTCGGTGAGAGAGAGATCCGTTAGAGACATGACGAGAAAGAGATTGTTTCGGGCAATGAAAGTCCGGCCAGATTTGAAGAAGGTGGTTTGTGTGTGTATAACGTTGCAGTGTGTATAGTGATAACCTGTTCGGGTGTTTTCTGTAATCTGTATATCCAAAGGTGTGAATAACAAAAAACCCGTGTAACAAAACCCATGTGGGTGGTGTTGAGAGGGTGTCACTAAAATTCACCACAGTTCAGCCCGTCTGATACTATAGTGCCCTTTGATGTTGCAAGTATCATATATCCTAAGTAGACCCGATTTCCATATATCTTGTAAGATATTGCAGTGAAGTTGTATATTTTGCGCTGATTGTTTTTATTCTCATATTTTGTATGGCAGTCATGGTTACGTGTTTCACAACGACTTCACACAATCAGTCAAGTCATCGTTGGTGCTGTGTTGGGAACCATTTGCTCGATCTTGTGGTTTCAGTTATGGTATGCATTTGTTTTGAAAGCCTTCGTTTCCTTTTTGTGGGTTCGGATTGCTGTTGTTCTTGGGTCTGTCATACTTTGCTTGAGCTTTCTTTTGTATGTGATTCGACATTGGCTTATGGATGAAGAATTAACTTAAATTAATTTTCCGAAAATGTAGATAAGTTGTTTGTAATCAATTCTTTGGTTGTTTAATCCAATTAATCTTATAGTTATGTAATATAATTCTTCTCAAGAAGGCATATTGTCGTTTGAATATACTATTAATTCTATTCAATGTGGTTATCTGGCATTTTGGATAACATTGTCTTACTCTATTTAATGAAATGTTGTGTATAAATGTAAAAGCTAGTTGGGTGCTAATTTGTTCTTCTAGAAAAAAAAAATGTACTTGTATGCAAGACTTGAATTGAGTCGTGGCCAAAAAGAATCAAACTAACCCTTAGAAGAGTAAGGGAAACTATTCAATGAAGCTCATTTTCGTTACAATTTGCTCCAAAAATCTTGGGGGATGCTTCATAACCCAGCAATTTCAACGTACTTGGTTGACAAGTACAGTTGGACAACAAAATGAACTTCCGAATTTTATTTAAGTTTTCTTTTTTGAACTGTGGTCCAGCTGCACTTGTCAACCAAGTGGGTTGAAATTGCTGGGTTATCTAGCATTCTCGAAAAATCTTAAATTGTAAGAACTCTCAGAAACGGGCAGTTGAAAATCCAAAAAAACAAATGAGGTAGAAAAGCTCTGCTCATTTTGTTGCAACTTGTTGGATTACACTTAGGTCCGTTTGATACGTGCGGAAACATTTGGTGTGAAAACCACCTTTTTCTGATGGGAAAGAAAACTAAGTTTAAAAATTCATTTTTTGTGTTTGTTAGATTAAGAAAAAATTTGACCGAAATTTTAAGAGCACCCGAAATTATTACTGCTTGCGGCCTATTTGGTAGGCAAAAGGGTTGTTATTTGCAAGAAGGGGTGCATTTAGGCGTTCCCAATTCTATCTCTCCATCACAAAATCGACAGCAACCCTAATTCAACTCAGCCCTAACCGATTCCCATGAAGAATCCAAGAGGAACCCTAATTGCTCCCAAGAAGAAATCACATCAACAAGAAATCAAGAGAAACCCTAATTGTTTCACATGAAGAAATCAACAACAACCCTAATTGATTCCCATGAAGAAATCAACAACACCCTTTCTATGAAGAAATCTATAACAACCCTAAACAGCGAGAGGTGAGAAATCGAGAGTGAGGAGAGATGAGGTTTTGCTTGAATTGATGAGAGCGAGAGAGATAGAGATAGAGAGTTCAAGATGGAGAGATGTTGTGAGAGTGAGAGTCAGACCCCCGAGAGAGACGAGAGAGGGGAGAGTGTAAAAAATAAGAGGTTGGGAAAACCAATTCATGAGGTAGAAAAACTCTACCGGTAGTAAAATGAATTTTGTAGTAAAACTTTAGTGATTAGAGCATCTCCAATGGTTGTTCTCCAAATGCCCCTCCAAATGAGCATCTTCTCCAAATTTGGGGCCCACTTTTGGAGGGGCTCTCCAATGGTTCCATCTCTATCCACCCCTCCAAAACATTTACTACATTATTTTAATCTAACATTTAAACAAAAACTCATTTACTACGTATATAGTAAAATTAAAAAAGACATAATAATTATATTGAAAATCACTAATGTATTAGAAAAAAAATACAAAAAAGATTGCATGAAAATAAAATGTTTGGAAGAATTATCGTAGTTTTCAGTTTAATTTGTCTTAGTTTCGAGTTGTACTATCTATTTCTATTAATGAAAATTTAGTTATGTTAATCTTTATAAAATAAAATTACAATACATTTTATTTTTATTAATCAAAATATATGTTGAAATGAAACTTTTTTTTTTTTGATGAAATTGTTGAAATGAAACTTAATTAATGAAAAAAATTAAAGCAGGGACTTAAAATGAATAAGTAAGAACTTATACAATAAATTAGGACTAAAATAATAATTTAAAGGACCTAAACTATACACATGAAAGCAAAAGGACCAAATAAAAAGTTCCATCTCATATGGAGAAGTTGAATAGTGCCCCTTCATGTATGAAGAACCACTATTCATGGTTCTTCAAATCTTTGGAGATTTGGAGAACCATTGGAGAAGGTTTGGAGCTCCATCCCTCCAAAAGTTGTACTTTTTGGAGGGATAGAGCTCCCATTGGAGATGCTCTTAGGGGAGGGTTCCCTTTGCCGGCATCTCCTTTTTCACTGGGGTGTTAACTGTATTAGTCTTTATTTATTTCTTAAGCAATTTGGAGTCGAAAAGGGTGGAAGACTAAAGGGAGGATGAAGTTGTTTCATCATGGTATTAACTTCTTTTGTTCATACTCGGCATCAAGATGACTCAAAGCAAAGACAACATTAAAAAGAAAATACTGTATCCGATCGACAACCTCAATCCACACACTCATCACATCTCCTGTTTCTCCATTATTTGCTATTTTAGATGTATAGTACTCTGAAATCCAAGAGGTCATGGATTCGATTCATAAAACTGGTTGTTCATTACTCATATGTAAAATATTTTTGATTGTATGGTATAAATAAAGTAAAGATCTTCTCTAGGTCTTGTAATGGGGTCTTGGTATAGCCTTTTAGGATTTTATTATGACCTTTAAAGGTCCAAGTATCTTTAATTGCAGTAAAAATGTTCTCTCAAATCACAATGATGTTATTTGCTTTAGTGTTCACATGATGTAATCAAAGTCATGTAAGATGTTTGGATTTTACTCCATCATTAATGAAATGAAAAAAAAATCACAATAAAAAAAACATTCATTGTAATTAGTGCATTGTTATTAGTTCATCGTTATGGACATGTATCACATAGGTGTAAAGTTGCCGAGTCACGAAGACGGAGCATGAGGTGCCTAAAGGAAATATAAATTTTTTTTTTGGAAGTCGACTACGATCTACGTATGTCGTTACATTTGGCACTTGATACATCATAGATGTGATAAGCTCGATAACCGCCCACTCAAACACTAACAGAACCGGGCCTATAGCCCAACAAGACATGGCCTAAAGCCCAACAACATTATTTACACCCTAATAACTCCAATTCAAATAACCAAAGATTCCACCTTCTCTGGGATTCGAACCTGAGACCTCCAGGAATTTCTGGAGTTTATGTCAACACCTTGGAACCACTTGGGCTACCAACTGTTGACCTAAAGGAAATATAATTAATCCAGTAGTCCACCCTATAACCAACCCTGTAGCTCCTTATCTTTAAATACCTTCTTGGCCTATGGGGAAGTACAAGTTTGAAAAGGATATAAGTATGTATACACCAGATAATAAAACATCGGTTATTACATCAAGTATTTTTTGATGTTTAATTTCTACCTACATTTATCATCTACAATTATAATAGGTTAACAGTACAATAGTTTCTAATAATATATGAAATCCCATTCAACTCAAGAAGATTATCAAAAGTTTACAGGTAGCTCGTGATTTTCAGTTTCTCGTAGATGCTTCTTGCATGGAGTGGCTAAAATTCCATAGTGGCCTAATGGGTATTGGGAAAAGATAGGCAGACTAACGTTTCGGGCGTAAATTTGGCGAGTATTCGAAGTGAACAATATAGCAATCGAATTATAGCCTAGCAGTTCCCAGACATTTCAAACATGTAAAATTGGGGATGCATCCTATGCTGCCTAGTTCAGTATCGGAAGCCTTGTCATCTGCATGGATAGCACATTTCGAATATCCATAGAGCTATCCAAAATTGAATTGACGGCACATTTGCCATCTGCGTCTGAGTCTTTTGGCAAATCTGGAAACTATCTAATCCTTTAAGCCCAGTCTAAAATTTCCATTTTCCACAAAATACATATGTTTAAGTTTTGGGAAATGATAAAGTTACAAAAGATTTTGACAAAAAAAGGTTCCCAGCTGATGTGGCGGGTGTGGTTTCAAACTTTGACCAAATCTAGGCCGTTGAGAGATGAAAATCACAACCGCCACATCAGCTGGGAACTTTTTTTTGTCAAAATCTTTTGTGATTCTAGCATCTCTCTATATGAATTTAATAATTATGTATCTAATATATGTCGGTGTTTTGAGAAAACGAGAAGGTGGAAATCTCAAAATCTATTATCCAAACACACCCTTCAAGTCGTCTGAAGAATGTTGCTAGCCGAAGTTGGCCGGCGACTTTTTCCTCCTCTCTTTCTCTCTATCTCTCCCTGCATCTCTCTTTCCTCTATATTCGAGCAAAGGGGCTCTCCCCTTCGCTAAAATTTAGAGAGAGGAAAAGAAAATGTATGTAACCAACACAATTTGGATAGAGTTGATGGTGGAGGTTGCAGAAACATGGTAGCGAAGTTTGCCGGCATTAATAGTGGAGGTTGCAGAAACATGGTAGAGAAGTTTGCCGGCATTAATAGTGGAGGTTGCAGAAACATGGTAGAGATCGCCTGAGTTGATGGTGGTGGAAAAGAAAATGAATGAAGAAGAAAATAAAAAATGTTAAAACTGAGTAGTGTTTGGAGGAAACAAAAAAAATTGATTTCTACCCAAAACTTTCTTCTCTGAAATTTTTTCTTATTTTCCCAAAACATCGACCTATCCGTATCCGGTACCTAATAAAATATACAATATTTCGGATGTGTAGATTGCATATGGATACTTGACTATCCATTGATAGACCCGTGTAAAATTAACTCTCCAGGATGAACGAACACAATTTGGATAGAGTTAAATTAACTATCCAGGATGAACGAACACAATTTGGATAGAGTTGAACGGTCAAAGTCAGGACCCAAGAAATACTCTTTTCCTGACTATGCTCGGCCCGGCCGCCAAGTTTAGGAATCAAATATGGTAGTGCATAGGTTATAGAGATGAATGTATGTAAGTATTCATGCAAAACAAGTGTATTCAGGTTCCAAATTAGACCATTAAAAAACAAACACAATCTTATCCTATGAACATCAACTTGATCTATGTCTATCTACGACTTCGTTTAGCATAAAGACTCTGCTATCCAAATAAGACAACAAAAAGTAACCAACTTATCTCATACAAGGGCCCAAGGAAAGCAGTAACTAGCCCGAGGCGAGCAGAAGCATTATACCAATACGAGCAGATACATTAAACAAAACCTGTCAGTAAGACTAACGCAAATGCTTAAGCTTTTGCTATTTGCCAGTAAAGATGGCTAAACTTTGAGGTTTATACAACTTTATTATTACTATACAAAGATCTTTGTAGCAAAGAAATGTATTGATTGATCAAAGCATGAGTGTTTTTTCAAGGGGTATCGCTGACCTTATTCTAGTCTGTAGTATCTTTTTTTCTTTTCTGTTGTTGGGGGATCATGGTTCGGTTCTGCCATCAGAACTACTTTCAGGAGCATCAGAAACAATGGTTGATGATGATTCGTTAGAAGTGGAGTTATAAGACCATACTAAAGCTGCAGTTCCAAGACTAATTGCAACACCAATTGAACTCCAAATCCATTTCTGTTTCTGTTTTCTTCTTTGCCTAAGGCGTCGTTCCATCTCTGTGTAAACAAACAAACTATATAAATAGCAAGAAACTTGGTCCTATAAAGAAGAGAAACAATTAAAACTTTTTATCTTTGGTGATTGTTTTCCAAATTCAGAATCTAAATTGCACAAGTTTTGGATAACAAAATGTTTTGCATTTGACAAGGAAAAATATTTTAAGATCTGACACTTCTAAAGCAACAAAATACATCCATCAACACCTGTTTAAATATGTAAAATTCACATAACATTGACCAAGATTCAGATATACTTAAAATAACAATTACAAACCCTACCTTGGTGTCCACACGTATGCTGACTTGCATACAAGTATTTTGACTGCATGCAGCCAAATAAAGAATCCACGAAGACATATTTAGGGAAATAGGGTAATGCAAGTTTTCTTAATCAATCTACATGAGACCATATGCCATGAAAACATGAAACAAGTTTTGGGTGGTTCATGAGTTCGTCCCTTGGGAGACTTACAGTTTTGGTTGCCTAATAGAAAAACAGGAACCCCTAAGGAGTATAAGCATATTAAGCAATCTCCCAAGTAAGATAATATTTAATAGTATACTTTGCTTGTTAAGATTATGATGAGTATAAGTAGTTTCCTGGATCATTTGAGAAATATTAGGACATGATCGTCAAAATTTGAGTAAAATAGTCTAACAGATGAGCAATTTTCATGAATAGAACGATTAACCAAGAGGAAAAGGAATAAAAGAGCAAGAAATCTCACCAATAGTTTCTTGATTCCTTTGAAACATCTCCTGGTTTACAATTTCATAGTAATGAATTCGATCCAATAACCGAGAAATCTCAAAGTTCTTTGACTCAATTTGAGACTCCATCTCCATCTTGACCTCCGATTTAGTAAACTCTGCGGCTACTATATTTGATACAATCTGTGCAATATGTATTTGTTGGCAAAGATCTTCCGCAGGATCACAACTTAAGTCTCCATCTTCCGCTACTACGGATGTAAACTCAGGGAGCTTCAATCCTATGACAGATAAGTGTTGATGGAGATTCTGCCAATGCTTTTGCATTTTGTTGAGGGATTCCTCTGCTTGCTTCCTTTTCTCTATCTCCGCTAACAAATTCAGTCTTATCTGACGTTGTTCAGTTTCAACATCTTGAATAGCAGATGGTGTGCCACCATCACAAGAGAGTTCTATAAGAAGTATGATACAATTCCAGTAAGATATTTTGACTACGCAATAGATAGAGGGCAATGTTATTAGGAAGGATAAAAAGACTTTGAAAGTAAGTAGACTCAACCTAAAGAAATAGGATATAAAACCCATATAATAATGGAGGAGGGTATCTATTTATAACCTCGTAGCTCGTACTATAAAAAATCTACTATAAATACTATATATATCTTAACAAAAAACACGGGATGTCCGAGAAACACTTGATAGAGTTAATAAAATAACTGAAGTCAAATACTCAATTATGTAAATATTGTAATACTCGAACGAGCAAAAAACCATTAGAAGTATGCTCGATTGAGAACAAATATATCAGAGATTCATCAAAGTAAGAATAAACATAAACCAGCTATGGAGTTTGATTTTTCAGTATTTGGGGTTGCTCGAGCATGATTTATCCCCTATATCCACATCGGGCAAGGTAAACAATATCATAAACTAGATCGACATACTCCATCTACATTTTAGAAGAAAAACGTTTCTTTAATACTGAAATTATCAAATATATCGCTCAGATACAGAGAACACTACGAGTTAACCTCTGCTCCAACTTGTTAAAAATAGCCCAATGAAGTTTACATTTTGGGAATCATATGTTTGTTTAGTTTCTATAAAAAATACAAAGAATTACTAGCATAACCAAGGACTATATCTAGGTTAACCTCGCTCAGATAACGTCAACAGATTTCGATGATAGAATTCAATATGTTACTGAATAACTAGATGGACTAAATCTAGGTTAGATGTTTAGTCAACATATTAACACCAATTGGAGACACATAAGAATTTTCACATAAGGCATGAAATAAATTAGTAGTGAACAAAGATAAATGATCAGTAGAATACTACTCAGAATATTACCTTCATAAGCATCATAAAATTCTCCATTAGGTGTACCCATCTTCAAAGACGATTCCGCGCCGCTATCCTCCACCTCTGAGTTGCTAGCAAGGTTCTTGGTTTCTTGAGGATCAAACAAGTCATCGAACTCGAATTCTCTCTCAGATTCTCTTGGAACAGGATTGAATATATCATCAATCTTGCCAATCTCATGATCATCATCCAAATTAAAACTTTTTCCAACCTTGTTGTCATCACAAAAACCATTTTTAGAACTACCCACTTCCAAAATAGGAATTGAGACTGGGCCAGAATTCACAGATTCATCTTTAATTGAGGAATTTAAAGTTTCCCCATTGTTATTAATCTTTCCTTCATCATTTTTGGATGATTGTTGTAATGAGATTTCATCATGAGAAATGCTCTTGAGGAGACGAGGACCTCTTCTTTTGTGATTAACAACATAAGGAGAAGGAGGATAAGATGATGCTGATGAAGAAGAATCAGGAAGTGGGGTTGATGCAGGAGTAGTATACAAAAGTGGTGAAACCAATTTTTGCCGATAGTTTTGATTTTCCTTATCTATATTAGGTTTCTTCTTTTCCAGTTTGGGAGCAATAGGGGGTTTCACTTTCCCCGAAGATTTTGGAGATGGTCGATCTAATAAACTATCTAAAGAAATTGCAGTAAACGTCGGCATGGATTCTCAAGCATCAAAGTTTTTCAGAAAAAAGAAAAGAAAAAAAAGGACCCTTCCCTATTTACGATCCAAATCAGAAACCCTAGAATAGAGGAAGCGTTAAAGATTAGCAGAGGAAGGTGAACATTAGAGTAAGAACCTCCTCTATAGTTGGAATCAAATACCTTTGAAGACCTAAATGAAGAAGAATTGTCATAAAGAAATTGGGACCTGTGAAAATGATGGGTACAAGTTACAGCTCTGTAAAAATGAAGATCATAGAGAGAGAGAGAGAGAGGAAACCCTAGTAAGGTGAGGTGAGGGGATGGATGGATTCCTTTTAAGATTCAAGGAGGAGATATAAAAGAGAGATTCGACTTTGTTTTTATTCGCGGTGCCGCCATCACATTTTAGTGCGTCGTGTGTCGTGTCCACCCCTCCCCTATCTCTCTCCTCTCTCTCATCTGTCTCTCTCTCTCGTCATGCCTGGCTGAAGGGCGTCGGGTTTGGTAAGGGGAGTTGAAGATTGTTGTTAGGGAACTATTATGCTTGTAGAGTAATAAACATTAGTAAATGGAGATAAAATATTTAGATTATTATTTTAAAGATTGTTATAGATTTTAAATGTAAAACTCCACTTTAAAAAAAAAATGTAAAACTCATGATTTGAAAGACCAAAATGTAATATGGTTCAAGTTAATAAAAAATACGGAGTAATTAAAAATCTTTCTTTTTCACTTGGTTCTCCCTTTCGATTTCGGCTTCTCCCAATCTCCCCTCCGAGTTCTTCTCTTCCACTCCTTTCCCTCCACAAACTACAACATCTCCGAACTATTTTTACCGAGAATTTTCTGATTAATTGATTTGATTGAAAAGTATCACTGTTTGATCGAGTTCTATTTGTTGGTTCGATTGAAAAATAATTTTTTTCTTCGATTTAAACAATATTAGAAATATCGTGAGACATAATAATGTAAGTATCCAATAGAAAAAGAAAATAAGAATAAAAAACTAGTCATTTAGTGGTAATGGTCGTTATATAACTTGATTGTGGAGATTAAAAGAGAGGTAATATTGTTAAAATATTTAGGGTTTAAGGAAGAAGATGACAAAAAAAATTACCATTAAATTTTTTTAAATTGTGTACTTGTTTTTTCTAATCCCTCCATATCTCACTATTTGATTTAAATCCAAAAAAATAGCTCTCGATATCAATTTGGCATTGGGAACTAAAGTATAAAAAAACTGATTTTGTAATACAGCTCCCCAAGATTTATCACCAAGATTTATTCCATATAATTTAAGCACTAAATAAAGTAGATGTTGTCGAATTTTAGGCTTTTTGTTGTCGGATTTTAGACCTCTTTAACTATCGGTATAACTTAGGTGGTTACCGTGTTTATCACGTCTTAATGATGTCGAGTAGGATATTTTAGACATCCGTATTTTATATTTATAGATAAATTGTAGTGTTTACCAAATTTGTGAAGTACTTAGAAGCATGACTGTCTTTTTATAAAATTGCCACTCCTTCAAAGGTGTTTGTTGTGATATCCTAGTGGTGGGAAAAGGACGTAGAAGAAAGCTACGTGGACTGACCCGAAAAATTAGGGGACGGTCACTGTAGAGCTTCTGTATGTCTCTAAGACTACATATCATCTAACTAATATTGTAAGCGGAATCTCAATCATCATATGATTAACACTAGTCATCCAGGATCACATTCATGAACTAATAATGAACTAGAAACATAAAGAGAATACTTGGATTCGCTTTCCTCGAATTAGATTCCAACTCCTTTATCCCGAAGATGAGAGCTTCATATGTAGCTCCTCTACTTGAGACATCCGAGTAAGTGACTTGATCTCCCTTCTTTGTTGTTCGCCAGAACTCCATTGAAGGTTGAGAAGAAGAACCATTCCTCTTTTGACTCCATCGATAGATTGGGAGTTTTTTTCTCTAAAACCCTCTCTCTCTACTTAGTTGTATATCGTGAGAGAGATGATGTTTTCTCTTGAGAAAAATTCAACCCTTTTTCTGAACACTAATGACCCTTATATAGAGAAACCCTGATAGGAGTCTCACTCAAATTAGATTTCAATAAGAGTCTCGGAAAAGATAAACACCTGAATTTCCCTTAACACCCTTTAAGGGAAATTAGGGTTTCCCCTTAATATGGTGTGTGGCCGGCCACTTAAGCCCATTAATGGGCTTGCCTGGCCGGCCCACTCCACACTATGGCCGGTTCAGATCAACCCATTACTGGGTTTGATTTGGACACCCCATAAGAGGGGTTTCCACCTTTTCGAGCTTCTCTTTCGAGCCCGATTTTTTCTATCTTTTTGGCACTATCAGACTGGATCATATCTATCTATAGGCAAGCTCTCATGAGTCAACTCTCTCCGATCAAGCTACCACTCTTTAGTGTAACCCGTTGTAAGATCCGGTCTATGTTATTACCGAAGTGATCCGACGATCGTAAGCGGCTTCTAGCTAAGCATTACAACCCCTAATTGGATCAGACTAGATGATCTTCCAGATAAAGTCATCGTTATCCTAACTGACAAATTGTACGAATTTCCACCTTTGTCGAAGGGCACTCCTTCGGAAGGACATCTCCTTCAGACCGAAGGACTATATCCTTCAGTTACGGTCAAAAATCTTTGTCGACTGACCGCCCACTAACCGATCGACCAATATGACCTGTCCAAGTACCCGACTAGTACTAGTGACCGAATAAACCCATCCACATTTTCAGAGGTTATAGACCGTCAGATTTTATATACTTATGATGGTCATTAGATATACAAGACCAAACTGACCCCAAAACCCAACTCTTTATAAATACCACTTACGTAATTTAATTTCTTTTTTCCTCGATTTTCTTCCAAGGTCCAAGTAAGTAAATATCCCTAAATTCCTAACCTGAACGAATGTCGGTTTCAAGTCTTGAGACTCTTCATTCTCTCTCTGATTTCTCCATTAAAACAGAATCTTTGATCATCTTAGTTTTTTTCCCTCTCTATTTATATTGGCCTCTCTCTGCATCTCTCCATCCATCTGAAGTTTTGCATCGAGCATCGTACTACGAAGGTCTGTATAACTTTGTGTTATGTTTTTCTCTAAATCTTTAGTCCTTACTGGTTTGATTTACACTTAGATACTTACTAGTTTCATTCATACTTACTGGTTCGATTCTTATTTGTTGTTTGAGGGTTGCTTCACGTGGATGAAAATGAAATTATAAGTTTCTGTAAATTGTTATCGGAAAAGCCCGAACCGAGATCGTCTAGTGTCCGACAGGCCAGATAAATTTTCTTGTAGTTTCATTTTGGATCTGTAAACTCCTCTTTCTCTTTCTCTCTCCCTCTCAGTCTCACTCTCTTAGTAATTATGAGTATATTTCTCTTGATATTTCAGCTTGTGTCACTCTCACCCTCCATCTATGTATAGAAGTTGATGATGATCCATAGAAATGGTTAAGAAAACTTATGCATAAGTTATAATTTTGAACTTTTTTGGGTCAAGGTTATAGAGATCTTTTCTGTTTGATGAATTAAAGATCTAATTTCAACTATTATAAGTCAGGGTTTTAGAGATATTTTCTTTGTTTCATGAATTTTTTTTAACTCTTTTAATTTTAGTTTTATGATTTTCTTGATATGAGTACTAGATATTTCTTTACATATTTTGTTTAGTTTGGATCTTAATAACAACTCTAGATCTCTAAAATAAATGAACAGTTCTAGATCTGATTTATGGGTACTTGATTTTTCTGGGTTTTTTAGTGAGTGTGCCCGTGCCCGCCACACCCGAAACCTGTTAAGGAACTAACAAGCTAGTGCCCATGGCGGACTTTGTGCAGAGAAATCTCAAATTTACCCGGCCCGAGCCCGCTCGCTAAGACATGTAGGCCTTGAATGTAGGTACGCGCAACGCCCGAACCCGAGAAGAGGTACCCACGGGTACCTAATCCTAGCTCGTTTCCCACCCTTATTTGTGCATGTTGCTGGTGGTGGTTTCAAAGTAGGTAGACTCTGAATGCTACATAAAAAAAATTGTTGATTAACGAATTCTCGATTATCTGATTTTCTTTTTCTAAAATAAGATCTAAAGCTCGGTGAGCAACCATGTTACGTAGTTGTCGAACAATATCCTATTATACAGGTGCATACTAGTTCTTTTGTCTTTATGGAATGAGTTTATGATGTCAAAAAACTCGAACTCAAATATTTTGTGTGTTGCCTCCTAACAAGTCACAAAACTTCCTTTTAATTTAGATAAAAATCCTTTAGGTTTGTAGTCTCCTCCCTCAGCTCTGCTCGTTGTTATGGTGCTAAATTGTATTACCTTGTGTTGTCCAAAAATGTAAAATGTTCTTGTTATTTGGTGTGACCGTGTGACCTAAGTATTGATACAGTAATTCACAACTAGCACACCAACACTAAGTTTAAACCAATTACTCTTTGAAGTACATATATTCGCTTTAAATGATTTTTGTGTATCTGTTTAAACAACAATGCGTCAGTCTGCCACGATCTCCTCACAAGTAAGGGTCATCCCTTTAAACAAACTCGCTGCATGGGATTGAACATTACTGTTGGCATAAATGAAGAAGATGGTGAGTCTCGAGAAATACAACACTTATAGCACTTAACAAAGCAAGTTTTCAATCACTTACAATTATTGTAGGAAAGTTTCTAGACATTTCAACCTTCACTTAAATCTCGTTTTACCCGTTTGGATTAGTTTTACTCCGCTCTTCTAACTGTACAATTATCATTGTTGCGTTGTTTGAGGTTCAAAAGGGTTCTTTTGGTCGAACCCCACTCTTTGTCAACTTTTCAACAATCTCTTTGTCATCTTAACTTAACTGAGCAGTGTAAGTTGTCTAGTAATATCTCCAGGAAGAACATGATTTTGACAATTGTTCAATAATCACCCGAACTCCTGAATGGATACATTTCATTTTTACTTTAGAAGGTCGATAAAATTTCACGGTACCTAATCTTATACTCTTCACATTAGGCTTGGTAGTACAACTTTTATTTAATTCTCTGTTAATAACTCCACTTTTGTCGCAAGATAACAAAATATACGAACTTGTTCCACCATTTTTACTCTTTGTGCGTGATGGCATTTGCCCAAAACAGTTTTATGTCGTTCTTCCACTTCAATGCACCAATTACAACTTCTTGTCCAGATCCAAAAAACTATAATGTCAGCCTCATAAAAAATGAGTACGTAAGGTCGAATACTGCCAAAGATTAAGAAAACATTACATAAAATGAGTTCATTGTAGCTTACCATGTCTGTGTCGAAAAACAGGGACAAATCAAAGCTTAAACTGTTGTGTGTTATTTTATCCCGCATTTGTCTCCATTGCCACTAATATTTGGGCAGATAAAGTGAAACGCACGATAACTTTATCAAAATTATTCGACGAGAATATAGATTGAAAAAAAATTATGGAAGCAATTTTCGAACAATTTTCGCTACAGGGTAAATTTGGCTAAAAACTGTCCAAAACCTTAATCATTAAAGCATGGATTTCTCGAAATTTTAGGTCATTAAGAAAAATGAAGATAATATTTGACTTAGAAATTTGATATCTTATTAGGTATAATCACGATAAAATAGTTGTCTTACCTCTACAAATATGTCTTCACTTAGAATATTGCTATATGAATCCAATGAGGAGTGATAGTTGAATTCTACGATATCAAACTCTTCCATTAGTGAAACTTCTCAAACTCCTCCATTAATGCAACTACATCAATGTTCTTCCACTAATGGTGTTTGTGGTAGGTGGTTGTGTTGTGTTTGTTGGTAGCCATGGTGGTGGTTGTAAATGTGTTGGTCTGGTATTGGTGGCAGGATTTGGGGATGGACACAAAAACAATCTTTTTTTTTAAAGAAATCGACTACGATGTACGTTAGTCGCTTCATGACATTGATACATCTTGAAGATTTGTTAAGCACGATAACCACCTAAGTTAAACCAATAATGAAAGAGACCTAAGAGCCAACAACATAAAAGAGGCCTAAAACTTGACAAACTTATTTTGGAGTTTACGTCAACACTATCAACCAGTTGGACAAACAAGTGTTGACATAAAAACAATTTGTTCACTGTATAACGAATATATAATTTATTTTCAGTTTGATCCTTATACGTTATTTTTTGTTTTAGTCTTCGGTCCACAATCCTTTGGGGAAGCAGTGCAAATGGTGAATTTATTTGTTGCTCTTCAAAGACCAATATATGCTCTGTAAATACCAGTAGCCGTTTAATTAAGGGGAGATGGTAATTACCTTAACACTAACTAACTAACTAATATCTGTCCCCTCGTGGCTCGTGACGTTGATGCTAGTGGACCAGGAAATTTTGGGGTTAATAATGGGGATAGGTGACTAAATCACCATTTTGGCCCTTGTGAAATGTTCAATATGTCTTTTGGCCCTCTTGATTAAAATATCAAATTTGTCTTTGGTCGTATAGGATCTACGAAGTGTATCAGAGATCCCAAACTTTTATGATCAAATCATTTAGACGTTTATAAATCATACTTATTATGAAAACATAGCTTACACCTAAAAAGAGAGATTTACAACTTTTTCGAATTTGTCGACATATTGATGGTGCAATTTACCTATTTGATTTATTAAATTTAGAAAAAATAGTTCGATACGAAATATATCGTCTCACCATGTCGACAGACTAAATTATATTTGAAGCAGAAAACTGATTAATGTTCTAAATATTTCCAACTACCAAAAGGGTGGCATCAATGATAAGTATGTATCTCCCACTCTCACATGATACGTGCTGTTGAACAAAATCAATTTTGTAGTGTTTCTGAGAAATCCTCCCATTCTAAGTGGCATAAAAATGATTAGCTGTATTTTGACCTAATGTTAAAGGAATATATAAAATAAATGTGAAAGGGCAGAAGAGCACATTTTGCACGTGACAAATAAGTCGTGTTAAAGGGGTAGGGTGAGGGATGGGTCTACATATGTACCCCATGTTGTTTCTCCAAAAATCATGGATTTAATATCCTATTGCATCTGTTGAGTTGTTTCTGTCTTACTTTACCTAAGCAACAAGTTCCATTTCAACGTTCACCAATTGTATTTGGATTTTTTTGATATTGTCCTTTTTTTTTTTTTTGCAAAGGAAATAATATTAATAAGCAAAAGTGTTATTACAATATTTATGTCTAATAGTGGGAACAACCTCCCAGTTATTAATACCATGAGTTGTCCTAGCCCATTTAGCTAGAGATCCAGCTAGAACATTGCCTTGGCGGGGTAGATGCGTGAAGATCGTGTCCTGAAATTGAGTAAGGAGTTTCTTGATCGATAGGACGTGCGCCTTGGTTTTCCAGTGGATTTGATAACTAGGGTCATTTAGATGATTGATTATAGCTTCATTATCACTTTCAATATGAAGGAACTCGATTCTATGAAAGATCGGCCAATAGATTTCTTCAACTATGACCTTAATTTCTCCTTCTTTTGCAGTTCCGGTATCAATGATTGAAGTGTGGGCATGTAAAAATTCCGCACTATTGTTATGAAAGATGGTGCTAGTGCCTGTTGGTTCTTTAATATTAATGAACGAGTCATTTGTATTAAGTTTAACAAACTGTTGGTAGGAGGAAGCCATCTAATTTGAAGCTTGTTTGACTTACCTTTGGTAATGAGATTGGTCACTTGAGGAAAAACTAAAGTTTGATTGATTACATGAGTTAGAGTAGTCTTAATTTGCTGAAAGCAATGAGTACATCTCGCTTTCCGTATATGCCATAAAATGGTGGCCTGGAATGAGATCTGAGTGCTACAAACATGATCATGGGAATCTTTCCACGAAATTATCCATTACAATAAAAATGATACATTCGAAGTAATAATATGAAAATAAAACCATATATTCCTAGCAAAGCTACCGTGAAGTAATGCATGGTCAATAGTTTCAATCTTACCACAATAATTACAAGCCGTAACATTACCAATGTATTTGCCAATAATATGATGCACTAGTAGGCTGTTAGTACAACATCTCCAAATAAATAGAGAGATACGAGGAATCGTTTTAATGGTCCAAATGAAGTTCAAATCGACAGGCGTACTAGGGTTAGTAGTATTTTCTTTGGTAATGTGGTGGTACATCGAAAGGGCCTCGTAAGTACCAGAATTAGTGACGAACCATTTCATCGTATCCGATCCGTCCTCCGAAAGTGGGATAATGGTGATGAGTCGGCCTGCATATTGTCCAAAGGTGTTGTTAATTAAATTGACATTCTAGTTATTATTATCGATAAGTTGCGAGACCTTAGTGAGAGAGGAGTGGTGTATGTTGGGGAGAGGGGGAGGGTGATTGGGTATCCAGTTGTCACTCCAAATGTTGACGAAGAACCGTTATGGACCTCCCAAAAGAGATAGGAGATATCTTAGTTAGCTGGTATTGTATGGTTTTCCAAATCCAAGAGTGAGTCTGCTTGATTGGGACCAGAGAAGGACACTTGGGAAAATACTTCGCCTTACGAAATTTGACCCAAAGGGCACTGGTTTCTGTTTGAAGGCGCCAGACCAGTTTACCCAAGAGGGCTTGATTGTCTGTTTATGGGTCTCTGAGGCCCCGACCTCCGTGGATTTTAGGAAGACAGATGGAAGACAAGGATCTCGTGCAGATACCTTTGGATTTTCCCTACTAATAAGAGCGTTGCACAGTCTTAATGTGATTGCAAACACCTTCGGAAATGGTGAAACATTGCATCTGGTATTGAGGAATAACCGAGGCTATTGTCGAAACAACAACCGTGCGACCAGCTTGGGACAGAAACTTGTTCTTCCACTTGGATAATTTAATCTATATTTGGTCAACCAGAGAGTTGAAAACTGTAGTCTTGTTAGCACCAATGAAAAGTTGGGCTCCCAGATATTTGTCTGAGGGGGAAGCCTGACGAACTTTGAGACTTCTAATAATCATCCTCTTGAATTTAGGATGAGAGGTGTGGGAGAAGAAGAAATTAGATTTAGCATAGTTAACCATCTGACCAGCGGATATGCAGAAGGTATTGATGCGCTGTTTAAGGTTATGAATATTCTCCAAAGAATTACGAAAAAAAATGATACAGTCATCCGCAAACAGAAGGTAGTAACGGTCAAATCAGAATCACTGGTGGGGAACCCAAGGAAACCATTATCGCCTGGAGTAGAGCTCGGCAGACGACTAAGACCTTCCATCACTAACGTGAACAAGAAAGGAGTTATGGGATCGCCTTGACGAATGCCTCGACTTGGAGAGAAGGACTCCCCCTGTCGCCTATTAGTAAGGACTACCATAGACGAGGTCGCGATACAGGTCATGATCAGATTGATCCAGTGTCGAGAATCCGAGTTTTAACATGATGGCAGAGAGGAAGGATCATTCAATACGGTCAAAGGATTTGGACATGTCTAGTTTTAGCCTGAAGTAGCTTTTAGCGCCTTTATTTCTCTTATATGAATGGATAAGTTCTTGACCGGTTATGGTGTTATAAAATTTGCCGACCCAGGACATAAGCCGCTTGAAAGGGAGAAATAATGAGGTAGATGAGTGGTTTTAGTCTATCAGCCATGATTTTAGTTATGATTTTGTAGGTGGTATTGAGGAGGATACTCGGATGGTAATCAACCGGGGTTTGAGGAGTTTTAGATTTGAGAATGAGATAATAGTGAGTAAGGTTGGTGTTCGGATGGACAATATCCGGGGTCACTGTACCCTAGTTAGAGTGGAAAAAAATGGTGGGGTATCGGGCCCAGGAGCTGCCTTCGTTCTAAAATTTTTGATAGCAATATCGATCTCGTCTTTGGTAGGGGTAACAATAAGAGCATTATTCTGACTGTCAGAGATGCAGGTGTGAAAAGGTTCAAAAGATTAGTGTCCAGAGTGGGATGGTGAGATTTGGCAATATCGATGAGATATTCATTGAAGATATGAGCTATAGCGGGCTCCCTAGTACGTAATCCACTCACCTTGAGCATTCTTGATAGAAAGAATTTAGTTTTGTCAGTTCCGCGAGATAGCCGTAAAGTAGAAGTATTTAGTGTTTTTATACCCTAGAGTGACAAAGTCATTTCTAGATTTTTCTTTCCAAATGCTTTCCTTTTTACGATAGATATCTCTAAATTTGCTGGAAAGATAAATATAGTGTTGCTAATTCATAGGGTGTTGAAGGAGGGTTGGGGTGTGCTTTATCAGGGAATCAATATCACCAAACACGGTTTTGTTCCACCTGGCAAGGTTCTTGTCCAAAGTGTTAAGGTCACTTTGGATGGTGGACTAATAGGCTTGGGAAGTGGAAAGAGGCCACTTGTCGGCAATGAACTGGTGGCAATTAGGATAAGTCACCCAAGTGCGGAGGAATTTGAAAGGTTTCGGCTGATTGGTGGAGTTTGGGGTTGTGTCAAACAGAATGGGGGTGTGATCAGATCCGACACCTTCGAGATGGAGGACTCTAGTGTCAGGAAATGGGTAAGCCAGTCCGGATTAGCTAAGGCTCTATCTAGCCTTTCCTGAATAAGTTTGCCATTGTATTGCGTATTGGTCCAAGTGAATGGGTTACCGGAGTAGCACAGTGTTGTTCCTATGGTTATGGTTCGATGTCACTTTATTTCTGTCTTGTTTTGATTAAGACAGAGTCTCAGTTGAAGTAGGGAACTTCCTTTCTCTAAGTTATAGAGAGATATATGATAAGCGAATAATGACTAATCAATAATCCTTCTTTCGGATTAACCGAGTTAGACAAAAATTAATGGAGTCGAGGCAAGAATAAATTCTGTTTCCTTAAGACATTTTACAGACCCATAACAGTACCAAACATTAGGGTGCATGCCTTCGGGATACATCGACTATCTTTTCAGAATTTTTAGATGGTAGTTCTATATTCTGAAAGCGGATGAAGCTTCGTAAATAATATGAGCTCTTGGACTGAAGCGAATAGATTTTCTAGACGCTTGAATATTATAACTTTACTCAGATACTTTTATCTTAGGAATTCCAGACACACCAGAATATTTCTAAAATCAGAATTATATTCCAGACACACTAGAATACTGATTTCAGGAGAGAAGAAAAGAATATATGGAAGTTACTCAGATACTTCTTTCTTCAGAATCCTAGATATACTGGAATATTTCTAAAATCAGAATTATTTCCAAACACACCAGAATACTGATTTTGGAAGAAAAGAGAAGAAGCGAATGAATTGGATGATAAAATGAAGAGGGGTTGGGTTGTTTAAATAGGATTTGAATAGGTACATGTGTCTTTTGGGGTCAATAGATATATCCATTCAAAATGGCGGACTCAACTGGAAAATAATTGAATATTAGAGTCGGTTGTAATCTGGACCGTTGGATTTCTCTCAAAACCTCGGGCTAAACGCGAACCATTGAATTAAAATCGAATTCTTCCCAACAGATCTAGACAGTGACCGTTAGATGAAAGATCTGATGAAATCCCAACAGATGCCCGACGCGAAAGTGACGCGCGTCGTTGGATCTATCAGACGCTTCTGGCTGCGTCCTGGCACAATCTCGCAGAATTCAACGCTGACCGTTAAATATTGAGAATTCCCGCGTGTCGAATGTGAGCCCTCCAGATCTGGACGTGCTCGTTTCGCAAAAATCCCCCCAAAATAACTTGTCCAAATTGACGTTTTAGTCCCCATTTCAACTAATCTTCGTCCAAACTTTGAACTTGAATTTCTCATTCATCCGAAATCGGATTCGAGTGCTTCTTGGCTAAGTTAAAGAACGAGACGAACGCAAAGACGCATTCTGTTTATAAGTTTGACGAGTCAGGTTGAGCCAAATTCGACTCTGATTCCAACACACAGGTCAGTGAGATTTAAATTATTAATAACGTTCTTATTTTGGCAGTAATAGAGGGGGGCCGTCCGAGCCTCCAGATTTTCCAGATTGGTGGAAGATTTATCTTTAGCATAGAAATTCACTTTATTGAACTTTGTCGCCTAATCTTCGTCTTCTCGTCACCTTCACCACCACAACTTTCGATCACCACCACCATTACCGACCACTGACCCCACACACACAATCTCACTATCTTTCACTTCCTCTCTTTCATTCCCTGTTTCTCTCTTGCTCTGTTGCTCTCTCTCTCTCTATGTAGATTTCTCTTGCTAGCTCGCCTACTCTTTAGATCTCTCGTTGTATCTCTATCTCTCGCTCCCTATACCCCCTAAATCCTCGATCTCGCTCTATTTCTTTCTCTCTCTAAACGGAAACCACGAGCAAAGAAGAAGACGGGAAATCGAAAAACTCATAGAAAACTTGTTCGTCTTATTTTCTCACACAAGAATGCTGGATTCATTTACTGAAGGTTTCAATTTCTATCTAAACTTATTCATTTTCAATTGAACTAACTTCTCGAAGTACCTCTATTTAGTAGTTCCACTAGTCATTTTAACTTTAGTTTCTGAATTTAATATTTTTATGTAAGTATTGGATCGCAATTGAGAGATTTTATTACTTTATTCTTATCATAATCACATGCTCTGAGTTAGCTTATGTATTTTTTATTATGACAAGGTCAATCTTATTATAACTTTATGTGTATATTAGGGTTTTATGGATGAATTTGAGAACTTAAGTATCTGATTGGAGATTTAATTTAAGCAAACAAAGTTTTCTCTTTGACATGCTTAATTAATATTTCAAATAGTAAACTAAAACTACACTGGAAAACTTTACGACTAAGTAGTTTTGTAAATTTTTATTGTTAGAGTATGTAACGCCCCAAGTCCTAGTTTTGAAGTCGACCGCCATGAAAACCAAGATATAGAGCTTAAAAGAAATCATAAACCAAACTAACGAAGAATAAGTTGAATAATAATCTTTGGAGTATCCGATTACATCAGTTAATAAAAAAGTCTGAAAGAAAATACTACGAATCTAAGGAAGAAGTCCAAACAACTACCTAATCTAGAAAGCAAATACTACAAAAGAAACTCTAAGATGACGAACTGAGATCAAGTTGGTGGCGCTCCACGGTCTTTATCACCTGAAAAATAGTAGGTTAGGTCAGAACCCAACTAGTAGGTTTCCAATTACCTAAGGTCTAAATAGACCAATTCAATAACAAAAAAAAAGTGCCGAACAGAAGGAAAACAATAACATAGGCAAATGTTCCACCATTATCGAGCCAACACAACTAAAACCAACCTGTTACACGGTTGAAAAGAGACTCATACAATACAATTTCCCTTTTAAAGGGGTATAACCAATTTTGAGGTCCACGAGATATCTTCACTTGACATCCGTATTTGCATTGGCTTAAACCTCTCAATAGATAAGGGATACCTCCCAAAAAGGGGATCCGTGTAACATGAGCACAGTGCAACACGAGCACTTTACATATGAGCGGGATGCGAGCCAACCTCTAGTTGGTAAATCACTTCTCAAACTAGAAGTATGTGGTCTACAAGAATGAACTTGTGATTGCGTCGATCATCCTGTCGAGCCAACCACCGATTACTTATGGATTACAACCGTCAATCCATATTAGAACTCAAGCCCCTGGTCCACTAGGTTGTGCAATATCACATGCATTGACAAACCCGTGTTTGCATTGACCCACATGTCGAGCCAACCAGTCTTAGTTCAATCCATTAACCGAATTCAAACCCATGGTCCACTAAGTTATCCAATATCACATCAATAACTAGTGTTTGCAATCGAGTCACATGTCCAGCCAACCATCCTTAGTTTCGACCAACCTATGCTTTCCAGGTTAACAACCTAAAGTAATATATCACACACAAATATTCATAGTATTTATGCTCTAATTCACAGACATATCATCTCATAAACCCAAACGAGACAAACATGATAAGTATTGGTTATAATATCACTATAACCTATTACAATGAGTTTACTTTCATAAGTATGTCTAGAGATGCAAAATACTACATCATATATATATCTCAAATATCAACTGTCAACATCAATAACATAAACACAAGTAATTCTTAGCATCTAGGCTGTTGTACGGGTGTATTTATACTCTATTTGTATAACCCTAATAGTCTAGGTTGTTGTCCGGGTATGTATATACTCCATTAATATAACTATAATGATCTAGGTTTCTATATTGTTGTTGGAAATAGATTATAATTATAATAGGTGTCTATTGTATCACTAAGTGAGTCTAAGTTGATGATAACCTAGCAAGCATTGATAGTTTAAAGCTATTATAGTTCTAACAATTCAAAACTAGGTTTGAAATTGAAGAGGGTTATGTAAACCTTAGGGAAGAAGAAACTTACTTGAGTTGTAGCACCAAGAAGAAGAAACCCAAATCCTTTAGTAAATCCCTTTGAAGCTTCTTCTCTTTCCACACTTCTTCTCTCTAGAAATCACCTTTCTCTCTCTAGGTTGTGCTTCCTTCTTCAATTCACGACTGGGGAATTAAAGGAAGGAAAAGAAAAGAATATAATGAGGTAGGGTTAAGGGGTATTTATAAGAGGTTGCTATATGGGCCCCCACTATTACTAGTAGCACAATAAAGTCAGGGTGCTACAGACTGTGAAACTGATTATTTTAAAAGTAATTTTTTTATACACATTACCTTGAGCAGTTTTAGTCTGATGAGTTCAGTTTAGACTATACTATGTGTGTGAGAGAGATAGAGAGAGGAAGAGTTCAAGAGATAGAGATAGGAATAGTGTGAGAGAGCATGACATAGTAAGAGACACAGGGAGGGAGGGAGAGATTGTGCGAGAGAGAGAGTGACATCGAGAGAGAGAGAGGGCGAGTGAGAGAAAGAGGAAGAGAGAGAAAAAAGAAATGAGGAGATGAAGAGTAGGGGTAAAAATAACAAAGTCAATTTTTTTGACCCAAAATGAAGATTGCCCTGTAAGTGAAATCTTGTCGACCAAAGTTTTATGCCCCAGAGACTTTTCTTTATGCCCAAAAGCCGCGACAATTTAAAGGTTTGAGCATGCGATAAACGTATTGAATCAAACTTTGACACATGGAAAGTCAATCTACTTTGGTGTCGGAAAACATGGGTTCCTCATAATTTTCACATTAAGTCCACAAAATGCATTTGTTCGCGATTAGGTCCTGTAGTCATTCTTCTGATCTGGACCTTTGAAAGGAATCGGTAGTCCAGATCTAAAAAGCTGATTCCTTGTACCCCAAACCGCATTTCTTCTCCTCGACTGATATTGACTCACTTTCCATCTTTCTTTCTCTTTACTTCTACCAGATTCTTCCTTTCTTTTTCAACTGATAGGTTAGAATCATATTTTTCAACGATTCGAAAGGGTTTTACTAAAAAATAATTGGTGAAGTTTGTTCTTTGAAGATTCATCCACTTTGAAGCTAAAATCATCCCAAATTTCTGAAGATTTTTTGACGTAAGGAAGTTAAAAAATTTCCTTTTTTTTCAACAATAAGGTTTACTACTTATAAAACCTAACTTATGGTTTGATTGTTTTGTTCAGTTTTACCCCAATTTGTGAAGAAAATCTGAGATAAGGCTTGTGAGAGTTTTTCCATTATTTTATTTTTAATAGTCCAAAATAATATTTTGAAAAAATCAAATCTAGTTTTAGGTTTTTGAAAATATCTAGTTTTAGTTTGACTGAGCACATCTTGTTATCAGTTGTTTTTATGATCAGTTATTAATTGAATTTACTTCTTTGAATACTATGTTTGAACTTTTAGTAACTACACATTGAGTTTGTGTGGGGAAATGATTCCAGAAAGTTAAGAAAGTGGATATTGTGATCTTTATGATTCGATGATAATGAATACAATGTTTGATTATAACTAGAAGTACCTAGGTTTGGAATGGAGTTTAATAGTGTTGAACAGTTGTACGACGATTGTATTCGTGACGCCAAAAAAGTGGGGCATCCAGTGAAAAAGAAATCATAGGGAAGAGTATAAGGAATTTCAGGATATGTTGCAATATAATGTTCTAAGCGGGGAAGTGTACATCGACGTCAAGGAATCCCTCACCAAGTAACAAAAGGGTTGCAAAACAAGAATTAATGCTAAATTACAAGATAATAGAAATAGATAGAGTAAAATTTTGGATCTTGAGTATAATCATATACTTATGAAGGAGATGTCCCTTCGATCAAGATAGCAATGCGACCAATTTGTCGAATAGGACAACGATGAAGATCATCAAGCCATGTCGTTTTTGGCATTGTAAAATCAACTATGATCTGCGGCTTATTCGAATGATCTGCGACTTATTCGAATGATCCGCGACTAACGACGATCGTAACCTACAAAGAGTCACACAAAAGAGTGTTGACTCGATCAGAAGATCTAACTAGAGGGAATGAGATAAAAAATGAAGATTAAATCCTCCAAAGACGTATCCGAAGGGCCCCTGAGAGCGGGGCAAAGGTAGCACAATAGCCAAGCCAAGTGATCGAGCCAAGGTGTGGCCGGACGCATGGCCTGGACCATGCCTAAAGCTGGCCACATAAGGCATGGGCTACCCAACCAAGTTCCATTAAGAACGAGACTCCTGGTTAGCCACATCTATGGGAAATTTCAGATGGGATTAATGTCCATCTGGGAATCCATGTTTTAGAAGAAGTCTGACATATTTCTGTTTGTGTTCTTTTTCGAATCCTAATTCGATTAAGGTTTCGACTTTAAAAGTCCCTATAATAGGAAACAATCATAACACAAAATAAGTGTGGAAAATTCTTAAAAGTTTTCTAACTCGGGTTGCATTAACAGAAGATAAAAAAGAGAAAATTCCCAAGTTGGCTATCCAGTCTAGAGAAGAAGGAATTCTTCATCTTTACCGCTAAAGAAGGATCAAGAAGGATCTCGATTTGGTTCTACATAACCTAAGGAGAGGAAGATCAAGTTGATTTCTCGGGTGTCTCAAGTAGGCGAGCTACATAAGTGGAGCTGCACAGGTGGAGTTCTAGATCTTCGGTAAAAACAATCAAATTAGTCACAGGGAAAAAGCGAATTAAGGTAATTCTCTAAGCTTCCAGTTCATTATTAGTTTTTGCATGAGATCTGACTAACCTAGTGTTAGATATATGGCATCTGAGATTCCACTAAGAATATTAGGTGACATCGTAACCCAACACCTAAGTCCAGGAAAAGTTCATCATTGTAGATGTAATAGGAAGAATAACCCATGTGTAGCTAGACAACTTGAAATATGTGATTTGGTAGGGACTAAGACATATTGTAGCTTTAAGTAACAAGTGGTGGCAGGCGGTGGACATGAGAAAGAGCCGCTAATGAAAGATATGCAAGAAATTCGTTCGAAAATAAGAGAACGATACTTCTTGGAGAAGGAGAATTTTGACGATTCAATAATATTTTTTGGCTATGCCAAGAAATAACAATGATTTTGTTTTTCCGGTAGAAGTATACCATAAGTCTCGTTTACATAATGTTTTTGGGTAGTAAGAGAAGTAGAGAGACATATAAAGAAGTTCGAGTGTTATGAAGTTTGACACGACTTATATAACGAATAAGTGTCACCTTCCTTTTGCCCCGGCAGTTAGAGTAAGCCATTATGGGCAGACCATTCTATTGGGTTGTTAGTTATTGTCTAATGAAGATGCAAAAAAACATTTTCATGGTTGTTTATGACATGGCTTTCGCGTACGAGCGATAGAGTTTTAGGAGGAATTATAAAGGACCAAGATGCAACCATGCAAATTGTGATTCAAGACGTATTTTCTAATACAAGACATCGATGGTGTTTGTGTTGGGTTATGGTATAACGTCCCATGTTGTTAAGGTCAGTTTAGGGACTATTTGGCGTTTGGTTTAAGTTAAAATAGGCCCTTAATCAGCAAACAATGCAAATTTGGGGGTATTTCGCAATCCGGTCAAAACTCAGGGACTAAATCGAAATTTCGTGAGACTTCTTAAAAGAAAGAAAAACCATTATTTTCTTCTTTCTCTGCTCGATCTTTTCAATTGGGGTTAGGGTTTGGAAGAGATTCAATGAAAGAAAATTGAGAGTTTGGGTGGAAATCAAAAGGAAAATCTTGCTTTGGTTGAATTAAAGTATAAGGAAGTGATCTAGCATGATTTTATGGAATCTTTGCTAAGAAATTTGATGTGAAATCTAGTTTACCTAATTAATAGGCTAATTAGACAAAATTAAAACTCGCAAGTGCACGAACCGTATGTGAATATGGTACGTATTACGAAGTCGATCCCACGAGGATGTTGGAAAACTAAAAAGTGAAACTTAGAAAACAAAATAAAGTTGTGAGGAAAACTATAAGTTGGTAAATCTAGGATATTGGAATTCACCACTAACAATTATATTCGAATCTAATATCTAATTCAAACTATTATCCCTCTTTTGATAACTCAAAAATTGTTAGAAATCAATCTTCAATTTTCGGAAAATAAGACAATTAAACACTTTAACAATGATCAAAACCCATAACCTACTTCACTTAAAATATATTGCAATTCAAATCTAGGTTGTTAGTTTATTAGACTAACTGAAGTACGATTAATTTTTAAACTTTAAGCACATTAAAAGAGATAATAAAATAAATATGATATTAGGGTTCAAATACTCATGTTAGGGTTTCATCCTCTATCCTAGTGCAAGAGTTAGAAACCCATGGATATTAAATACATGGTTCAATAATAATAGTCAAGTAAAAGAGAAGACAGAAAAAGATAAAACCGAATTGATATTTGATGAAGCCCGTTACTCCCGTCTTTCTCCAAAACTTGTCTTCAATTGTAGCTCAAGAATCTCCCAAAAGTTAGACTCCAAAAGAAAGCTAATAAGTCTCTTGTGTTGCTCCTCTAATATTGCACTCAATGTTGTGGTGGAGTTGTGTTGTTATTGTATGGGTTAGACCTCTTTTTATATCACCTCAATAGCCAAAGATTTTGGAAACTATTAAAAAATAGGTAAGCATTGAGTTTAGGAAACCCGTCAAATTCCGGAAACAACACCACCGCCTATGAAATTTTACCCATTAGTGGATGCTGACATCATGCTGATGTTATCACCACTTTATATTTTATTCTCACGTAGGCAGCAACAGCCAACAGCAGCTCTTTAATTAGTTTGATTCCAACCCTTACCACCTTTCACTATTTAGCATTTAGCCCCTAGTAAATGTCTTCTTGCAAACACAACCTTCTCTTAACCAGCTTCATCTTTAATAGTTCCCAAATCACATATTTCTTTGGAGATCACACTAATCTTCTTGTAATCAGTAACTTGTTTGTACATTTGAGAGTTTCCTTCAAAAACATGTAACTTAATTAACTTCATCAAAATTAACATGTAAAAACTATAAAATAAAGCCCAAAAATGGAGTACTTTACGTACTCATCAAAATTCGAATTTTTTCAATTTTTTTGGTTTTAATTGAGCCTTATTACTTCGAATAAGTAGAAGCATGGAAAGATATTATGAAGAAAGTAATCAAGAACATCTTAATCAAGTATTTATGTTTTGATGATATAATTTAATTGTTTCAGAATTCTAGGATTTAAGGTTTATGAAATTGGGGGGGGGGGGGGGGGGGGGGGGGGTTTATAATTCATGCAATCGTAAGATTTATATGGTTGGGGATTAGGTAATTTTAGAATTTAAATGATATAAGAGAGTTTAATTGCGATCGAACGACGAATCCAGAGACTAAAATTTTCTACTGTTTTCTTTTCTGAGCTAGATATATTGCTCAGACAGACTTTCCTGAAACATGAAAGTCGTAGCTTAAGATGTTAGCTTTCGGAAAATTGTAAGGTACAAGTCGTTTGGATCTTGGACGAGAAAGTTATGACTTTTTTAGCGAGTAGTGCGTTGTTAGGAAACATCTAAGGTATTTTGTTGATTTCGAAGATGATTTTGTAACACCATGATCTTCGAGTTAGAGAATAGACGAGTTAGATTGCTGAGCAGAATTAGTGATTTTTTTTAGGATTTGGTCACACGTACAGATCGGACAAAGTTTGCCTATCGTTTTGTATTCGACAATTTTCTTCGGTATTGAATTAAGAGGGACCATATACTTTTTTCATGGTTGGTTGTGGGACGAAGAAGTAAAAGAAAAGTTAAACTGGGGGTCAAATAGTAAGTAATGAGGTTAAATTAGTTCGATACAAATTTAGAGGGACTTGTTTATGAGGTCTATGTAGATGAAGGACTTATAATTAATTAAGTAACATGAACACTTTAATAAGTGATACATTCTCCCACTTTTAAACCCACCAAACCAGAGAACGAAGAGAGGGCCCTTAACAAAAAAAAAAAAAAAAAGAGAACAAAGAGAGGGAGAGAGAGAGAATGAAAAGGTTTTTGGTCGTGAGGTGCTCGGAAAGTTTTTTGGTTCGACTTCTTTGCTCAATTTCTTCGTACTCGGTGATTGGAATTCAATGAAAGTTCTTCTAGGTAATCCTATTCGACTCGCTCTATATATTTAGCAGTTTAGACTTTTCTAGTTCTCCCGAATTTGATGGTTTTATGATAGTTATTTCTAATGTTATATGGTTGGGTAAGATTTTCATTGGGCAACTAATTTGGAGCTATTTAGATGGTTATTATTCAATTTCTTCGAATAATTTATGTTCAGTAACATATTTAGGATATTATGGACTATTTTGGGATGTCCATATATAGACAGGGTGCTGCCGAATTATTTTACTGCTCGAATTTTATATTTGAACTAGTTTTGGGAATGAATTGGAACATAGATGGTTACCCAAACTTTGCCATATTTCTCTTCAATGAATCTTTTCAGTTTTAGAGTTATATTATGTGGTTCGTTATATCATTTGACAGCTTATGAGACTTTGAAATGTAAAATAGAGTTTATGGGAAATTTGTTGGTTGATTTGTATACATTTCAAGTATTCAATGAAACATCTTAGTGGACTGCATAGTACCGACAGAACATTTTTAGTCTAGTTTCATTCATTTTTATGCATTCTTGCTTTGCAAGAGAACTCTTGACAGTTATGTAAACTGTTAGATGACTGTTTTGTCCTTTTATATTTCAGTAGATGTACTGCAATAGGGAGTTCGAGGAGAGGTGGAGCTTTGTCAGAAGACATCACTGAAGACGCATTAAGAAGTAGGATCCTATGAATCTTACTTGGAGCACGTGTATTCTCCGTTTCACCACTTTATATATATATTTAGTTATTATTTTCTTTTTATGTTTCTCTAGTTTAAATTATGATATGGTGTGAATATAAGTGGTATGCTCTCTGTTATGGATGCTCATCTTTGAAAAAAAAAATAGTTTTTCTGAAAAATAATCACGTGGTGGCGGAATCATTTGAGGTATGTGGTTGTTTTGTGTGCATTGTAAACACGTGGTGGGTGAATCGCTTGAGCTGCCTGTATAAGATGGTGGCGGAAGCGCCTGGACGGTGTTACGTGCAATGATTGTTTGACGTCGGGCATTGGTTGGTCCCCTTGTTTATTTTCTGTTATGGATTAGCCATGAATTCATGTTAAGGGTTACACTCGGTGCGTGGCCAGCCGTTTGGTAATGACTATTCCAGTTTACCTAGAATAGGGTCCGAGAGAGATCGAGAGTTGGGGTATTCCGACCCTTGGAGTGATTAAGGGACTGACCCAATGCCATGTTTGTATATTTATTCTGCTAAGACACTGGTGTGTGTGGTTTGAATTATGTTATGAATTGTGGTTGATACTACCAATATTTTCACCGAAATGAAAGAGGGTGTTTGCCCGAGTTTTCTTAATAAGAAAATGTTTAATCCCTGAAAGTGGAAACTTCTAAAAACTTGTAAAAACTTGGCTCTAAAAAAGGTTTACCCTACCTTGAGACGCAAGAACGCTCATTTCCTTTGGTGGATGTTACATGTTAGGAGGGCTCTGTTAAAATTTAGTTTCTTCTGTGAATTGTTCATATACATGAATTGAAGTAGTTTTTATCTTTATGGAAACTATTCTGGATTACATGTTTTCCCAACACATTTTCAAAATGTTTAAATTATATTTGATTTTTCGTTGCGTTTGTTCTTGATTTGTAACCCGTGATGAGAGTTTTAACTTGAGTTTATATTCAAAACTGGTTTGAGTGAGAATTAGACCGAATTTCTTTTATAATCTGACTCGCAAACTGTGATTCGGTTCGGAACACGGGGCGTCACAAATTTAATCTGATTTTAGCGAAGACTTCTTATAACTAAATATTAAGGATATAAATATCTTTCAAATGGTGTAGGATTGATCATAGTTGGACATGGAAATGAAAGTTAGAGATGGATCGAATATCGGTTATATTCGAAGTTTTCCAGACTTTACGGATTACTTTTAGGTTTGAAGTTTTCATATTTTTTTTTTTGAGTATTCCTTATAAAAGAATTTAAACCACAAATATCGCAAGCTTAGTTGATGAGTAGCATGTCCAGATTTTATGTAGAATCATAGTAGAGGTTGGAGTGGACCGAGTTTAATATAGTCTCTTTTAACTTCATCTTGTTGGTTAACATTATAAGCCCATATTTGAGGACGTAACCTTGGATCATGCTCCAAAGAACTTATTTCAACCTCATTGATTTCAATTCTTGGATCATGCTCCAAGCAAATTTTTTTTCTTTAAAAAATTGATCGATCGCAAGAGAGATGTTAGACTGTAAATTAATAAAATATCATATGAAGGCTACACATGATAGTAAAAAGTAAGAGTAATAAGCATAGTAATAAAATAAGAACTAACCTTTTTCGATGCCACTTTTGGATCGTCATTAATAACTCGAATGCTCCTGCAAACCGTTTAAATCGTCATACCTACTTAAAAACAAAATATGTTGACATTAAATTAAGGGATATTTAGTGTTTGGGTCAAGGATAAGTACCGGCTTTAGTGTTTAGGTCACAAGTTTGTCCGTTATAGGGTCTGGGTCACGGACTAACAGTTGACCTGTTGACTAATGACGATAGCTAACTACCGTCATTAGTCAACATGGTCAATGGTTAGTCCGTGATCCAGACCCTAAAGCCGGTACTTATCCTTGACCCAAACACTAAACACGAGTTGATTTGAGTTGTTCCAAGTCCCCTTTGTTGCTGCCATTTAAACCGAGTTAGTCCCTCGAAATTCCAAACTCGAGGGTGCTTCCATGAACGTCCAAGCTACTGCCACCTTCCATGAACCGAGCTCAACTCCTTCCCGTGTCGGCGTAAGCATTGGCCGGTCGGCCAAGCTTTTGCCTGTCATCTCTCTCTCTTTCCCTCTTTTCAAGCTCTCTTAAACCCTAACTCTCAAGAACCCTAAAAAACCCCCAACTTCAGAAAATCCTAGCTTTTCTCCCTTTTTCATAATAAAAGGTGGAGATCTGTTCATTTACTCATCCAACAACTTTCGATACAATCGCCATAGATTCAAATCTAAAAAACAAGGTAAAATCAGATCTACAATCTTTTATTAAATTAAAACAATCTTATCATCGATTAGGTCGTGTTTGGAAACAAAGTTATCTTCTTCACGGTCTTCCAGGAACTGGAAAATCATCATTCGTTTTCACCATGGCTAAATTCCTCAACTACGATATCTACGATATAGATCTGTCAAATGTTACTGATGATTCTGACCTAAAAATGCTTTTTGTTCAAACAACAAATCGATTAGTTATTTTTTTTAAAGATTTAGATCGATATTTGAATGAGAAATCAACATTTATAAGTATATCAGGGATTTTGAATTTCATGGACGAAATTTTCTCTACTTGGCTGAAGAAAGAATCATGGTGATTACTATGAACAACAAAGACCAAATTGATCCATCAATTTTAGTTCCTGGAAGAATTGATGTTCAAAATTGTTTTCTTTTTTGTGATTTTAATGCATTCAAATTTATTTCCCTCTTTGGAACGGCTCACAACACGCGATTTAGTGTTTGGGTCAAGGATAAGTACCGGTTTTAGGGTCTGGGTCACGGACTAACCATTGACCCGTTGACTAATGGCGCTAGTTAACTACGTCATTAGTCAACATGGTCAATGGTTAGTCCGTGACTCAGACCCTATAACGGACAAACTTGTGACCTAAACACTAAAGCCGGTACTTATCCTTGACCCAAACGCTAAATATCCCTTAAATTAATGTTCAGTCACAAAAACTTAAAAATTATTCAGTAACATGTAATTGCAAAGGAGAGAGAGACATACACAGGGAGCAGGACATAGACAGAAAGATTCAACGAATTTTGCCAGTTAAAACATTATAATAATATGAGATTGAATTTGGGACTATGGACATTCGGGTAAAGTAGAGTGGGTATTGCGAGCAGTGGAAGATGTTGGCAATTTGAACCATTGCCTTGGTTCAACCATTGCCTTGGTTGAATTAAAATTAAAAGAGACACATCCTTAGGATCATGTCTCTGCATATAGATGTCTCTCCATATAGTCACAATCATCTCTATATATACATAATCCAGATTTCATTTTAGAGACAGAAAAATTAATTAGTTTTCTGAGTTTAGAGTTTCCATTAGAAGTCTAAGGAGTTAAGAGAGTTCTCTACTTATTTGGTTCGAAGTTTCTTGAAGAACGAAGTGCTGCGCTTCAAGAAGGTAAGATTGTTTTATCCTGGGAGACGGTTCGTATATACAACCCGGCTTAGCACCATTGCGGGACGAATAACGTCTTAAGGAGAGAGTATCCAATACTCGACTCGGTCATAAAACTATTACTTGTTATTCTACTTACTTGATTATATAATTTGTCGAGCGGAATCATTATCGAATTGTGTATTCGAGAAGGACAATTAAACTAATTAGTCCAACAATCTTAAGACGTTATTGCGTGTGTAGGATTTCGCTTGTCAAAATTATTTGATTTGATTTAAGTTACTGTTTTGTAAGTGGTACTATATTATTTGTACTAAGTTACTGTTTGTTCTAAGTTACTGTTTATTTGATCGAATTGTGTGTTCTAATAAATTCTAACCCATCCTGAAAGTTCAACCCTCACCATAGAAGAAATTAATTAGCCTCCAAGAATACATAAATTGGGTACAATTATCATCTGTTCTTCACTGTTAGAGAACTTAAATCGAGATGTCACTGGTTATTGAACGTGGGTGACTATTGCATGAAAAGGAACTTTAGTTCACTTCTTTGTGACTCTTCAGTATATCATATTAGATAAATCTGCCCACTTATACCAAGTGGTATTATCAATTGATTTTCAATTTATGAACTCGATAAAACTAATAAAATAGTAGTAGATAAATAATTGAAATCTCTGTCTGTCTTTTTGTTTGCCTCCGTTAAGGGAAAAAATAGAGAAAGGGGTTTGTTAACATTTTCACTTATTTATCCTTGCATGAGAATTGTATGCATTCTCTGTCATCTTTAATTCTCTAGTAATATCAATTGTTGGTTGGTTGAATTGTTAGTCTTAGAACCAATGTAATTGAATCTGTTAGTTAGTTAATTGGCATAAACTAATAATTTATTAGTCACTGAACCAAAACAATTGGTGACTATTGTGACGCAATTGCATATTGTTTGGAGAGGCACTCTTATGAACCAAAACAATTGTTGACTATTGTGACGTAATTAGTTATAGTTCTCTGCTTATATTTAGTTGAAGTAGTATTAACATAGTGATTTATATTATATTAACGGGATTAAACAGAAATATCACTTTGCATATCAAACCTATTTATGATATGTTCTGGAGTATGAGTTAAATACTATGTTGATTTCGATTTATGCTAGAGTTTGTTCATGTTTCATTGATTCTGTAATTTCAAGTTTGAATTTTAGAATTTATCATTAAGAAGGTCTACTACCAAGAAAGATCTATTATCATTCATAATTCTTATTAGTCTATAAATTGTGTATTCAATAGACAAATGGGAAGTGATATTGGAAACAACATTTCTGTCCCTCCAACTCATTGAGAAAATCCTGAGAAGTTTAGTGGAGCAAAAGAAAAATATCAAGGGAACCCTAAGAAGTTCAAAGGGACTTGTTATACGTGTAACAAGAAAGGACATCATGTCAAAAATTGTCGTTCCAAAACTTGGAAAAAAAAATTCAAGAATAAAAAGACAAAAGGCAAAGTGATTGACAACATGTCTAGTGATGTTAAGGTGATCAATTTATGTGCTTTCATTTCTGAAGCAAACTTGGTAAATAATTTAAGGGAATGGTGGGTAGACATTGGTGCTACTCGTCACGTTTGTTCAGATAAAGGAGCATTATCATCTTATACAAGGATAGAAAATGCTGAACCTTTATTTATGGGAAATTCAGCAACTTCAAAGGTTGAAGGCAACGGTACAGTCATTCTGAAATTCACATATGGCAAGGAAGTAACTCTGAAAAATGTGCTTCATGTACCCGACATCCGACATAATTTAGTTTCTGGTTCTTTATTAAGTAAGAATGACTTTAAGCTTGTATTTGAACTGATAATTTTATTCTTACTAAAGATGGGATGTACGTGGGAAAGGGGTATTAAGTGAAGGTCTATTCAAGATGAATGTAATGACTGTTATTCCTAAGATTAATAAAATTAACAATTCCGCTTATATTGTTGATTCTTGTATTAAGTGCCATGAGAGGTTAGGACATGTTAATTACGATTCTTTAAGAAGATTAATTAACATGGACCTTATACCTAAATTTGACTTAAATCCCAATCACAAATGTGAAGTATGTGTCGAATAAAAAATGACTAAGTCGTCTTTCCGTTCAGTTGAAAGAGACACAGAACTGTTAGAACTGATACATAGTGATATATGTGACTTAAAAACGGTTCAAACAAGAGGTGGGAAAAAATACTTCATCACATTCATAGATGATAGTACTAGATACTGTCATGTTTACTTGTTAAGAAGTAAAGATGAAGCCGTAGAAAAATTTAAAATATATAAGAGTGAAGTTGAGAATCAACTCGATAAAAAGATCAAAACTTTACGAAGTGATAGAGGTGGTGAATATGAATCACCATTTGCTGATATTTGTGCCGAAAGTGGTATTATCCATCAAACAACGGCTCCTTATTCGCCTCAGCAAAATGGAGTCGCTGAAAGAAAAAATCGAATTTTAAAAGAAATGATGAACGCATTACTTATAAGTTCAGGATTACCCCAAAATTTGTGGGGGGGAAGCTTTGCTTTCAGCAAACTATATTTTAAACAAATTGCCTCATAAGAAAAAGGATAAAACTCCTTATGAGTTATGGAAAGGAAAAAGGCCTTCTTATAAATACCTCAAAGTGTGGGGGTGTTTAGCAAAAGTGGGGATTCCTACACCAAAGAAGGTCAAAATTGGACAAAAAACTATCGATTGTATTTTCATAGGATATGCACATAATAGTAGTGCATACAGATTTCTCATACATAAATCTGAAATTCAAGACTTACATGTTGATACGGTAACCGAATCAAGAAATGCTACATTTTTTGAGGACATATTTCCATGTAAATTAGACGATGAAAAAAGTTCTCAAACGAGGAAATTTGAGAGTATTAGTAACAATGAAAATACAAACCAAAATGATAAAGAGAATCTGGTTCAAGAACCACAAGCAGGAGAAAATAAAGAGGAACTCCGAAGAGGCAAGAGACAGAAAATTGCCAAAACATACGGTCCTGATTTCCTTACATATTTGTTAGAACAAGAACTGCAAACATACAAAGAAACAATGTCTTCTCCTGAATCTCAATTTAGGAAAGAGGCCTTAAATAACGAAATTGAGTCTATCCTTCAGAACCATACATGGGAGTTAGTAGATCTTCCACCGGGGTGTAAACCATTGGGTTATAAATGGATTTTCAAGAGAAAATTAAAAATGGATGGTTCTATAGACAAGTACAAAGCAAGACTTGTCGCAAAAGGATTTAAACAAAAATAAGGATTAGACTATTTTGATACATATTCTCCTATTACGAGAATAACATCAATTCGGGTGCTAATTGCTATAGCAGCCCTATATAATTTAGAGATACATCAAATGGATGTTAAAACAGCTTTCTTGAATGGCGAATTAGAAGAAGAAATTTATATGGAATAACCAGAAGGGTTTATAGTATCTGGTCAAGAATAGAAAGTTTGTAAATTATTAAGGTCATTGTATGGGCTAAAACAAGCACCAAAACAGTGGCATGAAAAATTCGACACAACCATGTTGTCAAATGGTTTTAGTATTAATGAGTGTGACAAATGTGTCTACACTAAATCTACTGCCAACGGAGTTATAATTCTATGTTTGTATGTAGACGACATGTTAATAATGGGTAGCAATTTAGATATGATCAAATCTACGAAGAAAATGCTATCAAAAGTATTTGATATGAAAGATTTAGGTCAAGCAGACTTAATTCTTGGAATCAAGATATGTCGAACTTCTAATGGAATAGTTTTATCTCAATCACATTATATTGAGAAAATTTTAGAGAAGTTCAACAAAAATGATAATCAAGTTGTTAAAACTCCAGTAGACGTTAGTCTACATCTAACTAAAAATACGGGACACAGTACTAACCAGTTAGAATATTCTCGGATAATTGGTAGTTTGATGTATTTAATGAATTGTACACGACCTGATATTGCATACTCAGTAAGTAAATTGAGTAGGTTTACGAACAATCCAAATACAAGTCATTGGAGTGCTCTGATAAGAGTTCTTAGATATTTAAGATATACTAAGGAGTATGGGTTACATTTTACCAAATATCCTGCAGTTCTTGAAGGGTATATTGATGCAAATTGGATTTCAGATACAAACGATTCTAAATCCACAAGCGGTTATGTTTTTACTGTAGGTGGTGCATCAGTTTCATGGAAGTCCTCAAAACAAACTTGCGTAGCAAGATCAACCATGGAGTCAGAGTTTATTGCTTTAGACAAAGCTGGAGAAGAAGCTGAATGGCTTCGTAAGCATAGTAATAAAATAAGAACTAACCTTTTTCGATGCCACTTTTGGATCGTCATTAATAACTCGAATGCTCCTGCTAACTGTTTAAATCGTCATACCTACTTAAAAACAAAATATGTTGACATTAAATTAATGTTCAGTCACAAAAACTTAAAAATTATTCAGTAACATGTAATTGCAAAGGAGAGAGAGACATACACAGGGAGCAGGACATAGACAGAAAGATTCAACGAATTTTGCCAGTTAAAACATTATAATAATATGAGATTGAATTTGGGACTATGGACATTAGGGTAAAGTAGAGTGGGTATTGCGAGCAGTGGAAGATGTTGGCAATTTGAACCATTGCCTTGGTTCAACCATTGCCTTGGTTGAATTAAAATTAAAAGAGACACATCCCTAGGATCATGTCTCTCCATATAGATGTCTCTCCATATAGTCACAATCATCTCTATATATACATAATCCAGATTTCATTTTAGAGACAGAAAAATTAATTAGTTTTCTGAGTTTAGAGTTTCCATTATAAGTCTAAGGAGTTAAGAGAGT
This sequence comes from Eschscholzia californica, assembly GCF_041429995.1. NCBI lineage: Eukaryota > Viridiplantae > Streptophyta > Magnoliopsida > Ranunculales > Papaveraceae > Eschscholzia > Eschscholzia californica. The sequence continues at coordinate 17,995,305 of NW_028238472.1, read as the reverse complement.
TCTCTACTTATTTGGTTCGAAGTTTCTTGAAGAACGAAGTGCTGCGCTTCAAGAAGGTAAGACTGTTTTATCCTGGGAGACGGTTCGTATATACAACCCGGCTTAGCACCATTGCGGGACGAATAACGTCTTAAGGAGAGAGTATCCAATACTCGACTCGGTCATAAAACTATTACTTGTTATTCTGCTTACTTGATTATATAATTTGTCGAGCAGAATCATTATCGAATTGTGTATTCGAGAAGGACAATTAAACCAATTAGTCCAACACAAGACTCAAAGTTCAGGTAATTTATTAGGTTATTGGATGGTGGGTAGGAATTGATGTTATAGTTGGACTTAAACTTCAGGTAATTTATTAGGTCATTGGATGGTGGGTAGGAATTGATGTTATTGTTGGACTTGGATTAAGAGGGGCCAGTGAACTATAAGGCTTTTGTTTAAAAAATTTACAAAGCCAGCAGCTGGAAAAGATTAATGGCCAGGGGGGACCGAATTAAATTTTTTTACAAAGCCAGTAGCTGAAAAAGATTAAGGGTCAGGAAGGGCCTTGTTCCCCTGGCCCATAATTTTACATAATTACGCCCTTGAACAGAAGGTGTTTTGAACTTCACCCTTAAAATGAATAGGGTTTTGAATTCGGTTATTGTTGACCAAAATACTGCCGATCAAGTCAATTGTGCATGTGTCTCAAGTGCAGAAACTATGATTGGCCTTCTCAATCTTAGACAAAAGGAGTAATTTGGTTGAGTTAGAGAGAACCGAAATAAAGTATGATTTCTGCTTAAACTATTTGGGATATTTAGTGTTTGGGTCAAGGATAAGTACAGGTTTTAGTGTTTAGGTCACAAGTTTGTCCGTTATAGGGTCTGGGTCACGGACTAACAGTTGACCCCTTGACTAATGACGATAGCTAACTACCGTCATTAGTCAACATGGTCAATGGTTAGTCCGTGACCCAGACCCTAAAGCCGGTATTTATCCTTGACCCAAACACTAAACACGAGCTGATGTGAGCCGTTCTAAGTCCCATTTGTTGCTGCCATGAAAACCGAGTTAGTCCCTTGAAATCCCAAACTCGAGGGTGCTTCCATGAACGTCCAAGCTGCTGCCACCTTCCATGAGCCGAGCTCAACTCCTTCTTCCCGTGTCGGCGTAAGCATTGGCCGGTCGACCAAGCTTTTGTCGGTCATCTCTCTCTCTCTTTCCCTCTTTTCAAGCTCTCTTAAACCCTAACTCTCAAGAACCCTAACTCTCAAGAACCCTAACTCTCAAGAACCCTGGAAAACCCCCAACTTCAGAAAACCCTAGCTTTTTCCCCCTTTTCATAATAAAAGGTGAAGATCTGTTCATTTACTCATCTAACAACTTTCGATACAATTGTCATGGATTCACATCTAAAAAACAAGGTAAAATCAGATATAGAATCTTTTATTAAATTAAAACAATTTTATCATCGATTACGTCTTGTTTGGAAACAAAGCTATCTTCTTCGGTCTTCCATAAACTGGAAAATCATCATTCGTTTCCGCCATGGCTAAATTCCAGAACTACGATATCTACGATATAAATATATCAAATGCTACTGATGATTCTGACCTAAAAATGCTTCTTCTTCAAACAACAAAACGATTAGTTATTTTTATTAAAGATTTAGATCTATATTTGAATGAGAAATCAACATCTATAAGTTTATCAGGAATTTTGAATTTCATGGACGAAATTTTCTCTACTTGGTTGAAGAAAGAATCATGGTGATTACTATGAACAACAAAGACCAAATTGATCCATCAATTTTAAGACCTGAAAGAATTGATGTTCAAATCCTTTTTGTGATTTTAATGCGTTCAAATTTATTTCCGTCTTTGGAACGGCTCACAGCAACGCTATTTAGTGTTTGGGTCAAGGATAAGTACCGACTTTAGGGTCTGGGTCACGGACTAACCATTGACCCGTTGACTAATGATGCTAGTTAACTGCGTCATTAGTCAATGTGGTCAATGGTTAGTCCGTGACCCAGACCCTATAACGGACAAACTTGTGACCTAAACACTAAAACCAGTACTTATCCTTGACCCAAACGCTAAATATCCCAAACTATTTCATTACATGTTTGTGCATGCGATCTTGTTAGTGGTTAGTGTTAGACGTTAAACATCTGAGATTCCGGCTAGAACACTAGACTACTGACATATTCCAGTATTATGCCATCTCAAGAAGGCTCTACGGAGAAAAGCAAGCTCCTATTACGTGGTATGACCGCTTTAATACCTTTTGTTCAAATTGGTCCAGTACCTCTCTCTTCATTTTATCTGGTTCTGCAGGTAATATTTATCTTTTGCTTTACGTAGACGACGATATTGTGTTGACTAGTGGTGATTCATCTATTCTTCTTCGTATTATTTCATCTTTGAGAACTAAATTTGATATCTAAAAATTTGGGTTCTCTCTGTTATATTTTGGAAATTGAAGCGACTAAAAATGCCTAAAATTATTATTGATTCAATTTAAGTATACCTCTCCTACCCTAACTTGTAGATAACTCTTTTCTTTTTTTAGATTATTCTCTTTCTATATCTATTGTACAAATACTATTCATTGAATGAATTGAAAAAGTATTATTACATGAATAGTAATATCTTAGTAGTAGTAACTATTTTTGAATGAATTGAAAAAGTATTATTACATGAATAGTAATATCTTAGTAGTAGTAATCAATTAAGCTTGAGCCCATGTACCCCCTTCCTTCAAATACTGTATATACCTCAAGAACTCAGGTTTAGCCATGGCTTTCTTACTTTTACTCATACCTGAAAAACTGAATAATGGGTGAGCCTTGGCTAGCTTTTTTGCTACCCTTTGACTATAGCTCTTACTCATTATGGGCGTTGGCATCGTCTCCAAAGCAACTCGAGTAGTGGTTGTAGTCCCCAATCTACTCGACATAGGCGCCTCCGGTGCGACGACTGACCTGTTAGCTGTCGTGGTTTTCGATCGGAATAAAGAAGCTGTAGGTAACCAAGTCATGTTCTTTCTAACTGATGATGATTTTAACTTTTGATGAACATGAAATTCATCATGGTTATTGTATTTGCTTAGCTTTTCATACCCAAAATGAATTCTTTGATGATCATATTCATCATATGAATAATCTGAAGAACCATTCATCATGGTCGAGACTAATTGAGTGTTGTTTTTCTTTTTGAATTGTATACTCTTGAGTTTTCTTATTGATTGATGATGAGTTTGATTGTGCTGATATTCAACTAATGATATGAGCTATATATAAGCTTAAGTTTGGGAGTGGAAATAAATGGTCAATTTTGATCATAGGTAGTTTCTGATCTCTTACGTATTTATTTAATTATTTTGAAAGTCCAATTTCTTTTTATGAAACTCATTCAATTTTGATCTTTTTGCAACTTTCTCGTGGGCAATTAGTATTAAATGAATCCTATTAATTTATCACTTAGATCAAATTTTCTTTTTTTTTTTCTCTCGCAGTCTTTATCTCTCTTTCTTGCAGCCTCTTTCTCGTCCTCTCTCTCTCTTTTGCAGTATGTATAGATCTCTCTGAGGAGATCACAAAGTTAGTGGCCACGAAACGCTTTGCAGCCACGAAACATTTATGGTCAGGGTCACAAAACGTTTTGTGACCACGAAATGTTTCGTGGCCACGAAATACTCGAAGGGTTTTGCCAAAAACCTTCCTCGAGGTCTAGTTCTGGCGAAGGGAACACTATCCTTCGCTGGAACGGTGTCTGTGTGTGAGAGAGAAAAAAAAACAATGAGAAATCGATCAAGAAACAATGAAAGATTGAGAGAGAAACAGTGAGAGATCGAGCGACATAGGGAGAGCAATAAAGAGAGAGGGGGAGAGACCGAGACAGATGATAACAGTAAGTGAGAGAGGAGAAGAAAGGATAGAGAAGAGGAGGCAATGGTAGTCAAAATGGTGGTAGTGGGAAGTTGTGGTGGTGATGGTGATAGAGGAGATGAAGATTAGGGGGCAATGTTTGATCAAGTTAATTTTTGGGTTAAAAAATAATATTCCCCCGAGAAAGTAAAGAAAACTATGGATTTCCTAGAGAATTTATTCCCTGGAGATTATTCTTTATGCCCTCAAGCCGCGACCTTAGAAAAATTAGGTTGTTGCTGGGAAACATAAAAATAAAAAACTTTCTGAACTTATTAAAGTGGAAAACACAAAAAGATAATTTGATATACGCAAAAATTTTTTAGTTCAATAAATTTAAAAGGTGGATCCTTTGGGAAATAAAGAAAAGTCTTCGGAGCATAAAGACTTGGTCAATCAAGATTGACTTGAGGAGACTATTTATTTTTTGGCCCAAAAATTCACTTGATTGAACTTTGTCGCCTAATCTTCGTCTTCTCGTTACCTTCACCACCACCACCATTACGGACCACCGACCCCACACACTCTCACTATCTATGTTTCTCTCCTTATTGCGCTCTCTTCTTGTAGAACTCTCTAGATTTAGATATCTCGATGTCTCTCTCTATAGATGTTCCTCTCTCTCTCCGTAGATCTCCCTAAACCCTACATCTTGCTCTATTTCTTTCTTTCTGCAAACAGAATCCATGAACAAAGAAGAAGACAGGAAATCGAACAAATCTTAAAAAACTTGTCCCTCTTATTTTCTCACACAAGAATGTTGGATTCATTCACTAAAGGTTTCGATTTCTATCTAAACTTCTTCATTTTCAATTGAACTGACTTCTCATGTACCTCAATTTCGTAGTGCCATTAGTCATTTTAACTTTAGTTTCTGATTGGTTATTTTATTCGAGTATTAGATCTCCATTGAGAAGTTCTATCACTTTATTCTAATCATAATCATCTGCGCTGAGTTAACTTATGTATTTTTTTTAACCATGTCAATCTTATTATAACTTTATGTGTGTATTAGGGTTTTATGATTAAATTGAGAACTTAAGTATCTGACTAGAGATTCAAATTAAGCAAACGAAGTTTTCTCTTTGACATGCTAAATTGATATTTTAAACAGTAAACTAAAAACTACACCAGAGAACTCTACGACTAAGTACTTTTTGTTAAAAAAATTTGTTAGACTCCGAAATCTGATTATTTGGGAAGTAATTTTTTTTCTAGACTCCGAAGTCTGATTATTCGAAAAGTAATTTTTTTTTTCTATAGACAGTTACCTTGAGCAGTTTTGGTCTGATGAGTTCAGTTTAAACTACATTGTGTGTGAGAGAGATAGACAGCGAGAAAGTGAGATAGCGAAAGAGAGACAGTAAGAGAGAGAACATACGATAGTAAGAGACATAGAGAGAAACCGTGAGGAGAGAGAGGGAGAGAGACCGAGAGCAAGTGAGTGAAAGATCGGGAGGAAAAATAAAGAAGAAGAGATAACGAGAAAGAAAAAAGAAATGAAGAGATGAAGATTAGGGGCGAAAAAAGAAGTGAGCATGCGACAAACCTATTAAATCAAACTGTGACACGTGGAAGGTTATTCCACTTTGGCGCCAGAAAACACGGGTTCCTTACAATTTTCACATTAGGTCTATAAAATGTAATTGTTCGCGATTAGGTCCCTAGTCATATTTTGATGTGGACCTTTGAAAGTAATCCATAGTCCAGATCTAAAAAGCTGATTCCTTGCACTTTAAACCGTAATTCTTTCCCTCTACTGATATTGACTCACTTTCTATCTTTCTTTCGCTTACCTCTATCGGAGTTCTTTCTCTATTGTTTCAATGATTCGAAAGAGTTTTACTCCAAAAAATTGGTGAAGTTTGTTTCTTTGAAGATTCAACCAGTTTGAAGCTAAAATTAATCCAAATTTATGAAGATATTTCTAGGTAAGAAAGTTAAAAATTTTCCATTTCTATTTTAGCAATAAGGTTTACTACTTATAAAACCTAGCTTGTGTTTTGATTGCTCATATTTTGTTCAGTTTTATCCCGGCCAATATGTGAAGAAAACCCGAGGTAAGGCTTGTGAGAAGGTTTCCATTATTTTTTTGCTTCACAGTTCAAAATTAGCTTTTGAAAATATCTAGATTTAGTTTTATGAAAATATCTAGTTTTAATTTGATTGAGCACATCTTGTTATATGTTTGTTATTAGTATTTTAGTACTCAAATTAGGTATGCTATTTATGAATTGGGTTAAGGTATGTTTTAGAACCAATCTTTATTTTTTCGTATAATCGTGGCGTATGTTATCTATTTAACTTACATTTACCTGCATTTGTGATCAGTTATTAATTGGATTTACATCTTTCGGTACTTCTTGTTTGATTTTTAGTAACAACACATAGAGTTTATGTGGAGAAATGTCTCCAAAAAGTTAAGAAAGTGGAGAATGTAAGCTTTATGAGTCTGATGATGATAAATACAATGTTTGATTAGAATTTGAAGTACCTAGGATTGGAATGAGGTTTAATGGTGTTATAGAGTTGTACGATAATTGTATTCGTGACGCCAAAAAAGTGGGACATCTAGCAAAAAGACATCACAAAGAAGAGTACGAGGAATTTCAAGATGTGCTGCAATAGAATGTGCTAAGCAGGGGAAGTGTACATTGACATCAAGGAATCCCCAACCAAGTAACAAACATGATTGCAAAGAAAGACTTAATGCTAAATTACAAGATAATAGAAATAGAGAAAGCAAAATTTTGGATCTAGAGTATACCCATATCCTTATAAAGGAGATATCCTTCGATCAAGACAGAGATGCGATTAGTTTGTCGAGTAGGACAATGATGAAGATCATCCAGTCTGGTCGTTTTAGGCATCGTAAAGCCAACTACGATATGCGGCTCATCCGGTGATCCACGGTTAACGACGATCGTATCCTACAAAGAGTCACACAAAAGTGTCAACTCGATCGGAAGATCAAACTAGAGGGATTGAGATAACAAAATGCGGATTAAATCCTAAAGAAGTATCCAAATGGCCTGACTGGGAGTTGGCCCAACATAGCACAATGGCCAGGCCAAGTGATCGGGCCATCAAGTGATCGAGCCAAGGTATGGCCCGATCCATGCCTAAAGCCCATCACATAAGGCATGGACGACCGGGCCAAGTCTTACTAAGAATGGGACTCCTGGTTAGCCACATCCATGGGAAATGCGAGTTGGGATTACTGCCCATCTGGGAATCCCTATTCTAGAAAAAGTCTGTCATATTTTTGTTTAAAGGTTATGACTTTAGAAGTCACTATAGTAGGACGTAATTATAAAAGAAATAAGTGTGGAAAATTCTTATAACTTTTCTATCTCTGTGGCAACATTAGTAGAAGATAAAAAAAAAATCCCAAGTTAGCTATTCAGTTTAAAGAAAGCGTACTTCATCTTTACCGTTAAAGAAGTATCTAGAAGTGTTTTCATTCGGTTCTAGCTAACCTAAAGAGGGAAAGATCAAGTTGATTACTCGGGCATCTCAAATAGACGAGCTGCACAGATAGAGCAGCACAAATAGAGCTCTATAGCTTCAGGAAAAACACATCAAATTAGTCCAAGGAAAAAAGCAAATTTAGGTCATTCTCTAAGCTTGTTCAAAATTAATTTTTTGCATGAGATTTGGTCAACCTAGTGTTAGATGCATGACATCTGAGATTCCAATTAAAATATTAGGTGATATCGTAACCTAACACCTAAGTCTAGGAAAAGTTCATCATTATAGATGTAATAGGAAGATTAACCCATGTAGCTAGACAACTTGAAATATTTGATTTGGGACTAAGATGAGTCGTAGCTTTAAGTAACAAGTGGTGGCAGCCGGTGGACATGAGAAAGTGCCGTTACTGAAAGAAATGTAAGAAATTCGTTCGAAAAGAAGAGCATGATACTTATTGGGGAAGGATACATTGTGACGATTCAACAATATTTTTTAGCTATGCAAAGAAATAACAATGATTTTATTTTTTTCCGGTGGAAGTATACCATAGGTCTCGTTTACATAATGTTTTGGGGCAGAAACAGAAGTGGAGAGACATAGAAAGAATTTCGAGATGTTGTGACGTTTGACACGACTTATATAAGTGTCATCTTCCTTTTGCCCCGTTAGTTGGAGTAAGCCATCATAGACCGGCCATTCTATTAGGTTGCGAGTTGTTGTCTAATGAAGATAAATCATTTTCATGGTTGTTTAGGACATGACTTTTGTGCATGTGTGATAGAGTTCCAGGTGGAATTATAAAGGACCAAGATGCACCCATGCAAATTGTGATTTAAGACGTATTTCCTAATATAAGTCGACATTGATGGTTTTTGTGTTGGGTGATGGAGTCTCCTAATGTTCTAAGTGGAATCTTACACGTTTATACGTCGAACACAAGGTTTCTCATGACCTCATGCATAAACTAATAATGAACTAGTTCAGGTTAGTACTATACTTGAATCGCTTTCCCATGCTCTAAACTGACTGCTTTATCCAAAGATAGAGAACTCCAAATTGCAACTCCTCTATCTGAGACACCCACACAATCAACTTGATCTCCTTCCTTTAAAATCATCTAGGATCTTATTCAGAGGTTAAGACGAACAACTAGTTCTTCTTTAGACTAGATAGATAGATATTCCCTTGGAGGAAAGTCCACCATTTTTCTGTTCTAGTAAGGTCCTTATATAGAAAACCTATTGTCAGAATCCTATTCAAAATAGGATTCAATAAGGACCATAGAAAAGTAAGACGCAAAAATCTTTTCTGAGTGGGATTCTCAGATGGAGTTTATCCCATTTGGGATTCTCCATTGTAGTGTCCGAGCAAGGCACCCAATAAGTAGGCTTGGCCTAGTTGGGCCACTTATTATAGCCGACCATAACAATGGTCGATCCCTTACATGGATCAGGCCTTATGCCCGACCATTCTTTTGCCTGGGCACTTTGCCCAACCCGTGCTATCTTTGGTCTTCTCTTAGCCGGACTTTTCGGACATATTACAGATCTAATCCATCCCTTTTATCCTTGATCCCTCTAGTCATATCTTTCCAATCGAGCCAATGTTATTTGGTGTAATCGATTGTAGGATTTGGTTGTAGTTAGTCGCAAATCTTTAAGTAATTCAACGACCGAAGGACATCTTCTTGATGATCTTCTTCACCATTTATTCATTATGAAAAATTGAACACATTGTCATATAGGTCGAAGGACATCTTCTTCAGTCTCTACTTGTACTTAGAACAAGTGCGATGCTCGATTTTTATCTCTTCATATGTCATTTGATACGTCATACCTTTCAGACTATTTTGATCTAGAGAACAACTGTCAACCAAATGATAACTATTTAATTCATTTGTGCATGACCATGCATTTTTCAGTTGCTACTCTTTAAGGTGCCCGGAGATACTATTCATAACTTAATAGATGGACATAATCCATTCTTATAGTCCCACTCAACTTCATGTTTATCATGCCTTACCTGGTATACTCTTTTATAGCCATTTTTTATGGCACAAAGTTTAAAGGAACCAAAGTTAGACATTCCTTACATAAGATGAGTGGAACACTCATGTTTTAAGGAATCTGTCAATGATAGTTTCTGACGATCAACCTTTTGAAGTACTCTTATGGTGGATTATCTAGTGTACCATACACCTTAGTAGTTGACTTGAATACTTTTATTCCTATACCCATGAAACAACGCTACCAGTCAATCTCAAAAGCTACTCTTTGTAAGTCATTATTGTCCATTTAATGACCAGGACTAGGGAAACAAATAACGAAATAATTTCAAGTTCACTTCATAGGGTTTCATTTATCCGATTACACATCTGATAAACCTATTTAGAATATTTCATTATTTGTGGACTACCGTTAAATACTAAACCAATTTAAAACGACGAAATAAACTATTTTATTTTTTATAACAAGAGTTCCTAAATTTTGAGTTGTTCCTGCGTCCTCCCTTTACACACTCAATTACTGGTCTAGGTTATTCTTGAATGAACCTAATGCCTCAGTCCACTGTATTACTTTTCATACTTGGTTTTCGGTGACAATTTAGTTGGCGGATCTAATCCGCGTACACTTTGCTGATTATCATTGATCGAATCATGTCTAACAATGTTCGATTACTCCCACTAGACCCACCATCCATCTGATGTGTTTCTTGGAGCGAGTTGGGAAGTTGTTTCATAACTCCTTAGATGGTCATCAAATTCCTTATCAAATATCCACCATTCTAATCCATTTAGATATCTTATATTTTCTTGCCAAGGTGATTCCTTACTTCGTTTTGTACTTCTTTTGAACTTTTTCAAACAATTCTGACTTATACTTCATGAGTTGTATGTTTTCGTACTGTCTGAAGTTGTTAGTGCACGTGGCAAAATAATTCTATTTAGCTCTGGCCACTGTATTCATAGGTCTGCAAACATCCCTATGTATGAGTTTTATATATTCACTAGTCCTTTATCCCTCTTTCTTGAAAAGGGTGACTTTGTCATTTTGTGATTAAGACATATTCTGATAGTATATCATCTCAAAAAGGCTCTCTACAGACTAAGGCAAACTCCTCGTATTTAGTAGTTTTTGTTGAAATTGGGTTTGAAGGCTAGTAGTCCAGTATCTCTCTTCATTTTATCTTGTTCTGTAGGTAGTATTTGTCTTTTGCTTTATGTAGAAGATATTGTGTTGACTGGTGGTTATTCTTTTACTCTTCATCGTATTATTTCATCTTTGAGAACTGAATTTGACATGAAAAGGTTTGGGTTCTCTCTATTATTTTTTGGGAACTGAAGTGACTAAAAATGCCGAAAAATTATATTGATTCTATGTAAGTACACCTCTGATACCCTAACTTGTAAATAACTCTTTTCTCCTTTAAGATTAGGGAAATTTGGCCAAACTCCATAAATAATTTGGACTTTGGTTAAAAAGGATCACTCAATTTCTTGGATACTTTTTTAATTTTCAACACCTTGCGACAGCTTTGCAACGCCTTCCGATAGCTTTGCAACGCCTTCCTATAGCTTTGCACGCCTTCCACCAACTTTACAACTGCTTTTGCAACAGCTTTGGAGCGTCTTGCAACACCTTACAACACCTTTGTAAAAAAATATTGGGTTTTTAACCAAACAAAATAGAAATATTTGGGGTTTTAACAAAAAATTACAAAATTTAAGTTTTTAACAAAAAAAAATGTAACTTGTCTTTTTTAAAAAATTTAAAATTGGTCTTCGGCCCAATTTCATGTTAAGATTATTCTCTTTCTACATCGATTGTACAATCTTTTGTAAACTTTTCTCAATCATCTATAATGGATGCAAATACATATTTAAGGAAATAGTTTTCCTCACCCAAACCTATATTATCATTATTATTTATTGATGTATTACGTCCTTTCATCGTATTACTCTTGTCCATTCGTCGAATCTCTCTTAGATTGAAATTCAAGAGAGTTCTTATTAGAACTAGGACTTGTGGCAAGGGTAGACATCCTCTAATACCATAAGAATTGAACGTTGGTATCTCAAATTTAAAAACACATGTTAATACTAAGGGAAATGAAATTGAGCTTTACTATTTTTGAATGAATTGAAAAAGTATATTATTACATAAATAGTAATATCTTACAAGTAGTAATCAATTAAGCTTGAGCCCATGTACCCCCTTCCTTCAAATACTGTATATACCTCAAGAACTCAGGCTTAGCCATGGCTTTCTTACTTTTACTCATACCTGAAAAGCTGAATAACGGATGAGCCTTGGCTAGCTTTTTTGCTACCCTTTGACTATAGCTCTTACTCATTATGGGTGTTGGCTTAGTCTCCAAAGCAACTCCATTAGTGGTTGTCGTCCCCAATCTACTCGGCATCGGCACCTCCGGTGCGACTACTGACCTGTTAGCTGTCGTGGTTTTCGATCGGAATAAAGAAGCTGTAGGTAACCAAGTCATGTTCTTTCTAACTGATGATGATTTTAACTTTTGATGAACATCAAATTCATCATGGTTATTGTATTTGCTTAGCTTTTCATACCCAAAATGAATTCTTTGATGATCATATTCATCATATGAATAATTTGAAGAACCATTCATCATGGTCGAGACTAATTGAGTTTTGAATTGTATACTCTTGAGTTTTCTTATTGATTTGATGATGAGTTTGATTGTGTTGATATTCAACTAATGATATAAGCTATATATAAGCTTAAGTTAGGGTGTGGAAGTAAATGGTCCTCTCTCTCTCTTTCTATAATTCTAGTGGTCGTGGGTAGTTTCTGATCTCTTACATAGTTGTGTTTTTAATTATTTTGAAAGTCTACTTTATTTTATTTTATTTGAAACTCATTCAATTTTGATCTTTTTGGAACATTCTTGTGGGCAATTAGTATTGAATTAGTCCTATTAATTAATCACTTAGATTAAATACTTTGATAAGCCTTTATCCGCACGTTTTAGACTTTTAGTGAGAGGAAGTAGTCAATTTTGTAGACTGCAATATTTAATGGATAATGATATAATAAGGTGGTGGTCAATGTTTTCTTTTTCTTTTTTTAATTTCTCTTTTAATCTTGACTAGTCTAAACCTAAATAATTCTAAATTAATTTACTTAGGGATACAATAACAATTTCAGGTTTATAGCGGGTGTCGGGGTGATACATTCTTGTTTTAAATTTATTTAGGTCTGACTCAAACAGATTCAAAGTTAGTTCCAGTTAACTATTCAAACAACTCAGATGCACAAGATATTCAAATTGTTCAAGACGAAACTCACAATTTAGAATCAGTCTGTTCAGATCATATATACGAATCTTAAAAAGAAAAAATAATATCTCACCTTGTAAACAACAAAAGGCTAAACTTCTTGATACGAAAATGTAAATCATACACATATTGGTAGTTTCAACAAAAAAAAATTAACATATTTACTGTAGAACTATAACCTAAAACCAATTCAAGATTTTTTTTTTCCGGTTAGGAATTTCATTTTGATGATTAGTCAAGTTTTTTGGACACATATGGTGCGGATTTTAAATAACATCAGACTGCAAGGGTTCACTTCCTAGGTCAGAAAAATAGAATCATGAATAGATCATGATCTACCTAAAATATATTAAGGCGATTACTGTTTCGTTCAAAAATATTTTAGAAATGATAGAAAATCTTTCAAAACACTGTTAAGTCTATTAAGGGAGAAACTATAAACTTGTCAAAAAATAAATTATTTTCACTAATTTATTTTGACGTCTCATACAGTTTTTCTAACAATTTCATTATTTTTACCAGGTAAATACATAGTAGTGTGAGATATGTGGTGACTAACGGGTTTTTGAAGAGAGAGAAAGTCAAGGAAATTGACTTTCTTCCATCTTTTTCCCCCAAAAACCAACCCTAACCCTCTTTTAGATCAACCAAATCCACCTTCTTCCACCACCCAAATCATACATGCAATTGCATCTTCTCATTTAACATACCAGCATAACCCTATATCCAAATCAATTAACTCCTTACCTCCATTATTGTTCTCTAAACCACCTTAACTAAGTCACCCCAAGTAAACCCTAATTTTTATAATCCAAATCAATCACAATCAAATAACACAACAAGAAAATCGCTGCCTCTTTCAACTAGATCTTACGGAGAGATCATCTCACGAAAATCTTATCTATCCAGAGTAAAATAGCTTCACTTGGAACCAAATCATAGAAAGAAGAAACCTCTTGGAGAAAAGCATGGAGACTCTGAATTAATCTGCTTAGTTCATCATTTTCCAGGGAGTTCAGGGAAGCTTCTTTCTCTCTTATCTCTTAATTTAATCTGCTTTCTCTGAATTCTTAGCTTTTTATCTAGTGCTACTCTTTATCTATATAGGTGAAATCGATCTTCTTCTTCTGGCTTCATATTGCCTTTTTTTTTCTATCCTTTGTATCTAAATAGGTGAATATTTCATCACTTAGAGCTTCAATTTAGATTCATCTTTTGAATCTGATATTATTGCCTATCATCACCTTCATGTTAGTTTAGTGTTCTTCACTTCGAAGTATAGCCTAGTATCTGATTTCAATTCAGTGGGTCGACCGGTCATGTTGAACCTTTATGCATACTTCGTTCTTAAAACTTATCCTCGTTACATTATGTTAGCTTATCGTCGATCTACTTGTGATCGTTTTGATCGGGTTTCCATGTTAGTTTCATCCATCATTAACTGTTATCAATTTAGGAACATTAATCGAACAGTAGCTGGCCACTTTGGCCTCTGGATCAGCCGAATAACATATAGAATACACCTCAACTTTCCATTCGACCCCGGACGACATTATATGTTGAATATAATTCTTCTACTCTGTGGTGCAGTTTCTGTTGTTTTCCTTCCAGATCACTTTTTGTTGATTACCTTTGAAGCTGGTTATCAAACTGATTTAACTTTCGATCTAAGTTCTGTAACATTTTCACTTCCACCCTTTGTCGCAATTCATTTGCGATCGTTTGTCGGATTAGCAGGGTATTTATACTCGGGTTATGACGGCGATCCCATTTACCAGGTGTCTGACCTGATTCTACTCGGTAGAACTCAAGCGGATATGGTCTCTGTACATGGAGAATACTGGCGGGATACCTCGGAATCAATTTTTGATTCCATCTTGCAGTCACCGATGTTTCTTCTTGAAACTGTAGGTGCTTGTTTAATCCATCTTCTATGTCACAGGAAGTTAGGTAAAAGTTTCATCATTAAACCAACCAGAAGAACAGGTACTACCTTCGTCTTTCAATTAATCGAAAGGTCTCTCAAGATCAATTGTCATAGCATTCTCTTGAAGAGTTGGAGGGCTGATAAGCTTCAGAATGAAGGAAGCACCACCAAACGAAGCTTTTTGTGCAATTCCTCATATCGGTTTTATGTTGTTGTAATTTGTGTACCTTTATGTTTGTTTTTATTTTGGATATTGTAACAGACGCTTAAGTTTATGTATTTACTTTCAACAAAAAAAAGGTAAATACATAGTACTATTTGTCTAACACACAATTGTATGTTTCTAACATACACAAGCATTACAAAATTACGGACTATTTGTAGTGATATGTTATAACGGTTTCTTGTAAGCCGTCACATATAGTTTATTTATGACGTCCAGACCATGAAAAATCCGTCAAACAAGAGGAAAACACAGACCCGCATCCTTCTACTTGTTGCACACTCATGGCGGCTCTCTGAAACCATCATAAACATGAAATTATAACGATTTCTTTCGAGTCAAGCCGTCATAACTAACTAATTAAATTGGCGTCACTGTTAGCGCCTAAAATTTGGGTTTCTGTAACCGCTTTGTAAAATAACAGCCATTACAAAAGGCCAAATGATGGCGCCATACAAGTTAAAGAAGACAAAATATGGCGTGACAACGGAACGCGGCAGCAGTAGCTCTGTTTATGACGGCTATAGCCGTTACAGTAGGGTAAAGCTCTAACATCCAACTCTACTCACTCTTTCGTCCGCTTTGGAGAGCATCCAGAAGAGAGAAAGGGAGTTCTCAAATCGCCAACAATGGGTAGCCAAGATGAACTAGCAACAATTTTCAGTCAATTTCAGAAGATAGAAAGGGTTCAATCTCCACTTTCTCTCTCAAGGATCTCTTTGTGACGGTTTTTGCTTCCGTTGTGACGGCTTCTGGCTGACAAAAAAACTCCGTATTCTTGAAGTAAAGTTTGTTTACTTTATTTCATTTTTTCTCTGACAAAATGATTTTTGTATGTCTAAAAAAACATAGGTTTGTTTCTACTATACTATTGTTTGTTCGGGTCTTTTGTCTTACGGAACATAATACTTTTAGAAAAAACTGTAGTTTGTTTCTACCAAACTACAATTTACGTTTCGATCACCTGTTATTTGTCTAAAATATATCCGGTCACATGTTGTTTGTCCAAATGTTCTGTGTTAATAGAAAAATAGAATCATTTGTTCTCTACGATATTACACATCCAATAGAAAAGATCCATCAACACATACACCATTAAACTCATTTGAACCCAAATGACAAGCAAAACCAAATAAACAAACAAAACCATTAAACCAATAAAAATAGCTAGCACATCATAAGTAGAAATGCAAGATCTCAAAATACATCTAAAAATGGAAACAAAACAGATCACAAAATTGTCTTAAAACAAAACAAATGATAGGTCTGCAAAACCGTCTATCTGGTTTTTGGGGAATATATGAAGAAACAAAGCTAAAGAAACGAAGTTTAATGCAAAAAAGAAAAGAAAAGAAGCTAAACAGATCCAAAATATTAAAACATCAATGACCACCGCCTTCGTGGCTTCGTTTGTTTACAAATCTGAAAGAAGAAGATTGAAACTTCAACATATCGAGGAGGAAAACTTCAACAAAATGAAGCTTCAGCATCTTCAAACAGCTTAGTTTGGAAGAAGAATAAAGTGGGAGTCGACATGAACAAAGGTATTTTGGACTTCACCACAGAACTAAAATCACCCACATAGGTGGACGAATTTATCGACGAGCAAATCGTAATTTGATCAATTTTTTATTTTGTTTTACTCAATTGCCATTAGGCTTTATAATTTTGGTGAGCAAAATTGGATGTTGAGGTGGTTTTTTTGTTTTGCCAATTTACTGAATTACTTTGGACCAAACAATCATAAATAGATTAGCCCTAAATCAAATTAGGGCCGAAGGGAATAAGTGACGGCTAAGCTTGACCTAATATAGTACAGACTGGAGAAAAAGACTGCACAACTGTATTTTTCAACTCAATATTTGAAAACAACTTAATTTTGGTGGGTGGCTGATTATTTTGACTTATATAGAAACACATGCAAATTGAGCGACATGTGGAAGGCAATTTTCCACATGGTCCATCATATCGGCGCATTCAAAAGAAGTCTGTTAAAGACTTTTTTTTTCTTTTTCTTGAGAAATTTTATAGGGTCTCTTGTTTTTGTTAAGGGGCCCTCCACAAATATATTGACTTGGTTTAATGTTATTGACCAGGCTTGGTTTTAGGAAGTCAAGAAGTATCTTCGTTGTTGCAAATCACTATGTTCTAAAAATGTCGCGGGTCAAAGGACTCTAATGCATCGATTTATGGACATAATTCAGTCCTAAGGAGAATATGAACATTCCCTAACACATTATTTTTTTGTCATATGAAGAAATAAAATTATGGAGCACGAGAGGTAGCACGAAAGGTACTTCGGTCTGATTCAACCGAATTGATGTGTAAATTTTTGGTGAGAGCATACCGAATTCGTGAAGGAAATTCGACTCAAGGGTACCGAATCCGACTTTTCCGTATTCGTTATAGTACTGGAGTTGAAAATAGTTTAGCTATAATATTATTCTTTAACACCATATAGGAGACGGGGTGGAGGGGTTCGTATGGAATATAATTAACCTCATCTTTGCCGTTCGGTCAAAATATACACTTGGGAATGGTTGTTACAAGGGGGTGCTTTTAACCGAAAAAATGGGGGGGGGGGGGGGGGGGGGGGGGGGGTTAAAGACCACACTCGAGTCGTCTTTTTCCCACTTTCACCTTCGATTGCGAGGGGATTTGAGGCCGGTTTTCAATTCGCTTCTCTCTCTCCGGCGAGGTTTGAACTTCCCCCTTTTCTTAACACCGTCAGTCAATTTTTATGGTTAATATTTTTTTCCATATTTACCCTTCTTATTAGAATGATTTCTAAATTCCAAATTGAACCCTTTTTAAATTTGGGTCAATTTCAAAAAATTATAACAACTTTAGAATAAAAAGGATGCTAAAATAGAATACATATAAAAAAAAATTAAAAACACCTCATCCCACCCCCTCTCTCTCCTCCATCTCACCTCCACATCATGTATCTCGCCACCTCATCATCTTTTCCGAATGAAGGTCGTCGGCCGGCCAAATTTTCCGGCGACCTTCCATTTTTTTTCCATCTTCTCTCTCTGTTCTTTCTCCTATCTCCCTCTCTCTTTCTCTCTAATCTCCCTCTCTATTTCTCTCTAATCTCTCTCTCTCATTTCTCTCTCTCTATCACATTTCTCTCTCTCTCAAAAAAATAACTCTCTCTCCCATCTCTCTATATTCCGGCGAAGGGGGGGAGCCCCTTCGCCGGAATACCCAAACCTTGAAGGTCTCGTTTTAAAGGTAAACCAGACCTTCAAGGGCTGGTTAATACCAGACTCGGTCTGGTTAATACCAGACTCGGTCTGGTTAATACCAGACTCGGTCTGGTTTGAAACTAGACCAGGATTTGGTTTCAAACCAGACAGAGATCTGGTTGAAGCCAGATCTCGGTCTGGTTTACCTTTAAAACCAGACCTTCGAGTCTGGTTATTCCGGCGAAGGGGCTCGTCCCCTTCGCCATAATATAAAGAGATGAGAGAGAGAGAGATAAATTTTTTTTTTGAGAATGAGATAGAGAAATGTGATAAAGAGAGAGAGAAATGAAAGATAGATAGAGAGAGATTAGAGAGAAAGAGAGAGTGAGATAAGAGAAAAAATAGAGAGAGAAGATGAAAAAAAAATGGAAGGTCGCCGGAAAATTTGGGCTGCCGGCGACCTTCATTCGGAGAAGATGATGAGGTGGCGAGATACATGATGTGGAAGTGAGATGGAGGAGAGAGAGGGTGGGATGAGGTGTTTTTAATTTTTTTTTATATGTATTCTATTTTAGCCCCCTTGTTTCTTTTAAAGTTGTATAATTTTTTTGAAATTGACTCAAATTCAAAAGGGGGTCAATTTTGTATTTAGAAATCATTCTAATAAGAAGGGTAAATATGAAAAAAAATGGTATTGACCATAAAAGTTGACTGACGGTGTTAACAAAAGGGGGCCATATTTGAATTTACAGAAAAAGGGGGCCATAAAGGAAGTCGCAGAGTAGGGGGCCAAATAGGAATTAAGTCATAAATAAATCATATTTGACTTCTCATGAGTTGAAGCAGCCGAGCTAGACTTGGAAGTCCCCAATTCACTAATTAGTGAAGTTGTTTTTTTTTTATGAAGAACTAATTAGTGAAGTTGGCTCTCATATTATGACGAATAAACTAGTTAGCTACTTGTATCTGAATTGCAAACTCAGTCCGACTTTCTGCTTGGTACGTTCATTCGAATTTGAGAAGTGGAGAAAAACCATTGTCGGCGGCTGATCATGTCAGTCAATCGCCTTCTCTTCATTTTGGGATCGTAGACACCGCCTTTCCACGATTTCGAATGGAATAATTATTGTAGATATTGGGAAACATTGATGTCTAATATGCATGTAAGTGTATTTCTTTGGCTCAAGTCTTCTATTTCATAGCTTTGTGCCTTGTGCCATCTCGGTACCCTTGAGCATTGCGTTACTTTCTTAAAAATAATAAGGAAGGATTTGTTTTTGGTAAACTTTTCGTTTTCTGTGGAAAGTAAAATGCATGAATTTTGAATTCGATTATGGACGAAAGAGACTAAAATTCCAATAAATCTATGGAATCTAGATTTTTCTTTATCCAAATAGACTATGACAAATAACAAACGACAAACATTTAATTTCATCATCACTAACCTTTTATTTCGAAAGAGAGCTCCAAACATTACAGAACTAGTAATGGTAAACTCACCTTCCTAGAGAGCAAATTTTTTAAGATCATTTGCATAGTAAGACATGTAAAGAAACTCATAAACCATTTTATTTTGGTACCCAAAATATAAAACATAAGTTTGCTACTAAGATGGTAAAATATGGTCTAGCAATTCGGGGTAGAAACTTTACATGCCTTAGCAACTCTCCTAGCATTTGGAGTTTTGACATATTTGGAGAGGTTAGGGTCTCTCATATAGCCGCAAAGGCAAGATGCTTGTTCCTTTAGTTTACTACAACACGCGGTTGAGGGAGGTGCCCTAGATGTGATTGCAGTATAGCACGGGGCGAGTTGTATGGCTTGGCAAGTAGCAGCCATGGTTACCGGAGCTTTGTTTATCATGAGCAAAGAAAGCACCACTAGTAACACCAAACAACCAGAGATAGTTTTCATCTTTGTTATGCAAATGGAAAATTGAATTTGTGAGAAGAAATAACAACAAACCAAGAATAGGAGGATGATTAGGGAAGAAGGCTTTCCCCAAATTTATAGATGGCAAAATGGGATGGAAGAAGAAGCAAAAGCGGAGTGTGTGTCAGTGGGCAATTCCTAATGGGCCTATGAGGTAGTGACAACTTAAAAATTTGTTGCATGCGTGTTCTTTAAAGTCAACTTTTGCTCCAACACACTTTAGAAAATAGTGATCTCAATAATGATTTCATGTGTAGTGGATTTGCCAATACATGATTTAGAAAGAGTGCTCGCAATGATTAGTTCATAGGGCCAGGCTGGGAGGTTTACTTAAAACTCTATAAAAGACCTAGGTCATATTCTTGTAACAACAAATCTCAAGGGAAATTTAGCTAAAACTCCTTAAAAGGATTCATTTTAGTTTACTTGAATACATAATATGTTCGAGAAAACTCCCCAAATATCTTACATCTTTGGCTAAATCATAGTTCATTGTTAGATCAGTTTTAGCTTGCTTTAATACCTATCTGTAGTTCATTTTAGTTTACATGAATACATAGATCTTACGATTCTAATGTGCACATAACATGTTCGAGAAAACTCCCCAAATAACTTACCCCCTTGGCTAAATCATACTTCCACAGAGTTTGACTTTTATTTCAACAGAGTATATACATGGAGAAAGCCAAAGCTTTGATTGACTTTGACAGTGTTGTTGTAATCATAAATATATATATGGTAATTGTTCATGCTAATTGTCATACTAGTATGTATAATAATGATATACTACATACCACAAATCATGTATAAAAATGACCGACAAAAAAAAAATGTAAGCATATGACAGACTACATATCATGTATAAAAATGCCAGACTACATAGTACAGGTCATGTATAAAAATGAGATACTACAGATCATGTATAAAAATGACGACTAAAAATCATGTATAAAAATGTCCGGATAACAGATCATAACATACTACTATAGCACACATATATATTAGTATAAAAGAGGGTCCAGAACATTATAGTTAAAGAAAGCCGGTAATTGGTTGTAGAACTGTTAAATAAGATAATGACTCAAGACTCAAGAATAAACCTGAAACCAAACGATAATAATAGCATATCATAAGAGACTAACAATAAAAGCAGATCAAGAAAAAATTGTCAGACCTAAGATATTCTATGATAAAATCTTAATTTTAGAATAACATTTAGAACATTCATAAAAAAAGTATAGATTATATCTAAAATACTAGATCTAAAGTAAGATATATCATATCTAAAATAATACAAATAGACTTGAGAATTTCTTTTTAAAACATTCATAAATCAGATCTAAGAAATAATATCTAAATATTACACATTCTTAATATAAATCTTTTAAAGTAATAAAATCAAATTTAAGAACATTCATATCTAAGAATATAAATAAAATTTAAAGTAACATAGGAGACTAGAGTAATAAACCTTTCAGATAGTCGTCAAAGAAATTTAATGAAGAAGTCGATAAAGAAAGAGTGAGAGGTGATAAATCGAATTCGACGAAGAAAGTCGTATAATCAAAATCCAGATCCTAAGTTTTCATGGTAAAGCTAGTTCTGAACAAGTAGGACTTGAAGAAGATAACACTCAATTATGAACAAGAACACAAGAAGATAATGTTGGAAGAAATTCCAATATATGTGGGCTCACATATGTATAGACATGTGTATGGCTGTCTCAGTAAATTGTCAAGTCGTAAAGTGGTCTAATATGGATTGACTTGACTAGTAGGTATCAAAGTGTCATGGAATAAACGTGTAGAGACCATTAAGTGATTTCTAATTTGATGAGAGGCCAAATTAGAAATAAAAGTCTATATATAGGGGTTATGCTCCCCATTTGGGCTTCTTCCCTAATCTCTATATTTTGGTTAAGTGTGAAATCCCTTCATCACAAGAGAGGTTCTAAAGGAAGAAGAACTAAGTGGAAGATCAACCCTACCCAACCATCTTCAAGCTATGGATCAAGGTACGCTTCCGTGATTAAGTTTAATCTCTTTGAATCTTGTGGAGAGCATGTCTAGTTTAAATTATACATGTCATATTATATGGTATTTGTATTTGGTTATATGCATGTATAATAAGGTAAAATATTCCAATAGATAACACTCAAATTTGAGCAAATACCAGAAGAACTTTGCTTTTACTGTTTTAGGGTTTCAGATAGAGAACATATAAACAACCCTCAAATTATGTGAGCATTGAGAGTGAGTCGTGAGAAAAAAAAAAGTTAGGGTTCTTAAAAGCTAAGAGAAAGAAAAGAGGAAGATTAGATTTTAGAAGATACTCTAATATAATAGGTGAGACAATGAGAATACTAGATTTTACAAGATTAGCTTCTCTTCACCCGCACCCGCCTGTTTTTCCTAACCATTACGGGTGGGTAGCGTCCGTAAGCGGACAACATGTCCCAGTATAAATAACGGGCCTCGGGTACCTACGATCTTTAATCCCACCCCTAAACCAACGCAAGATTAGAGATATCTAACTTTTTAAGAAACTCTCAAATGCTTCATTTCGTCTTTTACCATAAAACTTTTCTAATCTCTCATTTTCTCCATATATACTTGACCTATAGGTTGGGTAATTTTCTTCTCTCTTAACTTTCTCTGTACCTTTCAACAACAAAAAAAACTTTCTCTATATAATGATGCAACTAACAATTATGTAGATAGTAGTTTATTATTAAATTAAGTAAATTATGTATTGATCAAAACCATGAATATTTTTATGTATATATTGATTAAAAAAACTTTTCTAATCTTGTTTTAGTTATTTATTTTTCTCTACCTTTCTTCATGCAACCCATGAACATATATATGTATGTATGTATACATGTACATGTAAGTACATATAAATAGGTATGCATGTATATAATATCTACTTTATGTATATGTGTATCTACATGAATATATACATCTATATAACAAGGGAGGAGGGTATCTTTTTCCCTCCTACCAACGGCCCAGATTTGTCTTCACAATATATAAATGACGGCTGAGATTTTATCTCTTTAACATTGGGGGTTCAGATCTAATTACATTTCGTCCAATGACTGAGATTATAACAGAGAGCATCTTCTAAAAGATCCAAGTTTTCTTTTCAAAACCCAAACAACCAAACATGTCTCTTCTTCCCGTCAGACTCTCATAAACCCTCACAAACTCTCTTTTCTATTCGACCTCTCCTTCCCGCTCATCTCCTATCTGTTCTGTACTTCTCATTTCATCGACCTCTCACGCAGGTACGCCTCTCTATCTCTCTCTTTCATCTCATCCTAGGTTTTTTTTTGTGTTGAAATGCTATTTAGGGTCTTGATATAGGCCTTTGACTTAGTTATTTAGGGTTTCAATCTGATTTAGTTTGATTCACATTTGTTTGATTTACAGTGTACTATTTCAATCTATTATGTTGTTAAGGTTTGATTCAGTTTTTAAGGTTTGTTATTTAGGTTATTAGGGTTTATGTTACTTAAGTTTCAATCTGTTTCAATGGTGATTTAGGTTTAAATATGTTATTTAGGTTCCAAGTAGAGAAAGATTCACCAACTCTATTATGTCAAGAGATAACATAACCTAAAATGTATATAAGGTGTTTGAAGAAATGTCTAGCTGAATTTTTGCTTTATTTTAGTTTTATCTCTTAGGATAGTGTTAAAGGCATCTCTGAAGAGTATTATTGTTTTGCCCCATGTTCTCAATTTTTTGTGTCTATGATTTTCATGTTAGTTTTTGTGTTTCATTACAAACCGAGTTTATAACTCTACTACTTTGATTGTAGTCTTGATGTCAAACTCTTTCTTTGGTTATCTTTATAATTCTGAATTTTTGCTTTATTTACTTTTTTCTTGGGTCTGTTTATTTCTAATTCAAGTAAATCATTTTTCTTTTCGGCTTTCGCATTGATCGTGCATCAATATCAGCAGACGATTATTCTAGAATTGACACTAAACTATAGTAGAAAGAAGACTATGTATAAAGCTAAGTAGTTTCATTAACTTGGACCTCACGACGAAGTATATACGCGGGTTCAAATATGGACAGGAAAGTCCCTGTGCCCGTTCCGCAGAGGTGTTGCCTCAGAAACACATTTTTCTTTGGGTTATATATATGCTTTCTCTCTCCCTCTCCACTTTAGTTGGGTCTAATTTATTCGATAATACGTTCCCAATATCGAGCAACTCAATCAATTTGCTAATCATTTTTTCCTTCTTTCCTACATTACTTAAACTGTTGATAGTACCCATGTTTGTATTAAAAATTTAGTCTAAGGGTTAGTCTCAGAAACTGTTTCTTTTATTCAACTTTTTTTTTGGTAAACCGAATAACCCTATTTCTCTCAAAGTCAATCAGATCTCTCTCTTCTTCAATCTATTTCTCACTTCTTTTAACTGTGAAGCTAAAAGTTTTTTTCATGTTACACTTTCTAGATTTTTAAAGTTCCTAAAATTTATAACTCTTTTAATCCATCTTTTTGTTTATTTTGTTTGCAGGTGACTTTAGGTTAAACATTTGGTGTTTTCAAGTCTGACCTCACTGTATCTTCATCAAAAATATGTTTAAAGATAACTTCTGTTTTATGGTAAGTTTTCTGCTTCTTTTATATTACTTCAACATTTTTTTTTGTTACTCTACAACTTCTAACCATAGTGGTTCTCCTAGAGGTTAGAAATTTCTTTTAGTTCGGTCGTTCAATCTTAATAATGTCCTACTTTTGGTTTCGTTTATATAGGTTTTGAATTGTTTTTCGGATAAAAATAATGATGAAGAGATAGATTCAGTTATGACTTTTATATTTTGTGATTATTTCTTCTTCATCCAGAAAAGTTATTGATGTAAGTTCGCTATCTTATTCGGTTTACTTTCATTATTTTTTGTTTAAGGTTCTTAAAGTTAAATGAGTGCAAGACGATAAATGATGAGGAATGTTGATGTACTAAAGGCCATTCATGAGGGGAGAGCTACAGACGAGTAATTACTTCTACTTCGGCTTTGCTCACTGATTGTATATCAACATTCCTCATCATTTATCGTCAGTGAGCAAGAAGGAAGTATATACAATCAGTGAGCAAAGCCGAAGTAGAAGTAATTACTCATCTGTAGCTCTCCCCTCATGAATGGCCTTTAGTACATCAACATTCCTCATCATTTATCGTCTTGCACTCCTTTAACTTTAAGAACCTTAAACAAAAAATAATGAAAGTAAACCGAATAAGATAGCGAACTTACATCAATAACTTTTCTGTATGAAGAAGAAATAATCAAAAAATATAAAAGTCATAACTGAATCTATCTCTTCATAATTTTTATCCGAAAAACAATTCAAAACCTATATAAACGAAACCAAAAGTAGGACATTATTAAGATTGAACGACCGAACTAAAAGAAATTTCTAACCTCTAGGAAAACCACTATGGTTAGAAGTTGTAGAGTAACAAAAAAAAATGTTGAAGTAATATAAAAGAAGCAGAGAACTTACCATAAAACAGAAGTTATCATTAAACATTTTTTGGATGAAGCTACAGTGAGGTCAGACTTGAAAACACCAAATGTTTAACCTAAAGTCACCTGCAAACAAAATAAACAAAAAGATGTATTAAAAGAGTTATAAACTTTAGGAACTTTAAAAATCTAGAAAGTGTAACATGAAAAAAACCTTTAGCTTCACAGTTAAAAGAAGGGAGAAATAGATTGAAGAAGAGAGAGATCTGATTGACTTTGAGAGAAATAGGGTTATTCGGTTTACCAAGAAAAATGAATCAAAGAAACAGTTTCTGAGACTAACCCTTAGACTAAATTTTTAATAAAAACATGGGTACTATCAACAGTTTAAGTAATGTAGGAAAGAAAGAAAAAATGATTAGCAAATTGATTGAGTTGCTCGATATTGGGAACGTATTATTGAATAAATTAGACCCAACTAAAGTGGAGAGGGAGAGAGAAAACATATATATAACCCAAAGAAAAATGTGTTTCCGAGGCAACACCTCTGCGGAACGGGCACAGGAACTTTCCTGTCCATATTTGAACCCGCGTATATACTTCGTCGTGAGGTCCAAGTTAATGAAACTACGTAGCTTTATACATAGTCTTCTTTCTACTATAGTTTAGTGTCAATTTTAGAATAATCGTCTGCTGATATTGATGCACGATCAATGCGAAAGCCGAAAAGAAAAATGATTTACTTGAATTAGAAATAAACAGACCCAAGAAAGAAGTAAATAAAGCAAAAATTCAGAATTATAAAGATAACCAAAGAAAGAGTTTGACATCAAGACTACAACCAAAGTAGTAGAGTTATAAACTCGGTTTGTAACGAAACACAAAAACTAACATAAAAATCATAGACACAAAAAATTGAGAACATGGGGCTAAACAATAATACTCTTCAGAGATGCCTTTAACACTATCCTAAGAGATAAAACTAAAATAAAGCAAAAATTCAGCTAGACATTTCTTCAAACACCTTATATACATTTTAGGTTATGCTATCTCTTGCCATAATAGAGTTGGTTAATCTTTCTCTACATGGAACCTAAATAACATATTTAAACCTAAATCACCATTGAAATAGATTGAAACTTAGGATGAGATGAAAGAGAGAGTGAGAGAGGCGTACCTGCGTGAGAGATCGATGAAATGAGAAGTTGAGGGAACAGATAGGAGATGAGCGGGAAGGAGAGTTCGAATAGAGAAGAGAGTTTGTGAGGGTGCGTGAGAGCTGACGGGAAGAAGAGACATGTTTGGCTGTTTGGGTTTTGTAAAGAAAACTTGGATCTTTTAGAAGATGCTATCTGTTATAATCTCAACCATTGGACGAAATGTAATTAGATCTGAACCCCCAATATTAAAGAGATAAAATCTCAGCCGTCTTTTATATATTGTGAGGACAAATCTGGGCCGTTGGGAGGAGGGAAAAAGATACCCTCCTCCCTTATTATATAGATTTCCCCCTAATTTGTAAATCTTTATCCATTTTTTTTTCATCTCTCCTCTTTATTAACTAGGTTTCTGCCGCGTCTTCCGGACAAAGAAGAATCCACTAGTAATGAAAAAACAAAGAACAATTAGTAACAAAGATAATGTCCGGAAAGAAAATAAAGAAGATAAGGGAGATTAAATAGAAAAGGGATATTAACCAACTCATAAATAAGTTGTAAAAAACGTGTGTAGGGAGAGAAATACGTGAGTAGTAGTTATTGTAGGAATATCCTAACTGATTCTGGTCGATTTACACTAATACCCTTCTATTTTGATTTAATTTACACGAATAGAATTTTATACTAGCCGTCGGATGTGATCTTCATCAAAATCCCAATAAAAATGAACGGTCAGACTTATATCTCACATAACCCGACTGAGCTGTTTTAATATATAGGGTTATCTTTCCCGATCTTAATTTTGGATTGCGTGAGACTGCAAAGTTAGAACCTAACTTTTAAGTAAAAGCCTACCCAAAAGAGAAATTGTATTTAGAAAATGTTAGGCCAATTAGGGAGCAATGTCATTATTTGATTTTAGATTTTGCAATGATTTAATTAATATAACTTCTTACAGGTAAATTCGTTTAAACTTATTTCTTTACATGTAACATATTTCTTTTATTTCGCTTACTTTTATGTACCAAAGGCTCCCCTAAAAATTTGACACGAGGTCTCTAAATTGTCAGCCACAACCCTGATTGCAGTCGACCACGACTCAGTGGTGTGTGTATCTCGAGGCTATGCATATATCCAAATGTGCATCCATCACGATGTCCATTCCAATACCATCCAACATTATATCGGGATATGTAATTCACATACATTATGCGAATCTCGTATCTTTTTGTGACCCTCGATGGTGTAGAAATTGACACCGTGTTGCATACACATCTGAATATTTGCACACCCTCAAGATACACGAACAATGAGCCTACGATGATATGCTGATAAACAATATTTTTTAGTTCTTAAAGCATTAGCCAAAATGGATATACCGCACCCATATGGCGCATGGAAACCTAGTTGAAGAAAGAAGATAAAATGTACTCATTTTTAAATATCTGAAATTGAACAAATAATATCAATGGATTATGAAAAAATTAAAACAAAATTTTCAAACAAAATGGATATACAAGCTTTAAAAAAATATAATCTCGGTTGTAGATTTTGCAAAGTAGATTTGCAAATTGAAAAAACTGAAATTTCTTCTTCAAATTTGAAAAATTTCTTCTTCGTCAGCAGATAAAACCTCATTAGGATTTCAGATCTGGTTGTGCATCATCATCAACAAGAAAATCGAATCCATCATCATCAACAGATTCATCATCAATAAAATTAAGGTTTCGATTTTTCTAGGGTTTGTCACCATCAACATCAGATTCATGCTCTATCTAGTTTCTCTCTCTACTTTCACTTCCTTCAACCTTCAAAACAGGCTAGAAGGAGATAATCAATTGTTTCAGGTGGCGTTAAGAAAAAATCATCTCCTTGTATAAAGTCGTTTGCAATTCCAAATAGAAAGAAGGTATTTGATTATGACAATATGTCTTGATATCCACTCCAAACATGGAAGTATAGTTTCTTGATAAAACAATCATGTTAGTTTTTATATACAACTTTAACAGTATCGAAATAGGTTTCGAAGAAACCCTTGAAAACTATCACTTGGATGACCCTAAAATAAACTAGCACTTGGAAGACCCTAAACTAGCACGTTAATAGTGTCCAGATTATCATGTCTGATGTGTTTGAGTGGAGATTGGGATGAGAGAAAGAACAATACTTCCGTAGTGCTAAAGGCTTAATTACAAATTGTAAAGTACAGTATGTTGTTGTATCTACCCAATCTTGTGATTCAACTAATCTACCCATCACATAAGTTTTGTTGTTCAAACCTAGTTCACGGAAATGGTTGTCCAATAAAGCAACTTTTTCAGAGAAGCTACGATGTGGGTAAGTTTGAGCTCCAGAAAAAATGAAGAAGAAGATGGAGAAGAAGAAGAAGAAAACGAAGAAGAAGAATAAGAAGTACTTAGAGAACGATAAGAACTCGAATCTGGAAAAAGAAGAAGAAGAAGAAGAAGATGGAGATGAAGAACTCATATGTGAAAAAAGAAAATGACTTTTAGTAGGAATAGAAAACCCTAAGTTATATTACATATAAAGAGAGAGGTAATTTTGGGATAAATAACATACAAAATGACCTAGTTAATAATTATCCATAATATCTTAAACCTGAAATACAATTACACATAATATTATGAAAACTTTTAGTTAATTGAAAAAGTCATTGACTTTTTTGGCTACTATGTATAATATTTTGACTCATTCAACCATTTTCCCTTTATTCTAAATCTGCTACAAATAATGAGAGTATAAGTGAGATGACACTACATAACAAAAATTGAACGAAACATTTAAAGCGAAAAGAATAGCAAAACACTGAAAAAAAATTACCATTTTCATTTTGGAAATTTTAGCCCTAAGACTACCTCCTTGTAGTCGGTCAAAGCAACCTATAAAAGGTAATCCACCGTCTCGAAGAAGGTACGAACAAAAAAGATTCACTCCATATGCAATTTTTTTTAGTTAGGAGCTTTCATTTTGAAGTTCTTATTGGAATTGAAAAGATTAGGAGCTCCCAAAATTGGATGTAACTATAAGCACCCAACCAAACTATTATAAGCGGGTGACCATTTTCTTGACTCAGGTGAATGGTCATTGACCCGAACTCTCAATACGCACCTGGTCAACTAATCTGGGTAAATTTCACCTCCATCTTATATCTTCTTATTCCAAAAGAAAATTCTCTTTACTTCACTTCTGGTTCACACATGTTTTTTTTCGTGTTAGCGTGTTCAAAAAGCTTTTTGTGTCGTTCTTCAGCAACACCTATGTGAATGAAAAAGATAGAAGTTTCAAATTCGTGTAAGTTTATAATCTGATTGTAGTGTCATTGAAAGTAGCATCAGTCTTAGCATTTCTAAACTTGTAATGTTCTGCATCTCAAACTTTTACTATTATTGAAGTTATTTAACACTACCTAAATTTATGAGTTGATACTCAAATTCTACTTTCTTTTTATTAAATCCTAGTTATGTTAATTCTTGTATATCGCCATTTACGCATAATCAAGCGCGAGAGGAGAAGTAACTATAAAAGAGAAGCAAGAGGTCGAGTAAAACTTGTGAAGTTAAGGGTGCTTAAGGAGGGATTCAGACTAAAAGGTACAGTAGTCCGTGGTGGCTATTAAGATTTAAATTGTTTCTGCAATATCAGTTTTGAAAGAAGAGTTTGAAATAATTTTTCTTTCTAGTTACAAACCAATTAATCATTCGCTATTCAAACAAGATTAAAACAAATACTTATAAAATTTTGCCAACTGCATAGACAATTCCTTAAGAAACAGTAGAGAGTGGAAGAGAGCAATAGAGAGAAAAAAATGTCGTTTGAAGAGTGATTAAAAAATGGGTGTAATTTTATTGAGAGATAAGTGTGAGAACTATCACTTAGATAGTTTTGTTGATTGAGATAAAAGAGAGAGAAACCGAGAACAGTAGAGTGAGATGAGTTGAGAATGTCGTCCCATCAATGACGTCCAACTTGCCAACAATTTGTTTGAACGCGTCTGCACCAAGTGGCTCTGTAAAAATGTCGGCTAGTGTGTTTCGACTATGGAGTGAATCGAGGGGAAATAAGGTTGCACTTTATCTTCTCATGAACCAAATGACAGTCAATTTCAATGTGTTTGGTTCGTTCATGAAAGACGGGGTTGTCCGCAACGTGTAACGCGGCATAATTATCACAATGAACAGGTATAGTAGAGTGATCGATGCCAAGATCACGGAAAAGATGTTTGAGCCATTGAAGCTCACAAGTAAGAGTAGCCAAAGCTCGATATTCAACCTCAGATGATGATCGGGTGATAGTATATTGCTTTTTAGACTTCAAAGAAAGGGGGCTGGAACCAAGAAATATTATATAACCAGTTGTGTATCGTCTTGTGGTGGGACAACCCGCCTAACCATAGTCACAAAAACTGAAAATCCGTAACGGACTCGAAGCAGATAAGATTCCCTTACCGATGGAACCTTTTAAGTGGCGAAGAACGCGATGCGCCACATCAAGATAAGCAGAGAGTGTGGGGAATAAAACGTCTGATGAGACGTTGATAGATGGAGGGATCAGGAAGAGGTTGACCATTAAAATCGCCGAGTTTGATCTTTTGATCCATAGGTAAAGGTGAAACCCGAGAAGCAGTAAGACCAGAATCTTTGTGTATGCCAACAATGTGTTTTAATTGACAAAGGAAGATACCATTAGAAGACCGAGAGACTTCAATTCCCAAAAAAAATTGGAGATGACCAAGATCCTTGAGAGAGAAAACTGAATGAAGGAAAGATATCAAATCAGAGATGGCAGAATTGTTGTTTCCGATAATGATGATGTCATCAACATAAACCAGGAAATGTAGCGAGGAAGAGAAGGTGGAATAAGTGAAAAGGGAATAATCTGAAAGGGACTGAACAAATCCTCGTTTCAGAAGAACATTGGAAAACTTCGAAAACCACTGTTATTTATTTAGCTTACAAACGTGAGACCCCCCCTTAGTGGAAAATCCAGGGGTAATTTCATGAAAACTTTTTCATCACGGTCACCTTGGAGAAAGGCATTGTTAACGTTTAATTGGTGAATGTACCAACCTTTTATCGCGGCGATCGATAAAAGATTCTGAACGGTAACAAGTTTGGCAATGGAGCGAAGGTATCGTGGTAATCAAGTCCTTCTATTCGAGTGTATCCTTTCGCGACGAGACCGACTTTATACCGTTCGATGGATCCATCAGATCGAAATTTAATCTTATAGACCCATTTACAACCAATGGGATGTTTGTCGTGTGGCAAATCGGTGATAGTCCAAGTATTATTTGATTCAAGGGCCTTGATTTCATTGGCCAAGTCATCGCGCCAATGAGGCGAAGATATGGCTTGGGTGAAGGAAGTTGGTTCAGAGACCGAGAGAATGGATGTCAAATTTTTTGGTGAGAAGTGAATCGACGGAGAGATAGTGAGTCAATGAGTAGGAGACGTCGGATTTATGATTGGAGAACGACAAAGAGATATTATGAAAATCATAGTCAACAAGACGAGTCGGGGGGACGACACTAGCGTACGGGACGATCGAGATTGGTGGTGGCCAGTATAGTTGTTTGATGTGAAGAGGGAGTGCCTACATATGGCATTGGGAGTGGAAAGAGGGGGGACGACCCAACAGAAGGTGGATCAGAGCCCACTGGTAGGGGAAAATGGTCTGGAGGCACCCTGTTGGAGACATAGAGAGATCAGGAGCGGAAGAGGGAGGGCCCAATAGAGAGGAGGGTGCCGAAAGCGCTTGTCAGCAGAAGGGGTGTCAACCACTACTTGCTGCTGATGTTCCAGGGAGGGAATCAGAAATTCAAATGATTCATTGTTTTGAATTGACAGAAATGGTAAAGAAGTAGACATTAGTGAAAGTTGACGTGCCATCGGAGAACGATCTTCATGGAAAGTGACGTGACGAGAACTGAATATTTTATGTGTATTGAGGTCGAAAACACGATATCCTTTTTGACCATTAGGATAGCCACCAAAAATGTCGGGAGAGGCACGAGGATCCATTTTATTTCGAACTTGCGTGTTGTGGGCATAACAAAAGGCACCCAAAAACACGAAGGTGATCGAGAGTGAGAAGGGAACCAAGGAGAACTTCGTAAGGGGAAAGACCGTTGAGAACGGGTGTAAAAATCTTATTGATTAAACAACAAGACACATTTGCCTCAAAAAGTCAAAGGTAAGTGGGCCTGAAAACGAAAGGGCCAGGCCACATCGAGAATGTGACGATGTTTGCATTCTACCACCCATGTTGAGGGGTATACGCACAACTCCGTTGATGAATGATGCTTTTGTCATTGGAGAATTGTTGAGGATTATGAGAAAGGAATTTCGATCCATTTGGATCTAAATGTTCGTAATTGTGGGAAAAATGTAGCGCCCTTTACCGTTTGCAAAGTGGAAATAGTAGAATTAAATTAAGTGATAGTATAGTTTACAAATTTAGAAATAAATTTACACGTTTTGGACTTGGAATGCATTAAAAAAATCCAAGTGCAACGGGAAAAATCATCGAAAATGGTGATGAAATAAGGACAACCCGAATGGGAATTCACAGAGAACGGTCCTCATAAGTCGGCATGAACTAATTCAAATGGGCAAGAAGTTGTAGAAAAACTATGTGAAAAAAAAAAGACGAGTTGTTTGGAAATGGGACATACATCGCAAGGAATTTTATCCACTAAACTGCTTTTCATACATGAAAACTTAGATAAAATAAACTTGAAACGAACTAAAGAAGGATGGCCTAGACGCCAGTGCCATACATCAAAAGAATTAGATATACTAGAAACAAAAGAAGACAAAATTCTAGGTTCTGTGCGAAGGAAGTAAAGCCCATCGTGGGAATCACTAAGTCCGATCGTCCTTGTTGTCACTTTGTCTTGAAAAATATAAGAAGACGAATTATATGTAACGTCACAATTGAGCGATTTAGTAATCTCAGAGACCGAGATAAGATTAAACTTGAACGAAGGGATATGTAAAACATTGTTTAGATAAACTTAGTAAAAGGAACGAAACCAATATGAAATACACGAGACCGTGAACCATCAAGTAAACGAACAAAATAATTTGGAGGAGCAATCGTTAAAATGGAGAAGAAAGAGAGAGGAGCGCAAAAATTTTTAGCGGCTACAGAATCCATATTGCCTTGAAGTGTCTTCTGTTGTCCAAATAATTGGACCAGGTGATGATATTGATCTCGAGTCATAGATGTGGCTAAAGGCACTCCTGGATGGGTAGGGTCAGGAACAGGTCCAGCAACAACATTTCCATCGAGTTGGGCTTGGCGGGTACGTGGAGGAAATCCATGCAACTTATAGCAAGTAGCTTGAAGGTGGCCATGTTGCCTACAATAGTCACAGTACCCGTAAACATTTTGGGCGAGAATGGTCAGCCCTATCAGACCGTTCAGGACGGTCAAACTGTTGAGCCGAAGAGGGACCATGTGAACCAACGACCAAGGTAGCGTCTTCAGGACTTGTAGTGGTGTCATGCATGAGATTTTGTTGAACCTCTTCCTGTTTAACAAGACTATGAATCTTAAGAATGGAAGGAAAATGATCCATAAGAAGTATTTGACTCCGAATAGCGGTAAAACGATCATAAAGTCCTTGGAGGAATTCCATGGCTCGATCTTGATTAAACCAATTAAGTAATGATTTAGCTTGTACGCGTAAGCAAGGTTCCACGACCAATAATGAATCAAGTTCATCTTGTAGAGTTTTGAGATGTGTAAAATAGGTGGAGACGTAAGAACCTACTTGTTTCAACGATGAAATCGCACGTTTGAGTTGAAAAATTA
Source organism: Eschscholzia californica (assembly GCF_041429995.1). Lineage (NCBI taxonomy): Eukaryota > Viridiplantae > Streptophyta > Magnoliopsida > Ranunculales > Papaveraceae > Eschscholzia > Eschscholzia californica. The sequence goes on along the minus strand of NW_028238472.1, from coordinate 17,960,849 downwards.
TCGGTGCATTAGTTTCATGAAACTGATCATATAGATTTCGCTAAATGTCAGTCACGGTTTCATCATAAAGAATAGATTGGCGAAAATCTGGGTTTAACAAGCCAGCTAGAGACTAAAATCATTGCAACATTCCTATGCGTGCAACTCAGTAGGAGAAGTTTGTTTCAGGATAAAACCATCAACGAAACCAAGCTTGTCTTTAACTCAGTGAGTCATTTTCATCCCCTGAGACCAGAAGGCATAGTTATCGCCACATAGAAGTAAGGTAATCAAGACAATAGTCGGAGAGTCCGAATGGTGAACATAAACATAGGAGAAAAAGAGTTGTTTGCACCATTTTCAGAAGAGATATCAATAGTAGAGGTCATGGATTAAAAAAATAAATAATGATAAGTTGCTCTTATACCATGTGAGAACTATCACTTAGATAATTCGGTTGATTAAGAATAAAGAGAGAGAGAAACCAAGAACAGTAGAGAGAAAGATGAGTTGTGGATATGTTAACTTTCTATTATATTAATCAAATTAGTAATATACATGTATTTATACTAATAACTATGACAATTAGGGTAAATCAACTAATGAAGATATACAACTATACAAGTAATGATAGTAATTTAAATACAATATGTGGAGTTATCCTATCTTCGCCGGTTGTGTGTATCAGGTGGACTGGGTGTCAATATGGATCGGGTGGCCAATCCATTTCCATATCTCTAATAATAAATGAGAGGTACCCTTTAGTGAGGGATGCGGTTAGAGAAAGAAAGTAGAGTCAGTGACTGTTATTTTTTTTTTAAAAGAGACATTAGATTTTAACAAATGACGCCTGCTTTCCAGGTGCTTAAAAAATGGTCGGGTGCTTATAGAGTCCTTCATTTGGGAACCCCAGTCGAGTTTGCTCTCACGAAAATCAACGACTACCAAACCAAGAAAAACTTTGTTGGGCATCCCTCTTAAGCTCATGAGGTCATGGGATCGAGTCTGGTGGAAACAGTTTATCACCAAGATTTATCCCATGTAATTTAGGCACTAAATAAAGTAGATGTTGTCGGACTTTAGGCCTCTTTAATTTTGGTTTAACTTAGGCGGTTATCGTGCTTATCACATCTTAATGATGCATCAATGCCTTGTAACGACTACTAGTCGATTTCTCAAAAAAAAAAAAAAAAAAAAAAACTTTGTTGGACAGTTACGTTATTTTGGTGCCGTTTTTCCGGCAGTTGGGTTTTCACCTCTGTCTTCTGTTTTCTATCCTAATCAAAATTTGACCACGCATCTTTTCTCTATTAACATTTTGAAGATAAAAAACGATACAAGACGAAACGACAATCAAATACTAGATAGATAGTCAGTAGTTTGATTACTTCATCCTGAAAAGAGAAATCAGAAAATACATTCCCTCTTTTCTGGAGCAGAATTTTTTACTAAGGTGATTACGGATCTCCATTCATGATTTCTTTGTAAACCCTAATTTTCCCTTATTTCTTTGCTCTAGGTTTTGTTACCCAACGTTTTCCTTCACTCGTTCTTGATCTAATATTTATTTCTATAGATGGAAACCCTAATACTTACCACCTGTTGTTGAAGTTCTAGGGTTTCTTTTTCGGTTTTTTTTTTCTATATCTCAGATCTAGTCTAACGCAACTCTTGTTTTATAGCAATAGTAAAGAAATTGCTAGAACGTTTCTCATTGATATCTGGGTTTTCTTCGTCCAAGATCTGCAACTTAAACTTAGGGTAGATAGGTTATGTTTTGTTGAACTTGGTATATATTCTTGTTGTTTTAAGATCTACAGGAAGCAAGCAATTTAGAACCCTAATTTTTGTTGCTTCAATTAGTATTTGCACTTGTATAGTGGATTTCTTCACTAAACTTACCAGTTCATTGCTTTAATTGATCTACAGGAAGGATCAAGACTTGAAAAATCTTGATGGAGGGAATTGGAGCGGACGAGGGACCAGCTGTTATGGCGCCCATGGCAAAATGGAGAAGTGATTTTTCTAGGGTTTTTCAGCACTATTTGGATAAATCTACCCCTCTTCCAGTTCAAAGATGGCTAGGAACTTTAGCTGTTGCATCGATTTATATTTTGCGTGTCTACTATGTTCAAGGGTTTTACATCATTTCTTATGGGCTTGGGATTTATATCTTGAATCTTTTAATTGGGTTTCTATCACCAAAGGTTGACCCGGAGATGGAAGTTATGGATGGGGCTTCTTTGCCAACAAAAGGTTCAGATGAATTCAAGCCTTTCATCCGCCGACTCCCTGAGTTCAAGTTCTGGTAAATTTTCTTCCTCTTTACTTAGTTTCCATATTAGCTAAGCTATTTATCAAGCACAAATTGATTTCACTCTTATGCAAATTTGCATTTGTAATAGCAACCCAATTAATACTTAATAGCGTGTCTTGAAGAGTAATTAATAGCCGAGCACCATTCAAGGCAAGAAACAGCTCATATATAACATGTTTTTGATAGTTTTTTATCTCTTCGGGTTGGTTGGCTACCTACGCATCCTGCAGAATGTTTTTTTGTTACCTCTGATCTGGATTTGGATAATAATTATAAATATCGGAATCTGTATTCTTATGCCGTTTGATAATGCACGGAATTTGCACGATTTGGTTCCACTATTATGCAAAATTGCATCTTGGAAAGCAGTTAATAGCTTTCCTGAATAGTAATTAATAGCCGTATCTTACTTGTTGATCATTGAGTTTTAGTATGGAAAGTGGCTGACTGCTGATGTAGCACCATTCAGGTAAAAAAAATATAGTCTTTGAGGTAAATATATGATCTCTCTGCGATCAGCAGTCCTAGAGGCTAGATCCCTGCAAACATTTTCTCCCTCGGGTCTGGATTTGGATAATGATTCCGAATACGTGAATCTGTGATTTTATCTCTTCGTTTTATTTGAAGTTTTGATGGAGTGATTGTCTGGATGTAAGATTTAATGAATGCACGGAAATAAGTTCATAAGGGATTTGGACGGATTTCCATCAATTAAGTACGGAGTACTTATTTCCATATGGAACAACATTATGAATGGCAGAATAGGATCAGTATAGCAGAACGCTACTATTTAGGACTGCAGTTTTGGGATTCATAGGTATAATCTCAGAGAATATCACTGTGTTATTGATCTCTGCATAATCGTATTTGAAATTCAGAGCTTAGTATTTTTCTTATCATCTTAAATCTTAACCAGATTGGGTTTTAATAGCTTTCAAAGTGGAGATCTGTTGAACAATATACCTTTATTTGAGTGTAACATAAGTACCACCCTCTTCCGAACGGGTCTTAGGTTGTGTTTGCTTCAAATAAAAAATGAAATGTGTACAAACTAGGCACCTTTTTTTTTCCGATTGATTGCTTTGGGTATGTTAGGAAACTACTCTCTTGGAGCTGGATGCTGAATCATATAATAAAAGAAATATCATTTCTATAGTTAATATTTACATATATGTTGTTTAGTATGGTAGAGATTAATCAGAGAAGCTAAAAGGGAAGTTGAGGTCCAAAACTAGATTCACTTCTACTTCTTGCAGTAGTTATGACTTGGGATGGATGAAACACGTGCTAATGAGAGTGGTGGCCGTGGCGCCAATTTTCACACTTGTTTGATAGTTCGATTTTATTGTTATAGGCTTAAAGCTTTCGAAAGCATCTTATATTTGTACTAATGATATGTGTTCATTTTGATGCCAACATTTCTCTTACCAGTTTATTCTACTATGTTTCTCTCTCTCTCTCTCTGCTGATGAACTTTTTGTGTTTATGTTGATGGGATTCTGATTCTTTACATAACCTTGCTCTATCTTCTGGTTTTAGGTATTCGATCACCAAGGCTTTCTGTGTAGCATTTGTTATGACTTTTTTCTCGGTGTTTGATGTCCCTGTCTTCTGGCCTATATTGCTCCTTTACTGGATTGTTCTTTTTGTCCTCACGATGAAGCGTCAAATTCTACACATGATCAAATATAAATACATTCCATTCAGTATTGGAAAACAGGTAATCCTTGAATAATTTCCTATTCTTTACCTTCCACCACCACCAAGATACTTTTCCATTAGGTGACGGAATTGTGGAAGTCGTTTTTGTAGGTGAGAATTTCTTCTACTAATTCTTTCCATTTTACATTCTAACAGAGGTACGACAAGAAGAAGCCTTCAGCTGGTAGCAGTGGTGGCCTACCGAGGGAGTAGGATTGATTTTTAGTTTTCTTGGGTTCCTGCTCCTGAACGAGTAAAGGAAGATGAGCCTGAGCAAAATAGTCAAGATCTAGTTAGCCTTCATTTTTTTTTTTCTGAAAAAACATATACTTTATGGTCATTAATTGAATTATGCGATTTCAAGTCTAGTACTATTAGAAATGCATGAAGTTAACTTGAGTCAGACACGCTTCTTTTGAGGTCTGGAGGGGGAAACTTCTGGGTGTATACCAACTATGATGAAGATATATTTTGTTTCAAATTCTTAGAAATTTACTCTGAACGAAAATTCTTTTTTGCCCCGTCTGTGTTTTATGGTTTGGCTTCCTTCTGTGTTTAAGAGAGTACTTGGAGTGGCTCTGCAGTTTGGAAAATTTTGTATGTCCAGATGGTGACAGACCTATGACAAGAGTGGATTGTACATTGTTGGTCGTGGGCCAAACCATAGTCCGCACCACCGTTCTTCCTTTTCATGCTGGCAAGGGGCAAACCGCCATCATTGCCGACCCTTAAATTTTTTTCCAGGTCTCCAACCACCACTATTTCTCTTCTCTCTAAATCTCCCTACCGAATCTCTCTAAAATTCTAACTCTTTTTCTCTCTCTTTCTCTAAAATTTAACTCTTTTTCGGACGAGAGGGTTTAAAGAACCTCTATGGCGAGTTCCACCTGAAACCCTAAAATCCTTAATCGAGGGTTCTGGTCGAGCATTGTAGTTTATGTGAAGCATTCACTCTCCGTCTCATAGAGAGGCGGAAAATGATGCTTGTGGTAGGAGGTGATGGTGGTGGTGTGTGGAGTGGAGTGGAGGAAGAAGTGGTGGACGTGGTCTATTTTTTTAAAGTCTATTGCCTTATGAAGCAGATGAGGCCATGAGGGTGCCTCAGTCAACAGGCACCCTCCCCACAGTGGGCTAAGAGAGGACAAGGGGATCAAAGATTCTCCTGATTTTATTTCATATTGTTCTTTTATTGTAATTCTCTTTGCAATCTTTATGTCCACGCTAATTTTGTCATTATAAACACTCCTTTACGGAGGTCCATATGGTAGCTACTTTTTTTTTTTTTTTGATGAAAGGAAATGACATTAAACAACACACACAAACAAGGTCTCAGGCGTACATCAAAAATAAAAGAAGGTACAACATTCCAAACTTTCCTGTGCCCATGTCTTCTACCCCATTTTGCAAGAGCGTCTGCTTGAGCATTGCATTCTCTAGGAACAAAGGTTAATATAATGCTGGCGAATTTGTCTTTGAGGTCCGTCACTTGTTGCATAATCTTTTTGGATTGTCACTGAAGTCCGACACTTTGACCATTGATGAAAAGTATTAGTGCTTGATCATCACTCTCTATATGAACGTGGGATATGTTCAACTGTATGGCCTATCTTATACTGGAGAGGATGGCCATGCCTTCGCATTCTTTCGCGTTCTGGCCTCGAACTGTGTCAGCTGCTGCTACAATGAAGTTTGATTCTGCATCCCCCAATGATACATCCTATTCCGGCTGGTTCAGAGAAAGTGGAAAAAGAGGCGTCGACGTTTAGCTTAAGGAATGGTGTCGATGGAGGTCTCCATGTTTGTTGCTTAGTTTTTTCCCTGCATTTGTTAGTTATAATAGATTCAATCTTAAGAGGCGTAGTAGAGGTATTATTAATCCTGTCTATCATTTGTCTCGGACTTTGTTTGTTTGTGGTAAAACAGTTTTCACATCTCGCTTTCCATATAAACCAAAGAATTTTGGCGTACAGATTAGTAAGTTTCTCATCTAAATTTTTCCATTTTTGTATCCATTGATTTGTCGTAGTTATTTGATCTGTTCTAACCTGAAAATGGAACCATATCGCTTTCGCAAAAGTACAATGTAGCATCACGTGGTCCAATGTTTCGTTTTCATTACAGTTTATACAAGAGTATGAGTTTCCAATGAATTTACCGATTTTTGCCTTCATTGGTAAACTGTTAGTACAACATTTCTATAGAAATAGTTTTATACAAGGGATATTATTCATATTCCAGATGGAAAACAAATCGTTTTGATCCTGCATAAAGTTAGCACTTCCTGTTCTCAAAAAATTGTACATCGATTTTATGGAAAAATTACTGATTTAGTTAGCGTCCATGTCGGTTTATCCTCCTGGTTACTCTGAAGGTTTATACACAGGATTGAGCTGCAGATGTCACTGTTAAAGCAATTATATAAAGCATTTATATTCCATGTATTGTTAGTTATGAGTTGAGTTGCCCATTTAAGGTTTGACCCACTTTGGTTAGTAATGGGAGGGGAGTGATTAGGAATCCAGAAGTCCTGCCAGATATTGATCTTCTCTCCTTTGTTGATATCCCAGAAGATCAGACCCTCCATCTGATTGAACTGTTTGGTGATGGATTTCCAAGGTCAGGAGTGATTAGCTTTAGGTTGAGAGGGTTTATGAGACCTGGGGAAGTACTTTCCTTTAAGCACTTGAACCCAGACAGCTTGGGGATTGTTGATAAGGCGCCCATTGATCTTGTTGAGGAAAGCCTGGTTGTCAAGAAGGGGAAGACGAAAGCCAAGTCCTCCAAGTTTACGCGGCTTGCAGATGGCCGACCAGTTGATAGTTTGGAACGTTTTGGATTTTCCCCACCAGAAAGTCCTTTGGAGGGACTCAATGCTGGTGCATATGCCTTTCGGGATGGCAAAGCACTGCATTTGGTATCGGGGAAAGGCCGCTGCGATAGTAGAAATAACTACCCGAGCGACCAGCTTGAGAAAGGAGATGAGACTGCCATTTGGCGATCTTGTTTTTAATTTGGGTAAGAAGAGGTTGGAAAGCTAACTTTTTGTTCCTGTCAATGAAAAGATTAGTGCCAAGGTATTTATCGCCCACGGAAGAGTGGTGGACTTTGAGCTCCCGGATGATCATACGTTTAAATTTCAGGTGCGAGTTTTTAGAGAAGAAGATATTGGATTTAGAATAGTTGATCATCTGCCCCGAAGCTTCGCTGAATTCTTTCAGAATAAGCTTAAGATTATAGATGTTGTCAAGAGAATTCTGCCTGAAGATAATACAGTCATCTGCAAAAAGAAGGTGGTTGATGGTGAGCTCCGAATCAGGAATAGGGAAGCCTATGAAGGAGGAATTGCTATGCTTTTTCTCTAACAACCGACTGAGACCTTCCATAGCTATCGTGAACAGGAACGACGAGAACGGGTCGCCTTATCTAATCCCACGACTAACATCGAAGTTTAAGCCAGGGCGCCCATTTATGAGAACAGCCATGGAACTGGTAGTGAGGCAAGTATTAATCATCTTAATCCAATTAGGGGTAAAACCCATCATATGCATAACGCTCTGCAGATAGTTCCATTCAATACGGTCAAAAGCCTTGGACATATCGAGCTTGAGACCAAAATTGCTTTTAGCTCCTTTGATTTTCTTATAGGAGTGTATAAGCTCTTGGCTAATGATGATGTTGTCCGTAATTTGCCTACCTGGAACATATGCTGCCTAGAAAGGGGAGATAATTTCAGTTAAGATAGGTTTAAGCCTATTGGCAAGAATTTTGGTGATGATTTTATAAGTGGTGTTGAGCAGACTAATGGGTCTATAATCTGCTGGAGATTGGGGTCTATAGTCAGCTCCTTTACATTTCTTCCAATTTTTCGATTTTGTTTTTCTGTTACATCGTTTAACATCAATTTATGATCGACTTTTTATTTCTTTCATTCACCAATTGATTCATTTTTATCTCGGTTTCTCGTGTAACCAATGTTGGAATCGGAGCCAATTTTGGCTTGAACCGACTCATCAAACTCAGAAACAGAATGTGCCATCGAGTTCGCCTATTCGAGCTCTTCAACTTAGAGCCAAGAATCACTCAATTCCAATTCCAGATGAATGAGAAATTCAAGTTTAAAGTTTGAACGAAGATCGGTCAAAATAGAGACTAAAGCGTCAAATTGGAAAAGTCAATTTGGGGCCATTTGAGCGAAACGAACGCATCCAGATCTGGACGGCTCGCGTTCACTCCGCGGGATTTAACAAGATCCGACGGTCGCGCGATTAGGAGCCTCGGGCTAGCTTCGGTCACCGTCTATAAGCATTGGATCCTTGCAGATCCAAAGGTCCGGACTAATCCGGCATCGGGCTAATGGTGGGATCCTACGATCTTAATCTAACGGCTCATGCTTTAGCGCGTTAGACCAGATTCGGGACAGATCAACGGTAGGCGTTCCTTCCGTGTTCTTGAGATCAATCCAACGGTCTAGATTGCCACCGCCTCTTGTCTAGACAGTTATTTCAAGTTAAGTCCGCCACTTTGATGGGATATGTCCTTTGACCCCAAAAACCACATGTACCTATTCGAATCCTATTTAAACAACCCAACCCCACTTCATTTTTCATCCAATTCATCTTCTTCTTTTCCTCTCTTCTAAAAATCAGTATTCTAGTGTGTCTGGAATATAAATCTGATTTGGAAGTATTCTAGTATATCTAGAATTTTGAAGAAAGAAATCTCCAAGTGAATCTCGTCTATTTTCTTCTTCTCTTCTATTCTATAATCAGTATTTATTCTGGTGTATTTGGAATTCCAAAGAGAGGTATCTGAATGAAATTATAATAGTCAAGTGTCTAAAAGATATATTTACATCAGTCCAAGAGCTCATATTATTTACGAAGGTTCGTCCGCTTTCATAATATAAAAGTACCATCTTAAAATTCTGAAAGGAAAGTCGTCGTGTCCCGAAGGCATACACCCTAACGTATGGTACTGTTACGGGGGTGTAAAATGTCTTAAGGAAAGATAATCTATTCTCGCCTCGACTCCATTAATTTTTGTCTAACTCGGTTAATCCGAATGAAGGAATTTTGATAAATCATTATTCGCTTATGGTCTATCTCTCTATAACTTACAGAAAGGAAGTTCCCTACTTCAACCCAGACTCTGTCTTAATCAAGACAAGACAAAGATAAAAAGTGAACTCAAACCATACCCAGAGGAACAACAATCTTAAGACATTTTATAACGATTATTTCTCTGGTTATAAGATTTTGATTTGGTTATCTGTGTGTTTCAGAAAAATGGCAAGAACAAGAACAACTCTACGGGTTCTTCCGCCTAATATTACATACAGAGAAAAACCAGAGAAGTTCAAGGGAACTGACTTCACCCTGAAGCGCAAGCATACGTCTTAAAACAGAGGGAAGCCGAAGAAAAAGAAGAAGTTTGGAAAATGCTACAACTGTGGAAAGCGGGACCACCTAGCCAAAGATTGTCGCTCCACATATGACAATCGAGAGGAAAAGGTTAAGAACCAAGCTTCATTAGTAAAACACATCGAAAATTAGATTCATTGCCTTAAGACTACTGAAACTGAAAAAGTATCTAAGAAACTTCAGAAGATGGACCTCTATGCAGTGGCATATGAAGTTAACTTGGTTAACAATCAGAGAGAATGGTGGTTCGACACCGAGGCAAGTCGTCACATTTGTAGTGACAAAAGCCTATTTTCTTCCTATACGGAGGTAGTCGAAGGATAGACCTTATTCAAGGAAAACGACTCGACCACCCAAGTCCAAGTAAAGGGGGAGATCGTGGTAAAATTCACTTCCGATATAGAACTGACTTTGACCAATGTACTCCATGCTCCAGACATTCGAAAGTACTTGATTTCTGGTTCCCTTATAAGTGAGAACGGTTCAAACTGGTCTTTCTGCCAGATATCTTTATCTTATTTAAGAAAGGGATATATATATATATTGGTATGGGCGATTTATGTGGAGGGTTATTTAAACTAAATGTTACCTCTGTAATAACGAAGGCACCTATTATTAATGAAATTAATAATTTTGCGTATATTGTTAAGACCTCCAATATTTGTCATGAAAGACTATGAGATGTGAATAATAAGTCAAGAAATTAATGAACTTCGAGTTAATTTTGAAACTCGAAATAACTCAAGACGAACATGTCAAACATGTGTAGAGTCAAAAATGACTAAGACGTCGTTCAAGTCTTTAGACTTAATTTACAGTGAACTATGTAAATTAAAGATGGTTCAAACCTAAGGTGGCAAAACGTACTTCATCACCTTTATCGATGACTCCACTTGGTTCCGTTATATTACATACTAATCGGAAAATTTGAGCTTTATAAAACCAAGTAGAAACTCAACTTAACAAAAAGAATGAGGCTTTGAGAAGTGACCGAGGGGGAGAGGATGAATCTCCTTTCGCTGAGATATGCCCCAAGAATGGCATAGTTCATTAAACGGCGACTCTCTTGGTATACCAGAGCGAAAGTACAGAACGTTAAAAGGGATAAATTTCGATCAGTGGAGATTGAAACCGATAATCAATCTAATCTCACTAGGTCTTGTGAAGTATTTCACTAAAGGCTATCCCTAGCCGTGGGCAAGAATAAGGTTCAACACATAATAGTCGCTTTACAGGTTGACTTTGCTGACGACTCTAAAATATCTTCTCGACTATAGAGACATCGAAGAGCTAAGCGACACCTTGACCACCAAGTATGACATGAAAGTGGCTATTGGGAATATGGAGAGACATCAATGACATAGATATAAGTCTTAGCTAATTATTAGCTTATGCATGTGATCCTGGGAATACTAGTGTTAGACAATAGATGTCTGAGATTCCGTTTAGAACACTAGTAGTCACCATAACCCAACATATACATAGAAAGAGAATGCAACACCAAGACCAATGCAATATCTTCTTTACCAGCCAGAATTAGAGACACCTGCTTTTGTCATATCTGTACATGCTTTTACATTTTCTACTCATCATCATCACTAGAATGGTATGTTGTTTGCCAAGGGAAACTCCAAAAGGAAAGAAGAAAAAAATGATAACTCTGCATTTCAAACAGGGGGGATAAACACATTATGTCCAAAGCTTTCCCCACTACTTCCATATTCTCGACCTTCTGAACATGTTGTTCTTCACAATCCTTAAGAATATTGGAATTGCATTCCTGGTATCTGAAGCAGCTAAGAAGATGATCATTCACTATCTTTGTTACTTGCATGAATGAATACACAACCGTTGGTCCGACACATCGGAAGCCCCTCTTCATTAAACGATCCTTGCTCATTACCTCGACCTCTGAGGTCTTAACCGGTACTTGATGTGCATAATTGAGTCCAATTCTTATTGGTTGATGATCACAGAACTCCAGCAATATTTGTCGAATGAGCCAAATTCCTCTTGAATCTGCAAAACAAGAACAGATGCCAGCCTAAGTTCCACAAACTTGGGTTGTTGTTCATTGTGCAAAAAACCCATAATATTATACAAGTTTTAACTCAAGCTGAACATGAATCTCGAAGGTGGCCTTATCAGGAAAAAAAGAATTGGGGAAAGACCCTATTTCATGTTGGATCATATTACAAAGATGTGTCAGTAGATTTTTTAGGCTTCGGCTCCTTAGAAAAACCGAAAATGCTCATCTTATTCACTAACTAAGATAATTACACAGTGAGGTGGTTCTTGTGAACCATGTATTCAGAACATTGAAATTCAGTATGAACACTGACACATATTTTCAATAAAAAACCTGTGAAGACTATGGTCAATCCTTTCATACTTCTTGCGAACTACTGTGCGCTAACTTTACATATGAAGGGAAGCCTAAAGAATGTTAAATAAAGGTATTAATGAGTAAGATTGTTAAATAAAGGTATCAATGAGTAAGGTATTGGAAGAAATTAATTATGAGAAACTTTCATTCTTGTGCAAAACCACCAAGAGGTCATGTTTTGCGCACGGGAATGGAATGTGATTCATTCCCATAATGCGATTCTTGAAAATCAAATTATTTTGGGTTATTTCCTTAATGGCCCCCAACTTTGTGACCAGCTTCCCGCCTGGTCCCCTACTTTACGAGAAATACCCATATGGCCCCCTTCCGTTATAACACCATTACTATCTCTCTTCCATCTCTTTTTCTCTCTCTGCCATGTCACGCCACATCATCTGTTATGCCACCTCATCACCTTCTCCGGCAGAGGTCGCCGGTCGGCCAAATTTCCGGCCGGCGACCTTCAAACTAATTTTTTTTTTCTCTTCTTCCTCTTCCTCTCTCTCCTGTTTTCTCTCTCTTCTTCTTCCTCTCTCTCATCTTCTTCCTCTCTCTCTCTTCCCCTTTTTCTCACTCTCTCTCTCTCTCTAAAATGGCCGGCGAAGGGGAGAACCCTTCGCTGGCCGTCGGTCTGGGAAACCAGACCGACGAGGTCTGGTTATCCCAGGCCTTCGAAGGTCTGGTTTCCCCATACCTCGTAGGAGACCGACGGCCGACGAAGGGTTCCCCCCTTCGCCGGCCATTTTAGAGAGTGAGAAAAAGGGGAAGAGAGAGAGAGAGGAAGAGGAAGAAGAGAATTTTTTTTTTTTTTTTAGTTTGAAGGTCGCCGGCCGGCGACCTCTGGCGGAGAAGGTGATGAGGTGGCGTAACAGATGATGTGGCGTGACATGGCAGAGAGAGAAAAAGAGATGGAGGAGAGAGAGTAACGGTGTTATAACGGAAGGGGGCCATATGGGTATTTCTCGCAAAGTAAGGGGTCAGGCGGGAAGCTGGTCACAAAGTTGGGGGCCATTAGGGAAATAACCCAATTATTTTAGTTTGATGTTTGGTTTGACCAAGAATAGAAATTCCATTATTCCCGATAGATTCCTAATTTTTTGCTTGGTTTGTGTTGGGATAAGATTGTGAACTTTTATAAAAGTCTTGTTATATCTTTTTACTTGAAGTACATTTATCATAGGTCAACTTTGTTATTTATATATAATAGATTTAATCAGTATTATTTATATAAATTTGTAGATATGAAATAGTCATGCAATATGCCCATTTAAGTTGTATTTGAAGATTTATTTAAAATAAATAAAGGTCATGGATAAAAAAAATCTTTTCAAACGTTCTAAAATCGATTTGAATGACCAAAGAACGAGAGAGAAGGAAAAAACTAAAGTTAGGAAAGAGAGTTATGTTCGAGCGAAAAAGATTTTTATGGCGGTGGCTGATAACCTAGGTTTCTAATTTTTTTTTAGTTAAAATATTATGTGAAGGACGATTTTAATATTAGTGATCATTCTAATATTTTATTAAGTATAATTTAGTCGATAAATATTTAACCAAGTCACTCCCGGGAATTTGGAATCACAAACTCACACTCCTTAGGTTTGCTATTACCCTATTTACCCTATTTAGGGGAAATCTCATTCCTCTATACTTCTCGCAAACCAAACAGTAGTCAGGATTGTGATTCCCAAGGAATCACATTCCATTCTCACGTGATTTCCGCGCTCCAAACATGGCCGGATTGTTTCTAGATTACTTGAATTTAGATTAAAAAAAATTAATTAAGCCAAATGGATTCAACCATTAAAAAAGGTTCCTCATTTTCCCATTTTTAGAAGTTATTAACTTTAAGCTTCTGAAATCATTGAGGTATATAAGATATTAAAAAGGTTTTGTTTTTGAAACGTTAGTAAATGAATAGATAGACCGGTAGAGTGTGTTTGGAGTTGGGACGGGTTCACGGGTAGTCTTGTTTTGCGGTATCTCTAGAGTTGACAAGCACTGGTTTAAGTTCTTTGCTAGCGCTAAAGAAACTTTAGCTACTGATCATCGAAAGGAAGGTGGGCCAAAAAAAGCTACAATCACTGAAAACACCATTAGAGATTGTAAATCTTGCAGAAATTTTTGAAGACTTCACAATGGTGTCGGTTGTTAGGAATGAGTTGAAGATGGGTAAAGGAAAAATTGCAGCTCCATAGAGGTAAGTTACCCTTGTAAGAAGGCCGCGGCTTTGGGGAATAACAAAAGATCTCCGGGGAATAAAGGACATATTTATGTTGAGTCCAAAAATATGAACTTTTTAATATTTGGCCTATATTTCTCTCTCATGCTGATTTTCTTTGTCACAGTTGCTCATTCTCTCTCTAAATCTCTCCATGATTTTCATTATATCTCTCCTCTTTCTCACACTACTTCTCTCCCTCTCAAGCTCTTAAGCTTTTAGCCACTTCAATCTATTGCATTTAATCTCCTATATTACTATGAAAATGGCCTGGTGGGTTTACAAGTTTGATTTGGTTCAGAAAAGGTTATTTGGAATATAATCCTCAAGAAGAACTTGAAGATGCCCGGGTAGGTTGAAGAATTAGCAGATTTATAGATTAGAAAGAGGTTCACTAAACTAATCCGGCTATTTTACTATGAACATAAGAATTAGGGTTTTCCATTAAATATCTAATACCAGCTTGAGCTACTAAATGCTAACATGAAAAACAAGATATTTGGGTAGTTGTTTGTTCATTGTTTGGCCTCTTTCATTCTTTACTTTCCCTGGTGTTGATTGAAATAGTTCGTTTACTAACTAGGGCATGATTTCTTCTTCCTTCTGTCGATTTGATCAGACTTCAGATTTGAGTTTTTGAGAAAATGAACAAATAAGAATTAGGTTTTTTGAGTTTTTCATATCCAAGAAAGATTGAAGATTTGCATTTTGGGTTTTCATTTCTTCCAATTACAGCATGATTTCTTCGTTTTTTTTTGTCGATTTGATCAGATTTGGGTTCTTGAGAAATTCAGGTATGATGATTGTCTTCATCGTCCCAAATCTGATAGGTTTTAGAGAGATTAAGAGAGGAAGAAAGGGAGAAGGGGGTAAAATAGAAATGTTTTGGACTAAAAATTAATATGCACATTTAGCCTTTATTCCCCGGAGATCTTTTGTTATTCCCCAAAGCCATGGCCTTGTAAGAATGTTTTGCATTTATCATGAATGTGTTTGTGTGCTATAATAGGGAGAGAGAGAAAACAATGCTGCCGGCGGCCAATAATTGTGGTGATGGTGGTCGAAATTTGTGGGTGAAATTGATGTGAAGATGAAGATGAAGACTAAGGGCTAAAAAACAATCAGGTTGATTTTGAGGCTAAAAATAGATACACCCCCTAAGTCAATGGTTCTTGACTTAATGTTTATGGCACAAAGACATTTTTCATGCCCTAAAGAATCAACCTTCTTTTACTTGAATTCTTTTAGGATGACGTTCTAACAATGTTCTAACCGCTAAAAATCTAGAATGAGAAAATAAGTGATATTGGGTGCTATTTGTAGGAATCAATAGGGCATCTGCAAAAAAACCTCACTTCTATTGGGTGAAGGACGCGGTCTTGTGCCGTTGGCTCAAAAAAGACGGTTCACTTGTGTTTGGATCTTCAACCGTTAGAAGGTTTGTGATGCCCACACCACTAACCACATATCCCGAAGTGCTAAGATGATTTAAATAGCTTGTTGTCTAAAACAAGATTCGTTAGATTATCAGTGCTTGACTCAACCTTGTTCAACGAGTCGAGTATTTGAGCGTGCCTGAAGCATATCCAACGCGCACCCTCATTGTGGTCCTCAGGATTGTTTTGTTTTCAACGGGTGGAACACCTTTAGGTCATGAAGATCCATAAATACATGTTAGCCCCCAACAATTAATGTCACGTTGCATTTGATCCTGGTTTTAACCAACGTCACTACACCACTTCACAAATGACCCTCGTTTTTAACTGATGTGAGATTCAATCCGAACTTCTGTTAAGTGCATAACACTTCGATTTTCAATATCTCGTACATCATGATAAGTATTTGAGCATACTTTGGCTTTAAATTAGAGAGCTCTATATATAGACTCATATGGTCATAATGGTGCATAGGTCTCTTTATTTTAATGATCGAATTGATTGCAAATCTGCTCTGATTTTAACAAGAGCTCTATATATAGGCTCGTATGGTCAGAATGTTTTGTTAAATTCCTTACAAGTTTCACGACGACACAACAAAAAATGAAGTTGGAAAACAATTTCATTTAACGGGGTTCAACTAAAATATCATCATTTTATAATAAAACCAAGTTGAATACATTATTTCATAGGAATTATAAAAGATAATAATTGCTCATAGTGACTGAAGCAATCTTAAAGCTCCATTCTCTCATACAAACCGGTTTAAGTATTCTTCGACAGTGGTGTACTTGACGTCTGGATAAAGCTCTGAAGCTTCAACACCGAATGAAGGTTCAATCTCAAAGCTAGTTTGGTCTCCCCTCACTAATGCTGAATGTGCAATCGACAAAATCACGTTGGTTGGAACAGGAGCTTCTGCAGAAAACAAACACAAAATAATATTGTCTTAAGACCATGAACTTTTAAGTAGTGTTGCTTTTCTACAAGCCATAAATCTAACTTTTTTTGCATCTGAATTTGTCTGAGCATAAAAATATGACTTCGACTAAAGAGATAGTCCGAGATCAACTAGGGTCGAGGTAACTGACCTTGAATGTTCTTCAGAATTTGCTCATCCGATACATACTCCTTTTCGAGGGTTTTGCCAATCTTTTTTTCCCAAATGGACACAAGTTCATTGAAGGAGAGAGTATTGTTTGGTGGTCTGATATACAAAATCTTGTTCAATGTTCTTGGATCGTTCACAGCTTTGATTATGTAGGTGCCAATGTCTTCTTCCTTATTAAACACAGCTGAAACCCAAAAAAAAAAAACGTTATTATAACGTTTTTTATTGAACGAAAGATATGTTAAGCTCTTTCAAAAGTAAAGAATATACCTTTGACATTTCCATCACCTAAGACAATAACTTTGTCTCTGGGAGGAGAGGTAGCTCGAGGCTGCCCCAAAGTTCGGAGGAAAAGACCAGCAAAGAAATTGGTAGATACATATGTGTATGGTACTCCCTTTGCCTCGGTTGCTCGTCGAACTTCAGCTTTGGTATTGAACATAAACCTAGCTGGGAACTCGGCAGTCGAACGATCCACATCGTGCCCAAACTCGGAAGGCAAAAATCTCTGCTCAAATTCTTTTAGTAAACAGATGATGTTTCCACCTTATTTAGATAGAAATTGAATTTTGAGATGTTTGTTTTGTACATATAAGTTTGTAGATATGATTTACCTTAATATTTCCAGCCTCTGTGATGGCATCAAGGATTTTGACCTGATCTGCAACCTGTGGAAAACCTACTGCTGAGATCACTACATCAACTTGCTTACAAGCCTTCACCAAACTCTCATGATCATACAGATCTCCCTGTAGAAAATTAATAAACCATTTTTAAACTTTTGATATAAATACTCTTAGTATACAAAAAAATTCTAAATAATTCATGTGAGGAAGACGTACGAAGATAATTGTAGCGCCTGAATTCTTGAAACCCTCTACTAATTGTCGTTTAACAGGATCAGCAAGTGTGGTTTCCCTAACCAAAACAAATGTTGGATTTCCCGATTGAACGCTTGCTTCAACTATGAACTTTCCAATGTTACCGGTTCCTCCAATGATCAAAATCTTAGTTGTTTCTGCCATTTCTAGTTAAGTTCTTAACAAAGTTTGTTTTCACTTTCAAAGAAGAATGAAGTTGAGAAAAATTGGTTGTCTGGACTGATATATTTATAGAGAAATAAATGATGTTGTAGGAGACATAAAATAGGAAAAAATTATTGTCAAATGTAAATATGTAATTCATCTAATACAAGAATATGTCTAGGTTAATCATATACCCCTCCGCCCCATTTTGTTTGGTTGTTATTTAATGCAAACTGTTTGTTCCTTTTATAACATTCATTTAATTATTTCTCAAAAAAGACACATTTATTTAATTATTAACATGATAAAACTTCCAAAACTACCGGTTAGTTTGAATACCATTAAGAGATTTTAATTGGTTCTACACTTGTATCAATGTTGTATTCAATGAAATACTCTACATTAAATGGGGGTAGTTTAGGAAAAATCTTTATATTTGTCAGCAATAAATAACATATTCTTAATAAGTTGAATTCCCCAAAACTACAACCAAAATGGTACTCAATAAGTATTGAATATGAAGTTCATGTTTGACTTATTAAAAATAGAATCAAATAAAAAAAATAGTAGTCATAAATTTATTGTTGTTCTTAAAAAACATAAATTTTGAGAAAATCACTTGCCATGTGTTCTTAAAAAACATAAATTTTTTCACTTTATTCTTGAAAATTATAATATTTAAATAAAGTTCATGTTTGACTTATTAAAAATAGAATCAAATAAAAAAAATTGAAGTAAAAAAAAATAGAAATAATTGAACATGCGTCAAAAATTCTTTTTTCTTTTCAATTTTAACAAGGGGTAATTTCTAGAAAGGTCAAAATGATATTGAAAATGAGTAGAAAAGCACAAAATATTTGAAAATTATTATTTAGGTCAAAAAGTGTGTAAATACTAAAATACCCCTTTTTGTCATTTTGTGTAACTAAATTCTTTTATTTTTCCTTAAACTTTAAATCGACATAACTTTTGTTTGAGATGTCGGATTTCTTTAAAAATTATATATTTAGAAATGATTTTTCATTAGCTTTCTAACGAGATCCACTTTCAATATATTTTTTCAAAAAAAAAAAAACTCCCAGAACTTACGTTTTTCTACAAACGTGTTTGCAACAATCTGATCTGCAAACATGTGTTTGCATAATGTAAACTGTAAACATGTGTTTGCATAATGTAAACTACAAACTGTGTTTGCAAAATATAGATTGCAAACATGATATGCAAGCTTTGCAAAATATAATCTTGAGTTGCATATCTTGCAAACTCGATTTGCAAATCGAGAATATAATCTTGAGTTTCTTAGATTGCACAAAGTTTTTCGTTTGGACAGACGCTTGATTCGATCTTACTCGACCTTAGATTCTCGCAATTCAAACTTGGACAACAAGAGAAAAGACGGACCCCCACTCCCCCCTAAAGTTGGATTTTGGGATCAAACAAAAAATTACCAATCCTACCTAAATCGGAGAGATTCATTTGAAGAAAATAGAATAGTAATCAAAATCTAAGAAACACTTAAAACTACATCAAAGAGCCCCAATATGTGATTTTTATCAACTTTTTGTAGCACAAGCATTTACAATCAATTAGTAATAGATATCACATAGAATGAGTTTCATATGAGGAAAATAACTTGACAAAACAAACAACTCATACAAATACACACAATGAAAGAGAGAAAACACATTCTCATTATGTCTAATACCCTTCTTCAATGTCTTCTTACTTTCTCTTTCTTCATTAATCTTGAAGTTCTAACTCTTAACATATTTCATCATTTCAATCCTCCATTAAACCCACTGCAATTCTTTATTGGTTATGTCTTTCTTCTTGGAAAAGTACTTTTGCTCCTTGCTCTCTTCCTCATAAAACTCATTTCATTTGTGGTTTAAAGTGAAGGTGGATGAAGATGTTAATGAAGATCTATCTCTGGAAATTGTGGAGAAAGCTAGAGTGAAAGAGAGTAAGAGAAAATGAGGTGGAGATAAAGTGATTATATACCTTTTCTTTGAAGAATATTCAAAACTATCCATGATCAATTCGAAATCGTGGAAGAAGTAATACCGAAATCTCTCGAATCCACTGTTTTCCATGATTTAATATCAACAGGGGCGGAATCAGGATTTTGTACTAGCCGGGGCAAGTGTAAAATACTATTAAAAAATCTAGATCTTACCTATATGTGTACAAGTTTTACAAATATATATATATATATATATATATATATATATATATATATCTACAAATTTAGTTTTTTTTACTTGAAATAAATTAGATAGTTTTTTTTAAAAAATAGGGAGGGAGAAAAAAGTAGAACTAAATTCGCCTGCCAAAAACTAGTCTCAACCTACAAGCGAACCCATCTCTTATTTTCCCTCATAATAACCCTTTATCTTTCATAGAACTAAATGATAAAGGTACAATTGGTATTAAAATAATGTGTAATTACTATCAAAACAAAAAGAATAAAAAAAAGTACAGTAATTCAAATGGACTATTTCAGAAGATGGCAAAATTTGGGGGGTATTCTGTGACTTGATTGTAAGTTTATAACTAAAACTAAAAAAAAGGAAACCAACAAAAGTAAGGCGTAATTGCCTAGCAGCGGATTCGAACCCTCAACCTGACATGCCGGAGGCAAAGACTTAACCACTACGCCAAGCCTCTTCTGCTGTTATATTCTCTATAACTTCTTAGAAAACTCGTGTAGACCAGGCTATAACTTCTTGCAAAACTCGTATAGACCAGCCTGGGCCACTGCCTAGGCTGGTCTACACATAGGTCCGCCCCTGAATATCAAAGCAACCTACACAAGATTACAAAAAAATCATTAACTTAGCAAACAATTCATCTTCAAAAGATGCTCATTTTGTTCACCTTTTCTCTTAGCATTGAATCCTAAGATCCATCATACTTGGAAAAAAATTGAAACCTTTTTCCGTTTTCAGCTGATGTTTAAGATTCCCTGATTCTCAAACCCTATCCACAATATGAGATTGAAAGATTATAAAGAAAAAAACTTAACAACGGTTCAATACTAGTTTTAAGAGTACCAAGCCACCAAACAATCTAAATTAACGCGTCTGTGAAATTTGAGGGAGAGAGTAGCTACACCTGGTTAAACTAATGCAAAAGTCTACATAATTACCTTGCAAGCTTCAACATTAGCAATGATCCTTTTGGAAACTGAACTGGTTGTTATGCTTTTAGGGCTTTCAAGTGTCCTGAAGATTCCCAAGCTCTTTCCAGCCGAATAAGGATCAGCCGAGTCCTACAAGTATTAATTAAAAAAAAAATTCTTAAATTATTTGAACCAAATCGATGAAACTTGAAATGCGGCAACACGACAAGAAAAATATATCTTAAGTAGCTTGCACTTACTTTAAGAGAGGGATTGTTCTCTGCAGTTGTTCCATGAACCACCAATGATATGTTGAATGTTGTTATCTTCTCAATCCAAGAAGATCATATAATTAAGCACAAAAATAGAACTGAAGAAAATAAAATTTACCAAGGATCAGTTATATGTGTCCTACAAGTTACACAGAATTATATAGGATCACCGCCAGAGCAAATCACATTTATTTTATCAGGAAAATAGACATTTTAATTTCTTGAGATCACGGATTGTATATACGCAGTGGCGGATTTTAGGATTTACCTAAGGGGGGTTATTATAAAGATGGGAGACAAATGAGAAAAGCATCCCAAAATACTAGTAATAAGGGGCACCAATACTTCAACAGGTCAGCTTCATCCACTTTATCTATCAAGCACACAATTCATAGACCTCTATAACATTGACTCTTACATGATCCTCTATCTAATCTATATGCATGGGATTAAATGAATAAATGTATCTATCAAGCACATGATCCACCTGAAGTTACAAACTCAGCTAACAACACCTCCATCCAGCAGCCCCACCATGAAATGTATCACGGAACCTCCTTCTTCACATGCTGAAGTACAGAATTAGAGTGACACAAAGAAAGAAATGAGCAACTAACAAAATTCAACAAATTTTTGTCCCAAATTTCTTTCCGTAAATCTAAACATGAAAAGAACATCTCTTTCAGACATTTCATCGAACAGCTTGCGTCCACATTCAACATGTATATGGCCATTGAAATTGATGAACCATTATGAAATCTAAATAATAGTAAAGAATATGAACTTAAAAAACGAATGTAAATAATTGATGAACCATTGAAATTCAGATTGGAAACTATTTTCCACAATTCGACACTCAAGAAAAGCCCTAATTCTTTGTATAGAACGAACAATAAAAGAATAAGAAACCCTAGAACGAAATATTTGCCTCAGAACCATGAACCACGGCGGAATTATCCTCTTCTCAGCTCCTAATCGGCTTCCATGGCGGATTTCTTAGGGTTCTGTCGACTGCCATAATGTAGAGAGAAAGAGTATAAAATCAGTACAAGGGTAATATTGGTATTTATTTAAATTTCGTTTTAACTTTTGACCTGATTAACAATTTTCCATGTTATTTAGAGGATTTTTGAGTCAAAGGTCCAAAATCTGGGGGTAAACCCAAAAAAAATCCACTCTTGCCCAAAAATTAGTTGCAGGTCCAAATGTCAGTTTTTTTTATTTTTATCCCCCTCTTGCCCTTGGACGGGACATGCTGACGTTTTCCTGAAAAAAAAAACTGACTGGTAAATAAAATAATTTACGAGTACACGAAAAATTCAAATTCCCACCCAGCAAACCATCTCTTCCCGGTAAATAAAATAATTTCCCGTACACAAAAAATTCCAATTTTCAAATTTTTTTGAAATTTCAAGTTTCCGTCTAAAATTTCAAAATTTTTTTGACGAAATTTCAAATTCCCGCCCAAATTTCCAGTAAATAAAATAATTTCCCGATCACAAAATCTTTTTTTCGAAATTTTCAAACGAAATTTCAAATTCCCGCCTAAATTTTCAAATTTTTTTACGAAATTTCAAATTCTCGCCCAGCAAAAGTGTCTAGTACAGAAAAAAAATTCCAGTAAATAAAATAATTTCCCGAAAAAAATTTCGTTTCCCAGGAATTTTTCGGTTGCAGTTCCGTAAATTTCTGAACAGTACAGATTCTGATGGACGGGTTGTCAGATTCTTTTTCAGAAAAAAATCGTTTCCCTAGAAATTTCGATGGCAATTTTGTAATTTTCAATGGAAATTTTGTAATTTTCGATGGCATGAACGGTAAATACTTTATTTTCTAAGGGCCCTTTAAATAATTTTACACCCCAAACTGACACATTGGACCTTCCTTTCATTTTTAGGCAACCTTAGGTGGGATTTTCATTTTGGGCCCCTTTTTGGACCAATGGCCCAATCCCCCGTTATTTAAACCCTAACCAGTTATTTAAACCCTAACCCAAACCAAAATTCATACCACTTGGGCTGATAAGGAAATACAATAAAATTTAACTAAAAATGATGAAATTCTTAGTGAAGGAAGAAAACAGTTGAAAATATAAGACAAACCCCTAAAAATGATTCATACAAATTTATTGATGATATAACTGATGAAGATAAGATGGCCCCCTAATTTGTGACCAATTAAAAATTTTAGTCCTTGTATGTTTGCCTAGTACACGAAAATGGTCCCCAAGATTTATTTCTCGTCAATTAACTTCAACTCCTATTTACTTTCCCTTTTTAGTTCAATTACTCCATGTTCTTTCTCTTTCTTTTTCGTCTGGAATCGATTCTCGGCAGACTGGTCACTGGTCATCTCTCGTTGATCTTCATAAAAGAAACTATTCATCTTTCTCTTTCCTCAGTCTCTTTCCCTCTTTCCAATATCATCATCTTTTTATCAATAACTTCACGAAATTCAAATGATATTCTTTTGACTTATTATTTTTCTACTTCAAATAAATCAACTTTCACTTATTCGTGTTGTTAAAGGCACCGTAGTGAAGTGTTAAGTTAGAGCATCTCCAATGGGACACTCAATCTCTAACACTTAGAGTGCCACGTATGACTTTTTGGAGTTTTTGTTAAAAAATCATCTCCAATGGAACACTTTGTTAGACACTCTATTATGAGTTGGACACATTTATTATAGAGTGTCTAGAGAGAGAAACTCTAAAATGAGAGTGTCTACTTGAGACTCTCTAAGTGTTACTTTATAATTTCAACCAATAGAAAACTTTGTTTTTCAACTACTTTTTATCTATTGAATTGAAAAGGGACATGTGTATTAAGTAAGAGATTTTAGAGATCTCCATTGGAGACCAAACAAATGTAGAGTGTCTCTATATTGACACTATGAAAGAGAATCTTTATTTGACACTTGACAACTAGATTTTTAGAGTGTTTATTAGAGTGTCCCATTGGAGATGCTCTTAGATATATTATTTGAGTAAGGCTAACTAACTTTGACCAGTAGGGTCCTATTAGCACCCTAACAACTTTCTCCCCTTGGATTGTCTTATATAAGGGTTTGCTTACGCTATCGAATTGTCCAGTTTGAGACTTTATTTACTCTCTCGGACTGTACCAGTCCAAAACGTTCTAAATTTTGATCGAACTTGTTTTAGCTCGTTATTACTTTCAAATCATTTTCAAAATCACTCAAGATAACCAATTCTTGATTATAACTGTTTTCGAAGGGTTTTACCACTTAAAAAACTATCCAAACACTAGATGTGAGGATAGAACAATTGAATATATCACTGCGTTTAGAACTGGTATTTTACAAAAAAATAGAAGTCTTTGAAGTATTTCTTCAATCTCTTATTTCAGAAAACCAACTACGCATGGTAGTAATATTAAAATGCGAAAAAAATTAGAAATTTAAGAAGAAAAATCGTAAAAAATGAAGACATAATGAGATGACAAAAATAATGTCAAAAAGGTGTTTAGTTCTGCCCGCATATAGAACTTTGGTTGGGTCCTAATAGTGTGCATGCTAATAGCACTTTGCCCAGGTGACTTTAGAAGCCTCCTTCGTTTCTTAGGTTGAAGATCAACAAGTTCACATTGGATATTTGCCCTCCGTCCAATATGATGCTTTTAACGCATGTTAAGGCTTCATTTGAGTTAGGGGTGTCAAAGGGTGTCCCGGTTCGGGTATTTAACTACTCAGAATCGGAACTTGTAAATTGTAGTGGTTTTTCAATTCTTGACGGTTTCCGTACCGGCACCTCAATGGAAGGATCCAGAACCGGAATCTTTAAATTTCTCGGGTACCCATTGCGTATTCACAAAAGTTTATCACACATTTCTTAAAGTAGAAGAATTTGCGTGAATCTAATGAAAAGAAATACCATAAATGACATAAATCCTTAAATAAGCAAATATTTCGGGTACAATAGTTGATGAGTATAAGAGATTAGAGATTAGGGAAACCAAGAAACAAGAATTGAACTTTTATGCTATATTAACACTTCTCACCTTTGGGGTTCATAAATTAGCTTTCAACCAAGGAAATGAGGATTTGAGAAATTTTATAACTTTCAATAACTTTTAGGTTTTAACTTTTGGAGGCTTGTGAGTTGGTAACTTGGTGGGAAAACCCTGACTTAAAGAATCCTATATAATCTAGGGTAGTTTTTCATATTATCTCGAGTACCCATTATCTGTCGGGTACCCGATAGATATACCCGATTAAGACCCGCCTCCTAATCAGGTCCTATCGGTATATCCATTGAAGACCCGATTTTCTTAACGGATCTCAAACCTATGCCCAGAACCCACCCATTAGGACTCGGGCCGGTTCAGTTCTTGAGTAAACGAGTACTCGTCGCTACCCTTAATTTGAGTACACATAGCTAATTTTAATAGCTTTTCAATTAGTTTTTAGATAAAAGTCTTTATAAAACTCATTTTAGGAGTTTGGTGCGCTATATAAACAGTATTTTTGTATCTTAAGAAACTAAAATGTGGTGTTAGTAAAATAATGTAAGTTTCATATTGTGATTATTAGAATAATATACTTATACCATCTATAAAATAAAACACAAAGATTTGTGTTGATTAGGTTAAACTGAGGAGATGTCCTTCAACCAAAGATGGAACGCAAGCAATTTGTCAAATAAGACAATTAATGAAAAAGATCATCAAATTCGGATGATTAAGGAATCGTAATGTTTAGCTAGAAACCAACTACGATCGTCGAACTACTAAGTAATTTGCGGCTGACTTCGACCGGATCCTACATCAGTTTACACTAAAAAATGACAATTTAATCGGATGATATGACTAGAGGGATGAGACATATATGTATGGGTAAGACCCATAAATATGTCCCAAAGGCCTAAAAGAAGTTTAGGCAAAGATAGTGCAAAAGGCCCGAATAAAGGGTATTGAGAAAAGGGGGTCGGTCTTGGCTGGTCGACTGCCCTCTTAGGGCCGGCCAGATCTGCCCAATTGGGCATGGTTTGGGCGGCCACAAGTTAGGGAATTGACAAAATAGAAACTAGTTTCTATTTTTGACTATTTCCTAAATCTTATTCAAAAGAGACTTTTAAGAAATCTAGTTAGGATTGGACTCTAACTTAGGGTTCTATATAATGTCTCTTAAGACTTGAATAAGGTGTGGAAAATTTTCAAGGAGCTTTCTTGCTCTACAACATCAGGAAGAGAAAGAAAGAGAGATAATTCCCAAACTATCTATCTAGTCGAAAGAAGAAGTGTTCTTCATAAAACGACCATCGGAGTTCAAGCTAGCAACAAGGTGGGAAATCAAGTTGATTATTCGGGTGTCTTGAGTAGAAGAGCAACAATTGGAGCTCTTGGTCTTCACATTCGATTAGAAAGGTTCGAGGGAAAATTTAGCAATTAAGGTAATCTCCAACTCTTAGTTGATCATTAGCTTATGCATGATATCCGGGGGATACTAGTGTTAGACATATTAGATGTCTGAGATTCCGCTACCATCACTAGGAGACCACATAATCCTAGAGTGTCAGAGCATTGCACTTGTTCTAAGTACAAGTGGGAGGTTGAAGGAGATGTCCTTCGACCAAATATGCAATGCGAGCAATTTGTCGGATAGGACAATTGATGAAGAAGATCATCTAGTTCGGACAATTTAATCGTAATGTTTAGGTAGAAAGTAACTACGATCGTCGAATTATTAAGTAATTGGCTAACTTCGACCGGATCCTACATCGGGTTACACCAAAGAATGGCAATTTGATCGGATGATATGACTAGAGGGATGAGACATATATGTATAGGTAAGATCCATAAATATGTCTCAAAGGCCTTAAACAAGTTTAGGCAAAGATAGTGCAAAAGGCCCGAATAAAGGGTATTTGGGTCGGGGCATAAAAGAGAAGAAAAAAAAATATGGAAACATGTTTTTAGAAGTTTCCTAAAGTTGTTGGCGTCTCGGTCAGTAGACCGAAACTGTCTCGGGTCCAAGGGCGCATCTAAGACGCGCCCGAGAGAAACCCGAGAGCGTCTTGGGCTAAGGGCGCGTCTGGGGCGCGCCCAGGTGACCCAGTGCATCTCGGACAGACCGAGATGCATGAAAGCTTCCCAGACGCGTCTGGAGTGCCCTAGGCATCTCGGTCTTGGACCGAGATGGCCTAGGACGTCGGCCATGGGATAGAGCCATCTAGGATGCGACGGCCTAAGAGGTATCGGTCTTGACCGAGACATCCTATTAGGCTCGCCTTAGGCCAGACGCGTCTAGCACGCGTCCTATGCCCAGATCGAGACGCAGATGAGTCTGGCCTATGCTCAGACGCAGCTGGTCTCGACCAGACCATGCTAGGCATTGCCCAAACTCTCGGCCTTGAGCCGAACCATGCTTGGACCGAACCTAAGCACTACCTAGGCTTTTTTTGGCCCATACCACTTTGTTGGGTCTTGACCTTATAGTTTTGGGCCTTGACCAAAGAATGTCTCGGGCCATTCTGAGTTTGATCTAGGCATGTGGGCCGAGATTTTACGAGTCTTGACCCGAGTGGGAGTTTTTCCGACGAAAATCCAATTTTTCTCCCGCTTCCACCTAAATTTTACCGATATTGTCTCAGGCCACCCGAAGCCCGAAAGAGGTTTTTCTTAAAATTGATTTTTAAAATCATTAAAAGTTAAACTAATTTTTCCGAAATTGACCTGGGCCCTCCGAAGGTCCAAACGGAGTTTTTCTTGAAATTGATTTTGGAAATCATTAAAGATAAAATCGAAACGCACCATTAGTCGAAATTCTTCGAATATAGAATTAAGGTTCATATGTGACATAGAGATGTCGACAAAAGTATCTCCCTCATAATCATGTATATATAATTATTAGCCTTGAATATTATATGAATGCATGTGAATGCAGAAACTAGTATGGCCATAGAAAGTTGTTTTCTTTCATTCTTGTTTTAAGCATGGATGCGTGCAAGTTGTAATAATTTTAATTTCAAGTTTTATACGATTTGCGAATCGTTAGAGTTTTATACGATAGCATCTCAAATGCAACAACCAATCTTAAAAATTTTGAGTGTCGCGTATGATTTTTAGAGTTTTTTATAAAAATTCTCTCCGATGCAAAATTCAATTTTGTATCTTTTCTTAAATTGTCAGCGTGCCTCAAATGTGCCTCAAACCCTTGACCTCCTAGGTGTGAGATTAAACCTCTTGCCACTCCAAGCAAGGGTTGCTGACAAATTCAATTTGTATCTCTAGAAAGAGAGTGAAAAACTATGAATTACTTGAAGTAAAAATACTCTTATTAACTTCTCAATTCAATTTTAATTACAATGAGAAGTCAACCCCTCTTTTATAGTCAATCAAGAGAGAGAGAAAGAGTAATAACAGAAAGGAGTTTAGAGAGAAAAAAACCCCATTAAGTAACTAATTCAAGAATTAGTTATAACTCAATATTTCTACTAACTACACCCAAATGAAGGGTCTCTTCTCTTAAACATATGAGTGCTTTCTCTTATAACCGAGAGTGCCTACATCCTTATGATGTTAGGTAAATCTGTTAGCTTCATCACTCTCATCTCATTCTCCTCAAATCATCTCTCTAACTCTGTACTCTCTTACAACCCCCCTCAAACTAATGATTCAGCAAGGGAAGAAGCATTAGTTTGCTTCTAATATAGTTAAATTGAGAGTACAAAATGCCCTTGGTAAAAATATCAGCCAAATTCTCTTCAGAAGTCACGAAGCAAATCTCCAATGTGGAACTCAACACTAAGTCTCTAATAAAATGATAATCAATTTCGATGTGCTTCGTGCGAGCATGGAACACTGGATTTGAAGCAAGGTATTTTGCTCCCATATTATCACAAGACAAAGACATAGGAGTGACGACTGAAACACTAAGTTCTTCAAGTAGTTAGGATACCCACAATAGCTCAGAGGTTGCTAGAGAGAGAGAGCACGATACTCAACTTCTGTGGAAGATCTAGAAACTGTTGCCTGCTTCTTTGAAGACCAAGAAATCAAAGTAGAACCCAGAAATATACAATAGCCATTAGTGGATCTATGAGTGTCAGGACAATCTCCCCAATCTGAATCTGAATATCCTCTTAACACAGACAAGTTTCCTCTTTTAATCTCAATACCAGGCCCAATTGTGCCTTTCAGATATCTAAGTACCTTCTTGAGAAGTGCAAGATGGTTTGTCCTAGGCTCATGCATGAATTGGGATAAGTAATTTACACTAAAGGTGAGATCTGGTCGAGTCATTGTTGCATATTGTAAACCCCCTACCATGCTCCTATAAAAACACACCATTGTCAATGAGCTCACCATCCAATTTGGAAAGTCTCTTGCCCACAAATACTGGCACCACACTGGGCTTAGAGTCAGAGAGACCTGCTCTATCAAGCAATTCATGAATATATTTAGTTTGGGTGAGAACCAAAGAAGAGTCATGTCTCTGAACTTCAATACCCCAAAAAATAATGAAGGAACCCCAACCTCTTCATAGCAAATTCCTTAGTGAGATCAGTTATGAGTTGATCAAGGAGAGACACAGTGGTTCCAATGAGGATTATATCATCCACATAAAGGAGGAGAACCATCATTTGCTCATCACACTGAAAAAAAACATTGATGTATCTGAACTACTCTTGATAAAACCCCAACTTTGAAGATATGTAGCTATTCTGGTAAACCATGCTCTAGGAGCCTGTTTGAGCCCATAAATAGCTTTGTGTAAGTGTCATACAAAATCAAAGCACTGTGGATCAGCAAAGCCTGGAGGTTGTTTCATATATACTGTTTCAGTTAAGTGCCCATGGAGAAAGGCATTAGACACATCCAATTGATGAATATGCCAGTTGTGAGTAATTGCTAAAGTAAGGACAACTCTAATTGTCTGAGTAATTGCCTTCTTGTTGATTATACCCTTGAGCAACAAGCCTAGCCTTATACCTTTGTAAGGAACCATCAAAGTTGTATTTAACCTTAAATACCCACTTACAACCCAGCACATTCATATGTGATTCTCTAGGAATCAAAGACCATGTCTCATTTTTTACAAGAGCATGAAACTCCTCTTCCATTGCCTATTTCCAATGCTCATTCTTACTAGCCTCTTTGTAACTTGTAGGTTCTATGATAGAGGGTAGAGGGACACTTGAGATAAGAGCATGAGGAACAGTAAAGTGAGCCACATGGTCAGGAATGGTTTTAGGCCTAACAATACCACTCTTTAGTCGAGTTCTCATAGGATGGACATTAGAATCTTGAATATGAGGGACATTAGGATGGACATTAGAGATTTTTATACTCTTCGACGTTATCACATGGACTAACGTGGCATCAATTCTGGAAAAAAAAAAACTCGAGTTGCACCTAGAGTAAACATTTCCTTATGGCGTCTACTCCAAAATGCGCTTCCCACAAAAAAGAGAGCATTAAGGATTTTACCATCAATAGGAGTAAAATTCCAGGATGAGGAGTCGTTTTCCGGTATATTATGTCGATTGATTTATAGTGATGAAGATGATTGTGTCATACTTTTGCGGTTATATAACGCTTGGTTTATATAGATGGTGAGAAATAAAATGGTTTTTGAGAATATACCTCCAAATAGTCGTAAGATTGTACAGGAAGCAATGAATATGATGCAGGATTTTGAGGGGATTAAGGATACCATGACCGAGCAAGAGATCGATGAGAACATTCTACATCCGGCTAGCTCCGGAGCATGGAGGGATCAAAATTAATTATGATGCGGCTTATAAAGACGGGAAAGCAGCTCTCGGGGTGATTTGTCGTAATAGCAATGGTGAATTCATATCAGCATATACGAGCTACAACACAGCCGGAAATGCCTTAAAAGATGAGGCTAAACCGGCGCTTCTTGTTGTTCGAATAGTTGGGATATTAACCCAATCTCCTTGTGTTATTGAGGGTGATGCAATGATGGTAGTAAGTACTTGTTCTGGTTCTGAGGAGAATCCCCCACGAAAAATTCGAACAATTATGCACGAAACTGCAATGGGTGGAGATAATGATCGACAGACTGTGTTCATGTATTGTTTTTGTGAAGCTAATAAAGTGGCGCACTTACTAGATAGGAATGCGTTTATTTCAGAATTTTTTTCATCAAATGAGATGTTTCAACTTCCTAATTATACTGTAAGTCAGTTAGCGACTGACAAAGCTAACATTCCTATTTTTAATATTGAATAATTATTAGGCGGATGTCTACCTTCACCAAAAATAAAAGAATGAAAGAGGTCTAAAGCCCAACAACATACTAAAGAGGTCTAAAGTCCGACAAACTTATTATTTATACCTTACATAACCCAAATTCAATAACCATGGATTCCATCTCCTGTGAGAATCGATCTTTGGACCCATAGGATTTTGTAGTTTATGTCAACACTTTCAACCACTTGGACAAACAAGTGTAGACAAACGTATTTTATTATTAAGCTATACTTCTTTATTAAACGAGGTCATTCATTAATATTGGAACATCTATAGCAATTTCTTGCTCTTCTCTTTGTTCTCAAACTTTTAGCCTTAACCTATAACATGTAATAAATTCTACTTTTGATCATACCACAGGAGTTTGAACATACATACCAAATAAAAATGATTGAAATTAAAAATCCTAAAAATTGAGAGAGACCGACGAAGTAGATTAAAACACTGAA
This sequence comes from Eschscholzia californica, assembly GCF_041429995.1. NCBI lineage: Eukaryota > Viridiplantae > Streptophyta > Magnoliopsida > Ranunculales > Papaveraceae > Eschscholzia > Eschscholzia californica. The sequence continues at coordinate 17,929,176 of NW_028238472.1, read as the reverse complement.
AATTCTTCAAACTAAAAGGGAAGAATCGTGAAGTTCATTCGTCCCACCCAATTAAGAAAGAAGTTTGTTCCGATGATACGGAACAAAATCATCTTCAGAGTTGAAATCGCTCTTAGTTTTGGTGGAACTCAAAAAAGTGGCAATTATGAAATAAATCCTACTCATTAAGAAAATAGTACAGCATACAGCCAGTGACAGTCTCGCTTTGGCTCCTCCCTTGGTTGCAACCAACATATGCATACATATGTACTTGGATAAACTAATCGTGTTAAGCAGACCTAGAGTACCCTAAGCGGACGAGTTACACGTAGTATATACATATATAGAGAGAATGGAACACCCAGACCAAGGCAATATCTTCTTTACCAACCAGAATCAGAGACACCGGCTTTTGTCATATCCATACATGCTTTTACATTTTCTACTCATCATCATCATCACTAGAATGGTATGTTGTTTGCCAAAGGAAACCCCAAAAGGAAAGAAGGAAAAAAAATGATAACTCTACATTTCAAACAGGGGGGGATAAACACATTTTGTCCAAAGCTTTCACCACTACTTCCATATTCTCAACCTTCTGAACATGGTGTTGTTCTTCACAATCCTTCTGAACATTTGAATTGCATTCCTGGTATCTGAAGCAGCTAAGAAGATGATCATTCACTATCCCTGTTACTTGCATGAATGAATAAACAACCGTTGGTCCGACACATCGGAAGCCTCTCTTCATTAAATCCTTGCTCATCACCTCGGCCTTTGAGGTCTTAACCGGTACTTGACGTGCATATTTGAATCCATTTTTTATTGGTTGATGATTCACAAAACTCCAGCAATATTTGTCGAATGAGCCAAATTCCTCTTGAATCTGCAAAACAAGAACAGATGCCAGCCTAAGTTCCACAAACTTGGGTCGCTGTTCATTGTGCAAAAGGCCCATAATATTATACAAGTTTTAACTCAAACTGAACATAACTCAGGAAAGAAAAAATGGGTAAAGACCCAATTTCATGTTGGTTTCTATTACAAAGCTGTGTCAATAGGTTTTTTAGGCTTCAGCTCCCTAGAAAAACCGGAAATGCTTATCTCATTCACTAAGTAAGAGAGTTACTAACTGAGGTGGATCTTGTGAACCATGGATTCAAAACATTGAAAGTCAGTATGAACACTGACATGTGATTTAGAAGAGTGATGCGTTATTATGTAATTGACACATATTTCCACTACAAACCTGTGCAGACTGTGGTCAATCCTTGCATACTTCTTGCGAACTACTGTGTGCTAAGTTCACATAGAGAGGTGAAGCCTGAAAAAATGTGTCATTCCTTTTTGACAGAAGAAAATTTGACCTAGGGATTGGATATTTTACTCCCAAAACAATGTGTTTTTATCTAATAAGAAAAATTTCAGTAATGCACTTGAGATTGGCGAAGATGTGGGGTTCCATTCCTAGCCAGTATATTAATTACCTTGAGTATCTGTTTGGCATTCTCAACAACAGCACGGAGTTTTGCTTCAGATAGCAAGGTTTTGCCGGTTGCTTTCACCGCCAGTATTTTCTTTTCTATGAACTTTGCAACAGATGCTATGTCAAAATTGTCGAAAAGCTTCCTGCCATAACAATCAGAAAACCAACATATTAAACAACCAAAGAGGAAGCTTGGTAGAGCAAAATGACAGAGACAGTAAAAGCGTAATATGCCTGAATGCGTCTCTCTTGTTTAGAATAGTGGGCCAGTTTAGCTCAGCAAGTGCTTGCGTTAAAACAAGCAGCTCAAATAGCTTCGTGTCTTCGTGCACTGGAACTCCCCATTCTTCATCGTGGAAAGAAGCGTAGAGTGGATCTACAATCAGAAATATTACATTGATGACAAGTTTTAGAGGGTAAGAAATATATTGAGGAATGAGTAATTGGTGACTGGCAAATGATAGAATTTAAAGACTACAATTGCAATAAGAAGATAGACTATAGAAGAACAGTTGTATACTATCTTTGTTTCTCAAGATATCTATAGTATGGAAAACACCACATAATCCAATGCATATGGATAAAACTGAACTAGAGATAAACCAGTAAGGTTCTTTTCTTATGAGCAAGCACATATACCAACAGCTCAGGGAAGAAAAAAAATGTATGCCTCCGAATCCATGCAAACTCTTCCCTAACAATATTCTGGTGCAGTAGCACTTGTTCGCAGATTAAGCAATTTAGAGATATCCACAAACACTTCACCACATTGAAAAGTTCAAATTAACCTCGCTAACTCCTACATTGACTAACAGAAAGAGGCAAAGTGGACTTGTAAGGCTAAGTTCAGGTTTCCAGCTGATGTTGCAGTCTATTGGATCATCTCTTTTCTGCTCTCTAGTTTAAGACAAGCTCACTCTAAATTAACAACTTTCGAGAACGTTGCCATGTCTAGCGGATAACATTAACTGGTTGACCACAGGTTACTGAATTTCTCTCTCAATCAGATCCGTACTGCTTCTGAAAGCTCAAATCTGTCTATAGAAACAAGACAATGTCCAACCTGGCCCTAAAGATCTACCCATAAGAGAGAGTCAATTTCAAATCATACTATCAGTTATCTTTTGACTCATTAAGGATTGATATATACAAGATTATCTTACTGAGACAAATATAATTGGTAAAGTAAATGACAGACAACTCAGTGACATGTAGGAAAATCATCAAAAGGTTTTGGGCACAAAAAGTTCTACAATTGCCCTAAATATAACTATTGTTGATAAGCATTGACCATATGCCGCGAGTTCTTGGACATATGCCGCGAGTTCTTGGAGGTAGCTTAGTTTTATTCTAACTCAAATTGGATTCAGAACTACATTTATATCAAAATCGTTAATCTGTAGTATTTCTACGTTTACTATGATATGCTTAAATACTAGTGTACCCCTCCGACAAAAAAGATATAAATTGTGAACTCATCTAAGAAACCGGAACTTCGGGAAAGAGATTAATATTATTTTTGATCTATCAACTAAAATGCAAGTCCAGAGTTGAGTTTTAAACTAGTTGCCCGCTTTCCCCGGAGGGAGTAGTGGGATAATGATGATTATTTTTTTTCTTTTCCCCATTCTCAATGTTCAAAAGGTGACATCTTGCAGGGAAATTTTCATTAATTAATCTGTGTTTATATGTTCTAGAAAGACCTGTTTTTGTTACCAAACAATCGCTTAAGAATTCAAATTTCTAAATACTAGAAGTTCACAAGACAGACATTTCTATGCAGTATTCTTCTGACTTGATCATATTTTATTCTAACAAAGATGGAAGTAAGAGATAAAGATTCAAATAAAATGTAGTAAATGAAACTATGAAAGGAATAATCATAATGAGAGAGATATTAACAAATCTTTAAAAAATGATTAAGACATAGAAGGAAACAGAAAATTGAAAATCACAGAAATTTTATGACTATTAGGTTTAAGCTTGCTTACCGGAGTTAGGTGTAATCCAATCACACCGTTTAAGAGAAGCTGCCGGAGATGGTGCCGGAGATGGAGATGGGGACCTTGACAGAGATGTAGACCTAGACACAGAGGGAGAACTAGACACAGATGGAGACCTAGAAAGAGATGGAGACCGAGAAACAGTCGGAAGATCGACTTTTTGAGGAATAATCTTTACAGATGTGAGTATTTTCTGTTCCATTGTTCTAGTTCTTCGTAAATTCAGCTTCTTCAAAGAAGAAACACTACAGGATGAATCAGAAGAACACGAACTATCAACAGAAGCATTAGCCCTTAGAATAGATTCAGGTAATCGAGTAGCCATTCTTCTAACTTGCTGAGATTTTTTCAAGCTTTCTTTCTTTCGTTTCTGTTCTGGAAATTCTGAAACCCTAACTCTATTTCCAGCAGGACCAAGAACTGGTCGAGTTTCAGAATCCGATTCTGGAGAAGATTTGAACTCTGCATCTACAGACATTGCTCAAAACCCTAAAGTAGATGAAAAATTAGTTCAATTTCTCTCAAATTAGAGCTTGAAGTAGAAGAAAAGGGAAAAAAATTCAACTTACAATACAAATTACCTATCAACGATGACTGCAAATCTTTGAATCTCTTCGATTTGAGTATCAAAGTGGGAGATTGTTGAGAGATCCAAGTCTAGCCCTAGATTTTCCAGTTGAAATGAAACCCTAAAATAACGAAATCTGAAGCACTGGCTGAAGCTCAAAAGTTTGTGAGGGTTTCACGAAAACGGAACTGTGGGAGCAGGAAGAAAGAGATGTATTCTAGAGAGAGAAAGAGAGTCACTGACTTTAAACGGGTGGGGAGATATTGATTAAAAGACTATTTTGCCCCCTATCACCAATAAAAATTTCAAAATAACCTCAACTGTCCTTTTTATACTTTCATTTCAACTATACTCCACCTCAGTTGCTATTTGTCATAGCACTATGGGCCCACTAAAAACCACGACATTTTTTTCTCAATTTACAATTATTAGAAATTCCTCAAAATAGGTCCGACTACAGGCTCAAAGTCCACGCGGGCGGCTTTCACTGTACGGTCGCGTTTCTCTCTCAATAGGGATCGTCCAACGAGAGTCGACTATGTCGGCTATCCACTCAGGGTCGGTCGATCTTTTTGGATTGTCTAACATTTTCTCACTTAATATTCTTCGTCTGAAAAAGATATGAGATATTTTTTCTGACCTTCTAATGACTGATTATATATTGATTTTAAAACAGTTTGATGAATATAACATTCCCATGACTATATATGATGATAACAACAGTAATGGCGAAGGCACAAATAGTTACATAATTCGTCATCTTCGGATAATTCGTCCAATCCAAGGATAGCTATAATATCCTGAAGCTACATAATTTATTAGTAAGTACAAACAACATTATAAATAGAAGCAGTATTTTCAGCACTACAAAGATATTTTTACAAAAAAAATTTGATGGAGATCAAATTAAAAAGTTTATAAGTACAATTTTCATTTGTGAGTTTAAACAATCTGTATCTTGGAATTTCTATAGAACCTTTATATCCATTTTTGTTTGAAGATTCACATTTGTAACATCATAAAATATTTGTTACCAGGGTCACACGTGCTTGAAGCAATTCGATGACAAGACATGATACGCTCAAATGTATATCACACTTGAGGAATGTGTGAGAATTTAAATTTAACACTTGTATACTAGTGATGGCTAACTGTTAACAAGTGATTAATTGATTATTGTTTTTAGTTATCATTTGATCTTTTTTTTTCTATGATATAGGACAAAAGTTATCAATATCAAAGCTATCAATATCAAACCATACTAAATCTAAATTTTAAAGGTGGGTGAAGGTGAAGGTGAAGGCATATGCAATATGTTTATTTAGATCAAAATCATATAATATATTAGTTCAACAAAAAAAAAATCATATAATATATTACTCTGAAGTTCATAATATACATCAAAACGGACTACAAATTTTATAATAACCACAAAAAAATAGCTTCAAAACTCAGCAAAAACTCCAAAACTTGTTTCCACTATTCAACTAATATACCATATGATATTTAAGTTATGTAGTATTAGAACAACTTCCCGACTTTCGAAATGAACGTACAATTGATTTCGTAACGAAAACTATGATGCCTTATGTTCATTTCCTTTTGACTTGCAGAGTTAGCTTTAGATAATTCATCTCCCCTAACTCATATACCAACACTAGAATCACATTTTGATGTAACTGATTATTAGAAAAACAATACTTTAAAAACAATAATCATTTTGATGTAACTGATTATTAGAAAAACAATACTTTAGTTTAGATTAATAAAGATTGATGTGTCGGATTTGGGATGATTAAAAAAAGGTTTGTAAATCAAGGTAATAGAAAAGTAATATTTGTTAGAAAAAGGGGTAAGATTGGAAATGAAAACTAGTAGAGGGAATGGAGTGGACAAATGTTAAGAGCTGCTAGTTAGTTAGGCAATACGTCCCACTCATCGGAAGGTAGAGAGAATCGATATGGATGAACAAACAAATGAACAATTGGGTTGGCAACAACTACAGTTCCATGCCGTTACGATAAAGAATTCCCCTTTTTTGGTTTTTCGGATTATCAATATTGATTTTCGATCAAACTCATAGATAGTTTTTCATTTTATTTTATTAATGAGAATAGACTTTTAACTTTCTTATTTGATAAAATCAGAAGATAAATTTGAAAGAGTGTCTGAAACGATAACTTCATTGATAAAAGTCTAGGGTTATTTTCACACCAAATGTTAACTACATCATTTATCAAAAGCAAATTTAGTTGAGCAATTAGATGTTTTGCTTGATGATCTAGGAAAGAATCAAAATAACGAATTTGTTCAAGGTTTCTTCAGTTTCTTTCAAATTTTCCATCGATCTTTTGATCCACCAAGTGCCTGACCTATATTCCCCGCCTAAGCAATGGCTTGTGCACCCCGTTAAACATAGAGTTCTTTATATGTAGATACAATTCACTCGTAATTGAAGACGCTCATTTTGTTTATGACTATACCTTACCTATAATGCATTTTCAACAAAATTGACAATTGGTTGGTATGTTCTCAGGCTTCATCTGAGATTTTATACAGCTGCAATTGGTAGAATTACACTGTTAACACAATGCAAATTTATTTTCTTTTTAGGGAGGGTGCATTCAAATTTTTATACAAAATGGAGAGAGAGGAACAAGATTTGTATTTTTATCAAAGTTAATTTATACTCAAATTGAATAAAAAGTTTAAATTTGGCTAGTGTTTGGCACCACACCAATTTAAACATATATCAATCGGCATCAAAGGTCCTAAGCACTTCATTATAAACAAAATTTCTATAAAATTATGTTTGTACAAACGACCGACCAGTTGGTACATGCGAACAACATACACAAAGGATGATGAAAATTACTTAAATTGATACCATATGTTACTTCATTAGAAAGACTAAGACTTGAATCTCAGTATCCAAAAAATATCAAGATAGATATCTGTGTGGTAAGTTGAGCACAATTTTCGTTTATACGGAACCTATTGCCAACTCCAGAATAACACTCGTTATATCATATGAGAAGATTGTGCACTGATAGCTTTTTTGGGTGTACAAACATGATCGCGTAGACTCCAAAATGTTAGTCAGTCCAAACCGTTTTCAACATACAAATAAAGGCGACGAGAAGTTTGTGCCAAGAACGAGGACGAGCTTAAGTAATAAGTAAGGGCGCCTCTAGAGGCACCCTAAGAAGTGGGTGAGTGGATATGTAAAGCAACGGCTATATATTGCAACGGCAAAACTCACTTTTTCCACCATCCTACATCTTTTGGTTCTTTTTATCAGTCATAAGATAGGAATCTTCAAAGATTTCTCCTTGTTCTTTTCATTTGTTTTCATATTTTCTTGATAAAATAATATATAATAATATTAGTTGGTTAATTAATTGGTACCTAATCAAGCATGAATCTATTATTCCATACCTTATCTTGTAAGGGACATAATTTATAATAACACTTGGTGAATTAATGTGATATAAGATTATTAAGTCGACCGTTTGATCGATCATTTGTCATTGTTCCAAATTTGTGGACCACTTATTGGGATCTAACATTGAATAAAGTTTAGTTTACTAAAAGTAATTAATTTTGTGTTTGTTCACAACTCTAACTCCTGATTTTATATGGTCCCTTAATTGTCAGTTTCTTAGGTTGGTTTGTTGTTTTTTTCTCTTCTAGATTTACTTTTTTGTTAGTATTTTTTTCAGCCAGTTATTCTCTTTCTATTTTGTGTATATCCTCCTCTTTCAATCCAAATGAATAACACAGTAATGTGAAATAATTAAGTTAGCAAGAACAATGGTAGAAAAGATAGTAACTATTGATCTCTTTGAAGAGTACATATAGTAGTGTAGATTAGGGTTTGCATATGAAAGAACATATAAAGAATTTATAAATATATAAGGAAACACTAAATTTTAGGAACTAAGAGTAACAAGGAGATGGAGGGTAGCATGTTACCTGCTGACTTATTAAAGATTGCTTTGGAAGATAAAAATGGTATAATTAGAATCAGAAACAAGAAATAGTACCGTGAGAGTTAGGACATACTTTGTTTCCTTTGCTTGTTTTTTGCAGTTGTTAGTATTGTTTCCATTACTTTTATTTAGGGTCGGGACCTCCAACCCGTTTATTTATTGTAAGTGTCGGGCACATTAACCCGTTGACAAATTCAAATAAAAAGAGTAACAAGGATCTTTGTCTTCTTAACAAGGATCTTTGTCTTCTTCTCCTCTTGATAGGCAAGGAGGGTGTCAATAACATTGGGCGCCCTCGCGGTACATTATATAACAACCCCCTTCCCCAGGTTAGAGCAAGGGAAAAACTCTGAATCAAATCCAACTCGGATAACAATCGATGAAACCGGTTAGAACAAAGTAGCTTGGTGATAATATCGGGTACCTGATCAATGGGGCGAAGATTTTGAATAAGACCATAAGCAAGTTTATCACGAACGTTGAGGCAATCAATTCGATCTGCTTAATCCATTCATGAAAACTAGATTGGAAGCAATACAGATAGCAGTCTGATTGTCACAAAACACTTTAAAGGGTTCTGGATATTCAAAGCAAATGATCTGTAACAAGTATTTCGACCATTGGAACTCAACAGTCAGAGAAGCAAGTGCATAATATTCTGCTTCAACAGAAGACTGTGAAATGTCGGTTGTTTCCTGGAACGACAAGGCAATGAACTCGTACCAAGCATGGTAAGATATCCAATGATGAAATGACAAGTGAGGGGAACTGACCCGATCAGACTCGGTGAACTCCAAAAGATTCAGAAAACAAGGAGGATCTCGCGATCGAGAGTACCTTGCAGATTGGTGAAATTCGAGTAGTTGCATCTGTATGTGATGATGTCAAAATTTTGCTTTTAGGAATCATTCAGGATAAAGAGATTGTTGCTTTTAATCTTGAACTGCTCTTCACGAACTGGGAACGAAACCTGCATAGAACTTGAAAACTTCCCGATGCTCAAGTCAATAAGGGGATCTTGTAGTTAAACTAATTGAGTATGAAGTTCCGAGTTTAGAGATTGGACCTTCGATCTGTTTCTCGCTCGAGCTTTTGCTTACTTCGTTTAGGGTGAACATGTTGCTTTGTATAGGCTCGTTAACCAATTGTTCATAGGCGGTTGTGTTGAGGCGACGTAGATCCGTCGTATTTAGTTGAACCTACTATTTCATAGTCGTAAGGGATTTAACTTTCTCATTCGGGTTTATCCCGTATATTTAATAATCATTATGTTTTCTTGCTCAAGGATATTTTGTATTTTTGATATATCGTATCGCCGATCTTGTAGATTTTGTAGGAATAGTTTCTCCCCGGGGGATCCTTAAGTTTCAAGTTATTTAAATACTTAAGATATTTAATTTCTGCCCACGATCTTCGTGTATGATTCGAGCTTAGGTTGGGAAAGTATAAGACACGCTTCTACCCCCATGTTACGGGATTAAGGTGTCGACCCCACTTCCGCAGACCTTCTTTACTTTTTCAAAATTCAAGGCAAACCCGATTTTGATTATATTAGAGACAAAGTAGACCTTATGTGCCTAGGACACTCATACCGACCCCCCAATTCTGGCTTGAGTAGCAGAACTCATTCAGATTCACCTCCTTGGTGACTTGACATGCATTGACCTGTTGGATTTTTGGTCAATGCTTAACTTATTGACCTGGTCAACTTATTTTTTCTCTTTCCTCCCTCCCTATAAGACTACCACCACCATTTCCTTCACCATCTTCATATCTCTTTTTAGATTGAGACCCCATTGAACTGAAATGGGCTTCATTATCTGAAATCCTATAGAACCACGGGGTCCGGTATATTAAAAGATAGTGGGAGAGTGAAAGAGGGAAAGAGAAAGACAAAAAAAGTGAGAGAGAAAGAGAGCGAGATGAAGATGGTAAGGAAATGGTGGTGGTGAGAGGGAGTAGAGAAAAATGAAGAAGAGGAAAATTGAAATATTCTTATTTGTAAGTTAAAAGTCGTTCACAGAAGGTCGTTGGCCAGTAACATTTTCCAACGAGATGACAAAGAGGAAAACTTTTTAAAATGAAATGATAAAATTGCGAAGAAAATAGCAACGGTTAAGTTTGACTGCCGGAACAATGATATTGTGAGCAAACCTGAAACTTGGATAGATATGGAGGTCAAATTTGCCATTAGTTACACACAGGGGGCAAAATTGAAATTAACCCTAATTCTATGATTGAGGTTGACAATTATTATAAATGTGGTGGGACCTAACAAACCAACGTCTTTGGATGTTCTAACGGTATCTTCACTCCATTAATACCAAACTTCCCAACCTAAAATAGACGTTTGTTCTACTTCCACCAGCATCCATGAGGCTATTGAGCCATGAACATTTTGTGCAAGGTAAGTAAGTGTTATAAGCACACTAAGTTTTTACAAGTTCTATATCCAGATAAAGGCACATTCCTACATTTAGATTTTCCTAAGCCTTCATACTTTACTTGCACGTAAGATGAAGTAAATGTTACTTGCATGTATACTTTATACTATAAGATGAAGTAAATGTTGTCGTCGCTATGTTTCACTCCCTGACTACCTCTCTCTCATCTTCCCTACCACCATCATCAACAACTTCTCCATCGTTGACCACCACCATTTTCATCTTTATTAGCACCACCATCATCCCCTCTTCATCACCACCATTCTACAAAAAAGAAACTGACCTTCCCTGAGAGAAAGGGTTGCATCCCTTTTTTTATTTAAAGGTGATGAAGACTGAGAGGGGCTGCAGGAAGGATGATGATAAAGGTGGTGGTGGTGGTTGTCATATTTTTTATATTTTTTTCGAATATGGACTACGATATACGTTAGTCATTTCATGGCGTTGATGCATCATCAAGATGTGATAAATACGATACTACATAAGTTAAACTGAGAATGAAAGAGGCTTAAATCCACACAACATACTGAAGAGCCCTAATGCCCGACAACATACCAAAGAGCCCTAATGCCCGACAAACTTACTATGTATACCTTTAATAACTCAAATTCAATTACCATGTATTTCACCTCCTCTTGGAATCGAACCTAGGACCTCCACGGTTTTTGGATTTATGTCAACACTATCAACCACTCGGGCATTTGTCATATGAGAAGTTTTATAGGGGCCTCCAATAAGTGTTATACGCGCCTTCTTACTTCACAAACTCTCTTCAATTTGCCTTGAGGGAGGCCCCTACAACACTTATAGGGGTCCCCTTTAAAACTACCCTTGTCATATTCATGCGTGTGATTTTTGTCTATAGGGTTGGGACAATTGATTTGTCCAAGTCAATGGACCAAGTGTAGTATGAAGGTGTGTTACCAGGGTGCTTATATAACTTCCCAAATTGTTATGACTAAAGACACATTTTTATAGGGCGCATCAGGACTGGGGGTGAGGAATTCTATAGGCGCTCCATTCTCCTATAAGAAAGTGTTGAAGAATATGAGTTTTATAGAGGGTACACACCTCCTTCTGTAACTTGGCCAGAAGATTTAAACCAAGTCTTTTTTTAGGTCCACGTCCACAAAAAGGGAAAAAGAAAAGATGAAGGATATGAATAGCCACTGACATGGGCGAACCAGGATTTCATTCTAGACGGGGCTAGCTTAACTCACTTAAAAGTAATTTTTTGCTTAAAAATGCCTATGGACTATTCGGATTCTATGCAAGACAATTTTGTGAGAGAAACTTTGACCAAGTCAAGTGAAATGTGAGTATGATAAGTAAAACCGGTATATCAAGTTCGGTGGGCTCAGATCAAAACAAATTTGTGTCATGGAAAGATGGTCCAAGTTTAGGGACCCTCTATAGGCACCTCCAACCACTTAAAGGCTCACTGGGGCGCATTGGACTTCTATAATTTGTTAAGGGTGCTTCTAAAGGCACCTGGCCAAAAGGCTGTTAGCATCCAAGAAATTTGTTGACTCGCGTCAACGACTTTTGACCGATTTCTCTATAAGCACCAATTTTTAATGTGGGTGACGTTCACCTTCATTTGCTTACTAAAATTTTCTTGTTATATATCCAACTGTCATTATTCACCAAAACAAAAATTATTTAATCTCAACCGCACCTCATCTAACTCTATCAAACTCAAACCACACACCACTTAACTTAACCATGGTTAATTATTTTAAGCCCACCTTATCCTCTCTGGATCGTCTCTCTCCCGAACAAGGAAAACACCTCTCTATCGCTCTCTAAAAACTTTCTCCTTTTGATCTAAAAGCTTCCGTCAATGGCGACTCCATAGATCTTGCTTTCTCTCTCTAGAATTATCAGCCCATGTAACTGTAGTAGATCGTTTTTGACTTGACTTTTAGTTGTAGTAGTAGCTGGTGGTGGTGGTGGTGGTGGTGGTGGGGGAAGAAGAAGAAGCTGGTTTTAATGGCGTATTCATTTCCTGAAGAGGTATTAAACATCTATTTTCGTTTGTTCAATCAGATAAAGATCGAAACTCAATTTCTCTTGTGTGTAAATCTTGGTATGCGATTGAGAGATGGTGTAGAAAGAAGATCTTTATTGGAAAACTTATGATGTTAACCCTAGAAATTTATTTGGAAGGTTTTCTGATTTTCGATCTATTTTTCATCATTTGAGAATTCCTCGTCGGCATCATCTCCCTGATCCGAACCCTCAATCGATAATCTTGACAAGTACATACCCATATGATTATCTTGACCAACATCCTCATCCCCAAAATAATTTGCATCATCAATTTCACCATTAGAAGAATTTGACATCTTTGTTCTCTGTGGATTGAAATACTCACGGATTGACCAATCCGTGAGTACGTGAAGAGAAACGGATTAGCCAATCCGTGAGTATGTGAAGAGTAAGGGATTGGCTAATCCGTGACTTAATAGAAATGGGTGGATTGGTCCAGCCCGTTTTAGGGCATCGTTTTTTTGTCCGAAATTTTGGTTGGATTTTGTGAGAGATGGATGGTATGTTTAGGGTTAACTCCACTTCACCGGTGCCAACATAGTTGGACGGTGCTAATAGAGAAAGGAGCGGTTGGGCTTGGTGCTAACAGAGATGGATGCTAACAGCTATTTAGCCTGGTGCCTTTAGAAGCACCGACGAAATTTGGGCTCATATCTCTCGCATTGTAGGACTTATGGATTAGTCCACTTTCTGTGAAGGCATCACCGATATCAAATGCATTAAACTAATTAAAATGTTTGGCAAGACTGTTAGCGACGCAAACTAAACATGCGAAATTTGATGTTTTACTCGTTTTTAAAAAGAGATAAATAAGCATGAACAAAATATTTTAGTCATGTCTTGAAAAGAGAATAAACTTTCAAAGTGAAGCACGACTAGTCGTTCGAAACCTTCTTCGGAGCCCAATGAAGATAACGATTAAATCATACTTCATAATTAAGATTAATACTAATCTTCGTTTATTGTATGAATTAGATAATTTATTATAATTTTCATCTTCATCATGTGAACAATAAAACGTGCTAACCGTTAAATTGACTGTTTTTATCATCGTCCTCCTCGGCCCCCCTGGCCCCCTCCCTTCCTCCCCCAACCCAACCACGTTTCTCATTGTACGGATTTCCATTAATTTAATCCCCAAGATTCCGATCTCTATCACAACCATAGAAAATTGAAAATTCCAAAGAGAGAGAGAGAGAGAGAGACTCCCCACACTTATTACCTGAGCTACCCCTGCAAATGCTTGTCAAGCATCCAACCTCAACTCTCTTTGTATTGGCCCACCATATATATATTGATTAGTGATTTTTGTTTTTGGGTCACCCAAATGTTATAGGTGTTGGGAAATGGTCACACTTCAATGACGGTCGTATTGTGGGGACATTTCGTACAAATCAATCGAAGTATTTGACTCAATTATCTTTGACATTGTTACTATTAAAACTTTGTTAAAATCATTTTGACTTCGTTTGTTAAATTTGAATCACTTCTTCTGATTGGTAGCTAAGTTTGTACCTCAATAACTGGTAATTCAATTTACCCCTCTAAATGACATTTTTCATGAGAGTTAAATTAGGATAGTATCTTCGTGCTTGGTGCAAAAAATGTCATTCTTTGGTCACTCTAACCATCTTTTTTTTTGCCTCTATCTATATTAGTAGAAACTAGTTTATAGAGAAACTCTAAAGGATGTTAGAGTCATACACTCAACTAAGCACTTGCAGATGTTTCTTTCAAAGTAATTCAAGTCATCTTCCGGAGTTGTTGCTTCATTCACGACCTTTTGCTTTTCTTATGTTCATGTTAGTTCTCGTTTTGTTATGCTTTCACCCATGACAAATATAGCTTTCCAGAATGGCTTCTTTCTAATGATTTCTCTCTCCCCATCTTTTTCTTGTTCTTCGCTTTCCTTCTGTCTCTCCTCCCTCTTATTCTTATTTCTCCAGTGAAAATTACAAGTATATGAGTTAAATTTGAGTTTACGAAAAATAAGACTAAAAAGAAAATTAATCTTAATGTAGGGGTCTCAAAGGAAACTAGCGCTAAATAAAAAAAGACGTTGGCACTTAATCAACCTTTTTTGTCATGGGGAATCTCTTTAATTTCTTTATACGCTTTAAAAATCTTTCTAGACTAATTTACAGATATGTCTCCACTTTCGCTACAAATCAAAGTACCTAAATCACCATTCCTTCTCAATATTTTTATCCATTAGAGTAGAAATATTTTTATCCATTAGATTAGAAACAAGTATTCGGGTAAGAACATCCAATGGCTACAGAAATCCATTACTACCAAAGATATCAATCTCATCAATTGTTAATTAAAAGTCCCATAAAAGCAGCGCCCTTGAGCTTGGTGCATACTTAAAAGTGGTGATTATTAAAGTGTTTAAGGCGATTTTAAAGGCGTAATCCAAGGTTATTATTTAATCTAATCCAGAGAGTAGAAAAAAATTTGTGTAAATTAAAAGATTTGAAAAGTTAAAGAATTTGTTAAAGAAAGGAATTGAGGGAGATGATGAGTAATATGAAGTTGGAAAAAGGGAAACAAGTGTTGAAGGTGTCGGGATAAACATGACAGCTAATATTTAATGGGTTTTAATTAGTCAACAAAAGCAGATTAGGTCATTACTTAAACTACAATTTATTTGCATGTGATATGGAATCCAACTCTCACTCTCTCTAAATGGGTCTATTCTTAAACTTGTTCTTTATTTCTAGTACCAAGAGTTGCCAACCTATAAAAGAATCTCTCTCATAATCCTTATCATCTTCCTTTTTAACTTAATCTCTACTATCTGATGTAACTTGATTTTTGGTCCATCCTTTGTGTTTGGATGATCGTTTTGTCTACTCTTAACTTCGTATTGTACATCTCTTTTTATCAATGAAGTTATCAGTTCCAAAAAAACTTAATCTCTACTTTAATCACCTATTAAGTAATTCTATTGATATTACAAAGTTACCATAGTTATACAACAAAGCGTATGTACATTGTCAAGATGGTTTCTAACTATTTAGAAACAGGACCGTGCCTAAGAATTTCGGGGCCCCGTGCCGAATTTGATTGTAGGCCTTTCGAACGACAAAAAACTAGCAAAAATCGAACCAAATGCTAGATAATCTACCAGTAGATAGATGAAAACTATAGATGAATCCAAATGCATTTTGAAGAAAATAGTCGTAGAAAAAAATCTATCTTTTGCTATCATTTTTATAAGAGATTTGCGAACGAAAAATATTTTTTATTCTATCTTATTATACTTATAACTACATTTAATATAATGAAGTTCTAAATTTTCGTAAATGTTGGATCTTAAAAAAAATTTACCTATTATTAGAATTTTATTGCTTAAAATCACATTAGATAATACAAGAGTTATAATATTTATTAAAAAAATACTTATATAAATTTACCTCTTGTTAGGATTTTATAAAAAATTAAGATTTCTATTGCTTAGAATCTCACATTAGATAATGTAGTTAAGAAAAAGTGTAACAGAGCAAAACTAAAGGTTGATTTAACGATATTACTCTTTAACCTCATAAAACCACCCAAAAATCAAAAATGAAAAAATTGACGTGGATGTGGCTCGAACCTGGGTCTATTGGGTGAGAACTCACGCACATGACCAGCCGAGCTGGTATACGTTATATGTTTAACATACAATCTTTACGTTTAATATACGATAATTACATCAACCTTTTTATCAATTGGGCGCTTTGGTGGTGGGGGGCCCTGTGCGGGTGCCCTGCCCGCACCCCCCACCACACGGCCCTGTTTAGAAATCAAGAAATTGGGCCGGAGGCCCAATTTCTTGTATTTTTTTGTCAAAAAGACAACACATCTTTTTGACTTAGCTAGGCCCCAAGTAAGTTATAAAATTAGGCTTGAAGGACATTTTTAAAGGCACCAACTTTTTAAGAGTCAAAAGTACCCTTCATTTAATTAGAAATACCTAGTAATAATCTAACTAATAAATCAGGAACTTGAGTTTTTCTCATGAAAGAACCGAGTTGGATTGTCGACGCCGATTAAAATTTCTGGGGTTTGAATCGATTTTGGCTATAAGATAGGTTGATGTTTTTAGGTTTTGGTGATTTAATCTATTTGCTTGTTGTTTGAAGAGGCTTTTAAGGGGTTTGATTTAGTTTTTGGTTCTAAATTCTAGAGAGAGAAAGTTTTATATACTTTCAATGGAAGGAGAATTTGATAGTGTTTCAAGGTATAATCCAACTTCTTCATTGCTTTATTTTCATTGAGTTATGAATGATGGATGACAATTTGTTAGTTTTGATGTTTATGTTCAAACTTATTTGTTGGATTTATATGGAAGTTGTGAAAGTATAGTTGATGCAAGAAATGTGTTTGATAAAATGCTTGAAAGAGATGTTGTTGCTTGGAATGCAACGTTAGTTGGTTATACAAGATGTAGGTTGGTTGAAATAGCTATAAAGTTGTTAGATGAAATGCTTGTAAGAAATATTTTTTTCTTGGACAATCATGATTGGTATTTATGTTCAAATTGAGAATTTCATGAAAGCTTTGGAAGTTTTTCGAAGAAAAGTAAAATGATGGTGCTAGAGCTTATAAAATGACTATTATGAATTTGTAGGGGTTTTAGCTAGTTTTTCGATACAACATTCTATTAGACGAAATATAATAATTTGTAACAAATTTCATGTTAAATCAATTCAAAAACTAATTTGCAAACCATTTGCATGGCATTGCAAGGTGTTTGCAAGGCTCTGCAAGGTGTTTGCAAGGCTCTGCAAGGTATTTGCAAAGCTTTGCAAGGCTCTGCAAGGTCTTCGCAAGGTTGTGCAAGGTATTTGCAAAAGTCATGCAAGGTGTTCGCAAGGCTCTGCAAAGTTTTTGCAAGGCTCTGAAAGGTGTTCGCAAGACTCTGCAATTTGTTTGCAAGGCTATCCAAGGTGTTTGCAAAAACCATGCAAGGTGTTTGCAAGGCTCTGCAAGGTGTTTGCAAGGCTTTCCAAGGCAGTGCAAAGTGTTTGCAAGGCAGTGCAAGGTGTTTGCAAGGTATTTTCTTAGACCAGGGTTAGGTTGGTCTTTTTACTGAAATTGAAAATTACATAATTGCCATCAGGGAGGTGAAGCCTAAAAAACTTTGATGAATCCTTTTTAACCAAAATCATAATTTCTTAGGGAGTTTTGGCCAAATTCTCCTTTAGAAATTACGAAAATGATATATATATATATATATATATATATATATATATATATAAATTGAAAGGGGAAACAACTTCTATAGTAAAAGAGTATTTCCATAAATTTGTCTTAGATTATTGTTGTATCAATAAACTTTTTTCATTACATAACGTCTTGTTGCATTCAAACAACTGTTTGCTCAGTTGGTTGTGCATCTACTCGGAAAACTCAGAGGTCATACGTACGATTCACTGTCCAAATTGAAATTCGTCATTCATTGACTTGTGTTAATAAGATATTCACAAAATAAGTGAAATAGTAAATAGGCTTTAAGCCCGATAGAATTTTCTAAAAGGTCCTTATATATTAGTTTTAGGTATCATTTGACAAATCAAAATAGAAGCTAGTAGAAGTTCTTTTGCTATAATATAGCAAAAAACTATCAAAAATATATTTGGCAGAATAATTACCTACAAGTTTAAAAAAGTTTGTGTGTAACGTTTTCTAATTTTAAATCTTCTTTTCTCGTGGAGATATTCAAGTTTGATTAAATTATGGTTTTGATAATAATTGGAGTGGTGGTCTAGGTGCAGTGGTGGAGGTGGTGGTAGACATGGTCATGAGGTTGTGATCAAGGTGATGGTAGTTTTCTATTAGGGGTAGAGATATAGTTCTAATTAGCGTGGTAATACAAGTAATATTGAAATCGTGGCGCGCTTCTTGCAAATTATATATCAGAAGTACACCACATTTAAAAAGGGGTAATTTAAAAAACAAAATTTAGGTTAACATGTGGTTAAATAAGATTTAGGAGTTTGTCAACTTGGTAAATTTGTTATTACTGAGAGGTCTATCCATTTAATGGTATTTGAAGTTAATCAGTCGAGGCCATCTTGGTAAAAGACACCTTTTGTATTAATTTTCTCTCACGTTCCAATAGTGCACATACACGCTTTGGGCCTCAAATAATCAAGGGCCTCATGCTTCCTATTTCATATGTAACTTTCAAAAAACTAATTATAATTTAAATCAATTTCAAACATAATTTAAAGCGTAGCTTAGTGATAAAGAGTTTAGATCTTGGATAAACGGTCAGGGATTCGATTCCTACCCTTTGCATTGCTAAAATTCTATTTAATTTTTTTCTAATAACCATTTCGCTTGGGACCTCCGATATACTTGGGCCGGCCCTGCATGGGTCACATATTAACTAAATATTCCAAAGAGAGGATAAATCTAAGGCCCAAAAAAGGAGCTCAAATACGAAATCCAACCCAATAGGATATCTAAAAAAAAAACCAAAAAATGATTTTACCTTCCTATCCACCCAAAAGAAATACTTACCTCTTATGTCCCTCACCCATTTCCCGCCCAAACATCCTTCCTCTCTGTCATTGCGTCAGCCAAACACATGCCTCTCTCTTTCTCTCTCTAGTCTGAGTGATTAGACACTAAAACCCTAAGACTCTCTCTCTCTCTCTCTCTTCATTCAAAACGTCCTTCCTCTCAAAACGCTCTCTCTCTCTACAGCCTTGATTAAAAACTAAAACCCTCTCTATCTCTCTTCATTCAAAATGTTTTGGTGCCTCTCTCTCTCTATCTCGATCAAACGAAGCCAAATCTGGTGATTCTCTCTTGTTCGAGCATCTTGATCTTCTCATCTCTCTCTCTCTATTTCGCTATCTTTCAAAAAGCAACTTGATCTTTTCATCTCTCTCTCTATTTCGCTCTCTTTCAACAGATCCGGTGATTCTCTCTCTTGTTCGAGCATCATCAAACCCTAATTTCTGTTCGTCAGAGTTTAACACACAGGTACGTCTCTGTTCTTTCTCTAAATCTTCTTCCTCTCTGTTGTTGGTCAAGTTTTAGGGTTGTTTGTTTGGGTTGTTTTCAAAAAATTAGGGTTTCGTCTTTCAGATTTAGTATTTTGATCTTGATTTTTGGGGTTTAACCTGCTCTAAAGTTGTTGTTCTTCGTGATTGTTGTCGACATTTTGGTTTGTGATAAAATATTTATGGATCTTGTTTGTGATTTCGGAAGCATGCATCTTCACAGAAGGTAATTTTGGGGTTTATGGTTCTTCATCTAGTTTCTAGGTTAGGTTTGTTGTAACATTTTGGGTTGTGATCAGAAAATTAGGTTTCTGTGGAGACATTTAGTACTTTGTTTTCGATTTTTGGGTGTTTGTCTTTCTTGATGAAATGAATGGTTTGTTTTAAAATTCTTGGTTGTGTTAAAGATATTAGGGTTATGTTGAGACATTTTGGGTTCTGTTCTTGGTAAATATTGGAGAGCTTTTTTTTTAGAAAAAAAAAAAAATTTGGTTGGGTGTTGATGCATTTTTTGGGTTTTACCTCCTGAAACTTGATATGATGTAACACCTTGGTCAAGTTTTAGGGTTTTTGGTGGTGAAATTATGAGTTTGTTTTGACATTTCGGGTTGTTTTCAAAAGATTAGGGTTTCGTTTCACACCTTTAGTACTTTGATTCTGATTTTTGGGGTTTAACTTGCTCTTAAGTTGTTCTTCGTGATTGTTGAAAACATTTTGGTTTGTGATAAAACATTTATGGATTTTGTTTTTGATTTCGGAATCATGCATCTTCACAGAAGGTAATTTTGGGGTTTATGGTTCTTCATCAAGTTTTTAGGTTAGGTTTGTTGATGAAATTATGGGTTTGTTGTTACATTTTGGGTTGTGATCAGAAAATTAGGTTTCTGTGGAGACATTTAGTACTTTGTTTTCGATTTTTGGTTGTTTGTCTTTGTTGATGAAATGAATGGGTTGTTTTAGAATTCTGGGTTCTGTTAAAGAAATTAGGGTTATGTTGAGACATTTTGGGTTCTGTTCTAGGTAAATATTGGAGACATTTTGTTTTTTTATAAAAAATTTTGTTGAGTGTTGATGCATTTGGTGGTTTTTACCCCTGAAAATTGATATGTTGTAACATTTTGGGTTGTGTAGAAACATTTTTGGTTTGTTTCAAACATGTGGGGGTGTCTTACAAACATTTCAATTTGTGCAGAAAACATATAAAATATAGTGAAGAGCCAACCACCGCTGGGCCTAGTAAAAAAGGCAAGAAAATGATGAATGTGACATCATCACAGACAAAGGTATGATATTCTATAAATATTTCAAATAATTTTTAAGCATTTTACGTAATTGCGAGACATTTTGGAGTTTGTCCTCTCTGTATTTTTTGTAGTCTCGCATTTCGTATAATGTTTTGGCATAATTGCTAGTGTGTTGTCATTCTGTAAAATGGTGCTTCACTTATTCCTACTCTTATTCCTAGGGTTTTGTGAAAAGTTCTGAAAACCATTGGCATCAGCTTACAGTGTTGTAACATTTGTAGTCGTGTTGGACCATTTTGCTGAATGATCTAACATATCTATTATTGTATGTTTGAAGCATCGATATGCGACATCCAAATCGAAAGAGCAGATGGTGGAGGCTCAACGTACAGAGCCAAGGGAGCAAAAGAAGAAAAATTCTTGAAATAACAAATGTAATTTGAAAGCAGTTCACAAGGTAGCAAGGGACAATTTGGAAGCATTTGTAGTCCAGTTTTTGTTCTCTGGAATGTTGATGAAATGAATGGGTTGTTTTAACCTTTTGGTTTGTGTTCCAGAAATTGGGGTTATGTTGAGACATTTAGTACTTTGTTTATGATTTTTGAGAGTTTTACTTGATTATTACAGTGATGTTATTGTTCAATGTGGCAGACAATTTGGTTCAATGTGGCAGACAATTTGGTTTATGTTTTAACATTTAGTGGAGTGTTGATGGATTTTGTGGTTATTAATGAGTAAAAATTGATATGTTTTCGACATTTTGGGTTGTGTAGAAATGTTTTGTGCAAAACATTTAAAAAGGAGAAGCAGCAGCAGCAAGACAATAGGCTGTACAAAGAGCTAGCTCTAGAAAGAGGGCTAGTGAAGAGACAACAACTGCAGGGCCTAGTAAAAAAGGCAAAAAAATATTAAAGGTGATTGAATTACAGACCAAGGTAAGATGCATTCCTAAACATTTTGCATAATGTTTAGGAATGCATAGGAAATGACATAAGGTTCTGTGAAAAAAGTTGAAATTTGGGAAAAATAGTGGCATCAGATTTTTGAAATGTCCTCTCAATATTGTGGTCTAGCATTAAGTATAATATTTACGCATTATTGGTAGTGTCCCGGCATTTTGGAAAATGTTGTCTACATTGCAGAAATTGTTCCTCAAACATTATGTATAATGTAGCATGCAAGTTACCTAATCTTCATCCATTTCTAACATTATTATGAATGTAATCTACTGTTTTGCCTTTGTTTTGGATGAAAAAGAAATCTACAAAAGAATAGTTAACCACATAAGTATCCATTCTTTCAACATTTTTCGGAATGTGTAAAGAAATAAACAAAATGGGAAGACACAACCAAAGATATATAGACATATTGAGGAATGTTGATAACATTATATGATTAAGAGAAATAAATATCATTTTTGTTTAAGAAAATATATCAAGGCACAATCCATTCGTTCAACATTTTTCAGAATGTCTACTTGCAAACGCCGGCAAGAGCATGTAAGAGTGGAATAAACTTCAAAAATAAGTGGACCTGCCTCGACGTAACTCACGTCTCGGCAACTTTGAATTTCCCATCCTGAACATAATTAATGGAGGGGCAAAGAAATGTATTCCATCCAATAGCGGCGTCATCTTGTTCATAATCTTCTGTCGAATGACATCCAAGAGTGTTGTTACAACATCTAGATGAATGTCACGCCATTATATGGAATGTTTAGTTTGTCTGGGTAGTGGCCAAACAATTTAACAAATGTTAAGGCAAATTCGGAAATGTTACACAACGGCGGAGTATGTCCGTTTCAAAATCAAAAGTTCTCTCATCAGCGGAGAAGTGTAGGTATTTTAAATTGAATTCTGCTTTGGAATTTAACAAATGTTTGGGCACTACTTAAAATGCTTAGAAAACGTTAGACTGATCTGAACATCTTTAATACAAAATTGTGGTGAACATTTTTCAAAATGTTCACGCATCCTTTAAAATGTTAACACAAATTGTAAAGCGTTTTTAACAAAATGAGAACTAGTTGCTACTGTTAACATAACTGTACGGAATAGTGTTAACACATCCCGTAAAATGTTTAGACAAACTGTAAAGTGTTGCTTACAAAACAAGAAGTGGTTGCTAATGTTAACAAATCTGTACGGAACAACAATGAAAACACCATGAAAATACCCTAAAACCAAGAACAACCTCACCAATGGAGCTTCAAATAAGTAGATCTACAAATCTATATATTTAACTCTCTACAAAACTATGAAAACACCATGAAAACACCCTAAAACCATATTTGAAGTTTTTTTTAACCTCCATTAAAGAAGATGATGATTGAAGATAAAAGATGATGAAGGTTGCTCAAACGAAGAAGATGATGAAGGTCGCTCAAACGTGAAAAGGGTTTGTGTCTCGGTTTATTTAGATAGGGAAAGGTGAAAAAGATTGAATATGGCGATAAACGAAGATGGTGATTCAAGATGATGATTGAAGATGATGATTGAAGATGATGATTGAAGAAGACGATGACTGTAGAGAGATGAAGGTGGAAAAGTTTGAATATGGTCGGTGAGGTTCGAGAGAGAAAAGAGGGTTTGGGTTTGTGTTTCGGTTTCGGTTTAGGTAGAGAGAGAAAGTGAAGATGATGATTGAAGAAGATGATGACTGTAGAGAGATGAAGATGATGATTGAAGAAGATGATGGTCAGTGAGGTTCGCTTTTAATATGGTAGAGAGAGAAAGTGAAAACAGATTATGGAGAGAGAAAGATATTTGAATTATGGAAGTGAGATATTTTGGAGAGAGAAAAATATGGTTTCTTATAGAGGGAGAGAGTTGTGGGATATATATAGGAGGGCAAAAGAAGGATTAGAAGAAAATATTAGGTCTTAGAGATACAAGTTAGGTCCAGATTGAGCATAGGGATGTGTATTTGAGTTTGATTTAGGATATTAGTTGATTTTTGGGTTTTGGGTGGGTTAATAATCGCTATTGGATTTTTTTTTTATATTTGGACTAAAAAATTGGGCCTTTCATCAAAAAATTATATTCCAAAACTCAAAAATCGATTGAGTTCTTATTCACAAAATGAAAATTTACTCTGGATTCTGCCTATAGTGTGTACTTATCATTCAATTCAACTTTATCTGTTATTACTCTTCATTATTAAGTCCCTAAGTAATTAAGAATACAATAATCATTCTCCCATTTCATAATTGACCTTGCTATTATTAAAATAAAAAGAGGGTGGGTGTGCAAGTAAAATCCCTATTTTACTTTTTGAATGGATAAATTTATTTTTGTTTTTTAGAAAGAAGAGAGTGATGTAGCAAAAGCCTCCCCTAATAAACCCTAGACAATAGCTAGACAAACCAGTCCCAACATATATAAATGATTTCACCTTTTTATATTTTTTTCAGCTTAAAATAGAAACCTAGCGCCACTAAGGCTGGTACCAGAATTGTTTACTAGATTTTACCTATTTGTCAGCTGGATTCGAAGTATATGTTAATGGAGCAAGAAATGCTTCTTTTTTAAAAGGTTCTATGACTTAGGGTTTCAATTGGGGAAAACCCTATAGACCAAGTAAGTATATGACGTGTCTAAATAACAAATCCCTTGCACTTTTTTTTGGTTATCCTTTAATAAGGCGAACACCCGATGCAATGAATCCCCATTCTGGTTTAAAAGTCTTCTTTGGTCTGACATAATTCGTGACAAGAATAAACATCTCAGTCATACCTACTATCTAGAATCGATCGAAAGTAGCAGAATCATACTATAAAGATTTAAGAGAGAATAAATAGAAAATAGAAAAAGACCCAGTTCGTTCGACCATTTGGATTGACATTTAGCCAGGGGTGACTGACTTGTACTGGCTCCCATTTTGATCGTCTAAGAGACGTAATCAACCAACGAACTGGTTTTCTCATTCTAATGGACGCTTGTGAATCTGATAAAAGAATTTGAATTTAACCTTGTTGGACTAAAGTGAAAATTATTTTCTCAATCGACAATTCGAAGTGGTGGATGGGAAAGATGAATGGTCCTGTCTATCTGTAAACCCAAATCCATATCTCACCTAAAATTTCCTTACATGGGTAGTTGTTAAAGTCAAAGTAGTAAAGAACATGGATAGAACTTAACAAATATAACTATAAGCCCACTAAATGGTCATATTTCGATTCACAAATACATGCATGCATACATGCAAACTCTCACACTCTACTTACTATCCCAAGTTCAATGCATTATGATACATGGCTTTTTTGATGTTGTCATCTTATGTACTTGTGTTGGGAACAACATCATCTAACAAGAGTAGTCTTTTTCACGAATATATAGCTTGTGTGGTTTCAGTTCTAAGTGTATCTGACTCATTTTTAAAAATTTAATTTGTTTAGTATACGTACTGGTGGGTCATCCAAAGTTGTTCTTATCTATACTAGGAGCATTTAAAATTTTAGCTTGTCCAAGTATCCAAATTATTATGTCAACAAAAAAATAAAATATCCGATTATTTGGTTTCACTTCTAAGCGTATTAAACCATTGCTACTTAATAGCTCTCCAACATTATCAATTTTATGAGGTAATTCATACGTAATAAAATAAAAATCTAGTTGATAATAATGCAACTTTTGTCTAACAAAGTCCAGTAATTCTTTCTATTCTTTTTCCCGTAAATTTTTAATGTGTGGTTAAAAATAATATTAGAAAAATGCTATCTATAAAAACTACAAGGGGTATTTTTACCTTTTAACACCTCTCACACTGTGCAAAAAGACGTCTTTTTTGTCACACATACAAGAATTTTAGAGTTTATATTAACACTACCAACCGTTAATTTAACAAAAGATTTACACTAACATATGTGTATATTAAATTGTTAATATGTGTGTGGTAAAAAATCAAGTTGGCGGCTGCCGGGCCGGTAAGGCCCAGAGACGACTGACTTATAAAAATTTCGTTGGTGGGGAACCTGCAGGTTGGAAAGGTTTATACTCTTTTTTAATGTTTAGTGACAGATGGCGTAAAACTGAGATGTGGTCCCCTACAAGGTGGGAGGGGGATTAGAATCATTACACGTGTGAGGAAATGATACAGCATGTGGGGGGAAGGGATCAGATCAGTAGAGAGTAAATTGTCCCTTTCACACTGCCTTTTCCTTGGAGGAGTTTCCTAACCTCGATCCACCCCTCCCTTTATTCATTTGTTGTTTATTTTTTGTTTGCTTGGTTTGTAGTTACTAAATTATCCTTTACCTTCTTTTAGGGGTATCTTAGGGTATTTTATAAGGGTGGGTTCTATTGTCTGGTCTAAAGATCCAACAAATTTTAAGGAGTTTGAATCCAGAGTCCATAGGTGAGATTTGTGGTAATTAATCCGTCTGTGGCGGACGACATCGAGATCTAATTTCATCCGATTGGTCGGCTCAGGCATCTTAGGTTAGAGATTGTCAGTTTAGTCGGGCAGTCATGTTCAAGGAATCTTTGGTCCATTGTCTGTTCGAGCCCGCCAATTTCACCGTACTCGTCAGATACCGAACGATCTTGGTTCAGGCTTGAGAGAGTGAAAAAGTTCACCAATTCCATTGCTCCTACGAAGAAGATAAAGTGCATCTATCACTCGCGCATTACCTCTATCCATCCAACCTTTTGGACTCATATTCACTAAAACTAAAAACTTTAAATTGAAGTATCTAATAAGCATCTTTCACGAAGCAAAAGATCGTAACTAAGTTCGTACAATTGACATGAAATTCACATTGATTAGGTCTTTTTTGACTTGGTTCAACAACAATGGCAAGTGAATCATAAACTCAAGTGAGTTTCTTGAAGAGTTTAACACGCAAGAGAAATTTAGAAAGAGAATGAGGAATGGTTAGCCGTTTAGGAATAAAATGAAAGAGAGAATTTAGGTTTACGATTAGGGGTAGTGTTTATATAGGAGATAGGTTGGGGACGAGTACCGTTCGACCACTCGGTGCAAAAAGTTGCCTTAGTCCGGTTGCCTTTTTCGTGGGATCGATCAGATTCTGACCGACACGACCATCGGGTACCCATGGGCTCTATTTTTCTCGGACGAAGGGGTCAGGTGACGGTTTTCCGGATTTTTTTTCACCATAGCTCACATGATCAACTGCCTAACTATGCAGTTATTGGACCAAACTATGCATGAAAGGTTTGGTTCGGTTGAATAACTGAACCAAAGACTAAAATTTTGCCAAGAACAAAATTTTGAGTTTTCGACTTTAAGATCTGCTACAATTACACTTAGAACGTGCTAAAAATTAGTATTATCTCACAAACTATTAAGTATACATGTACATGCTCTACTCGAAGTTTATCAACATTCGAGGAAGATAAGAAAACGATAAACAATTGAAACTCCACCATTCATCATGTCCAATCATATATTCTTACATATATTATATAGTATAATATACAAAAGATAATAGTAAACGGTTTGGTTCGGTAATCCGTCAAGCAAATTCATGGACTGAACCAAACTCCTCGATTTTGACTTGTAGTATCCGAACCAATCCTGATAACCGTTGGATCGGTCTCCAAATAGCCCAAATCCGTTTAGATCGGATTGATTTGGTTGGTTCGGATACTAAATGTACACCTCTATTTATTTTGGGCTTATCTACTTAGTATTTTGTTGTTGCTCACATTTAAGGAGTACCAAATTCTTAAAGCTCCTTTAGTATGTTGCTCAAGAAAAAACTATACTTGCTTCTAATGTCAAATGTCAAGTGTCAATTAATATTAAGAAAAATTAATTGATATTAATATTTTGTTTTTTAGATTTTGATGAATAAATTTTCTCTACGCTTTTAGTATTTTAAATGTTTCAAAAAAATAAAATAAAATAAAATAAAATAAAAGATTTCTAGCTGATTTTGGGTCTAGCTCTTGTGGTAGTAACTTCGAATTTTGCTATCGCAATAGTGCATCTACACTGAAAATTCAAAAATTACAAGATCGAAAATCTATCATTTATTGATTCTGCGTTAAAAAAGTAATGATAATAACCTTTAAAATAATTTTTAAGATATACAATAAATGTCTTCCGAGCCAACAACTGTTTGACTACTTGGTTGTGCATCTACACTGCAAATCCGAAAGTTACAGTTCCGGGTCATAATGGATGTGGAATCTATCGTTTATTGACTTGTGTTAAAGGTGCAAATAAAGTAAAAGTGGGAGTGAGCTTTTGTGCTCGTAACATAGCCATAAGAGACTTTACATGACCTATAACTAAAGATGTCTTTCAAAATGATTGACTATAAACTTATTTAATTCATTTTTATTTTATTTTTATTTTTTTTTGTTGAAAATTCATTTTTATTCAGTATAATTTACCATGTTGAATGTATTGGACTTCATGTTAAATAAAAAAAATACCTTTGGACGGTTCAATAACATTATGAGCATATTTCATCATATAATTTATCAATTAGTCAATTCATATATTATATATGATTGTATAATGTACCTATATAATCTTATTATTGAAAGAAAAATCAAAATACTCATTAAAATAGTGAAGGCAATGTACACTAATCTTTGAATTTTGTTTCCATCCTAAGTCTTTGGTTAAATATGTAGTATTTGTTTATTGAATTTGGGTACAGTTAGGTAACAGCTAGAACCTCTAATAGGTTATAGGGTAGCCAACACAGACAAGTAGAAACCTCTTGTAAAATTTAGTCGGTCAATGATGAAAAGGGAAAGATAAATAAACCACATGTTTTTTTCCAAATTCGTGGTGCCACAAAGGCTGAAAATCACATCTTAGAATAGGAAAGAGGTTCTTTTAACAATAAGAAAAAATAACTAGGAAAAGGTTTCGGGAATTTGGCCAAAACTCCCTAAGAAATTATGATTTTGGTTAAAAAGGATTCATCAAAGTTTTTTAAGTTTCACCTCCCTGGTGGCAATTATGTAATTTTCAATTTCAGTAAAAAGACCAACCTAACCCTAGTCTAAAAAAATACCTTGCAAACACCTTGCACTGCCTTGCAAACACTTTGCACTGCCTTGCAAAGCATTGCAAACACCTTGCAGAGCCTTGCATGGTTTTTGCAAACACCTTGGACAGCCTTGCAAACAAATTGCAGAGCCTTGCGAACACCTTGCAGAGCCTTGCAAAAACTTTGCAGAGCCTTGCGAACACCTTGCATGACTTTTGCAAATACCTTGCACAACCTTGCGAACACCTTGCAGAACCTTGCAAAGCTTTGCAAACACCTTGCAGAGCCTTGCAAACACCTTGCATGACTTTTGCAAATACCTTGCACAACCTTGCGAACACCTTGCAGAGCCTTGCAAAGCTTTGCAAACACCTTGCAGATCCTTGCAAACACCTTGCAATGCCATGCAAATGGTTTGCAAATTAGTTTTTGAATTGATTTAACATGAAATTTGTTACAAATTATTATATTTTGTCTAATAGAATGTTGTATCGAAAAACTAGCTAAAACCCCTACAAATTCTTAATAGGCATTTTATAAGCTCTAGCACCATCATTTTACTTTTGTTCGAAAAACTTCCAAAGTTTTCATGAAATTCTCAATTTGAACATAAATACCAATCATGATTGTCCAAGAAAAAAATATTTCTCACAGGCATTTCATCTAACAACTTTATAGCTATTTCAACCAACCTACGTCTTGTATAAGCAACTAACGTTGCATTCCAAGCAACAACATCTCTTTCAAGCATTTTATCAAACACATTGCTTGCATCAACTATACTTTCACAACTTCCATATAAATCCAACAAATAAGTTTGAACATAAACATCAAACTAACAAATTGTCATCCATCATTCATAGCTCAATGAAAATAAAGCAATGAAGAAGTTGGATTATACCTTGATACACAATCAAATTCTCCTTCCATTGAAAGTATATAAAACTTTCTCTCTCTAGAATTTAGAACCAAAAACTAAATCAAACCCCTTAAAAGCCTCTTCAAACAACAAGCAAATAGATTAAATCACCAAAACCTAAAAACATCTACCTATCTTATAGCCAAAATTGATTCAAACCCTAGAAATTTTAACCGGCGTCGACAATCCAACTCTGTTCGTTCATGAGAAAAACTCAAGTTCTTGATTTATTAGTTAGATCATTACTAGGTATTTCTAATTGAATGAAGGGTAGTTTTGACTCTTAAAAAGTTGGTGCCTTTAAAAATGTCCTTCAAACCTATTTTTATAATTTACTTGGGGCCTAGCTAGTTAAAAAGATGCGTTGTCTTTTTAACAAAAAAAACAAGAAATTGGGTCTCCGGCCCAATTTCCTGAAAGGTTTCTGTACAAATCCGAGGAATAATTAGTCATTAATTACAAGAAATAAAAACCATTCTACTATTATTATTGGTGCTTTGAGTAGAGGTGAAAATTGCGACAAGCGGGGGAGCCTGCACGCATAATAAATGGCGGGCTGGGCAGGTGCGGGCAATTGGAAGATATGACCATTAGGGTAGAAGGACGGAACGGGAGGGTGTAAGGTTCTAAATTGTCTGCCAAAGCCTGTCTGTTCCCGCTTGTTGTGACGAACACATAGGGCGCGAAATGCGTATGGATCGGGCAAACCCGTTAAAAGAATTATATTTTCTCATTCAGGCTGAAGAAATTATATTTTTTTGTAAATGGTAAAGGCAGATCTTGAAAAGGACTTGAAGAAGACAACTCCAAATATGATCAACAGTCCTATGATCAAAAGCCAAATTCGTACTAATTTTATTTTGGCTGAAGAAATTATAATTTTTTGTTAATGGTAAAGCCAGAACTTAAAAAGTAGGACTTAAAAAAAACCACTCCCAAATATGATCAAGTGTCGTGTGACTATATGATCAAAAGAATCTGTCCTAATTTGAATACGAGGTAGGAAGATATGAAGATATGAGAAGAAGAACAGGTTGAAAGTGAGAAGCCACAAGGTCATTCGCCGACCTAAAGGCGGTCTAGGCTTAGCCACCTATTGATAATGCTCAGGGTAGGGTTTGGCCGGGTGAAATAACGGGCAGGTAGAGACAGGTATGATCGGGTACAAAATACTCGGACCAGCATGGGTGGATAACCGAAACAATGTTCTCACTCGAGCCCACCCGTTTTTCCTAACCAGTACGGATGGGTAGTACCCGTGATCGGGAAACGGGTCCCAACATACATGGCAGGCATGCCACGGGTACCCACGGGCATTATTCCCACCCCTAACTTTGAGACTGGGGTGAGCAAAAAATAGTCAAATAGACCAAATTAAACTCGAGCAAATAGAACCGGTAGGTTTTAGGCCCAACCAAACACTGTTCGGCTTGGTTCTATTAGTATATCGACCAACCCAACCGTTATAGGTTGGTTTC
Organism: Eschscholzia californica; assembly: GCF_041429995.1. Lineage (NCBI taxonomy): Eukaryota > Viridiplantae > Streptophyta > Magnoliopsida > Ranunculales > Papaveraceae > Eschscholzia > Eschscholzia californica. The sequence goes on along the minus strand of NW_028238472.1, from coordinate 17,898,035 downwards.
GACTTGAGCTTTTGAAAATTGTCTATGTTGAATTGAATCCATACATAGGTGGAGTCAGAATTTTAGAGAGAAAATTTTATAATGTTTTTTTTTGAAGAAAGTAGAAACTTGACTGTTTTAGAAAATTATTTTGAAATCACAAAAAGAGTTTAATCTCAAAGGAATTATTACGATGTTTAAAAGATTTTTGTATAAAAAGATATACAAAGGAATGCTATGATAATAGTTGTTATATAAATTTGGATTATTAGTTACCAAACATAGAAAACATATTTTTATATATTGTCACAAAATTTTTATTATACACACTCTCAAGTGCAATATTTTTGAGTTTAAGACATATCTTTTATGTTGAGTTACATTTGATTATGTGCACGCCTCTACCTTCAGACATTTTAACAAAATCTTCGTGGCATCGAATATTTTTGGGTGAAAAAAATTTGGATGACTTATAACCACCACCACTTCTTTTTCCACACCGGCAAGAGTCATTGGCAGACCGCCATCGTTAATGACCCTCTAAAAAATTAGAGAAATAAATGAGACGAAGGAGAAAGGTTTCAGACAAAACCCTAAATCCCTCGACGAGGGTTTCAGACCCTCAAATTAAATTTCGCAACCCTGATTGAACTTTTCGTGGTACCTCGACCACGAGATGTTTATTCTATATTTCGTGTTCTAAGGATCACGATATGTTCGTGACTGATCTCGTGGACGACCGACCACGAAATCCTCAAAAAGAATTTCAACGAAAGTCTTTCCCCTTTATATCAGACGAAACTGGTAAAATAACCATTTCCTTCGTTGAATATAAAGAAAATAATGGTGGTTGTAGTTGGAGGGGGTGGTGAGATCAGTAGAGAAAGAAATGAAATATATATATTTTTTTAATGGTGGTCGACGATTTCGCAATGCTCGCTTATTGACTTGTGGGAGGACATCCAAAAATTTTCGTCATATGCCCTTATTAGCGGGAGGACATCCAAAATTTTCCCACCCGAACTTAGATGTCTCCCCTCTCCTTTATAGACAACTTATTCAAAGAAAAATATCTAGATATTTTCTATAAAGTTGAAAGCTAGGTAGGAAACCGGTCACAAAGTTGGGGGCTATTTGGAAAATAATTCTATTTTTAATTCGTTTGGTATTGCTTAAGCACTACCTATCCACGCCATGTAATATTGTCCTTTCTACTCCAATTAAATATTGTGTTCACACTGATAATGACTACACTACCCTTCCATTTAAATCAAAAGGTTAATAACGTCATTATGTACCCTTATCAAAACCTAGTACTTTGAAAAACCACTGCCATTAACTAGAATAGGAGGGGCATTTTGGTAACAGAAATGTCTATAAATATAAGCTTCCACATGTTCACTCTTCACTTGCTACAGCCTCCCTCTTGTCCTCCTCTTCTAAAGTGAAACAAGTTATTACAAACCAAACACAAAAAAATCAATCTAGAGAGAGAAAGAAAGATGATGAATCAAGAAGAAGATCAAATGTTTCTCCTTTCTCAACCAAACCCAAGTTTATTTTACTCTTCTACTACAACTCCATTACTACAAGGAGAAGGTTAGTTTATAATGTCCCTCATTATGTACACATAGAGAGAGAAATGGAGTTTACCCTCTTTTTTTATGTTGATGTTCTATCTAATTGATTCATTGTTGTGTTTGTATGTGTAGAAGAATCAAGGTCAAGCCGAAGCAGAAGGCGAAAGAAGAACAAGATCGAAGCGAACGATGAAGTTAGTTTTAGAAAAAGAAAATTAAGTGATGAACAAGTGAGACAATTGGAGATTAATTTTGGTAATGAACATAAATTGGAATCTGAAAGAAAGGACAAAATTGCTTCAGAATTAGGTTTAGATCCAAGACAAGTAGCTGTTTGGTTTCAAAATAGAAGAGTCAGATGGAAAACAAAGAAACTTGAAGAAGAATACTCTAAATTGCAAATGATTCATGAAGGTGTTGTCCTCGAAAAATGTCGTCTTGAATCTGAGGTATTTTCCCTCTCTCTGTCAGTCTCCGTCTGTCTGTTTGTCTGTCTGTCTGTCTGTTTCTTCGTACTCCCTCTCTAGATAATTAATGAATAATTATGATTATTTATAGGTAACGAAGCTTAAAGAAGAGATATTAAAAGTGGAGAATGAGAAAAAGAAGATATCCGAGAGAAGAAACGACGAAGGCGTTCATTCATCCGGTAGTCCTAGTTCATCTAGTGGGTTTTCGATTGATGCGGCTGATTCTTCTATTCTTATACAAGAATTTGGAGGAGGGTTTGATAATTTCTTCTATGTACCTGAAGAAAATAACTACAACAATGTTTATGGCATGGAGTGGGTTGACAATCTATATGGGTTGTAAAAATTATCATCAATTTAGTTGTTATTTGATCATTATTATGTAACCTAAGCTCATTCTGTAAATTTAATCCATAATCTAATGTAATTTTTCTTCACTTCTTCATGTTAGTTTTAAACATTATCTCTAAATTAAGAATGTAGCATTGGTTTTTTGTTTCGCCTTCGACTACTTCGGATACTAGTCTTTTTTTCCCACTTAAGTAACCCGACCGAAACTTTGTGAATGAGTCATTATGTACGGCGAGCTAGTAGGTGATCCATAATAGAAACACGTACGCGTTTATTTCTCGGTTTGATGTGATATCGGCCCAATCGGCTATTTACGCTATCTTATCATAGGCTTTAATTTCTAACCTAAAGGACCAATAGCTCACTAGGTAGATAACACAAACCCCTGTCATCCAGTTCATCAACACTGCATAATAATTTGTGTTTTTTGCCCTTCAAAGAAAACAACTTCACTTTGAAAAGACAATCAATGACCATCACAAAATAAGACTCATTCAAATTTTGCAGTGTGTTAATCAAACTTAAACCCACCCATAAACCCAAAATACATGATTACAGGAGTACATGAAACATCATACAACATATATGAAATGACTTTGATACATCCTATGGATAAAATATGATTACAACTGAAACTTTTCTGAGGACAATCTTAATCCATAAAAGTCATTTAAGCTAATCTCCTACCAAGTAAGTCGATCATGTGACATCCGGATTTGTGGAAGGGTGCACTAGCGCTATAGCGAGACTCCATGTGCCATGATTCGTATTTTTAGAATTTTTGTACGTATGAAACGTATATGTATTTGAACTATCAATGGCTTAGATGACCATGTACAAAGTCAAATATCCGCTTATGGATTTGTTGAGAATGATTCTCATCTACTTTATGGTCGAGTAGAAGTAGAAGGCACTCTCGTGGGATCTTTACAGACAGGAAAAGATTGCAATAATTTGCAAAATTGGTCAAAGGGGATGGACTTTGCCCAATTTTTCATCTTAGCACAAAATAAATGAAGCATTGCCACCTTAATCTAATCCTGGCAAACCGTTTTATATCTTGTTTACAAGATAGACATAAAATTGGATGAGGTGAGACTTTCCAAATCCTCTAAAGGATTGATAGTGTTTCTTTTCCAAATCCTCCAATCCTCTCAGTGATAGTGTTTTCCTTTCTACCAAACTAAGGAGTGCCCCCAAATCATTTAGGTTACACCTCAAAACTCCATGTCCAACAAACTCCATGTTGTGAACACTTGGTTGCCCAAGTGGTTGATAGTAGGCTCGATGTTGTTGGGTTTTAGGCCTCTTTAATTATTGCTTTAACTTAAGCAGTTATCGTGCTTATCACATCTTAATGATGTATCAATGACTTGTAATGACTAACGCAAATCGTTATCTGATTTCTCAAAAAGAAAAAACAAACTCCATCGTCAGGTAGATAATACCACAAACACTACATCCATACATCAATTTCTCTCTTCTCTCATTTCAAAACCACCCGACAAATTTAATTTCTTAGTGGGAGAAAGAAATCCTCCTACATAGTTGTGTTTACGACGTACATGTTTGAAGCCTTTTCCCATCCTAATTGCAGAAATTAGAACTTAGAAGCAACCATTCAAGAAGAGTGCAGGAAAAGTGGTAAGGTTGGTCACTGTTTTTGCCGTGCCGAGAATGGAAGAAACATCTCAATGAAGTTCTCTGCCCTTCCTTCTGATCATATAGGGGGAAAGCAACCTGAATGAAGTAAAAATATAATATTAAGTGAAAAGTCTGGTGTTTCAAAGATGACAAACAGAGAAAAGGGCACAAGAAGTAGTAGTAGTAGTAGTAATTCCAAGAAGCCTGATTTTAAATTGAGAACACAACAAATGATTTTTTTTTGGTCAAATCAGATACCTTAATTACTCTGTTGACAGGATATATTTGCAACAAATAAAAGAGACAGGATATATATTGTTGCACTATAACATTGTGGGAAATCAAAATGCGACAGCGTATCTGATTCTGGGTACCTTTTTTGGGTAGGTTCGTAATCCGATACTCCAAAATTGGCGTACTGGAGTCTCCGTCCAGCCTTAGTTAACTACAAGGTTTTTTAGTTAACTAGTTGTGGTCTTAAGTTTAGTAGAGATAAAATTGTTGACTAGGTGAACCTGCATCATACAGAGTACTTATTGTCGAGTAAAAATAGTCCAAAACGTGACGGGCCCTAAAATAGAGGCATAAGCGTACCTCGTACTAATACACGTACCGAAGCGAACTACGTTGTATCAAACAAAAGCTAGTGAGTGCATTAAGTCATCCAAAGCCTGCAAATATGAAAAGTAAACCGTAGGGTAGTAGAATCCGTTATTAATAAATGAAAACCGGCGGAAGTAGCTAGATATGTTCAGCTATTCATAAAGAGGGTGTCTTTTTGTTTTGGTTTTTATGTTAATATAAGATAGCGAGGGAACGAAATGCCTCATGATTCTAACCTTCTAATTGTACCCAAAGAATGATCAGTTGTACTAGCAATGAAATGAATATAAATAAGACACCCAACCGGTAAGGAGTAAATTATGGAAGTAGCGATTACCGCTTGTTATGAGACAAAGGAGGCGAGGGGCGTACCTGCAGAGGCCCAATATGGCCTTGCCCTATAATGTATACAGTCACTACATATAATCAGTTGTTTCCTTCTTCTACAGGAGACAGGGATCACTATAGATCAACATCGTTTTTCCTGGACCACTTCGAATGGTTTCTCACCCCATTAGTGTAAGAGGAGTGAGAGGGAGAGAAGCCAGCAGTTGTTGGAACTTCTTTCTCTCTTTGTTGGATTTTAGCATGCAATCTCGGTGTCTAACTTTATCATGATTGAAATAACTCCCAACTAAACACTAAATCTTCGAAACTGAAACCAATAATGAAGATAAATCCTAATTGTTATAAAACAATGCAAAATGGAAGAGGTAATTAGGAATATTGGATTTGCTTTCAAGTAGAGTTCTCTCTCGGTAAGTGTTATCAACTTATCATAAACCTTTTTCACTTCAATAGAGGTAAAAGTGAAGAATCTTTGGTGATTATAAGTGGCATGAGACACATAATTGCTTACTACAATTACTTGGATAGTCCACCAGCCTTTGGTGTAAACGGTTGGACACCCCTCTCAAGACCATAAGGTTGTGGGATCGAGTCTCGGTGGAAACAGTTTGCCATCAAGATTTATCCCACCTAATTTAGGCTATACATTAAGTAAATAATGTAATTACCTTTCGCGCTTTACGCTTCTTTCATATTGTTGGGCTTTAGACCTCTTTCGCTGATGTTTGAATTAGGCGGTTATCGTGCTTATCACATCTTCATGATGTATCAATGCCTTGAAGCGACTAACGTAGATCGTTGTCGAATTCTCAAAAAAAAAAAAAAAATTACTTGGCTAGGACATGTCCTCACAACCTTTACTTCTCCACGCCGGTAAAAATCGTTGATAAAATATCATTTTTTTTTTGAAAACCAAGCGAAACTTGTAATTTTTTTCGATAAAATATCATTGCAAACGATTTTTAATTTTTTTCTTCAGATTCTCTCTCATCCTCTGACCACCACCACCGTCATTTCTCTCTTCTCTCTTCTCATTCTTCTTTATTTCTTCATCTCTCTCAGGAGGAGGGTCAGAGATGGAAGGAAATGAGGAACAAGACGAAGTCGTGTTGCCTTTATACTGCGAAAATATTCTTGTTTCTCCAAACGGAAGGACGAATTTATTTATGAAATTACTAGTTTTTTTTTATGAAGATGAAATTACAAGTTAGGATGTGTCTTCTTTGTTAATTTACTAAGGGCCATTTACTACTATTCACGACTACAAATAATTACACTACTAATCAACTTCTCGAATAAGATTAGATCACCATTAATTTGTACTTGCACATATATTAATAATCAAACTATGTAATTGTGGACAATCAACTTCACATAGTCAAACATTCTATACATTTGGGTACTTTTAAATTCCTCGAGATTTGTGTGTAGCGAAATCGGACGGCTGAGATTGCAGCTACTGTTTTCAGCCCAAGCAAAAATGAATAGAACCTTCCACCGAATAAGATATTCCCTCTCGGATGACTCCACCCTCTCTCTCTCTCTCTTTCTCTCTCTTTCAAATTTAAATACTGCAAGAACCCGCTACTCTCATTCTCTCATTCTCTCTCATTCTCTCTCTCTCTCTAGGACGCTACTTTTGCTGCTGTTTCTGGTTATTGCAATAAAGGATCAAGAATCAAGAATGGCGGAAAGAATATCTCTTCATGGAGAATCCTCTAATAGTATTAATCCCAACGAACAAGAAGATGATGAAAACAGAAATGCGAATGATTCTATTACAAATATGATCGATCAAAGCTTGTTGATAGACCTAAACCATCTCTCCATTACCTCCATCATTGGCAATGGCGGTCACTCCACTGTTCACCAAGGCCGGTTTGTTCCAATTCTTGATTATTTTCTATTACCCAATACCCATTTCTCTCTCTCTCTATCTTTCTTTCTTCTGCTCTGTTTACTACTCTGCATTTTGGGGTTTGGAATTTCTTATGATTGAGTTCTTGGGTTGATTCATTTATACTTGATATGAAGTTTTACTGAATGATTGGTCTTTTCTTGATTTCTTTCTGTTCAAATTGAGTAATTATGGCTGATACTAAATTAGGTTTCTTTTATGAGTTAAATGGTATTTATTATGTGCAATTAGCATTTATTCTATGATCCCCACAATGGGCTTTAAAATTAGGTTTTCTTGTTTCTTGGCATTACTTCTTTAATAATCTGTAAATGCTCACCAGACACTTGTTTTTGTAGGTACAAAACCATGGAAGTTGCTATTAAGATAATACACCCAGGTGAAACAGCTTCCATGAAACCCACCGAACGGAAAGAAAAGTTTGTAAGGGAAGTAATGATGCTTTCACGGGTGAAACACGATAATCTCATTAGGGTATGTTCTTGGTGTATTTCGTTTGATCGGGTAGCATATCAAATAGAATCATTCATTCGATGTTTAGTCTACTCGAACTAACCCGATTCTAAATGAAAATGAAGGACACATTCATATTATTAATACAATGTGCATGATGAACTCATGAACATGAAACATATGCCGATTTCGTTTTCAAAGACCTAGTGACTGATCTTTTGGTGATATTAACATAACATTGATATCTCCCCTTCTTAAATGTTTTCTATATACAAAGTCGACATTCGACATGTGAGTCTGTGATCTAGATATATTTAAACCTTCTGATTATATAATGAAGCAATAAGCAATATTCTTTTCTTTTATGCATATCTTTTAAACCTCGTATCGAGCATAGCGAGTTAACATTGGCGAGTATATTTGACTTTTGAACATATTAGTGTATGATGCGTACTCTTATATGATTGTTATAATCGTTGACCTCAATATTACTTCATTAATGGATATAAGTAACTTTTTGGACTGAAAGGGTCGAAAACTTAAAGTTCAGAAGCTAAGAAACTGAATTTGTGAAACAGTTTATTGGCGCTTCGGTAGAACCAAGTATGCTTATAGTCATGGAGCTTATGAAAGGTGGTTCACTAAAAAGTTTTTTGTGGAAAATCCGTCCTGCTTGTCCTGATCTTGAACAATCTATTAGCTTCGCGTTAGATATCTGTCGAGCAATGGAATGCTTACATTCAAATGGAATCATTCATCGTGATCTAAAACCTGGTAATTTAATATTTGGATTCTAAATATCTTTCTGTACTTGTAATCAAGTATTCCGTTAACGAACTAAAACATTTTTTTGCAGCAAATCTGTTACTCACAGAAGATCAGTCGAAGCTTAAACTTGCTGACTTTGGGTTAGCTCGAGAAGAGACCATTGAGATGACCTGTGAAGCTGGGACTTATAAATGGATGGCTCCCGAGGTATAGTCTCTGTTAACTATTTGGCTAATCTTCCTTGTATGACCTTCACCGATTCATCCGCTTTGAATCAGTTATATAGCAAAGAACCACTTAAACATGGCGAGAAGAAACATTACGATCATAAAGTCGACATTTATAGCTTCGGTATAGTCTTCTGGGAGTTGCTCACGAATTGTACGCCGTTCAAAGGGATGACCACTATGCAGACTGCATTTGCTGTAGTTAATAAGGTATGTGATCTTCTCTAACTAACGGTACTTAATGATGAACGATTCTTTATCTAAGATTGGTTAATATGGACCAGATTTTGATTCAAGAAAATTGGTTACTTTCGAAAATAAGTTAAAAGATAGATGGATTTTAAAATCTGTTCTATTGATGTTGTTCTCTTCGTAAAGCTAAGAATTTGGAGTACTTCTGTTATTATAACTGGATTAGGTTGTAATTACTACTAATTTCAGAATCTAAGGCCGAGCATCGACAACGTGCCAATGGATCTTGTGCCTCTCTTACAATCTTGCTGGGCTGAAGATTCAGTTTCGAGACCAGAGTTTACAGAAATCATCATCTCTTTGGTAGAGTTCCTCAACACAACCCGGAATCTGGCGAGGACAGACCAACCTCAAGGGGTGGAAGCTCAAACAACTGAACAACAACAAACTGAAGGAGAAGAAGATTTACAGGGAACCACTCATCTGATTACTGATACGCCGGGAACTGTTGTAAATTTGACACAGCAATCCAGGAGGAGGAACTTAACGCCCAAAACTCGTGGTTGCTTCGATAAATGTTGCTTGGGGTAATTCACTGACAAAACTGAAATTATTTTCAGAGTCCCACCTTACTGGCGCCCCGAATCTTCTTACTTCTAATGAGGCATGGTTCATAAAAGGCAGTAGAATGCAGATAAAGTTTTGACATCGTATAGTCGTTTTCTTTTTCTCTTAATTTTCTTTTGGTGGAAAATAGTACAGGTTTTGTATATAGGAACTTTTAATCACTGAAGTTTCAAAATTTACAATGAACAGAAGGAAAAGAATGAAGAATAAGAAGCTTGGACTCTTTTATGTTCATGTTTTTCATTACAATTGTTTGATGTAATATTGAAGAACACAATGTGATTGAGAAGAGGAGTAATATTGAAGAACACAATGTGCTATTCGATATTCATTTGACTTGATGTTTCATTTACCTCAATCCGTTAAGATTGATGAGAGTCGTTTTATCGCAGGAATCAAAGGGTACGATTTGAATCTTACAGGGAAATATATTGGTTTTTTTTTTTTACCGTTTTGATTAGGAGAATTTGATGTATGTATATCTGCTAAAATGATACTCTGGCTGTAGTTTCTTGTATAAAATTAAGCTTTCTTTCTTGTTCCCTGGTTAATCTGGAAGCGAAGGAATAAAAGCGGGCAGATACCCTGGATGCAACCATCTTCGATATTAAGTAGTCTAATGTCTTTGTTGGCCGGGAGATACTTGGGGGGTTGTGATTTTCGCGTATTCTTGTCAAATTGGAACAGTTTCGTCACGTGAAGAGCAAAAGGGGGTGTAATATTATACCTTGTTTCGCATTCAGTTACCTACTTTGAACTAGGAATTATGTTATATATGTGTATGTGTGTGTGTGCACGTATGGGAGAGAGAGAGAGGGAGGCGAAGATGTCAGTTTCTAATGGAGTTACTTAGACAGAAGAATGTTCGAGTGAAACGTGAAAAAGCTGAGAAAATTCGTTGATTGGATAGAATAACCTGCATCAAGGATGGCGATCCATTAACAGAAACAGGAAGAGCTATACCAGTTAGATGGTTCAAATCAATTGACTGCTAGATGATAGTAATAAGACCCTAGAGAATTATCCTCTCGACTCAAAACTAAAACTTGATACAGAATGAGATTGTTTAAACTACAATTTAGAGTTTAGAAGAACATTCAATCAACTACTAAAAGAAAACAAAAAGAACAAATCATAAAACCCCAACATATTAGGGATACGAAAAACTATATGACAGTACCAGCTAAATGAACGAAACACGAGTGTTATTATAGTGAAAATAGAAACGAAACTAACTTCTCAATTAACTGGGGTCATGGTGGAGAGAAAAAGATAACATATTTCGCATATGCTTCGAAAACGTGAAACCAAATCGACTAACCTGTGGATGCTTTTGGGGCATTTGCAGCAAATCCCATGAATCATATCGAAGGGAAAAAGGACATCTGAGGCTGAGAGAATGAACCATGATTCTACCAGTCAGACCCATCTGGGAAGGGTTTCAGAGCATCTTGATTGCCATTAACGTAGAACTCCACAACTGCTTTCATTCTTGGAAGCTTATCAGGATGGTAATTGACGTGAACGATTACTGGTTTGAACTTGCTCAAATTAGCATCTTTTCTCACTGTCTTGAAGAGGACTTTACTGTTCATGAAGCTATAGAAATCCATTGTTCTTTTAGAAGCGTGAAGACCAATATAACCAGGATGAGATGGATAAAACAGTTCTTCATTAAAGACGGCTTGATCCCATGCGTTTGCTTCATTAGCAAGCCTATTAGCCACTCTGTCCAAAAGCTCGATCGCTGGAATTGTAGGTCTCATGTAGAAGAAACCCGAGTTAAAAACCCATATCCTCATTGTATGTGCATATCGAGCCCAACCCATTGTTGGCTCATCAAAGACATCATTATACCCATAAGCGGTCATGTTATTATGGCCATCAGTCATAGATTCCACATCAGAATCTCGATATATATGATCAAATGGGTTCTGCAAGTATACGATATCAACATCAGACAGAAGAACACTGTAACCAAGCTGCAAGAATTCCCTCAACACACGGAACTTCAACCCTGAAACAGCATGGTTTCCTCCCGTTTTAGCAATCGAATCAACCCCTTCATCAGGATCTCTCTTATAATAAGGAACATCATTTTCTTTACATAAGTTTGCAATCTCATCATCTAATGCAACAACTAAGTAATTCGTAATACCCACTCTCTTGATATTAGCATACCAGACAACCAACATTTCTTTCACATTCCCATTTGCTAAACAAACTATTAGCTCTTTTCTGACAGCGACATTCTCAAGAATTTTCGCTAATCTTGGATTTACAGATTCATCAGGAAGGACAGGAGGATTGGTTCTTAACCCTTTTACAGTACCAAAAGGTCCAGCTTTATGTGGATTACCCAACACTAAAAATTGCTTCTGAGCTTGATCTTGTCCCTGCTCCGATAATCGTAGCTTTTCAGTTAATTCCTTTACCTCTTTCTTCAACTCTGCGTTCTTATCCGAGACCGATATCAATTCCGATTTTAACATGTTAACTCGGTCAGCTGATTCACATTTTGATGAACCACCCTAACATTCCAACAAATTAATCAAGACACAACTAAATTTCATCATACTCTAAGCACCTAAATGATTATAAGATCTAAAGAAAAGCTTCAGTATAAAAACTTCAAAAACAATCAAGGGTTTTACAGTTTAGCTTCAATCAGTACTACTAGAAATAAGTATTTGCCTAAAAAAGATATAACTTTTATAGATCAAGGAACTAATTGAAGAACTACCCAAGAATCAAATTTCAACAACAACTTCAAACAGATAATAAATGAGAAGAAAGAACAGAAATCAGTTAAGAAGTTAGGGCAAAATTAGGTACCTGAATAGTAGAAGTACGACGATACTGAAGAGGGGGATCAGAATTGAAGAAACCATGAGGGTAGAAGAAAGCGAAAACACAACCAAGGAGAATACCAATTCCAATGGCGATGGCAATTTTAGATCCACGGAATGACTGGCCGGTATTTCTCATCAGAGATCCGTCTCTGCGACCAGACATCATATCTTTACTTTTTGTTGATTTTCACTCTGGAAGTATATAAATGAAGATATTTAATTTTGTTTCTCTTTAAAGCAAGAGGGAGATATTTGTCATTAATGCTTTGCTTATTTCAGATAAAAATAGAGAGAGAGAATAAATGATCTTGCTTGTATATAAAGGATGAGGGAGGGAAATAAGGGAAGTTTAGAAACCCTAGAAAAAACAAAAGGATGATGATGAAGAAGAAGAAGAAAGTCTTCTTGTTTTTTTTTTTTTTTTTTTTTTTAAGTTTATGAATCTGTATTAAGTAGTAGATGCTATTAATATTGTGGAATAATTCAATGTTTAAATTGTTTAATCGTCTTCTCTCTATCTACAGAGTAGAATACTGACAAAGGAGGGTTCATTGTAAGTGGAGAGATCGTCGTTTCACACCAATGCACATGTTTCTCTCTCCCAACAGCAGCGACGACTTATAATTAGGTCAATTTCATTTTGGCCCCTATACATTACCAATTCCCCAAATAGGCTTCCAAAAAGGCGAAAATGATCAACTTCCCAACGAGAGGTTAGGAAATGAGAGGTCGTGAAAAGAGAGATTATGGCGAAGGAAATGGTGGTGGTGGTGGTGGTGACGGGGCTCGGAGGTGGTCATGTTGGTCAATAAGTCAACAAAAGACCAAGAATCAAGTGGATCAACCCATGTCTAAGTCATTAGAGAGGTAAATCCATAGAGTTCTGTCACCTAAGCCTCAAACCGGGAGGTCTGCACGAGTTTCTTAGGCGCCTTAAGTCCTGCTCTGGTTCTAAAACCAATCAAGTCAGCTCTGGTCATAACGTTGCCCTAAGTCCTAGAGTAGTAAGAGAGGTCCGCGAAAATCAGCTCGGTGCTTAAGCCCGTCTCGCTTTAAGGCATGAGAAGGCGAATCCAGGTCAAGGTTTACCCAACCTAAGGCTTGACCTGATTTAAGGCCTGGAGCAGAGAAAGCAACAAATCTAAGTAAGATGAAAGGTTAAAACAAAGTAGAAAGCCAACTTTCCGTATGCGATGTACGAAATCGTCAAGAGAATCTATCAAATACGAAGACAAAGCAAGCAAGGAAACTATCCTTGTTACAGCCATCGAAGCATGTTCTCATCTAAGTCGGTGATTCACCATTGCATCTTCTCAACCGATCATCACTGTCGGTCAACCGAGCCTATATAAAGGTAACAGGTTAGCCCTAATCAATCATGCAAAGTTCAACTTTTAAACTCAGGCTTTGAATTCAATTCTTTAACTGCAAAAACACCTTACGGACTTGGGCGTCGGAGAGATTTCTGATTTGCAAGTTATGTTTGGAATTGGCGTTTAGGCCACTCTTCCTTTTCTAGCTCGTTTCAAGTATTTTGTTTCTAAGATTCCGTGTATGAATTCAATTTCGATTAAACTCGTGTGTTGTTTGTCCTCAATCTAAACAATGTCGTTTATCATTTCCTTTAAGCACGTCTATTTCTTCCCGTCCTTTGAACTTATTCATGCGGATGTATGGGTCACTTTTCTGTCCCATATACATTCGGATGTCATTATTTTTTTTTACTTTGGTTGGCCATTTTCCTAAATGTACTTGGTTATTTTTAATGACCGCAAAATCGGACACTAAGAAATTTTATCTCGTTTTTAAATTTTTGTTATGACACAATTTCACTCACGTGTCTCTTCTTTACGTACCGGTAAAGGAACTTAGTGTTTCGTCAACTTCAAACTTTTCGGTCCGATAATGACACGAAATTCTTTCATAAGGATATTCGATAACGGTTCCACGATAATGACATCATCCATCAACATAGTTGTGTCTACACTCCATAACAAAATGGAGTGGTAGTATGAAAACACCGCCACATCCTTGACGTGGCTCGTTTTCTCCGCATTCAAACTCATCCCCATCTCTCCTTTTGGGGAGAATGTGTTTTAACGACGTTTACTTGATTAATAAACTTTCCACTCTTATTTTTCATGGTCAATCCCCCCATGAAAAGCTCCTCAGCACACCACCGTCCTTTTCACACCTTCGTGTATTCGGTTGTCTATATTATGTTTGAATTAACTTACCGAAAACTAAAATGAATCCTCGCGCCAACCCCGCCATATTTTGGGCTATTCCCACGGCCAAAAGGGTTACAAAGTCTACAATCTCTCTCCAAACGGATTTTAATATCTCGTGATGTTACGTTTTTCGAACATTCTTTTCCAATGACATCTCCAACAAATCACATCTCACCACCATCACCCTCTTTCCCTTTTCTCCACATTTAAGATGATGACACTTTTGTCTTTCCGACTACTACATCTTCAGCTATTCCTCCCTCCTCGTTTCCTCTGCTTCGGCTACAAGCACCGTATCCAGGTGTTTGATCCATCGTCTTCTATTTTGTCTAGGGTCACCACCGCTGAACCCATTTCACCGACACCTCCTTTGAACACCGATATTATGCCCACACTCGATCGGGTCCCTCACCCTACCACCGACTGCACTTCTGCTCCTTTGTCTGGCCCATCGACTTCATTTATGGGGACTTCATCGGTTTCCTTTTTCAGACACTAACTGAGATATTCTTTATCCTCTTGTCAACTATGTTTCCAACGACTCGCTTTCTGTATCTCATAAAATTTTCATCAATTTAGTAATGTCTGCTACTGAACCCACTTCTTTCTCTCAGGCAATGAAATCTCCACATTGGCGTGACGAGGCTAAAGAAATCCATGCGTTAGAATCGAATAACACTTGGTCCCTCGCCGACCTTCCAACCAATAAGCACCAACTGGATGCAAATGGGTCTATAAGATCAAATTTCGATTTGGGGGGGGGGGTCGATCGAGCGATGTAAAGTTCGCTTAGTTGCTAAGGGTTATACCCAAATTGAAGGACTGGACTTTCATGACACTTTCGCTCCGGTAGCCAAGTTTGTCACCGTCAGAGTTCTCATTTTTGTTGTCGCCGTCAAAGTTTGGTCCCACCATTAACTTAACGTCACTAATGTTTTCCTACAAGGTGATCTTGATGAGGAAGTTTTTATGAAATATCCCCTGGTTTTGCAGTTAAGGGGGGACTCGAGTATGTCGCCTGCAAAAATCTCTATGTGGCCTTAAAAAAATCCTCTCACCATGGTTTTCCAAAATAATCTTTGGTCCTCCTTAAACGAGGTTTCCAGCAATCCCTTTCTGATTATTCGTTATTTTCCCACACTATATCCTTTATTTCCATTTAAGTTCTCGTATACGTCAATGATTTCATCATTACGGCAACAATTCCTTTGCCATTTTAGATATAAAAAACTTCCTTAGCACCATTTTTTCCCTCAAAGATTTAGGACGCCTTCAATACTTTGTTTGTATTGAGGTGTTCCGTTCTTCTAAAGGAATATTTCTTTGTCAACGTAAATATGCACTTGACATTCGCCATGAATCTGACTTAACAATTCCTCATCCATCTCCCTTTTCGATTGAACAAAAGCTTCGCCTCAATCCAACTGATGGAAAATTCCTTCCGTACCCATCAGTTTTTCGTCATCTCATTGATCGTCTGATTTATCTCACTGTCAGGAGACATGAACATTTGCAGTCCAATTCATGCGATCTCCACAAACCATGCATCTCGATGCTGCTAATAAGGTCTTTCAGTATCTCATAGGCACCCTTGGCCACATGGATCTCCTTTCTGCTCCAAGTCTTCTTTATATTTATGGATTATGTGACTTCGATTGGGCAGAATGCCCTTCTACTAGGCGGTCCACAACTTGCTACTTCAATGTGCTCGGTTCTAGCCTCCTATCCTGGAAATCAAAGAAACAATTCAACGTTGCCCGCTCCTCTGTTGAAGTCGAATATCGTGCCTTAGCCACCTTAACATGTTACCTTCAATGGCTCGAATATCTCCTAAAAGATCTTGGTTTGGACCACTCCTCTCTAATAATTATTCATTGTGATAATCGTGTCGCCTTGCACATTGTTGATAATCATGTCTTCCACGAACGAGCCAAACATATAAAAATAGATTACACCTGGTTCGTGAGAAGATCAAAGACAACCTAATTGCTCCCCACTACACACCTACAAAGGATCAACTCGAAAATATTTTTACAAAGTCGTTGGGTGCAGATGCCTTTAAGCATGTCGTAGTCAAGTTGCACGTTCTCTCCATGTCCACTCCAACTTGAGGGGTATTACGGGTCACTATGAGACCCAACCCAGTCATCCAACTATCCGGTCTCACTGACCCGATTAGATTAGTTAGACTTGGTCAAAGATTGTATAGATTGTATCTTAGTTCAAATGTTGTTAGTTATTAGTCCATGTAACCTATATAAACCCTTGTATTACCTTAATTAAGATATACAGAGAAAATATTTTAATCTTTTTCTCTCTCGGCTTCTCTTCTCTTGGTTTCTCTCTCACTTCCTCTCTCGGCTATTTATCTAAGCAAGGTTACTTTCTTCACAGCTTTAAAAGCACAGACCGTGACTGCTAGAAGTAGACAAACACAACTAAGTGATTAGGTTTTTGAGAAAACCGATCTGCCACCTTTTTCTTTCATTAGTTCCTTAATTTGATTTAGGTCAATAGAAGATCCTGGCCTTTGGTATAAGAAGAGCAATGTTTAGTAAAGGCAGTGCGTTAGAAAGGTCAATTTATGCATTTGCTCTTCCTTTACCAAATTAGTTTAAGGAGGGCGTTTGTAAGGATCATTTAATAAATAGTGCTAAGATATAAAGACTTCGATAAAAATTAATAATAAATCTAGGCTTTTGGTATAGGAAGAGCAGTTTTTAGCAAAGGCAGTGCATTAGATAGGGATAGCACTCTTTTTAAAATAGGGAGAGATAACCACTTTTTCTAAAATATCCTAATTTTAATGTTTGGTCCCTCCCCCTCAATCTAGTTTTCGATCAAAAGAGAGAGGAGAGAGAAAACTGTTCAACCATCTGAAAATTATATAAGCGACGTTTACATAAAAGAAATTTCGCTTAGCATAAATAAAAAATCATGAATACCAACTAAAAATTTTAAAAAATTTCGGCCAGAGCGGTTGAAAAAACAAACTAATTTCAGCCATCTCAGCTGAAATGTATTACTATTTTCAGTGGGATCGGTCGAAATTTGTTATCTTTTTCAATCAAACCGACCGAAATTTGTCATCTTTTTCAACCGTTACGACCGAAATTTGTTGTCTTTTTCAGCCGAACCTACCTAAATTTGTTGTATTTTTCAGTTGATCCAACAGAAATTCTTTACGAAAAAAACGACCTAAAACCCTAAAACGTTTGTTCAACCATAGAAGAAGACAAGAAAATAATTTTTCTTTACCTGGGACATATTATCTTCATTATAAATGTCTTTGTTTAAGTCGATATCTTTGTTCAAGTCGATGTCCTCGTTTCAATTGATGGTTTTGTTTAATTCGATGTCTACGTTTAAGTAAAAGAAATCTTATTTCTTGATGTAGGTTGCCTCTTTCTTCATTAACGGTGGTTTTTCATCCATGAGATCTTGAGGCATCATTAAACTCGAAATTAAGACTATAGTGATGGTAAACATTGCAAGTTTTTTAATACTAATGGTGATGTTGATAGTAGGAACGATATTAGGGGTTTGGTTGTTTATGTGAGAGAAACTACAAGTGAATAAAATATTAGATTTATTCTTAATTTTTATCTAAGTTCTATTTTAGCACTATTTATTAAATGATCTTTATAACGCCCTCTTTAAACTAATTTGGAAAGGAAGAGTAAATTCATAAATTGACTTTTGTAACGCACTGCCTTTACTAAATCGTGCTCTTCCTATACCAAAAGCCTAAATCTAATATTCCATCGACTTTGTAGTTTTCTCTCATATAAACAACCCAACCCTATTATCGTCACTACTGTCAACATCACCATTAGTATTAAATTCTTGCAAAATTTACCCTCATTGTAGTCTTAGTTTCAAGCTTTTACTAATGCCTCAAGATCTCATGGATGAGGAACCACTATTAATGAAGGAGGCAACCTACATCAAGAAAGAAGAGTCCTTTGACTTAAATGAAGACATCGACTTAAACGAAACCATCGACTTAAACGAGGATACCGACTTTAACAAAGATATCGACTTAAACAAAGACATATATAATGAAGATAATATGTCTCAGATAAAGAAAAATCATTTTCTTGTCTTCCTCTATAGTTGAACAAACGTTTTAGGATTTTAGATTGTTTTTGTTTCGCAAAGGATTTTCGGTTAGGTCGACTGGAAAAGACACCAAATTTCAATCGAAATGGCCGAAAAAGACAACAAATTTCGGTCGGGTCCGCTGAAAAAACAATAAATTTTGGCTGAGCCGGCTAAAATTGTTTTGTTTTTTCATCCGCTCTGGACGAAATTTGTTTAAATTTTCAATTGTTCTGGATAAATTTTCACTACCTTCATTCATGAATTTTTATTTATGCTAAGCGAAATTTCTTTTATGAATCTTGAAAAGTTACATTAATCAGTGTTAAAATCCTAAAAATCTATGGAGAAATGAAGCAATAACAAGAATTACAAACCCCTCTATGGAGATGAGTGTTGTGTTAGTCGTCTTGGATTTAGGTTTCCATCTTTATATCTCTCTCTCTCTTTGATCGAAACTAACAGATTTAGAGTTTTCTCTCCTTTGGTTGAATAGGTTTTTAGGATGTTCATCTCTCTTCTTTCCCTTTGATTAACAAACAAGTTTTTTGTCGAACATGATTTTTCTCTCTTATCTGTCTTTTGATCTAAAATAGTTTGAGAGGAGGGACATTACAGTGTTTGTCTCTCTCTATTCTAAAAAAAATGCTCTCCCTGTCTAATGCACTGCCTTTGCTAAAAATTGTTCTTCCTATGCCAAAGGCCAAGATCCTACTTGGTATTACTCAAAGTTGATCTTGGTTAAGAAGGAAGCCCCCTGAAGGGGTTGCAAAGAGATATCCAGTTATCCACCCAAAAACATTAATCCCTTCCGAAGGATATCCTATAACTTGTTATTTTTATTTAATTTTTTTTGCCGAGACATGGCTTGTAGAAACCTAATCCACCCACCACACAAAGAGAATTTCCCCCTTAACCTACCAGTTCCTGGTAATCCACATTCAATTGTCCTTTCAACAAAAAAAAAACATTCCATTGTAGCAAACAAAAAATGGCCTAAAGACACGATTTGGCCTTAAAAGCTGCGTTTTTTACATTCGCTTCGAAAAATAGTCCAACAAATATCGGAATTCCTTTTCCACAAATAGATATACTAGAGATATATAAAGGCCTATTTATTATGTCAAGTCCAACATTTTCAGCTAGTCAAATAAAATACAAATTGGAAAAAAGAAAACCTTATAAAACCCACCTTGAGCCTAGTCAAATTTCATACAACTTAAATAACCACTCGGACAACCATATATCACAAGCCAGACAAAAAGAAAATAGAAATCTAACTCGAGTTAATTCAGACCTCTGGGTCAGATTTCAAATTAGAATAAGAAAAAAAGACTACCTTCTACCTAAGTCCAAACTTGATCAAATGCAATATCTTAGCGTCGAGGGTTTCGGATTATCAACGCGGCATATAATATAGATCACAACATCAGGTCAATCCATACGACGGTCAGCTTCTTTTCATAAGACTGTCACTTGATTCAGTCCTATATTAACTTCACACGAAATACCAGAAAGCATCTTCCTACAAACAGAACCTGCACCTAATCCTTCAAAGTCAACGAAGACTGAAGGAACAAAAAATTTGGGACGAGATCATTCATTCCTCGACATCCGACTCTGAATCATGGGCTTGTCTCGCAGGTGGGGCTTCTATTGCATTGTGCTCTCGCGTTTGGCTAGTTGGGTGGATGATGTCACAAACCATCTGGTTTCCTGATTTTCAAAACAAAACAAAGTCAGTCGATCCATGCAAAAAATATAATTTTTTAGCAACCCCTAGCTCCGAAATAAAAGCAGATATGGAGCTGCAAATTCATACCTGTTTTTAGAATCTTTCCAATCACTGATCTCGCGATCTGGATTTCTGCTTGGTGGGAACTAATAAATTTGGCCTGACCAAACAATTGAAGATTTTTATCGGTAGTTAGTGCTCACATTGCCAGATTGCATATGAGTAAGGAGTAAAGTCAATAACGAAAACAATGGTACCTAAGAGCAAAATCCATAATAATATAGCAACAACTATAACAACTAGGTTGTGTTGCTCAGAAAAAGCACAAGCTTACCATTTCAGTGTATGAAACATCTACTATATGATCTAGTCTGGCCTGATGCCTCATCAAGAATGGGCGTATATGCCTCGCATATAGAATTTTTGCCCCCTGATAATGAGCATGAAAAAGAATAAGATATGGCAGTAGGAGATGAATAAATGTTCGTCTGAATCAATAAGGAAAGATGAAGATAGAGAAACTTTCAGCCTATCAATACAGAACCTACAGCAGGTCAGAACCACGGACCTCATTGACAAATGTAAGTAGAAAAGGTTTAAACCCAAATGGTAA
This sequence comes from Eschscholzia californica, assembly GCF_041429995.1. NCBI lineage: Eukaryota > Viridiplantae > Streptophyta > Magnoliopsida > Ranunculales > Papaveraceae > Eschscholzia > Eschscholzia californica. The sequence goes on along the minus strand of NW_028238472.1, from coordinate 17,877,343 downwards.
AACGGAAATTTCCAAGAATAAACAACCTGCTTCTCACCAAAAGCACTGTTTCTACTAAACCTTATTTCAGAAAAGTGAACTTGCTACTTTGGTGGACAAAACTATTTTCAGATAATTACATGCAGTGTATGCAGAAGAATAGCATTTGTCGGGACAAAATCCTTTTCTAAAAGGGTAAAAGGTATAACTGATTATGATGAAAGGCGAATAATAAATCAACACTTCTTACAATAACACAACCACCTTTGGAGCTCAAACTAGCGTAACAGGCGAACACACAGACCCATGGAGAAATCAAATGAATACGCATTTCTTGATATCACATAGGTAGATAGAGGAAAAAAAACTCATATCATGCTTTTCGACAAGATTCGTTTTTAAAGACTCACTCTAAGGTAATCAACTAAAAGTTTTGGCTTACATATCTAACTCTCATCTCTACCTACCACGATTCTTTTAGATCCACAAGATGCAATTGATAAACGTGCAATTATATATGACCCACTACATACTTAGGGCTAAGTGGCACCCAGTAATGCTTACATCAGCAGATGGAAGTTGGAGCCAAACAAGAAATGCAAACTTCATGTGGTAGTACAACGGAAACCTGAAAACAAACAGAAATTAGTAAACTTGAGCATCAAGGTTCATGGATCAAATTTAGAAAAACAAAAAAGCAAGACCTGACAAGTAAAGTAAGGAACAGAGGAGAATACAAAGGAGATACTAAAAGGGGTAATCATTCAAGAAGCAAACAACCCAGTAGGCAGTGACGATTTACAGTATGGTACTCAGGGAAACAAGCAACACAAATGGAAAAAGTTCCAGTCACAAAGAGAATAAGTAAAAGCTTTCAAATAAGATACCATATAACTAGAGAAAATAAAATAAAATTTAGCGGCAGGTATCATTTACCATGATAAAATTTTGTCAGAAAAAACTTCCACGAGGCTGAAAGACCCGTATGCTGCAGATAATCAGAAGAATATAAGTATGTTTGTTAAAACGTTCAGAGTGACAATTATTCTGGGATTCATTGGTATCCACTACGCAAAGTCTTATAACAGACAGTAATAGAAGTTCATACTGGCTAAGTGGCATTGCTGGTTCCAACTCTTATCTCCCACGGGCCTTTCACTTGAGAGTCCCAGGCTACACATCAGGGGATTCGAGGGGTCTTTACTATTAAATATTTGTATATGGCAAGACATGGACTCAGGATGTGCAACTGAGCAAGGATTCTTACAATGTTCTACCATCTTCAAAAGATATAAAATTCCCTATAGGTATGACATATCGAAGGTTTATTTCCAAAACGCAGTTCAAATTTAATACACTCAAACCCCAAAAAATATTCTTCATGCCACTAACCTGCCCAATATAAGAGCCACTTTTGTTGTTCATTCTGATCTTTATTCTCAATAGCCTTGAATGTGTTGTACACGGGCAAACCTATCCCCACAGTGCAACTGCATAACCAAGGCAGGAAGATGATGAAATAAGTTCTCTTTCAGCTTAAGTAGAAAACCTAATTATAAATCATCTTCATAAATCAACATAATGGAAAATCTGGATATTAGAAAGAAAACCCAGATACGCTACACCCATCTCCTTGAGATTCTTAAATCTTATCGAATGTCACTATTAAAACTAATGGAGTCTTGAGAAAACTAACATTGTACTTCACTAGTGCTACATAAATATGATGAAAAACTATAGAACTCACCAAGCAGTTCTCACTACAATATTAGAACCAAGCGGCGAAAGAAGTAATCTCAAACCAACCTGCATTCCCAAAAATTAAACATCAAAAATAGAATCTTTATCCAGTATAAAGGAGGGAATTTGTCAATAGCTATATATGGAGATTGGGTCATTCAAATATTTATTTAGGCATCAGATAAATCTTGTATTCTAAAAAACAAAACATTATATCAAATTGTTCTAAACCACCATAAAACAATGTTAAATACAATGATCATGATTAAATTGAAAGTAAAAAAAGAAAAAGTCAAACAAAAATTCTACTTGAGAATGTCTAAAACGTTGTATAATTAATCTAATCCGAAAACCCTAAATTATGAAAAACAGAAACAAGTAAAAACAGAAATTAAGATGCAAATTGATCTTCACCTCGCTAGTGATGGAAGATCCTAGAAGAGCCATATGGATTTGTATGGGTATTCGGAAACCCTAGTTTTGCTTTTATCTTCTTCTTTGCTTCTTAATCCCTTCTCTAACCCTCAACGAGTCTTCCTCTCTGTACGAGGGCAAAGAATTTTAATCTTTGAAGAGAGTGGAGTTTTATTCCCCTTCACGAATCGTTACAAAATCACTAGGGCAAAAGATGATGTTGAATTTTAATTGTCTTTTCAACAACCCATATGGCCCCTTGTTTTTGGACAAGTTTTCTGTTTGATCCCCTACTTTACGCAAGTTCCCCCTGTTTGGCCCCTATTTGTAGGAAAATACCTATATGTTCCCTTTTTCAAAGTTTTCATCTACCGATCATCCATTGTCTGTTACCCTTTTCGATATTTTCAAAATTACCCTTGTATTAATTTTTACTAACCATGACCTTTATCAGCAAGTGTAAAATAGTAGATGGCGGTCCAGGGTTACACAAACACTGGGATAACATGACCTTTTGGATCAAACTTACATGGAGAATCAAAACCGAAACAACTCTCCTTGCATACAACTTCTTAAAGACAAAAGTTTTTGTAATACTATTTAGCACTACTTAATCAGAACTCATCATTCGTATATTTGTAGAAGTAATCATCTCGCCTCATTTAAATTGGGAGATACACCGAAGTAATAATATCAATATATGGACAAGTCATTGGATTCTTAATATCCAACTCCATTATTCTATCACAAAACCTCATCACTCAAACATGTTTCGTAATTCATTAGTAATTTTAAATGAGATTTATAGGTTATTCAAAGCACTTAATTGTAAGCTTATTCAATATTTTACTTTGAATCAACATTAATGGACCAAATGACATGGAGCTTCACACAATCTGGAAACTGGACAATAACAACAATATAGTACAAAAATATTCATGAAACACAAATTTCCAACAATGGTTGGACATTTATATGGCATATTGATACAATTCCTAAGATTCAATTATTCATATAGAAATGTTGCACTAAAGCTTTATCAAGAGAACGAAATATAGAAAAATGTATATGTAATGATCTTCAATTCACATTCTGCATTAATCATATGGAAACAATCGAATACACCCTTCTACATTGTGATTATAGGAATCTATGGTTTTATTAATATCAATGCGGACGAATTTGACTCATTAACTCGATGGATAATCTTATGGAGACACAGATGATAGTAAAGAGGACAATCTTCACATTAATTCTTATGACCTAGTTATACATTATTATCAATCTAGTTTCTCACAGCAAAGACAATCATTCGGACAACTGAAGGCTCATTCATGGTATGCAAAAGAAGAAAGTTAACCGTCACTGACATTCTCAGGTGATTCTGGAACATGATTTTCAAATTAAATTCGTGTTTCCTTCTCTTGTACCCTAGAAAGTTCATCTTTTATTTCTATTTCCTTCTCTTATATCATAGAAAGTAGTAGTTCGCTTAATCTTTTCCCATTTGTACATTTTGATGTAATTGTCAGTTTTTATACGACATTTCAGTTCAACAAGAAACAAGTAATTCACTGAAACTACTACCATTTCGATCTTTTTGCAGAGATTAAAAGATCGGGATCCAAAAACAAAACCCGATTTACTTATATACTTGTTTATTTAAAAATCATCTAATTAACTAGTCTAATTAACACATCCAAGCTGACGTGGCAACAAGTTCTCTCTCATGCCAACACAACATTAACATCCCATGGCGTTTTGCCACGTGGAACCCTCTAATATTTGTCCTCCTAATCAACCAATCAGCTTGAGATTCAGTGAACTCGCTTAACGGCACCGGCATCATCCCAGCACCCATCAAAAGTTCACGCCACGGCAAAATACAATTCCTTCCGGCAGATACAGTACCGGAAATTCTATGCCGGAGATAATATCTCTCAATTCTTGTCACTAAATTAACATCACCGGAATTAGCAGCGTCAAGTGATTCTAACATCGCCGAATAAAATTCAAGTCCGTTAATGAAATTCCGACGAAAAGAATAACTCTGTGAATCTTTACATCCTTCGTTATCAACAAACAATACGATCTGAGGTGAAATTCTTCGAAGAAATCGGAGAAAACCGGTGATTGAATCTGAAGCTGAGAGAAGTCTGAAAATCTTCGGAGATAGATTAACTGCTATTGTTTCTCCATTAATGAACTTAATAGAGTTAAACAATAAAACTTCAAATGAATGAAAGAAAACAAATTCAAGATTGAAATGAATTCCGAGTTCTTGAGCAAATTGTTGAAGATTTTCTTTAATTAAATTAGCTTCTGTTAATGATTCTTGAGGTATTATAGCAGTAATCCGAAGAGATGATGATGATGATGATGAAAGAGTATCATTAGGTTTTGATTTACATGAAATTGCTTGCATATATGAAGCCCATTGACCTCCTAATCCAATATCAAAATCTATTATATGGATGAACATCGATTCATTTGAAGCTTCAAGAAGAGCTTGATTTGAAGTGAAATTAGCGAAAAGAGGAATTGGGGAAATTTCTGAGAAAATCTTATAAGATCTGATTTTTTGAACAATTTCAGAAGCAGAGAGATGAATTGTTGTATTCCAATTCGAATTTGTTAAGAAATTTTGAAGAGATTCTTTGAAGTAAAACGCAGATCTTTGTAATGGTTTACCAGTTGGGGTTTTTAGGGTTTGATTGAGCCGCGACAATATCACTTGAGCGTTGTGTAATTCATTCAATTCAACAGATTCAGCAGCTTGAATTAGTTGATCTAACTGTGAACAATCAAATTGATGATCAATGTTAGAATCAAGAATCTCACCGTTTCCTTGATGGAAATTAAAATTGCTTGATGAATTCATGAAACTTGTATCTTGTTGATGATTGAATAAAGGGGGGTCGGATTGTGGTGGAAAATGAGAAGAAGAATTATTAGGGTTTGAATTAGTTTCAAACAATACAGGACTAAATTGAGGAAGATTTTTAGAATCTTCTTTAAAATCAAGGTTCCATACAATAGAATCATCCCAATCTTCAGTTGATGATGAAGGTGGAAACAAATTAGGGTTTGAATTGTTATGATGTTCTTCCCAGTGAAGAGGAGACTCGCCGGAGATGGTAGTGGAGATAGCTGTAAAACCGGCGGTGGAATCAAAACCACAAGGGAAAGGGCTTGGACTACGACGAAGATCAAGAACAGAGGTTGGTTCGTAAGTAGATACAGAGTGATTAGTGGTATTAGTATTGGTGGTATTAGGTCGGTTAAAAGTGGTATTGTTGTTAGTAAGAAGTGGTTTTGAGTCAAAGAATTGGTTGTTTTGAGGTGTAGAGAAGGGAGATTTCATGGCAGTTTTAAGAGAGAGAAAGGAGTGGAAGGAGATTGTTCTTTTTTTTTTCCCTCTCCCTAACTTTCTTCTCTCACTAGATTTTTGCAAATGTTAACTTTTGTCTTGGGAAATGGAAGGGGGAATGAGTGAGGCTTTTGGTGGGTATCATAACTTGCTTTTTATCTTGGGGGTGTATGGATGATATGTGTATGGGGTGATGAAATGATGTGTGGATGGCATGGTATGGGTTTTGATGTGGTTGTGGTAGTGGTAGTAGTGGTGGGGGAATTGAGATGAGTGGGGGTGATTGACAACTCAATGACAAGTGATGAAAGAGGGACCCATCATCATATCTCTTATGGGAGGATGAAAAGAAATGAGTCAAACAAAGGTCTCCCTTTTTTTTTATCTTTTGTAGCCTTTCCTTTTCTTTCTATATATTTTTGTTCAAAAAATGAGTGATGGATCCAAAATTTGGGGGAGAAATGAGCGGGAACACCATTTTCGGCCAGAAATTAGCTTCCAGTCCAAATGTCAGGACAGCTCATTTTTTTCTGGTTTTCATTTCTTTTTCTCCCCCTCTTGCCCCTGGTTTGACAATTCAAAATTTTCAAATGAAATTTTGGAATCCCGCGAGCAAACTCTCTCTTCTCGTTTTCTTTCTCTCTGTAAAACTTTATAAAAACCATGGATGTTGATTATCTTCTTCCCCTCTCTCTATATAAATATTTCGAAATCTGGATTTTTTTCTTCTTTCTCTCTCTAAAACCTTCAGAATACCATGGACGTTGATTATATTTTTCCTCTCTATCTCTCTGAAGTAATCTTCCTCTCTTTCTCTCTCTAAAAATTTTCTGAAAATTCTTCCCCTCTCTCTAAACTTCTAATATCTCTCTCTAAAAAAATTCTGTAAATTTTGGAGAGAAACAGAGGAAGAAGATCTGTAAATTTTCTGGAAATTTTCTCTCTCTATATCAATATTTCGAAATCGATTATATTCTTGCCATCTCTATCTTTTTGGGAAAAGGAAAGTAGTAAGATTGGAGAGAGAAGATATGTTTAAACATAAATAAAAAGAATAAAAATAGGAAATATAGAGAGAGAAAAATCTGGGCAGAAAATATGAAAAAGGAATAAAATTTAGAGGAAAATAGGAAAAATCTAGAGAGAAATTCGAAAAGTGTGTAGCACATAACCAAATGGCTAGTAGACAGAACAATTTCCGGTACACAAGAAAATTTCCAATACAAAAATGTCTAGTACATTAACCAAATGGCCAGTACACAGAACAATTTACAGGAAACAAGAAAATTTCCTGTACAAAAATGGTAATAAACAGAACAATTTCCAGGAAACAGAACAGTTTCTGGGAAACAAGTAAATTTCCAGTACACAAATGGCTAGTAAACAGAACAATTTCCAGGAAACAAAACAGTTTCTGGGAAACAAGTAAATTTCTAGTACAAAGATGGCTAGTAAACAGAACAATTTCCAGGAAACGGAACAATTTCTAGGAAACAAGTAAATTTCCAGTAAAAAAATGGCTAGTAAACATAACAATTTCCAGGAAACAAGAAAATTCCCAGTATACGAGTAGTACATAACCAAGAAAAATCGAAATTGGTTAGAAATTGGTTAAAATTTGAGAGAAATTAGGAATTGGTTAAATTAATAAATATGGAAAGTTGGAGAGAAAAATTCGAAATGAGGAAAATTTAAATTTAAATGAAAAACTACCAAAAAAGAGGAAAATTTAACTGTAAAGAGAAAAGAAACAAATCTGGACAAAAAAAAAAGAAAGAAAAAACAATTTCGAATTTTTGGAGAGAGAAATTTAAAGAGAAATATTTGTTGAGATTGGAAAGAGAATTTTAAAGAGAGAGAAATTTGTTGAGATTGGAGAGAGAAAAATTCTAAATTTGTTAGAAATTGGTTAAAAATTAGAGATAAAATAGGAATTGGTAAAATAAATAAATCTGGAAAGAGAATTAGAGAGAGAAAGTAAAAGAGTAGAGAGAGAAAGTAAAATGCGGAGTGGAAAATCCGTGATTTTTCAGAGTGGCAGTTCCGTAAATTTATGAGTGGCATCTTTTGTAAATTTGATGAAAAAACAAGGGTGTTACAGTACTTTCCAGTAAGACTCTGACCCTGTGGACTGGGTTTACATTTTTGGTCGAGTTTGGACTGGGCTCTTATTTTGAGTCCGGTTTTGGGCCTTTCATCCATTCCCTCATTTTTGTTTTGGTTTTATGATAATATTTTACTTGACAAACACATAATGATAGGCTTTGTACAATTTGTGCCTAGTAAATTTTACCACTACTCTCGTAATTTTTTTTTTGAAACAATATAATTGTTGGTGTTATGCTAAAAAAAATTGTCTTGTATAATAATTTGATTGAACTAGTGGTTAGTTATCTCATGTCGAGATGGTTAACAACAATAGAAGATACGAGATGCACCAAGTAAAGAAAAAAAATGCTTAACAGCTACTCTATTAAAGTCAGAAATCAAACCGAATACAACTACTAGAACGAAGAAAACAATAGTTCAGTGGATAATACATGGATGTTTCTAGTTTTAAATTTTAAATTTTAAATTATAGATTTTTTTTGGAGAAGAAAAAAAATTGAGATTTTAGAAAGAGGCAAGAAAAACATTGATTTTAGTAACTCTTGGCAACAATGTTTTAGTGTATGAAACAACAAATTCTATTAACGTGATCAAATTTTATTCAAAAGTTTGAATGAAAGCTCATGTTACATTTAATATGGTACGGATACATCATGAATAAATACATGGATTGAATAAGTCCAATAACTACCATCATAGACATTTTGAACCGTAAAAGTTATATATAAAACCCTGTGAGATCAACCTAGGAGTATGAAAGCTCATTCCTATTTTACTTTATTTATTCTCTTTAACACAAGTCAAAAAATAATAGATTTCACAATCTCCGTAGATTGAAATTATAACTTTAAAAATTTTGGGGTAGATCATAGATGTACAATCAATTCACGGAACAGTTGTTGGCTAAATCCTTATTGGTTGTTATTACGTATTTTTCATTAACCCTCTAATTAGCTGAATATAGTGTGCCATCCTCTAATGGTAGATATGAAGCTACCTAACTCAAATTACCCGGACCTTATCAAAACAACACTTTGAGAAATGCACTGGACACAATATATCAATCTAGTCTACTCACACAAAATATACTTAGCCAACAAATTATAGAGAGCTACCCAAATCTGATTTATTTAGTACCATCGTCGGATCAAATTATTCATCAACACGGTCTACTGGAGTACTATCCTCCAAAATGAAATTAGTAGAATGTTCGCGAGAACTATGACTCGCTGCAACAATGGAATTTTGCGTACCAAAAGGAAGCAAATGCCATTTCTAGATGGATAGAAAAGGCAAAAAGGATCCATATTCTATTACTCAATTTAAAAGTCCTCATAATATAACAAAATACTAGTAATTAATTCCAAGGAATTGGAATATGTTATTAAACCAAATGAATCCATATATGGTCTAAAATTACTTTATGGCTAAATTGTTTAATCTTACTTTTCATTACTTAACAATGAATCCATGCAAAATCAATAAATCTAGTTTGGTTTAAACTTTTAAGTAAACAATTGTAATTGGTTCATCATCTTGTGAGTAATCGTGGACCCACTAGTACCAAATTTGCCCTAAATTCGAATATTTTGGTTTGATCTTAAGACTTTAATAGTTTCCTTAAGAGCTTCACTTGGCATCTTCTTTCTCTCAGCTCATCTCTTTATTTCAATCTTTTTTCTCTCCCTCAAAACTTCTTCGAGGTTGAGCTTTTGTTTATTGGAGAGTTTGAGAGGGAGGAAAAAAAGAAGTAGAGAGACAAGTAGCATATACAACGTGTAAATAACGGATGATACTAATTGAGAATAATATTGTTAGCACTAAAAGAGATAAAGGGAAAAAATAAAGAAGGAAGAAGTGAATTGATAGGATTGAAGGAAAGCAAGTATAAAGCTAATTTCAACAATATCCCAAGGATCGATCGTTCACTTTTATTAGGGTTTCAACTGTTGATACACCTTTTACCCTTGAGAATTTCCATATCCCACGTCCTAATATCACCTAATACAATACAAATTATTCACATACTGAGTTGTACTGTTGCAAGATATATGCACATATAGACTAAACACTACAAAACAAACGGTCTTTGGTTATTGTCATCGGCCATAGCAGTTACCAGATATCCGTAATAGAAGACATTTTTTCATTTATAGTACTACTATATATGTCTAATAAAAAGAAACAATTGCAACAAATGTATTCTTGAATAATACATATACATAGTAACACCTATGTTAAGCAATTGGTTGGTCTGTTACTTTTACACCTAATACAAACATGTTGATATACTTTGTTGAGTGCTTAAGGCTTTGTGACGTATGAAAGGGAGAAATATACCTGGAACCTGCTCCTGTAGCTAGTGTGAGTACCCTTTTCTAGGGTAAGATAGATAAAATTAGAATCCAAATTATGATCTTCTTCTTTTGTAAACAAGAAGCCTCACACTCTTCAACCCTCAAAGCTTGAGGCCCGTGCCTTCATAGATCCTATAGTTACCAAAGTTTGATACCTAAATGTTCATTTCATTGTAAAATAGGAGAGAATTAAAGAAATAGTGACATATTCTATGGATTAGAAGTTCCTTAACATGTGTTTTGAGGAAACTATTGTGTTTAAAGAATGCTGGAGATTATGCTTCTATTGTGTTATCAAAGACCAACTTAATTCCTAATTAGAATACAACCTCGTTGATCTTATCTTTTGTTAGATTTATTTCATTTTTGAAATTAATTGAGAGTGAGCATCACCCACTTGCTACTAGTCAAGGCTCTCTTGTCTTCTAGCTAGCACATGGGAGGTGTCCACCTTTAGAAAGGAGATGGCATTCAAAGTCATTTCTTCTTATAACTCATTATCCAACATCTTTGAACTATTTACAATGAGTTGCTTGACAACTCATAAAACTTAGTGGAGTAGAGAAGATCCCCACATGCGCGCACACACACGCGCGACGGGCAGGCATTTGGGCCATTGCCCGTGCGCCCGTATTCTCTAACTGATTTCGTGGGGTTTGAGTCTATCTCTAACTCATTTCGCGGGGTTAATCTATTTCCGAGTTTATCTCTAACTCCCCTATCTTGTCTAGCACGATTCCTAGTCAGTTAAGTCTTCCTCTGTTGTTATATATTCTGATCGAATCCAACAGAGAAGACACACAAATTTGGTTATCATCTTCTCTCTGAATACTGAGTTTAGAATTCTACAATCTCCATTACTATCGTCTTCAATGCAGTTGAAGACAGGAAACTGTTGTAAATCTTTAGGAAGTGACCGGAATTAGCAATTTGCACCGAGGTTGTTCTGAAATCAATTTCAAGACAGTGGTCTTCATTCCACGACCCAACGAAGAAAGTTTTATCTATTCTATTATTCCATTGATCTATCCTATATTTCCAACATCGCATCGTCTTGAATAAAACAAGAGATAATATTGTCTTTTCACACGTAGGAGAACTTAGTTGTAAAGATACAAAGACAATATTTCCCTTCATCTTATTCCACCTAAGATAAACAATGTTTTAGGGAGTCAACAAAGGTGTCCTTCAAACACTTCTCATAGGTGGCTGAATTTTAAGTGGATAACTAAGTTTTAAGATACAAAGAAGAACCAACCATTCGATTGACCCCAAACAATATTGGGTACACAGTTGGTTAAAATATGAGTTCAAAAGCTACAACATCGTATTATTTATATAACAAAGTTTACATGTGTCAAGTTTCAATTGAGAATCTCTTTTCTAGATGACAAAATAAAGAATTAATACACTACATGACACTTTTAAACTTAATTGGAAGAAGAATAAAGTTTTATGTTCCTTCAAACTAAAATTTGGTAACTATATACAGGACACCTAAAGATCATTAGATGACACTGTAAGTTTATAGTGTCTTTTAGGGATTTGTTAAATAACTACATCCACATTATCATTGAGATCCAATTAGAGTGTCCCGTTGAATATGTTTTTTAACAAAAATTCTAATCATTCTTATGTGGCAGTCTAAGTTTTAGAAATTTATGAACCTCCCATTTGAGATACTCTAAGATCCTGAATTTGTGACTTTTATAAATCCACGGCTCAACCAACTAAATTAATTTTAAGTAATTCTACTAACACAATATAATTAAAATAAATAAAATTATTCAAATACAGTGTTTATTAGAAAAATTGTTGTACCATTATTCCTATTCTGTTGTATCATAATTTCATATTTTGTAAAATATTCTGCTTCTACAAGTGATCAAGCTACTTTCAACAAAAAAAAAAAATACAAGTGATCAAGCTAAACACTTTTTTTTTCATTTGAAGCCTTTTAGAAGAAGGGACTGCAGTCAACTTATAGGTCATGTAATGGAATATCAACCAAATAGAGGTCAAGTAATTGTGCTTAATAATGAGTTTTATCCTATTATATGAATATAAGATCTCACTATTATGTGGGAACAGGGTACTTGTGAATATCTAGCATATAGCCATGAATAAATGTTTATGGGAACATGCAAATTTAGTAGAACTTTTTTTATTCATTTTGTTTTTTTTTGTTGAAATATCCTTTCATTAATCGGAATAAACGTTATTACAATATTTATCAACTAAAGTACAAGGAACATTTTGCCACATTTTACTTCTATTCTTCTTTCTTGTCCATTTCGCCAGTTTGTTTGCATGCATGTTGAGTTCTCTTCTGATGTATTTGAATTGAACTATTTCAAATTCTCTTCTTATTTCTTGAATTCTTCGGATATAGATCAAAGATTGCCAGTGAATTGGATGTCTTTTGTCATGGATGTGCTTGATGAGATTTGAATTATCACTTTCTATGATTATTGACTTGTGATTCTGTTCTTTCGCCCAACATAGACCATCTAAGATGGCTATTGCTTCACATTCTTCACTATTTCTTGCCCTCGAGGATTTCACTTGAGCTGCTATAAATTTTGAATCTGCATTATGTGAAATTAAGCTAGTTCCAGAATTGGATGTTACGTTAGTAAATGATGCATCAACATTAATTTTAATGAAAGGAACTGTTGGCGGTTGCCATTTTCCAGAAGGATTTTGATTGATTTTCTCAGGTTTTTTGTTGATTTTTGGAAATGCTTTGATCATTCTGATGATTTTATCGAGATCATTAATCTCATGCTGGAAGCAGTGGTCACATCTTACTTTCCATAAAATCCAAAGAATACTAACAAAGTGAATTTCTTCATTAGTGTAACAATTTTGGTTATTGTCTTGCCACGAGAAGATCCAATCTGAGATAGATATAATGTTTTCAGAAATAATATTAAAATTAAACCAAACATTTTTTGCCATTGCACAGTGTAAAAGAGCATGTTCAATTGTTTCGGTATTCATACAATTCGGTATTCATTTTGTTAGTAGTTAGATTTTTGAGAGCACCATGTTGCCATATTATCTTAAAAGTATGGTCAATGGAGTCTATATTTTTTCGATGAGTCATTGAAGTCTTTTTTTATGCTACTAAAAGCAACTCTAATTTTACTAAAGCTAACTATTGCGCAAAAATAACTTACTAAAACTAATTAAAATAGTGTCCTAAATTGCTAACGAACACTTAAAACAAAAATCAAATATAGCTGAATTTTTCATCCATGCTATACACAACTCCCAAAAAAAAAAAAAATTGTTGGACAAAAATAACTAAATAAAACTAATTGAATATTGTCCTAAATTGCTAAACCAACATAGACTGATTGAGTTTAATTTTGTATCTTTTTTCTTAATCCAGTACTTCCATAGGTGCCTCATACTATTGTTCTAGGCGCTCTTCCGAAACATGTCAGTCGATTTTTCGTATTATTATTTGCTATATTCTGGATACTCTAACTTTTTGGTATTCTACTTATTGTTTATTTTCTTTTGTTTCCTTTTTTTCTTAGATTAGTTATTTATGTAGGGAGAGAAAAAGATTTCAATTTCTTTTTTTAACCCTTGCAATTTTTTTTGTTTCTTTCTTAAATTAGTTAGTTTATTTCTAAGGACACGATTATTTTTTATAAAATAGGTTATTTTATTTTTAAGAAAGTCTATATTCTAAATTTTTCAAAGGGCTTCTAGACAATATCCTTTATTAAAAAAAAGATATTTGTCCCAGTCAACGTTTTTTCCTTCTGTTTTATTATATAGATGTATATGTTTTCTTAAGAGTAAAAGAGAGAGATATAATCACATAGTTGTGTCTAATCCAACAAGTTTCTTTCATGATTTTCTTATAATAGGTTTTGTGATAGGTTTAAACCTTTTTGTTGATTAAAGAGAGAGAGAACCGAGAGCTTGAGAGAGATATAGATAGAGATAGTAAAGGTTAATTTTCTGGGTATATTTCATTAAATCAAATGAGTATTTATAGATTACGAGTTTGGTTTATCATGTCTAAGGGATATATATACATAAAATCACAAAGTCTTCTATAATCCTAACTACTATGACTTAGTAAAGTTAGGTCTCTTTGGGGGTCAATCGGTTGTTCCATGGATCGGGTGTGGCCAATCCACCTATGAGTTGGTGACCCGTAATAATTTTTATGCAATGTCAAGGTTATATAGATATAAAAATAAATTGTGTTATAGTCAGATTAGTAATTCTTTAAAAAAAAATATATCTATTTTGTATTTATTATTTCTCGGTTTTAATTTGTAGTAATGTTTTTTTTTAAGATTCACAATACAGTATAATATTTGCTAGATGACACCAATAAAACAAATTTCTTTTTTGTTTAATAATTTAATACAAGAAAAGGTTTTGTCTAGTAAATAATTGTGTGGAGTTAAAACCATAGTTCTATTTAAAGATTCAACAAAATATTTGCTAGATAAAACCAATAAACCGATTTTTGGTGTTTTTTTATAAGTTAATAAAAAACAACGGTTGTGTCTAGCTAGCAAATAACTTCGTGGAGCAATTATTGTTAGAGAGTCTACTCCACTCGGCTAAACCGAGTGGATTAGTCCATTGATTAGGAAAAGGTTTCCTACTATAATTAGGAATCCTAGTCCTAGTTTAATTAGGAATGTTGTAGTAATTAGTTTTTCTATTTCTATTTTCTATTTCTAAAACTTCTTCAATGTAAACCTATATAAAGAGATCAAACCATAATGTAATAATCATGTTATTGTGAATAAACAAAGGTTTTACCTAATCTCTCTCACGATCAACATCTTCTTCTTCTCGACATCATCGAAGCTCTCTCACTCCATCTCTCGGTCTCACCCGAAGCTGCTACACAGTCCTCTCGGATTCAACCGAGTTTACTCTTTCTCTCGCTCTCGGTTTCACCCGAGAGCCATTATCATAGCTCTCGGGTTCAGCCGAGAGTTACTTCTCCTCCTCTCGGTTCACACCGAGAGCATCTCCTTCCCACTTCTCGGCTTCAACCGAGATATTGCTACATCACCCTCGGCTTCATCCGAGTCGATCATCAAGAGGTTAGTACCTCTTCACATGGTATAAGAGCCTAAAGAATTCAAATTTTTTTTTGAAAGATGACTACCGCCGAATCTTCGGAAATCTCTCAAGCTAATCCTAGCACCAATAGTGGGCCGTTTGATGTTCACCACTCGGATTCTCCTACTACTATTCTCATCACACCGCTTCTAACCGGTGACAATTACTCCTCATGGTCACGAGGAATGACTAAGGCCTTAAGGGCTAAAGCTAAACTTGGTTTCGTTGATGGAAGCATTGAAAAACCCACCGATCCAAAAGAATTAGAATTATGGGGACGATGTAACGATCTCGTCTCTAGTTGGCTCATCAATTCCGTTGATCCACCTCTTCGTGATTCAATCTTATATGATGAATCGGCTTTTGATATATGGCACAATCTATATGATCGCTTTCACCAAAGCAATGCTCCCAAAATATTCCAATTGAAGAGAGCTATTTCTTGTCTCAAACAAGATAATTTTGATGTTTCCACATACTTTACCAAACTCAAGGCTCTTCAAGATGAACTCAACTCTTTGCTAATTACCGAGCCTTGTACATGTGGTCATGGTAGATCCTTGATTGATCGAACAAATCAAGATAGAGCTATGGAATTTCTCCAAGGTCTTAATGACCGATTCTCGTCAATTAGGAGTCAAATCCTATTGATTGAACCCTTCCCATCAATCCTACGTATTCATTCCCTTATTAAACAAGAAGAGGTTCAACAAAATCTCATTACTCCTATGCATATCGACTCCAACAATGCTGCCCTTGCCGTTGGTAACAATGAATATAATCAAAACCGTTACAACGGTTCGGAGAGGCAACGCACAAAAAGACCTAGACCTTTTTGTGACAATTGCAAGATTCATGGTCATGACGTCACTTCTTGTTATAAGATACATGGTTATCCACCCAATTATGGCCAACGCAATCGAAATCGCACTCGAGAAGACCCTAGGGCCAACTCGGTTTTAGATCAAAGTATGGGGGTGCCTACAGCAACTTCTTTAACCAATGAACAATACCAAAACGTCCTTGCTCTATTGGAACGATCTCAACAGCCCACATCTACCAATTCTAAGGGCACCAACAAGGATCCTCTTGTCAACTTAACGGGTACGTATTCTTCCTCTTATCATCCTCCTTGGGTCATTGATTCGGGAGCCGCTAAACATATTTGTTCAAATCTTTCTCGATTTTCTTCTTATTCTCTTGCACCTCCGGATTTCTATGTTCGATTACCGGATGGTTCCCGAATCAAGGTTGATCATATTGGTACAATTTATTTCTCAAATAAATTTTATTTACAAGATGTGCTTCATATTCCATCTTTTCAATTTAATCTCTTATCTATTTCTCAAATATCTAAATCACTTCGTTGTACCGTCCTATTTGACCACAATTTGTGTGTTTTTCAGGACCGATCAACGAGGACGGAGATTGGGCATGGTAGTCTTCATGATGATCTTTACTTCCTTCGCACGGAGCGTCCCATCCTTTCGGTTTCAAGTTTAGATAGTTCTAGTCAAGAGTCTTTTCTTTTATGGCACTCCCGTTTGGGACACCCATCCTTTAGTCGTTTTCAATTTTTTAATTCTAAACTTCCATGTTTAAATTTTAAGTTTTTATCGAATAAAGTACCGTGCGATGTTTGTCCACTTTCTAAACAAACTAGGCTACCCTTTCCACTTAGTACTTCTTCTTCTACTCATATATTTGAGTTAGTTCATGCCGATATATGGGGTCCTTTTCCGGTTCCCTCCACCTCCGGGTGTCGTTATTTTTTGACCCTTGTTGACGATTTTTCTCGTTGCACTTGGATATTTCTCATGAGTTCCAAATCGGACTCAAATACGTTAATTATAAATTTTTCTAATTACGTTAACACGCAATTCAATTGCAATATTAAGACAATTCGTTCGGATAACGGTTCCGAATTTATGAACAATTCTTTACAACATTGGTTTCTTGAAAAAGGAATTTCCCACCAACGTAGTTGTACCTATACACCTCAACAAAACGGAGTTGTTGAGCGCAAACACCGTCACATTCTTGAAGTGGCACGTTCTTTACGCCTTCAAGCTCATCTCCCGCTTTACTTTTGGGGAGAGTGCGTCCTAACCGCCGTCTATCTCATTAACAAGTTACCTACACCTATCCTTGATGGAAAATCACCTCATGAAGTCCTCATGGGTTCTCCTCCAAATCTTACACACTTACGTGTATTCGGTTGTCTTTGTTACGCCCGAATCCCTTTGGTCAACACCAAGATGGACGCTCGTTCCTCCGCCGGCATCTTCCTTGGTTATCCTAATGGACAAAAGGGTTATCGAATTTATGATATCTCCACACGACGTATATATACTTCTCGTGATGTGATTTTTTTTGAAAATCGTTTTCCGATGTCAACCGAACCGACGGATAAACCGTCTAGCTCGCGCCCGACACCTTTCATCTCCATCGACGACGACGACACATTCGAGTTTCCGGCAACCGATAAACCTCGATCAATATCACCGCCGGACAGCAGCAGATTCAACGATGAACCTGCTGTTGCTGTTCCGGCGAGTCTGAATTCGGGACAGGGGGTGCCTTCAGACACCCCCGATGACCCGCCTACAGGCCCTGTTCACACAGGACCATCTTCCCCATCAGGAGTGCCTTCAGCAGACCGTGATGGGGATCCAGTCTCTGGAGTGCCTCCAGAACAGTATACTCCACCGACGAGCAATGAATCCTCATTGCCGTATCCTTCTTCCGACACCGCTGTTGCCGATTCCGGCCGACCAGTCCGGTCCCGCCGACCACCTAGTCACCTTGATGATTACGTGTGTTCCAATACAAGCAATATTAAATATCCTCTTGAAAACTACTTTTCCATCAATTCGTTTTCAAATTCTCATCAACAATTTCTCTCTTCGGTTTTATCAACTACCGAACCAACCTCTTTCACTCAAGCAATGAAGTCCCCTCATTGGAAAGAGGCAATGGCCAAGGAAATCTCAGCCTTGGAAGAAAATAAAACCTGGACAATCACTGTTTTACCACCCGGTAAAAAGCCCATCGGTTGTAAATGGGTGTATAAAATTAAGTTCAAATCCGATGGTTCTATAGAACGATATAAAGCCCGCTTAGTAGCCAAAGGATACACCCAAATCGAGGGGTTGGATTATCATGACACTTTTGCTCCGGTTGCTAAATTAGTAACCGTTCGTGTCCTTCTTTCAATTGCCGCCATTAAAGGTTGGAATCTCCATCAATTGGATGTCAATAACGCCTTTCTTCAAGGCGACCTCGATGAAGAGGTTTACATGAAATTACCCCCCGGTTTTTCATCTCAGGGGGAGTCTAAGGTATGTCGTCTCCATAAATCCCTTTATGGTCTCAAACAAGCATCCCGGCAATGGTTTTCCAAGTTTTCCTCCGTTCTCATCGAACGAGGCTTTTCTCAGTCTAAAAGTGACTATTCTCTTTTCACTTTTCGATCTCACTCCACTCAAATTTATGTCCTTGTCTATGTTGACGACATAATTATTACAGGAAATAATGATCATGCTATTTCCCAGTTAAAAATATTCTTAAATAAAGCTTTTTCACTAAAAGATATGGGCCGTCTACAGTACTTCCTTGGTATCGAAGTATCTCGCTCATCACAAGGCATTTTTCTATGTCAAAGAAAATATGCGCTTGATATTTTGAAAGATTCTGGACTCACCGCTGCACGTCCTTCTGAGTTTCCAATGGAACAAAAACTCCGCCTCAGTCCCACTGACGGTACACCTTTACCAGATCCGTCAGTTTACCGCCGTCTCATAGGCAGATTACTTTACTTAACGGTTACACGGCCGGATATCACCTTTGCCGTAAACAACCTCAGTCAATTCATGCAAACACCTAGCCAAGTACACTTAGACGCAGCTCATCGCGTTCTACGATACTTGAAGGGTACTCTTGATAAAGGAGTCTTCTTATCCGCAGACAGCTCTCTCCATATTACAGGATACTGTGATTCGGATTGGGCTGGCTGTCCTTCAACCCGTAGATCTACTACTGGGTATTTCACAATGTTGGGATCCAGCCCCCTCTCCTGGAAATCAAAGAAGCAACCCACAGTTGCAAAATCTTCGGCAGAAGCAGAATATCGAGCTTTAGCCATCCTCACATGCGAATTACAATGGCTCAAGTATTTACTACTTGATTTTGGAATCAATCACTCTGACCCGATGACAGTTTACTGTGACAATCGGGCCGCTCTCCACATTGCTGATAACCCCGTCTTCCACGAACGTACAAAACACATTGAGATAGATTGCCACATCGTTCGTGAAAAGATTAAAGACAACGTCATTGCCACACGCTTCACCAGTACAGAAAATCAGTTAGCGGATATCTTCACAAAGCCACTTGGGGCAGAACCGTTCAAGAACATTATTGGCAAGTTAGGCGTTACTTCCATTCCCGCTCTAACTTGAGGGGGAGTGTTAGAGAGTCTACTCCACTCGGCTAAACCGAGTGGATTAGTCCATTGATTAGGAAAAGGTTTCCTACTATAATTAGGAATCCTAGTCCTAGTTTAATTAGGAATGTTGTAGTAATTAGTTTTTCTATTTCTATTTTCTATTTCTAAAACTTCTTCAATGTAAACCTATATAAAGAGATCAAACCATAATGTAATAATCATGTTATTGTGAATAAACAAAGGTTTTACCTAATCTCTCTCACGATCAACATCTTCTTCTTCTCGACATCATCGAAGCTCTCTCACTCCATCTCTCGGTCTCACCCGAAGCTGCTACACAGTCCTCTCGGATTCAACCGAGTTTACTCTTTCTCTCGCTCTCGGTTTCACCCGAGAGCCATTATCATAGCTCTCGGGTTCAGCCGAGAGTTACTTCTCCTCCTCTCGGTTCACACCGAGAGCATCTCCTTCCCACTTCTCGGCTTCAACCGAGATATTGCTACATCACCCTCGGCTTCATCCGAGTCGATCATCAAGAGGTTAGTACCTCTTCACAATTATGCAACTTCGTCTGACATTTGCCTTTTTTCCATTGAAAAGAAGTCAATGACATCTATATCCGAAAAAGGAATGTAATAACAGAACAAATGTTCATTTGTGTTCCAATGTCCTCATGCATATGAAGAAAAAAGACAAATATCAAGAAAAAGGGGATTATGATACTAAGAATTAATCGTTTTCCAAACAAAAGAATTGCACAACAATTGTCAATACTAAAAGACAAAGTTACGTATAATGGTTGACTTAAGAAACTTAAATTTGAATAATATGGTTTATAATTTTAAAATTATATCAACAAAATTGGTCTACAAACCTACAAACGAAAACACTAATTTAACACTTGTATATTCTAGAGATTTTAGATTAATCTCACATACAATTAATTAGTACTAAACTATGATCCCTAGAAAGTTCTTGGTTGGTTTTGTAAAAAAAAAACACATAGTACATTGAATATACAACAAATAAAAAGGAAAACTTAGAAAAATACTAAATCATTGGCATTATAAATTATATTAACAAAAAGGAGTTTCCCATTAAAAATAAATTCTAAATAAAAACTACAATCATGATAAGGACATGAGTGCTAAATAATTTTGATACTCTTTTAGTATTAAAATCACTTTCTCTCTTTAAAAGCCCATTTCATTTTATTTATTTACTTGTTGCACGTAGATCTATTAAACGTAGGGGTTGGATTCATTGATTTCATAACTTAATGTCCATGAAAGAACATATTCCTCTTTCACTTTCTCTTTCTAAAAATTCACTTTCTTGCTTTCTCTCTCTCTTCTTTCATTGGTTTCTCTCTCTTTGTTTCCTCTCTTAAGGACTTCCTTTTTGTGACATCGGCGTACTATCTACGCGCAAAATTACTTCATGATATTAAACAAGAGCTCCATATGCATGATGGCCACATGCATCTCAAGTTCAGACCATACCGACAAAAGCCGACGTGTGGGTCCTATTCAAAATAATCAGTAGGGTTTTAACACGATCAGCTGGGTCCCATGCGCACACGTATCAAGCAAACGAATTTCATTTGGGTCAATTAGGGGGAGTGCAGTCAGCGGCTTCCCTTCCTAAAACGGCTCCTTCTTCCTTTCCTAAAATCCATGTCCAACACCACCTCCAAGTCAAGTTTTCTCCAGTCAAGGAGGCAACGTATTTCATGAGTTGCCTGTTAGGGGCAGTGCATTGGGACTTTCTTGGACATTTGAGTGTCCGCGAAAGTCCGAGGTATTTAAATCCGGACATTTAAGAGTCTACGAAAGTCTGAAGCATTCAAATTCAGACATTTGAAAGACCTCGAAAGTCTGAGGTATTCAAATCCCGACATTTGACGGTCTACGAAAGTCTGAGGCATTCGATTATAGACAAAATATCCCAGACTTTGGTAGACTTCATAGTTTGATGGATTTTGTGAAGGATTTGAGACAAATTTGGAACCCAAAATGTCTTTACAAAAACAAGAGACATTTGAAATCCGTCATGTGATTAAACAACAATAATAATATTAAAATAATAAATGACCACCAAATGTCCATCAATGTCCACAAATATTCACAGATGTCTACGAAAGTCGAAAAATATATTTTTGAAATGTTTATACAAATATATTATTTAATGTGATTAAACAATAAAAATATTAAAATAATAAATGTCTACCAAATGTCCATCAATGTCCACAAATATTCATAGATGTCTACGAAAGTCGAAAAATGTATATTTGAAATGTTATTATAAATATATTATTTCATGTGATTAAACAATAATAATAATATTATTAAAATAATAAATGTCTACCAAATGTCCACCAATGTCCACAAATATTCACAGATGTCTACGAAAGTCGAAAAATATATTTTTGAAATGTTAGTATAAATATATTATTTCATGTGATCAAACAATAATAATAATATTAAAATAATAATGTCTACCAAATGTCCACCAATGTCCACAAATATTCACAGATGTCTATAAAAGTCGAAAAATATATTTTTGAAATGTTAGTATAAATATATTGTTTCATGTGATTAAACAATAATAATAATAATAATAATAATAATAATAATAATAATAATAACAATAAGATAATAAATGTCTACCAAATGTCCGCAAATATTCACAGATGTCTACGGAAGTCGAAAAATATATATGTGAAATCTTATTATAAATATATTATTTCATGTGATTAAACAATAGTAATAATATTAAAATAATAAATGTCTACCAAATGTCCACAAATATTCACAGATGTCTACGAAAGTCGAAAAATATATTTTTGAAATGTTAGTATAAAATATTATTTCATGTGATTAAACAATAATAATAATATTAAAATAATAAATGTCTACCAAATGTCCACCAATGTCCACAAATATTCACAGATGTCTATGAAAGTCGAAAAATATATTTTTGATTAGTACAAATATAATGCAATATGCATTACACATTTTGTCAATTGGACTGCAGATCTTGAAATGTCCCCAGGACATTTTGTCTATGGATCAAATGTCTTGAAATGTCTATAAAGACATTTTGTCTACAAACTCAATGTCTTGAAAATGACTATGAAGACATGTTGTCTATAATAAGTCATCTGAAATGTCTTGAAATGTCTACGAGACATTTTGTCTATGAAAGTCCCCCCCCCCCCCCAGAAGACTGATGCTAGGTGTGAAAGTCTGCCATCACTTACAAGAGCGCCTGGAGTCAGGACTATAAATATACTCCTAAGCTTGGTAAGTGGAGAAGTCTTGTGGGTGGGCTCGTGGAGCCTTCACCAAGAAAAAACCCCCGTATCTGTGAGCTTGGGTCTGAGGTGCCAAAACAGAAACAATATCGTTAACTGTTAAGGCCAGGGGCGTCACACTATCTGATCGTCTGATGTTGCCATGATAATAACAGATGCTCTTGAGTGTAGTTGTTCTTTAATCCTTTGGAGTTCCCTTGTGTCAAAAAGCCTACCCATACTGAAAAAGAGCCAAATCCAATTAGCTTCCCATAAATAAAAATAAACTTCTTCGAGAAGCCCCAAAGAAAATATATATATCCTGAATCCATAAGCTTTAAATCTTTGACCAGTTTGCGTGCAATTGGGCTTCAAGCAATTTGTTACTGTGGCCCTGTGGAAAGACGAAGTTAGGAAGCCTGACCAAGATGAAAAACTTGTTTCCGAACACGTCTCATGGAAGGAAGACATAAAGCTTTGAGCGAGTACGTCTGAAGCCCACAAAAGAGCATGCAAGTCACCAGTGGCAGATAAACACGTAACAGAAGTAACAACAGTAAAATTCAAGAGAATATTTGATAAGGATTGTGAAGATTAACTCCATATTTTCCAGCATATTAACATCTTGTATTTCTTTTTTCTTACCTTGTATATTCTTTCCTCTCTTATGTAATATCTATCTAGTATAAATTAATATTTATGTAAACTGTTAACACTATAAATACATAAGGGAGGTTCATGGTTTAACTCATACACAAAGCCTATTCATATTTTTTTTTGTGGTAGTGAGAGTTGTTTTCTAACGAGTTCGATCCTTGCAGATTTTTCCCCAGTTATCTCCAACCGACATCACTACTATATTGTCTGGTTTATCTTTACCGAGGTCTTCTTTTTCTTCTAGTGTTTGGAGTTATTTCTCTATCTGATTTAATATCGAGGTTTTGGGTTAATCCCTTCACAAGATTTTGTTATTGATTTGTTTGTAATGAAATCTTCACAAGGGCTTCTACTTCAAGTGCAACTTTTTCTCCCTCGGCACCAACTATGAAATCCTACCTGCACCTTAGCTCTATGATCAACTTGAACTTGATTCAAATTATTTTTTTGCTATAGCGTCCTTAAATTTTATTCTTATTGGAAAGTCAACGTCTGGTTCGTCATATCTTGATAACAAGGTCTCTCCACTTGAACCCACGCTTGCTTCCCCTACAGGTTCGTTAACTATTAACGCTCTATATGAATTTCGGTTAACTATAAATCACCTAAATTTGTCGATCATTTGTAATGTTCTCTCCAAAGAGGCAACGACAAATATTATAGGCTTAACCCGAGCTACGGATGTTTGTGATCAGCTTAATCAAACCTAAGCTAGTTCATGCATCATTCGCTCTCTTTAGCTGAAGGAAGAAATTCAGTGTATTAATTGGTTGACATTCTTTTAGCCACCTAATAAAGTTAACAAAGTAGTGGTGGAAGGTCCAAAATATAGACCCTAATAGCACAACAAGTCCAATATTAACATATAATAGACTAAAAGTCCAAAAAAATTACAAATTTTAAAATGTACTAAACAAATCATTTTTGTATATACCATTTTGGGGGCTCACCAAAGAAATCATTTTTGTAGGACATAGTTATCTTATTGTATTAAACAAACATACATAACCCTATACATTTTACTTTTGAAGTTCACACAATTTGTTTGTGTTGCATACAAAAGAAACCTTTTCTTATACATATTTATACATTCACGAAACAATCAACACATTAGTGATACATTTGTATACTTGTACGAGACAAAAACAAATCCTATATAATAAAACAGGTCAGTCGGTCAGATGAGGGATAAGTCCGATTGTCTATTTTTATTGAGAGTTTGATAGAGATTACATCTGACGGCTGGTATAAAATTCTCTTTATGTAGATTAAATCAAAACAGAAAGGTATTAGTGTAAATTGACCAAAATCGATTAGGATATTAGTACCCAAGTATTTCTCTCCCTACTCAGATTTTTACAACTTATTTATGAGTTGGTTAATGTTCTTTCCCTATTTATTCTCCCTTATCTTCTTTATTTTCTTTCCCAGATCAACATTATCTTTATTACTAATTGTTCTCTATTTTTTCATCTCTAGAGGATTGTTCTTAGGAATTTTGATTTAAACGTCATCTCCGACATTAATCAAGAGCGATCTGCCGCGTCCGTAGCAAACCTAGTGTTAAAAAATTTGGACTTATTACATTAAGTTTGGATCTTAAACC
Organism: Eschscholzia californica; assembly: GCF_041429995.1. Lineage (NCBI taxonomy): Eukaryota > Viridiplantae > Streptophyta > Magnoliopsida > Ranunculales > Papaveraceae > Eschscholzia > Eschscholzia californica. The sequence continues at coordinate 17,852,257 of NW_028238472.1, read as the reverse complement.
CTAAAGTTAAATCATATAACAAGTATTTGTACAAAAAATAAGTCTAGAAGTGAAAAGAAGCTTACATTCTGATCTAATATTATTTGAAAGGTAAATATCCTATATAATAAAACAGGTCAGTCGGTTAGTTGAGGGATAAGTCCGACTGTCTATTTTTATTGAGAGTTTGATAGAGATTACATCCGACGGCTGGTATAAAATTCTCTTTATGTAGATTAAATCAAAACAGAGAGGTATTAGTGTAAATTGACCAAAATCGGTTAGGATATTAGTACCCAAGTATTTCTCTCCCTACTCAGATTTTTACAACTTATTTATGAGTTGGTTAATATTCCTTCCTTATTTATGATTTAAACGTCATCTCCGACATTAATCAAGAGCGATCTGTCGCGTCCGTAGCAAACCTAGTATTAAAAAAATTGGACTTATTACATTAAGTTTGGATCTTAAACCCTAAAGTTAAATCATATAACAAGTATTTGTACAAAAAATAAGTCTAGAAGTGAAAAGAAGCTTACATTCTGATATAATATTATTTGAAAGATAAATATATACAAAACTCAAAGCATATAAGTAAACTACACATAATTAAAACTCAAATTTTTTATTGAGGTTCTTATAGAAAACAAAAAACTTAAGTTTAAATCAAGGAATGAAATGTCGATTTCGGTGGAAATTCGTGTTAGTCCAAAAGTGGAAACGCTACGTGGAAACGTTTCTATTAGTATGAAAATTTTGGAAATCTGTGAACGTACATAAATATGATGCAATTGTGCATAATAAGTCTCTTTAACCATAATTAAATTATTTAACCATAATAACCCTAAAATATAATAAACTTTTGCAATAAAACAATTAATTTAGGGGCTAAGTTGAATTATTTAACCCTAATAACCAAGGGCGGAGCCAGAATCCAAACCTAGGCCTGGCTAGCCTAGAAAACATGGACTAGATCAGATATACCAAAATGATATGTCTAAGTTATTCAAACTCAGTTATAGACATTAATACATAATCATCTTGAGAGTTAAAAAAGTTTTATAAGTAACAGTAGATCTTAATAATTTCAACAAATTAAAAAACTTTATAAATATATAAATAAAAGTTGTTGTCCACTATCTGCGATTTACACTAATCCATACGAGATCTCTATTAGAAACACGAAAGAAAGTATTTTCGATTACTCGACTATTTTTTTACAGACTTTTATTTTTCTTTAGATTGTTCTATTCTTCAAAAGTAGATGACAAAACCTCTATTAGATATAGCCACATTGTCTTTCTTCACAACCTCACCTTATCATGTAGAAGAAAAAGAAAGAGGTGAAATTGCAAAGAGACATTTACAGTTGTTATCTAAAAGATAGACCATTTGATTATCAGGTCTAGAATCTATGGGGTGGAGTTATAGATAGAAGGATATGGATGATCTAAGAGTAAGTGGTAAAAAGAGACAATCCAAGAGATCAAATTGCAAAGAGAGAGATAATCCAAGAGGTGAAGTTGTGGATAGAGAGATAATCCAATAGGTGATGTTGTAGATAGAGAGATGATCCGAGAGGTGAAGTTGTAGAGAGATGATGTAAGAAGTGAAGTTATAGAGAGATCAAGTTCTAGAGATGGAAGGATTTTGAGTAGAAAATCTATAAAGAAAACAGAAAAAAAAAAATAATCTATATAATAAAACAGAAGGGAAAACGATGACTGGGACAAACATCCTTTTTTAATAAAGCATATTGTCTAGAAGTCCTTCTCAAAATTTAAAATATAGTCCTTCGTAGAAATAAAGTTACCTATTTAAAAAACAATAATCATTTCCTTCTTAGAAATAAAATAACTAATTTAAGAAAAAAAGAAACAAAATAAATTTCAAAGGTTAAGAAAAGAAATTAAAATCTCTCTCTCTCAATTAAATAATAACTAATTTAAGAGAAAAAAAACAAAAAAACAATACAAAAAATAATAACTAATAAAAATCTCTCTCTCAATAAAATATAAGAATAAATTTCGTAACCTTTTATTGATACAAGTGTAAATGGTCTAATCTGCAATAAATAATAAGAGTTAGGGAGCTAATCTGAAATAACACATGAAGCACCTGCAGTAAAAATTATCTCCCCTTTATATAATCCTTAGAAACCCTAAAAGATAAGGTTCCCCACTTTTCCCTCTTCACTACAAAAATCTGTCGCCTTTCTCTCAAAGGTTTCCAAATCTCTCCTCAAATCAATTATATTTTCTCTTAAAGAAGAAGAAATCAAGATGAAGTAAAGAATAAATCAGAAAAAAATGATTCGATGAAGAAGAACACATGATGATGTGTCAACAACCCTAGGTTGGAATGGTTACCAAGTTGGTTTCCACTCTTGAAGTCATGGGTTCGAGACACGACGGCATACCCCTTAAAGTATGCTGACAATTACACCCAAAAGAAGATGAAGTAAAGAAGAAATCAATCATATTTAGAAACGATTCAAATCTCTAATATATTTTTGGTTATTTATGCGTTTTGCAGAAATCTGAAAATTTTGGCCGAAATTTATGTTCAGCCGAAATCTTGCAAGAAATATACTTTAGTTACCTTTCGTGTAAGTTGTTTCTAAAATCGAAATGGTCGAAATTTTTTGACATTTTATTCCGTGGTTTAAATTGATTCTATTAACATGAGAAAATAGATATTTATTGTTGATAGAGATTTGGAGTAGGAAGTATTACAAGAGTTATTCTTGTAAAAAAAGAAATAAAGAAACGAGACTGGCCATTCTCATATGAATCAACCACCCACATTTCCTTTCATCAACAAAAAAACACATTTTCTCACTAACTGCTCTCCACTCTTTCTTTCACTATACAATATAGATCTGTCAAGTGAAACAAAAACGTATTATTTATACTTAGATTTCACTACTTTCCAGCAAAAGAAATATGAAAACAATCACCAAAAGTAACGGTAATTCAGATTTATGAAACTGCTATAACCCAAAATTTCAGCATATTTTCTACTTGAACAGAAGTCACAAATTATGAGTTGTTCAAAGATATATGTCTGGAGCTGTAATCCATATTAGGCCACTGCAGTCCCGTTAAGTTCTAGCTGCGCAACCGCAAGATTGATTGCGTCCATTACGTCCATCTTACCCAAGCTCACAGCCTCGTCCACTGCAGTCCTTTCGTAACTAAACAAAACCCATGACCCAAGCATTTTAGTAAAACACAAACATCTGTTAAACTTGTACACATCCAACTTAAAACCAACTAGAAATGAGTGGAGAGATCTTAGACATTATATTCAACAGTAATGAGATTCTGCTTTGGTTTATGTAGGACTATCAGCACACATCCATTTCTTTCTTGGGTGACGTGGAGCACGTCTCACTACTGAGCATAACATGTTTGGGCCAACCTCTGATATCATATTAAGTCCGCGAGCGCCCAACTCACATGCAATTGACTACGAGTGGATTAGGTCCAGATATTATGTTTTCTAGGTCATAAGATTTCCTTCTGTCTATATGTACCTATTCTCGAAACATCTTCAACAACTAAAAAAACAGTGACAAGAAATCGAGAATAATACTAATTTACAAGTTAAAAACCATTCACCTGTTAAGAATAGATAGATCCGCTCCAGCCAAAATCAGATTCTTAACCACCTGGATAGGTCACTTGTCTATGAGTTTCGTGATATACTAGCAGATTCAATATAACTTAGGATGCAGATTTATCACCTCGACACGTCCATTCAGACAAGCCCAGTGAAGAGGTGTATTTTTCTCCACATTAGTAGCATTTATATCCTGCATCGGAGATACACTAGATTGAGGAGTTGTATAGGATGTTTCTAACGAGTTTGAATTGGAACTAGATGCAAATTGATATCCTCCAATATCAATAGCCAAGAAATTCTATTAGAGCTCCACATACAGATTTTAAATTTTTTGACAATTATGATAAGCACAATACTTTAGGTTATATCAAATATCTGTAGGTAAATAAGAAAGAAGAACGTAAGGCAAATGACCGGGGGAATCATAATTTTACATTTAATATATTCATCTGAAAATCAAGGAATGTATTAAAATTTAAAAGCATTGAGATTAGAAAAATGTGTCACTATAACAAAGCACCACAGCGTTTTGCAACAAATAAAAATCATAGCATAGGCATGAGAATAATTAGCAAGTAAAAAAATTTGACGAAAGCTTTTGAAGCTTGGTTCTGGAGAGCTTCATTCTTATTTAGTATTTAGTAAGCATCCTTTATTTGGAAAAGAAGTTAATCATAACCCACGGTTTGGTTCATCTATTTCGTAAAATCATAAACTAGCTTTATAGTGGTATACCGTATGCACTTCATCCTGTTTGTCGAAATTTCTCTGAAAAGTTAGGACATGTTTGCTCAGAGGAGCCCGTGTCCCAGGCAGTGTCAGGGAATACCCTCTAAGGCATTGAAAGTTGTCCATTGGTGGACCGAAAGTCCGATAATTAGAATCAACCAACATCTTATTTACAAAAAGGAACAACAATTCTAAGAGAAGAGAAAGAAAAAACTAAAACATAAAATATACAAATACAAACATCGACTTTTCCCACACAATGCCAGCAACTACGAAATGAAGTTCATAACTGTAAAAACATGAATTTTTTGCATCAAAACTCCTTACCACTCCATTTCTGATTAGATATTCCACAACGTCAAGATGCCCATTAGCAGCAGCCATATGAAGTGCTGAAAGTTGGCAGCAAAACCAAGTTAAAAGAATACCGAAGTCATGCAGTTTATGTAGTGATTATGGCAACGAGCATTGAATATATATTCCAGTATATTTGTTCACAACAAAACCTAGTTTTCATGATGGCAAATAAGGTCCAAATGTGTACATGACAGACCACCTACACATAAAAGATGATCACAATTCCTACGCCTTCTTGAGGAGATGTGCAACTTCCTGCTAATGAACCTATAACTAATGACATAGGAAAACCGGGAAACAATATCGTCTACAGATTTTGTACAAGCTTCATTTATAAGATGCATATGGATTCAAAACAAGCATTCCATCCTTATGATGTATCCAGACCATTTGATGTATGATGTCTATTTTGCACGTGATCATGTACTTTAAAGAAAAAGTCACTAACGGGTCGTATCGGCCGGAGACGGCTCTGCGCATCCCTTTTTGTACTTTTAAGCACTATAAACCACATTGCCGAGAGGAACGTGTAACACTAATGTTCAATAAATAGTCACAAATTGAACATTCTACCTGATTGCAAAGAATGAAATTAGTGGAGGATTCTTCATTTTTCATAGAAGAAGATGGAATTTAAAAGTATTAACTAATTTAATTAGCAGACAAATAAACAAGGATAAATAGGTCTAAAAATTCAACCTTGAAAACTAAACGTCTAAAACCATAAAAAAAAAACATTACCATGATGAGATATATGAATTGTGCAGGCGTGCTGCGTGCAGCTAATGGGGAAAAATTATAGGAAATGAGTGATAAAAAAACCTGTTCGGCCTTGAGAATCCTTAGAATCAAGAGAAACACCGAGAGATGATAAGCTTATGACATCTTCAATATCATTGTATCTAGCTGCCTGTTTAAAGGCAAATGAAAAAAAAAAATACACACAAATACTTCAGGTTAAGGATTTATGAATATGAACATTTTGATTAAGATTTGAAGTAATATAATAGAGCTAAAACCCTAAATCAATGATACAAGGTCGACATCTAAAGAGAGGGAGAGAGAGAGTACTTCAAGTAAGGCGTCGATGTTGTCGGAAGTAGAGTTGTCCTGATGTTGCAGCGAAGGGTTTGTTTTTTGCTCCCCCATATGCAGAGTAGTAGAGATAAACTGAAGTTGCAGAAAGAAGAGAGAGAGAATGCAAGTAAGAGAGGGGAAGAGTGAGTGAGAAAACCAATTGTTATCTAGGTGGTGGAATTGACAATTAGATATCAACTAATTAACTAAATTTGAAATTATCTAAGATTCATAACTCATAAAAAAGTAAGAATCATAACCATCAATCGACAAAGAAACATCAATTCATTAACAAAATTTGAACGTAACTAAGATTTATAACTTATAAGAAAGTAAAGAAACCATAATTCATAAATAATAACCTTCAATCGACAAATGAACATCGACTCGTTAACAAATTTGGACTGAACTAAGATTTATAACTTATAAGAACGTAAGAATCATAATTGATTAAATTAACAAAATTTGATCTTAACTAAGATTTATAACTTATAGAAAATGTACAAACCATAATTCATAAATGACAAATTAACAAAAATTTGAACTAATCCAAGATTTATAACTTATAAGATACTAAGAATCACAGTTCATAGATCATAATCATCAATCAATTGAACACTGAAGTCTTTAATTTGCAATTCTCTAACCTTCAAGTGATCTGCAAACAAGAACTTAAAAGAGGAATTTCATCAAACAGTTGGGCTACAACCTAAACCATCTCTACAATTCTCAAAGAGACTCATCAAATTCTTGATGAATTTCTTAAAAGTAGAAGCAAAATTATATCTAAGACTTAAAGGAATAAGGATCAATAATCTCTATGAGTAGGACCGTCCAGATTTCAGAATCTTTTACAAATGGCACATCAAAGAGGTTAGAAGCAGAACAAGTATGAGTAATTACCAGAAATCTGAGTATCCCCAAACGTTAAGAGTATTCCAAAATAAAAGGTTTAACCGAATCCTTGAGAAAGTGAAGATTTAAGATAAAACCCTAATGCTTGAGTTGCACACTTCGCTTGCTTTGCTCGGTTCCTTCTTGCTGTTGTGGATATGAGAAGTTTTTTTTTTTTTTTTTTAAGATCAACGTACTCTCCGGTTTGAACTTGGGACCTCGAGGGCTTTTCTGGAGTTTATGTCAACACCTTGGAATCACTTAGGCGACCAGTTAGGCTTGACTCTCGATATGAGAAGTTGAAACTCTCCCTTTCTTGCCCGTCCTCAAAAGAGAAAAATGTAAGAAATTTAAGGCGGTAAAATACCCAAATTATCCATACTCTTTTATAAAAGTTTTAGAATTGGGGCCGTCTTCACGGACTCCATTAGTTGCCGGAGAGAGGTATCCAAAATTTTTGCACCCAAAAATTAGATTAGAACGATATTTTAATAAAAAAATTTAGCTTGGTCGCCTTTTACAAAATGCAAAATACGTGCGAATTTGTACAAAATTTACTCGGGAAAACTTTACTTTATGTTATTTCTATTAAGAGTTGAAGATTGAGGGATGCTTTTGACAAAAAATAGAACTTCACCAGTTTTTTTAATTTCCTACTTTTTTTTGTACCGGTGATTTGGGAAAACAAAAAAAGTGTCCGGAGTGCAAATTTTTAAAGGGTGAAGGAAAAAGCCAAACACACCCTCCCATGTTGTCCGCAGAGAGTCGTCGGCACAGCTCTTGCCTCTTAGTCGGCGACGACCGGAAACATCTCTCCTCTCTCTCTCTCTTTCTCTATCTCTCTCTCCATCCTCTTTCTTTCTCTCTCTCACTCCTCTTTTTTTTATCTTTCTCTCCATCCCTCTCCTTGATTCTCTCTCTTTGCTTCTCTAAGTTCTAGCGAATGGGAAAGCCCCTTCGCCCGAAATCCTTCGTCTGAATTTCAGATCTGGTTCTTCCAGATCCAGGTGAAGCAAGCTCGCCTGGAAAACTAAACGAGTTTCCTGCGAAGGGGAGAGCTCCTTTGCCGGAATAAAAGCACAATAAGAGATAGAGAGAGAGAAAGAAGAAAGCGAAAAGGAAGAGGGAAGAAAATAGAGAGAGATAAAGGAAGAAGAGTCATGGTGGTGGTCGGCGTTAATGGTGGACGTCGCCGGAATATGATGGGGGTTGCCAGAATTTTAGTTGAGGAAGAAGTTGACAGGTTGAAGTGTTTGGAGTAAGCAAAACATGTCAATTTTTTTTTTTGTTTCCACTCAAAACTTTGTACCCTGCATAATTTTCTTATTTCCCATATCACCCACATTTTTTTCTTTGTTGAAAGCTTACATTTATAACACAATCTCTACAACAAAACCGAATGGGTTTTTGATGACTAGGATAAAATGAATGCAAATTGAGTAGGACAAAATAAATGCATTTCCATGATTAATAAGATGAATTCCATGCTTACAAGGACAAGGTCGATGCTTAAGAGGATGAATCACCATGTCCCTTAACTTTCAATCGTCTCCACCATCCCACCTCAATCTATATCTTTAAAAGAGAAGACTAATTAGGTGCAGACAATTTATCTTCCCATTCCAGTAATCATCCACATTCCTTTACTTTCTCTCCCTTCTATTAAACGGTTTTCCCATCTCTCATTTTTCGTATTCTTCCATTAATTTTCGTATTACACCACTTTCACTTACCTTCATCAACAATCTTCACAATCTCTGCCCACTATTTTTCTTTGTTCCACTCTCTCATTCAGTTACCAAAACTTTCCTATCGGCAAAAGAAACCAAGGGTGCGGAAGGCCTCAAAACGAGAGAATAAGAATAGACGGACTGTAGTTTTAGAGAGAGAAATAAGTATCAATAAAGAGGGAAGAAAAAAAATGAAAGGAGTAGTTTCAAAAGTCGTCTCATAGTCGTGTGCATATCTTCATTTTTTATATCAAATCAATTACATATTCTTCTACCTTCATTTGAAATAACTATGTATTTGATATAAAGTATTCCTATTTGTTCAAATGTAGGCAGGAGACGCGAGTCGCAGGATTGACAGATAAAGCATAGCTTGGGGTTTTATCTTCATAACATTTTTAGGATTTCAGTTTAGCATATCAAGTCATTATAAGGTGAGATCTTTCGTCCTGGTAAGTTTCTGTTTCTCACTAAATATAGCAACTGCCATCAGATATTCGAATAATATGAATGTTTTAATCACTCTTATGCAAACATATGTAAACATGGTAGTGAAGACCGTTTGAGTTTGAAGTCAAAATTTTGAGTTGTGGTTTATGAATTCACTAGGCATTACCCGTGCCTCCGACACGGACGCTTCCGTTGAACACTTTACTTGTTATAAAGTGGTGGACCTTCCTTCATCAAAATGGGTGGTCTTTAATTTGCATCGGTGATCTTTCCGTTATCACAATTATTGTATCTTCTCTGACTGACATAAATCAAACAAAAGATTTAGGAGAAGATCTTCAAAAACAAATAATAAAAAACAAAGAAATTAAGTTTTCTCAAAAATTAGAAATAGTTGCGGTAATTATAGATTTCAAAAAATAAAAAGTTCTACACAATGTGTAACAAATCATGGTCAGATACTTTTCATCAGCTTCTTCGAATTTCTCTCTTCAACTTCGTTTAATATCTGTTGATTGTAATAGGCAAAAAAGTTATAGTAAATGTGAAGAATATAAAGTTGACAAAAAAATATGATTAAGTTGATTTTTTGTTGGGGGGAAAGAAGGAGCCATAAAAAGTATAAGCATAATTTGTTACCATTATGTTTTAGGTTGCTTCTTCAATGAGTTGGCAATGTGAATGAATGGTAACGATGTAGCCCTATTCTTATTGACCCAAAAACAAGATATCCACACTATAAGAAATCCCAGAAGAGTTGTACAATTGCGAAATTACTATCTTGCAAATTCGGATTTTACTAATATATACAAATATAGGTTCTCCATTACCTTAGGAAAACAAACAAACTTCTACATTTCTTAATTCCCATGAATTTGTATACATTGATTTTTTTTCTTTGTTTTATCATCTCTATATAAGTTTTTTTCATATTACCCTAGGACAAAAACTACTGAACTCACAAAAAGTTGAGGTTGAAAGCGTTCAAAATTTTATAGAAAATAAGTAATTTTAGAGATATTTGTTCAGAATAAACAAAGCTCGTTCTTGATTGGCTATAGAAGAAAACTTCATATGATGTCTCCTGAACAATATAATTGTCTTCCCTATTCTTGTCTCTTGATTCTAAATATCTATCATCCTCCAACAGTCTCTTCGTAATACCCACCAAATTATTAAATAAGAAATACGGTAACAATGAGTGAGAGAATGAAAAAAGGTACTAAATCATTGTAGTTGATCTGCAGAGAATCTAAAGTGCCGTTAGGTTGTCGGACTCCAAAATCTAAACCTATAGAGAGTAATAAAGATGTTTCGATTGCGGCTAAAGCTAATACAAATGCTTTAACCACCACATTCTTCTGCAAAAATGAGAGTGAAACAAAATAGATTACTCGACAAGAGACGAATTAGACATATGGATCTTTTTGTTTCACTCTCATTTTGGGTTGTCCCATTTTAGTGTCCTGTTTCTAAAAATAAAGAAAAGAACTTTTCGCTCTTTCCAACAATACCCATTACTATAAATTTAATGACAACTTTATTTAAAAGTAAATTCAACTTTTTCATTGTAAATTACAAAAGTTAATGAGGTTACAATTGGAAAAACCATTTTATTTTTTAAAGTCAAACTCCAATTAATGATGTTCCCTTAAAAAGTTGGGTTTTCAAAATAGGTCATTCTTTTTGGGACTGAGGGAGTAACGAACAATTAAAAAACCCAACATCCATATTTGATCTTTTGCTTTACAAATTTAGAGAGAGATGTGATCGTGGTAAGAGAGAGAATTTTAGAAGGATATATTTTGGTATCAACTTTACCTTAAGATGGAAAGCCTTGCATCCACCATAACATCAAGAAAAGAAATCAACAATTATTAGTGTATTAACTGAGGATCAACTATGAGAAATCTCTTTCGTTTTTTGCTGAAATCTATTTACCGTTATTGAGCTTTCTAGGTACAATGAATCTTCACATATTTCTGCCAAAAAATCAAACCATGAAAACCCATGAGAGATCTAAAACAACAAATATGAAAAATTAAACTGAAACTATTAATTAAAAAAATCTAAAAAATAGAAAGATCCATAAGGTGAAAAAAAGAAAGAAATCATGTGGGAAGACGAAGAAACTTGAGAAAAATTGATGTTTTAAACTTAATGGGTTGTAAAGGCTTAATGGGCAATAAAGGGTTTAGTGAGGGGAAGACGAAGGATTCAAAAGGTTAGAGATGAAAACATTTAAATTGGTTGCCAACTATTGATGTCATTTATTTGGTCCAGTCAACTTCATTTATTTTGTCCTAATCAGACTTTGTCCCAGTCACACCCGTTCTGTTTTGTTATATAGACTAGGCATGACCCGTGCCTCCGACACGAGCTATTTCATGTCCTTGCACCAACATATTTTACTGCTAAATTGTTTGTTAGAGGTCTCGCTCAAGTGAACTTAACCTCTATATTGCATTTTATGTCAACTATTGAAACAAGTATGGTCATCAGTTACTAGACAACTAACATCAACCATAATCTACAAGAGAAGCAATGTATTGAACGCCATTATTTGTTAAATAAACCGAATAGTGGGTAAGTGCAAATAACTCCAATCACCAAAATCATAACAATTTCCAGAATATTATGTTTCTATTTCTTGATAGAGCCATTAAGTAGACTAAAAAATAAAGGTAAGTAATGGTTGATTATGACATCCCTATACGGCTATACACCAAACCAATAGCTACTAATGACAAGAAATGAAGGTATATATATGAAATAGAATATACCACAATAACTAAAAATGGAGCCAGATATTAAAATCTTAGTAAAGTAATTGAATTATTGTTAGGATGATCCTCTTTAAATGTTTTATTAAAATCTTAGTAAAGTAATTGAATTATTATTAGGATGATCCTCTTTAAATGTTTTCCTAAACTCTGTCTGACATTTTGAAAAAAAAAGAATTCAAAATAGATGAAAATCAACATATAAGAAGTAAATTTTGAATCGATAACTAGAAAAGAAAAAAAAAAGTTAAATAACTTACATAAAGATGGATGCTTGACAAGTGTGTCAGAGTATGAGCAGCAACGGAAGAAGCAATTTGCTTTATTTGCTTCATAGTTCTCTTTATTTGCTTCATAGTTCTGATAAAACAAAAAAAAAATAGAACAGAAATATAAGCACAAGTAGAGAAATGAAAAAAATCAGACAAGTACTCACTTGGTTAAACTGAAATTAAAGATGAACAAATGAGACTAAAACCTATATATGACCGTAAACCGTATTAAAAGAGGTTAATTCTAAGATCAAAACAAGGGGAAAAAATCGAATTACTTATGAGTACCCCATTAGTAGCCTTTTCAAAAGATTTGAATTACTCAAAATCGGGGTTCTCTTGGAAGGGAAGGAGCTCCTAAGCTTATCTATCAGAATTGGAGAACAACCTTCAAGATATTAAACTATCAACTCAGATACTCAAAATTAACAATCAATAATTAACATAAGAAAGAAATGAAATTTAATAAATTACAAGTTTCAACTATGAAGAATCACTAAAGAATTATGACAAAGCATATGAATCATAATATCATGTAGAGATATAAATCATAATATCATGTAGAGATATAAATCAGAAGATAGTAAATTCTTCAAAGGAATAAAACTTAGATAAACAATGATAACAATCAATAAATGACTAACTTGCTCAATGTGACATTCAGAATTTGCAAGACTGGCTGGATTTCCGTTCATTTAAAGTTATTGTTTAAAGCAGTCGGAGAAGCTTACAAACTATGAAGGAAGTGCGGCGAGTAAGGGGACTTTGATACCTCAAGCGTAACTAATGACAATGTTTTCTAAACAAGTCCAATACAAAAAAAAAACGATGCCTCAATGAATTCTTCACAAATCAAACTCAAAACCAAAAACTAAACATAACCATTGATTAACCAAATAAACATAAATAGCTGAAAATTCTTTAAATGTGTAAACTCAAAAAATTAACCTAGAATTTACGTACTAAAGATTTTACTGACTGGAAGTAGCTAATTTTCATTTAGACTCAGATTAAGAAATGAATATGAAATCTAGAAACAATTCAAAAGTTTGAACAATTTTTTTATCTGCACGGATTTAGTCCGAAATCAAAGAATCATATTCTCACAAAAGAACTAATTTAGTTAATGGATGCATTACTTTTTATTCATTGCCAAAAAACAGATTAAATAGAATCAAACTTACAACACAAATTTGAATTTCCTGGAATTAGGCTTTGACGCAAATCTGTTTCAAGACATTCACAAAAATTGGAGAAGTAAAGCAACTTCTATAACAAGTCAAACAGTAAATTAATAAGACATAGCTAATCATGGGAGGAAGATGACATTTGTGGAGGAAGATGAAAATAACAATTCAATTAACAGTGTGTTAAAATCACGATTATATAACAATCGGGGATATAAAAATAAATGAAAGACACAATGTTTAATGTGGTTCGGTCGAATACTCAAGACCTACATCCACTGAGAAATACTTTCACTATTAATAATCATCACATACAATTGTATGTGGGGTTGATCGGTTACATAACTCAATAACTCGATGAATTTGATTCCCTACAACCCTCTCCTATTTATAGAGAAATTAGGGTTCAGGGTTTCCTAGTTTCTCCTAACTAAACTAGGAAATAATATAAAACTTATCTAATAATAATATTAGATATATACAGAGATATTCCAAACATATGAAAGTAAATATTGTGGATCTTCACATATCTTCAAATATCTCGGAATAGTCTTGATAGTCGGATCTCTTCATCTTGATCCGTCTCTTATAGCACGTGTTTACACACGTATCTCAATACAGTGTTAGAGAAGTTAAAACAGGTCAGAATGGATATGATTCAACCATTATAGAGTAAGATGAGAAGTTTGATAGTGATTTTGATGGCAAATGAGAAGGTAGATAACAATTTCAGTAACTGATTCTTAATTTCAGAAGTTACATGACTTGTTTTGAATGTAAAAAAGACAAAGTTTTGGTTGGAGGTGAAGGGTGGGTTAAAGATGAAGGGCTTTTTACTTTAAAGAAAAGGTAAAGTTTGGGTGGGAAGTGAAAGGTTTTTACGGTCAAAAGTAAAGTTTGGCTATTGTCCTAGTCACAAGATTGTCCCCGTCAGCTTGTCCTAATCAAAGGATTGTCCCAGTCAGATTGTCCTAGTCACAACCAAGTTGTTTTGTAATATAGACTAGGCATAATCCCCGCCCTACGGGCGGGGAAATGCCTTTTAAGCCAAATATAGAAGCGATATTTGAATATTTAACTTTGCTCTTTTTCTCCGCGTTTAATATTTTCTCATTGTAATTTTTAACTTTTCAGATCGTCTAAATATATGTGTAGTATTCTAGAAGTATAAGTCGTAATTATCTTAAGGTATTTAAGGTTTAATTTGAGCCTACAAAACCATTTGACGTTCTTAAATCTGTTAAGAAAATATATTTCTCGCTACCGTAATGCTCATTACAACATAAATGATGAAATTTTTCCATACCATTGCTTAACGAACATACTTGATTTACCACGTGCATCTGAATCAACATCAGCCGTGTCCTATCAATCCACCATATACAAGAAAATCACGAAACTGTATCAAACTTATTCAAAAATATGAACAACAACTTACATCGAAGTAAATAGAAACGTTCCTTTTGATCAGATTATCTTGTTTGACATATATTGATATAAGTATGTTAGGATTCTGATTAAAAATTTAAAGATCAAAATACCTGAAATCGAATAACATTTATCCATTTGTTACCTGTGGAGTATTTTTTTTTACTAAAAGGGAAAGATAAAATAAGTTTTTCAGCATAAAAGATCGAGTTAACGCAAGATGCTAATTAAATGAAGTTCTTAGACCGATGTTGTTAGTCCTATTTATCCACCCTATAGACGAAAGTCACAAATTTTGATCTAATATACGCAAACTAAGATGCACAACCATGACGATCAAAGTAAACAAAACTATTTGTTGTGTTAAATTATCTTGTTTGACATATATACGCAAACTAATATGAACAACCATGACGATCGAATAAAAACCTAAATCTAATTGTTACTTAATTAGGTTAAACTCCTGAAAGTATCATATGTTCAACATAAAACAAAACACCAACAACATTTATAGTAGCTTCATTTAACGTTGTTCATGATTCAAAATCTCTTTGTGGTATTTCAACACACAGTTCGTGACATTTACCCATTCACCACAAAATGAGTAAAGATTGAAGATAGAATGTTGAATATAAATACTATCATTAAAAATAACCAATTTACGAACATGGGTTTGAATATGTTGCACTTGTTTAATACATCTAAAACAACAAAAGGAAATGTATAATTATTAGGAAAAACTGAGTTTTTAAGTATATGGATGTAAATGGTTTTAAGACAATTAGAGTGAGAGAAAGATCGAAAGAAAGAGTTACAAATAAAAACAAGGATAGAACATGAGAAAGACATAAACTACAAATGGAATTATGCAAGAAAGACTTATGAGAAAATATATTGACCTGGTAAGTTGGTATATCATGAATAAGCTCTATGTAAACCAAAATTACAGTCAACGGTCTAAAGAATGAACAAACTAATTTGTATGTAACATTTAATCAAGGAAATTCCAACCATAAGTTCAAACAAATGGCTAAAAATTGAAGAAGAACACGTACTGAACTTAATTTGTGACAACTCCATAACTAAACTAATTAATTTCTTAGGAGGGGATGATAATAAGTGAGAGTTTCAGATAAACGAAAAGTAATGAAGAAGCTTGCAGGGAAAGAAAGAAAAAGGTTGCGAAAGGCGATGAATTGAGAAATTACACTGCGGGAGAACCTTGTAGGGGTGTCTTTTAATTTCTTCGCAAGAGATGCACACTCTTGATTAAAGAACAAATGATATCTCTAGTGATCCTCCTATAACAGATGGCTTACCCAGTTTTAGTTTCTACCTTTTACTTGCCAAGCTCCTAATTTTTAAAGTTTCAAGGAATCTAATGCTTGCAACATTTTCAACTTTAACAAGTTAATAGGTCTTGTCAAGATAATTTTGAATGTTTCCGTATTTGTTGCTCATTTTGCCAAGGTAATTTTGAATGTTTCCGTATTTGGTGTTCTTTTTGCCTAGACTATATTACAAAACAAAATGGTCTAAAACAACAAGAAGAAAAAGCTTAGTATAAGAAATTTTAGTTGCGTTTGTTGTACATAACAATTTCGCTAAACAAAGAGTCTCACTCACACGGTAAGATGGGTTTAAGATACGACTACCAACCTGGATAATCCTGCAACGATAGGAAAACAATGTTTAGTATAAGGAATTTAAAGTGCAAAAAAAAAAGATCATATCTTCTTTATACAGCGCTAAGTTTACCTCTACAAAATTTCAAGTAACTGGCCACACACTCTATCGTCTTCCCGTTGTACATCTTAGTAATTGAATCCTTCTCTACGAGTTAAAGTGGTAAGCCTAGTGGCGGAGGATATTAACAAACATATTTAATCTTTAAGCTAAAAAAATGATAACTCAATTCGAATTGAAAATCTTGATATGTACTTCACTGATAGGATCTCTATTTTTCTTATCTGCATACTTCAACTGTAACAAAACAAGAAGCTGAAGGATTTGGTGCCAAGAAATTCGAAGAAAGCATTGTCATGCATGCAATGAATCAAAGACCAATTTATTTCACGGGAGAAAGGAGAAATAGATATTGTTCACTTGTTCGTAATTTTTTGTCATTCTAAATTGGCGATGAAGAAAGTTTTGTTAGTGTGACTTCGAATACTTGAAAATTGTGTTTAATTTTGAGGAGAAATGGAGTTGGGTTCCGAACTCTCGGATTTACAGATTTGGGATTCATGAGAGAAAAAAAAAGGAGGAAAAACTAAAAAATAATGACAACGTGGGAATTTGATTTGTGAGAAATAAAAATTGTTCACCTGTTGGTCATTTTTTGTCATTATAAACTGGTGATGACGACAGTTTTGTTAGTGTAACTTTGACTACTTGAAAATTATGTTTGATTTTGAGGAGAAATAGAGTTGGGTTTCAAACTGGGATCTACAGATTTGAGATTCATGACGGAGGAGAAGAGGAAAAGATAAAAACGAAAGAGTTGTGACAACGTGGGAATTTGATTTGTGAGAAGTGTGACATTTGAGAGAAATGAAGGACCAATACGGTTGGATTTTACTCGAGGTGGCGTATTATATGGTATGATTTATGAAAGTGGGAAAATAGAGACATTAGTCTCGCAGCATAAGAGTTAACTCGATCAAACATATATAATTTTTTTAGATTTTTAGTTCATATCATGTTATACATGGAAATCAATTATTATTTCAAGGTTCTTACGAGTTAATTAGTATTAATTGTACGACAACCTCTTAGTATTCTCCTGTAGAATTTTTCACATGAGTTGGAAGCCTTGACCCTATTATCATTATTTGTCCATGCACCAACAATGAAATTTGTAATTCATCGATTAAAAATTCATCTAGATCTTTTGACTCTTCAATATAGCATTCGACATAACAGGGATTTGGAGTTATTGATATAACAACTATCCATCAGAACATATTTAATTTTTTCACTTCGAAATTTTCCCAAGCAGACTGTGCAAAGATAGAAAGATGTAGTGAGAAATTTCGAATGAAGTTTTATATATGAGAAATTTCATATGAAGTTTTATATATTCTAAAATCCAAAGAAACTAAAATGGCCGGTGTTTCAAGATTGAAAAAACTAAGGGAGAAATAGACAAATTAGAATAAAATTTGATATATGTGGGAGGAGTAAGTAGATATTAAAATGAGAAATAATTACAGTGAAATTAAACTAAGGGAGAAATAGACAAATTAGGATAAAAATTTGATATAATGTGGGAGGAGTAAGTAGATATTAAAATAAAAAATAATGGAAGAGGGAGAGATAAAGATGGAGGGATAATAATTATTAAGAAATTAAAAGTAATTTAATTCATGTCCTAATCACATAATCACATATCATAGGTCCAATCATATTAATTTTGTCCTAATCACATATCCTAGTCACATTCTTTTGTATTAATTGTGTCCCAGTCACAAGGATCTGTTTTGTATAATAGATTGTAGTAATATGAATGTTTCATTAACCGAAGTTTCTTACAGATTTATCATTTGTTTCAGTCTCTTGATTTATTCCAAAAATGTACAACAAGGGATCTATTCGGTCTAAGAATTATGATGAATTTCAACTAAAATGAACTTTGAAATGGGTTGAATTATAAGGATTAATTTTTCCAGCTTCCCAAAAGAAGTGGTTGGAAATATTATTAATAATACCATTACTTTATTTTTAAGCAGAGGTGAATCTTAAAGGATGGTTAAAACAACTAAAAAGAGCCTCGGTTTCTTCAAAAAATCACCCCCAAAAACAAATTGGAAGTTTGGCATTCAATCTTGATGTACTCTAATACCGATCAATTAGTGTAAATTTTTATTTGATTATTTTCAACCTATAACTTTCAATGAATTTCAGGCTATGGATAACTTATCCCAAAGTTACTAAAGCTAAGACAAATTTGGATGAAGAAGAAGAGACATCTATTAAAATATTTGGCAACCGTCGTTAAGGGAAGCAATACATAAATTCATTCGTTATGCTTCAGTAAATAGCTGCATTTATTATGAAGAATCTAAGAATAGCCTCAGACAACTATGTTCATTACTAAATTTTGTTGTGTGAAAAATTGATTTTTGAGAGAAAACATTTTATTGAACGGGTTATTAAATGTATTTACCTATTTTTAAGTTGGTAGGAAATGTTAAAAGTTGATTACTAAAAGCCCTGTACAAAGGTATTATAGAAGAGACTTATAGATGCCGCTTAGTTAATTATTTGTATTTTTGCGCAATCTCATGCATTGTTTGATAGAACGACTTGTGCATTAGACCAAAAAAAAAAATTAAGAGTACAATTTAAGAACTTGCAATTCATTCAATCATAAACCTTAGTCACATTCTCAACAAAAAAAAAATAATAAATAAATAAACCTTAGTCACATCCATTTTGAGGGCAGAGTCAATTATTTCTGATGTTAGATAGTTTCACAGAAAGTATGATCTCAACCAATTTGTCAAAACATTAGTGATTACCTTGCAAGAAACATTTCATAAATCAATTGACTGATAATCAACCAAATAATTTGATTTAGTCTCATTTGGAAGAAAAATAATTTTGAAGTGTAAATGCACTCTGACTTAAATACCATATTATGCTACTCCTTTTTTTATAAATAAGACAAAGGAGAAACAAGTTCTTCATTTACATTGAATCAAGCCTTGCCCCTTAATTGTGAGAAGGAATTTCAATTTTCGTTTCTTACTCGGATACAAAAACCTTATTTATAAAATTTCTTTTTGCAGTAATACGAGATGATGAAGTCGCCGAAACACGAAGACCTACATACGAAAATCCTTTTCACAGTAACACAAGAAGATGTCGTCGAAACCTAAAATCAATAAGAACCAAAAACGTAGTAACCACATGGTCACTCTATCAAGGTATTATCTTGGAATCTAGTAAATACTTTATCCCTCTTGAATTTCAATCATTTTTTACTTGTCAAGGCGAGTATTTCTTAGATTTGAATTTGTTTCGTCATGTAACTATTCTTAAACATTTGATTATGACAGGTTTCCAGAGTTAATTTCATACTAATGGTAGGTAAAATCTCCCGTCCCTTTCTTAATCTGATTTACCTTTAAGAAGTAAGCTGGCATTGTATTGGATTTCATTATTTACTTGGAAGTGGGTTTATCCAATATATAGTGAGAAATGAGAGACATTATTGTTGCAAATCTAAAATGATATAGTTACAATTTAATAATCTTATGACGGAATTTGACAATAATGAATATAATGTTTTTTTTTTATCTTAGACGAGGTAAGAATAGGTTAATGATACCTCTTTTTTTTTTTGTTGAAATTTAATGATAACTCCTTAGAGCAACTCCAACGTGGGGCTCGGGCTCCCAATTTTGGGAGCCCCTGAATTTTGGGAGCCCCGGGGCTTTCCTCAATTCCAACGTTGGGCTCCCAACCGGGGCTCCCAAATCAATATATTATACGTGTGCGAAGTATGTGTGCGAAATTTTGATTTTAAATTTCGACTATAAATTATTAGATTTCGACTATGAATTAAAATGTGATATTATTCGAGAGAGATAATTTCAAAAAGATAACACAAAAATAAAAATTAGAGAAAAATACTTAAAAAAGTAGTATTTAAAATAATAAGAATATTAAAAAAAAAATTAGTTTAAAAAAAAATTAAAAAAATTAAAAAAAAATAAAATAAGGTGGGGTGGATCCCCTTTTTAGGGGATCCACCCCAAAATAGCCGTTGGGAGACCCCCAACGGCTATATTTGGGGCTGGGAGCCCCCCAGCCCGGGCTCCCATTTGGGAGCCCGGGAGCATGGGGCTCCCTGCCCCACCGGGAGCCCAGCCCCGGGGCTCCCGGGTTGGAGGGCTGGGGCTGGGGCTCCCAAAATTTGAATTGGGAGCCCCAGCCCCACCCACGTTGGAGCTGCTCTTAGGAACCCCAAAGTGGTTTTTTTGTTTTGTTCCTCAAGGGAAATCAGACTCATCCTTTCGCTGGAAAAGGAGTATTCTAATTTTTGCTTTTTTTGTTTTGTTCCTCAAGGGACATCAGACTCATCCTTTCGTTGAAAAAGGGGTATTCTAATTTTTGCTTTTTTGCACAACAGTTCAATTAGGAAAAAAAAATTAAGATTATTTATTACAATTTTGTCTTGATTAGAAGAATTTTATTAGAATTATGAGGATAAGTTGGTAGTTACAGTCCAACATGAACCAAGGGAGTCATGTAACGAATTATATAATATTCCATCAATTGGTTCTGAATTCGATGCCTAGGAGACTTAACATGATGTAGAACTAGGCTCATACGTGATGTTGGTAGATGAATCCTTCATTTATCCTTCCAAAACTAAATTTATTAAATTCTACACTTCACAGTTAAACTGACATGTTCCTAAAAATTAGTGCATTAACTCACATATCCAACAATTCCTCTTCACATTATTCTCTTTAACTGTTCTTATATTTTTCTACTCCGTCCTCAATAACTATACGTTTCGGCAACAACCCTTGGTTGGAGTGGTAAGAAGTTTAACCTTCCACCTTAGAGGTCAAGGGTTCGAGGCACGCTGACAATTAAATAAAAGAAAACTATACGTCTCCATATAATATTGTGTTTATATCTTCTTTCACTTTTTTGACGTGTTTTTGTGAGTTGCCGAAGACCAAAGCGAAACCAGAAAGATAGAAGATTAGGATTTTTTATCAAGCTTAGCACGGGTTATTGGTTATACCCAATAAGATTCATATAGGAAAATGAAACATGAGTGTATGATTTGTATTTGGCGTGGATTTTATCTTAATTTTAATTTCTTTTTTCTTAAAACTGACGAGTTGTAATTGTCAACAAAGTGGGTTGAATTTTATCTTAGTTTTAATTTCTTTTTTCTTAAAAGTGACGAACTTAATTGTCAACCAAGTGGGTTGAATTTGTTGGGTTCATTTTTCTCGGCATCCACCCAAAAAGTTCAAATTTTATTTACACCTCATTTTGATGGATGGAGGTTGGACTAAATCCTCAATCAGCAGAAACTCTCTTGGGAATTTCTCTCAAGTCTCAACCACGGTAGTCTGTCAAGAAAGTATACCCAAATTGAAAGCTTTGAAGATCATGAAGGCTACAGCAATGGGCAATCAGGTGAGATGGAATATTATTGAAATTGTGTTCTTCCTTGTGGAATTCTCCCAAGTGTTTTTATATTCTTGGTTAGATAACACATAAACTATTTGAAGCATGTTTGTATGTAAAATAATGTAAACTCAATATCCCAAACAAATCATGTGCAGAATTGCTTGATTTGGTTTTGATATAGTTATCTAATCATCTTGTATTTATCCTTAAAGTGCTTGAATGTCCTCGATCACATCACAAATAAAAGGTAAGCTAAACATGGCATGATGGTGGAATTGGAAGACTTTGACAAATTTTGGGAGTCAAATTAAACTCCAGGACGCAATTGGTGGCCAAATCGACCCGTTGGTCACAAATTTGAGATCAAAACAAGGATCAAAACAAAGTTAACCACTTTTAAATACGAAATAACTTTTGAGTTGTGGACATAATTGGTGGCCAAATCGACCCCTTGGTCACAAATTTGAGACCAAAACGAAGTTAACCACTTTTAAATACGAAATAACTTGAGTTGTGTATATCTGTAAATACCAAAAAAAAAATACGCTCTTTAAATAACCAGCTCTATAAATTGCTCTTAAATGCTCGGTAAATTGGTTGAACATCTATAACAACAGTTGAGAGAGAGATACCTACAAACATCTACAATAAAAGTTGAAATAACCAGTCCACATAACATCCAACTTCTTTCGGACTTTCCATGACTACTAATAACCACTACTCCAGTTAGTACAGCCAAGACAAACTACTTAACCATCCATCATCTATATCCACAAAATGAAATTAGTTTACCTGAGAAGGGGACATGGAGGAGGTGACCAGTGACCTTACTATCTAGCTCTCTCTCCTCTGTTTTAAAGGAGAAACAAGCAAAAACCACTAAAGGAAAGATCTGTAAAGAAGGGTGAAAACATAAATAGCAACACCTTCTATCCTGCACAAAATTATAGTTTATGGCATGCTGGAATTTCTTTCATCTGTTTCCCATGTCTTTTCCACAATATTCCCACCTCCAAATGTCTCCGTCGATGCAGAAGCCACGTCAAAACCACCGCCACCACCACCTATTGTTGTAATCAAAGCTGAAAGCCCACCTTTAGAAGCACCACTTCTACCTATTCCAAGACCAAGAAGATCAAGAGTCGTCGGTGTAGGACCAAAGAATGAAGATGGACCCATCATCAATTCCCCAAGTCCAAGCCCTGTGGCTGCAGGGCCTGGCTCATTGTCAGTTACTCGGTGACTCCATTGTAAGTTTTCTTGCTCAATCGATGATGAACTCACTGATAGCCCAAATCCACGAAGCAATGAAGCATTTGTTGCAGCAGCACCCATTTGTGCTGCTTTCTGAAGTAAAGCGGTGGCGGACATTATGGGCTGTGGTGGTGTCGGATATTGTTGACAATCTTGTTTTAATGGTGCAAACGTTGTAGACCCAATGTTGGAGAGGCTAAGAGATGTGGGTTCTATGGCTGAAGTTGATGGCAGATTGGTTGAACGCTCTGATCGTGCCATTGCACAGATAAGATCGGAAAATGATGAAGTTTGGGGTTGTAGAGGTCCAGCCATTGTTGAAGATGCAAAGATACTATTGAACATGATGCTACTACTGCTACTAACATTACTTGAGCTGGAATTACTTACAATACAGGTTGAAGGAGGAATCTGTTGTAAGCTTCCGGTGGAGTTCTTTGGTGACTCTGTCAAAATCCAAATCATATTAGCTAGAAGAAAACGCCAAGAGAAACTTTAAATTATTAGAAAGAAACAGAAAGAAAGTAGCTTTCTCTTTCTATTCAGTTTGATTTCTAATAGGTCGGCGGAGAGGGTGGGGGACTTGGACTCTCTCTCTCTCTCTCTCTACAGTCTACATATACATAGACAAAAGTGGGTTTCTTTTATCCATTACAAAGATTGAATTATTTAACTAGGACATGAGAGAGAGAGAGGGTGGGTGTTAAGCCAAAATTTGAATCCCTAGAAATGACTGTTAACTAAAACCAAGACATAAACCCCAAGATCAATTTTTTAAAATTTTGAACAAAGCAAATCCGTCAAAAAATAACTAAAAGTCTAAAACATTTCTAAGTTAGCCCCATTTCCTACTTCAAAATTAATAACTTCACCTGGATTTTGATTCTGATCCGGCAGAACTGTGGCTAATGGTGGAGGAGAAGGAGAAAGAGGAGGTGGTGGTGGTGAAGGAGGAGGAGGTGGTGGTGGTGAAGGAGGAGGAGGAGATGGTGAAGAAACAGCCGCCTGAATCTTGGGAACTTCTTGAGATATCGAATTCTGAACTGGATGAGGTTGAGCAGTTTCCTCTGCTATAGCTTTGCAGAAAGCCCTATGTGTTATGAAACTATCCCTCCTTCAACAAACCAAAAACCCCTTTCAATAAAAACCCTAAATTCAGAACTCAAATCTAAAGCGAGACATAGACATAGAGAGAGAGAGAAAGACCTGGAGAATACAGTTCCACAATCACATTTGGACTCTTTAGTACCACAAGTCTTCAAATGAGCTTTCCAATCAGATTGAACTGCGTATTTCTTCAAACACTTTTCACATTTCCATTTCTTTTCTCCATGTTTTCTGCAAAAATGCTTCTTGATTCCTGTAAGATCGCCTAATGCCCTGGATGGATCGTGATGAACACAAGAAGGTTCAGGGCAAACATATACTCTTTTCCTAATCTCATTGCTCGTTCTCTGCCGGAGCTTCCATGGAAGATTATGTCCACGGCGATGAAGTTGCAAGTTTTGATCTCGTTGAAACCCTTTATTGCAGATCTCACACACAAATCTGTTAGTAGCCATCAATGTTTTTGGAGATAAGGCAATTACTTCCGCATTTGGATCTGCACCAATAGATGAAAAAACTAACCTAATTTAGCAAAAACTGTTAAAACACAAATTGAGAATATAAATTATTTTCTTAGGGTTTTTGAAATTTTGATCTTACCCGGCATACCAGGGAGATTTCTCTTCTTCTTCGTAGTTGTAATCGCTACAGGTGCAGTTTGATTACCAGAAGAAGATACACTAGCTTCTCCAGAAGCTGTAGAAACACTCACTGCCGGCGAATTCTCCAAATCAACAGGCATATCTAACTTCAAATTTAAGGGTTTTCAAAGAAGTACCAAATACCTCTCGACTCAAAATTCTAGGGTTTTCAATTCTCAAACTAGATTCTAACTTTAGGGTTTCAAATTTCAATACTCAAAATCTCAAACC
This sequence comes from Eschscholzia californica, assembly GCF_041429995.1. Lineage (NCBI taxonomy): Eukaryota > Viridiplantae > Streptophyta > Magnoliopsida > Ranunculales > Papaveraceae > Eschscholzia > Eschscholzia californica. Next base: position 17,827,347 of record NW_028238472.1, on the reverse strand, counting down.
ACCAATCTCCATTTCTGTTTACTCTAAGCTGAAAACACATACTGAAATCCCAATACTCTAAATTGAAAACCCTAATTGACTATCGATTAGCCAAACTGAAAAAGTACCTTATTCTAGTGACCTAATTAAGTTCTAAATCTTGTTTCCAGCTACAATAACCTTGATACAATGATCTAAAGAAGTCAAACCCTAGCGAAGTTAAGATCAGATTCCCGTGAAAAAAGCTTGAAAAATCACCAGGAAAACGAAGAACTCCTAAACCTGATTCAGTTAATCAACATTTCCCATACAACAAAAACACAAAACTCACTCAAATTCAGATGATAAATCTTTGGGAAGAAATTGAGATTGATTAGGTTTCAGTACGACATTGATGGTGCTCGAAAACGCGGCTCTAATAAGTTTTGGTCTTTTTCTCGTTTGGAGTAGTGGAGTCTAGTGACTAGAGAGAGAGAGAGAAAGAATACACGTTTGAAACGGGAAAAAACAATTTACGGAAGAAGCTTAGGTAGACCTAAATTTGACACGATTCGTATGAATGTCTCCATTAAGCTAACGGTCTACCAATGGTAAAAAAAAAATGATTTAGAAAGGCTGGCTTTGACGCATCCAAAACACTTTACGGCATGGGAAACCTATTAAGATACCAGACGGGGCAGATGTCGGGTAGGGGCGGGATATTCGCCCGGAAATCCGGAACCCGCCCACGACCGTCCGAGTCCGAAGGATCCGTGACCGTCCGAAGGATCCGTAACTGTGCGATGTCCGAATCGGTTCGTACCCGCCCGACCGAAGAGCTTAGGTGGACGGACGCGGGCAAAGGTCCTTACCCGGTGATCCGACCGAGTCCGCCCGCTTATATAGTCCGTCTGACTGAACCCGTCCGTTTATCCTACACGTTATACCCGCCCCCTATATGATTGATTTTAAGCCTTTAGAATTGTAGGCTTAGCTATAACAGTTAGATATCAAGAGTAAAAATATATAACCCTTGAAATCACTTTTCTTAATATTGTCTTCGCCTCTCCACTTCTCTAGTCTCTCTTCTCAAAAATCTCAATATCTCATCAGTAACCCAAGAATCCGCAATACACCGATTATAATCCATGAGAAGAAGAATAGAACTAATCGTAATCCATGAGAAATCTCAATGATATTTTTTAATTTTGTATTCATTTACTTTTTGGAATTGTAAAGTAGAGAAAGTTGTATTTAGCTATTAAACAGTTTTAGTTTCGAATAAAAATTTGTTTATTTGTTCATTAGTGATCAATGTCCGACCGACCGATACCCGGTTTGTCCGACTATCAAAACGGTCACGAACGGACACTTTATTGGAGAAAAATCTGAAATGTCTGCTCGTTTTGTCCAGATGTCCGAATGGACACTAGGACTTATGCCCGTTCCGTCCGGACCGGTTTAGTTAGTGTTCGTTTCCCGCTCGTCCGGACCGGTTTAGTTAGTGTCCGTTTCCCGCCCGTTCGGATCGATTCCCACCCTTAATGTCGGGTCCAGAATTTGTAAAAAAAATATGGTAATAAGGGTAGTTAAGTAATTTCTCTATGTTTTAATTTTTTTCTTAGGAGCCTGTATTAAGCTTGTTGTTTGCTTAGCCCTAAACACATATTCGTCGTCGGCAACTCAATTAAGTATTCAAGTTAGCAAAATCTTAATACATTCAAAGTTAACACAATTTTTTTTCCCTTCAACTACTGTGTAATCCAGAATTTCTAAATGCAACCTAGTTATGTATTTCACTCAATATTTTCTTTTCCTAAGTTCTGATAAATTGATAATGATATTTTAGGGTTTTGCAACTATTACTACTGCTTAGGTTCACTACGAATGTCGAATTGGTCATTCTGTTTTATGATGAAAGTTTATTTTGGGGAGGCCGATTTAAGTTAGGGTTATTTCCCAAATAGCCCTCGACCTTGTGACCAGCTTCCTGTCTAGCCCCTTACTTTGTCAAAAATACTTAGATGGCCCCCTTTTTCAGTTAACGTTATAACTCTGTTAACTAGTCATCACCTTCTCTCCTCCATCTCATCACCTTTCTCTACCACCTCATTTTATCGCCACCTCATCATCTTCCCCGACAAAGGTCGCCGACAACCACTTTGTTGGTCGGCGACCTTCAAACATTAAATTTTTTTTTTGTTCTTCTCTCCTCTCACTTCTTAAAAAAGTTTTTTTTTCTTCTCTCTCTCTAAATAGATCTAGAGAGAAGTCTGTTCGCAGACCTTTTGTGACGCTCCGTGTCCCAAAATAGACACGACCACGCCCCGACAACTCACAGACGAGACAAAAATCCGACAGAGTCTCCTCTGTAAATCGAACCGGTTGCACCTGTAAACCTGTCATGCAAACCATACATTCGCATACACCAAAGATAAACTATGGAGCGGAAGCTAAACAAACTCAACTCAGTTTCGGGTCGAAACCCGAACCACAAAAAGATAAAAGCCTCATAAACAACGATACAACTTATAAACAGATCTAAGTCTTATATATTATATACATATGAGAGTTCAGTTCTGCAATAACTACATAACTTTAAAATAATGGAAAGCCAATACACGAAAACTAAAGAAAACGACGCAACACCTCTAGCCTCGTTAGACAAGGTCACCGGCTGGAATACAACTCCGCCTCGAGACTACTACCAAGCACCTGCACACTAACAACTGGTAGAGGGTCAGAATACTCACCGACACGAGTTATTCTGGTAGAAGACCAATCCAAAACCCATCACGTTTTCAAAAGTTCCTTTAATAAGTTGTAAACATTATGACAAAATGAGTTATCAAACCAGTTACTGTATATACTATATACAAAACCATTTTCCTTAATCTAGCAAGCAATAGCAGTGATTAGCTGCTCACCCATGGTGCGTTCCCAATAAGAGGAGAGTTCCTCAGGAGAACCTAGAGTGCGTTAGATAGTACCAGCTCGTTTATGGCATTAGCTAATGCACTAACGTCTCCTCGAGAATGAAACTTACGCCTAGCCGGTAAGCCTCTCTCCCATTAAGGGACTCCGCAATCATTGAAGAGTTTACCTCATGATACATATATACCTTAAGTATCTAAATACATTTTTCTGATCACCGAGTTCGAATAAGATAGCCGTCCCCCAATTACCATGGAAGGACCTGAACCTCATTCTCTTCGGTACCCTGTCATGCATCTAATGCGATCTTTCAAAATTAATTTCATTCGTATTTCAAAACCACATTCTCATATTCGATTCATTATCTTATCAAACACGGAAGTGGAACAACCAAGAGTCATATCGCCATAAAGCAGAGGGATTCCCAATCAATGTCACCTCCCAAACGAGCGGTCAGGAGTACGTCCCTGAGCCTCGAACTGGAGGCACGAACACCAATGGCCAGCAAGTGAAGCACTCTACTCCCACAGGTCTCATGACTAGTGTCGCCCACCTCACCGATCTCACACGGGTCACACCCGTGTCCACATGTCACCTATCCTCAATGGCTACGTGCCCGTAGGTTGACATAATCCGCAGTCGAGTACATACAAGAAAATCCCCAGTAGGTCACAATCATCGTTAAATCAGTTCGAAAACATTTCTCATATCGCATCAAACCATTTCAAGCATATTTCAGTTCATCACATAAATCGAGTTTCATGCTACTTAAACTCTAGTTATAATGGTGCATATATAACTATAGAATCTAGCATATTCATTATCTATAAAACCATGCTGGATAAAGGATTCAAAACCCCTACCTCAGTCCTTACATAACCAAAGACCTCCCGTCTACCAGTGACCTATTCCTCCTCATTCGCATACTCTGGGATAAGGAAGGATAACAAAAACGAATAGAAACGTTAGGTTCTAAACGAAGAACCTTCGTACAATAAAGACAATATCAAAGAGAAAACGATGAAAACTTAAAACACAAAAACAATCAATAACTCTGGAAGACTTCGAATAATCGATTTGATCTATAACTTTCATAGCCATGTCCACAGAATACTTGAAATGCATACCAACCGACCAACCGACTTCCCATAAATTCTATTTTTCATGTTAGAGTCTTCATAAGCTGACAAATCATATAATGAACTTTATAATATAAATTTATAACCGAAATTGTCCATTTATATGAAATACGACAAAATTTGTGTAACCATCTCTATTCCAATTCATTCCCAAAACTAGTTCAAATCTGAAATTTGAGTCGTAAAATAATTCGGCAGCACCTCGTCTATATATGGTCACCCCAAAATAGTCCATAACATTCTAAACACGATCCTGAACATAAATCATTAGAAGAAATCGAATAATAATTATCTAAATAGCTCCAAATTTCGATTCCAAATGAAATTAGTACAACTATACAGTTATGAAAATAACCATTTAATAACCATCAAATTTGGACGAAATTGGAAATTCTGAACGGATAGATATGTAGAACAAGTCGAATAGAATTACCTGGAAGAAATTTCATTAAATTCTGACGACCAAGCGCGAAGAAATCGACGAAATAAACTCGAGAACTTTTCACGACCATAACCCACTTTTCTCCTCTAAGGCTCGGTTCCTTTTTGAAATTGATTTTCAAATCAAATGTAAGTTTGGTTTATACCATGGAATGAGGTGAGGACGTGGGTACACATGCAGAGGGTTTCATTTTAAACAAAATTGAGTTGCCACACGTGGCCATTGTAGCACCCTTACTTTATAAGGGTGCTGCTAGCAAAAACGAGGGTGCAAATAGCAGCACCCTTATAAACCCTTAAACCACTTTAACCCTTTCCCCCCTTTTATTTTCTTTTTCCCTGTTCCTTTACCCGAGAGTGTGAAGTGGGGAGGTGATTGAGTGGGAAAAGGGTTTAGAGAGAGAGTAGGGTTTAGAGAGAGAAAGTGAAGAAGAAGGATAAAGAAGATCAAAAAGCTTTGCTAGGGTTTGGTTTCTTCATCTTTGTGCTTCATTATCAAGTAGGTTTCTTTTTTCCCTAGGGTTTATATAGCCCTCTTTAATTTTAAACCTAGATTTGAATGGTTAGAACAATAACAACTTTAAGCCATGAATTTGTGTTAGGTTATCATCAAATTAGTACTAATTAGTGATACCATAGATATATATTATGATTAGAAACTAATTACAACAACAACATAGTAACCTTAGATCATTATTGTTATATTAATGGAGTATACATATACCCGGACAGCAACCTAGGTTATTTAGGTTATATAAATATGGTATATATATACACCCGGACAGCAGCCTAGATATTAAGAATTGTTTGTGTTTATGTTATTTATGTTGATAATTGATTGTATGAGATGATGTGTATGATATTGGAGCATAAGTGCTATCAATAGTTGTGTGTGATATATTGCTTTAGGTTGTTAACCTAGAAAGCATAGGCTAGTCGGAACCAAGAATGGTTGGCTCGACATGTGGGTCGATTGCAAACACTAGTTACCATTACGATATTGGATAACTTGGTGGACCATGATCTTGAGTTTCGTTAATGGATTGAACTAAGACTGGTTGGCTCGACATGTGGGTCGATTGCAAACACGAGTTTGTCGATTTGATATTGGACAACCTAGTGGACCAGGGGCTTGGGTTCTAATATGGATTGACGGTTGTAATCCATAGGTGGTTGGCTCGACAGGATGATCGATGCAAACACAAGATCATTCGTGTGGACCACATACTTCTAGTTTGAGAAGTAATCTACCAACTAGAGGTTGGCTCGCCTCCTGCTCATATGTAAAGTGCTCGTGTTGCACTGTGCTCGTGTTGCACGGATTCCCTTTTTGGGTGGTATCCTTTGTCTATTGAGAGGTTTAAGTCGATGCAAACACGAATGGTAAGTGACGCTATCTTGTGGACCTCAAAATTGGTTATGCCCCTCCAAAAGGGAAGTTGTATTGTATGAATCTCTTCAACCATGTAACAGGTTGACTTCAATTGTGTTAGCACGAAAGGTGTAACATAATGGACTGTTATTATTGTTCTGTTGTTCGATACTTGGTTTTGTGTTGAATTGGTCTATTTAGACCTTAGGTAATTAGAAATCTACTAGCTGGGTTCTGACCCAGCCTACTATTTTTCAGGTGATAGAGATCGGGGAGCGCCACCAGCTTGATCCCAGTTCGTCAGCTCAGAGCTTCTTTCTTAGTTTTTGCTTTCGAGATTAGGTTGTTATTTGGAGTTTCACTTTCTAGATAGTTATTTGTTTCATTCGTTATTGTCCGACCTACGTGTCGATGATTCAGAACCATTGTTTGAGTTAAGACAGTTTAATGGATTTCTTTTAGATGATTTATTGATTCTTATGAGCTTCACATTTGATATTATTTGTCTCTTTTGATGGATATATCGACTATGTTTACTGTTCTGCGGAGAAATGCTTTGAGTTTAGGTTTTCATGGCGGCCGACGTGGAAATCTAGATTTGGGGCGTTACAAAGTGGTATCAGAGCTCTAGGTTCATAAATCCTAGGATCAGTGTGTAGGGTTCAACCCCTCTAAGCGCATAGTACGTAGTAAATTTTTGTACGGAGCTCTTGACTGTCTAAGTTCTGACTTGGTTTCTCTTTTGGATTTGAATAGAGTTATGGTTAGCGAAGGGGCTACTGGTCGTGGCAGAGGTCGTCGCAGTGCTCGCACCCGAGGGGGTGGTAGAGGTCGAGGTCGAGGTGTCCTACCTGAGGAAAGGGGTTCCACAGCACCAGAGGGTACACATGGACAGTCAGGGGGTCATGAGACTACAAATCCTAATCTGAACGGAGGAGAGACAGTGACAATTGATGCAGCCGCATTGCAAAATTTGATTAACATCGCAGCAGAGGCTCAAACAAGGGAACAAACTCGGACGCAGAATCCGACACTAGAGACGGAAGGTCCTGCTGTGAATCTGAGGCCACCGACTGAGATGACCTGGTTGAAGTACTACCATGAGTTTATGAAAATGAAACCGCCGACATTTGATGGGACTGGAGGACCGGTAGAGGCATATGAATGGTGTAAGGAGATAGAGAGGATGTTCGTGGCGTTTGATTGCTCTGAGGAATATAAGCAGCGGATGGCAGTGTTCTAGTTGAAGAATAATGCAGCTACTTGGTGGGACACTCAGTCTAGGCTAGTGGATCCGTTGAGGTTCACCTGGGAAGAATTTAAGAAGGTATTCATGGAAAACTTTATTCCTTTCTCGGCACAACAAACACTTAAGAGGGAATTTCAGGAGTTGAAGCAAGGGGAGAATCAATCAGTTTTGGAGTATGAGAATGAGTTTCACAGACTCTCCCTCTTCGCTACTCAACTAATTCCCACAGAGGAGGAAAAGATTGAGAGGTTTGTCAATGGGTTGCGTGACAACATTGCTAGGTACATTGCAGGGCAACCTAGTTTCGACACCTATCAGAAGGTGGTTTCTTGTGCTAAGGTTCACGATGCTCGGATACAGGAGGCAAAGAAGCAGAGAGGAATCAAAGTGCAAAGCAAGGGTGAACAAAAGGGGAACAGTAGCAGTTATGGGAAGGTTGGTTGGAATCAGCGCAACAACTATAATGGTCAACGGGATGGTAAGAGGCCTCGGATCGAGGGAGGCAACAGGGATATGACAGTGGTGACTACAGGTAGGCAACCGCCAGTGGCTAGTGTTGATGGTGTGGAACAGAGACCATTTAGAGGAGTTTGTTTTAATTGTCAGGAAGTAGGACACAGGTCTTTTGATTGTCCGAGGAGGATTAGAGCTCAAACAGGAAATCAGGGGCGCCATCATGAGCGTAACCCACAGGGCAGACCACAGGGACGTGGGCAACAACCACAGTTGAATGCCATCCTTCCTAGAGATGACCGCGCACCTACTGATGTGGTGGAAGGTACATTCCTTATTCATACTAGAATGGGTAAAATTTTATTTGATCCTGGTGCCATGGGCACATTTATCTCTGTTTCTTTTGTTCGTAAGTTACCCATAGAGTTAGATCGATGTGGGAGATCTTTTTCGGTGTCTTCTGCTTGGGGTGGTTTGATTGTGATAGACTACATCTGTAAGGGGTGTATCATTAGATTGGGTGAGCGAGATTTCGCTGCAGACCTTTTTGTGCTTGAGTTGGTGCGGTATGATGTGATTTTAGGCATGGATTGGCTTGCCTCATACCATGCACTTGTGGACTGTTATGCCAAGACAGTCACATTTTCTCTTCCAGGGGAAGAAGTGTTTACAGTGTCAGCGTTGACTTGTCAGATGAGAGAGGTTCACCTGAGTCACGTAGAGCTAGAAGAGCATCCGGTAATGAGTGAGGGGCTTGATAGTATTGATGTGGTTAGTGAGTACCACGATGTGTTCAGAGATGTACCAGGGTTGCCACCACGCAGAGAGGTTGACTTCTGCATTCAGTTGGAACCGGGTACTAAACCTATAGCCCGAACTCCTTATCGAATGGCTCCGATAGAACTGCGAGAGCTTAAGGACCAGATTCAGAAATTACTAGATCAGGGGTTCATACGTCAGAGTAGTTCCCCTTGGGGTGCACCCGTTCTTTTTGTTAAAAAGAAAGATGGGTCAATGAGGTTGTGTATTGATTATAGAGAGCTCAATAAGGTTACGGTGAAGAATAAATATCCTTTACCAAGAATTGACGATCTGTTCGATCAACTGAGAGGGACCAAGTGGTTCTCTAAGATTGACTTGAGGTCAGGGTACCATCAGTTACGAGTCCGAGAGGAGGACATTCCTAAGACGGCATTTGTGACACGTTATGGTTCGTATGAGTTTCTTGTTATGTCTTTCGGTTTGACTAACGCTCCTGCAGTGTTTATGGACCTCATGAATCGGGTGTTCAGGGACTTCTTGGATAAATTTGTCATTGTCTTTATTGATGACATTCTTATCTACTCCAAGACTAAGGAGGATCATGAAGATCACTTGAGATTAGTGTTAGAGAGACTGATGGAACATCAGTTATATGCAAAGTTCGAGAAATGTGATTTTTGGCAAAAGGAAGTAAAATTCCTAGGCCATGTTATTTCGAAGGACGGAGTATTGGTTGACCCTTCTAAGGTTGAAGCTGTGCTTAATTGGAAGCAGCCTACCTCGGTTACTGAGATTTGCAGTTTTCTGGGATTGGCTGGGTATTATCGACGGTTCATCAAGGGGTTCTCAAGTATTGCAGGACCTTTGACGAATCTTACAAAGAAGGGAGTGACATTCTCATGGGATACGAAGTGTGATGAGGCTTTCAAAGAACTTAAAACGAAGTTGACTACGGCACCGGTGTTGGTCATTCCAGAGAGTGGCACCAGATTTGTGATTTATACAGATGCTTCTATTCAGGGTTTAGGGTGTGTATTGATGCAAAAAGATAAAGTGGTTGCTTATGCTTCTAGGCAGTTGAGGCCACATGAGCAAAACTATCCAACTCATGACTTAGAGTTGGCAGCTATAGTGTTTGCTTTGAAGATTTGGAGGTACTATCTGTATGGTGAGAAGTTCGATCTCTTTACCGATCATAAGAGCCTCAAGTATCTCTTCTCACAAAAGGAGTTGAACATGCGTCAGCGCAGGTGGTTGGAGTTGATGAAGGATTATAACTTCACGTTGCAATACCACCCGGGTAAGGCAAATGTGGTAGCCGATGCACTAAGCCGACAACCGAGGGGTATCGTGGAAACATTGATGATGAACCAGTGGAAGATGTTGGAGGATGTAGCAACATACGACATTGACGTGGTTGGGTCAGGAATTGACTCGTTATTTCTGGGTAGTATGGTTGTTAGACCATCTTTGTTGAATCGTATTGTGGATGCCCAAATTGATGATGAGTGGTGCCAGAAACAGGTTTCGTTAATGCAAGAGACTGAGACTGAGTTCAGTACCGGGCAGGACGGCGTATTGAGATTTCGAGGGAGATTATATGTACCGGCAGATCCGGTCTTGAGACGGGATATATTAGATGAAGCACACCGAAGTAAGTACACAGTTCACCCCGGGGGTAACAAGATGTACAAAGACTTGAAGAGGCAGTACTGGTGGTCAGGGATGAAGAAAGATGTTGGGAGTATGTGAGGAAGTGTAATGTGTGTCAGATGGTGAAAGCGGAAAATCGACATCCATCCGGACTCTTGGAACCGTTGCCCATTGATGTGACACTAAAATGTCACATTTGGAGAGCCTAACTTAGACTAATTATTCCTTTTCGAGTGTTATCAATAATATTTTATGTGTTTTTCATGTTAGGTACCTGTTTTGGAGTTAGACATGAAAATCGGAATAAAGGGAGCGAATCATCACTATCATTTCATGTACCCAAAACGAGAGAAAAAGACTTCAAACAAATCAAATGAGAAGAGGAGTCAAAGACGAGTCCAACGGTGAAAACGGAAGTCAATTCCGAGTTCGGACGGGGAAGTTGTGAAAGAAAGAAGTCGAGGTTCGGTCTTAAAACAAAGATGCTATAAAGGCACCCTCCTTTGGTTATAATTCTAGAAGACACCCTCTTGATTTCCAAGTGAAGATTAAAACCCAAGTCTAAAACCCAAGCCCAAAGAAGATGAAAGAAGGAAGAGATTTTGGAGGCACCCAATGGACTCAAGTTTGAGTCAAAGTCAAGGTTGACTAAGTCTAGGGTTTGAGTCAAATACACTATTCATCTTCTTCTTCATTAAACAACGAAGAGGGGAGAGAGAGAAGGAGGCTAGGGTTTGAGGGCTCTTGGAGATCTAGGGTTTCAAAGAGTTGCTAGAGAGAGAAAAGGAGAGAAGAAGAAGGTGGCCGGCCAAGCTAGGCCGGCCAACACTAGGGCCGGCCTAGCCTTGGCCGGCAGCTGCTCGGGAAGGATGCACGGGAGATTAAGGGACGCGCACACTTCACGGACTACATGGGAGCTGCTCGGGATCCACAGCACCAGCCGGCAGCAGCAGCTTGGGACGCAAGGAAGCTGCTGCTCGGGATTCACAGCACGGCCGGAACAGCAGCTGTCCGGAACTCGGCAGCAGCTCGGGTCCAATGTTCCAAGCTCGGGAACGTGCGGCTGTAGCTCGGACTGTTCATGGGACGCGGCTGCAGGTCGGACATGCTCGGGACAGCAGCTACCGGCTCGGGAGAAGCTTGTGTTGGCCGGATTTTATGCATTTTTGGCCGGAAACTTGGCCGGATTTTCTGATTTTTCCGGCAACCTTCTTGATCCGAAACCATGGGGCTTTTACTTCTCATGTCCTTGGCTAGCTTCCCATGTGATTTGATTTGATTTTGGGCTACAAATTTCTAGAGAGAGAAAGCTAGGTTTAGCTTTAATGGAGGTTTGTGATAAATGGAGAAGATGATGGTGGTCGCTATGGGGAACCCAGAATTTGCTAAGGGGAGATCGGCTGCACCTTAAAGACTCAAATTTTCCGACGAACCTATCCTTGAACCATATCGGAAAAGGGGGATTCTCTTATCATTTCCTTTCCATTTCTTATTCAATCACCATATTTAGCTAACTTTAGTTTGTCGATTATATGAGATGAAATGTGATGAATTCGTGATTATATTTAATATGATTTGATGTTTTGATTATAAATTGATGTTCATTTATTTCGATTATCGTTTTGATCGTATTTTCATGTGTCTTGTCAAGCACTTCGCATAGTTAATAGACGAAACGAAGTATTCGATATCGATTGTAGTCTAAGTCATAATTTCATGTGTCTTGTCATGCATTTCACATAGTTAGGCGACTAGACAACACTTTCGTTGACTCGGGATAAACCGATTATGATGTTTGTTTGACTAAGTATGATCTCCGGATATACGTAGTGCTTATAGACATCACCTTAGGAGTCGAACATCGATTATAATTAGGCACATTAGATCGGACCATACATAGTTGTAGATTTATCATTATGGATTCCCGGTTCGACACCTCTATCACTTATTGTTGCCCGAATCGAGTCTTATTTGCCTCCCGACTCTTGTTCCTTCGACTCTTCTCTCGAATCTCTCTCGCCCGTTTTACTTTTGATTGCTTAGTAGTTTTATTTGTTTTCTTTATTGCTTATTCAATCAAAACCCCTTATTAATGTTTCTTCCTTTCCTTTTTTAGTTTAAGTTGGCGTTTAATATCTAGACCGAGGGATAAGACCCTTCGATATCCAAACTACCTTCCTATCCTTGGATCGATCCCGGCTTTGCCGGATTACTACTTGATACCTCCGCATGGGTGTGCAACCTTTTCGGGTGCATCACCCATTCCGGAGTGGAAATGGGAGAATATATCAATGGACTTCATCACGGGTTTACCGCGATCTAGTAGAGGCTTTGACGCTATTTGGGTGATAGTTGACAGGTTGACGAAGTCGGCTCACTTCCTACCAGTGAAGACGACAGATAGTGGGGACCGACTGACACAGTTTTACATTAAGGAGATTGTCAGGTTACACGGAGTTCTGGTGTCTATTGTTTCAGACAGAGATTCGTCCTTTACTTCACGGTTTTGGAAGAGTTTCCAAACTTCTATGGGGACATCTTTACATTTCAGTACAGCTTTTCACCCTCAGACTGATGGGCAGACAGAGCGAGTTAACAGAGTACTTGAAGATATGTTGCGATTCAGTACTAGATCTTGGAGGGAGTTGGCAAGATCACTTGCCTTTGGTGGAATTTGCATATAATAATAGCTACCAATCTAGTATTGGCATGGCACCTTTTGAGGCATTATACGGGAGACCTTGTCGGTAACCATTGTGTTGGACAGAGGCAGGTGACGCTAAACTAGAAGGACCAGAGGTGATTCGGGACACTTCTAAGAAAATTGCTTTAATTCGAAGTAGGCTCCAAGCAGCTCAAAGTCGTCAAAAGAGTTATGCCGACAACCGACGAAGGGATTTGGAGTTTATTGTTGGAGATGAAGTTTTGTTGAAGGTGTCACCTATGAAAGGTGTTTTACGATTCGGTAAGAAAGGAAAGTTGGCTCCTAGATATATTGGACCTTTCAGAATAGTTGAGAAGGTGGGAAAAGTAGCCTATCGTCTTGACTTGCCTGCAAGCTTCACAGGGGTCCACGATGTCTTTCACGTTTCAATGCTTCGAAAACATGTGAGAGATGGAGATCAACATTCAGTGATAGATTACCATGATTTGGAGCTCCAGCCAAATGTATCATATGAAGAGGAACCAGTTCAGATTATTGATCGTAGAGAGCATGTCCTTCGACGAAATACGATTCCCATGGTCAAGGTTCAGTGGAATCACCACAATGACAAGGAAGTCCCATGGGAGCGTGAAGATGATATGCAACTTCATTATCCTCACCTTTTTCTCTCGACAGGTACATTTATTTCGAGGACGAAATTTTCTTTTAGGAGGGGAGATTGTAGCACCCTTACTTTATAAGGGTGCTGCTAGCAAAAACGAGGGTGCAAATAGCAGCACCCTTATAAACCCTTAAACCACTTTAACCCTTTCCCCCCTTTTATTTTCTTTTTCCCTGTTCCTTTACCCGAGAGTGTGAAGTGGGGAGGTGATTGAGTGGGAAAAGGGTTTAGAGAGAGAGTAGGGTTTAGAGAGAGAAAGTGAAGAAGAAGGATAAAGAAGATCAAAAAGCTTTGCTAGGGTTTGGTTTCTTCATCTTTGTGCTTCATTATCAAGTAGGTTTCTTTTTTCCCTAGGGTTTATATAGCCCTCTTTAATTTTAAACCTAGATTTGAATGGTTAGAACAATAACAACTTTAAGCCATGAATTTGTGTTAGGTTATCATCAAATTAGTACTAATTAGTGATACCATAGATATATATTATGATTAGAAACTAATTACAACAACAACATAGTAACCTTAGATCATTATTGTTATATTAATGGAGTATACATATACCCGGACAGCAACCTAGGTTATTTAGGTTATATAAATATGGTATATATATACACCCGGACAGCAGCCTAGATATTAAGAATTGTTTGTGTTTATGTTATTTATGTTGATAATTGATTGTATGAGATGATGTGTATGATATTGGAGCATAAGTGCTATCAATAGTTGTGTGTGATATATTGCTTTAGGTTGTTAACCTAGAAAGCATAGGCTAGTCGGAACCAAGAATGGTTGGCTCGACATGTGGGTCGATTGCAAACACTAGTTACCATTACGATATTGGATAACTTGGTGGACCATGATCTTGAGTTTCGTTAATGGATTGAACTAAGACTGGTTGGCTCGACATGTGGGTCGATTGCAAACACGAGTTTGTCGATTTGATATTGGACAACCTAGTGGACCAGGGGCTTGGGTTCTAATATGGATTGACGGTTGTAATCCATAGGTGGTTGGCTCGACAGGATGATCGATGCAAACACAAGATCATTCGTGTGGACCACATACTTCTAGTTTGAGAAGTAATCTACCAACTAGAGGTTGGCTCGCCTCCTGCTCATATGTAAAGTGCTCGTGTTGCACTGTGCTCGTGTTGCACGGATTCCCTTTTTGGGTGGTATCCTTTGTCTATTGAGAGGTTTAAGTCGATGCAAACACGAATGGTAAGTGACGCTATCTTGTGGACCTCAAAATTGGTTATGCCCCTCCAAAAGGGAAGTTGTATTGTATGAATCTCTTCAACCATGTAACAGGTTGACTTCAATTGTGTTAGCACGAAAGGTGTAACATAATGGACTGTTATTATTGTTCTGTTGTTCGATACTTGGTTTTGTGTTGAATTGGTCTATTTAGACCTTAGGTAATTAGAAATCTACTAGCTGGGTTCTGACCCAGCCTACTATTTTTCAGGTGATAGAGATCGGGGAGCGCCACCAGCTTGATCCCAGTTCGTCAGCTCAGAGCTTCTTTCTTAGTTTTCGCTTTCGAGATTAGGTTGTTATTTGGAGTTTCACTTTCTAGATAGTTATTTGTTTCATTCGTTATTGTCCGACCTACGTGTCGATGATTCAGAACCATTGTTTGAGTTAAGACAGTTTAATGGATTTCTTTTAGATGATTTATTGATTCTTATGAGCTTCACATTTGATATTATTTGTCTCTTTTGATGGATATATCGACTATGTTTACTGTTCTGCGGAGAAATGCTTTGAGTTTAGGTTTTCATGGCGGCCGACGTGGAAATCTAGATTTGGGGCGTTACAAAGTGGTATCAGAGCTCTAGGTTCATAAATCCTAGGATCAGTGTGTAGGGTTCAACCCCTCTAAGCGCATAGTACGTAGTAAATTTTTGTACGGAGCTCTTGACTGTCTAAGTTCTGACTTGGTTTCTCTTTTGGATTTGAATAGAGTTATGGTTAGCGAAGGGGCTACTGGTCGTGGCAGAGGTCGTCGCAGTGCTCGCACCCGAGGGGGTGGTAGAGGTCGAGGTCGAGGTGTCCTACCTGAGGAAAGGGGTTCCACAGCACCAGAGGGTACACATGGACAGTCAGGGGGTCATGAGACTACAAATCCTAATCTGAACGGAGGAGAGACAGTGACAATTGATGCAGCCGCATTGCAAAATTTGATTAACATCGCAGCAGAGGCTCAAACAAGGGAACAAACTCGGACGCAGAATCCGACACTAGAGACGGAAGGTCCTGCTGTGAATCTGAGGCCACCGACTGAGATGACCTGGTTGAAGTACTACCATGAGTTTATGAAAATGAAACCGCCGACATTTGATGGGACTGGAGGACCGGTAGAGGCATATGAATGGTGTAAGGAGATAGAGAGGATGTTCGTGGCGTTTGATTGCTCTGAGGAATATAAGCAGCGGATGGCAGTGTTCTAGTTGAAGAATAATGCAGCTACTTGGTGGGACACTCAGTCTAGGCTAGTGGATCCGTTGAGGTTCACCTGGGAAGAATTTAAGAAGGTATTCATGGAAAACTTTATTCCTTTCTCGGCACAACAAACACTTAAGAGGGAATTTCAGGAGTTGAAGCAAGGGGAGAATCAATCAGTTTTGGAGTATGAGAATGAGTTTCACAGACTCTCCCTCTTCGCTACTCAACTAATTCCCACAGAGGAGGAAAAGATTGAGAGGTTTGTCAATGGGTTGCGTGACAACATTGCTAGGTACATTGCAGGGCAACCTAGTTTCGACACCTATCAGAAGGTGGTTTCTTGTGCTAAGGTTCACGATGCTCGGATACAGGAGGCAAAGAAGCAGAGAGGAATCAAAGTGCAAAGCAAGGGTGAACAAAAGGGGAACAGTAGCAGTTATGGGAAGGTTGGTTGGAATCAGCGCAACAACTATAATGGTCAACGGGATGGTAAGAGGCCTCGGATCGAGGGAGGCAACAGGGATATGACAGTGGTGACTACAGGTAGGCAACCGCCAGTGGCTAGTGTTGATGGTGTGGAACAGAGACCATTTAGAGGAGTTTGTTTTAATTGTCAGGAAGTAGGACACAGGTCTTTTGATTGTCCGAGGAGGATTAGAGCTCAAACAGGAAATCAGGGGCGCCATCATGAGCGTAACCCACAGGGCAGACCACAGGGACGTGGGCAACAACCACAGTTGAATGCCATCCTTCCTAGAGATGACCGCGCACCTACTGATGTGGTGGAAGGTACATTCCTTATTCATACTAGAATGGGTAAAATTTTATTTGATCCTGGTGCCATGGGCACATTTATCTCTGTTTCTTTTGTTCGTAAGTTACCCATAGAGTTAGATCGATGTGGGAGATCTTTTTCGGTGTCTTCTGCTTGGGGTGGTTTGATTGTGATAGACTACATCTGTAAGGGGTGTATCATTAGATTGGGTGAGCGAGATTTCGCTGCAGACCTTTTTGTGCTTGAGTTGGTGCGGTATGATGTGATTTTAGGCATGGATTGGCTTGCCTCATACCATGCACTTGTGGACTGTTATGCCAAGACAGTCACATTTTCTCTTCCAGGGGAAGAAGTGTTTACAGTGTCAGCGTTGACTTGTCAGATGAGAGAGGTTCACCTGAGTCACGTAGAGCTAGAAGAGCATCCGGTAATGAGTGAGGGGCTTGATAGTATTGATGTGGTTAGTGAGTACCACGATGTGTTCAGAGATGTACCAGGGTTGCCACCACGCAGAGAGGTTGACTTCTGCATTCAGTTGGAACCGGGTACTAAACCTATAGCCCGAACTCCTTATCGAATGGCTCCGATAGAACTGCGAGAGCTTAAGGACCAGATTCAGAAATTACTAGATCAGGGGTTCATACGTCAGAGTAGTTCCCCTTGGGGTGCACCCGTTCTTTTTGTTAAAAAGAAAGATGGGTCAATGAGGTTGTGTATTGATTATAGAGAGCTCAATAAGGTTACGGTGAAGAATAAATATCCTTTACCAAGGATTGACGATCTGTTCGATCAACTGAGAGGGACCAAGTGGTTCTCTAAGATTGACTTGAGGTCAGGGTACCATCAGTTACGAGTCCGAGAGGAGGACATTCCTAAGACGGCATTTGTGACACGTTATGGTTCGTATGAGTTTCTTGTTATGTCTTTCGGTTTGACTAACGCTCCTGCAGTGTTTATGGACCTCATGAATCGGGTGTTCAGGGACTTCTTGGATAAATTTGTCATTGTCTTTATTGATGACATTCTTATCTACTCCAAGACTAAGGAGGATCATGAAGATCACTTGAGATTAGTGTTAGAGAGACTGATGGAACATCAGTTATATGCAAAGTTCGAGAAATGTGATTTTTGGCAAAAGGAAGTAAAATTCCTAGGCCATGTTATTTCGAAGGACGGAGTATTGGTTGACCCTTCTAAGGTTGAAGCTGTGCTTAATTGGAAGCAGCCTACCTCGGTTACTGAGATTTGCAGTTTTCTGGGATTGGCTGGGTATTATCGACGGTTCATCAAGGGGTTCTCAAGTATTGCAGGACCTTTGACGAATCTTACAAAGAAGGGAGTGACATTCTCATGGGATACGAAGTGTGATGAGGCTTTCAAAGAACTTAAAACGAAGTTGACTACGGCACCGGTGTTGGTCATTCCAGAGAGTGGCACCAGATTTGTGATTTATACAGATGCTTCTATTCAGGGTTTAGGGTGTGTATTGATGCAAAAAGATAAAGTGGTTGCTTATGCTTCTAGGCAGTTGAGGCCACATGAGCAAAACTATCCAACTCATGACTTAGAGTTGGCAGCTATAGTGTTTGCTTTGAAGATTTGGAGGCACTATCTGTATGGTGAGAAGTTCGATCTCTTTACCGATCATAAGAGCCTCAAGTATCTCTTCTCACAAAAGGAGTTGAACATGCGTCAGCGCAGGTGGTTGGAGTTGATGAAGGATTATAACTTCACGTTGCAATACCACCCGGGTAAGGCAAATGTGGTAGCCGATGCACTAAGCCGACAACCGAGGGGTATCGTGGAAACATTGATGATGAACCAGTGGAAGATGTTGGAGGATGTAGCAACATACGACATTGACGTGGTTGGGTCAGGAATTGACTCGTTATTTCTGGGTAGTATGGTTGTTAGACCATCTTTGTTGAATCGTATTGTGGATGCCCAAATTGATGATGAGTGGTGCCAGAAACAGGTTTCGTTAATGCAAGAGACTGAGACTGAGTTCAGTACCGGGCAGGACGGCGTATTGAGATTTCGAGGGAGATTATATGTACCGGCAGATCCGGTCTTGAGACGGGATATATTAGATGAAGCACACCGAAGTAAGTACACAGTTCACCCCGGGGGTAACAAGATGTACAAAGACTTGAAGAGGCAGTACTGGTGGTCAGGGATGAAGAAAGATGTTGGGAGTATGTGAGGAAGTGTAATGTGTGTCAGATGGTGAAAGCGGAAAATCGACATCCATCCGGACTCTTGGAACCGTTGCCCATTGATGTGACACTAAAATGTCACATTTGGAGAGCCTAACTTAGACTAATTATTCCTTTTCGAGTGTTATCAATAATATTTTATGTGTTTTTCATGTTAGGTACCTGTTTTGGAGTTAGACATGAAAATCGGAATAAAGGGAGCGAATCATCACTATCATTTCATGTACCCAAAACGAGAGAAAAAGACTTCAAACAAATCAAATGAGAAGAGGAGTCAAAGACGAGTCCAACGGTGAAAACGGAAGTCAATTCCGAGTTCGGACGGGGAAGTTGTGAAAGAAAGAAGTCGAGGTTCGGTCTTAAAACAAAGATGCTATAAAGGCACCCTCCTTTGGTTATAATTCTAGAAGACACCCTCTTGATTTCCAAGTGAAGATTAAAACCCAAGTCTAAAACCCAAGCCCAAAGAAGATGAAAGAAGGAAGAGATTTTGGAGGCACCCAATGGACTCAAGTTTGAGTCAAAGTCAAGGTTGACTAAGTCTAGGGTTTGAGTCAAATACACTATTCATCTTCTTCTTCATTAAACAACGAAGAGGGGAGAGAGAGAAGGAGGCTAGGGTTTGAGGGCTCTTGGAGATCTAGGGTTTCAAAGAGTTGCTAGAGAGAGAAAAGGAGAGAAGAAGAAGGTGGCCGGCCAACACTAGGGCCGGCCTAGCCTTGGCCGGCAGCTGCTCGGGAAGGATGCACGGGAGATTAAGGGACGCGCACACTTCACGGACTACATGGGAGCTGCTCGGGATCCACAGCACCAGCCGGCAGCAGCAGCTTGGGACGCAAGGAAGCTGCTGCTCGGGATTCACAGCACGGCCGGAACAGCAGCTGTCCGGAACTCGGCAGCAGCTGTCCGGAACTCGGCAGCAGCTCGGGTCCAATGTTCCAAGCTCGGGAACGTGCGGCTGTAGCTCGGACTGTTCATGGGACGCGGCTGCAGGTCGGACATGCTCGGGACAGCAGCTACCGGCTCGGGAGAAGCTTGTGTTGGCCGGATTTTATGCATTTTTGGCCAGAAACTTGGCCGGATTTTCTGATTTTTCCGGCAACCTTCTTGATCCGAAACCATGGGGCTTTTACTTCTCATGTCCTTGGCTAGCTTCCCATGTGATTTGATTTGATTTTGGGCTACAAATTTCTAGAGAGAGAAAGCTAGGTTTAGCTTTAATGGAGGTTTGTGATAAATGGAGAAGATGATGGTGGTCGCTATGGGGAACCCAGAATTTGCTAAGGGGAGATCGGCTGCACCTTAAAGACTCAAATTTTCCGACGAACCTATCCTTGAACCATATCGGAAAAGGGGGATTCTCTTATCATTTCCTTTCCATTTCTTATTCAATCACCATATTTAGCTAACTTTAGTTTGTCGATTATATGAGATGAAATGTGATGAATTCGTGATTATATTTAATATGATTTGATGTTTTGATTATAAATTGATGTTCATTTATTTCGATTATCGTTTTGATCGTATTTTCATGTGTCTTGTCAAGCACTTCGCATAGTTAATAGACGAAACGAAGTATTCGATATCGATCGTAGTCTAAGTCATAATTTCATGTGTCTTGTCATGCATTTCACATAGTTAGGCGACTAGACAACACTTTCGTTGACTCGGGATAAACCGATTATGATGTTTGTTTGACTAAGTATGATCTCCGGATATACGTAGTGCTTATAGACATCACCTTAGGAGTCGAACATCGATTATAATTAGGCACATTAGATCGGACCATACATAGTTGTAGATTTATCATTATGGATTCCCGGTTCGACACCTCTATCACTTATTGTTGCCCGAATCGAGTCTTATTTGCCTCCCGACTCTTGTTCCTTCGACTCTTCTCTCGAATCTCTCTCGCCCGTTTTACTTTTGATTGCTTAGTAGTTTTATTTGTTTTCTTTATTGCTTATTCAATCAAAACCCCTTATTAATGTTTCTTCCTTTCCTTTTTTAGTTTAAGTTAGCGTTTAATATCTAGACCGAGGGATAAGACCCTTCGATATCCAAACTACCTTCCTATCCTTGGATCGATCCCGGCTTTGCCAGATTACTACTTGATACCTCCGCTTGGGTGTGCAACCTTTTCGGGTGCATCACCCATTCCGGAGTGGAAATGGGAGAATATATCAATGGACTTCATCACGGGTTTACCGCGATCTAGTAGAGGCTTTGACGCTATTTGGGTGATAGTTGACAGGTTGACGAAGTCGGCTCACTTCCTACCAGTGAAGACGACAGATAGTGGGGACCGACTGACACAGTTTTACATTAAGGAGATTGTCAGGTTACACGGAGTTCCGGTGTCTATTGTTTCAGACAGAGATTCGTCCTTTACTTCACGGTTTTGGAAGAGTTTCCAAACTTCTATGGGGACATCTTTACATTTCAGTACAGCTTTTCACCCTCAGACTGATGGGCAGACAGAGCGAGTTAACAGAGTACTTGAAGATATGTTGCGATTCAGTACTAGATCTTGGAGGGAGTTGGCAAGATCACTTGCCTTTGGTGGAATTTGCATATAATAATAGCTACCAATCTAGTATTGGCATGGCACCTTTTGAGGCATTATACGGGAGACCTTGTCGGTAACCATTGTGTTGGACAGAGGCAGGTGACGCTAAACTAGAAGGACCAGAGGTGATTCGGGACACTTCTAAGAAAATTGCTTTAATTCGAAGTAGGCTCCAAGCAGCTCAAAGTCGTCAAAAGAGTTATGCCGACAACCGACGAAGGGATTTGGAGTTTATTGTTGGAGATGAAGTTTTGTTGAAGGTGTCACCTATGAAAGGTGTTTTACGATTCGGTAAGAAAGGAAAGTTGGCTCCTAGATATATTGGACCTTTCAGAATAGTTGAGAAGGTGGGAAAAGTAGCCTATCGTCTTGACTTGCCTGCAAGCTTCACAGGGGTCCACGATGTCTTTCACGTTTCAATGCTTCGAAAACATGTGAGAGATGGAGATCAACATTCAGTGATAGATTACCATGATTTGGAGCTCCAGCCAAATGTATCATATGAAGAGGAACCAGTTCAGATTATTGATCGTAGAGAGCATGTCCTTCGACGAAATACGATTCCCATGGTCAAGGTTCAGTGGAATCACCACAATGACAAGGAAGTCCCATGGGAGCGTGAAGATGATATGCAACTTCATTATCCTCACCTTTTTCTCTCGACAGGTACATTTAATTTCGAGGACGAAATTTTCTTTTAGGAGGGGAGATTGTAGCACCCTTACTTTATAAGGGTGCTGCTAGCAAAAACGAGGGTGCAAATAGCAGCACCCTTATAAACCCTTAAACCACTTTAACCCTTTCCCCCCTTTTATTTTCTTTTTCCCTGTTCCTTTACCCGAGAGTGTGAAGTGGGGAGGTGATTGAGTGGGAAAAGGGTTTAGAGAGAGAAAGTGAAGAAGAAGGATAAAGAAGATCAAAAAGCTTTGCTAGGGTTTGGTTTCTTCATCTTTGTGCTTCATTATCAAGTAGGTTTCTTTTTTCCCTAGGGTTTATATAGCCCTCTTTAATTTTAAACCTAGATTTGAATGGTTAGAACAATAACAACTTTAAGCCATGAATTTGTGTTAGGTTATCATCAAATTAGTACTAATTAGTGATACCATAGATATATATTATGATTAGAAACTAATTACAACAACAACATAGTAACCTTAGATCATTATTGTTATATTAATGGAGTATACATATACCCGGACAGCAACCTAGGTTATTTAGGTTATATAAATATGGTATATATATACACCCGGACAGCAGCCTAGATATTAAGAATTGTTTGTGTTTATGTTATTTATGTTGATAATTGATTGTATGAGATGATGTGTATGATATTGGAGCATAAGTGCTATCAATAGTTGTGTGTGATATATTGCTTTAGGTTGTTAACCTAGAAAGCATAGGCTAGTCGGAACCAAGAATGGTTGGCTCGACATGTGGGTCGATTGCAAACACTAGTTACCATTACGATATTAGATAACTTGGTGGACCATGATCTTGAGTTTCGTTAATGGATTGAACTAAGACTGGTTGGCTCGACATGTGGGTCGATTGCAAACACGAGTTTGTCGATTTGATATTGGACAACCTAGTGGACCAGGGGCTTGGGTTCTAATATGGATTGACGGTTGTAATCCATAGGTGGTTGGCTCGACAGGATGATCGATGCAAACACAAGATCATTCGTGTGGACCACATACTTCTAGTTTGAGAAGTAATCTACCAACTAGAGGTTGGCTCGCCTCCTGCTCATATGCACTGTGCTCGTGTTGCACTGTGCTCGTGTTGCACGGATTCCCTTTTTGGGTGGTATCCTTTGTCTATTGAGAGGTTTAAGTCGATGCAAACACGAATGGTAAGTGACGCTATCTTGTGGACCTCAAAATTGGTTATGCCCCTCCAAAAGGGAAGTTGTATTGTATGAATCTCTTCAACCATGTAACAGGTTGACTTCAATTGTGTTAGCACGAAAGGTGTAACATAATGGACTGTTATTATTGTTCTGTTGTTCGATACTTGGTTTTGTGTTGAATTGGTCTATTTAGACCTTAGGTAATTAGAAATCTACTAGCTGGGTTCTGACCCAGCCTACTATTTTTCAGGTGATAGAGATCGGGGAGCGCCACCAGCTTGATCCCAGTTCGTCAGCTCAGAGCTTCTTTCTTAGTTTTCGCTTTCAAGATTAGGTAGTTATTTGGAGTTTCACTTTCTAGATAGTTATTTGTTTCATTCGTTATTGTCCGACCTACGTGTCGATGATTCAGAACCATTGTTTGAGTTAAGACAGTTTAATGGATTTCTTTTAGATGATTTATTGATTCTTATGAGCTTCACATTTGATATTATTTGTCTCTTTTGATGGATATATCGACTATGTTTACTGTTCTGCGGAGAAATTCTTTGAGTTTAGGTTTTCATGGCGGCCGACGTGGAAATCTAGATTTGGGGCATTACACCATGTAAGGTGGCATGTTACTTAAATTATTTTTGAGTCCTTCATCTACATTCACCTCATAAACAAGTCCATATATATTTATTTTCAATTAATTCAATCTCAATGAATTGCCATTTAACTCTCAATTTGATTTTTTTTTCTCCCTCTTATTTTTGATCCCACAAATGAATAAATTATATGGCTCCTATCAATCCGACAACGAAGAAAATTACCGAAAACAAAACGATAGCTAAACCATGTCCGATCTTTCCACGTGACCAATCAAAATTATTATTTCTCGATATCCATCTAACAAGTATTCCTCCAAACCCTAACCCCAATTGACATGATCGAAAGAGAAAGAAGAAAATTCTGATTTTGTTTCTTTCTTTTTAAAAAGTCCCAATGAAATCTCAGTTTAGTCCCTGGTTTGTCCCGATTGCAAAATACCCCCTAAGTTTTCCTCTTTGCTGATTTGGCCCTTCTTTTGACTTCACCCAATTGTCGAATAGTCTCTAAACCAAACTTAAAAACTTGGGCTGTTACACCTTTGCCGAAGACGATGAGGTGGCGATAAAATGAAGTAGCAAAGAGAGGTGATGAGATGGAAGAGAGAAGGTGATGACTAGTTAACAAAGTTATTACGGTAACTGAAAAAAGGGGTCATCTGGATATTTTGAAAGTAAGGGGCTAGGCAGGAAGCTGGTCATAAAGTTGGGGGCTATTTGAGAAATAACCCTTTCAGTTATAGTTAATATGTATTTGATTGTTCATCTCTACAATTTAGTACTTTTTAAAAACAAATTCTTACCCAATAGATTCACAATTAACATAAAACTCCCAATTCATAAGACGCCAAAATACAATTATCCAAAAAATTAACAAAATATTCATAGTCACATAGAATGACTACACAAATTATTCATAGTTAGTCAGAAATAAATAATCATTTATAGTCAAATATGTTAGATTTTCCTTCTAGTGGGGAAATCTAGATGGGTTTGGTATAGTAAACTGAATCCGGATCAAAGTTGGTTTTCTAAGGGTCGGTTAAATCAGGATTAAGGGGGAGTATATATATTTTATCCTTAATAGAATTTAGAAGGGTAAGAAATACGACATAATTTGAAACGCATAAGAGAAGAGAGTAGAGAGAAAGAGGTCTGAAGCATGGCTGAAATTTCAGCACGTACAGTCTTCGGTGTTCGGGACATTCGACGGTGAGTTCTTCTCCGGTTGAGCTGAATTTTCCAGAGGTATTATTGAATTGTTTATCTAGTGTTTGGACGACAAGATTGGTATTTGGTAATCATAATCCTAGTGAATTTAAGGTCGTTTTTGGATTGCATATTTCTGGGTTTATTTTACTCTTTCTTGGTAAATTTTTTTTTTTGTTTGAGTTTGATTTTTTCGAGTTTGAGTCTCGAGAGTTGTTCGATTGAAACAAGGAGGACGTAGTTTGTAACTAAATTGGTTAGCGGATTTGGAGTGGATTACAGTCTCGTGGTTTTTACTTCTCACATTGAGGTTGGTTTTCCCTAGGCCTGTAAACGGAGCAAACTATTTTCGGATACAGTACTATCCGAATTCGAAATCCGAAAATATTCGAACTATCCGATAAGAGTTCGATATCCGACGGATGGTAAAAAATGACATTCGAATCCGATATCCGAAATGCTAATCGATCGGATACCGAATATTATCCGATCCAAAATTTTGAATTTTTTAAATTCTTTTTTAAATTTCAGAGTTAACAATTAACACCTGAAAATCTAAAGTCCTGATTTCTTAACCTGAAAGATATCAAAGTTCATACAACCTAGCTAGGTCCAGGCACCACATAAACCATAAAACCTAACATAAACATATCAGATATAACAATATTGGTTAAAGTTTAAGCCATAACAGTATAACACCATTGAAAACATAAGTCTCAATCCTCAAAAGCTAAAACATAAGTTTAAGTGTTTAACATTCAAATTTCAAAGTAAATCATAGTTTTCAAATCCATAAATTAAAAGATGACTTCATGGGTCTATGATTTCATTCCTCCGATCTCCCACCTCCCAAACAACTGAACCTGAAAAATAAAGTCATAATGACATCAAAATTACTATGAATAGTCTCCAACTAGATCTTATAATGACAAATTTCGATAAAAATACATTTCTTTACAAACAAGATTCACACTCCAAACGCAACAAGTTTTGTCTAAAATGTTAAATAATGCGTACCAAAAGCGCTCTAGCTACAAGAGACGACAAAAGCGCTCTAGCTACAAGAGACAACAACAGCGCTCTAGCTACAAGAGACAACATCAGATATTTTTGCTCCTTCCACCACGGATATCTCATCTGAAATAGAAACTTTATTGGAAAATAGCCAACCAAGTAGAAAACTAACACATACCATTAATAAAATTGCTTACCAGGTAGTTTCGGCAAACAATCTTTAACACAAGTTAATGCTTCTACAACATCGGGGGTCAAACACGATCTATACTCACTAACTACTCTACCACTACAACTAAATGTCGATTCTGATGCCACGGTGGATACAAGAACTGCTAGAATATTACGAGCCATAGTTGCAAGTATCGGATAAGTAGGTGTCTTCAATTTCCACCAAGATAAGATGTCAAAACTCCTCGGATCATCACTCTTTGGAAACAAGGGTTCCTCCAAATATTTCTCCAATTCTGTTTTCTCAAAAAACACATGATTGTTATCTTGCAAGTCATCAAACTTGGATTCCAAGCGTGATTTCTTTCCGGCACTAACACTCCCACTACTAGCAGAACTTGCAAGATGATCAAATGATTAGTTAAAAGTGATAGAAGAAGTAGATTTCGTTGCATAAAAGGAGTAAAGTTCCTTCAATGCTGTGTGAATCCGAGTAGTGTGGACAGTATGCTCACTGCCATATATCTCACTGAACACAAACTCCACAAATCTAAATTTATATCGAGGATCAATAATAGTTCCAATACTCATCATCAAGCTACATGTCTTCCAATATTTATCGAACTCTTCTTTCATCTTGGTAGCCATATGACAAACAAAGTCATTGTCACTCTTTAACCATTCCATGATGCTCATGTTCACTTCTAAAATATCCTTGAAATACAAGTTAGCAGTCGGATACTTAACCCTTGAAAACAAAAGTGTAATATCATTGAAAATTCTCAAACATTCACATATCACTTTCCCTTGTTCCCATTCTAGTGGTGTAGGCAAACATGTGTGTTCAAGAGCTAATTCTTGCAAACGTACAAATGTTATGCGTACTTCTATAGCACTCTCAACCATCTGAAAAGTCGAATTCCATCTAGTTGGGACATCACTTGACACTCCCTTGCCAATCAATCTTGTGTGAACCAATGCACTATCAAACTTTTATTTTCGAGTTTGTGAAGCTTTGATGAAAGTGACACTATCGCGAATTTTTTCCTATAAATGACTCACAACCTTCAAACCATCATGTACAACAACATTTAGAATGTATGCACTACACCTCATATGAAACATATCACCATTGAGGACCAAAACTCCTTTGTCATTCAAACATTCTTTAAGATTTCTAATCATAACATCATTACTAGTAGCATTATCAACCGCAACAACAAATAACTTGTTATCAATATTCCATGGTAAAGTTGTAGTTTTAATATACTCACTAAGACCAATTCCACTATGTGGAGGTGGTATCATGCCAAATGCTATAACTTTTTTGTGTAAGACTCAATCATCATCCAAGAAATGACAAGTTACACAATAATAACCTTTGTTCTGATGTTCAGTTGTCCATAAATCGGTTGTTAAACTCACTCGAGAAGTAACATTATCAAGAATCACTTGCAAACGAGTTCTCATGTCAACAAAACCTTTCATAACATCACTCCGAACAGTATTTTTAGAATAAAACTTCATTAATGGGCTAAACACATACTTTTGAAAATACTGTTGCTCAGCCATATTAAATGGATAATCATGAAAAACAACCATCTTAGCAAAAGCAATCCTACATTTGCTCAAATCAAACTTCCAAGTTTCAAATTTTGGTGGTTTTCCACTACTACTACTCGTGGAAGTTATAAGTTTTTTACCATTACAATTCATAGGCTTCATATAACATATTTTGCTATGGCTACTCAAAAGAGTTGTCCCTTTTGAACTATAATCATCAAAATTCCTTTTGCAATACCTATATGTTGCTCGGACTTGCTTATTCCCTAATTCGACACGATCAAAATCTTCCCAAACTTTTGATTTTCTTTTTCTGTTTTTCTTCCCACTCGCAACTTGTATCTCATCATCCCCACTTTCAACTTCTTCCTGATCACCTGAACCAACATTATCTAATCTTGGTGGGAAAAGAACTTCCACATGTTTTTTTTTTTGAAGGACTTCCACATGTTTTAGATGGTAAAACTTTTCACTCGTTTTTCTAACATTTTTTTCTTACGAAAATTTTATTTTCCCACTCTTTTGGTTGAACCAAACAATGGAAAACTGATTTCCCTTCGAAAATCTATTTTGCAACTTGACATTCACACATATCAAACGGACCCTTAGGTGCTTATAAAATTTCCCCGAACAAGATTTCTATAGTATATGTCAATGCGGGTTTGTTATACACGTGAATAACACTTGAGGCAAATAAGATGTTCTTTTTCCAGATTGGACTCCAATTGTCATTACATTTCAATAGGATTGATAATCATGAATATAATATGCAATAGATTATGAATTTGGATAAACGTTATAATTGTCAATTAAGACATCTTGGTTCCTAAAAAACTATGTAAAGACCCCCTCAGAGCCATCCTAGGGGGCCTGAAAGCCCATTTACTCCTACCTTTACTTTATTTATTGCCTAAATTAGATGGGATAAATCTTGATGACAAACTGATTCTACCGAGATTGATCCCACGACCTCATGGGCTTAAGAAGAATCTTCTATAACCGTCCAATTCACAATTAAATCCTCCTCAAATTTTGACTCCAAAGGGGCGCGTACAACAGTTATCCTGGGCGAGTATAGAACTTCCCGAGGCCCAGTGTTTATTCTTGCCGAAACCCACAGTTTGGCCGCCTTCAACGTATTGTACAAATCCTTCTGGCTTAAACCTAGGTCGGCAGTTTTCACCAGAGAAGAAACGAACTCTCTTTCACCAGAGAAGAAGAAGAAGAAGAAGAAGAAGAAGAAGAAGAAGAAGAAGAGCAAGAAGTGTTAAACTTCGATTAGGATGGACATAGACCTAGACGACTTGGGAGTCGGTGATGGTCGAAGCAAAGCCACTGCAAGATCTTCAAGGTTCGAACCGAAATCAGGGAAGGGCAAAACGAAAACAGAACCAGAAACCTTTATTCCGAAAAAAGAAGAAGATGCGAGTGAGAATGTAATTAAACCTAAAGTAGAAGAAGAGGTTGCGATGATGGCTGAAGCAGAAAAAAAGTTAAACGAGGAAGAACCAATGGAAATAGACACTACTGTCAACCAAGAGGAGGATGATGATGAAGATAGAGTTGTTAGAGAAATCGACGTTTTCTATTCACCTTCATCAGACTCCAATTCTCAAGTATTTCTCACCATCAATCTCTCTCTCTCTCTCTAACTTTCACAGTGATTCTCATTAGTAATCCAATCTACTTGCAGTTATATGTCTTACAGTATCCCCTTAGACCTATCTGGCGTCCTTACGATTTGGATCAAAAATGTGAAGAGGTTTTTCTTCAATTCATCTCCTTTCTCTCTCTCTCTCTCTCTCTCTCTATATATATATATATATATATATATATATATATTATATGTTTTGTGCTGGTAGATGATTTTCTTTTGAATTTGTTTAGGTACGAGTGAGACCTAAAAGTAATCAAATTGAAATTGATTTGTCGGTAGACATTGATAAGAATTACAACCGAAATGCACCAGATAATTTGAAGATAACAAAACAGGTTTTTTCCCTTCATCTTCATTCGTAATCTACTACTCATTTGAAGATAACCTAAATTTTGTTATTGGTTGCTCATTAGTACAAGTTGAAGTGTTATTTATTATAAAACATCTTCATTTTCGTGTTTTTTTTAGACCTTATCGTCACGGAAGGTACTTCTGACTACAGGATACGCCGTTGGGATTCTTTCTGGTAACAAGGTACACTCGTAGGTCATATCTTCTAATCATGTGTATGTTACTGTACCATATCTGCTCCTCGAATAAGTGTTACCACTGTACCATTTTACTGGTTTAACTTCTAGAACTATAAGAGACTTTCTTCTTTTATCTTTCAGTTGCACCTGAACCCTGTTAATGCGGTTGTCCAACTTCGACCGTCAATGGAACACCTTAAGCCGGATCAGAAGTCATCAAAGATGCAGGTAACTGCGACCAAGTCCGATCAGAAGCCATCAAAGATGCAGGTAAGATCTGTTTGCTTCTGTGAACACGTTTTAGATTTTGTGATTCAAAGACTTAGCTCAATCTACGTAGTTGGACTTGGGCCTACCTAGTGTGACTCACTAGTCACGCAGCTGAAAATTCTATTCGGTAATTTTTGTTTAATAAGTTATACGCACACTTCACACATAAATTTAATATCCTTATTCCTAATAAGTAAAAGATAGATATATACTTGAACTACCAATATGGAGTTCCATATAAAATATAAAAGAAAATGGACCAAGAGACAAATATAAAAAAGGGGTGTTGCTCAATCATGGTCTGTAACTAGGGTATGCCGGGGCGTGTTGCTCAGTCAGGGTTCTCTAACTAGGCTAACACTACCCCTAGGCTGAACCCCGAGTTTGAGTCCAACTATTAAAGCTCAAATCTCATGTTGGTGTTCCTCCGACGAGGACATAATATTTACATTATGACTTATTAGTTACATCAGGAATTCTTCATGGAGATTCCTTGGTACACTGATTGGGTACCTTGGTTCCAGGTTTATTTTACAAATTTTCTTGATTCTTATCGTGATTAAAGTTGTTATCAGCTAAAATTCTGTTCTTATAGTTCTTCTATTTTCGCTAATAAGACACAACATTTTCAGCAAAAAAGTCTTCTTGCTACCATATTAATAACGGTCCTGTTGGAAGTTATTAAGTGATTAAAGATGTATCATTAAACTTGATGATGTCGTCAATTAGTTGCAGCTTTCAGTTCATAATGTTATTCCACAGACTAACTCCCATCCTTGATCTATAGGGCAAGTTAGGGAAGTTGTCTAATGAGCAGGAAATTGATATTGAAGAGGTAAGGTTCTATCATCAAGAATTGAATTGTGAGATAACTATTTGATTCTTATTTGCATTTAGAGCATTTAAAGTGACAGACTACTGTTTTTCTGTTTCTCCATTTAATTATTTTCTATATGACTTTCTAAATAGCTCTGTAGTGGTTTTATGTGCGAAAACAACTATCATTTTCTGTCCTGTTACGATTGGATTTATACCTGGTTAATAGTGTTTCCGTGGATTCTTTTTAGTATAAGCCCCTATGCAGTATCTCTGCCAAGTTAGCCAAGTAACTCGGGACTCGGGGTAGTCAGTCCGAGCCAAACATAGCCCAGTTCTCGAGTCTAGGGTTCAGCTGAGTGACTAGCCTATTTGGACCGGACTTGTCTCGCCAAACTTGGCTAGGCTCGGGTTTAATTGCCGAATTTGTTGTTTAAACCTTAATATACTTGCTGTTTGTCATTTTGGAATATGACGGCTTACTTATAAAGTTGCAAATTGCTAATTACTAGTTAAAACTTTTAGAAGCTTCTAGTAATTGTTTTTAGAGGTAGAAAGTAGTTAGAAAACTAGAACTACCAAAGAGTTATGAGCAAGTATAAATTAGAAAGTTTTAAAGCTAGAAGAAGTTGTAGTAGTTTTTAGAGATACAAATTAGTTAAATACTTCTAGTAATAGATTTTAGAGATACGAAGTATTTGGAAACTTGTAACAGCTTAGATAGTTGTATGTCTTCATGTCTTGTTTGCTCTATTTACCTAGTTGAGTTCAGCAAGTTTAGTTTCTTCCATTATACAATAGCTAGGATTTTTCTAAATGTTCACGTTCTGTTATTTTGTAACATTGAATTAATATATAAAACGAAAAACTGTACAAATATAAGGGTTGGTGGCTTAAGTTACATGTTACAATATCCAAGCCTCCCAATTTTGAACGATATCATTGTAAGAAATCATTTTGACATTACTTAGATTTCTGCACCAATGGAACAACAAACCTTTGGATCCCCTAGATAATGGCCTTAGGGATCATGCTTCATAGTTCTTTGGATCCCCTTGCTTCTCTTCATCCCTTGTCATTGTTCCAAAACTTCTAAATTTTTCTGGAACTTTGAATTAGTATGCATCAAGAAGGAATTACAAGAAAGCGACTGTGACTATGTTATATCATCACAGACTCCCAGTTGTTTACAAAATCATTGTAGCATTTGTTTTAGCCCAAGGCATATTTCTACTCCATTGAAATAGAAGGCTGTATACATCTTCGACTTCTATGCTGCTGTTTGGGTTTAAAACAAAATCCTGTCATTTATGTGCTTCCATAGGCCCCATATCACAGCCAAAGGAATCAGGTTCCGAAGGTTCCTGTCTTGGTGATTTTGAAAGTCTTTCACTGGTGGATAGTTTGATCTATGAGTTTTGGGGGCACCACCATTAGTTGTTCCCTATCCCAATGAAGAAGTTCCATAGAGTAGCAGCCGTTTTACAATGAAAGAGTAAGTGATCTAATGGTTTCTCCTTCTCTTTGCACAAAATGCATCCATTCGCCAGCTAAATGCCCCTTTTATTCAGCCTGTTGAGCGTTGGCATTCTGTGTAGACACGCAGCCCAAATAGTGAAGCTAATCCTGTGCGGAATCTGCTTCTCCAATATGAGCTTACGTGATTCTACATTTTTGGTTGCTTTGTGGAGATCAGCCTGCGGTAGCATTGTTCGACCAAAAATCTTCATCCTCTCCTTTCGACGCTCTTGAGTCATCCTCCTTTGGTTGGAAGCCTTCGAGGGTGTCTAGCAGCTGCACAAGAACTGCGATTTCCCGGTCATTCAGGTTCCCTAACCGGATGTCCCATACTCCTTCAGTGGTGTTATATACCTGGTGTACAGTGTACTGTTGCTTCTTTCATGGTGGCACAATTTGTCGATCCAGAATTGGATGAGCTCTACATCTCCTTATTTCCACTTTGCTGGCCTGGTTAAACGTTCCATTCTATTCTGAATGCCTCTCCATATCCCACAACCATACGGTAAATTAAGTGCCTTATTTACCCAGCCTCCCTTGCCTTCTCCATATTTTTCACATATGATTTTCCGCCATAAAGTTGTCAGTGAAGTAACTCAAGAGTGTTGCTGCTACCCGACAATGAACAAACGAATGATCTGTCGACTCTCTCATTCAACTGATCACTGTCTGTAGTTTTTGAAGACAAGCTGCCCAGACAGTAAAGCATATTCTTGGAGAGCTTGGTCTGTTCCAGATTGTTCTACTTATCAGTAGATGATCTTCTACCCCGTCTTCGTATGTTTTGTTAGTTTTAGTACTTAGTTTGGTATGGTTTACATATGTAGTCATTTTGCAGCAAAAAATGTACTGAATCTGCCTTAATCTGTAACATTAAAGTCCATTTCTTCCAAGCAAAAGTGTTATTACTTGTGCTGTGTCCCATGTTGTTTGATGCGCAAGGCCGCGAGGTGACGCGATGAGATTCTTGCCTGTGCTTACCTCGCCTCCACGCGCCTTGGCGATTGCCTCCATTTTCATGGTTGCTGATGTTAGGGTGAAGAAGGGGGAAATGGTAGGTTTTGAAACAAAAGAAAAAGAAACGTGTCCAACACTCAACTTGCTGTCCCCCCTTCTACATTTTAGAGAGCACCCTAAGAAAGTTCAATCTTAGCCGTTGATTTTGAATCAATGGGTATCCTCAAACTTTCCTTCGTTGTCTTTATTGAAGTGCCGCCCTCCTTTTTCAAAAGGATGCACTATCCTCTAATTTTTAACATAACTTAAGGTGTATCATCTTCTTATCTGAAAAGGGCATAC
Source organism: Eschscholzia californica (assembly GCF_041429995.1). Taxonomy (NCBI): domain Eukaryota; kingdom Viridiplantae; phylum Streptophyta; class Magnoliopsida; order Ranunculales; family Papaveraceae; genus Eschscholzia; species Eschscholzia californica. The sequence goes on along the minus strand of NW_028238472.1, from coordinate 17,793,570 downwards.
TCTCGATTAAATTCCTATTTTTAAATTTGTCCCATAAGTTTCCACGTCCCATTCTTGAAGAGCTGTTTATTTTTGTGAAATAAGAGCTAGTGCGCCACCCCACCCGTCTTCTTCCTTGATTTAGGGAAAAAACATCTCAAATCACTTCAAACTCTTCAAGGCGAGTCGATCGTCTCACCAACGTTGTGCCTTTGTCGCCTAGGCGACGGCTTAGCATGCTTTTGACAACATAGGCTGTGTTAAGTGTCATGATAACGTAGCTCCTTACTGATATTCTTTGATCCTGTGCTGCTTGATCTTATTTTCGGTTAGTTTTTACTAAAAGATCGAGTCACGCTTCCTCTTATATTTTTTGGTTCTCTTTCAGCCTTGGATGTCACTTAATTACTACAGATCAGACAACATTTTCTCAGACACATATCGTCAGAAAATGACAGTTGAAGATAGTACCCCAATACCATTTTCCATGAACCCGTAAGCTTTCTTTTTTGTTTTAATGTTCATAATTGTTTCCATCATATCAATCTTGTGCATAATACATTGTGTCAGTTATTAAAATCCTTTTGTTGTGTGTGAAGGAATGATTATCTGAACTCCCTTTGTCCTGGATTATCAGCTGAAAGCAGCAGAGTCAAAAGTCTTTCTCTAAGTACAAGGTATACTCACTTTTAGACTGTTTCCTGAACTGCGATAGCAAACCATCTTTCTTTGTATTCCTCCCATGCTTCATAAAATATTATAACAGCCAAACTGCCAGATGGATGTAGAATGCCCAAATTATGGTTGTAATGCTTTTATATACAATAACAAAAAAACCTATAGAGCGAGAAACCTAGGATACTTGTAAAATAAGAAATCTAAGTACGAAAGGAAACCTAATTCTGTAGTTTGATTGTTTGAAGTTGTTCTGTTGGCAGATGTTACTGATGGTTTTTTTTTCTTTTTTTCTGTTTTTGAAGTTCATAAATTGCAAATGGTCAAATATATTTACTAGATTGTGGGATTAACTTAGAAAGAATATTCAACTTGTTAGGTCTAGTGACATGCTTTTATCTGTATCCATTCATTTTTACTCTTTTGTTTTCAGTGCTCGCCATATTATACGTACTATGAAGTGGTTGTTTTAAAACTACAAGTTGTTAACCTTGTTGCTACAGGTCCTATCTTTCTCTGCCTCTGGATGAACGATTCAAGAAGTGGTTCTCCGAGGTTAGTATCATTCTTATTTACACGAAGAACAGCGTTTTGATGATTTACGAAATATAGTAATTTTTATCCTCAGACTTGCCTGTTTTAATTTATTAGGCTATTTTTCATCTACGGAGTTATTTACCCACATCTTCACCTATATTTTGTTTGGATAAAGTAAAACAGGAGAACATACGAGTTACCTCTTTTTATATTTTGGTTCAATATCAACTTTCCTGAAAGCAGTTACCAAAATGGAGAAAGTTTTGAGCTTTTCGTCTTCCTCCTAAAACAAGCTATAACTCTATGTGTTTACTTGCTCAATTAAGTCAAGTAATAGTTAGTTCAGAAGCCAAAACGATTTTTTTTCAGAGTCAAAAGAGTCACCTGGTTTTGAACTTTTGTTGCTTTTGATTTTGACCGACAATTTTCTTCTTTTCTATATTTTCTTGCGAACTTATCTCTATCACTGCTTCTGTGCCACCTCACCATGTCTACTACCAGCTGCTAGCATCTGACTATCTTATCTTGGACATCTTATTATTACAATGCTTGACCTGGTTTTCCGTGCATAAATTTACCAACTTTTCTTTGCAGGGATCTCGAGTAAGTAGGTTCAGTGCACTTAAGCACCTTGCTCCTGATCATTCGGAAGAAGATATTCTGAGGGTTATTCCGCAATTTGCCGATTTAGTACAAGGCTTGTGGGTGTCGAAGTCCGGGACTCAATCGCTACCTGATGGTGTTACAGGTTTAGCTAGAGACTACGCTCTTCTCTTATTTAGCGAGAACCCAGTAATACCCCAGAGAACACTAGATGATAATTCACAACTTTTTAGAGATAATCGTATGTATGTGCTACGTCAACTGGCTAGAAACAGACCGGAGCTTAATGATTGGAAATTTATAGAACCTACAGATTTAGCATTTATAAAAGACCATCCACGTATAGTTAAGGAGCAGGAACGACTTTGGGGAATTCGTAAGGAGAAGATCATGAAAAATCTAGGCGGAAGTGGTCCCCCGCGAAATGTTGCAAGAAACCCTAGTAATAAGACGACAAAGCCGGCTGCTACGGGTGATTCTGGCCAAGGTGGTGCAAAGAAAAATGTAATTGGAAAATCACCGGGGACAGTGACCATGTCCGACGAAACGCGAGAGGCTCTGCCTAAGGCCCTGGAAGAACTTTTTCGTCATCAGAAAGTTTACAGGTATAAACATTTTACTGCAGCTTCCATTTCATTGACTTACTGGTGGTTTTATGAACTTCTAGTACTGAGTAACAATTTGAGTTTATTGTTGTCAAAATATTACCTTGTATATGAACAACTAATGATAGCGTTTTGACTTCCATATCCATATAGTTATACAGAGGATATCTCATGTGCTAAATATAAAACTTAAATTGGTTCTGCATTGGTGAAGTGCATGAAGGTTTATGTTGAAAATTATGACAATTTTTTGTTGCTTATTATTATTCGATATTATATGTAATATAATAATACGTATATATACACATATACGTATAATAAAAGAGGTGTTTTTTTATTGCAAGCAGATGGTTTCGAAACCAAGTGCCGCATCTATATCTAAATCAGTTCAATTCATCTTTGATTGAAGGATTCATTACAAAAGCTGTCTCTTTAATTCTATAATTCTTTTTAAATTTTCGTATTTTAAGATATAGATGAAGTTAAGGGCTACCAAGTCCATCCGAACCTGAGACTGGCTCAACTCGGTCTCCTAGTCACTGATGAACTTGACTGCGAAACTGGTTAGCCTCTATCTGCTAGGCGTATTAGTCAAGTGGCACCTAGTGCCTGATTAGCGAAGAGTCGGGCCTAGGCACCAATTTTTACAGCGTGACATACATCTACATATATATGATAAAACTACTTGATGGTAAGTATTTCAATCCTTTCTGTATTACAAGAGAGACAGTGTTATTTGATCATATAACTGTAAACACAAGTATATTACAAGGAAGGGGGAGAAGAATTTTCAACGTTGACATGTATTATTCCTTACTCTGAGGTATATCTGCTGCTTCTATAGAATATATATATGAGCTTATTCTTCTAAAAAAGTATTTTCTTGTTTAGCCTCATAGATTATTGAAACACTTTTTGCTTCTGCGTGTAAGGCCACAAATACAAAGAAACAGAGTCTCAAGTATTTATCCACGATAACTCCCAATGTAATCAGTAATTTAACCTTATCTTGAAGCTGGGCTGGTAGTAATATTCTTACAAAGCTCAAATATTTGTGAATTTGTTCCAGATTGAGATCCTGTTCATTAATTTCTTCCATAAGCTGATAATTTGTATTGTTCCTCTTTGTTATTGGCAGCTTACAACTGATTCGGCAGGGTTTGAGGGATTTAGCCGTTTCTAAATCTACTCCGAAGCTGCATTCCAAAGCTGCAGTAGCTGCAGCACTTGGCGCTGATGCTCCTCTTTCTGAACTCGAATCTATTATTAGTCAAGTTGCAGTATTCATCCATGGTGTCTATGTTTCCAAGTCATCAGAAAATCAAGAGCTCAATCCTTTGAGGTTATACTGGGATCGTGGCATCTTATTTCCCTACAACCTTTAAAATCTCTCCGGGATTTTGTTATATTTATCTTTTATTTTCGCGACAGGAGTGTTGTCATTGACCTTTTCAGTGCGAAGGAGAGTGGTGTAAAGCTGAAGAAGGCAGAAATAGTTGAAGCTCTCAAGATTACACTTAAAAGGGATATTAGTGATGCGGAGTTTAAAAAGGTACATGAGAGAAGTCCTTTTATGGTTCTTCATCTTCTGGTCTACGTTATTTGATAGGTTACTTATTCATTTATAGTTTTAGTCTAAGGGGAACATTTACTTCGCCACTGAACCAAAACAAGATATAAATATTATATGCATCTGAGGTTCTCTATCAAGTGCAATGCATGTTATCAGCGTACAGATATTTTTTGTGCAAGCGAACATGAGATATATGGTGTGCAAGTTATATGTTTAATATGGAAGAGAAGGAATCAAAGTCATGGGTCAGATAACTTGAAACCCCTAGTCTTGACTCTTGATATAATCATGCCTATTCTTATTGAAAGTCTCCAACGCAAGGTGTCGAAACCCTTAGACCCCATTAGCTGGGTTGAGCATATGGCTTATTTGTTGATAATTTGGGTCCTCTAGATCACTTAACTTGGAAAGCAACCTGAAACTGAATTTGACCTCCCGTGGGCATCCCAAAAATGTCCCGGACAATATGGCTTCTGGGTTATCTGGCATTAATTGGAACCACGTGTATCTAAAGCACCTTTAACTAAGATCAATGTTGTTGTAGATGTCGGTATCTATTGACTAACCCAACTGAGGAGTGACCCTTCTTTTCTTTCACTAAAACAACTCTTATAAATGTAATAAAAAATTATCCAATAGACAAGGGTAGTTTGAATAGAAGATTTGATTTAATATATTTATAGCTTTCCTTGGTGTTATGCTGGTTTTAGATAAGGGGTTAACTCAGATTTATTTGGTTTTTTGCTTTAATCTGCAGGTTATTTCTGAACTCTGTGTTTCTGTAAAAGGCAACGGCTGGGTTCTGAAAAGCGGTGATGGAAGTGCAAAATCATAGTTTTGCGGTCTTTCCGTATATAGAAAACTTATATTTGCATGTCCGAGGTAATTTCTTGCAAAAACCCTCAACATTAGCACCTTCACTGCATAATGCAATATTTACATTTTGATTATAGTTGATGTATATTCATATGTTGAACTGTGTATTCCGTCAATTGAAAAGATATTAGTAAAGAAAATCAAATGCAGAAAAAGAAGAAACAAGGAAAACCTTAACAAGTGTTGGCGCCGACGCTCGGCCGCACCACGCCAGGCCTAGTGCATCCCATGCCCGGACACTTTGTGAAGCCTTGGTTGTCTCGGCTACCTTACTCCGAGACTTGAGTTCCAGTTAAGTCTTGGATCATAGTTGGTTTCCAGTTATACCCCTGAAGTGACTGAATTTGATGATCTTCATCAATCAATCCTTTTGACCATTTGATCGTATTGCCATCTTGATCAAAAGACTTCTTCACTTCTCCCCTTCTCTACTTGATTCGTGTAGAACTGAAGGTGTAACATGACTCCTCAAATGTCTCTATTATTTGAATACATAAAACACGTGAAACTGCTCAAAATGTCTCTATTATTTTTCTTCTTTGTTTTCTACTTTTCATTTCCGAGTTCCTTTTTCATCTTTTCATTTGATCATGGAAGTGCCTTTTTTCCTGTTGGTTTTGAACTGCTAACAAATATTGTGGAATATCTGTTTTGCAGTGGTTCCGTTCTTGTACAGATTACCTGCTAACATAGGAGAGATTCAATATGCCATCACCTTAGATTCATCTTTTATCTTTAGGTAATGTTTGAAATTTGTATTTTGCTAAAGATATTATTGGAACTCTTTGGATTTGAAGGAATCATTTAGTTGTGAACTTAGCCTATTTTATCGAAAAGAAATTGCTTATTTTAGTATGAATTCACATATTATCGAAATAAGCTTTTACCTAAAGATTTGTTTATGTTTAGAGAGAGAGAGATGAGAGAATTTTTTTTTTTTGGAGGTTGCCGGTCGGAAAATTTTCCGGCCGGCGACTTTAATCGAGAAGATGAAGGTGAGTTGGAAAGAGAGGTGATGTGGAGAGAGAGTTGACATGGAGAGAGATGTGTGGTGGAGAGGGAAATGAGGTGGAACTAAGATTTTATTTTTATTTTTAATTTTGAACAAGAATTTAAAGGAAGGGTAGTTAGGACAATTACATAAAAAAATGTGGTTATATTTGAATTTACAGAATTTTGGGGGTCATATTTGAAGCTGGTCACAAAGTAGGAGGCCAAATAGGAATTATCTCATTTTACAATTCTTTTCATAAAGTTTTTATAAATTGTTCCTAATCAACAAAAGTTGGGTGGAGACATCAAATTCCTCATCATTGTTTTTAGGCCAGAGGGTTTTGGATTGAGCTAATACAAGATAATCCTGACAGTCATATAATAATTAATAATGAGTTAATTCCTATATGGCCCCCTACTTTGTGACCAGCTTCCTTTATGGCCCCCAAATTTCTGTAAATTCAAATATGGCCCCCTATTTTCATAGAAATGTCATAACTACCCTTCCCATTAATATATTTTCAAAATAAAATTAAAAACAAAAACCTAAATTCCACCTCACTTCCCTCTCCACCACTCATCTCTCTCCACGTCACCTCTCTCTCCAAGTCAGCACTCTCATGAAGGTCGCCGGCCGGAAAATTTTCCGGCCGGCGACCTTCAAACTAAAAAAAAAAAAAAAAGTTTTTTTTTTTTCACTCACCTCTCTCTCTCTCTCCAATCAGCACTCTCATGAAGGTTGCCGGCCGGAAAATTTTCCGGCCGGCGACCTTCATACTTAAAAAAAAAAAAAAAAAAAATTTCACTCATCTCTCTCTCTCTCTAAAAATTCCGGCGAAGGGGGTTTCCCTTCGCCGGAATCTGGTCTGTTCTGTTGAAGAACAGACCATCTGTTCTTCAACAGAATCTGGTCTGTTCTGTTGAAGAACAGACCATCTGTTCTTCAACAGAACAGAGGTCTGTTCTGTTGAAGAACAGACCATCTGTTCTTCAACAGAACAGAGGGCTGTTCTGTTGAAGAACAGACCATCTGTTCTTCAACAGAACAGAGGTCTGTTCTTCAACAGAACAGACCAGATTCCGGCGAAGGGAAACCCCCTTCGCCGGAATTTTTAGAGAGAGAGAGATGAGTTTAAAAATTTTTTTTTTTTTTTTTAAGTATGAAGGTCGCCGGCCGGAAAATTTTCCGGCCGGCGACCTTCATGAGAGTGCTGATTGGAGAGAGAGAGAGAGGTGAGTGAAAAAAAAAAATTTTTTTTTTTTTTTTTAATTTGAAGGTCGCCGGCCGGAAAATTTTCCGGCCGGCGACCTTCATGAGAGTGCTGATTGGAGAGAGAGAGAGGTGAGTGAAAAAAAAAAAACTTTTTTTTTTTTTTTTAGTTTGAAGGTCGCCGGCCGGAAAATTTTCCGGCCGGCGACCTTAATCGGAGAAGATGAAGGTGAGTTGGAGAGAGAGAGAGGAGTGAGTTGGAGAGAGAGAGAGGTGAGTTGGGAAGAGAGAGAGGTGAATTGGAGAGAGAGAGAGGTGAGTTGGAAAGAGAGATGAGGTGGAGAGAGAGAGGGGTGAGGTGGAAATAACTTTTTTTTTTAAATGTTTTAAATTTAGAATTAAGGGGTAGTAATGACATTTACTTGAAAATAGGGGGTCATATTTGAATTTACAAAAAAAAGGGGGCCATAAAGGAAGCTGGTCACAAAGTAGGGGGCCATATAGGAATTAACTCTATAATAATATGCCTACAATGGTAGGTTCTGCAATAGATTTAAAATCCATTTTTTATTTGATTAAAGGGGTTGTAAGTGCATGCTACCTTAATTCGAATCTCGTTTGTGATGCCTCCATTTTCAATATTCTCACAAGGCTTTGAAAGATATAGTTGCACGTCTCTTTTTAAATATACAATAGGATGGCGGCACATAATTCGATAATGTTATTTTGATTCAATGAGTTCCACGAGATTATCCAATCTAGGAGAGACATAATCATATTAGTTGTTATGTTACAAAGATCATATATTTCTAGCTTTACTGCAATGTAGTAACATATGCTCAATTGTTTGTGATAAATTTTCGAATCCCACTTTTCGCTGAGAGACTGTTAGGTCAACATTTTCAAAAGACAAGTTTAATGCAGGAACAAATGCTTCAACTACAACAGTGCAATTTAGAGAGCTCCACACCACGTGGACGAGAAGATAGTTTTAATGAATCAATGCGTAAGAAATCTAGACAACCGTCTAATAAAAGTATAACATCAATCTGTGCGAATGAAGTAATAAAAAAATTACGTACTATTGTTATGATTAAAGATGAAAAGATTTATACTGAGAATGAAGAAATTAATGTGTACAAAGACCAACTTAAAAGATAGAGGACTACAGTGAGCACTTCAAAAGGATGACTCTGGTTTGAGTGTATGTGATGGTGGGACCCCCCAAACACAAATAATTTTTTATTCAGTTTGTTGTTTATATATTTTCTTTAAAATGATTGTATTTTAGACTTTTAAACATTTTGCTTTTAAATATTTAGGGTGCCTTACTTGTTTTATTACATTAGTTAAAGATTGTATACTTTTTGTTAGATTGACTCAATTTCATCTAATTTTGTCTCTGAATATTATTTTTATTTAGTAATATTGTGTAAAAAAAATTTCGTTTTGGTTGAAAAACAAGTGTAGCTAGAAAAGAAAATATCGTCACTAAATATATTTTTAATGATGAAATCATAATGTCGTAAAAAAAATTGAGACGAGTTACTTGTAGCTAAATTAACCTTGAGACAATATTTTCTAGTCATCCAAAAATTTTGTAGCGACAAACTTACTTTGTCAATAAAGATATTTTTCAATAGCAAACTGTAGTGTCGCAACAAATTTATGACACAAATTATTTCTTACCTTGAATAAATGTTATAACGAATATATTTAGTCACTGAAAAATTTTACAGCGACAAACTAACTTCGTCAACAAAAAAAAATTTGAGACAATAAATTTTTGTTGTAAACAAAAAATTGGAGACAACATGTTTTGTCACCGAAAAATGTTTTAGGAACTAAAACTTTCGCCACATAAAATATTTTTTGAGATAAATATATTTTGTTAAAAATACTTTCAAGAACAAGTGAGTTTAGTCGTTGAAAATATTTTTTGTGACTAAATACTTTTTGTCATTTTCAACAAAAAAAAAAAAACTTTTTGTCATTAAAAACTATTTGCTACAACGAATATTTATTTGGCCACTAAATACATTCCGTGACGGTGTTAATACGACAAAGTGACAATAAAATATTTTTCGTCGATAAATGTTTTTTACAACAAAAACACAATGTTTAGCAACGAAAAAAAGTGTCGCTAAACCCTTTTTTTTTGTAGTGTTATGAAGGAGAAAGAAAACTAGATACTGAAGGAAACATCCATGACAAATACGACTAAGGGGGATTCAATGGCTATTAACTCGTTTCTCAATTGAGCAGTCTCAACACCAAATGATTTCTATTTAACTAAGATTTGGTTATTAGTGATCAACCTGATTGGGGGCAGCAGAAACATGTCAAATTTCTTAATCAGGAAAGATGTGAGGAAAATTAGGGCAAAGATGACACTTGAAGTTTATGATCTATCTCTCTTTTTCTCTAACAAATTATGGCAATAAGATGAATGATCAAGGTGAGTATCTCTTCTTTGTTTTTACTACTGTTAGCATCAAGAATTATGCTTCCCAGGAGGTCAAAATGAAATCAATCGATTAATCTCATACCATTCTCTTTAACATCAAATTTAGGTTTGTTTTTACTCTTTTCTCCCTTTATTTGCATTTCCCCTTACTTTGAATCTCTATTGTATCTAGGGTTTCCACTTTTTGTTATTTGATGCTGATACTTGTGTTATTAAGATGGAAATTAGGGCTTACTCTTGAGAGTGGCGCCTCCCATTTAATCAGTTAGATAACTAAATTGGAAACAGTTAACGGCGAGATTTCAAAATTTGGGAGTGGGTATATCTAGTTTTTATCGGTTATTGGGTTGATCGTGGGAAGATAGTGGGCAGAGGAGGCGGTTTCTACCACTCCTACTGTTTTGTTCCTATAAATTCTCTCCCTCTAGGGGAATTGATTCACGAGATTTAGGGGATGTTTGTTTTTTTTAAGGGTCTGAATCTGAAAGTGGCTGAATCTGAATTGGCTGAACTGAATTGGCTGAATCTGAATTGGCCGAATTATTTCCAAAGTCAGATGTTTGTTTTCTAGATCTGAATTATTAAGTCTGAATTAACATTTTACATTTCTACCCTTATTTAGTATTTTCCCAAACAATCAAGTTTTACTTGACTAAATATTGTCCCTCCCGACTAAGATAAAAAAGTGGTAACCCAAATGCTACTTTTTTTTCTTTTCAAAAGAAAAAACCCCACTTTCTCTCTCTAATAAGATAAAAAGCAAAAACAGAAACCCTAGACTACTGAATCTATCTTCTTCCATCTCTCATAGGTCTCTCTCTGCCCCAGTCCATCTCCGACGAATCTCTCTCTTTGCATCTCTGGTTAGATCTATCTCTCTTTGTCTCTCTCTCAGTCCCCCCTCTCTCTCTCTCTTCACGGTCTCGCAGATCTCAAAACATGGTGGTGGTGGTCCGGTGGTGGTGGTGGTCTGATGATGGTGGTAATTGTTGGAATAGAAAATATTTTTAAGTCATGGGGGCATTAGTGTCATTTAAAAAATTTCAGATGTTAAGTAAGCATTTCGGACTTGTTTTAAAGTTTGAAATATATGGCCTTTTATTCAGCCTATTCAGACATCTAGTAGATTTAGATAAAATTTCAGATTTGCCTAAAAACAATAACAAACATCTGAAATCTGAATTGGAGTCCAATTCAGATTTCAGATCTGAAAATTTGAAAAAACAAACAGCACCTTAGTCTCTTATCGCCAGTTTTTGTTTAGGTTTTCATCAGATTTAGATTGTTGTCATTATGGACGCTCAACACACTTCGTTCCTCCAGCAATTTGCGGCTCTCGCGACGGAAGATCACGAAACTCCAACAGTGGAAGGGGAAGACTTAATCCCCACAAGTAATGAAATAGTCAAGAGTGGTGTTATCTGGTTTCAAAGTTCAAAGAAGATTGAGATCAATTTCGCAATGCGATCGAAAGTTACTCACGACCCTCACAGATTCACTCTAATAGAAATTAGAGAGAATGTTTTTCTGATAAAATTCACGACGACGACGGAACTTGATCTAGCGATGGAGAGTTCCCCATGGGTAATTCAAGAAGAACTTGTAGTGATTCAAAAAGGTAGACAAGATCTGGGTCCAAGTAAACACGAATTTGACAAAACGTGGTTCTGGAGTCAACTCCATTGAATACCTCTTGGACACCTTAACAGTGTTACAGTTAACCGAGTTGCTGCCTCCATTGGCACGTTCATTCCTGCAACGGCTAAGGATGCAATCAAATGGAATGTTTTTGGGAGAGTTAAAATTAAACACAACATCCTAAAATCTTTGCCTCAAAGAGTCTATCTCCGATTATCTCACTCGAAATTAATTGCAGTAGAGATTCAGATTGAAAAGCTTCCTCGCTTTTGTATATCTTGTGGCATCATAGGCCACACATCCAAGTTTTGCCCTATCTTACTGGCTTTTGGGGATCTATTGAAGCAACAATTGACGGAGGAACAAAAGAAATTGGTGTCAAAGGCAATGGTACCTAAATATAAGGAATCTTTCAAAGTCCCTCTTAATACTCGCAATCAGATGAGAGAATTGGGCTCAACAGGAAAAGAATGCACTTCATATGCTGGGAGTGGATCAGTATCCTCTGAAGAAACTACCTTTGCAGAACATCTCCCCATTAACTCATCTATTTCCAATAATTTGGTGAACTGTTAACTAATTTGTCACAGGTGAAAAGGAGCAAAACTGACCATTCAGACAAGGACACCTTGATGGAGATAGCAAATAGGATAAGGGGAAATGGGTCATCATCAAATTAAATGATTCAAGGAGAAGAAACAAAACCAGCGATGGATCAACAAGTAAAGCGCCAAAATAAGAGAAATGTTATTCAGATAATGTTAGAACGACCAGAGAAAAGGGTGTCGGCAACCCCAATGTCGTCGGAGAAATGAGTTTCCTAGCCTGGAACTGTCGGGGGCTAGGGAACGACCCGACGAGAGAGACTTTAAAACAGTTCCTTATATCTATTAAACCTGATCTGGTGTTCCTCTCGGAAACTAGATTAGCTAATATATCGTCTTTACTTATGTTTTTTAATAAATTTAGTTTAGTTAATCATGTTCATGTACCTTCAGTTGGTCGTAGTGGGGGTTTGTTGTTAATATGGAATGATAATCAGAATGTTACTGTTTATAACTCCTGTCCGTGGGACTTATTTTGCATTTACGGACCACCTAGAGTGGCAGATAGACAACCTTTTTGGAATAGATTATCACGAAACATTCAATCTCTGACTAACCCGTATTGTTGTATGGGTGATCTTAACGCCCTCTCTTCTAGAGATGAGAAATGGGGGGGGGGGGATCTATTAATATACCTTTTATGTCTCAATTTCAGAAATTCATGCAGGAGGCGAACTTATTGGACCTCGGCTACAATAGACCTGGTTTTACTTGGATCAATTCGAAGGCCATCCATCACCTCACTCGCGAGGAGTTGGGGGCATATATCCAACAGCCTTTCAGATCAGGTAGTATCGATCCTTCGCTTAATCTCACTACCATAGCATTAATCCCAAAAGTTAGAAATCCGAGTACCGCTTCGGAGTTTCGGCCAATTTCTCTTTGAAACTCTATTTACAAATTCATCGCGAAATTTTTGGCTAAAACGCTTTTGTCCCTGGCCGTCAGATTGTTGATAATATTGTTATAGCACAAGAACTGACTACTCCATGCATAGATCTAAAGAAAAAAAAGGAGCCTTCGCCCTTAAAATGGGCATGCCTAAAGCCTACGATAGGGTCAGTTGGGACTTTATAGAAAGAGTCCTCAGGGCGACGGGTTTTAAGGACACTGTATTGAACTTAATTTTGTCCTGTGTCACTTCGTCTAGATTTAACATTCAGATTAATGGGGCTTTATGTGGGGATTTCTTTGCCTCGAGAGGTCTGTGACAAGGGTGCCCTCTATCACCCTATCTCTTTATCTTGACCTCTCAGTCGCTCTCGCTCCTCATTTCTTATTACGAATCTCAGAATAAGTACACATGTTATAAGATCAATCCGTCCATCCCGAGTATATCTCACCTTCTCTTTGCGGACAATTTGATCTTATTTGGCAACACAACTATACAAAACTTACATTCAATTCTAGATTTAATGCAACTCTACTCTAATTTCTCAGGCCAGAGTGTCAACTTCAAGAAATTTTTTATATTCTTTAGTAAAGGAGTGGCCCAGCAAACCAGAACTCAATTCTGATCTTCCCTTAAAGCTCCGGCTATGACATCTCAGGCTAAATACCTTGGTGCTCTCATCTTGAAACCTGGAAACAGAATAGACTCCCCACCAATGGTTATTGGATAAATACAACAACTCCCTCTGATTGGAAATCCAAACTCACATCTCAGGCTGGGAGAACTATTTTAATTAAATCAGTGCTAAACAGTTATTGTACTTACCCATTTAGTTTTCAGATCTTACCCCAACAGGTTATCAAAGAATTGGACCAAGCTTCCCGGTGTTTTTGGTGGGGACATGCGCAATCAGAACACAAAATACACTTCATCAATTGGGAGACAATATGCAGTCCAAAGATTAATGTAGGCTGATGAGACATGAAAATGTCCCATCTGAGTCTCTTAATTTGGACAAGTTAGTCTATCTAGGGCAGTTACTCTCATGAATTACTCCTTTTTCTACTCAGGTACCTTTTTCAGAGTTATGTGTGCAAAACGGATAAGAGTCGGAGAAAATACAGACTAGGGGTATTTTGGTCATTTTTTTATTCTGGTTTCATGGTCAAGATAAGTTCTCGGATGGAAAGTATAGTCCAAGACAAACCCGTAGGCGAAAACGGAAGTCAAATCGGAGTTCGGATGAGTAAATTAGAGCGAGTCAAAGTTCGGGTCAAATTTGGTGGACCAAAAGTCAAGAAGGACAGGAGGCGCGCATCCAGCAAGTAATCGGATGGACCGGAAAGAGAGCGGGCCACATTCGGTTACAGCAGAGGTACACCGAGCTTAAACAGCCGTCATCTTCTTCTTCTTCCTTCTCTGTTTCTACAAAACGAAAATTACTAAAGTTAAAATCGAGACCAACTGAAGGAATTAACCGACTCGATGAAGAAAAAGGAAAAAGAGAAAGGAAGAAACCGACTCAAATAGCATATATAAGGAGAAGAAACCGAGAGAAGGAGATCATCCTCCATTGAAAAGAGTAAAACCGAGGCCTAGTGAGAGAGAGAGAGAGTTTTTTATTGCTTTCTGTTTCTGTTTCTGTTTCTTCTTCTGATTCTTCTCTTTGTGAGATAGAGAAGGTCAGATTGAAAGAGTTAGAGAGAGAAGGCTGCTGGTTTGTAGAGAGAGAGGTTGAATTAATTATAAAATTCAATTATTTTTTAGCTTCTTCTTCTCCTTCCTTTACTGTTTCGGTTAAAAAGAGAAAGAGAGAGTATATTATTGTTATAGAGAGAGAAAGAGAAAGTTTAGAGTGAGAAAGAAAGAGAAAACAGTAGAGAGAGAGAAATCAGTTGAGGAAAATAATTTTCCGACAAAGAAGTATTTTTCGAGAATATGAGAAAACTATTTTCCCTAAGGGTCTGTTTGGCTGCATAGAGTGAAATTTCGTGAAAAAAAGTGTTTTCTTCTCCGATTCTTTTTCTTTCTTTAATGTTATTATTTTTCTTCTCTTTAATCATTATTATGCTCTCATCCATCATGAATAACTAACTTCCCCGATTTAGGGTTAAGGTTAAGCTTTAGTTTTGTGTGATTTTCTGACTTAATCACTTTTTAAGTACTTAATACTTTGATTTCTTCGCGTATCTTTTACGATAACCCCTTTCATTAGTTATGCTTATGGTCTTTAATGTTTTATGCTTATGTTTGATATCTAATAGTTAGAGTACCCGTGATTTTACGTATTGAAATTGAAAGTGTTAAAGTAAGTGTTCTGAAAAGTCAAAATCATCCGAGGTTGCTTATTCTTCCTTGAGTTATATAAGAAGAAGATATGAATTGCATAAGTTAGATGTCATACTTGCTAAAGTGGATCTTAAAACCCTAGATTTTCCCTTCTCATAAGTTTCCCGATTATCAACTTTTTATTGTTTCTGTTTTAGTTATTTCACTTTAAAAACAATCTTTAAAAGAGAAATCACCATAGATACAAGTTTTAGAATAGATTATACTTAGTCCCTGAGGATTCGATCCTGGTCTTATCAGGTTTTACTACTTGACACCCGTATACTTGCGGGTGTACCTTTTTTGGACACATCATAGGCCTGGGTATAAGATCTTTAAAAGAAGTAAATGAAGCTCTGATGGCGAAATTAACATGGAGAATGCTAATCAATCCTAATGCAATATGGGTAAGGTTACTAAAGTCAAAATATTTCATTCGCGACAACTTTTGGACCACTCCAGCAAAGCAAGGATCCTCTCCTTTGTGGAGATCAATTCTAAAGACTAGATCAGTTATAATCCAAAATATAGTGTGGCAAGTGGAAGATGGCACAAGGATAAAGATAAACATTGACCCTTGGATACCAAATCTCAATGGTGTATACTGATGGGCCTAGAAAGGTTACCCTAAATAGGTCTACACCCGCAAGTGCACGGGTGTCAAGTTGTAATAATTTCCGGTAAGACCGGTTCGTTCCTCAGAGACTAAGTGAAATCTATTCTAAAACTAGGAAGTAATAAGATTTTTCAATGATTTGGTTTTGGTTTTGAAATGAATAAAATATTAAAATAAAATGACGGAAATAAAATACAAATGATACAAGGAACTCAAATGGGAGGAGAGCCTAGGGTTTTCTGAATCCGTTCTCCTAACAATTCTAACTACAATTTATTTGGATTTAATTAGCGAATTTTATATATAACTCAGATTCTAGTCCATGAATGGTCTAAAAATCCGGAAGATTTTATCATGAAAAGCAATAAAAATATTAATAAATCATATCGATAAAATTACTTATGAAGAACTTCATCTAAAACCCTAGATAGAGAATTAGTTACTCATGGACATTAAATAAAAGAAATTGGAAAATAAAGTAAAGAGAGGGAGAAGAAAACTTAACTTTTTCGCTATTTCAGAACCAAACAGGGCCTTAGGGAAAGATTTTCCTTCTGTTTTCCCAAAATTCTGCCAAATAGACCCTTAGGGAAAACGATTTTCTCGTCTTCCCAGAAACGGTTTCCCTGTGAGAAAATTATTTTCTCAGCTTCTTCAACTCTCTTTCTCTCTTTAACTTTCTGTTTTTATCTTTCTCTTCTCACTCTTTATGTTTTCTCTTTCTCACTAATACAAACAGTAAAGTAAGAATAAGAAGAATAACAAAATCAATCCGAATTGATTAAAAAGAGAAGAAGAAGATTGAAGACTCTGTTGATTTTCTTTATTTCTGTAATTTCTCTCTCTCTGTAATTTCTCTCTACAATTACTCTTTTCTCTCACAAAAAAGAAATAAAATATAAAGAAGAGAACAGAAGTAGATGATGAAAATGATGATGTCTCTGTTTTTCTCTCTTAGCCGAGTTCTCTATGATGATAATGGTATTCTCTCTCTCTCTAATCTCTCTCTAATATTTCTGGTTTGGTTGAGCTCGAGAGGAGAGAATTCGACCTCCCAACCGAGATGATCTGATCAGTTGATGAAGCTCTGTTCTTATACCCTGATGGCCGGATTCTCCTTTTAGATAAAAATATCTCTGCCTTTAAGAGAAAAAATCTCTCTCTACTGTTAAAGATTTGAATCTTCCTTCTCTGTTTACCTCAATTTCCAGCCAAGAGAGTGAATAAAATATCCTCCATCATCTCCCTTTCTTTGTTCATCTTCATAATCTTCCAAAAGAAAAACGATTTCTCCTCTTTCTATCGTTCAGCCGAATCCATATTCTCTTAATCAATCTCCAGCCAAATCTTTCTCTAATTAATCTCTTTTGTTTCTAAAACTAAAAGAATATATCCCTAAATACTTCAATCACTGTGTCTACAACTCATCTCTTTCCTTGTTAACCTTCCATTCTTTCCCATCTCTCTCTCTCTCTTGAAACAGAGATTTTATATTCCTTCCATGTCTGGCTCAATCAAATCTTCCATCTATCTTCTCTCTAAACTTGGTTTTCAAGAGATGATTCTCTGTTAATCTTGTTGAGAATAAGAACAAGTAAATAACTCAAACACTGAACTGGATTCGATAATCTGAATACTTTTATTGAATAACAATAGCTATTTATAGAGTATTAGTGACTGAACTGAATTGCTAGAAAATAGCCTCTACTTAGTACGTGCAAAGAAGAATTCAAAAACAGAAATCCCTGAAGACTAGGGACTTTATTAACTGAAGCTGAGACTAAATCAAAACTAATCCTAAGACTAAGTGACACCCTTCATTCCTTCCCTTAAACTTACTGCAAATTGCAGTCAGTTTACATCAGGAACTCTTCCAACACCCAACAGCTCTCTTAACTTCGAAAAAACGTCAAGCTTCAGAGGCTTGGTCATCAAATCTGCCACCTGATCCTGACTTCTACAAGGAACCAAAGAAATCGTACCTTCCTGAGAAAGATTTCTTAAAAAATGGTATCTTACGTCAATGTGTTTGCTACGCCCGTGCATCACTTGATTCCTAGACAATTTGATAGTTGAACTGTTGTCACAACTCACATGGGTGCACTCTCCAGCCGAATGCCCCAGTTCATTCAAAATCCTTTTAATCCAAAGAGCTTGGCATGCACACATTGCAGCTGCCACAAATTCTGCCTCAGTGGTAGATAAGGTCACTATTGGTTGCTTCTTTGAACTCCACGAAACTGCTCCAGAGCTTAACAAAAACACATACCCACTTGTACTCTTTCTGTCGTCCATATCTCCAGCATAGTCACTATCCGTGAATGCAAGTAATTTACCACTTTCTCCTTTCTTGTAATGAATTCCGAAGTCTACAGTCCCTCTCAAATATCGAAGTGCTCTTTTTGCTACTTGTAGATGAAGCTCTGTTGGTTTAGACATGTACCTACTGATGAGACAAGTGACAAACATCATATCTGGTCTTGTAGCCGTGAGATACATTAAACTGCCCACCATTTGCTTGTAGTATGTTTCATCTACTGCAGTGCCATCTTTATCTTTGTTGATTTTGCATCCAGGAACTATTGGATTATTCACTGAGTTGCTCGCCGTCATACCAAATCTCTTCAATACTTCTAATGCGTATTTCTTTTGACATATGTAAATACCATCTGACCTTTGTAACACTTCAATCCCAAGAAAAAAACGCATCTTCCCCAAGTCTGACATGTCGAATTCTCTCATCATTGAATTTTTGAACTCAGATAGCATAGGTTCATCATCACCAGTAAATATTAAGTCGTCGACGTAAATACTTACAATGATGATCTTTCCTTCCCTGCTTTTCTTAGTGAATAGTGTCTGTTCGCTATCACACTTTTGGAAGCCTTCGCTGATGAAATGTGCTTCGATCCGACTAAACCAAGCTCGTGGAGCTTGTTTTAGTCCATACAAAGCTTTATGTAACTTATAAACCAGATGTTCCTTGTCCTTTTGTTCATACCCTTGTGGTTGTTTAACATAAACATCCTCGTGCAACTCACCATGAAGAAAGGCTGATTTGACGTCCAACTGAAATATTTTCCAGTCTCTTTGTGCCGCTAAAGCAATAATCATCCTCACGGTATCCAACCTGGCCACCGGTGCAAACACTTCTGTGTAATCAATGCCATGCTTTTGTGAGTACCCTTTAGCAACGAGCCTTGCCTTGTACTTATCAATGTCCCCATGCTCATTGTACTTTGTTTTGTAAACCCACTTCACCCCTATTTTTTTTGCTCCGAGTGGCAGCTCCGTAAGTGACCATGTCTTGTTCTTCTCTATGGAATTGATTTCACAATCCATAGCGCGCCTCCAAGTCTCATTCTGGACTGCCTCATTGAAATCAATAGGATCAGTTGACCCAACCAATGCCATATTTGCTTCATCATCGGATAAGCCTTCCCCAACAACATAATCTTGCATCCACACCGGAGGACCCCGTACTCTACCTTCATTTTCTATTTCCCCTTCTACCACACTGTTTCGGTCTTCACCCTCATTGATATTTTCACTATCATCGTCACTCGTTCTATCGTCCATACTGTTTTCTTCATTTTCACCCCAATCTAAGTCTAAAATAATTTCCCTTTCATAAGACACATCCCAATCCCATTGTTTTTCTTCTTCAAAAACTACATCTCGACTGACCACAATCTTCTTATTGATAGGATCAAACAATCTATACCCCTTGGACTCTTCACTAACTCCAAAAAAAACACACAGAGAACTTTTACTATCAAGCTTACCTCTTCTCACATCTGGAATGTGTACATGAGCCAAACAGCCAAAGACACGGAAATGATCAACAGAAGGTTTTATCCCGCTCAACGCTTCTTGCGGTGTGATATCCTTAACTGCTAATGTTGGGCACCTATTTAAAATATAAAAGGTCCAATTTACTGCCTCTGGCCAGAAAATCTTTGGAATTTGTTTCTCAGAAAGCATCGATCGAACCATGTTCATTACGGTTCTGTTTTTCCGTTCAGCTACGCCATTGTGTTGTGGAGTATACGCTGTGGTCAGCTGCCTCTTGATTCCCTGTTGTGTGCAGAACTCTTTGAACTCATTCGAATTAAATTCTCCTCCCCTATCAGTTCGTAAACATTTCACAAACACCCCTGTCTCCTTTTCCACCATAGTTTTAAAGCTTTTAAAACAATCCAGAGCTGTTGATTTCTCAACTAGCAAAAATACCCATGATTTCCGACTGAAGTCATCAATGAAACACAATACATACCTCTTTCCACTGGTAGACTCAGGTGATATAGGACCGCAAATGTCAGCATGAATCAGCTCCAACTTCTGAGTTGCCCTCCAAGTGCTTTTCTTTGCCATAACATCTCTATGTTGCTTGCCATTTATACAGTCTGGGCATGTCATACTTGAGTCAGCAAGGTGAGGAAGTCCACGTACCATCATCTTTGATTGCAGAATTCTTAGACCCTTATAGCTCAAATGGCCATATCGTCGGTGCCAAAGGTGGGAGAGGTCTTGAGAGCTCATGTGTAAACATCTTTCTGGTTCAGCTTGTGTATGTGCTTGAGCTTGAGTTTGTGCTTGCAAGATGAACATTCTATTGGCGCTCATCCCAGTTTGAAATATTAAACCCCTTTCCGGATGATATATCTTACAGACTCCTCTCTTAAATAAGATTTCCAGACCTCGCTCTTGAAGTTGTCCTATGCTCAAGAGATTATTTTTCAGCTCAGGAACATAGTACACTTCATTTATAATATGATTAACTCCATTCACCAGTAGTTTCACAATCCCTTTTCCAACTACACTCATTTTACAATTGTTACCCAATTTTACTGAATGTTTAAAATTTTCATCTAAATTAGTGAACATTCGTCGGTATCCACACATATGATTTGAGCAGCCTGAATCAAGAAACCATGCATCATTCTGTTTTACCTCATGTAGTTCAGCATATGACATCAACACCATGTCATTCTCTTCATTCATCTCAGCATAGTTTGCTTCCTTGTTCAAACTTGGGCATTCATATTGAAAATGTCCAAGTCTGTGACACTTGAAGCATTCTACTGTATCTCTATTGGATACTTGTCCTCTTCCACGACCTCTACCTCGATAACTGTTTCTTCCTCGACCCCGTCCTCCTGCTCTGTCATCATAAACCCGCAATGCTTGTTCATCTCTATCATCTTTTCTGAACTTTTGTTCATGAACAAGTAAAGAGCTTTGCAGCTCATCCACTGAAAGGCAATTGATGTCATTCGACTCTTCGATTGAACATACTATATAATTGAACTTCTCAGTGAGTGTGCGCAGGATCTTCTCAACAATTTTGACATCAGTCATGTTCTCTCCAAGATTCCTCATGTCATTTGCCACCAGCATCAGTCTTGCAAAGTAATCTGTGACATATTCTCCAAGCTTCATCTCCAATACTTCAAAATTCCTATGAAGAATTTGAAGTTGAGCACGCTGCACCCTCGCATTTCCTTGGTACTTAACTTTCATTGAATCCCATAGCTGCTTTGATGTCTCCTTCTGAGCAATGGTCTTCAGAATGGACTTGTCAATGGATTGAAAAAGGTAGTTCTTTGCCTTTAGATCCTTCAACTTCACTTCCTCCAAGGTTTTTTGCTGTGCACCGGTTAAAGCTTCTCCAAGTGCAGGCTCTACATACCCCTTTTCTATAACACTCCAATACTCTTTTGAGCGTAAGAGATTCTCCATTAGCAGACTCCAGTACTCATAATCCCCATCAAACTTTGGGATACAAGGTTGTGCAAAGTTACTTGACTCTGCTGCCATTTTTCTCTTTCTCACTTTGTGTTTTAGAAATCACCCAAAAGAAAAAAACTGCAGTTTTTCTATCTGGCTCTGGTACCACTTTGTTGAGAATAAGAACAAGTAAATAACTCAAACACTGAACTGGATTCGATAATCTGAATACTTTTATTAAATAACAATAGCTATTTATAGAGTATTAGTGACTGAACTGAATTGCTAGAAAATAGCCTCTACTTAGTACGTGCAAAGAAGAATTCAAAAACAGAAATCCCTGAAGACTAGGGACTTTATTAACTGAAGCTAAGACTAAATCAAAACTAATCCTAAGACTAAGTGACACCCTTCAAATCTCTCGGTTAATCATCTCCATGAAGTTCAACCGAATCTCAAATCTTCAATCACTTTCTATAATTTCTGTTATCTCTTTGAAATCTCATACCAAAAATCTTCTATCAATCTCATTCTTTCCCTAAAACCTCAAAATTTCACTTTCAACTTTTCTATATATTTCCATTTCTAAAAAGATCTCTTTATCTCTCTACTGTGTATAATGAGAGGATAGAGACGAGAGGATGGGACTTCCCATAATTTGGGGAATCACCCAATCAGTTTAAAGCTGGCAATAAAGAGGACTTCGATATGGTGCTTCGCGGATAATGAGATAAAGGTGCAACGCGGGTTCAGGATGACTCCACGTGTACAGGAAAGAGAACTGGTCGTGGATCTGTCTAGCGCAAACCAGAAAAGCCCGGAGTACACTCGGACTACCCGAATTTATACCGCGGATTATCCGCACCATCAGATTTGCTTCCCATCTGAACGCCACGTGTCTCCGACGGATCTTTGTTTCATTTCAGTCAACTGACTTTAACCAAAACTTTGACTTGGTCTTTCTTTCTCATTCGGACTCCGATTCAACTTCTGTCTTCGCCTACGGATTCCTCTTGGACTCTATTTTTCAAACGGTACTAAAATTTCTAGAACAGCCAAATTTTCAGAATGACCAAAATGCCCTCAAGTGTGTCTTTCTCCCGATTTTGTCCGTTTTCCGCATTCAACTCTGTAAAAGACACCTGGACAAAAGAAATAAACAAATCGTCAGAGTAACCGCTCGAACTGGACTAACTAACCCGAGTTAAGAGATTCAGATGGGACATTTTCATGTCTCATCATATACCTATCATCACTTCACCTCTTTCAGCTAATATCTACTGGGTCTCCGAGCTCATACTACAGAACCCAATGAGATGGAATGAAGATTTAATTAGAAACCACTTTGACGACCAAACATTCCAAGCTAGACTACCCCAAAAAGTAAGTCAAGACAAGCTAAGGTGGCTTCCAACTGAGCATGGGAATTTTTCTACTAAATCCTACTACAAACAGATAAAACCAATACCAACAGTGTCCGAACCAATCCAATAATTTCCATGGAAACTATTTTGGCAGAAAAATACTATGTGTCCTAAAGTTCAATTATTTATCTGGAAGATTGTACACAATGGCAGTGCTACCTTATCATTATTGTAAGAAGAATCCAGCACATACCTCAAACTTGTCGTCTATGTCGGACCGATGAGTTGGAAACGACCAATCATCTATTTGGAGAATGCAAATGTTTCAAAGATCTTATTATTATCACATGAGACACAGATCTGCAACAATTAGGCCCTGATACGGTTACTAACCTCACATTATTGCTCAAGAAAGGAATTCAAGCCAACAATACTTGGAATAGATACTCTTACCTCCTTTGGGAATGGTGGAAGTCCCGGAACAATTGCATCATTAACGACCAAAAACTGGATCTTAGAAGGTGCTGGTGGACAACAACAAATGAACTCAGGTACGTTAATGAATCCCCAAATGCTTTTACCCTTACTACTGATATGCAGGTTGGAGAATGGTTACCACCTCCTAGCAACCAAATCAAGATTAATACAAACGGCTCATATCGTCTCAATGAGGCTTCGGTGGCAGCAGTGGCAAGAAATGAAACAGGTAATATCATCGATTCTAAAAGCTCAACATTTGCTCCAAGATCGCCGCTCCATAGCGAAATCCAAGGAGTGAAGTTAGGGTTACTGTTGGATGAAGAAATGAAACTTGTCTCATTTATATTAGAAACAGATGCCAAAACCCTAATATCGTATCTCAAATATGAGAATCCAACAGTCCCGTGGCAACTATTGGTTGAATTAGAGAAGACACGTGCCTTAGCTGCTTGCTTCAACATCACGTTGTTACACTGCGGTAGAGAAAATAACTCGGTGGCACATAACATGGCTGCGTTAGCTCTCCAAGTGTGATTTAAGTAAATTTTACCCCCTTATTATTCACTATTTACTTAGTTAGTCCAAGGAGGACATTAGGGTTTTCTTTTGTCTCTTTTTGTACTTAACATTGTGAACTATTTGATTTTAATGTTATTGGGTTTCCTAAAAAAAAAATACAACTAAGGGGCAATACTGAGATGAAGTTCAAAACTTTAACCAAAACAACCCACATAAAAAGGTAATCAAATAAATCATAAAATGAATCCTTTAAACATGACTACAAGAGGATAAATAAACTAAAATGGATTAGAAAGAAAATGTAGAATTTCTGAATTGAAATTTTGCTACTTACTATGGGTTATGATTTCTCAAAGAAGATTGAGAGAGTTATGATTTTTCAAAGAAAATTGAGTTTCTTAAAGAATATATAGGTATTCAAAATTACTTACTTTTAATCAAAATTGCATATTATAAATCAAAATTACGTATTATAAATCAAAATTACGTATTATAAATCAAAATTACTTACTGTAAATCCAAATCAAAACAGAAGTTGTCGATGGATATTGAATGTCAATGGAGCTAGAGAGAGAGAGTGGAAGTAATGGTTGGGTAGAGGGAGAGAGGCGCGAAGTTGGCTCCGGGAGAAACGAGATAATGTGAGAGGATTTGTTGGATAAATGACTAAAATTACCTCTGTCAAGGAACTTAATTACACAAACTTTTAAACCGTAAAGATTTTGGAATATTTTTATCTGTCAGATGCAAAAAAACCACACAGAGAATGGACGACCAGACTTATACCTTGAATAAATAACTGAGTTGTTTTATTATAATAGATTAAGGAGAATCTTATTTTTAAGTTAAAAAATTGACTTGTTTGTGCTTTTGCTCCCTAATCTTTATCTCCTTTAATGTTTGTTCTATATTGAGATAATCCAACTGTCATGCATAAGAACTATCAAATATATCCCCCCATCTCTATCTCTAAAAATTTCAAAGCTCGTGATCCTGAAAAAATGAAAACAAGACAAAAAAGATGTCATGTGGGCGTTTCAAATTCCTTCATCTTTCCAAATTTTGTCGTTACTACCACTACCAAAACACTCACTCACTTATCTTCCACCTTCAAATGGAACTTCAAGCATCATCTCTTATTAAGACAAACACTAAACGAGTAAACAATAGTCACTGAATTAATTTATTTGTAAACGAGGTAACCTTGAACAAACTCTTCAAATCCTTTAAAAACAACCTAATCCTACCCAACTTACTTATGAACTCTTAATCTAATCTTGTATATATAAAAAAGCTCTTAACCAAGGTGTAATCGTTCACAGACATCTAATTAGTAATGGATTTTGATGATCCAAATATTGTTCATTAGTTGGTTGAGTCAATAAGTCAAAGAAACCCAAGACTAAGCGGCTCTACCCGTGATCAAGCCACCAGGGAGGTGAATCCGAAGGAATCTTTTCACCTATGCCCAAAATTAGGAGGTCGACATGTGTCTGTAAGGCGGTATAAGTCATGCCTTGGCTTTATATCAACTAGGTCAGTCCTAATATCAACTCTGCTCAGAGCTTTGAAATAATAAAAGGGCCTACAAAAATTGGCTCTGCCCTTAAGCCCGTTTAGCCTCAAGGCGAATCCGATTCTTGGTTTAATTCGTGTAAGTCTTAACCTAACCGAAGGTTCGTGGCAAAGAAGTTCATAAAATCTAAAAAATTGGAGAAACGTGGATGACAAATTAACACACATTGGAAGACAACTTTCCACAAATGATATACAAAACGTGGATGACAAGCACACATTGGAAACTTTTCCTTATTACAACCGCCAAATCGTTGTTCTATCTAATACGGTGGATCCTCACCGCCTTATCTCAACTGTTTATCGACAATCAAAGCATATAAAAATTAACACGTTCGCCTTAATCAAACAATACAAGGTTCAGTCTCTAAACTCAAACTATGAATTCAATTCTTTAAACTAAAAAACTACCTACTTACTTGAGCGTTAGAGAAGTTTTTGAATTTCTTGCAGGTTTTTCCGAAAAACATGAATGGTTATTCACTATTTGGTTCGCTGAATCTTTGTATCCAAAATGATAACCTAAAAGCCAAATTTAAACATCGTTAGATTGGTTTTAGAAGAAGGACCGACTCCAGCAATTTTTTTTACATTCAATGCTTTGAAGCATATACAACAATTCGATGTTGAATCTACCTCTTACGTTCGAACCTAGTTCGAATTCACCATGTCCGCAGAAGAAGATCTAGGTGCAGAAATCGCACGCTCAAGGGAAGACAAGAAACGTAAATCTGAAAACTAGTCGTTGATGGGCCTAAAAAGTTACCCTAAAAGGTCTCTACCCGCAAGTATACGGGCGTCAAGTAATAAGTCCGGTAAGACCGGTTCGTTCCTCAGAGACTTCGTTAAACTAAATTCTAACCTTAAAACTATTGGGATTTTCAAAAGTGGTTTGATGAAGGTAAAATAAAAATATAATGTAAAACTCAAAAAAAAAAAATAAACAAAGAAATAAGTCGGTATTCAGAAAAAGGGAACCTAGGGTTTTCGAATCCGTTTTCCTAACAATTCTAAGGACAAATTAATTTTGGTCTAATTCGATAGTTCTTTGTATAACTCAGGTTTTCAGTCCATGAACGGTCTAAAAAAAACCCGGAAGATATTATCGTTAAAATAATAAAAACTGTAATAAATTTATCATTAGAATAATTATTTAAACTTCATCTAAAACCCTAGATATAAAGGACTTAGCTACTCATGCTAGAAACGATAAATATTTGAAGTAATAGAAGAAAAAGAAGAAAGAAACTTAACTTTTCTGCGATTTTCCCACCAAACAGAGCCTAAGGAAGTGATTTCCTTCTGTTTTTCCAAGAATCTGCCAAACACACCCTCTGGGAAAACGATTTTCTCGTCTTCCCAGAAATGGTTTCCCTATGGGAAATTTATTTTCTCACCTTCCTTAACTCTCTTTCTCTCTCTAAACTTTCTGTTTTCTCTCTCTATTCTTACTTTAATCTCTCTATCTTTGTATTATTTCTTGCTCTCTCACTAAACAAGAAACAAAAAGATAGAAAACAAGAATAAAACCGAAATTAATTTCAAAACCGAGTCTCTCTCTCTCTCTACAATATCTCTCTGTCTCTCTCTCTAACTTTCTCTCTTCCTCTGTAACCTCTCTCTCTCTCACTAAGAAACAAGGGTTTTCAAAGAAAATCAAAAATCAAAGTAAAAACAAATCGAATTATAATCTCTCGGTTATAACTCTCTCTCCTCTGTTCTTGTTCTCCCAAAACCGATTCTTCTCACTCTCTCTCTGATTTCTGTTTGTAGTTGAGCTCGAGAGGAGGATCCTCCCCCAGCCGAGACTCAACTCTCCTTTTATAGACCAAAACCCAATCGAATCCGTTTTGATCTCTAATTGAACCGAATCCCTCTCTTCTCTCTTCCTCTAAATACATCCAACCGATTTTCTTCATTAACTAAGATCCTTCTCTCTCCTGGATCCAAACAAACTAACACCTTCAATCCCTCTCTTCTGTTTTGATCTTCAGAATATCTCCTTCTCTCTCTCGGGTTTATCTCTCTTTCTGTTTTCTATTTGAATTTGAAAAGAAACCTGAGAAATAAGAGGAGAGGATAGAGGGAAAGCATATCACGTTCTGATGAGGAGGGAAACAAAACGGATCCAGTGGTTCGCGGCTAGATGGATAAATGTGCAACGGCACTCGTCAGATTAGGCCACGTGTACAGAAGTTAAAGTGACCGTCGGATCCTGGTGGGAGTACCGTATTAACTTACTTCCGGGAGTACTGTAGTGGAAAACCTAAGAAATCCCGTGACCCGTCTCGCACAGCCCAACTGTGTACCGAAAATTCCATCTTACGTCAGATTGCACGCCACGTGTATTTGATCTGGTCAACTGTCTTTGACCCAAACTTTGACCTTGAATATTTTATTGCTCCGGACTCCGATTTCACTTCCGTTTTCGCCTACGGACTCGTCATGGACTCTACTTTCCATCCGAACACTAATCCTCACCAAGAAGTCAGAGTCAACAAATGACCAAAATGCCCCTAGTCTGTATTCTTTCCGACTTTATCCGTTTTGCACGCATAACTCTGTAAAAAGGTACCTGAACATAAAAGAGAGTAATTCGTGAGAGTAACTGCTCTAGAGAGACTAACTCGTCTAAATTAAGAGACTCAGATGGGACATTTCCATGTCTCATCAGTCGTTCATACAATTCACTCTGTCGAATTTCCTGAAGAGATAGAACGAATAAACAAGTTAAAGAAAACAAAGATAAAAAGAGAATCAGTACTCAAATCCCTATCACGAAACGTGTTCCTTATCCCAGTAGGGACCTCAATTCCCTTCACGGCATGCAACAAGAACTCTGAAAGACAAGGAAATAGACCAACCTCCGAGAGTATACGAAGGCACTACAGTCGTGACCGAGGAAGAGGGGGGGCGTTTCTCGGGCAAGAGCTCGTCAAAACTCACCAAGAACGTCAAAACAAAAGAAACACCATTGCCAGGGTTATTCATTATGCATTCCTTCAGCTTAGAAGTACTCGGGGTCGAACGACCGAAGATTTCAATTGCCTCACTTTGGAAACCTACGACGGCTCGGGGGACCCGGACGTTATTTTACAAAAAACTACGCGAGCTTGATGGGTTTGGTCTGTTGGCTTATGAAGTCTCCTAATGTTCTAAGCGAAATCTCAGATGGCTATTGCCAGAATGTGTAAGGAGAGAAAACGAGAAGGGTAATGAGACAAAGAGAGAAACAGAGATGGGGGAAGAGGGAGGGAAGAAAAGGGAGGGGAGAAAGATATAGACTAGGAGAGAGGAACAAGTTGAGTTTTTGGCAAGGTAGGAAATTCAGTAAGTTATCGATCAAATTCAGGAAGGTGTGTGTAAATAGCAAAAATGGGGTTGGAAAGTGTATGGATGTGTAAATAACCACGTTTATGAATAGTAATAAAGGGAAATTTGAGACACGACCATGAAAGTTCTTATACAAACTTACTTGGTTAGCACAAACTACTCGAATCAAGTGAAAAGTAGGTGTGTATAACACATTTAGGCTCCGTTTGTTACATTGGAAAACATCAGGATGTGCAAACTGAGTATTTATCGTAGGAAAGAAAATCATCATTGTAAAATGTGAAATCAAATTTAGATGTTTGGTAAGAATTTAAGAAAAGTAGGAGAGTGCCTTTTAAAAGGATGTGATAACAGGATTTTTTGGGTGCAAAACAGAGATTTTGGTTTTTTTATCCAGATCCTAGATTTCCGGGAAGAAAATCCAAAATTCCCCCCCAAAATCGAGAGAGAGAGAGAGATAGAGATAATTGAGAGTTTATAGAAGATTCAGTTGAGAAGGCCTCCAATTACAGGGAGTTTCTTTGTTCAAGAATGGAGGACATAAGTTGTTGCAGGGAAATACTTCGTTGATGCTGGTGTTAGTCACTGGTAGGACCTCGCCATTAACTTTTCCAATGATCATATTTGAAAAATAAGAATTTGAACTTTTCTTTGCTCCACTCTGTAAAGTTTGTGGTTTGCTATAGCCATTTATTCTCTTTGATGTTCTATTCAAATCTGGCGCAGGAATCCAAACTTCGTTGGCTCTGTATATTTGAATGGTCAAGAATAGATGTAATTTTTTAATTTATGTGGATGATTTTATTGTATTTCAAACTGTCTTGTATTCTGATCTTTCTTCAACTTGAAGGAAACTACTAGCTACTTCAGTAGCAAGATGGCAGTGAGAACCTATGAAATTGGTGGGGGAGTTGGAACAGGAAGAACGATATGTTGATGGTGATATTTTAGAACTGTGAGTTTTTCAAAGTTTAGAAGGAAAAAATGAGTAGCGGGAAGACAGAGGGAGTCTGAGTAATGTGGATCGAGGAAAGAAGGGGGGGGGGGTGTAGCGGAAACACAAGCGTAATAGAGTGAAACGAACTTTCACATGTTTTTAGATGGTAAAACTTTTCACTCAATTTTCCAACATTTTTTTTTTCTTACGTGAATTCGGTTTTCCCACTCTTTTAGTTGAACCAGACAATGAAAAATTGATTTTCCAACTTGATTTTCACACATATCAAACGGACCCTTAGGTGCTTATAAAATTTTCCCACACCTAGGTTTCCATAGTATATGATAGGGCGGGTGTTTTTATAGACGTCATGAGGAACCCACAGTTATTCTGGGCGGGTGTTTTTATACACTCATAGTTTTGCCTCCTCCAACTTATTGAATAAATCCTTCTGGCTTAAACCTAGGTCGGCAGTTTTCACCAGAGAAGAAGAAGAAGAAGAAGAAGATGACAGTTGAAGATAGTAACCCAACACCATTTTCCATGTAAGCTTTCTTTTCTGTTTCCATCATATGAATCTTGTCTGCATAATATATATATATATATATATATATATATATATATATATATATATATATATTATGTCAGATTATTAAAACCCTTTCTCTGTATTAAAACTACAAGTTGTTAACCTTGTTGCTACAGGTCCTATCTTTCTCTGGCTCTGTGTGAACTATGGAACAAGTGGTTCTCCCAGGTTGGTATAATTCTTATTTGAACGAAGAACAGTGTTTTGATGATTTACTAAATATTATTATAATTTTTATTCTCAGAATCGCCTACAAGTTACCCAGCTGATGTGGCGGTTATGATTTGAAACTTCGACTAAATCTGGGTCGTTGAGAGATGAATATCTTTCAAATCATAACAGCCACATCAGCTAGCTGGGTAACTTCTTTTGTTGAAATCCTTTGTGATTTTAGTATTTCCCTTTTTCATCTGATTATCTTATCCAACGGTTGACGACAAAGCCGGCTGTTACGGGTGATTCTGGCCAAGGTGGTGCAAAGAAAAATGTAAATGGAAAATCACCGGGGACAGTGACCATGTCCGACGAAACGCGAGAGGCTCTGCCTAAGGCCCTGGAAGAACTTTTTCGTCATCAGAATGTTTGCAGGTATAAACATTTTTCTGCATCTTCCATTTCATTGACTTACTGGTGGTTTTATCAACTTCTAGTAACAATTTGAGTTTATTGTTGTTAAAATATTACCTTGTATATGAACAACTAATGATAGCATTTGAACTTCCATATCCATATAGTTATACAGAGGATATCTCATGTGCTAAATATGAAACTTAAATTGGTTCTGCAATGGTGAAGTGCATGAAGGTTTATGTTGAAAATTATGACAATTTTTTTATTGCTTATTATTATTCGATAATATATATATATATATATATATATATATATATATATATATAATATATATATATATATATATGCATATACGTATAACAAAAGAGGTGTTTTTTTATTGCAAGCAAGATGGTTTCGAAACCAAGTGCCGCATCTATATCTAAATCAGTTCAATTCATCTTTGATCGAAGGATTCATTACAAAAGCTGACTCTTTAATTCTATAGTTCTTTTTAAATTTTAGTATTTTAAGATATAGATGAAGTTAAGGGCTACCAAGTCAATCCGAACCTGAGACTGGCTCAACTCGGGCTACTCGGTCTCCTAGTCACTGATGAACTTGACTGTGAAACCGGTTAGCCTCTATCCGCTAGGCGTATTAGTCAAGTGGCACCTAATGCCTGATTAGCGAAGAGTCGGGCCTAGGCACCAATTTTTACAGCGTGACATACATCTACATATATATAATAAAACTACTTGATGGTAAGTATTTCAATCCTTTTTGTATTACAAGAGAGATAGTATGACTATAGTGGAGTAGTGTTATTTGATCATATAACTGTAAACACAAGTATATTACAAGGAAGGGGGAGAAGGATTTTCAACGCTGACATGTATTATTCATTACTCTGAGGTATATCTGCTGCTTCTATACAATATATATATGTGCTTATTCTTCTAAAAAAGTATTTTTTTTGTTTAGCCTCATAGATTATTTTTTGCTTCTGCGTGTAAGGCCACAAATACAAAAAAACAGAGTCTCAAGTATTTATCCACGATAACTCCCAATGTAATCAGTAATTTAACCTTATCTAGAAGCTGGGCTGGTAGTAATATTCTTACAAAGCTCAAATATTTGTGAATTTGTTCCAGATTGAGATCCTGTTCATTAATTTCTTCCATAAGCTGATATTTTGTATTGTTCCTCTTTGTTATTGGCAGCTTACAACTGATTCGGCAGGGTTTGAGGGATTTAGCCGTTTCTAAATCTACTCCGAAGCTGCATTCCAAAGCTGCAGTAGCTGCAGCACTTGGCGCTGATGCTCCTCCTTCTGAACTCGAGTCTATTATTAGTCAAGTTGCAGTACTCATCCATGGTGTCTATGTTTCCAAGTCATCAGAAAATCAAGAGCTCAATCCTTTGAGGTTATACTTGGATCGTGGCATCTTATTTCCCTACAACCTTTAAAATCTCTCCGGGTTTTTGTTATATTTATCTTTTATTTTCGCGACAGGAGTGTTGTCATTGACCTTTTCCGTGTGAAGGAGAGTGGTGGAAAGCTGAAGAAGGCAGAAGTAGTTGAAGCTTGCAAGATTAAACTTAAAAAGGATATTAGTGATGCGGAGTTTAAAAAGGTACATGAGAGAATTCCTTTTATGGTTCTTCATCTTCTGGTCTACGTTATTTGATAGGTTACTTATTCATTTATAGTTTTAGTCTAAGGGGAACATTTACTTCGCCACTGAACCAAAACAAGATATAAATATTATATGCATCTGAGGTTCTCTATCAAGTGCAATGCATGTTATCAGCGTACAGATATTTTTTGTGCAAGCGAACATGAGATATATGGTGTGCAAGTTATACGTTTAATAAGAAATTCCTACCTGTAGTAATATGGAAGAGAAGGAATCAAAGTCATGGGTCAGATAACTTGAAACCCCTAGTCTTGACTCTTGATATAATCATGCCTATTCTTATTGAAAGTCTCCAACGCAAGGTGTCGAAACCCTTAGACCCCATTAGCTGGGTTGAGCATATGGCTTATTTGTTGATAATTTGGGTCCTCTAGATCACTTAACTTGGAAAGCAACCTGAAACTGAGTTTGACCTCCCGTGGGCATCCCAAAAATGTCCCGGACAATATGGCTTCTGGGTTATCTGGCATTAATTGGAACCACGTGTATCTAAAGCACCTTTAACTAAGATCAATGTTGTTGTAGATGTCAGTATCTATTGACTAACCCAACCAAGGAGTGACCCTTCTTTTTTTTCACTAAAACAACGCTTATAAATGTAACAAAAAATTATTCAATAGACAAGGGTAGTTTGAATACAAGATTTGAAAGAACTCTGGAGCACGTTGCTTCCAGGCCTGCATTCTACATGTAATGGGCAAGCAAATGATGACATTCACTCATGTTTTTTCTTTTCAACAACTCTTGTTCTGGTTTTAGATAAGGGGCTAACTCAGATTTATTTGGTTTTTTGCTTTAATCTTCAGGTTATTTCTGAACTCTGTGTTTCTGTAAAAGGCAACGGCTGGGTTCTGAAAAGCGGTGATGGAAGTGCCAAATCATAGTTTTGCGGTCTTTCCGTATATAGAAAACTTATATTTGCATGTCCGAGGTAATTTCTTGCAAAAACCCTCAACATTAGCACCTTCACTGCATAATGCAGTATTTACATTTTGATTATAGTTGATGTATATTCATATGTTGAACTGTGTATTCCGTCAATTGAAAAGATATTAGTAAAAGAAAATCAAATGCAGAAAAAGAAGAAACAAGGAAAACCTTAACAAGTGTTGGCGCCGAGGCCGCACCACGCCAGGCCTAGTGCATCCCATGCCCGACACTTTGTGAAGCCTTGGTTGGCTCGGCTACCTTAATCCGAGACTTGAGTTCCAGTTAAGTCTTGGATCATAGTTGGTTTCCAGTTATACCCCTGAAGTGACTGAATTTGATGATCTTCATCAATCAATACTTTCGACCATTTGATCGTATTGCCATCTTGATCAGAAGACTTCTTCACTTCTCCCCTTCTCTACTTGACTCGTGTAGAACTGAAGGTGTAACATGACTCCTTAAATAGAAACCTGTTATGAAAAAAAGGTTCATAGGCTAAACATATCAATTTATTTGAATACATAAAATGTATTATTTTTCTTCTTTGTTTTCTACTTTTCATTTCCGAGTTCCTTTTTCATCTTTTCATTTGATCATGGAAGTGCCTTTTTTCCTGTTGGTTTTGAACTGCTAACAAATATTGTGGAATATCTGTTTTGCAGTGGTTCCGTTCTTGTACAGATTACCTGCTAACATAGGAGAGATTCAATATGCCATCACCTTAGATTCATCTTTTATCTTTAGGTAATGTTTGAAATTTGTTTTTTTGCTAAAGATATTATTGAAACTTTTTGGATTTGAAGGAATCATTTAGGTGTGAACTTAGCCTATTTTATCTAAAAGAAATTGCTTATTTTAGTATAAATTCACATATTATCGAAATAAGCTCTTGTTTATGTTTAATTGCATTTTCAGATAGATTGAGCTTAGTTTTCTTAAACCTATTTTGATGCAGCTCCATTAATATCTTTGAACAGCTACCAAACTATGGTTTCTTGTCATATTTGGTGAAAATGATCGAATGATGCAAGTAGAAAAAACCCTTTTTCAGATACCTAAAATGTAAAAGTAACTGGAAGATGAAGAGTCTCAAATCACCGGAGACTTCAGATGGTTCTTCGGAAGAATGGTATTTGCCTGTAACTAGTACAACAGATTATGGGCTGAGACAGTTTTTGTTGGGGGAATAAGAGTTGGATTTTGTTGAAGTGGTAAACTACTATTCACGTTTATATACGACAGACTCGGTTTTTAGAATCCCCCACCAATCACACTTGACTTGTTAAACCGTCACAAGAAAAGAATTAGAAAGATTCTTGCCTCTATCAGCTTCTTTCATCACCAACCACAGCCTCCATAATCAATCAACATAATGTCACACACGACTATTATGGATACCATCCTCACTTTTTTTACAACGGTCGCCTTGTTTCTTTGTGTCTACCTTGCTGAGGTTTCTCTATGTGAAACCCAGGTTGGGATTTGAGAACTTCGTCTAGGGATTCGGAAGAGAAAAGAGGTGATTTTGGGGGATTGTGGTGCTGTGGTGGTGAAAATTAGAGAGAAAACCAACTTACTGTGGCTGAGTCGTTTTGCTTGTGGCTTTTATCCATGTGTGGGCAAAGTAAAAACCAGACGTGCCCTGAATACTAATCAATTGAGAAAAGAATTGGTATAGCTTCCACTTTTTAACACCTAGGAAGGAATTCGCTTTTAACACCTACTCCCAAGCCCACTCGTATATAATTTCGTTAAAAAACAGGAGCTTTCACTGGCCTTGCACATATTTTAGACGTTCTTCTAAACGATATGGGATTCATGAATCAATGATTCTCATAACCTGTGACAAATTTAGTGATGTCATTTGGGTCGTGCAGGAATGGCCTGTGATCTCCCTGTCTTCCCCTCCTCTGGGCTCTAGTCATGCTCGCAGCTACATATCATTTTATCAACTTTTTCTACTCGTGTAAAATATATAATATGCCTACACTGGTAGGTTCTGCAATAGATTTAAAAGAAGCATCCATTTTTTATTTGATTAGTAAGTGCATGCTACCTTGATTCGGTTCTCGTTTGTGATGCCTCCATTTATCAATGTTCCGACAATGATTTATACCAAGGATGATATCGGTTAGCGAGTCACCAATGCTTTGAAAGATATAGTTGCACCTCTCTTTTCAAATAAACAATAGAATCGCGACACATAATTTGATAATGTTATTTTGATCCAATGATTTCCATGAGATTATCCAATCTACGAGAAACATAATCATATTAGTTGTTATGTTGAAAAAGATCATATATTTCTAGCTTTACTGCAATGTAGTATCATATGCTCAATTGTTTGTAATAAATTTTCGAATCCCACTTTTCGCTGAGAGAGCGTTAGGTCAACATTTTCAAAAGACAAGTTTAATGCATGAACAAATGCTTCAACTACAACAGTGCAATTTAGAGAGCTCCACGCCACGTGGACGAGATGATATTTGTAACGAAGTAATGGGTAAGAAATCTAAACAATCGTCTAATAAAAGTACAACATCAACCTGTCCGAGTGGAGTAATCAAAAGATTACGTACCATTGTTATAATTCAAGATGAAAAGATTTATACTGAGAATGAAGAAATTAATGTGTGCCAAGACAAACTTAAACAGATAGAGGATTAGAGTGAGAACTTCAAAAAGATGATTCTTAACCAAATTGGTTTGAGTGTATCTGATGGTAGGACCCCCGAGACACAAATAATTTTTTATTGAGTTTGTTATTTATACATTTTCTTTAAAATGGTTACGTAGTTGTTTCATTGCTTCTGCTTTTTTGTCTTTTAAAACTTTTGCTTTTAAATATTTAGGGTGCCTTAGTTGTTTTATTACATTAGTTAAAGATTGTATTCTTTTTGTTAGATTGACTCAATTTCATCTAAGTTTGTCTATGGATATTATTTTTATTTAGTAATATTGTGTAAGAAAATTCGTTTTGGTTGAAAAACAAGTGTAACGAGAAAATAAAATATCGTCAAGAAATATATTTTTTAATGATGAAATCATAATGTCGTAAAAAAATTGAAAGGAGTTACTTCTAGCTAAATTAACATTGAGACAATATTTTTTAGTCATAAAAATTTTTATAGCGACAAACTTACTTTGTTAATAGAAACACCCGGAGGAGTTTTTTGAGGAGAGAGAAAATCCCGATTTTCCCCTTTCCTTTCCACTGCAAACCCTAGCTTTACCTTTGAATCTTACCTAAATCATAAATCCAGCAGCAACATCACTCATAAGATACTACAAATCAACCAATCTAACCCTCTCAAAGACTAGAAACACATCATGAATCCTCAAGAAATTCATTATCATCATCATAAGACCACCAACCCACAACCAGATTAACTAACTTGGATGCTGAATACATCAAGCAGAGCAACAAATCTCGGTCATTTTAGAGGTAATCTTTCCTACCCTCCTTTCCACGAACCCTAACTCTATCGATCCATCAATCTCGCAGTTGTTTTCCTTCTAGAGTACATACATCTACAATAACTCCAAGAAATACCTACCTAAACCCTTACCATTATTCCTTAAAAAAAAAACCCTTACCATTATCATCATCCACAACAAATCTTCATCTTGTCAACTACTGCTGACATAAAAGTTATTTACGAGGCTCCCCACGAAAGCACTACAGGTAAAAGGGTTTAAGAGGTAAAACAGTAGCAGGACTATCAGTAAAGAATCTTCAAGGCGTCGTCCTTTCAGGGAAGTACTCTATTTGCTTTTGATCTTATTGACTGATCTTTTCTCCATTGCTTTTTCTTTTTCATCCTCATTGCATGTATGTTTGCTTAGACACTAATTTTCTCTCGATCTCCCCTCATATTAGACCTATGTAGTCGAATATATTATAGTATATTCAGTGGTTAGATATCTAGTCGCATCTACTGTTAGGTGGGAATTTGTTTTTAGGTTATCAGAGTCTTGCTTGATGTTAGTTAATCTAGTCTGCCCATATTTTATTTAGTAGATTTTCTAGTTTATGGGTGATTTCTAGGTTTTTTTTCCAGTTTGTCTTAATTTCTGGGTCTGTTGCTTGTAGTTCCTGTCCAGTTTGTCCAGTGGTATTTTTTGTGTGTTCTGTGGTTTTAGTCCCTCGTTCTTTGCTGGTTTTTCCTATTAGGGCAGTCATTTCTTGAATCAAAAGTGGTGATTTTTAGCTTTATTTTGTTGTTTTCTCTCTCCTGGCTTCTGCCCGTTATACTTGTTCATTCTACTCGTGTTTAACTTTATTGCAGTTACATCTTTACTTTTTCCATGAATTCCTTTAGAGATAATTAGGTGCAGCCAAATGACATTTCCATTTTGGCATGGAATGTCCGAGGTTGTGGTGATTTCACTAATAGAAAACACCTTCATAACATGATCAAAGAGCATAAACCTGACATCATTTTTCTCTCTGAAACTAAGTGCATTAACACGAACATTCATAAACTCCTGAACATGCACACTAGTTATAAACACCACACGGTTGAACCAGCCAATAAGGCAGGTGGTCTGGTCATTTTTTGGAATTCGGAAGTTAATTTGGACATTCTTGAGGCCAACCCCAATATGATTCATGCTACAGGCACTCATTTGACCCCACAAGTATAACTTTAATATCACGGGCTTCTATGGAAGCCTGTATAAGCAAAATAAGATGCAACCATGGAATGAGCTTTCTAAGCACACCCCTACTAATGACAGTCCGTGGGTGCTTATAGGAGACCTTAACAGTATCTTACACCCCAATGATAAAGTTGGTGGCTCGGATGCTCAACCGGCCCACGTCTCCAAAATTAACAAAGTTATTAATGAGTTGGGCCTCCAGGATATTGGATTCAGTGGATCTCCTTTCACTTGGTCCAACAGACAATCTGGAGACTGTTTAATCCAAGAGAGACTTGATCGTGCCCTAACCAATCAACAGTGGCTTTCGGATAATCCTGACACCCTCCTCACTCACCTCCCGAGTATGGGCTCTGACCATATACCTATCCTTCTTACCACCAGGAAAAACTCTAAACTCGGGCATCGACCCTTTAAATTCATTAGAACCTGGATGTCTCATCCTGAGTGTGCCAAATTCATCAAAAACAACTGGCTCACTTATACTCTTCCCATCCAATCCAAACTCAACTCTCTTGCAATCAAACTCTCTAAATGGAATAAAAGCGTGTTCGGTCATATTGACACCAAGATCAAAGAGCTCACTAAAAATCTTCAAAACATTCATGATCATCACTCTTATCAGAATATCCTTAGTCAGCTTGAAGACTTCTTCCTTAAACAAGAGAGTCTTTGGAAAGAGAAATCTCGCAATGCCTCTGTCACCCTGGGTGATCGCAACACTAAATACTTCCACTCTAAAGCGATAAACCGTAGTAGGAAAAATCAAATCAACTCTATCAAAAGGGATGATAATTCTTGGGCTGATGATCCGGCTGAAATAGCTTATATATTCTCGACTCATCTTCGGAATATCTCTACCTCGGAAGGTATCAACATTTCTGACAATATCCTCTATCTCTTCACCCCTCAAGTTAATCTGTCAGACAACGACATGCTAACCTTCATCCCTCTCAAGGAAGAAGTCAAATCTGCAGTTCTCTCCCTAAAACCAGATGCAGCCCCTGGTCCTGATGGATATCCTCTTTTCTTCTATCAAACCAACTGGGATACGGTCAAAAAAAGATTTGCTAGAGATGACTAGCACATTCTTCCGTACGACCAGGCTCCCCGCCCAAGCCAACCATACCCATATATGCTTAATTCCAAAATCCGAAAGCCCACAATCTCCGACAGACTTCCGACCTATAAGCCTTCTCAACACTACCTACAAAATAATCACCAAAATTTTAGCCAATCGCCTGAAGACCCTTCTACCTGACATCATCTCTCCATTTCAAGCTGCCTACATCCCCGGTAGACAAATTACTGATAATATCATCATCAACCAGGAAATAGTCCATTCTTTCTAAAAGATCAAAGGCTCCAAAAGTTACTTCGGGCTCAAACTTGACATGTCTAAAGCCTTTGATAGAATAGAATGGAATTACATTGAGACCATCATGAGTAAATTGGGCTTTTCAAACCACTGGATTAGGCTAATCCATTCTTTCCTTGCCTCCTCTTCCATGGCAGTTCTGATCAATGGGCGTCCTAGCGCTTCCTTTAATGTTAGTAGGGGAATTAGACAAGGAGACCCTCTTTCCCCTTTCATTTTCACTCTTGCCATGGAAGGCCTTAGCCGACTTCTGGACAATACTAACTCCTATGACCATTTCATAGGCTTTCCCATCATTAACTCCAACCTATGCTTTAAAAAGCGCGCCTAGTCGCCGGCTAGGCGCCGCTTACACGGTAATCAGCTTGCTGCCGATCGACTAGGACTCCGAGTCCTAGTCGATTTCCGAAGCCGAGTTAGCCGGCGCCTGGAAGCCGACTAGGGCCGAGTCGGATAGGCGCCGACTAACTCGGCCAGAACAGCATGTCGACTTTTTCTTTTTTTAAAAAAAAAACCCCAACTTAAACCTAAGTTTTTCACTTGGGTTTAATTTCTTACCTAAACCAACCGCCCCCCTCTCTCTCTCTACTACTTCTTGCAAAGATTTGAAGCTCCACAACCTCCATCCAAGTAAGTTTCTCTCTCTAGAATTAGTTTTTCTTCTTTTTCTCTCTCTAAACAACTTAATACTTGTTTTTCATCTTTAGTTCTCTATTTTTTTTGCTCTCTAACATATATAATTAGTTGTGATGTGTATCTAATGGTTGAATCATGTTTGTAAATGATATAATATAGGTTTATAGGTTGATTTTGCTCTCTAATTTTATAGTTAGTTGATATTCTTGATAGGGTTTAGGGTTTATGGACTAATTTTGTTCTCTAACTTCTATATTTGATATAATATATGTTTATGGGTTGAATTGCTCTCTAACTTCTATAGTTAGTTGATATTCTTTATAATGTTTATGGTTTATGAACTAATTTTGCTCTCTAACTTCTATAATTAGTTGATTTTCTTTGTAGGTTTGTATTTCTAATGTATAAA
This sequence comes from Eschscholzia californica, assembly GCF_041429995.1. Lineage (NCBI taxonomy): Eukaryota > Viridiplantae > Streptophyta > Magnoliopsida > Ranunculales > Papaveraceae > Eschscholzia > Eschscholzia californica. The sequence goes on along the minus strand of NW_028238472.1, from coordinate 17,753,182 downwards.
TCATGTCTATAATTTATATAATATAAGTTTATGGACTAATTTTGTTCTCTAACTAATAACTTCTATAATTGGTTGATATTCTTTATTGTTTTGCTCTCTTTGTTCTTTTTGTTATTTAGGTATTTTTCATAGTTTCCATCGATGGATTCTATTGGTTGGTGCTTCGAGTGCTCCTGCTTTGGTAAGGAAATCGGGAGATATGGCATGGGAATGGGGAGAATGTCAGGATGCTAATAATTTGAATTTAGTTTGGTGCAAACTATGTAACAAGAAGATGTCCGGAGGCATTTATAGATTGAAAGAGCATCTTGCTCATAGAAAAGGGAATGCGAAGGGATGTGGCAAGGTTACTGAAGAGATAAAGAAAGCAGTTCAAAACGCCATGACTGAGGTAACAAAGAAAAGATTGGAGAAGGCTAGAGTTAGTAGTATAATTCAAGATCATGATCTTTTGGTAAGTGGCGATATTGAAGAAGAAGACATTGAGTGTCAAGAGATTAAAGAAGAAAGAACTAAATCTAAGCAACCTGAGGTAGTTGATGGTTCTAGTGGAAGAAGTCTGAAGCGATCAAGTAATGTTAGAGGTCCTTTGGATACTGTCTTTAGTCCGGGCTACAAAAAAATGAAGCAAAGTACATTGGAGCAGAATAATCTGATTAAAATTGGATTAAAGCACCGAGCTTGGAAAGATTATGCTTGTTGGGCAATCGAGAAAGGATTACCTTTCAATGCTTGTGAAGGTGAAAGTTTCCAAAGATTTTTAAATTCTGTTGGTGAGTATGGAAGAGGGTTGCCAGCACCATCTCCCTACCATGTGAGAACAACCTTGTTTAAGGAGATTTTGAAGGAAACAGATGACTTCATTGAATCCTTTCGACCACACTGGAAGTCTTATGGATGTTCTATAATGTCTGATTTTTGGATTGATGGAAAAGGAAGATGCTTGATTAACTTCTTAGTTAGTTGTGAGCAAGGAACAGTTTTTCTAAAGTCTATCGATGCATCTGAATACATTAAGGATGCAAATCTCATTGTAGGCATGATCAATGAAGTTATTGAAGATGTAGGCGAGGAGAATGTTGTTCAGGTATATGTGTTAATTTTCATTTATTTTTGCATTCTCCTTACATCAATTACTAAACTAATTACTTTTTTTTTGTTATGTAGTTTATTACCGACAACGGTTCAAATTTTAAGGTTGCAGGCAAGATCTTAATGGAACAACATCCTAATATGTTTTGGACTCCTTGTGTGGCACATTGTGTCAACTTAATGTTGCAAGATATTGGTGATAAATTGTCGAAGATCAGGAGTGCTTTAAGTGAGTCTAAAGCCGTTACAACGTACGTCTATAACCTGTAGGGTTTTTGTGTATCCTATACACTACCTAGTGTTGTAAGCGGAATCTCAAACATCTCATGTTTAACACTAGATTGCCCAGGACCTATATGCATAAACTAATCAATGAACTAGAGAGGGATAAATACCTTAACGCGTTTTTCCCTCGAACCATTCCAATCGCATGCAAAGATCGAGAGCTCCAACTGTAGCTCCTCTACTTGAGACACCGAGTGAATAGACTTGATCTCCCTTCCTTTCAGACTGCTAGGACTTAGTAGAAGGTTGAGAAGAACTCTTCTTCTTGACTAGATTGATAGAATGGGAACTTTCTCTCTATATTCCTCTCTCTCCAATAGCTGTATATTCAGAGAGAGAGAGAGAGCTGTATAATTTTTCCTTAGAGAAAAATCCACACCTTTTCTGTTCTCAACTGACCCAATATATAGACAAACCCTAATTAGAATCTCATTCAGATTAGGTTTTCTATTTTCTGGGTCACAGAAAAGATAATTACCAAAATACCCTTTTTGGGGTATTTTGATAATCCCCTTAAGTGTGGCCGGCCAGGGCAGCCCACCATGGGCCTTATGTGGCCGGCCCACTTACTCTGGCCGGCCATCTCATGGCCGGCCCAAAGAGCCTTCCTCTATCTTGTCCCGAATCTCCATTCGGACCCTTTCGGCCTTTCCAGTTGAATCCCATCCAACTTTAGCCAGTTCCCGTCTAGTCAAATCTCTCCGATCAAGTTACCACTCTTATGTGTAACCCGTTGTAGGATCCGGTCTATGTTAGCCTCGAATCAACTCCTTGATCCGATGATCGTAGTTGGCTTCTAGCAAAGCATTACGACCCCTAATTGGACCGGACTGGATGATCTTTACGTGTGGTCATCGTTATCCTAACTGACAAATTGATCGCATTGCCACCTTGGTCGAAGGACACTCCTTCGGAAGGACATCTCCTTCAGACCGAACGGATAAATCCTTCAGTCTCCCACTTGTACTTAGAACAAGTGCAATGCTCGATTCCCATGTCGCTTAGTATCCCATCTGATACGTCACACGTTTCAGACTTTCTTGATCCAGAGAACAACTGTCAATTCAAATGATTAACTCTTAATCCATTTGAGTGCGGCCACACATTTCACAGTTGCTTCTCCTCAAGTGGCCCGGAGATACTTATTCCTAACTTAATAGGAGGACATCATCCAGTCTTGTACTCCCACTTAACTTCATGTCTATCCTGTCTCCCCCAGTATGCTGCCTTTATAACCTCCTTTTACGGCGCGGCGTTTGACAGTACCAAAGTTCGACATTCCTTACATAAGATGAGTGGAGCACTCATGTTTACGGAATCTCTCCAATCTTGCCTATGAGAGTTTGTGACGCCTTTTTCAACTTCTTGAAAAAACTCTCATCTTTGGGTTAATCCAATGTAGATTCCCCAATCTACATCCATGTAATTGACTTAAATACCATATTCCTATAGCCCATGGAACTGCGCTATCAGTCAATTCCCATGCTAGTCTTCTTAAGTCATTGTTGTCCATGCAATGACCTGGACTAGGGACTCAATAATGAATCTATTCCACGTTCACTTAGTGGGGTTCCATTTACCAGATCACGTATCTGATAAACCCACCTGGAATTCCTCATTATTTTGGACTGTCATTAAACACTAAACCATTATTTAACGACAGAAATAAACTCCTTTATTTCTTTTTATTGAATGTAGCTAATTGATTACATGAAAACCCCTTTTCATTAATCCAATTACAACCTAAAGCCATTCATCGATGCGCTTTATACCTATGCCCCTTCTATGACTCTCATACTTGGGCTGAGGCAGTGGTTTAGTTAACGGATCGGCAACGTTGTCGTCCTTATCGACTTTGCAAATGACCACATCCTTTCGCTCAGTGATTTCCCTAATCACGTGGTACTTCCTTAGGATATGTTTGGATTTCTGGTGTGCCCTTGGTTCCTTAGCCTGGGCGATAGCTCCATTGTTGTCACAATACAGAGTAACCCCATTTTCTATGCTAGGAACTACACCAAGTTCGGAGATAAACTTCTTTATCCAAACTCCTTCCTTCGCTGCTTCCGAAGCGGCAAGGTATTCTGCTTCTGTGGTAGAGTCTGCTATAGTAGTCTGCATTGAGCTCTTCCAGCTTACTGCTCCTCCGTTTAGACAAAAGACATAACCCGACTGCGATCGGAAATCATCTCTGTCCGTTTGGAAGCTCGCATCCACATGGCCTTCCACGATTAGTTCGTCTTTCCCGCCATACACCAAGAAGTGATCCTTAGTCCTTCTCAAGTACTTCAGGATATTTTTGGCTGCGGTCCAGTGTTTCTCCCCTGGATTAGATTGGTAACGACTACACATACTCAAAGCATATGAGACGTTTGGGCGAGTGCAGACCATGGCGTACATGATAGATCCTATTGCCGAAGCATAAGGCACCTTCTTCATGTGTGCTAGCTCATCAGGATCTCGGGGACACTGAGTCTTGCTAAGCGTCGTACCATGTGTCATGGGTAGGAATCCTCTCTTAGAGTCTTCCATCTTGAACCTCCCAAGAACCTTATCTATATAAGTCTCTTGACTAAGTCCAATCATCCTCCTCGATCTATCTCTATAGATCTTGATGCCCAATATATATTCTGCATCTCCTAGGTCTTTCATTGAAAAACACTTCCTAAGCCACTCTTTCACGGAGTCAAGCATAGGAATGTCATTTCCATTGATCAGTATGTCATCCACATACAGGACCAAGAAAACTAGGTTGCTCCCACTAACCTTCTTGTATACACAAGATTCCTCTTCATTCTTCAGAAAACCAAACTCTTTGATTTTCTCGTCGAATCGAAGATTCCAGCTCCGACTTGCTTGCTTCAACCCGTAGATGGACCTTTGAAGCTTGCAAACCTTTCCAGCATTCCCGGAATCCTCAAAACCCTCAGGCTGTGTCATGTACACATCCTCTTCCAGTTTACCGTTCAGGAAGGCGGTTTTTACATCCATTTGCCAAATCTCATAATCGTAATGAGCTGCAATTGCTAGAATAATCCTAATGGACTTAAGCATCGCGACAGGGGAAAAGGTTTCTTCGTAGTCTATACCCTGGACTTGTCTGTAACCTTTTGCCACCAGTCTAGCTTTGAAAACGCTCACGTTTCCATCCTTGTCTGTTTTCATCTTGAAAATCCATTTGCATCCTATGGGTTTTACCCCATCGGGCAAATCAACCAAGTTCCAAACTTGATTCTCAGACATGGATTCCATTTCGGATTTCATGGCTCCTGATGGGTCATGAAAATGTCCCATCTGAGTCGTTTAATTTAGCCGAATTAGTCTGTTTCGAGTCTTTATTATAATAAAATGGTTGGTTTTCTTGATTAGGTGTCTTTTACAGAGTTAAGTGTGAAAACGGTTAAAAATGAGAAAAAAGAGGCATGAAGGGTATTTTGGTCATTTGGAGTCAAGGACATTCTGGTAATTTGGTCAAGGTCAGTGCATGGGTAGAAAATAGAGTCCAATAAGATCCCGTTGGAGGAAACTGAAGTCAATTCGGAGTCTGGACGAGGGAATTATGTGAAGTCAAAGTCATGTTAACACTCGGTCAACACTCGGGACAATGTCGGGATGGATTCTGGCTAAGTGGATAGTAGAGATGAGGTGGCGCAAATCGGTTGAGTGTCGTAACTTAGTTTGCGTACCCGTGAAGCATAGAAGTTTGCCAAATTCCAACTTTTACCTCAACAGCAACATTTAAGGCATTTAATAGGATTTGGTGAAATGTCATGTGTGCCCCTCAATTCTTTTAGCATTAATTATTGGAACCATTCGTTAGCCGACACATGGCACTTTATCCCTTGCTAATACACCCAGCCGCCAGAGACCAATTTATGGCATTTACTAGGGTTTCGTTAATTTCCAGATTTGCCCCTCAGTTTTTTCACTATTAACCGTCCAAACCCGAGATGATCCAACAGCTAAAAGTTCTCCCATTTATACATTAGCCCTTGATTTGAGAAACCCTATCCATATAAATAACTATCTTCCTCTCATAATTTGCTAGACTTGCAAACCCTCTCAAAGGCTTCCTTACCTAATTTCTAAGCCACTTCTTATCCTCTCTTAGCCTCCTTTTCTCTCTACCTCTTCTATCTTCTAACCCTAATCCCCCATTCTTTTCTTCTACTTTCTCTACCACCTTCATCTATTCTCTACATTTTCTTTCTACTTCTAACCTTCTAATTTCTCCTACCTTCTTCTCTAAAATCTCTTCTTCTTCTATCTCTCTTCTAAATTTCTCTTCTTTTATCTTCTACTAAGCTATTATTTGGAGTTTTGGGCAATATTCTTGATATACTTGGAGCTTAAATTGGACATCAAAATGGAGATACATGGGAGTATGGATTGTGAACATTCTTGGTGATTTCTTTCCATTAATCTTTTGTAATTCCATTTATTTTATGAATTCAATGAATATTATTTTAGATTCCATGAGTAGCTAAATTTTGTATCTAGGGTGTAGAGGAAACCCATATTTGGGCTTATTTTGAGATGTGTTATAAATCAATGAATCCTTATTTTGAGCTTCAATGCCTATTGATTGTCATTTCATGTTGATTCTATAACCTTATTATCATTCATGTATTATAATTAGATATTTCATGCTTTTATTGATTTATTAGATGAGATATGCCTTTTAGATCTTGAATGATAGTGTAGGAAATTAGTTTTATATGGTAGTCAATCATACATTCTTGATTTTGAATTGTGCTATTAAAGAATATATTCCGAAATCTAAATAGTTTATTATGTTAGATTTTGAGTTATACATGAGAAAAGGGATTTGTTAATTAATGCATGTTTCAAGTAGTCCATTTATGTGGTGAAATCGAAAACCCTAGATTCTTCTTCTCATCTTGATTTCATTCTTATTACTCTTTTAGTATTGCTTTCTTTTTAAAATAGTTTCTTAAAAACAAATCAAAATTAATGAAAGGGGGTTTTAATTCGAGATTTAGATAAAATAGCTTGTCCTTGGGACGATACTCGATCTTATTTTCAATACTATAACTTGACCCCGTATACTTGCGAGAATAGACCTAATTTTGGGCCCATCAGCTCCCAGCCATTTTTCGGAGTCTGGGCTCGTCATAGCTTCTTCGTAGGTGTTGGGTTCGTTATCCTCTACCAACAACAACTCTTGTCGTTGAGACAACTCAATCAGCCTTGCGGACCTACGCGGGGCTTGAACAACAGGTGAGACACTCTCAACTCCTTGAGGGTTCTCCTGCGAATCACATTCGCTTTGCGCGGGAGGATCTCCGAGATCTGCCATCTCATCCCCTCTTTCCTCTTCTATCGGCTCATAATAGTTAGGAATCGCGACTTCTGACATCGGTGCAACGGTGCCAGTTTGTTGCTCAGATCGAACCTCTTCGATCTCTATATTTCTCCCACTTGTCTTCTTGGAAAGGAACTCCTTTTCAAGGAAGACACCATCACGAGCAACAAACACTTTGTTCTCTGACGGGTTGTAGAAGTAATACCCCTTTGTCTCTTTCGGATAACCGACGAAGAGACACTTGTCTGATCTTGGTGCTAGTTTATCTCCTTGTAAACGCTTTACATAAACATCGCAACCCCAGACTTTGAGAAAAGACAACTTTGGAACCTTTCCAGTCCACATCTCATGTGGCGTCTTTTCTACAGCTTTTGACGGAGCTCGGTTAAGTGTGAAAGCAGCTGTTTCTAGAGCATACCCCCAGAAAGTGTTAGGAAGATCGGCTAAGTTCATTATCGATCGAACCATGTCCATCAATGTTCGATTCCTCCTCTCGGACACACCGTTCATCTGAGGTGTTCCTGGAGGAGTGAGTTGTGAAACTATTCCACAACTCCGAAGATGATCCTCAAACTCTTGACTCAAATACTCACCACCTCGATCCGATCGAATGGCTTTTATTTTCTTGCCAAGCTGATTCTCTACTTCATTCTGGAATTGTTTGAACACTTCAAACGATTCCGACTTATGCCTCATTAGATACACGTAACCATATCTAGTGAAGTCATCAGTGAACGTTATGAAGTAGCCATAGTTACCTCTCGCGAGTGTACTCATAGGTCCGCATACATCCGTATGTATCAGTCCTAAGGGTTCACTCACCCGATCTCCTTTCCCCTTGAAGGACGATCTTGTCATCTTGCCCACTAAGCATGGCTCACATGTATCGTACGATTCCAAATCACACGATCCCAGAAGTCCATCTGCATGAAGCTTCTGCATGCGTTTCATGTTAATGTGACCCAAACGACAATGCCAGAGATAACTTTGGTTAGAATCATGAGTACGAAGCCGTTTCGTGTCTATGTTCAGGATTTCGTCTTCTATGTTCACAACATAAAGACCATTACGCAGCTTAGCACTGGTGTAGAACATCTCACCCTTGTATAAAGAACAACTCTTGTCCTTTATTATAGCGTGATATCCCTCTTTGTCTAACACCGACGCAGAGATGATGTTCCTCGATATAGTCGGTACGTAATAGCAATTACGTAGCACTAATATCAACCCAGTCTCTAAACTGAGCTCAAAAGTTCCTACAGCCACAGCAGCAACTCTTGCCTTGTTTGCGACTCGTAGAACCATCTCGCTCTTTGTCAGATACCTGACCTCCTTGAGCTCATCTAATTCTGAAATTATATGAGCTCCACATCCGGTATCATATACCCATGAGGGAGAGTCAGCCATATCTGCCAAATTGACCTCTATAACATAGGCACCGACTTCCACTTCCCTTTCTGGTAGCTCTATTACGCTTTCTTTCTTTGAAGCATCGAGAACTCTTCTCTGATCTTCCTCCCAATCTAGAAAGTCGTATAGATCTCTATCTAAACGTGAACTAATCCTATTTGCCATCTCTACTCTACAGAAATAAAATAAGGATTTTGCTAAGTACTACATTCAATGTTTACGCAAAAACACTTTTTGCCATATTATTCAACGAAAAAACGTCCCCCTATGAATAATACGATTCCAAGACCCCATTCCTGTGAAGCTAAGCGTACTTTGGCACTGCCCTTAACTTCACCCTCCTGGGTGAGTAACTCCTTACTGATCATATCTCATATGACTCTTGGTTGATGAATAACACTTATGTGTTAAATTCATCCTTTTGCCTCGAAATCCAAAACTCTTTTGCTGACTCGTTTGAGAATAACCATTTAGACATGTAGACCTCTTCATAGGTCTACCCGTATTGTCCCGAGGTAAAAGATGGCACCCTGCTTTGGCATGACCCACCATCGATGAACAAGGGCGCAACAGGTGTCTTAATCTGGGTAGGCATTACTCAAAATTCTTTTTGGGGACTCTTACGTTTTTGTTTGCATGCATTACTGTGAACTCTAACATAATCATACACCACACAAAACGTAAATAAGTAAATGCGCGCGAGAAAATAAATCAAGCAGATATGATCCTAGTATGGCCCCTAACCTAAAAGATCTAATCTTCTTAGGTTCTTTGCTTGTTTAGCCTCCGTTCGCCTGGATCTCCATCCTCGAACATCCATTGAATTCTCCCACTCGAACCACGATCTCATCCTTTGGCTCTTCGATGGACTCAATTGTACCCTTAAACTCTAATTACAAGACTCAACGATTCGCAGATCGTATAAAACTTGAAATTAAATTAATTACAACGGGCACCCATCCGTGCTTAAAAACAAGATAGAACAATTCTATGGCCATACTAGAACCCGCATTCACATCCATACACACATAATAATATGACATTCATAAAACACCCAAGTATGTATGAGATTCGCTTACTTAGGTCGAATCTAGGTTTGCTATGTTCTAGATAGCTTTTCGGGAGATACCACCGACATCTCTATGTCTAACGTGCCTTAAGTCTAATTATCTCATAATTCTGACTAATGGCTCGTTCTGGTTTTATCCTAAAAGATTTTGAAATCGTTTTGGAAAAACTCCGATTCGGGCTTTGGTGGGCCCGGGTCGCTTTCGGAAAAAATTATGGTCAAAGTCGGAAGAAGAAAACCGAACCCTCCCACTTAAGTCAAGGCCCAAAAGACCCGAGTCTAACTCAAAAGACTTAAGTCAAACTTGGTCAAGGGAACCTTTGACTAGACCTAGTCAAGTCTCGGTCAAGGTCCGAACCAAGGTTGGACCCGGATTGGCACGTTCCAGACCGTGCCAAGTCCCTCGGGTGGTCGCGTCTTGGCCCTAGGCCAGACGCTTCCTGACCATGCAGACGCGTCCTAGACGCTCTGCCCAAGTGTAAGCTTCTCGGACTCCCAGTCCGAGACAGCTTCTGGTCTCACCAGACGCGTCCCAGACGCGCTCTGGAAGGTTCTGTCCTGGTCGCGTCCGGATTCCCAATCCGAGACGCGTCCGGACATGTCTCTGTGGTCGCGTCTGGAAGACGCGACCTCAGGTGCTGGACGCGGATCCTTCGGGATCCCAGTCCGAGACGCTCTCGGACGCGTCTTCTGTCCGAGAAGCTCGGACGCGTCCTAATCCGAGACGCTCTCGGATTCCCAGTCCGGGAAGGACTGGGACGCGTCCTGAGCGTCCGCGACTGGCCAGACGCGTCCTGGGACGCGTCCTGGTCAGTCCGGTCTCTGGACAGCACCCTGTTTTCCTCTAATTTTCGAAAAACTCCAACTTTTTGCTGCTGTTTTGATGATTCTTCATCCAAAACTCAGCAATTTGAAAAACTCTTTTTCAAAAAACCATCTACTTTAAAATTTTATTTTGAAAACTCTTTTCAAAAACACCAAATTTTAAAGATTTCCCATTGAAACTCTTTCAATTTTCTATCCGATTAAGTCTAAATCCAATTTAAACTAATCAATTTCATGTCTAAATCCCTATTTAAACATAAAATCATCTAATCAATCAAGCTCGAATCTAATTCGACTAGTCAGAGATAGTTTCATGCAACCGGCTCTGATACCACTGTAGGGTTTTTGTGTATCCTATACACTACCTAGTGTTGTAAGCGGAATCTCAAACATCTCATGTTTAACACTAGATTGCCCAGGACCTATATGCATAAACTAATCAATGAACTAGAGAGGGATAAATACCTTAACGCGTTTTTCCCTCGAACCATTCCAATCGCATGCAAAGATCGAGAGCTCCAACTGTAGCTCCTCTACTTGAGACACCGAGTGAATAGACTTGATCTCCCTTCCTTTCAGACTGCTAGGACTTAGTAGAAGGTTGAGAAGAACTCTTCTTCTTGACTAGATTGATAGAATGGGAACTTTCTCTCTATATTCCTCTCTCTCCAATAGCTGTATATTCAGAGAGAGAGAGAGCTGTATAATTTTTCCTTAGAGAAAAATCCACACCTTTTCTGTTCTCAACTGACCCAATATATAGACAAACCCTAATTAGAATCTCATTCAGATTAGGTTTTCTATTTTCTGGGTCACAGAAAAGATAATTACCAAAATACCCTTTTTGGGGTATTTTGATAATCCCCTTAAGTGTGGCCGGCCAGGGCAGCCCACCATGGGCCTTATGTGGCCGGCCCACTTACTCTGGTCGGCCATCTCATGGCCGGCCCAAAGAGCCTTCCTCTATCTTGTCCCGAATCTCCATTCGGACCCTTTCGGCCTTTCCAGTTGAATCCCATCCAACTTTAGCCAGTTCCCGTCTAGTCAAATCTCTCCGATCAAGTTACCACTCTTATGTGTAACCCGTTGTAGGATCCGGTCTATGTTAGCCTCGAATCAACTCCTTGATCCGATGATCGTAGTTGGCTTCTAGCAAAGCATTACGACCCCTAATTGGACCGGACTGGATGATCTTTACGTGTGGTCATCGTTATCCTAACTGACAAATTGATCGCATTGCCACCTTGGTCGAAGGACACTCCTTCGGAAGGACATCTCCTTCAGACCGAACGGATAAATCCTTCATAACCATGGTAGAGTTTTAAACTTGATGAGGAGGTTTACTGATGAGAAAGAGTTGCACCGATCTTGCGTGACTAGATTTGTTACTGCTTTCTACACAATCAAAAGTATTCATAAGAACAGAGGTCATTTACAAATGTTGTTTGTGTCAGATCAATGGACACAATCCGATTTTCTAAAAAGGTTGATGGTAATAGATGTGCAAGGATAGTGGCTAAAAATAGCTTTTGGGATAATGTGCAATTCGCGTGTCAAGTGTTGGCTCCATTAGTTGATGTGGTAAGATTGGTGGACACTGAAGAGAAACCAAGTATGGGATACATATATGAAGCAATGGTTATAGCCAAGGACCAAATTAAGAAGAACCTTGGCAGTGACAACATGACACGAGCCAAAGTTTGGGAAATTATTGATAACCGATGGACCGATCAATCTCATCATCCTTTACATGCAGCTGGTTATTATTTGAATCCCTCGATTTACTACGGAAAGGGTTGGGAAGGGGTTGAGACTGATGCGGTTACGAATCAAGTTTTTCTTGCAATTAGTAAATTGGTGTCTGATGACCATGCTTTGGAGGAAATGAATAATGAGATGTTTCACTATAGGAGTGCAACTGGATCATTGGGACATGAGTTTGCGAGGAAAGGAATCAACAAATATTTACCGCGTAAGTTTTTTTTACATGTTACATTTATTCACTTTTGTGGCGATCTTATGGTTGTTTTCTTTTTTGACGAAATGTAGATAAATGGTGGACACAATATGGAAAGGGACTACCTCACCACCTTCAAGCATTTGCTAAAAGAGTTTTAAGTCAGACATGTAGTGCTTCACCATGTGAGCGCAATTGGAGTGCATTTGATCATGTAAGTTACACTTTAATCCATCTTATTTTTACCCATTAAGTAATAAGTTAAATACTTCTTTAATTATACTTGTGTCTTTTATTTTTTTCAGGTGCATTCAAAGAAGAGGAATTGCTTGATGCAAAGTAAATTGAATGGTGTTGTCTACATCCAATACAATATGAAGTTGAAGATTCGAAATATAGCTAGAAACAATGTGTGTGGACCGACAAGAGATGATTCAATTGATCCAATTATTTTGAGGGAGGTAGAAGAAAATGATGAATGGATTATTCCAACTAATGAAGAACTACAAGATTTCGTCAATAGGGGTGATGATCTTAGATGGGAAGATGTTCGGGAGGCGCAAGGAGTTACGAGTGTTGAGCGACGAAGAACGAGAAGTCAAATGGCTTCTAGTTCTTCAACTACTCCTACATCACGTCCTCCGATGGAACTTGTATGATGAAGATAGCGATGCTGATATTGAAGTGGATGGGTCGCACTTTGCAACTTTAGATTGAGTTATTTAGCGTCGTTTTCTTTTGCTTTCATTCGGCATTATGATGAATTCTGACTATGGATTGTATGACTATGAATATGAACTACTTTTATTAGGTTTATTTGAAATTTGATTTTTAACTATCATATTAGTATTTCGCTTTAAATTACTTTCGTCGAGAATTATGTTTGTATATGTTTGAGTTTTTCAGGAACAAACATTTCTAACGGTTGGGAGTTTTGCGGGAATTTCAAACTATAGTGAAGGTAAACAAATACTCTCTTTATTTTCTGTATTTACATTACAATATTACACATGTAGAAGTCTCTTTATGTATGTATAATATCATATAATTTTATATGTAATTATATATATATATATATATATATATATATTAAGTTAACCGATTAAATCCGACTGGTCCCGTTGTAGTCCCGACTAGTCGCTAGGCCCGGGTCTGTCGACTAATCCCGATTTCTGATTTTTCGAGCTTAGTACACCACTATCAAACACCTTCTATTCGTAGATGACTGCATCATCTTTGGTCAAAACTCGCTCGAGAATATTCACAATCTTAAGAACATCCTTCAAACCTTCAGCGAGGCCTCAGGCCAAATGATCAACTATTCAAAAAGTCCACAATATTCTTCTCTAAAAATTCTCATCCGAAATTCAAGAGAATGATCATTCGAGCACTTAAAGTTAGACAATCCTCTTCCCTAGATAAATACCTTGGTACCAATCTCTTTATTGGCACCAACAAAAAGCAAGTCTTCTCATCTCTCTTGTCGCAAATCCAGTGCAAACTCTCTAAATGGCACACTAATCTTCTTTCACAAGCTGGTCGTTCTATTGTTATCTCTACAATAGCTGCGGCCGTTCCCCGATATCAAATGCAATGCTTTTCCCTTCCTAAAGGTATTATCAACAGCATTGAGACCCTCCAAAGGTCTTTCTGGTGGGGAAAATCCAAAACCATTCACACAATCAATTGGTCTCACATCTGTCTTCTCCGCAAACTTGGGGGATTAGGTTTTCGTCTTCCCAATCTGGATAATCAAGCTTTCATTGGTAAATTAGCATGGAAACTCATAAATAATCCTCAAGCCCTCTGGGTCAAAATCCTCAAAGCCAAATACTTCCCCACTAACCAAAAACCCGTTCCTCCCAAAGCTAATCACTCCTGGCTTTGGAAATCCCTCTATACACAGTGCACTCAAATCTCTAGTTTGATCTTTTGGGACATTAATCAAGGAACCAATATCAATATTTGGCATGATTATCGGATCCCTGATCACCCCCCCACCCATACATAACGCTAGAAATGTCGGTATTAATCGGGTGGCCCAACTTATCAATCAAAATACTTGGAATACTCATCTTGTTAATCAATGTTTTAATTCAGATATTGCTAATGCGATTTTAAGTATTAACTTGCAGGTTCACAAAGATGACGAAGCGAAATGGTCTTTGACTAAATCGGACAACTATACTATCAGTTCAATGTATTACCACTTACGGACTACAGGTAATCACAATAACACTGATAGAGTAGATTGGAACTTCATTTGGAATATTAATACTACTCCGAGAATCAAATTATTCCTTTGGAAATGTTGTACTACCAGCCTACCCGTTCGTGGTAAAATCGGTAAATTTATAGGCCAACATTATAATTGCCCTTATTGTGCTGAAACGGAATCTCATTCTCATGCTTTACTTCATTGTCCATTTGTTAGAACGATATGGTTTTACTATAATATCAGAACAGATGCAGTTACAGTTGTCAAGGAATGGATACTATCCTGGAAAGATTTAGACGAATATATGTCAATTTTATATGCGAAAACTATGTGGCTCCTTTGGAAAGCAAGATGTGAGAAATGTTTCTCAAACAAGGCTCCTACCCAGATGAGCATAATCACAGGAATCAAAGTAACTCCCACAAAAACTATGAAAGCAATAACAACAATCACGAAAAAGGAAAAACAAAAACCATCATGGAATCCTCCTAAGTCACCGTTTATGAAAATTAATGTAGACGCTTCTTTCACTATCTTTTCAGAATCTGCAGGTATAGGTTGTATTATTCATGACGATAAAGCGACATTTATAATGGCACTCTCAGATACAGTTCGAGGACAAAACACAGAAGAATGTGAATCCATAGCTATTCTCAAAGTTATGCAATGGGCTATAGAATTAAAATTCCAACACATCCACATTGAAAGCGACAATCTGAACGTGGTCAACCACATCCTGAAAAGCAAACACCAGGTGCACAGGCAGTCGAGAAAGCACATAGATGAAATCATAAATCTCAAAAGCTCGTTCGTTGGCATCAAATTCTCCTTCACGCCTAGACAAACCAACAAACAGGCAGATACGATTGCCAAATGGAGTAGAAAGAACAACCGTAGACGTATTTGGACCGATGTTTTAGAATTTCAGAGCAGTGTTTAGCTCTTTCTGTTCCTCTCAACAAAAAAAAACTTACTTTGTTAATAAAGATATTTTTCAGTAGCAAACTATAGTGTCGCAACAAATTTATGACACGAATTGTTTTTTACCTTGAATAAATGTTGTAAAAAATATATTTAGTCACTGAAAAGTTTTACAGCGACAAACTAACTTCGTCAACAAAAAAAATTGAGACAATAAATTTTTGTTGTAAACAAAAAAAATTGGAGACAACATGTTTTGTCACCAAAAAATGTTTTAGGAACTAAAACTTTCGCCACATAAAATATTTTTTGAGCTAAATATATTTTTGTTAAAAATATTTTCAAGAACAAGTGAGTTTAGTCGTTGAAAATATTTTTTATGACTAAATACTTTTTGTCATTAAAAAGTATTTGCTACAACGAACATTTATTTGGCCACTATATACATTCCCTGACGGTGTTAATACGACAAAGTGACGACAAAATATTTTCCGTTGATAAATGTTTTTTGCAACAAAAAGACAATGTTTAGCAACAAAAAAAGTGTCCCTAAACCCTTTTTTTTTTTGCACTGTTATGAAGGAGAAAGAAAACTAGATACTGAAAGAAACATCCATGACAAATACAACTAAGGGGCTATACTAAGATGAAGTTCAAAACTTTAACCAAAACAACCCACACAAAAAGGTAATCAAATAAATCATAAAATGAATCCGTTAAACATGATTCCAAGAGGATAAATAAACTAAAATGGATTAGAAAGGAAATGTAGGATTTCTGAATTTAAACTTTGCTACTTACTATGGGTTATGATTTCTCAAAGAAGATTGAGAGAGTTATAATTTTTCAAAGAAAATTGAGTTTCTTAAAGAATATATAGGTATTCAATATTACTTACTTTTAATCAAAATTACGTATTATGAATCAAAATTACTTACTTTTAATCAAAATTACGTATTATAAAACAAAATTACTTACTGTAAATCCAAATCAAAACAGAAGTTGTCGATGGATATTGAATGTCGATGGAGCTAGAGAGAGCAGACGTCGATGGAGGTGTGGATGGCTATTGAATCAGAGGGAGAGATAAAGAGAGGGAAAGTGGGAAAGGTAGAAACGGAATTTAAGGAGTTGCGAAAAACTGTTATGAGAGAGAGTGGAAGTAATAGTCAGGTAGAGGGAGAGAGACGCGAAGTTGGCTCCGGGAGAAGCCAGATTATGTGAGAGGATTTGTTAGGTAAATGACTAAAATAACCTCTGTCAAGGAACTTAATTACACAAACTTTTAAACCGTAAAGATTTTGGAATATTTCTATCTATCAAATGCAAAAAAAAGAACACACAGAGAATGGACGACCAGACTTATACCCAGAATAACTAACTGAGTTGTTTTGTTATAATAGATGCAGGAAAATCTTAATTTTAAGTTAAAAAATTGACTTGTTTGTGCTTTTGCTCCCTAATCTTTATCTTCTTTAATGTTTATTATATATTCAGACATAAGAACTATCAAATATATCACTCCTTCTCCGTCTCCAAAAATTTCAAAACTCGTGATCTTGAAAAAATGAAAACAAACAATACAAAAAAGATGTCATGTGGGCATTTCAAACTCCCTCATCTTTCCAAATTCTATCGTTACTACCACTACCAAAACACTCATTCAATTATCTTCCACCTTCAAACGGAACTTCAAGCATCATCTCTTATTAAGACAAACACTAAACATTTAAACAATGGTCACTGATTTAATTTATTTGTAAACGAGGTAACCTTGAAAAAACTCTTCAAATCCTTAAAAACAACCTAATCCAACCCAACTTACTTATGAACTCTTAATCCAATCTTGTATATATATATAAAAAGCTCATAACCAAGGTGTAATCCTTCACAAACATCTAATTAGTAATGGATTTTGATGATCCAAATATTGTTCATTAGTTGGTTGAGTCAATAAGTCAAAGAAAAACCAAGACTAAGTGGCTCAACCCGTGAGCGAGCCACCGGAGAGGTGAATGCGAAGGAATTTTTTCACCTATGCCCAAAATTAGGAGGTCGATATGTGTCTCTAAGGCGCTATAAGTCATGCCTTGGCTTTATATCAACCAGGTCAGTCCTGATATCAACTCTGCTCAGAGTCTTGAAATAATAAAAGGGCCTACAGAAATTAGCTCTGCCTTTAAGCCCGTTTAGCCTCAGGGCGAATCCAAGTCTCGGTTTAATTCGTGTAAGTCTTAACCCAACCGAAGGTTCGTGGAAAATAAGTTCATAAAATCTAAAAAATTGGAGAACCGTGGATGACAAGCACACGTTGGAGAACTGTGAATGATAACCTAAAAGCAAATTTAAACATCGTCAAATTTTTTTAGAAGAAGGACCGACTCCAGAAAAATCTTTTACATTCGACGCTTCAAACCACATACCATGATTCAATGTTGAATCTACCTCTTACGTTCGAAACTACTTCGAATTGACCATGTCCGCAGAGGAAGATTGAGGTGCAGAAGTCGTATGCTTGAGGGAAGACAAGAAACGTAAATTTGAAAACTAGTCGCTCATACAATTCACTTTGTGGAAGTTCCTGGAAGAGATGGAACAAATAAACAAGTTAAAGGAAACAAATAGTAAAAGAGAATCAGTACTCAAATCCCTATCACGAAACTTGTTCGTTATCCCAGAAGGGACCTCAATTCACTTCACGGCAGGCAACAAACATTCTTGAAGCCAAGGAAATAGACCGACCTCCAAGAGGATACGAAGGCATTAAAGTCGTGGCCGAGGAAGAAGGGGGAGAAAATCCCCCGTTTCTCGGGTAAGAGCTCGTCAAAACTCACCAAGAACGTCATGAAAAAAAAAAGAAACACCGCTGCAAGGGTTATGCATCACACATTCCTTCAACTTAGAGATACTCAGGTTGGAACGACCTAAGATTTCAAATGTACCACTTTGGAAACCTACGACGGCTCGGAGGACCCCCGGCGTCTTTTTACAAAAAATAGGCTTTGTTTGTGAAGTTATGAAGTCTCGTAATGGTTTAAGCAAAATATAGCGAAACCTCAAATGGCTTTTACCATAATATGTAAGGAGAGAAAACAAGAAGGGGAATGAGACAAAGGGAAAAACATAGATGGGGGAAGAAAGAGGGAAGAAAATAGAGAGGGAGAGGGGAGAAAGATATAGACTAGGAGAGAGAAACAAGTGTGAGTTTTTGGCAAAGGGAGAAACTTACTTGGTTACCACAAGCTACCCAAATCAAGTGAAAGTGTGTCGATGGTAATCAAACTTTTCACTCGATTTTCCAACTTTTTTTTCTTAGGAAAATTTGGTTTTCTCACTCTTTCAGTTGAACTCAACAACGAAAAAAAATTGATTTTCTCATACATATCAAACGGACCCTCAGGTGCTTATACAATTTTCCCAAAACTAGGTTTCCATAGTATATGACAGTGCGAGTGTTGTTATACACGTCAATAGCACTCGAGTCACCTAAAGTTATTCTGGGCGCCTATAGGACTTCCCGAGGCAAATGGCCCAGTGTTTTTTCTAGCCGACACCCACTGTTTGGCCGCCTCCAATGTTATTGTATAGATCCTTCTGGTAAACCTAGGTGGGGCAGTTTTCACCAGAGAAGAAGAAGAAGAAGAAGAAGATGACAGTTGAAGATAGTAACCCAATACCATTTTCCATGTAAGCTTTGTTTTATGTTTACATCATATGAATCTTGTATATATATTATGTCAGATTATTAAAACCCTTTTGGTGTACATGTGTGAAGGGATGATTATCTGAACTCCCTTTGTCCTGGATTATCTGCTGAAAGCAGCAGCAGAGTCAAAAGTCTTTCTATAAGGTATTTTAGATTATTTCCTGAACTGCTATAGCTAACCATCTTTCTATGTATTAAAACTACAATTTGTTAACCTTGTTGCTATAGGTCCTATCTTTCTCTGCCTCTGTGTGAACGATTCAACAAGTGTTTTGATGATTTACTAAATATTATAATTTTTATTCTCAGAATCGCTTACAAGTTACCCAGCTGATGCCGCTTTTGTGACTTGAAACTTTGACTAAATCTAAACCGTTGAGAGACGAATATCTTTCAAATCATAACCGCCACAACAGATGGGTAACTTCTGTATTGAACTTCACCGGTATTTTCCATGTGAATATGTGATTATCTTATCTTGGACATCTTAATATTACAATGCTTGACCTAGTTTTCCGCTCATAAATTCTTCACAGGAATCTCGGGTAAGTAGGTTCAGTGCACTTAAGCACCTTGCTACTGATTATTCGGAAGAAGATATTCTGAGGGTTATTCCGCAATATGCCGATTTAGTACAAGGCTTGTGGGTGTCCAAGTCCAGGACTCAACCGCTACCTGATGGTGTTACATGTTTAGCTAGAGACTACGCTCTTCTCTTATTTAGCGAGAACCCTGTAATACCCCAGAGAACACTAGACGATCATTCACAACTTTTTAGTGATTATGGTATGCATGTGCTACGTCAACTGGCTAGATACAGACCTGACCTTAATGATTGGAAGTTTATAGAGCCTACAGATTTAGCATTTATAAAAGACCATCCAGATATTGTTAAGGAGCAGGAACGATTTTGGGGAATCCGTAAAGTGAAGATCATGAAAAATCTACGCTGAAGTGGTCCCCCGCGAAATGTTGTAAGAAACCCTGGTAATAAGACGACGAACTCATGGGTCAGATAACTTGAAACCCCTAGTAGATATAATCATGCCTGTTCAATATGCCATCACCTTAAATTCATCTTTTATCTTTAGGTAATGTTTGAAAGGGAGATGCTAGAGTGCCCAGTTTTTAGCCCATTAAATTGCCCAGCTGATGTGGAATCACTAAAAGACAAGAATTTTTCAAAGTTTGACTACGGTGGGGACCGCTTTTATTTCTAAATAAGGAAAGTTGGGCATTTTAATGGGCAAAATTGCTGGGCACTCTATCATTTCCCTGTTTGAAATTTGTTTTTTGCTAAAGATATTATTGAAACTTTTTGGATTTGAAGGAATTATTTAGCCTATTTTATCGAAAAGAAATTGTTTATTTTAGTATAAATTCACATATTATCGAAATAAGCTTTTACCTAAAGATTTGTTTATGTTTAATTACATTTTGCAGATAGATTTAGCTTAGTTTTTTTAAACCTATTTTGATGCAGCTCCATCAATATCTTTGAACAGGCTACCAAACTATGGTTTTCTTAAACCTATTTTGATATGCCCTGGATACTAATCTATTTAGAAAGGAATTTGTATAGCTTCCACTTTTTAACACCTCGGAAGGAATTCGCTTTTAACACCTACTCCTAAGCCGACTTGTATATAATTTTATTTAAAACTTGAGCTCTCACAAGCATGTCCAACTGGTGTGTAATTTTGTTTAAAATATGAGCTCTCAGGGGCCTTGCACTTATTTTAGATGTTCTTCGAAGCGATGTGGGATTCACAATGAACCAATGATTCTAATAGCACTTGTGACAAATTTATAGCATCTCCCATTCAAAACTCAATCGTAGAAACCCTTAGTGTTATATGGGTTTTCTGGAGTTATTTATGAATAATTCTCTCTAAATAAAACTTAACTTAGATCTCAAAGATGGCGGGTTGAGGGTGGAGAAATAGACACCTTTTGAGGCCTTTCGGAAGCGCCTATAGAGGGGAGGTGCCTACAACCGTTTTTGTAGACGCCTAAGACACTCCCATGTATTAACTGTTAATTTACATTGATTTCTATATAGATGACAAATAAAGTTTATGTTCGTCGAGAAGTATTTTCATGTCCATCTCCCATTCTATTGTTTTGCATTTATTTGACGATGATGTTTCTAGTTTATATAACCAGTTATCTTTCTCTCTCATATTCACTTTTTTGTCTCTCAAACCCATTTCTCCCTCACTTTCTCTTTCTAAACAAACAGACGAAATTCTTGAATTTTTATCTTCATTTGTATTTCGATTGGGAAAGAGAGAGAGAGAGAGAGAGAAAAACATCATCTTCTCTAGTTTTGGGATTTTTATCTTCCCTCTCTAACCTTGTTGACCTGACCTCAATCCCGTTGGAAAACCTCGCCGGAGTTGTTTCTCCTTCAAGGTACATCTTCATCTTCTCTCTTTTACTTTTTTTCAATGTAACTTTTATCTTCCATCATCATCTTTTATCTTTTAGGGATATTTTCCAAATGTCCCCCTACTTTATGACCAGCTTCCCGCGTAGCCTCCTATTTTATAAGAAGATATCCAGATGGTCATCGTTAAATGTTCGTTAACTTTCTCTCCTCCATCTCATCACCTCTCTCTACCACATCATCTCTCTCGCCACCTCATCATCTTCTCCGGTAAGATCGTCGGTCGGTCAAAATTTCTGGTGTCCTTTATACCTAATTTTTTTTCTCTCCGCCTCTCTCTTCTCCGACGCCCTTCAAACATTAAAAAAAATATTTTATCTCTCTCTAAACACTCCGGCGAAGGGGTTTCCCTTGGCCGGATGTCTGTCGAACCAGATTTGGTGAACCGGACCTCCGCCGAAGGGAAACCCCTTCGCCGGAGTGTTTAGAGAGGGAGAGAGAGAGGGGAGAGAAAATTTTCGGTCGACGACCTTCGCCGGAGAAGAGAGGAGTGAGGTGGAGAGAGAGAGAGAAAGAAAAAAAAGATTAAGTATGAAGATCGTCGAAAATTTTGACCGACCGACGACTATATCGGAGACGATGATGAAGTGGCGAGAGAGATGACTTGGCAAAGAGAGGTGATGAGATGGAGGAGAGAGAGTTAACGGACATTTAATGGTAAAGGAAAAAAGGAGCCATCTGGGTATTTTTTATAGAGTGGGGGGCTACGCGGGAAGCTAGTCATAAACTAGGGGGCATTTGGAATGTAACCCTATCTTCCATTATCATCTTTTATCTTCTTTAATGGAGGTTGAAATAAGCTTCAAGTTTGGTTTTATGATGTTTGCATAGTATTTTAGAGAGATACATATACAAATTTTACATCTAGTTATTTGAAGCTCCATTAATGATGTTATTCTTGGTGTTTCATTATTTTATGAGGATCAATGTTCTTATGAAGTTTCTTGGTTTTACTTCTACACTATATAATTTCTTAACGAAGTTTCAAAGGTTACAAAGTATTGTCTTTTTCAAAGATAACAAAAAGTACATTTTTTTTATCTTGCTTTCGTGTTTTTCTCTCATCATTTTTTGTTTGCAACGTTTTTGTTAAAAGATCGAAAAAGAACTACTGTTGTGAGTGATGATAAACAAGATGTTCAGACGTTGACTAACGTCAAGAAATCAAGAATATACCAAAAGTCTAACGGGTCAACCCGGCTTAAGGCAGCAGGATTGTTGGACCTTGAACGCTCTGCCACCTACGCCTAGAACTGGGAGGTCGGCCAGGATCAGCTAAGAGGTATCTGTCTTGTTTCGTCTATGACACGATTAGATCAGCCCTGGAATCTCTAAAAGAATGAGGGGGTCCATGTAGCTAAGTCGATACCTCACGCCCTTAACTGGGGAGGCAGAAGTACGTCGCAGGCTTACCGACTCAATCTTGAAATCTCCCTAAAAGATCTCAGTCGGTCAAATATCTTAAGTGTTTAAGCAAGCTTGGACTTCAAGAGTCTCAGAGGAGGAAACATCTTCTAGAAGATTTGTCACCTCGACAGGATATCTACGAAGTATCCTTGAACTTAAGAACTTCTATTTATCCTAGATATGAGATAATCTATAAGGAAAATCCTAACCACGAACAATGGAAAACTTCCTCAAACGGTGGATCACAACCGCCTCATCTACACCGTCTAATCACAGTCGGTCTAATTCAGCTTCTAAAAGGGTCGTCTTCCACAAGACACGAGCACTTTTCACTAAGTAACTCATACTCACCCCCAAATGGTTAACCAATGTTCAATCTTTTACTGCAAATAGCAATCTGACTGTCTTGAGCGTCGGAGCGGTTTCCAAATCTTTTGCAGGTTTTTCCCAAGTTTTTAAGGAGTAAGGACCACGGAAAGAGAAGCAGGAGTAAGGAGCAGAAGCAGAGAGCATCTCATTCAAACCAGACAGAATACTCTATCATAACGGACGTTGTCATGCATCAAATCCCAGTTTTTTGTTGATTTGACGGAAGGCCAAATTTCGACATCAACAATTGGCTCTAAAAGGAGGGCAGAACTCCAGCAAGTGTAAGAAAGAGAATTATACATATGTATACTATAGGAATTAAAAGTATTTGTAAGCATATTACCAAATTGTTGTGAAAACTAAGGAAATTAGATAGATTAGAGAAGAGAAAAAACTAATATAGACTAAGAACACCATATAATCTACATAAAGATTGTAGTGAAATATGCTACTAAATTGTTGTGTCCATTACATTGGGTTAGAACCCCTTTTATAGACTCTACAAAGTGAAATACATTCATGGACATTTTCACCAGGGGTTAAATGCATACACATGAATATGGCTTTAAGATATAGGTTACTGATTATTTAGTGTAGATGTTATAACTTATAGTTGTGGAAGACAAAGCATCACAACATATTTTATATTTCAGAGTCTTCATAAGCTAACAAATTATATAACGAACCCAATACTATAAATTTAGAACTGTCAAATAATAGAATGAACCCAATTTTACGAATCTTATAACTCAAATTGTTCGTTTATGTGAAATATGACAAAGTTCGGGTAACCTTTTATGTTCCAATTCATTCCAAAATTAATCCAAATATGACATTCAAGCAATAAAATAATTAAGCAGCACCCCGTCTATATAGGGACACCCCGAAATAGTCCATAATATCCTAAACATGTTCCTCAAGATAAATCATTCCAAGAAATTGAATAATACCCATCTAAATAGCTCCAAATTACGAACCCAATGAAAAGTTGACACAACTATATATTATTCGAAATAACTATCATAAAACCATCCAATTTGGATGAAATAGAAAATTCTAAACTGCTAAATATATAAAATGAGTCGTATATGATTACCTAAAAGAGGTTTCGTCGAATTCCGACCAAAACTCGCGAAGAAATCTGACGGAAGAAACTCAAAAACCCTTCACGGTTAAAAACCCACTTCAATTTTCAAGGTTCTATTGTCTTTCAAATTAATTGGGAAAACATGATAAAATGGGGTTTAAGTGGTGGCCATTGAGTGTTGACGTGTAAGCAAGAAAGGGATTTGGTTTTTTTTAGAGTTAAACCAGAATTTCATTCACGGTTTATCGTACGCTTTTTAAGAAGGTTCTATATCTCCAGACATGATTCAATTCCTTGTAGCTGAATTTTTTTAGACACTTTATCGAACACCTTTTGAGCAGATTCCATATCACCAATTCGAGCGTAAAAATTGATCACATGGGTGTTAGATAATACTAAATTCACACATAATCTATTATTAATGATTTGCAAGTGAATTTTTAAGCATCTTCTGAGTTGGAACTACTTTATTGTCGCCTATAATGAGATTCTCGGAAGTTTCAGGGACTTGAAAGGAAACCACTAACCATATTTCTATTTGATTCAAATTAGGGTTTTGGTTTTTAGTATCACTGAACTATCTTACACTTTCCTGATGAAATCAACTTGCCTTTCATCACTGTTGATGCATCTTGTGAAAAACATTTGAACATCACGTTGACGAAGAAGATGATGGCAACAAAAATCTCACAAAGCTGGTGATGATGATGGTGATCAAAACTCAGATGAAGAAGGAAAAAGAAGCATGGAAGGAGAAGAAGAAGCATGGAGACGAATCATGATTTATAACTTGTATCAATGATTTCGAAGATGTTGATTTAATCAATATTAGGTTTAGAATGTTTTTGTTGATTGAAGTTAAAGAAGAACAGAGAAGAAGAAGAAACGCGGTGAAGAAAAGGGGGGAAAAACTCTAAATGGGTTTTTTTAGAGAAATAGGGGGGAGTTTTGTGGGTGAGGGTTATTTAGGAAAGAAAAATAAATAAAAATGACCTGATTGCTAATTACTCATATTATCTTTAACTCTATGCATCTTTACCAATAATATTTTGACAACTCTTAGTTAATAGTAAAAGGTGTAGGTTTTTCTAACTATTATGAAATCTTTTGTGATAAGTAGTCATTTCCTATGACTACCTTCATTAGTTATCTTATGACTCCTAATTTTTTTCTTTCTTTTTCCTCCCACAACCAACCAGGAAGAAACTATAGGCACTTATTAATTTGATAAAGAACTAAATTGTCGGATACGAAACGATAACCAAACCATATCCGATCTTTTCCATGTGACCAGTGAAAATGTGTGTTTTCTCAAAATCTGTTTGATGAGTCGTCTGAATCAACCGAAAGAAATATACAAAATCAAATCCAAAAGTAAACCACTATCTCTGCTCGACGCTCTAACTCGTTCGATTCTTTGACTTAGAGATCTGGGTGCTAGACCTAATTCCTTGCAAGTTCAATTGATATGTCCTATTGTATTTTTTGTGTTTTTTTGTAGGCAGTTTCGGATGCATCAATTAATATTAAAATCATAAGTTTATCTATTTATAATTCTCTTGGTAACGTTTTCGTATATTGTCCCTCAAAAAATCAAGGAAAATTGGTAGGAGACCGCAAGTTCCTCATTATTGTTTATAGACCATTTGAAGTTATCAAGGATTGATTTGGCTTCACTTTCTTCACTACTGCGTGCCCTGATTTGGCTTCAATTTCTTCGATATTGCGTGCCTGAGGGTTTTGAATTGAGCTTAATATAAGATAAGCCTGACTGTCATGTAGTAATATCCTTACACTGATAAGTTCTGCAATCGATTTGGAAGAAGCATTCATGTTTTCCTTGGAGATTTTTCTTTATCCCCCAAAGCGGCAGCCATATATTGATATACCTCAATGTGACCTCCCAGCAAGAACGAGGGCTATAAGAAGGAAATTGGTTGGAGACCTAATAAAGTCATAGGTTAATGAGATTCCGCCCATCGTGAACAGGAAATTAGGCGCAGGTCCAAAGAATCGGTTAGTGTACTATTTTCTGACAATTTTCCTTTCCAGCAGTACATTTTATTTTTATTTGCTTTTTCTTCCTCCTTTACCCTTGCACTGTACATTGACAACCAAACCTTCATTTTTCCTTATTTTTCTCTATAGTTTCTTCATCATATCTCTCTCTAAAATTTACAGAAATTTTATTTGTTCTCTCTCTACACTTTTATCTATAAATCAATCAAACAAAGATTAATAGAGTTTTAAGAAAAAATATGAATGATTCATCATCAAAATAACATGAATTATTTCCTGAACACAATCTGGTTTTTTTTCTTGAACAAATTTGGGTTTCTTTTCTTGAAAATATCTGAAGGTTTTGTAATAGATACCTATTATAAATTTTCGATTCTAAGATAATGAAGATCGAAGTATTAGCTTATTTCGAAATGTGTAGTACATAAATTTCAGTAAAGTAGTTTAAGTTTTGGAAGGAATGTATAGGAAATTTTATTATGTATTGTACCTCTCTTCTCTAACCGACAATATGGGAACTCTTACCGTCCTACTTGGATGAAATTATAACAGAAACATGGGTTAATTTCTGTTTAACCCCCTGGGTGTGACTAACAAACCTGGTCTATTAGTATTTATTTATGGTCGAAGCTTTGGAGAATAAAGAAAAATCTACAAGGAATAAAAAGTTCTACAAAATTAGTCGACTGAGATTGAATTTTTTTTTGTTTCTATTTGTTGTTATAGGGCTTTGTTTGAGTTAAAAGAAACTCCAATGCAAAATTCAATTTCAGAAACTCGGAGTGCCACTTCTTTTAAATGCAAAACTCAATTAAAATCTCAAAAGTGACGTGTCGAGGTTGGAATAGAGATATCTCAGGAGGACACTCTATTTGTGGAGTGTCCTCTTGAGATATCTAAGTGCCAAGTCATCAATAGAAAAATTGAAACCTAAATAAAATAATAATGGACCCAGATTCAATAAAACAATAATGGACCCAGATTCACTGCAGCCCTATCAACACTAGGTTTTCTCTCCCTCTCCGTAGTTCTTTCAACAACAAAAATTCTCTCCGTAGTTTCTCTCCCTACCTGTTGGTAATTTCGAATTCTGCATGGCTGGTTTCTTATCTCTCTATCTTCTCCGTCCAGTCCCCTAAATCTAATAACCCTAATGATTGTAAAAGGATACTAATGAATGGTAGAAGGTGTGCAGAAGAACTTAAAACAAAAACTATATTAGGTAGAGTTCCGTTTTTGAATTCAGAGTTACATTAGATATCTTCTTCTTTTTTGTTGAAAATCTCTATTTGTTTTTACAAGTTCTCTCTCTAAATTCAAAAAGCAAAGACCTATCTTATTAATGAATTACATAGAGTATGAATAAATTAGAGTTAATTCCTATATGGCCCCCTACTTTGTGACCAGCTTCCTTTATGGCCCCCTTTTTTTCGTAAATTCAAATATGACCCCCTATTTTCAAGTAAATGTCATTACTACCCTTCTTAATTTTAAATTTAAAACATTTAAAAAACATTATTTCCACCTCACCCCTCTCTCTCTCTCTCTCTCTCTCTCCACCTCATCTCTCTCTACAACTCACCCATCTCTCTCTCCAATTCACCTCTCTATCTTTCCAACTCACCTCTCTCTCTTCCAACTCACCTCTCTCTCTTCCAACTCACCTCTCTCTCTCTCTCCAACTCACCTTCATCTTCCCCGATTAAGGTCGCCGGCCGGAAAATTTTCCTGCCGGCGACCTCAAAAAGAAAAAAATAAAAAAAAATTTCCTCTCATCTCTCTCTCACTCTAAAAACTCCGGCGAAGGGGGTTTCCCTTCGCCGGAGCCGTGAACAGACCGATCTGGTCTGATCGTGAACAGACCGATCTGGTCTGTTCATGGCTCCGGCGAAGGGAAACCCCCTTCGCCGGAGTTTTTAGAGAGAGAGAGAGATGAGAGGAAATTTTTCTTTTTTTTCTTTTTGGAGGTCGCCGGCCGGAAAATTTTCCGGCCGGCGACCTTAATCGGGGAAGATGAAGGTGAGCTGGAGAGAGAGAGAGAGGTGAGTTGGAAGAGAGAGAGGTGAGTTGGAAGAGAAAGAGGTGAGTTGGAAGAGAAAGAGGTGAGTTGGAGAGAGAGAGATGGGTGAGTTGTAGAGAGAGATGGGTGAGTTGTAGAGAGAGATGAGGTGGAGAGAGAGAGAGGGGTGAGGTGGAAATAATGTGTTTTAAATGTTTTAAATTTAAAATTAAGAAGGGTATTAATGACATTTACTTGAAAATAGGGGGTCATATTTGAATTTACGAAAAAAAGGGGGCCATAAAGGAAGCTGGTCACAAAGTAGGGGGCCATATAGGAATTAACTCAATAAATTAACAAGAACAGTGACTTGAAAGGATCCATTAATGAATTGTAAACAAAATCATGAGCAAAATTTTGAAAAAACTCGAGTGATCCACTTGCTACAAGTTTCTAAACAAATTTAATTGAACTCTTTATACAGTCTCCCTCCACAATTGTCAACCAAAACGAAACTAAAATTGGTTTTGGCAGGGAACATATTCGTTGAAATTATTGGAATTTTTAGAATTTTTAAATTAAAAAAGGTAATGCCGCGTAAGCATTTTTTTGAGTTTTAGAGTGTTGCATTGGAGAAGTCTTTCAAAAAGGGATCTCAATCTTGCCAAATAGGAAAGAGAAAAATTAGAGATTGACTTTTGAAACTCGACACATAAGATTTTTAGAGTTTCTTTTGAGTTTTACATTATAGATGCTCTCACAGGATTTCCATTAGAGATCGCCTGGATATTTTGCTTCTCATTCGACGGTGACATGGGTGACATGTATGTCCCACTATTGCACAGAATAGGGTCTACAACTTGTTGTTTCAAAGAAAAAGGAGGAATATACAATTCCTTTTTTTTTTTTTCGTTGAAGGGGAATATAACAATTCCTAGAGTACAGAATCATTTAGGAAATCATGAATTATCCTGCTGCAATTAGGGTTGACATTTCTCGTACTCTGTTGCTGAGATTTTTCATCTTCTTCGTTTCACTCTCTGGAAAGGATGGAGATGGTTGAGTATTTGTTTCTCTACAAAATTGATGCATCAAAATATTGGAAGCATAACATTTGGTGGAAATCCAAGATCTCCAAATAAAATTCCCAAACTATTAAAAGGTGAACTTGACTTCATCAATATATTCAGCAAGTACACACAAGAATTGGAAAACCATTTGGTTTAACTTACCTAAAACAAACCCACAATCTTTATATGCATTCATCAAAACCCATTTGTGGTTACAGAGAAAATTAGGCATGGTGTAGTATGAAGCAATGGTGTGATGAAAACATTTTTGAGAGGATATCCACTTGAAGAAAGAGAGTATTGAAGGTGGGTCAAAATAGAAATTTTTTGGTAATCAAATCAATAATATGACGAGCTGTAAAAGAAGGGATGAGTTTCCTGAGTGATGAATCAATAGGTTTTAATAGATTTGCTTGGGAAATGGTTGTGAGAATTAGGTCGTCGTGTTGGTGCCGATAACGTAGGAGGATGATGATGACAATGGTGGTGGGTAAACCAGGTGGAGTAGAGAACTGGTGGTGGGGTAAAAAATGTGTATTAAACAGAATTATGTTAGAAATATCAATACTGGTCATTTAGAAAGAAGAACCTCAATTGAAACTTAAAAGACATAATCTCAAGAGTTTCTCTCATAGGAGATGCACTAGTATATAATTCCAAATTTTTAAAGACAAAAGAGAAGGAATGAAATCAGACCCATCTTTTGTTAGTTCTACTTAAACTTGACATAACTAGCCATTTTCCAAGCTAGATTAACTCAATTCATACACTTACTACAAATCTAAAGCAATTTTCCGTTCTCACCAAACCCTAATGTACATTAAAAGGAAATTAAAGGAAAGGTAAAAGGGGTCCGATCATGGCTGATGAGTTCATAACATATCGAGAAGAGATAAACTGAAGCTAGCCATCGTACTCGCCTTGCGAGAATTTGTCTTCTGGGTAATAGACTGCCTCCACTTCATTCCCGCCAAATTTTCGTCCATTCATTCCCGCCCGAGCCTTTGAAGCACCATCCGTATCGGCGTACTCCAAAAACACCTGCATAATAGATGGTTTATGAATTTAATACCCCGACCTTTGAGTAGTTCAACCATGAAGCAAGCAATTATGCAGTTAAGTTGGTTTTCAGACTCGTTGGAGGTAGAATTCTCAGTTGAATAGGAGAATAAAGATATAACCTTAGTTACTCGAACCGTCTCAAGCATAACAAAAAGAGTAACTTCAAACGTGGCAAAGGTAAAAGTATATTTAATTATGTGGAAAAATCAAGAAAGGGAAGAGTGCAGATCGAACTAACCTTGCCAACTCCTGGAGTTGGTTCTCCATTGGGCATTGGACGAGGAATCACAACACTCACCAATGAACCTACAAAAAGTTCTTAATGTCAAATAAATTTGGTAAGGTGGAAAAAGGGTTGCTTTAGATCAAGATGTATAAAAAAGTTAGATAAATCTTGGAGCGAAACTCAAGCTAGATCAAGATGTGGCATAGTAAGACGAGAAGCTAAGAAATTGCAAACAAACTTCTTTTGAACTTAAGAAATATTTGCAATCATATAAGCTAACGCAACCTAAGTGTGTTGTATTAACAGTAGTAAGAATGGTGAAGTAAATTAATGAAGGAAATAATAAGACAATGGAGAAGAGAGAACACGTTATGAAGCAGAGGGGAGTAATTATATTAGGCATTTCAAGTATTTACCGAATCTTTCACCTTCCCCTCTCATGTCTTCAATTATGTCTTCATACTCTTCATCATCTTTGAGTTCATCTGCACCAACAACCTGACTTAAGCACACTACCTTCGTGGCGATAGGTAGAGCACTAGCTTGTAAGACAAGCCTCTGCAAAACAATAATAACCACAAATGCAAAATGAGAAGCTATTGACAATTAAACTTTCACCAGTAAGTGGTAAATTCAGCTTTACTCTTTGAATAAAAAAAGAAGACGGGTTAATCTGACCCATGAAAGAGAGAAGCTAATAAATCAAATCCACGTTGGGCATCACTGACAAGGGTACCATGGGCAAAGAGTGGCCGATCTGAAACTAGCATGGACAGGAAAAAGACAAGTGGGTGATCAAATAGCTGCTAAACAAAAATACCCATGTAGTATTTTAATGTGTTTGCGCATATGTAGTGCCTCCACAATATATTTCCACTCATAACCAAAAATGTTCGCTTGTGTTAGTGAAAGCTATAGCCCTGGCTAGAATTGGAGAAAAGAGGTCATTAAGAAAACTACTCTCTTCCCTAGGTTGTAAAAATGATGAATCAGTTGGATTTTTGGAAAGGGTGGGATACCATCTCTCTGACAAAATCACAAAACCCTTCGACAATATGATGTGAGGTTCCAACTGCTTATAACTTCCAGATAACTAAGAACTACATGAGTAAATATATAAAAGCACTGGTGCTTCTATTGAAAGAGCAGTAGAACATCTGTTAATTCAATAAAGCTGAAAGGGTACTTTAGTTAATGTTTTATTGGGAACTTGAATTAGGTAAGTGTTTTCTTTCAATTCAAGAATCTAGGATGAAGAACATGAATTGTAACCGTACTACCAAGTTTATTCACCACAACTACCTAATGAAAATTGTTTCATACCTGCAATGCCACCTGTTGTTGTGCCTGTAACAATATATTCTCCTGTTCTGGTTTAGGTTGAATTGTCCCCTGGTTAGCTCGCCTAACAGTTAACGTTTTATCTCCCATTTTAATTCCATTTAGAGCTGCACACGCAATGTCTGTAACCGATATGTCCTGGTAAACACAAAAGGCATAGCCCTTGGAGTTCCCTGTTTCTCTATCCTTGACTAGATCAAAACCTTTAAGAGGCCCGAAAGATTCTAAGAGCTCCCTTATTTGAACTTCCGTGAAGTAGTATGGAACTCCACCCACAAAGATCCGATCAGGTCCCTCAAGACCAGCAGCAGAACCTGGTGTTAGCCCCACAGCTGCAAGATTCAGATTCGGATTGGGTTGACTTGGTCCAAGTGCTGCAGCAAGAGAAGGGTTGTAATCACTAGGCCTCCTAACCTTAACAGGTGCTCCCTGATTAAAATTCAAGGATTAAGAGATGTAGTAATGATATGAATATAGAAAACTCAACATATGCAAAAAAAAAAAAAAAAAAATTGGAATGAAAAACATTATTAGATAATTTGAGCAGATAAAGAAAAAAATTAGTACTTCACAATCATAGTTATTTCGAATTTTAGGCCTCTATATTTGTGTCGCTGAGAACTAGCAAACCTTTAACCTTTCCCAACTTACAAGGGATACATCGTTGTTCAGTTGTTTTTCTCCAGAAATACAAACATTTCTCTGTTATAACTGACAAATCAATCGCTCCTATAAGAAAGACTAGCTACCTTAAGCGTGACAGTATCACACGCCACTGCTCAGGCCTTTCTCAAAGATGGCAGAGCAGATCTTTTCTCGAAGAACAGGAGTGCCAAACACTCCCCATTATAATTATATACAGAAAGTCAAGCATGTACAACAAACCTCAAAAATGATACCATCCAAAGCCATTGCATTACTGGCTTCCTCTACAGATCTCATCTCCACAAAAGCAAACTTCTTTTCGTGGTTTATGTATACATTAACGACGGCATCACCTGCAAAAATGTGAACATTCAAATTCAGTAAGCAGATGGATTGTTTTTGTAACATTAAAACACAAGTGTGAACTTTAACTGACCTGGGCCGGCGGTGTTTCCTCCAATTGCTGACATAACCTGGCTGAAGTAGGTTGCTACTGACTGCAGTGAACGGCACAACAAATGATGTATCAGTCATAAGACATTATAAATCCAAGAAAACTCTTTACGGAATGACGTGGAACCATTAACATGAGATGCAAAAGAACATTGATAGGAAACGAAACGAGTAAACAACACCAACTACATATGCCAGAAGAAATGCTAAGTATCAAGAGACACTTATTACCTCACGAAAGTAAATCAATACAACAATAATAACATAGATTGGAAGTGTGAACAATCCTTTGCCGGGGTGGTAACCAACTAACCAAGTTGGTTATCACCATCTATGTCTCGGGTTAGAGACATGAATTCTTACCCATTTGCCTTTCAAAAAAAACATAGATTGACAGTCAAGAGTTATAACCTGTTCATTGGCTGCAGGAGAAAGGCCACCAACATAAACCCGCCTAGCATGTCGCGTAGCCTAAAAGTACCAAAACAAAAGGCACGTCAGAGGTTAAAACTAACATCTCAAAATTAGGTAGAAAGTTTAGGGTACTAGAAATCAGCTGAATTTGACAAACCTGTTGAGTCATAGCCTGAACTGGCATTACAGGAAGGTTCCCAAACTGTGAATGCCAAGGATAAAAATCATATTCAAATATATCAAAGACTTCACAAATGCAAGAGAAAGCAAATAGATGACATACCTGTCCAGGCGCTAACGAGAACATGTTCGGAAACATTCCAGGAATAGCTGGAGGAGTCCCCATCATTTGACCTGCAGAATTTAGTTAGTTAACTTATAAACACAAAAATCATGCCATCATCCTACTATCATGATTATTTATTATCAAAAGAAGGCACTACCTTGATTGACATTAAATCATTGATTAAGCATTTCCTAGCCTCTGAGAATAAATCTTAAATAGATCAAAGGAATACGTCATTTTTCAAGTACTAGAAGAAATATCTGTAAAACTACCAAAAGAAGACAATAGTTGTAGGTTGAAGACGAACAAGATCCATCAAACCGGTGCACCGGTCCCTTCTTGTACATAAAAGCTACAGTAGTCTGCTCACACCCATTGGCAGCTCAGTGGGATAAGTAGCCCAATATTGCCTTCTTACAACAACATACAGACACAAAACAAAGAAACAACCACCAAAAACAAGAACAACCAAAAAGGCTCTCAGTCTCGGAATTAATTGGCTAAGTAATAATATTAAAGAATAGATATACTCATATAGGCAGTGCAGAGGTTAATGCTTATACTGAAAGAACAAACTAGTATGGCTTACCATGCAACCCGATACGAACTTTCCAAGCTAAGCATAAGCACAAGAGGGGGAAATAGTATTAACAAAAAAAAAGATATGCATATCAAAGAAGAGTATCTACCTGCGGTTGCTGCAGCACCAGCTAACATTGCAGATCCAGGAGGTGCCATGTCAAACCCACTTACCCTTTTACTGCAAAATAATAGAGATCATACCATCATTTGAGACAGGATATAATACATAGGCAAAATATGACATTTTTAAGTGACATCACCTGTTAAAACTATAATTTAAAAGAATTACTTGTATGTATTAGGAAAAATTACCTTTTAGACCGTGACCGAGAACGAGATCTTGATCTATGGTCGGATTTACCCCTTGAGCGAGATCGAGACCTACGCCTATGTCGCCTCTCTGTATCTCTGTCTCTATCATAATCTCTACTACGCCTGAAAATATCAATGGTTAAAAAATATCATTTGCTTAAATTAGCACTAATCAGGGTCAACCTTTGAAAATTCTTCCGTCTTAAGTTACTATTCTGGGAAAGAAATTGAAGTAGACGCTAAAACACCAAACAGCCGACCAATAGTAAAATCGAAAAATAGTTACAAGATGGTCGGGGCAGTGGTGAAAAGATTGAAAATACATAAACCATGCAAACAGAAAAAATTTCGATGGGGATGCATATATAGATGTTGTTACTTTTTACGTTGCATAAACTTAATAAATGCATTTACATTGTGTTTTCTCTGTCGATGTTTACACCTCAAGGTCAAAACAAACCAAATCGCCTTAAGGCGCTACTCGAGGGAAACACATCTCTTAGAAAATGTAGTACAGCTAAGTCATACATTATAGACGCGACAGTAGAATTGAGTCTAATTTTTACCTGTCATAGTCTCTACTTCGGTGATGATCATCAACGTCTCTGTCTCGTCTACGGTCCCTTCTCTCAGTTCGATCTCTATGGTTGTCTCTATGAGAGCGTTCACCATCTCTATCCCGCTCCCTTTCTCTATCCTTATCCTTGTCTTTATCCCTCCCCTTATCTTTCTCTCTTTCTATGCTTTTTGAGGAGCCTCTTTCACGAGAACCACGCTGAATGATGTAGAAAAATTAGTGGATCAATGTGTAAATCATAATAATGAAAGAGGTGCTAATGCAATGTGTCATCAATACTCATCATAAAAAACAACAACGACGACGAGATATCCAGTGCTTAGTCTAAGAGTTTCGTATAAGGCCATGTAGGCACAGGAACAGGTACCACCTAACACGTTGATATAGCTTCACCATGTGTATAAACATGTGGTGTGAGTGTGATATGGCAGAAAGTCATCAACCCGTGGCAAAAGTAGGTCGTTGCTTGTCTGGCGCACGCAACACGTCACAAAACGAAATGACCCCTTTTTCCACATATTCCCAAAATTTTTTACTCCTTATTTATGTTTTTTTCTAAATTTAATGTGTTGGTTGTCGTTTGTTTTTTCCCAAATCTGAAATCCGAATTTGTAATATGTGTAATTTCAGTTATTTTGCATGCTTTTATCTTACGATCTTGAAACAAGTATTTGTATGTAATACATATATTGTCAGCTTATAAAGCAAGTCTGAATTTGATAAAGAATAGTAGGTCCGAATTTATTAGCGAAGAATATATAAGTATACATGTAAAATACACATAAATTAGTTCAGACTTTGGGGAAAAACAAACAGCATGTCTTAAAAAACAGTTTATATCATTATAATCTCAAAATATCCAAGGTTTTCAATAATTTTTAATATACGTACAAAGAACACATGAAAAACAAAAATTGTGTAACACAGCAAGAATTTACCCTTGCCGAAAAAAATACCAGTGTCTGATTTCGCGACGTAATTAGTCGAAAAACTTCAAACTAGGGTTACTATTCTCCTGTCTACAACAAATTCAATTTTTCTAAGGTGAACACACAAAAGTTTCAATCAATCGACTACAATGAACCATGGGATGACTCAATCAAACTACTGAAAAATCGTTTCTTCCTGTAACTAATCGCTAATCTTTTATTCGAATTATTTGAATAACAAGAATAAGAAAGAAATAGAGAAATAAAGATTAGTTACGTGAGATTTGGAATCAGTGAAGTCGGCTTCTCCGCCACCATGATTTCCACCTTTAGTTTGAGGCGAAGAACTGTGATCATATCCTTCTACGCCATTACCTTCAAAACTTCCACCGTAATCCGTCATCTTCTCTCTCTCTCTCTCTCTCTCTCTTCTCTCAGTCTTGAAAAATCGAGGTGATACAGCAGTTTTAGGGCTTACGAAAGAAATTCCCAGTCATTAATATAGTAGAAGACATACCGTAGATAAATACTGGGGGCAACGATGTCAAACGGGCCCGAGAAAATGGGCCGACCACAGGCCGCAATCGTGTTCGTTGTTCAAGAGTGCTTTTTCTTTTGAGTTATTTCCTTTTTGGCCCCCTACTTTGTGAGCAGCTTCCTTTTTCGCCCCCAATTTTTCGTAAATTCAAATTTAGCTCTCTTTTTTTAACTCCGTCAATTAACTTGAATCAAGATACCATAACTACTCTTCTTATAAATATATTTTCAAAATAAAATTAATTAAAAGAACTTGAAGCCACCTCATCTCACCCACCTCACCTTCATCTCACATGTCCCTCCACCTCACATCTCTCTCAACAACACATCTCCCTCCACCTCAACTTTCTGGCGGGCGACTTTCAACATAATTAAAAATTTGCTCATTTCTCTCTCTCTTTAGAAACTTCGACGAAGGGGTTTCCCTTCGTCGGAGGTCTGGTTTAACAGACCTTCGAAGGTCTGGTTCAACAGACATCCGACGAAGGGAACCCCCCTCGTCGGAGTTTTTGAGAGAGAGAGGATTTTTTGTGTTGAAGGTCGACGATCAGAAAAATTTTCGATCGATGACCTTTTGTCGCAGAAGAGAGAGTTGGCGTGGAGGGAGATGTGTTGTTGAGAGAGATGTGAGGTGGAGGGAGATGTATGGTTGAGAGAGATGTGTGGTTGAGAGAGATGTGTGATTGAGAGAGATGTGAGGTGGAGAGAGATATGAGGTGGAAATGAGGTGGCTTCAAGTGTTTTAATTAATTTTATTATGAAAATATATTTATAAGAAGGGTAGTTATGTCATCTTGATTAATTAACTGGCGGAGTTAAAAGAAGGGGGTCAAATTTGAATTTACAAAAATAAGAGGCCGACAAGGAAGTTGGTCACAAAGTAGGGGCCGAAAAAGAAATAACTCT
The DNA here is from genome assembly GCF_041429995.1 of Eschscholzia californica. Taxonomy (NCBI): domain Eukaryota; kingdom Viridiplantae; phylum Streptophyta; class Magnoliopsida; order Ranunculales; family Papaveraceae; genus Eschscholzia; species Eschscholzia californica. The sequence continues at coordinate 17,715,703 of NW_028238472.1, read as the reverse complement.
TTTCTTTGCTTGAGAAATGGACAAACTTAATACTCCATATTATTTATATTTTTAATAATAATCCAAATTCAATAATCATGAATTCTACCTAATCTTCAAATCGAACCTGAGACTTCCAGGATTAGGGAGTTTATGTCAAGACTATCAACCACTTGAGCAACCAAGTGTTGACGTTATTCGAGAGTGTTAAAGTACCCCGGCTTTAATTTTTTTAGGAAGCGCCTTTTACACTTTCCGCAAATTAATGTACATAAGTCAAAATCAGATTGCGTGCAAATGCCCAACTAGGTTTTACAAGAGCACATTCCTACTCAAAATATGCCCACAATTGTCATAAAATTGAGCTTAACGTACACACTCATAATTCATAAACCCCAAATATCATCCAAACTATCCTAAAGATCATTACAGACTAACTAAGTTCTTATTTATACCCTTAATAACACGAACGAAAATATGAAAATGATGGATTTCCAGTCCTACCAAGTATCCATCTAGTGACTTCCAAATTTGGGAGTGGTCTCATGACCAACTGAGTATGAAAGTTTGGTTCACCCATGCCCTTACTTTCAACACGTTTGCATTGGTCTTTCAGGTGCACTACTTAGGCTTCCAGCTTCTTTTACTACATGATACGGAAAGATATGCATTTGTCTCAAACTCACTTATACTCCTTGCCAGTGATCATGTGGTTCTGTTGGAAAGACAACTACCACAAGTGCTCTAATTAAGAAGTATCAGACCCAACTCTCTATTCCTTCTACCTCTCTGCCACTATCTACGCCTCCCACTATCCGAGAATCGCTTCCTCTACGTGGTGGCTTTATTGAACTCAATTTCGATGCTTCCTTCTCTATTCATGCTTGGCACTTCATTGCAAGACAAGCCATCATCTCCAACAATGGAAGTGTGAAGGGAGCAAAGGCTTTGACAACATTGCAACGACACGATGGACACAGATCAATGATCGATAGAGTGATCGATAGCTTAAGGGATATCATTTCTTAATGCAATTGTTGTTGTTAGACTTATATGAGCGTAATCATCTTCATCCCATTGGTCCTCTTTTCGCATTTTATCTTATTATCAAGCAGCATTTATTGTCCTCTCGTACTTGGTCTTACTCTCATTTTTTGCTTTGAAGATGATCTCGTTGTGTTTATGAATGGTGATGAGGGTTCAGCTAGGGCTCTTGTTGAAGTTCTTGATGAGTTTGCCTTGTTGATTGGTCTGAAGATCAATAGAGGGAAGAGCTCTTTCTTTGTTATAGGTGTGGGCATGTTGCTCTTGAGAGTACTAAAGGTTGCCTAGGATTTAATATGGAGTAGTTGCGAGTGAGGTACTTGGGCCTCCCATTGTTATCTAAAAAGCTTACCTATGATGATTGATAGAGTATTGGTTAGAGTTAAGTCTTGGAAGATCAGATTCCTGTCATTTGCTGGTAGGCTTACTCTTGTGAATGGCGTGTTAAATGACATTGTTATTTTTTGGGTTCTCTGTGTTTGTGTTGCCTAAAAGGGTTATTTAGGAGCTGAATAAGATATTTCAGAAATTCTTATGGAATGGGCCTGAGTTTGGTAAGAAGAGGGATGTTGTGAAGTGGTTCATAATATATCACCCAAAAGAAGAGGGAGGCTTGAATGTCGGAAATTTGGTTAAAGCAAATGTGCGAGCTAACTTGAGGCACATTTGGGACATTTTTGTGTGGAAAGACACTATCTGAGTTGCTTGGGTCTCCAAGAATCTGAATTTGGACAAGTGTTTCTGGCTTCTTAAGATGCCAAGATCACCTTCATGGAGTTTGAGGCAAATTTTGAACTTTAGATGGTTGAAGTTGAAGTTTGCTAAGTTTATAGTTGGCAAAGGCAATCATATTAATTTGTGGTTGGATAATTGACACTCTATGAGACTTTTGGTTGAATTTTGGTCTGATTTCTTTTGTAATCATGTTATTCTTCATAGAGATGCTCTTCTCAGCAGTTGCATTTCTAATGGTTAGTGGCACTTGCCTCCAAGTTTGGAGCTTGCTCTAGGTCATATATTTGATGGTACTGGTGATGTTGGTATTGATGTGGCCAATGAGGACACTAAGGTGTGGATTGTTGAGGTCAAAGGTGTGTACAACATGAAGAGTACCTATGAGGCTATTAGGCATGTTAATGACATTGTTCATTTGCATATGTTGGTGTGGTTTGGGCACAACATGCGTAGACATTGTTTCATTGCTTGGGTGATTATGCATAGGTCCTCTACGACCAAAAAGATGTTTGTGATCTTCTGCTACATAGTGATGTTAAGCCTCCTTGGGAATCATTGTTTCTGCTCCAGGTTGTGAAGGGGCTTATGGATGAGCTGCTTGAATGCTCTCTGAAGCATGTGTTTAGAGAGGTCAATATGGTGGTAGATTTTTTAGCTTAGTCTAGGCCTATGAAGAAGTCTGAGGTGTTGTAGGGAGAGGATATGAATGGGGACTTGAGGAAGCTTATTTCAGATGATATGGATGGTGTTCAAGAGTTAGGGAAAAGGGCTAGTGTTGTTTAGTTTCTGTTTGTTGCTTAAAGTTTTGATGTAGTTGTGCTTTGTTTTTGCTTCATGTTTATTCTTTGGGTTCAGGTTCCCTTAAGCCTGTTGATTAATTAAAAAAAAATACTTCGTCTTTCTTTTAGTTGCTAACTCCCTAACCAAGCTAGCTAGATCCGTACTTAGATCATTTTTAGGATGTCTGCCCAAACTTTTTGAAAGACACTTGTAATTACTCTTCTACATTTTCAGGTGCTCTTACTTGATTCATACGAATTCATGTTTGAATGCCTGACAAAAGAACATCACTTTGACAAATTCATGTATCTAGAATAAAACATATTAGGGTAGGGTAGAGTGTTTTTCTTTTTTACCAAATCAAACCGAATTTGATAGATGTCTCTAACTAGTAATGTTTAACTCATCTGAGTGGTTGATTTTGGACCCACTTGGGTCAGACAATTCAGATTTGGATGAGTCGAAAGACCGAGAGAAAAACAAAAACCACACAAATAATGAAGAGTGCAATAGAGAAGATGCCTCTACTTCTATTAGTCAACCCAAACACAAAATTAAGAAAAACACTTGGATCAGACTAGTCCTTTAGTATTCATCTATAAAACAAAGCTTTACAAGAGGAAATTGATTTAAGGGTCTCAAAAGGCTGGGCATGGAACAAAAGGGGCTTATTTTATAGAAATTATTTGATGTAAATGAAAAGTTTTATGCATCCCTTTCACTAGTTTCTTCTTACCATTGGTTTCTTTCTAGATGTAAATGCTTCAAACTGAATAACAGTTTCAGTTTCACAGACTCTTTTTCTGGTATGGGTGTCAGCATTCAAAGAAGATGTTCGTTTCAAGATCTCGAAGAGAGAACTACTTCCACTTGTTTGAGTTTCTACTCTGCTTTGGGTAGTACTGCATTTGGACTGAGTGTTGCTGAATTTAGCCGATGGAGTCCTTGTTGCCTTGTGTTCTTTCGCATCCTATAAATCACATTAAAAAAGAACTCAATTTATAATATGATACATTCAAGAAAACTGGAGGTTAACAAGTTCATCTAAGATTTATATCAGTTACAATCTAAGGTGGATGATATAACGGTTAGTTGGTTACCACGTCACGAGAAACATCTGACATTGAGATCCCACTTCTGCTATTGCTATCATCTCGTCCAAAGATGAAGGAGCGGACGTTACTAGAGGCATGCTTATTTGACGTAGGTAGAGAATTGCTCGTCGCCCTACCCAAGAAAGAAGACTGCAGTACAAACCAAATTAAATATTAGGTTTATATAATATGCTAATACAAGTGTTCAGCTTCCAGAAAATATAAATTTTACGTACTAATAAACAGGACAATACATTTTAAGTCTATTGTTTCATCACTTCACAGAAACATGAAAATTCAGTGAAGTGACACATTTTGAGTAGGAAACTAGAAAACCCGTTCTCTAAAACTTGTTAGGGTCATTGGCTCATTAGAAATATGAAACTGAACTGAAGAACAATGACGTATTCCAAACCCATCACGTAAACTGACTGAATAAATGAAGGATAATACCAATTTTACACGGGTACTCCTTTTTTTTGCAGTCACGTAGTTACTTTAGTGGGTATAATACTATAATGTGGGATTCCGTATGCTCATCTTATGTGTAGACCACAGTAACATTATTTTTGGTGTATAATACAAAAATGGTTGATTCAAAAGTAAGAGATAGTAATAGAACCTAATAAAACTAGGATAAGAGAGTAATTGGGTATGGCCTCATCCCGATTTTACCATTTATCTGTTAACCAATAATAGTATGCTAACTATTAATTAAGTGATTAATTGGTTTACCCGGGAAGAGCTGTTGCTGTTTCCTCCATTGATCAGCATGTCAAAGATAGCTGCAAAAGTTTGGTAAAAGAAACATAAGCTAATAAGAAGTGGAAATTTTCATTGGAGATGACAACTTTAAAAGAAAGGATTCTACATGATGATTTTGGTTTCTTCTTGGTGTCAGGTGCAACATTGAGCTTTCTAATGAGACCAAATACTTCTCTAGAGCTTTCATCATTTGCTGGTGAGAGGAATGACGCATCTTCTTCCTGTTTCACGTATCAATTTTGTGTTACATGAAGAAATGGAAGGAAAATCAGGGGATGGATGGATGACTGAGGACTCAGATACTAATTAGATGGACCGAATAACAATAAAGTATAAACAAATACAGAAAACAAAGATGATGTTTCGAAAATGAAGTTTTGAAAAATCCTAATTGAATAGAAAACTTACAGCTTTCTCGAGAAGGCGATGACGAACTAGCTTCTGCTCCGTTTCCTCTTCATCAGATAAAAAGGTATCATCTTTATCAGTAAACATCTGTGGGATCATTTGCTTTATCTTCTTTGTATTTGTCCGCACAATATTTTTCATGGACACATGATCTATAACATCATCCTCATCCGAAGGGTCATCATCAAGTTCAACATCCTCCTCATCTTCTTTAAGCATCGACGGATCTCTTTGTTTCGGACCAAATTTTAGTCTTTGTAAAACATTATCAGTTTCAGCTGCATCTTGTTGTTGAAGCCACATTTGATGAAGTTGATCTCGTTTTTCATGATCAATATGATTCTCTTTGTATCCAGTCACTATTAGATCCTTCAATTCCTCACTTGAATCGTTTTCCTCGTCCTCTTCATCATCTTTGAACCTCATTAGATCATTGTCGCTATCATCTTCTTCTTCAGCCTCATCGTCAACAAAATTTTTAACAGGATCACCTATAGGATATAGGTCCTCGTCAACTAATTTACTAGGGTTAGGCTTAACGTTCTTAACATTGTCCTCTTCATCTGAAGAACTACAAGAAAATAAAAAAAATACATAAACCTCCAAAAGAAGATAGATAGTTAAAATTCACAAATGTGTAGAAAATGGTGAAATGTTGCCGAAAAGGCACTGTCTTCTCGTGTCAGAATTCTATGAGGCAATAGGAATAGCACTAACCCCCAGCATTACAGCTAATGAAACATTAAAAGATAGGGAACCTAAGAAAGCATAAGCTAGCATATCCCATACTGGACATCGTAGAGCACCATGAGTGCATGTGGTTTCCGGAGCTGCTACCTGTTGTGTCTATAAACCCCTTCAAAGATGAAGTATAAAGGTAAAATAATGTAAAAAAATAGGGGCCTCTAAGGTTTAGACTATACTAGTATACTATCAAAAAAGTAGAACCTATATCAAAGACAGACTATTGAAACCTCTTTCAAGTAAATTGATTGCTTAAGAATATAGACAGAAAGGTGTCAAGGGCCTGTAAGTATGTTGTCCCTCCGTATAAGTAATCATAGTGGGTCCTAACTTATCGTATTTCGAGTACTTAGAAATATATGGAATAAATACAAGTTCCTAAAGCCAAAATGAGTTTTTTGTGGATTAGATGAGATAAGTTAAACTCAGCAGTCTTTCCATGACAATCATCCATAGCTTTAAAAAAACTTGTGAACATATTACCAGCATAGGAACTACTTTTGTAACAGACGGGGATGACTAAATAAAATTAAAAAACGTACCTATCAGGATGAGCAGCATCATGCTTCAACTTCATAATAAGCGCTGATGGTGCAAGAACTTCTTCCACAGGACTCTCAGTCTGAACCTTTGCTTGCACGCCTTCCTCACCACTTGGTTGAGAATTAAACAAAGGGCTCTGCAGCAGAAAATGAAAATCCAACACTTACGACCGAACCACGTTAAATTATCGTGTCTTTACTTTTATTGTAGTTCTCCGATTATCACATAATCGTGATTTAACAAATATATTGCAGGAAAATTAAACAACCCAGAAATAACTAGCATGGCAAACAGACCTCATCATTGTGTGAAACCTCCGATGCAATTTTAGAATCCTCATCCTGGGCCTGTATCACATACAAAAAAGTTATTCAAATGATTCTTCTTAAGATACGTCTTCACTAAATAGCTTCTGGATCATAGCCATGGATCTCAGGTCATGCACTGCTGAATCATGTTGACAATTTAAAAAAAAAAAACAGGATTGCGCAAAGCATGCATAACTAGACCATATTAAACGACCGCAGCCATAATGAGTCTCTTATTATTGCCAAAATCATCTATCTTACGTTTGCCAAATTTATAAAAATATGGTTGTGCAATTTGGCATTCTTATTTCTCAATCTACATTAATTAGCATACAACTATCTACCATTACTTAAAAATACTAAATATTGTCTGTCATTTGGCTTATAAGATACTCGGACCTTCTATGTTACGAGAAAGAACATACTCACCATGTTGGAGATGATATTTTCACTTTGACTTGGAGAAGCAGGACTTTCTTGAAAGGTTGAAGGAGATAGAAGATCCGTGGAGGTATTTACATCAGAAGCATCTATATGATCACCATCTTTAGAGACAACAGGTCCATCTTCATCCTGTAAGTACAAATAATGTTTTATGGCGAAGAAACTTTACGTGTAACAACAAGCCTAACATAAGAGTGAGGTAATCTCAGCTGTTAGTAAACTAGGATACCCACCTCTTTTGGGTGCTTTTCTTCTCCTTCCGTGTCAGTTCTGCAATGTTTTGGAGAATGCACCAGCACAGTTTCATCCCTCGATTCATTGGAGTCGACATAAGTGTTGAAACTGTTAGCTCTGCTTACATGAATCCAGATATCAGATATCAGATATCAAATTAAGAACATTTCACTATAGGGAACACAGAAAAACTAAATTCTTACCTTTTTGCTACTTCTAGCTTCCTTTGCCTAATCTTCTCCAAAATAGAAGATATGGGCTTATGGACAGGCACAACAGGCTTAAATTCTGCATCTCTACTTTCTGACCAAAAAAAAAAAGTGAACCAAGATCAAGGGTTTGTAAATCATACAGAAGAATTAAAGTCACAGCTTCTTCCTACTCGTTTTCTAATTCAGTTGTTACGGAACTACTGAATTACACAACTCAGACAACCATACTCAATTTTTTTGAGACATCGACAAAATTTTAGTGACGTAATTCAACTACACTAAAGAACCAAGTACACAAAAACCATATTTTAGTAAGAGAGATGCTAGAATCACAAAAGATTTTGACAAAAAACAGTTCCAAGCTGATGTGGCGGTTGTGATTTTCATCTCACAACGGCCTAGATTTGGTCAAAGTTTGAAACCACACAAATTTGAGAATGTGAAGGATTCAAAGTTACCCTAATTCGAAAAATAAATTTGAGAATGGCTTATACCTCGTAATAGTCTCTGAGATTCGGCATGTAGTTGTTCGAGCATAACCTTCCTTTCCTGTAAAACCACCCAAAATTCAGACCCAATTAACAAAGCAAAATTCAGACCTAATTCGAATACCTTTTCAATCCTTCTTTTGGTTCGAGCAGGTGGTTCAGATTTCTCTTTGTCACCAACTTTTCTTGTTTTCTTCTTCTTACTCTTTTTCTCCTCGTTTTCTTCTCTAAATTGCTTTTTGGTTTCAGATTTCTCTACTTCCGAACTTTCTAATTCTTCTCTCAATTTACTAATCAGATCGTCACTTCTAACAGAAAACCCCTCACTCGAAGCATCTGCATCACCAAAATGACTCTCTTCATCCACATTTAATGCTCTTTCATCTTCTAGATCATCTCTGTCTATGATTAACTCTTCTTCTGCATTAATTAAATGCCTCTCGTGATCCAATCCCTTAGATCTAGAACCAGGCTGAATCGAATCAATTGACTTTTCCCTATCTAGGGTTTCATGTGACTCTTCGTTGTCAGTCCCTCGCGGAGGACTACAGATCTGCTTCGACGGATTCTGATCTAGGGTTTCCGATTTAACAGATTTACTTGAAACTGATTTCTTCAAACGTTTTAGATTTCTATGATGAACGGGGGATGAAGGTTCTTCGGTGTGTGAAAAAATCTGATAATCATCGTCGCTCTCCATCTGATTTCTTCGCACCAAACGAAAACGAAAAATGAAGAAATTAGGGTTTTGCTGACTTAGAACGCTGAATCGTGATCTGAAAAAAAGAAAAGTCCTGGTTTTGCAAACGGAAGAAAAAGATTAACATAGTAAGAAAAAAACACAATAAAGTAGAAAGAGTGGCGCGAAAATGCTTCAAAACTTTGTGCGCGGAGGACACTTTCCCGCCATTTCCACAATAATTTAAAATCGGGCGGGAGAAGTTGGAGTAATTTATAGACCGAACTAGGTCGGGAAATTGACATCAAATCGCTTAGGCTGTGTTTGGCACTGTCATTACGCTATCTTTCTAACTAGGTATATCCCGTGCCCTAGGGCACGGACACTTGTATCAATCAAATTTTACAAAATTTATTTTCCTTCTGTTTGTCCCAGTCATCGTTTTTCCTTCTGTTTTATATAATAGATGTTATTAGGTCGAAAAATGGTACTTGGCCCAAAAATCATGTAAAAATGGTTTGGCACGTTTAGGAGTTGTAGATAAGTATATCACGCGAGCACTTGGGGCATGTTCGAGCATGTAGCACCGTTGCATTAGGTTTTGGTTTTAATAATTTAGTGAGGGAGAAAAAGCTTTGGAATTCCCGAACTTTTCAATCATTCAAAACTGTGTTGATGGGAATCAGAAGCAATACGGGTCAAACTCCTTAAAGCCAGGTACTTCCCGCACTCCAACACCCCAGGCCCAGCTAAAGCTCATCATTCCTGGAATTGGAAGACGATCAGAAAGCACTACAGCCTTCTTGACGATCTATCAACTTAGGAAGTGCAATCGGGTAACGACATTAACATCTGGACTGACAATTGGATTCCTGAAATAACGACATTAGCACTATTCCGAACAGCAATCAATCCGACCTTACCAAAGTATCTCAGCTTATCTCGAATAACACCTGGAATAATGAAGTGCTCAGAGCTAATTTCGACATTAACATTCATAATCTGATAAAGATTATCCCGGTGAATAGCGAAGGTAAGGACCAACTCAAATGGAAGTTCACCAAATCGGGTAAGTTCACGGTTGCCTCAATGTACCAGCACCTCAGCAATAATAACAGTAATCACAACTCTAACAACCAGAACTGGAATTTCACCTGGTCTCTCCCGACTGTTCCGCGCATCAAAATGTTCATCTGGAAAATCTGCACCAAAGCTCTCCCAGTTAGGGAAAGAATCGGTAAATATATCGACAATAATAATACTTGCCCCAACTGCACTAGTATAGAATCTATTGAGCATGCTCTCTCACACTGCGCTTTGGCTAAAAACATCTGGTTTAACTACAATATCATATCTGGAAATATTACGTCCATATCTGACTGGATCTTCTCGTGGGAAAATCATAGTCATCTCTGCTACAGCAGAGAAAATATTCACTTTGCGACCATTTTATGGATTTTATGGAAAGTGAGGTGTGACCACTACTTTCCATATGAAATCAATGACCTTAGCAAAATTATCAGAATGATCGAAAACTTTCCAAAAATCAATATTAAACAGGAGAAAATCAAACATACTACTAGCGAAAAATGGCAACCCCCGCCCCAGAATTTTATTAAAGTGAATGTAGATGCATCGTTTACTAATGTAACATCCAATGTGGGGATTAGCTTGATTGTTCACAATGCATAATCAAAATTCATAGAAGCGAATGTAAAATCCACTAGAGCCAGAAACAGAGAAGAAGGAGAGGCGATGGCAATCTTACTCGGCCTCGAATGGGCGAAAGCTAATCAACTCAAGAATATAATCGTAGAAAGTGACAATATCAATCTCATCAAACATCTCCATAATAAACATCACACAGTACACTGGCAATCTTTAATCCACATTCGCAAAATTCGTGAAAGCAGAAAAGAATTCGAAGTGGTGAAATTCAAATATACAAAAAGAGAACTCAATTCCAGTGCAGACATATTAGTTAAATGGGCAAGGAAGAAAAACGCGAGCAAAACTTGGAAGAATGTACCTTGTATTTTAGTTAATAAATATTGTAATAACGTTGTTATTTAATATATGAACGCTAGTTCAACAAAAAAAAAATATGTGTTAATGGGTCTACATTTGCTAATAGGTCTATTGAAAGTGGAGTAAAATCTTGTGGCTAAAAATAGGGTGTTCCTTTTTTTTTCTGTTCAAACTAATAGGATGTTCCTTGCAAATCAAGCCATCATGAGATGACAGGAGAAGTGTTTTGCTCCTCCTAAAGTAATAAAAATATTTTATTTTAATGATTCATTTCATAGTTGAGGCAGTGATATCGAATATCTACATATTGAAAGCGATAACCAAAATATTGTACAAAAACTGAATAAAGAACATTCTTCGATCTCCTAGCAGACAGAAAAGCTCATAAATGTGGTCCACCAACTATAAGGAAATTTCATAAAGGTGATCTATACATACATCCCCATAGAAGGCAACAACAAAGCAGATCAGTTGGCGAAATAGGGTCGTATGAACGTGGGAAACTGGATGTGGCATTCTACCTCTGATCTCCCTGAAGATCTTTATTATAGTATTAGCTAGTTCTTTTTTTCGTGTACCACAACAAAAAAAAAAGCAAATAATCTCACCAACACTTGGAAAAGTCTAGTTTACAATTCAATACACAATAGTCAATGTTATGACATAGTCGTGACCAAGGGTAGAGGCAGGATTTTGTTCTAGGCAAGGTTGACTTAAGTAAAGATAGGGACATTTTATTATTCCATTACAATTACTTTATATGTTTAATCACTTTATGACAAAAATTTTATTTTACTGTTAATAGGCATGCCTAAGATGTAGAAGCAAAGAAACTTTTGAAGTTGGATTTCGAGGTAAAGCAAAAAAAAAAAAAAAAATAGTACAAGCTCTTTCACCTTACCAAGTAAATGAAACAAAATATGATAAACATACTAAGCTAGCCGCCTACGAAAGGAAAAGTCTGTAGTGGCCAAAATCGTATTAGGCAAAGAAATTTTTTCAGTTAGATTTCGAGGTAAAGCTAAAAAAAATTGTACAAGCTCTTTCATCTTACCAAGCAAATGAAACAAAATATGATAAACATACTAAGCTAGCCGCCTACGAAAAAAAAAGTTTGTAGTGGCCAAAAATCGTATTAGGCCAACTTCGCCTAAACACCGCCTTGGCCCAACCTACTTTGCATAACATCACTTGGCCCCACCCCGACTAGCCTACTGGTTGGACACTCTCCAATGTGAAATCCGACCCATTAGAAGTCTAAATGGATTCAAGCCCATGTGAACGTCCATCTAGATGAACAATAACCCATCAAAAGTAATAATACTCCAAGCACCCTTGGTCACTCTCAACCGAGTCTGTTGGTTGTCGATTAAACCCCAACTTTGAAGATCTCGTTACGTACCACTTGACTAGGTCAGTCGAAGACCCCACGTCACCTTAAATATTATGAAGTCATCTCTGACTACGAACAGTTTAGAGTCTAGGTGGAGCAATCGCACGGTCAAGCTACTCTAAGCGACAGATCAACGGCTCGAATGGGTTTCCCTTAGGGTTCGGGGTCACCCTCGACCCCAAGTATTTCGGATCTGACAGACTCTGCGAGTCCATCAGTTGCCTATAAATACAAAGGGAGTCAGACTCGAAAGGCATCGAATGTCAGCTTGAACTAGACGCATCGAATATCGGGTAGCACCCTATTTAACGGTAATTTTTCTCTCTCCCACTTATCATCTGAGGATCAGTACTCTAGACGAAGATAACCTACCTTCGAACTCCAATACTCTTGAAGTTCTTCTAGAATCTCCAATCCATTTCACTTCTCCATTTGTCAGAATCTCTGATTGAGACGACCTCTCGACCTACTCCAGTAGACCAACCGAACAAACAATCCCGTAGAGTCGAAGCTCCGACCACTCTACGAGTCGAGCCATCCTCCGACTATACAACACAGTGACACCCTCAGCATTCAGCATTTAATATTTACTTTACTTATAGTTTGTTGATTTGACTGTCGCAGTCCCCTTGGCCGACACCATCCTGGGTCCCCAAGACTTCACGGTTCAACTTGTTTTCTCTGTCTACAGGTCCAACTAGAACTTCGTCAATCTCGAGGTATAAACCTCAAGTTGTTGGTGGCCCACCAATCGTCGATCTGTTACTTGTGTGATTTTATACCGTCCACAAAGTCCCAATAAGGAGGACCTTTCCTTTCGCCACGATAACTAAGAGAAATGAGGGAAGTGGAGAAAGACGAAGATGAAGAAACGATGAAGTAAAAGAGAGATAAAAGAAAATAATTTTTTTTAAGAATAACGAAAAAAAATTTATGAAAATAAGCGCAAAAAAGGGGACCAAAAAAGAAGACTAGACACACTTGAGTGCCAAAAATGCAGTTAGTTACAAATTATGGATAAAATCATGCTTTTCGGCTAGGGTCGACCCTGGGCTCAGGGGATCCAGGGGCCTCAATTTTAGGGGCCTCAATTTATGAAATATTATATATGTATATAGATAGTGTTATTATATAAGAAGTTTGTTTAGGTAGTAAAGTTGGTAGAGTAGTTGGTTAGTGAACCCAAGGTCTAGAGTTCGACTCCCACGACTTACATTATTTTTAGATTTTTTTTTCCTTTAAAGGTAGGCACTAAAAGTAAAAAATGTAGATACTAAATAACAAAGCTTACCCAAATCTGCTAAAACTAATTAGCACACCTTAATAAAAGAACAAAAATCAAATTAAATACATATTTTTATAATTTAGTTTTTTTCTAATTTCTCTTCAATCTTCCATCTCACAATTCTATTTCATTCTCTAATATCTCTAAAAGGGTTTATCACACATTTACATCTGAAGAATCATTTCGAGTCAACTACTTTTTGCATATTGTTGATCAGACTATTTCATCTATTAAAATTAGGTTTGAACAGTTTCAAGTACATGCAAACATTTTTTTGGTTTTTATTTGATTTAAAGAAGTTAGACAATGAGAGTTTAAAGGTCTGTTGCACCAATTTAGAAAACTTTCTTAAGGATGAACAACACACCGACATTGATGGAGATGATTTGTATTCTGAACAGAAAATTTTAAAGAGGATTTTTCCAGAGAATGCTAGAATACCAATTGAAGTGTTAGAGTATTTGAAATTGATGAAAGGGTGTCCGAAAGCGTGAGTCGCTTATAAAATTATTTTGACCATTCCAGTCACTGTGGCTTCTGCAGAGAAAAGTTTTTCAAAGTTGATGTTGATCAAGTCTTACTTGCGATCTACCATGTCTCAAGAAAGAGTAAACAGATTAACTTTGTTATCTATTGAACATGAATTAGTTGAGAATATTGGCTGCACAAATGTGATTGGCGAATTTGCGTTGAAAAATGCAAGAAGAGTGGTGTTTAAGTAGTGTTTGTTTCATGTATAATTTCAACAACGATAAATTTCACACAAAAAAATGTCAAACTTTATAATTTTTTTTGACGTGTGTAAGGACCATCGTCGATACGTTCGCCTAGGACCCCCTAAAAGTCAGGGTCGGTACTGGCTAACTAAACCCCTAACCTCGTAGGTGCGAGGAACAACTTTGACCAACCGGCTTAACGCTCTCAAGTGATAATATCTTTGTATGGAGCTAATAATCTAACCTAGACTACAATTTTGGTTAGTCTTCACATTCTACTTATGACGTTGATGTTAACGACCCCACATCAGGTGACAAAAGAAGTGTGGTAGTTTTTTTTATATAAGGCTAAGCATATTTTTCTGGTGATACTGTTAGAATCCTTAAGATCATAAAGTGTTTTATTTTAGATATTTGGATTTTAACCACGTTTATTGTTTATTCTCCTCTATACTTAACAGAAAAATGAAACAAATAATTTTTTTCTCATTTTAAACATTTTTTTTTCATAACAAAAGTAGAAAAGAAAGAAAGGAGTATTATAAATCATATTAAACCAATTGAAAGTAGGAGGTCGTGAACAAAATAAAAGAATAAATGAAGGCTCTTTAGGTGTTGCTCGCTAATTTGACTTTTTTTTGTTGAAAGAGCCCATCTGACTTTGTTACCAACCACATTCTTCGTTTGCATTTAAAGATAAAAGCATAACAAATGATAAAATAGGCGGGTCCATATTGCTTATTGGTCTGTCACAACAAAAAAAACATAAGATTCAAAAGTCAACCGTAACGCGAGGGTAGTTAAAACATTACTTTGACGATATTTTGGCATCATTCGACGAGGTAGGTCATTTGACTCTATCTCTTCTATTGCAATGAAAAAGAAATAAGATGGAAACGTAGCACTGACCCAAGAGAGTCTTTTTTTCGTTTTTATGATCTGCTAACCATCTGTGAATGATTTTTTAGACGAAATGGTTGAAATGATGAACTTCTAAAATGAGAGAAAACGAAAAAAGAACTAACTATTAAATTAACAAACGGAATTATGAGAGCTAAATCAGTATGGCAGACATATATGACCACTAAATTTTTAATTGATCCCAAATTGAGGGCTGGAATTAACCCAAAGTAATTCGAATTTGTCACCCAAAATAAAAACAGGAGAAAATATAGTGTAGAACAACGGGCCATGGGCCCAAGGTCCAAAATAAAATCTAAATAGGATCTAAGGCCTAATCATAAAAAACAATAGGTATTTATTCCTTTATGTAATATACCCAAAATAGCCTTGTTTTAAAAGTTTAATGATCAAAAGAGTTTCCTACTCAAATGTCTTATCAAGAGTAACTTTCCATCTTCTAGTTTATATTTTCAAGAAAAGAATTTTTTTTTTCCATTACTCCTCTCTAAACTATTATCTCTGACCAAACTAATGCCACTATTTTTTTCTTTCTCTCTCTTTTTCCATTCTCACTCTTCCATTTTTTGTATCAAAGCTAAACCAACTATTTTATCTTCGTCGTCCTATCTCTCTCAACCATGGTACTGCTTCATAACGGTGTTTCACTCTCAAAGAAAACAACACGCTTCCGGTGCAAAGATGAAACGAAGATGTTTAGGTCGTTTGTGAACCGATCCGATCATTTGATTCACATTTCATTAGTAGAAAAAGGTGCAAAATCTAGCAATGTTCCTTAGATTTAATTTTTTTTGTGAGTTTATGAAATATGAAGTATTTTAAGTGAAGCTAGTTTGTTTCTTTTATGGTTTTGATAAACATACATGATACACAAAGAGTTTTGTGATTTGAATCTACCATAGTTTAGGGATGCATTTTTAGGATTTTTTTATTTTGTGTAGATCTTGATAGGAAGTATATATACACAAAAGTAGTTTATTAAGTTATGAAAGAAGTGTTAAGGGTTTTTACTTTGTGTTGAATGCATAAATCACTTTGTATGAAGCTTTGTAATGCATCAGGTACTTTGTACAATGCATTTTTAAGTGTGTAATCCGTTTTAGTCAGTCACTTTAGGATCTGTGCATGATGGATTCTTAGAAATGCTGAATACATAAATGAGATTGTATGATGGTTAGATGTAATGCATTTGTAGTGTTGGATATTGGAACAGATACTTTGTATCTTGCATCTTTAAGTATGTCATGGATTGATTACCATAAAAATGGTTATTGATGCATATGGTACTTTGTACAGTACATTTCTAAAAATGTATAACTTAGTCAACAATATGTACTTACAAACAGATGAGATGAGAGAAACATTATTTTTTTTTTGCATTCATTGTACTATCAATTAATTTATTGCACCACCAGTTGATTAATTGTATATTGCATTATATAGTATGTAACGTCTATTTTATGTGTTTGTAGTGCATTTGACAGTTTTTACAGAGCATTTTTTAGGTTGTATAATACATTTGTTAGACAGTAACATTACGTCCTTACTATAATATAAATTTTGTTTGTGCACTAGTAAAAGTTACGAATGCATAATTGACTCTGTATCAATCATAGATGAAATGCATATATAGTTGAGTATTTGTATAATGCAACTGAGAGTTTGTACAAAGTAATTTAAGTATGTATAATTCATTTCTTTGATGTGTATTGTATTGTCTATGGCAGAGAGATGATACAAAAAAAGAAGAGGGAAAGAAAGTGACTTTAATTGTTGTGGATAGTATCGGATAGTGTTACAACTACAAATACTCAACTAAAATGCCGGTGGACATGGTAAGGGACTTGTATGGTATTATGTCAGAGGACCAAAAGAAATCCATAATAGAGATTCCGTTTGCATGTTTATTTCAGGTATTTGTTGATGGAAAGATGAGGAAGGACAACTTCAGGAAGCCCAATCGAGCAATATAAATATATGTTATTTCAAATTATAAGTGTAATGTATATTGATTCTCTGTATGGTAAATTTAAATTATTTTTGGAACTCTTACTAGCATTATATCAAACATAAGTAAAAATAATTACAACTTCACCATAATTTTATGTTATTTCATATGTTAAATCCAATTAGCACAATGCATTTCTATTTATTAGCAGAGAATTATGAGGAATGTATCCAACATAATATAAAATGTTCATAGTTGCACCATAAAATTTTTGTAATTTCGTACGTTAAATGCAATGAGAAATTATTCATATTTATAATGTATCATTATTTATGTGCAAAGCATTATGATGAATGTGCCAAACATATTATAAATGTCCGTAATTGCACCCTAATAATTCTATATATCATTTATATTTGTGCGCAAAGCATTATGAATAATGTATCAATCATAATATAAAATGGTCTTAACAACGTCATCTATTATATTAAAACAGATCAGTCGGTTATCTAGGGGATAAGTCTGGTCGTCCAATTTATTTTTGAGATTTGGTTGGGAACACATCCGACGGATAATATAAAATCTTTTTATGTAAATACACTAAAAAAAAGAAGGGTATCTATGTAAATCAGTCAAACTTGGTTAGAATAACCACCCACATATTTCTCTCTCTATTTTTTTTCTCCCACGGATTACATCTTAGAAACTACTAACTTTACAGTAAAAAATCGTGGGAGAGATTTAAATAACTAACTCACTCTCCCATATCTTCCTAATTTCTCTCTCAACCGCCGAACTATTTCACTTAAAATTGAAATTAAATCTCCCAATTTTTTTTTATCAACTCTTTTCTGTTAGTGATATTTCTTCCATAAATGCAGTTTTCTCTCTATCATCTTTAAACACACGGTTATCTCTCCTCTATTGATATCGGAATATGATTTACAAATTAAGAGAAGTTAATGTAATTTATGTTGTAATTTAAATTTATTTTTCTCTTCCCCAAAGGCATTAGCCAAGAGGGATACGGACGGGGAGGGAACCTAGTAATATTAAAGTCAGATCATGTTACATATGATAAACACTTGTTTCTATATATTATGCATTTCTATTGATGTGCAAAATATTATGACCATTGTATCAGTCGTAAAAATAAAGTATGTAACTGCATTATACAATTAAATTCAGTTCATATATTATATGCAATAAGCGTTTCCTTCAATGTAGACTCCGATTTGCAAATCCACCCACTATTGATAACCTTCATTGACAACTTTCATTTGGACAAACATTTTCTACTATGCTTACACCAATTTCTAATGTGTATGTGATTTTTTTTAAATGTGTACTTCAAAATGTGACATGCTTCATAGACTTAATGTGATGGATTGGACATTTATTCAAGTGTATTGAAACACAGTACGTGATGGTCAGTACATCAATTTAAATGTAGACCTTTTATTTACATTCACAGTAAAGTTTAGTAACATTATACATACGTCAAAAAGGTACAATTAATATATAAAAAAGCAACCAATTTGCTTGACAATTTTGGTTCATTGTAATAACATAAACACAATCACTTTTGAGGTTAGATTCTTTCAATAAAAACATCGAACTACACTTCAGTGGTGCGCATCCCTATGACCTCCATCGACAACTTTCTTTTGGACATGCGATGGTAACACAGTGGCGACCATTTCTATTGTGTACCTAAAGTAAATCGATTTGCTCAAAGCAAACATGAAACTCTTTAACAACATTGTCAGAATATGTACAAAACAAGTTATATGATGTAAATAATAGTGCTACAATGTATACAGAGGTTGTAAATATGAAGTAATTGGGAAATATTTTATTGAAGTTGTAGTATACATTGTATGAAATGTAGGGTACAACTTATGCAATGCAACAAGAGTGGTTAAAATATAAAAGAAGCTTGGAGAACTTACATTGTATTGTTGATCCTTAGACGTTTTGAAAAATGTACAAACTATTGATCCTTAAAAAAATTAAAATACACATTTTGAAAAATGTACAAACTATCTGAGTGATGTACAAAAGCTCCGAAAAATGTATGCAGAATTGTATATAATGCTTAAACAAGATAAAGTGTAGAGAGAGTAACAACACAAATAGATCAAAAAACGTATGGTTCATCTTTTTATGTTTCAGAGACATAACTATCTAATATATACTTTTTGTGTTTGGAAAACATAAAGTAGATACCATCTTTGATCTACAAAAGAAACATTGTACAATATATACAAAACATGACGTGTTACAATGCGTACAAAGTTTGTACATTGTATTTTACAAATGAAGTTATGGGGTGACATTTTCCAGAAGTTGTATTATACAATGTCTGTAATGTAACACACGATTAAAACATGGTGTACTAGTGATCTTAGACACAATGTACAAACAATCTGAATAATATACATACAATCTAAAAATGTATGCGAAATTATATATAATGATTGAACAAAATAAAATTTAGATAGAGAAACACAAAAAATAGATTTATACAAATGAATTAATGGGGAAAATTTTACCTCGGTCGAAGTATACATTGTATGTAATGTAGGATACAAGTTATATAATGCTTCAATAGTATAAGCTGTATAAAAGAAACTTGAACAACCTACATTGTATGCAATGTAGGACACAATTATGACATTGCTATTTACTGATCGTTAGATAACAAACAATGTACATACTATTTGAATAATGTGCATACAATCAGTAAAATGTACTCAGAATTAAATATAATGCTTGACCAACATAAAGTTTAGAGAGAGACAAAAAAAAGATAAAAAAAAACGTGTGGTTTATCCTTCTTATGTTTTAGAAACCTTTCTTAAAGATGAAAACCCTGAAAATAATAGATCAAAAAACTCATTTATCATCATGAGGTCATGAGGTTTTCTTTAAAAATAATAGATAACAATATGGTTCATCAAAAATAGATCAAAAAACTCATGTATCATCATCACGATGAAAACTATTTCTAAAGAGTTGTTTTATAATGAAACTAAAATTTTTTTTGAAGATGAAAACATCAAAGGTTTGATGAAGATGTATGGAAATGAGTTACTTACACATGATGAAAGTGACGAAGATGATTGATACTAAAACCAGTTTAGGAAGGTGGTGAATGATAATGGAAGATAATGAAGATGAGTGATATTTGAAACCCATTGTCGAAGATAAAACCAGTTTAGGAAGGTGATGAACACAAAACTAATAAAATCTAAATAGGATGAGTGATATTTGAAGCCCAGTTTTTTTTTTTTTCTGTTGGAAGAGAGGGTGGTCGTATGTTTTGTAGGAGGGTGAGAGAAAGTGTTAAATCTGACTATATATGTGGGGGTAAAATTAAAAGAAACAAAAATAATTTTTTCCTAGAGATGGGGTATTGTGCATTGAGATCCGTCCATTTAACTCTTCCCGGACGGTCGGATTTTGTCCGAGCCGGTTACCGGGCATCCACGACCCTGGCGGATCTGGGCATCCGTGGGCGGATCCGGGCCGTAAACCAAAATCCAACCCCTCCTAGTTGGGAGGTTGGGGCCTTGGGAAGGAGAGTGGGAGAGGATCAGAGGAGACACTCCTAAGTCAAGATTAATAGATTATCTTAGGGGGTGGTAGTGGTTCAGGACATTGGAGGACACTCAGAGACAAAATGTTCCAGAGACATTTCGAGACATTTCGGGACATTTGTCCGTAGACAAAATGTCTTTATGGACATTTCAAGACATTTGATTCATAGACAAAATGTCTCAGAGACATTTCAAGACATTTGGTTCATGGACAAAATGTTCTGGGGACATTTCAACATATTGAATCCATGGACAAAATGTGTATTGGATATTATTATTATTATTATTATTATTATTATTATTATTATTATTATTATTATTATTATTGAAGGGTAATTGGTAGACATTTATTATTTTAATATTATCATTAGTGTCAGAATAATATATTTGTACTCATATTTCAATAATATATTTTTCGACTTTTGTGGATATCTGAGGATATTGATGGCAATTGGTAGACATTTATTATTTTAATGTTATCATTATTGTCTAATCATATGAAATAATATATTTGCACTACTACTTTGAAAATAAATTTTTCGACTTTCGTAGACATCCGTGAATATCTGTGGACATTGATGGCAATTGTTAGACATTTATTATTTTAATATAATCATTATTACCTAATCATATAAAATAAAATATTTGCACTAATACTTTGAAAATATATTTTTTGACTTTCGTAGACATCCGTGAATATCTGTGGACATTGATAGATATTTAGTTGATATTTATTATTTTAATATTATTACTGTCTTACCATATGAAATAAAAAAAAAATTAATTAATATTTTCAAATATATATTTTTCGACTTTCGTAGACATCCATAGATATCTGTGGACATTGATGTACAATTGGTAAATATTTATTATTTAATATAGTTAATATAATATTAATATAATAATAATAATATAATAGTATAATATAATAATAATAATATAATAGTATAATATAATAATGATATAATATAATAATATAATATAATATAACAATATAACATAACATAATATAATATAATATAATATAATATAATATAATATAATATAATATAATATAATATAATATAATATAATATAATATAATATTATAATAATATGATTTGATAATAATAATTATTTTTATCACCTTCCTTACTCAAATAAAATAAAATAATATAATATAATAATAATAATAATAAAAATAATATAATAATAATAATAATAATATAATAATAATAATATAATAATAATAATAATAATAATAATAATATAATAATAATAATAATAATAATAATAATATAATAATAATAATAATAATAATAATAATAATAATAATAATACAATAATATAGTAGTATAATAATAAGATAAAATTATTATAATATGATTTGATAATAATAATTATTTTTATTATCTTCCTTACTCAAATGTCCCCAAGTGTCCACAAGTGTCTTCCATATTTTGAGAGACATTTTCTCTCCAAAAGCTCTCCAAATTTACACTAAAATGTCTCCAAATGTCCCCAAAACCAATTTGTCTTGAAATGTCCCTAATTTCGTGTCCCAAACGAATAACACAGACATTTGGGGACATTTCAAATGTCCTCAACCAATAACACGGACATTTGGGGACATTTGAAATGTCTCCAACCAATAACATGGACATTTGGGGACATTTTAAATGTCCCCAACCAATAACACGGACATTGGGGGACATGAAAATGTCCCCCAATGTCCCCAACCACTACCACCTAGGGGTGTCAACGGGTCGGTTCCGGTTCGGGTATTTAACTATCCAGAACCGGAACCTATAAATCGTGACGGTTTCGGTTATTGACGGTTCCGGTACCGGTACCTCAATCAAAGGATCCAGAACCGGAACCTTTAAAATTCTCGGGTACCCATCGGGTATCGGGTACCCATTGGGTATTCACAAAAGTATATCAAATATTTCTTAAAGTAGAAGAATTTGCATGAATCTAGTGAAAAGAAATATCATAAACGACATAAATCCTTAAATAAACAAATATCTCGGGTACAATAGTTGATGAGTATAAGAGATTAGAGATTAGGGGAATCAAGAAAGAAGAAATGAACCTTTATGTTATATTAACTCGCTCACTTTTGTGTTTTATAAATTAGCTTTCAACCAAGGAAAAGAGGATTTGAGAAATTTCATAACTTGGTGAGTTGGTAACTTGGTGAGAAACACCCTGACGTACAAGAATACTATATAATCTAGGGTATTTTTTCGTATTATCTCGGGTACCCATTACCCGTCGGGTACCCGACGGATATACCCGATAAGGACCCGCCTCCTAGTCGGGTCCTTTCGGGTATACCCATTTAAGACCCGATTTTCTTAATGGATCTAAAACCTATACCCAGTACCTACCCATTAAGACTCGGGGTCGGTTCGGTTCTCGGGTAAACGGGTACCCATTGCCACCCCTACTACCACCCCCTTAATTACCTTCGGGAGGTCGGTTTTCAGTTTTCACTAGGTCGCGAGCTCATATAAGGTTGTAAGCATCAGGAGAGCCACCTAGAGAGAGAAACAGAGAATGACAACTCGAATCGCACCGGGTGTGGGAGCGAACTTACTGGGACAGCACTCCGCCGAGAGAAACCAAGACGCCACCGCCTACGTCGGAAATCTCGATCCTCAGGTACTTACCACTTCTCCTCTTTTTCTCTATCTACTTCTTTCACTTTAAATTCCTTATTAGGGTTTTTATTCTTCTGATTTTGTGGAACTAGGGTTTATTTAACTATGACGCAAGTAAACGACATTTAATTGTAGATAGTTTCATCCTTTTGATTTGTTTATGAACATTTTTCGTTTAATGTGGCTTTTACAGTTCTTTGTGATTAGAAGAACATATGTTCGAATCGGGAAAGAAATGAAACTTTAATTTGATTTTGTTTGTTACTGCTCTTTGAAGTATTAAGCATAAATTAGGGTGAACTCTTTAGGGTTATTTGAGTTTCGTGTTCAAGGTATTTCCCTTGCTGAAATTAGCAATCAAACTCTTGGGCCATGATTATATTGGATTAATTCTGGGACTATGCCCCCTCCCATTACCGTTTAGTTCAAGAAGTTAAAGTTTTCACTTACCTTTACTGGAAAAATATATTAGGACCAGTGTTACATGATACACCGGTGGATCCGGTACATGGTATAGGTACTGGTACACGATACACTATCATGTGAGGATCAGTTACGCTAGGGCTTAGGGGTATGCCTCTTCGACACACTGCTTTTTGTTGCAGTATTATTAGACTATTTTCCTAAACGACATATACTCTCTATGATGCATATAGAATTGATACTCCAACTAGGCATTCTATCTCTATGAAGTTCAAAAATCTTGTAATTACCTACTCTACTAGACAAGCTTATAGATTTGTATAGGGAAATTGGATTTATTAAGACTAAAGGTTCTGGTATGCCAAATTTGGGGTACTGGATTACGAATCTACCCAAAGGGTGGGTATAGGGAATCCAGTTCGAAGTACGCAATAGGCAGGGGTTAGAGTATCTGGTATCATTGGTTTGGACAGTAGAAATGTAGGGAACCAAAAAAATCTCTGGAACTTCCTGTCCCCTTAATAAATTTGTATCTCGCAAGCTAGGGAGAGCTGGATGAACTTATCCTTCTTTTTGCACTAGTTTGACCATATTTCTTGTTTTGTCTTGACAGGTTTCCGAAGAGTTATTGTGGGAGTTGTTTGTCCAAGCTGGCCCAGTTGGTAAGCACCATTTTCTTACTTAAACACTGTATTTATTTTGTGGTTAGAGTGGGAATATTTGAGAAATTGAAAACATCGTATTCATATTCAAAAATCTGAGCTCTCTGAAGTGTAGAGCAATAACTATACGTCTAGATCTTAGTTTCGTTTTGCGTTATCTTTAGGGGCATTAGGAGACCTATTAATGCTTTGACCATTGAGGGAAAGCCAGTTTAGTAAGGTATGTCAAGGTACATGTTGTCATGTTGGTCCTATAAGACAAATCATTCACTTTTAGCCCAAAGGCTACAGCTGCAGCGATACCTTGTTTATTTTGAATGTGTTTCTTTTCTCTATTTTATTTTATTTTTCTCTTTCCTGTAAGCCTCTTTCGTTTTTGACACTATTAAGCTACACTAGACTAAATCAATTAATACCTTTTAAGATGTATAAACAAATAAACAATAAATGCAATTATGGGCTGGAGTTCCTCTGCATCTCCTTGCAACGGTAGTTTGCAGTGTGACAAGTCCCAGATATGTGTCTTTATTTGTTCGAATATTTAAATAAAGGCTTGTACAAGCACACTGTTATTGTAGTGGGTAAAAATTTTCAGAACCCCTTAGTTATTTCTGTTCAAGCTTACGATGCAAGGGAGTCATCCTCAATAAATCAACTTACCGACCGTTCTCATGTATGTCATCATTTCAGAAGTATATCTGATGTACGACAGAAAAGGGAAAAGGAAATTGAAAAAGAAAATAATTGTATTATAAGATAGATAATCACTACTATCGCACTAGTAAAAGCTAGGAATCACTCCTAGGGCCCTTAAGCATCATGCCGAGGGGTATTTTTGCATCACATAAATATAGATAGCTTAAATAGCTGCTGAAAAAAACTGCCTGTCCACAAACAACCTAAATACCACCCTTATATAGGCATAAAACTAACCTTTGACATACCAAACTACCTTTACTTCCAGACTTTTGAATTTATAAACTGCTAGGCCACTAAAAGATATTACGAAAGGCGTTATAAAAGCCACTGAAGATGTTTGACTGTACTTGACCATTCTAATTAATATTTAAAAAGTGGAACCAATTTGGATTAGGCCCACATTATTCAAGCTAGGACATACCTAATCAGAATTTGGGCCTTAGAATCCTTCTTTTGACGTCTCCGATACACATTTAGTGGTTGTTGCTGTCATTCATCTTTATTAATATCTTTATATAACTACGACTCTTCACTTTCTGTCCAAAACTACATTGAGTCATTGCGACCTTGATACCTGAGAACTGCATTTTCTGATCCTTCACTCCCCTACTTGAATGCCAAAATAGCTAACGACCCTTTTGTTTTTCTGTATTTATCGAATTTTGTTTCAGTTAATGTTTATGTTCCGAAAGATAGAGTTACAAATCTTCATCAGGGATATGGGTTTGTGGAGTTCCGCAGTGAAGAAGATGCTGATTATGTAAGTCTCTCTCGCTCTCTCCAACATTAATTTATTTTTCTACTGCATATTAAAATATTCTGTTGGTGGTTCTTCATAATCTCTTCCATTTATATGCCGCAGGCAATCAAGGTTCTGAACATGATCAAACTTCATGGGAAACCAATCCGTGTAAATAAGGTATATCAATGTTAATCTTGTACTTTATTGGATAATAGATTTCTGGACTCCATTTCAACTATGCAGTTTGACTTGGCCCGACTTGCCGAATAACTCGTGAATTGTCTCCGGCTTGGGGTTAACCTTAGCGTATCCCAACCCGACTCCACAAGTCAAGGGTATGGCAAGTCAAGCTGATTCTTACCCGAGTGAACTAGTCACCTGACTCGGCATTCCACTATGTGACTCGTCCAGCAATTGCTGCACCTACTATGCTTTTTCTGCTACCTAATCCCGAGCAAACTTAAACATGTTTGATGTTAAAATCCAAAATCCCGGTGGAGTTTTAACTGTTGACTCCTTGAAGTATTCTTTTTGCTGTGGAGGTGGCATGTGAGGTGTTACACATTTTTTTCTCTACGAACTTGTATTTACATAAATACCGACCACAAGTTGTAGCCTCCTTGGTATCTATAGTTTCTTCTGGCCCGATCAATTTAAAAGAATGTAACCACCGCACTGTATGATCTTAAGTTGGTTTTAGCATTGAATCCTGATTTTGGGTATGCTACTCGAGGTTTTCACTTCGAAAATTTTTCTGCCTATGGTGATTAAGGCTTCCATGTAGATAAGTTGTCCGCAAATTTATTTGCTTGTTCATGATTTCTTTTCAGGAAGTTTTGCTTCATGATCTATTCAGTATTTTATTTTCTGGTAACCAGTTCAAAATATACCTGTCTATGCTGAATTGCTGATTAAGATTTTCACGTGAAAGATATATCAGTCATTGAGTTTATCTGTTTGTTTAAAGATTTTCAGGATTTTTTTGGTATAATGTATCTTTTAGAATGCAATACTGCATGGTTTGCTATTCCTACACATCCTCAGGGATTGGAATATATAATAAATGACCTTTTCATGTTTCCTTCTAATATAAGAGTGATGTCTCATTGTTTTTCAGGCATCCCAAGATAAAAAGAGCCTTGATGTTGGAGCTAATCTTTTTGTTGGAAATCTTGACCCTGTAAGCCGTTAGATTTACCAGTTCTTTGTCTTTTTGATAATACAAATATATCAAATGTCTCTGATACTTGAATTTGACCTTTGGTTTTGCAGGATGTGGATGAGAAACTTCTCTATGATACTTTCAGTGCATTTGGAGTCATTGTCACAAATCCTAAGGTTATTTGTTTTTTTTAGATTTTTTTGAACCTTTTGTCAATAACTCAGAGAGGTTACTTTAGTACAGGTCAAGATATGGGTAAAAATGTACTGAAGAGATGTTCAGAGTTCCTTGTCATGAAATATAGGGATGGGATGAAACCTCCTATCTTTTACTGTTTCTTTCTATCCTTGCTATCACCAAGTTTGATTGCAACAGAATTCTGATGTCTTGGGCCTTTTTTCTTTCAGATAATGAGAGATCCTGAGACTGGAAATTCCCGTGGTTTTGGTTTTATTAGCTATGATTCTTTTGAGACATCTGATGCAGCCATTGAGGTACGTCATTTGGCATTCACATTTACTTATCTGATCGAATTCTGGATGTAGTTTAGGCTGGTGAAGAAGAAATTGACGACTATCGTTGAATTTTTAGTATTAACTAACCTAGTAAGTGATTCAAAATTGAACTTTTACAAAAATAAAGTGTGATTCAAATTGAAGCTCAAGTTCTCAGTTGAGTTCTTTACACCTCCAACTTTTGAAGTAATAATTTTTCTTTAGCACTCGTTTAGTACACACATTCAGTTGAAATGAGTCCAGTTTATTTGAGTACTGGTATTATTTTATGAAGAGTATTTTGATTCCCTACTTTTCTGCAGGCAATGAATGGCCAATATCTTTGCAATCGGCAAATAACAGTTTCTTATGCATATAAGAAAGACACCAAAGGGGAGCGTCACGGTACTCCAGCAGGTACTTTCTTCCTTACCTTACTTCGCCAAGGCAGCGATACTGGTTTAAGTGGTTCTTGTATATACCTGAAAGCGAAAGGGATCAACTTGTTTTGAAAATTAATCCTTTGAAGTAATAACTTTAACCCAAAACTGGACCATATCTCCAACTAGAAACTTGTCAATTTGGTTAATATGGTTTAGATGATTAGATATGCTAAAATGGGTTAGTTTCCAAATTGGGCCTTGAAGAATGAGTTATATGCGTGTTAAGCTGAACTATTTGTTTGTGCAAATTATTTACATTATATGTCTGGATATGCAGAGAGAGTATTGGCTTCAAGCAATCCAGGTACACAGAAGAACAGGCCCCATACGTTATTTGCAAGTGGACCGCCTACACTTCTTAACGGACCACCTCAACCCTCTAATGGACCAATGGGTGCACCAATGCCTCCGAGGCCCTTCATGAATGGAAGTATTCCTCCTGGGCAAGTTCCACCACCATTCCGTCCACCACCACCACCACAAAGTGGCGGCTTTCCACCTCCAATGCAGCTAGGAGGACCACCACAGTCTTGGCCGGGTCATCAACAACAGCAACAAGGTCAAATGATGCAGCCGCCATCTGGTATGCCACCTCCTCGAATGCAGCAGTTCAGACCTCCACCTAATATGATGCCTCCTCCACTTCAGCAACAAGGTGGTGGATATATGCAAAGGCCTCCACCACCTATGGGAATGGGTGGTCAGCCCGTTTGGCGACCACCGCCACCTCAGCAATTGGTTGGAAGACCCTTTCCACCTCAGATGTCTATGCCACCACCTCCACCGCCTAACTCTCAACCTCCACCACCACCACCATCTGCTACTTAAGAAACTTCACACCAAGCTATCATCCACTAGAAATAGGCCTTCCCTTCCTCAGCTTTATAACATTTTTGAGATATATTTTTGTAGTTTTATATGTTATACTAGGTTCCAGTGATTGTGTTGATGACCAATCATGCAAGGAGAAGTTCTTATTAACAAACAAAATGCTGTAGATGTGGGCAAAAACTAGATGAGCTAATAGAAGCTCCAGATTAAGTGTGTAAACGAGGTTTCTTCTGAATTTGTCAGTTATATTTCCATGGTTAGGTTTACAACAAACTCAGTCACTTTGGGCTTATGATAAAAATAAGTTTTTGAGTCCTTTCAGTCAAAAGTGAGATCTACTGAAGCTTTTAATCCATCCCATGGTTGAGCTAGCTCTAATATTGGATTTATTTAGATGGACGACACGTGAACTGCAGATGGGGCGCATGAGTAGATAATTGGTTGCTTCTATAGGCGTCCTGTTTCTTTTTTTTTGCTTTTTCATGCTTCACATTCATTTCGAGTACCCTTCCAAAATCCTCATCAAGTCTTTAGATTTTCTCGTTTTTTGCTTTTTCATCCTTCATATTCATTTCGGGGTATCGTTCCAGAATCCTCATTAAATCTTTAGATTTTTCGTGTTTTGTGAAGAGTATCATTTGTAGTTAGTCCTTAAAAAAAGCTTCAAAAGGCTTCTTTTTGAAGATCGATATTGTATGTTTTGTAACACCTGGGTCTCCCGGTTTTAAAAGACCTCTCTAGGGAAGGAAGGTGCTTAAGCTCTTAAGAGGAGCACAACATTCCGTCTCCCCGCTGATGCGGAATTACTTTACAACACACCTTCCCAAGACCACATCACGGTAGAGCGAAATGCTAATAACGTGTTATAGTAAAATATAAATTGATGGAGAGAAAAGATAGAAACTATAATATCATTATAGTTATCATACTCTCTATTTATTACTCACTAAAAGATCATAAGAAAGATGACAATTACAAAGTAAAAGTGAGATTCAATCCAAAGTTTTTAAACCGGTTTTAGAAGGCCTCACCAAAGAAGGGTCTCTAACCTTTAAGAGGAGCGCCACACTTCGTGTCAGCGCCGATGTGGGATTGCTTTACAACAAGCTCAACCTTTTGGATGATTTTTCCTTTAACCTACTGTGCGATTTTTTGAAGTTTTCAAATTCTTTAAAGATGTTTATTATCTGATTTAGGTTGATTTCTAATATGGAAAAATTTGGGAGCTCCCATGCTGGGTGCAAACATCTTAGGTGTTGTACCACAGAGCCTCCTGACGCCCATCCCTAGCTCCTGTCAATAATCAGCCCCCATATCTGTTTTTTGATAGAAACAAAAACACTGCAACCAAGGAGCCAGTTTCGATATCAAATCCTTATCTTCGTCCAAGAACAATTGAGATTACTTATTTCAAATCATCCATTTACAGCAAATGCAGACTAAATGTCAGTCTTACTTCAATACAAAATTCAAATCTTATATTCCAAAGGAGAGACAACAACCCGAAAACAAACATATCAAATGCAAGTTGTGCAAAAAGGAGAGTGAGCATTGTTTTGAACACTTTTCTACGCCACTTGGAGGAATCAAATCTCAAAGTTCCAAATAGTCTCGGCACTTAGTTTAGGCCTTTTAACTTCTTCTGTTAGATCGACTGATGCTGAAATCTGCAAAAAAAAAAAGAAGGCATGGCCAGAAGGTAAGTAATGGAAAGCATCAATATGCAAGTAACTTAAACATATTATATGATACCCCACCCCCACGATGTGATCACTGTTTGGTTTGGTCAGGAATAGGATCGATGGAGATTGATTTTGTCCATAGATTATTTGAATTGATGATTCAGAAGGAAAGGAATCACGAACCCACCCAGGGTTTGGGATTCTCCCTCTCTGAGAGAATCCTATTCCGCTGCAAATGTGGTTTCTGTGGATGAAGTCACAGGGTGCATTGATCATAATGAAAGAGTCAATATGTCAAAGTAGATTCCTCAGAAGCTACTTGCTTATTAATCCAATCATTTCAAGAAAATCATATCGACATTTCCTATATCCGCAGGATTTGGTTTGTTGCTCACAAGAATAATTTTGTTTGATACTTTTTAACTGAATTGCACAGTTGTCTTCTCAGCTCTACAACTCTAAGTTGTAAAAATCGGTATCAGGTGCTAGTTGGTCGACCTTAATTGCTCGGTTTTATATACGCACCCACACACATATATATATATATAATTTGTCTATCAACTGTTCTCTCTCTCTCTCTCTCTCTCTCTCTCTCTATATATATATATATATATATATATATATATATATATATATATATATATATGTCATTATAATAATGATAAAAGGTTATAAACTAACTCGGGTCTAGTGACTAGTGTACTAAATTAAAATATAGAATAACCACAAACCACGAAATTTCAAGTTTAAATATTTCATAGTCAGTTCATTAACCCTCTAATAATCCTTACTTGAAAAGAACCTGTAAAAGTAAAAAAGAGAAATAAAACCAATAGAAAGGGTAGTTTGCTTGGAATTCATCTATGCTTACTCATTTACAACTGTTATACCTGGTCGGCCAATTATTCTTATTCACTAAACGAATAAAATATGAAAGATACTGTAACAGCTATAATGGGCTAAGTTGGAAACTAGTAGATGATAAAATCGGTTAAGAACCTAGGAGGCTGAGAACAACTAACCGAGTCGGTCAAGTTGGGACTAGCTACTAGCGAGGACAAGCCGCGAATGACGGAGAACTTTAATAAAACAGCTCAGATCTTGGAGATTTCCTAATTCCTATACGTGTTACTTATTTCTTACATATGCACTTATTATAGTTCATAGTGAATCTCTTACTCGACACAGGATTGCCCGTTTAACAACGAACTCTTCGTCACCAATTTTCTTCATTAAAAAAGTAAGTGACAAATCATACTCGCAACAGGTAAAAGCTACAAAGTGCTAAGCTAGACACTCGTGATCCTAAGTGAACAGTACCCTCCTAAAATAGCAAGCAACTGAAAGACTATAATTAACAACCTTACTCAATTATAACTAATTAACTACAATAGGAATTATCCAAAGATGATCATTGTTTGTATGACCAACTAAGTGTTTCGTAAACTAGTTTATGTCTTTTCCAATTCAACTCACTAGTGTACTTTCCTACTTCGAGAAACCACGAAGCAAATGCAATTTTTTTATTTCGAAACGGTATCATTAATTTGAACCTTGTCTCTCAAGAGGAGAGACAAACATGTTGCCAGTAAACCAAAGTGAGCTTCACAAAATATAGAAGAAGAGATTGTTTTTTGTTGTTGGAAACATTAAGACTCGAATCCCGATCTTCACGATGGAGAGAAATACATCTTATTACTCAACCGAAGTGAGCTTCCCCGTAAAATGAGCAAATAGTAAGACTCGTGATCCTAAGTGAACAGTACTCTCCTAAAATAGCAAGCAACTGAAAGACTATAACTAACAATCTTAATCAATTATAACTACAATATGAATTATCCAAAGATGATCATTGTTTGTATGACCAAGTAAGTGTTTCGTAAACAAGTTTATGTCTTTTCCAATTCAACTCACTAGTGTACTTTCCTACTTCGAGAAACCACAAAGCAAATGCAAGTTTTTTTTAAACGGTAGAATTCGAACCCTGTCTCTCAAGTGGAGAGACAAACATATTGCCAGCCAACCAAAGTGAGCTTCACAAAAGATAGAAGAAGAGGTTGCTTTTTGTTGTCGGAAACAGTAAGACTCGAACCCCGATCTTCACCGTGGAGAGATATACATGATGTTATTACTCAACCGAAGTGAGCTTCCCCGTAAAATGAGCAAATAGTATAACGAAGGGGATTCAAA
Organism: Eschscholzia californica; assembly: GCF_041429995.1. Lineage (NCBI taxonomy): Eukaryota > Viridiplantae > Streptophyta > Magnoliopsida > Ranunculales > Papaveraceae > Eschscholzia > Eschscholzia californica. The sequence continues at coordinate 17,683,380 of NW_028238472.1, read as the reverse complement.
GCTCAATCTCTAAGATAGTTAATCTAACTATTCAAGAAACAGAATGCAAGTTATAAATTATAATACCTTAAAAGTTCCATCCATTTTGGAATCCCTTGACCATTCTAATCCCAAAACTTTACTTGAAGTTTGATAAGAAGCCCTAAGAACATCATCTCCATAAACCTTTTGAGAAACAGCAAAATCCCAAGTATCACTTGACAAATCATAACATGGTTCAAATGTCCTCAATCCATCTCTCACATAAGTATACTTCAACTTACAATTCCCAGAATTGAACTTGTAATTAGCTGAAATCTTATTAGCAGAATCAAACACAACTGATCCATCTAACATTGTCATGTTATCTCCTGTCCCATGACTGTACACTAATCTCACTGGTTTATCAGAAACTTTAATTGTATTCATGAATTGAAACCTAAAATCCTGTACAAAGAAAAAAGAAAAAAACCCCCATTTGAGCATTTAAATCTAATAATAACAAGAACCCTAATTTGTTAATGAGATTACCTTTTTGGGGACATTGTAATTGATGAAGAAGGATCCAGGTTTGTCTAGAGATAGAGAAAGTCCGTTTAAGCTAGGGCCTTTGATGAAAGTGGCGTCTGTGATGGAAGCAATAAGTTTGACATCACCGGCGTTAATGGCGACGGAAGAAGCTACGGTGGTGTTATCTGGGGTGTCGTATCTAGTCTTGAAGGAAGCCTTCATCATTTTGGTCGTCGGATATTCAGGTCCGAACAATGAGTAGTAACGATGTGATTTTTATTGTTTGGTTGGTGAGAACTGAGAAGAGACTCCCAAGGATTTCCTTTATGTGGATAGTGGTTGTCTCTAAAGTCCACGATATGCGTATTGAAGCACCAACCTCGTTTTTTCTTATTAAATCCGTCTTGGGTCCTACCAGCTGTTTTGGCCTCTTCGCCAATTGGTTACCAATCCATGAAATTCACCAGAGACCAATCGGCATACCTAACCTATTTTTGTAGGTTCAGAGGGCTCATACCGAATTGTGAATTCGGTGGACACGCACCGATTCACAAGAAGGATCCTTTTAACAAGAATGGAGGGCTCTTATAAGACTTCCCTTATAACATTTGCATAATGAGGGTATAACTTGTGTCCGATGAACACTGAGAGTTCTATAATCTCATTCTTTTGATATTGAGAGATAAGTTTGCAAGGAGTAATCTTAGCCATTGAAGTTAGTTTGGGAGGTATAATCTCAATCTTTGGAGATCAGTTAGGGATATGTAATCTCAACCCTTGCACGAAAGTTTGGATATTGAAGATGCTGATATATTATGAAAAAAAGACACCCTACTCCCTTATCATGTAAATAAGTTTGAAAAGTGTAACTTTAGTCGTTGAAGTTTAGTTTGAGAGCTATAATCTGAAGTGAGTGAGAAGAAAAGTGAGAGAGAGAGAGCAAAAGAACAAAAAAAGAGAAGTGGAGTCGGAGATAAAGGCCAAGTTAACGGCGTTAAAGACAAGACCCTGACCCGGTACTAATTAGGGGTGGGAAAAAGATCTGGAAGACCGCTATCCGACCCGTTCGACCGAGATAAAAAGTGTCCATGGACACCCGATGGTCATAACGGTCAGTGTCCGACCGGCCCGAAAGAATTGGCGGACGGTCACGGTCAAAATTTTATGTCGAAGGACCGACCGCTGACCGACCGATACGAGTGACCGAATAGGTTGACCGACTAAACTGTCCTCATTTTTAGAAGTTGACCGTTGAATTTTATAGACATATAAATATATGATGTTCGTTGGCTATAGTCATATAGTCCTCTGGAAGACCAAACATTAGTGAATGGCTTAATTATATCTTGTCGAATGATGATCAACTGTGTTTTTTCTTTTTTATATTTACTTTTGATTTCTTGGCTAAACATCTTCATTTGTAAGTAATTTTGTTTGTGGTAATAAAAATAAAGTTCTGAATTAAGTAAATTTATTGGAAAGTCCGGACCGAGACCGTCCGGTGTCCGACTGGACCGGTAAAATAAACGGTCTTGGACGGTCAATGGGCAAAGAATTCTTGAGAGTGACCGTCCGAGTCCGCCCGAGTAAATAGGTGGTCACCAACAGTTTATGTCCGAGTCGACCGTTCGATGAAGTTAGAGTCCGATACCGACCGGTCCGGACCGATTCCCACCCCTAGTACTAATAGATTTCAGGCGCCCATAGATTTTCAAGTTTTAGGCCGATTGCTAATAGCCCCGCCCGCTAACAGCATTTGGACTGGGTGCTTTTAGCAGCTCCATGCCCTGACAAAAACCTAATGGTATCATTCTCCCGCCAAAAGTTTGGCGCCAGAATTCTTCACCTCTTTCTCTTTCCTCTATCTACTATTTAATCACTCTTCATCTTTTTAGGTTTCTGCTGCGTTTTAGTGCGAGAAGTCAGATCCAAGACGGTGCGTCTAATCTGAGGTGAGTTCATCTTATCTCTTGATTCCTTACCCCATTTCAGCAAGATTTGTAGAGATATTTCGACCTTCTTTTGAACCATTTCTTCATGTTTTGCTTTGATCACTGCATTATTTATGTTTCAATTAGAGATCGGATCTTTTTTCAGGTCGTCAAACCCTAGTTCCCCTTTTCCATATCCTGCAAACCCCCCTCGTGTTTCCCTCTCAAATTGTCTGGGATTGGAGTGTTTTTCTTTTTGTTCTTAAAAACCATTCCATCAGATCTGGCTTGTCGCATATTAGTACGATTTGACGCTCATTAGATTATCTCAGGCAAGGAGTTTCAATAATGGGGATTATATGAGATGTGCTTATTTGGACACCTTCAGAATGAGCACTTCCAAGGGTATTAGGATCTAGATCTAGGGTTTAAGTTTAGGGTTTCTAACATGGGGGGGTTTTAAGGTAATAATAGTGAAAGAGAAGATAAGAGTATCATTTACCTTTCTAGCAGTTACCCTTAAGTTATCCCTCGTTAAAAATTCATAACTTGATCTATTTGTGATTGTACTAAAATCTAGTTGTTTGCATCTTTCTGGGTTCTCTAGTCTCTTGTGCTGCATAAAAAATGCCGATTTCCTGATCTGTTTTTTTCTAATATCCGAGACATGAAAATTCTATGCGTTTTATGCTTTTGTTTAAACCTGATAATTAGTGTGAAGTTTCTGGATTTTGATCGATAAGTGAAATTACTCTTTGATACAGGTGGAGGACTTTTGAGATTGTATCTTCAACGCTGAAATTAGGCAATTAAAGAAGGTTCCTTGCAAAATCGTTAATGAGGATATTAGATTACTAGTCGACTAGAGTTGAGATTCAAGCCGCCTAAAGTTATCTATGAATATGCAAAAAGTATAGATTCCAATTTTTTGTCTGCTACAAGAAAGTGTGTTCTGTCTTTCACCCATTGCTTGTAAGAGGTTCAAGATCAAAATGGCATTTCCATTAATATCTGTTAAAAGTGAACCTGAAACTTGGGAACTAAATAAGGATGGTATTGATGGGACAAGTAGTGATTGTGAGGAAGTGAGCTTCTCTGATGTAACTTTGAGACAGCTAAAAAGGAAATGCAAAGCTAAGAGGAAACTTTCAAAATTCAAGAACTTTAAGGAAGATGTCGAGACTTGTTCCTCTTCTGATGGTCCCACTAGTGATAAAGGCTATACAAACAAGCAACCGAATGAAGTACCTGACCTTGACGAATCTATCAGCAGTATAAAATCGAAGTTGTCAAAGAAATCAAAGTCTAAAAGAAGATGCACCAGGAAATGTGTATCGCCATCTTCTGAATCTACAGTTTCGCAAGAAGACTCAGTGGAGCAGGAGTCATTGCTTCATGAACCTGTCAGGGTTAAAATTGCAACTTCTGAACCTGATTTATGTTTTTCTGCCAGTGCTACTTGCCTATCGTCTTCAGATGTGGATTTTAGTGGAGGAATGTGCCATGAAGTAGCCATAAGGCCCAGTGGAGGAGAATTAAGGGCTGGGGAAAGAGTTTCTTTACACTGTACTGTTAATGAGGTTGAACATTTGGAGCTTGATGATTTGGAAATAGGCAAATCAAGTCAGTCAACTTATGTAACTGAATCATCCCAAATTTGTCTCGTAAATGAGGCTCCATTTGAATCTTTGGAGATCACTAAGTTAGGTAATGGGGAATCAGTTTGTTTAACTGAAGAGTCATCACATTGTGACATTGACATGGTTCAATGTGAGCCTTTACAGATAATCGAGTTTGGGGCTCACGAATCAATTTCTACAACTGGAGAAGAGTCTTCAAGCTGTATTCTTGACAAGCTCCACCTTGAATCGTTGGGAATTGACGCGTCATATTCTGAGGAATTAAATTCTTTAACTGAAAAGCTTTCAACACATGTTTTTACTGAGGCCCCATTTCAATGTATGGAGCTTGGTGGATCTCTTCCTTTTTCTGCAAGTGATGTTAAAATCGTTGAAGCAATTAAAGAGTTCGTTTCATCCCCTTTTGTCGAAACTAAGGAAGAGAGAAATATTGTTCTTCCGGTTTCTGTTAGCTTCCCACCACAAGCTATCCCTGCTGTAGTGAATTCATATTCCGCGGTAGATAGAAGCTGCAACGACATTTCTTCTTCGCAGGCAATATCTTGCTTAATCGGTAACTGTACTCCGTACAAGATCCCCGAGATGTCCACTGGTGATAGCCTTGGATGTGTGGAACAAAGTAATGACAATGAAGGATGTGATTCTGAGACGAGAGGCGAATGTGACAGTAATGTGGATACAATTCCTAGTTTTGAAGACAAATTTGTCAACAACTCCGTGGGTCCATGTTTCAGTCTTCAGACTGGTTCAGATTCTGTAGACCATTGTTCACCTACAGCCATAGTTGATATGTACTCATCTTTTGCAACTGCTAAAACATTTTCTGCCGTAGTTGGAGCACCAGAGGGCTCTCCGGAGATCAGTCATGATGCCACTGGTGATGAACTCACAATCGTGGATGGCCTTGACACTTGTCATGGTCCAAGTCTTGAATATCCCCCCAAAAGGCTCTTTTCTACCAGAAAGGTGTGTATCTATTTCATTCAATTCCAGTTTTTTTTTTTTTCGAATCACTCTGCTGAGTTACTGTCAAAATCCTTTTAGGCCATATCTCCTTCTTCCCAGGAAAAGCTTCTACATGCTGTGGAGTCTGACGACCTATATGACAATATTGAACCCTCGAGTAAGTTCTTTCGGCATCTATAAGAATTGAAGTTCTTGAGTTCACATTAGCTCAAAGATCTAAGTTGATTTTCTATTTCCACTCATTCAAGTTACCCACTGGTTGGAAGTATTGTTCTGACTCTCTGTGCATTGGTTGCACACTCATGCTTTAAACAATATGAATTGCATTAGGTTTTTGTCTTGTCTTATTGACGGAAAGAACTTGTAATCTTTATGGCCTTGAAAGGAAAGATGACACATTTTACTTCTACTTTGTTTCCTATTGATATTTTAGTTGATTCGACGACTGCAGAGGCTATGTTTTGTGGAAAGTACTAACTATGTTTCACTGGCAGGGTTAAGTCTCCAAGGATCCAAATCCACCATAAATCCAAGCCGAGTCCTTAAGAAACGGAAAAGTGCAAAAAATGGATCTTCATTATTGGTTCCCAAAAGCATCCTTAGGAGTAAAAATGTTTCTTCTGTACTAAAGTGTGATAACACTGAGTCTCCATCAATTCAAACTTGTGCACAGAAGGCCATTGCGTTTTCACAGAGGCAGATGCATGACATTGAGAGTCTTGCCATGAAGCTCATGAGGGAATTAAACTGCATGAAGGAGATCGTGCAAGAAACCTTGCTCTTTGAACCATGCTCATCCGCACATATGAAAAATACTGTTGACAAGGTACAATAACTTTGCTTATTAAGGGTATTTAGCTAACCTCATTTATAGTTACTTGTCTTTTATACAATATCTGATCTGAGAAATCTTGTTGAAATGGTTTCAATTTTTCTTCCTGTCCTCTAATTTATAACTAATGTCTTGGATTTTAAATCCCCATGTTAATAGTTTTAGCGGTTAATATTGTTGCTTTCTATCATTCATCTTCCTATTAGTAGTTTCTTCTGTATGATTTCTTGGTCTTTACCAGCGCTTCATGATATTCTCGGAAATCCAAGTTGACCCAATAGTGGAGGTTATATAACCTTTAGAAACCGTTGCAGTTTTTTCCTTCCAGTCACTTGTCAAATTTGTAGGAGTCAATTTTGTTATATTTTCTCCATATCCCTGTTTTCAATTGTCATAACTATTTTTTAACTAGATCTATCTCAGAAAGGGTTTGTTCTCACGAAGAAGCTCAATATTTTGGTTGTCCATCTGGTTAAAATTTTGATTTATGACAGATAAGTGTGGCCAATGAGCGTGTAGCAGAAGCTGAAGAAACTACAAAAAAATGGCTTTCCATAATGGCCAAGGACTGCAACCGGTTCTGTAAAATTATGGTTAGTTTCTTTCTCTTAACACTACTTAAAACATAATGATATACTTGGGCATGATTTGTTCACTCACTGCAACTTCTTTCAATGCCGAAGCACACGATTCATTATCTAGATTCTAGGGGTGGTATCACAAGTCAGCATCAATGTACGAGTGGGTGGACGAATCATACCATTAAATTTGAGGTTTATTTAGCAGGATAACCTTTTTTTTCGTATCTTGTTTATCTAATTTTTACTATCCATTAATGTAGAAATTGAATGAGAGGAAGGTGGCTTCAAATGCTGCAACTGTGGATTCTGCTCCGTTTAACTCTCAGGTGATCCACAAGGAGCGGAAAAGAATAAAATTTGCAGATGAAGCTGGTGGCACTCTTTGCCATATCAAGGTTTTCCAAAACCAATCTTCATGTATGCTTGATTCAGAAACGGAAATGCTTAACCAGGAAAACTGAACTACAAGAAGATGCATTTACTCGTACATTAGAATGGAATTCATCTTCATCAATGACGGGCGAGAACAACGATAAGTTTTTGATCAAAGGGTCCCGAGCAATTGAAACCATTCAAAACAAGAGGAAAAAAACTAAGAAATTTCTTGTGCCAAGGTTAACGGTGGATATGATTCAGACCACAAAGTATTTAACAAAGACTATTTAGACGATGTTTTCTCCCTCTCAGGAGGTTGTCTCAGACAATCCTTTCAGCTTCTCCCTGGCATTTTTGATTTTATTTTCTTATTGTGCAGAGAATCAGTATGACTTGTATTTGTACTGTTTCGAAACAAAGGTAGCAAGGAGTACATACAATTTGTGGGAATCCTTAGTATGTTTCTAAATAGTGAAATTGCCAAATTTGAAATAGCTAGATCATTGTGAGGTCTTGTATTTTACTAAATTTCTTCAGAAAGTTTGATTAAAATTATATTGAAGTTCTTGGATCCCCTGTTTAGGCTCATTGATTAGTTCTTCCAATATCCTAGTTTCTCGTCTGGGAATTTATGCAATACTATCTGAAATACCTGGATTCGATATGCAATACTATCTGAAATGTTTGAAAATTCAGTTTTATATACGAAAATACATATTCTATTGGCTATCAAAAACGAATTTTGATACCGGTGTATGTGTATCCGAACTATTTTGATTTGGGGAAAAATATAATATATTTAATATATTCAACAATGGATATATAATTTTAGGTAGATATAACATATGGGTTGTTTGAATGTCCGCGGAAATTTTCGCCGGTCGACCATCTTCACCGGAGAGAACGGTGAGGTGGAGAGATGAGATGGATGGAGGTGAGAAGTAATGAAGTGATGAAGTGGAGGAAATTAGGGAAAATGAGTGACCTTTAGTGTTTTTAAAATTGTCCAGAATTAATTCTATTTTGTTATATGGTACGTGGCTACCCATAAAATCATTGGCTATGCAAGGAGACTTGGGTGCCTTTAATATACCTTTTTCTTATCCAACTTATATCTATAGCCACCCACCATTTCTACAATACCACCTTGATGTGGTGTCACCTTATGGTAGCTCCATATGAGAGGTGTCACCTTATGGTAGCTCCATATGACAAATGTTTGTGGTTAAGTGACACCACATCATGCAAGTGACAACACATGAGGTTATGTGTCACCATTCTACAACTCCATATGCAAAGTGTCATCTTGGTGGTGACAACACACCATGCAAGTGACAACACATAGGGTATGTGTCAACTTCCTATTACTTCTCCCACCCTATAAATAGGTGTACATGGTGTAGTGTTGGGATGAGTTTGTGAGAAATGAGAAAGTGTATGGAAAAGATTTGGAAAGAATTCTTCTATATATAGTTTGGTTCAAGATCATCTCTTTGTTTTAGTATATCTTAATATTTCTATCTTTTTCTCTTCCTTTATTTCCATTAAGTTGCATGCAAATATCGATACACATTGAAGCAAATAGACCGACAATTTACAACACGTTATCAGCACGAGTCTCTAGCCAGCTGAAAGAAGCCGTTACTCTGCTCATTTGCCGAAGTCAACATCGGTGAAATATCGAACAAACTAAGCCGCTACTCCGTCTGGTGAAAGGTATAATATTTTAATTCATATTTCATAATGTCTAACCTTGCTAGATTTGAATTTGCAGCTCTAGATATAACAGGTAAGAATTACATGGAATGGGCAGTCGAAGCTAGACTGACTCTAAAATACAAAAATCTCCTGAACACTATTCTTGAAGAGAATAATGCAGATGAAATGTTACGGGCTCATGCTTTAAGCTTTTTGAGACGTCACATACATGATGACCTGAAGTCAAAGTATTTGTATGTGGAAGATCCATTGACTTTATGGAATATCTTAAAAGATAGATATGATCACCTGAAGATGGTCATCCTTCCAAAAGCTCGAAATGATTTTATAAATCTTCGACTACAAGATTTTTCTTCCATTTCTTCTTATAATTCCAGCCTTTGTAAAATTGTTTCCAGACTAAAAGTGGGAGGAGATATTATCACTGATGAACAGATGATAGATAAAACATTGAGTACGTTCCATGCCTCGGATATTGTCCTGCAGTTACAATACCGAGAGCGACGTTTTTCTAAGTTCTCCCAGTTACTGACCTGTCTTTTGGTCAATGAACATAACAACCAGTTGTTGTTGCATAACCATGAATCTCGACCCACTAGGTCCGTACCTGTGCCTGAAGCACATGCAATATTGTCAAATGATCATGGTAGGAAACAAAATTACAAAGGGAAACGTGGTTCCGGAAGAAACCACCAACGTGGATCCCGCACGAACAAATGGGAGAGAAACAGGCAAACCCCTTACCACCGGAAGTGGGAAAAGGGAGAAAATTCAAAGAATTATGCAGCGAGAAAGCCTGATAAAGTAAAGGGTAAAAATAATACCCCTCCCAAAGCTCGTGAAGAAGCTTGTTATCGCTGTGGTATGGAAGGTCATTGGTCCCGTACCTGTCGTACGGCGAGACATTTGGTGGACCTATACCAAGCATCTCTGAAATCTAAAGCTGCACCAGAGATGAACCACATGGAACTTGATCCACCATTGTGTGTTGGAGATTATCTCCCTGAAGGAGAAAATCAAACTGATGATATGTTTAATATTTAGTGTATTAACTTTTCTATCTATTATAATGCTATATTATAATAACTTTTGTCTGTTAGATATTAGATAATACATTATATGTATCTGTAATAGTTTTGTTTATGTTATAAATAGTTGTGGTTTGAATCTTATATTATATTATGAAAGGTATGGATTCCAGAAGAAACATATCTAAAGGTGATGAAGATAGTTGTCTAGCAGACAGTGGGACCACAAATTCGATACTTCAAAATACAAAATATTTCTCGACCTTAAAATTATGTGAGGCAAATGCGATTACTATCGCTGGCTCATCAAACATTATAGAAGGCTCCCGAAGAGCTACTATAATATTGCCCCGTGGTACGAAAATAATTATTGAGGATGCTTTGTACTCGACTAGATCCCTGAAGAATCTATTGAGTTTCAAAGACATTTGTCTGAATGGGTATCACGTCGAGACTGGGACTGAGAATGATAAAGAATATTTATATATCACCTCGAGTATATCATGCCAGAAGCGTGTTCTGGAAAAGACTTGAAGCTCTTTCTTCTGGGTTATATCTTACAGAGATTAAAACAGTTGAATCATATGTCGTTGTCAACCCGAAGTTGCACGATCCAAATACGTATAAAATTTGGCATGATCGACTAGGACACTCAGGATCTACCATGATGAGTAGAATAATACAAAACTCTCAGGGACACCCTCTTCAGAACCAGAAGTTTCTAATAGATAGGGATTTTACTTGCACTGGTTGCTCATTGGGGAAGTTTATTACTCGCCCATCCCTGACGAAAGTACATACGGAATCTCCCAAATTTTTGGAAAGGATTCAAGGTGATATATGTGGCCCTATACACCGCAGTGTGGACCATTTAAATATTTTATGGTATTAATCGATGCATCAACTAGATGGTCTCATGTAAATCTGCTCTCGACGCGGAATCAGGCGTTTGCAAAGTTATTAGCTCAGATAATTCGTTTACTAGCTCACTTTCCTGATTATCCGATTAAGTCAATTCGTCTAGATGGAGCAGGAGAATTTACATCGAGTACTTTTGATTCCTATTGTCTCTCAGTTGGAATTAATGTTGAACATCCTGTAGCTCATGTTCATACTCAGAATGGTCTAGCTGAATCATTCATTAAGCATATCCAACTGATTGCGAGACCAATGTTGATGAGGACTAAATTACCGGTTACTGCATGGGGACCTGCAGTTCTTCATGCTGCAACTTTGATAAGGTTACGTCCTACTTCGAATAATCAATTCTCACCTTTGCAATATGTTCAAGGCCAGCAGCCAAACATATCTCATTTGCGTATTTTTGGGCGTGCTGTATATGTTCCTATTACAGCCCCACAACGCACAAAGTTTGGGCCTCAGCGCCGACTGGGAATATATATTGGTTTTAATACACCATCTATTATTCGATATCTCGAACCCCTGACGGGTGAGACTTTCACTGCACTCTTCGTCGATTGTCACTTTGATGAGACAGTTTTCCCGCCATTAGGGGGAGTAAATTTGCCTGAAGCAAATGTTACCAAAAGGGAACTTTCTTGGGTTACACCAAATTTGTCTCATTTTGATCCTCGTACTAATCAATCTGAAGTTGAAGTACAAAGGATAATACATCATCTACAAGAGATTGCTAATAAAATGCCTGACGCATTTAATGACGCAGCGAGAGTGACAAAATCACATATACCTGCTGCAAATGTTCCAGCAAGGATAGATGTCCCCGAAGGACACGATAAAAATATTGCAGCAAATGAATCGTCCAAAGCACGTCTGAAACGTGGACGACCAATCGGTTCTAAAGATATAGTTCCCCGGAAGAGGAAAAACCAACCACAAACAAGTAATGTTCCAGAAGAAATGACAAATACACCCCTAGAAGTGGGTAAAGCCCCAGAAGAGGCAGAAGCTCTTGAAGAGCATGAGTTATCTCCAAATGAAGAGATATCTATAAATTATGCTTGTAATGGTAAAGTGTTAAATCGAGATAACATAATCATCGATGATATATTTGCGCTTTCGGTAGCCACTGATATTATCCCTGAAAATCATGATTATGAACCACATTCTATTGAGGAATGTCGGAAAAGGACTGATTGGATAAAATGGAAAGAAGCAATCCAGACAGAGTTGAATTCACTGTCAAAACGTAACATTTTTGGACCTGTAGTCCGGACACCCAAAGATGTAAACCCTGTAGGTTTCAAATGGGTATTCGTTAGAAAACGAAATGAGAACAATGAAGTTGTCCGCTATAAGGCGAGACTCGTGGCACAAGGTTTCCTGCAGAAACCAGGGATTGATTATGAAGAAACATACTCTCCAGTTATGGATGGAATAACCTTTCGATATTTGATCAGTTTAGCAGTTCTGGAAGAACTCGAGATGAATTTAATGGACGTGGTCACTGCGTATCTATATGGAAAATTAGATATTGATATTTATATGAAAGTCCCTGAAGGATTTAAATTGCCTGGAGGCAACCCACGTACCATGTATTCACTAAAGCTTAATCGAGCTTTATACGGATTGAAACAAGCTGGACGAATGTGGTACAATCGTCTTAGTGAATATCTGATCAAGGAAGGTTATGTTAATGATCTCGTTTGCCCATGTTTATTTATCAAGAAAGGAGATGTTGGATTCGCGATTCTTGCAGTATATGTTGATGATATCAACCTTATAGGAACTCCAGAAGAGCTCTCTAAAGCAGCAGAATATTTGAAGAAAAAATTCGAGATGAAAGATCTCGGGAAAACAAAATTCTGTCTTGGCTTACAAATTGAAAGAAGCATAAGTGGCATACTTGTTCATCAAACATTATACACAGAAAAAGTCTTGAAGCACTTTAACATGGAGAATTCTTATCCGCTTAGTACTCCCATGGTTGTTAGGTCTCTCGATGCTCTGAAAGATCCATTTCGACCTAAAGAAGAGGACGAAACACTCCTTGGTCTAGAAGTACCATATATGAGTGCTATTGGTGCATTATCATACTTAGCTCAATGCACTAAACCGGACATTGCTTTTGCAGTAAATCTATTGGCCAGATATAGCTCTGCACCTACTAAGAGGCATTGGGTTGGAGTAAAGCAAATTTTAAGATATCTGAGAGGAACAACTGACATGGGATTGTTTTATTCAAAGAACTTATCCGGTGATTCTCAAGTAAAAGGATACACAGATGCCGGTTATATTTCTGATCCGCACAAAGGGATTTCTCAGACAGGTTATGTATTCACAAGTGGAGGTACAGCTTTCTCATGGCGATCTAGTAAACAAAGTATGCCCGCTACCTCATCAAACCATGCAGAAATTATAGCTCTTCATGAAGCAACAAGAGAATGTGTATGGCTTAGATCCATTATTGAACACATTAGAAGCTCAAGTGGTCTTGATTCAATCACAAATTCTCCCACAGTCATTCACGAAGATAATTCAGCATGCATCGCTCAAATCAGAGAAGGATACATCAAAGGCGATAGGACTAAGCACATATCCCCTAAATTGTTTTACTCACATCATCTCCAGAAGAATAATAAGATTGATATCCAGAAGATACAATCGTGTGAGAATTATGCTGACTTGTTCACCAAGTCTCTGCCTACTACGACGTTCAGAAAACTGGTAGATGGCATCGGAATGCGACGCTTGAATAGTCTGATGATGTAAGACTACATCGTTCCAAGATATGATATTCATCAGGGGGAGTCTATTATCATGTGCAGGTTCATGTATCGCTATCTACGCTCTGTACTCTTTTTTCCTTCGTCCAGTTTTTGTCCCAATGGGTTTTTCTGGCAAGGTTTTAACGAGGCAGTATTTAGCGTATCCAGCGTCACTCGGAATCTATTATTTGTACTCTTTTCCTTCATCAGATTTTGTCCCACTGGGTTTTTCTGACAAGGTTTTTAATGAGACAATTATTCCAAGTGATGGTCATCCAAGGGGGAGTGTTATATGGTATGTGGCTGCCCATAAAATCATTGGCTATGCAAGGGGACTTGGGTGCCTTTAATATACCTTTTTCTTATCCAACTTATATCTATAGCCACCCACCATTTCTACAATACCACCTTGATGTGGTGTCACCTTATGGTAGCTCCATATGAGAGGTGTCACCTTATGGTAGCTCCATATGACAAATGTTTGTGGTTAAGTGACACCACATCATGCAAGTGACAACACATGAGGTTATGTGTCACCATTCTACAACTCCATATGCAAAGTGTCATCTTGGTGGTGACAACACACCATGCAAGTGACAACACATAGGGTATGTGTCAACTTCCTATTACTTCTCCCACCCTATAAATAGGTGTACATGGTGTAGTGTTGGGATAAGTTTGTGAGAAATGAGAAAGTGTATGGAAAAGATTTGGAAAGAATTCTTCTATATATAGTTTGGTTCAAGATCATCTCTTTGTTTTAGTATATCTTAATATTTCTATCTTTTTCTCTTCCTTTATTTCCATTAAGTTGCATGGAAATATCGATACACATTGAAGCAAATAGACCGACAATTTACAACATATTTTGGTCTCAAAAAGTATGTCCACAAAAAGTTAAAATCCATTTGGCCCTTAAGAACCACAATAAATTTCATATTGAGTTTATCAGAGCCTATTGTTTCCGAATATATCTCAAAGCTTTTATGTGCAGATAAAAAATGTATTATCCCTTCGGATCTCAAATAATTCTCGAATAATCCAAAGTGATTTCGGATACTAACATATCGTGTTAGCCGGTCGTGATATACTCCAATTAAAAAAAAATTAAATAATGATCATTCAACATGAGTTATATTCAGTAGCGGCGGTAGGGCTCAACTACAAAATGGGTTCAAACTCTACAAATTTTTTTTATCGTAAAATAGTCCGATCCTATCGTTTAACACATATTGATCATCCTACAAACTGACACTTCCTCAAAATCAATCAAACTATTCAAGTTCACCGTAGTTAAAACTAATCGACTTCACCAAAAATCCAAACAAAAAAAAAGCATAGAAAATCATTTTTTTTTGTTGAAAGGCACATAGAAAAACATTTCTTTTAGGGTTAATTCCATTTTGTCCCCCTAAAGATGACCAACTCACCAAAATGGCCCCCTAAAGATGACCAGCTTCTAGTATGACCCCCTCTTGGATCTTTCCGTTAGTTAATTTTAGTCAACTTTAACAGTTGACTAAAAAATTTCCCTATTTACCCCTCCTTTCAACCCTATGTGTCTTTTCTCTCTTTTGTCCATGACATCTCGCCGACGACTCATCAGTGGAAATAAAAAGAAATTTTTCTTCTTTTTCTTCTTCCTTTTCCCTCTCTCTCATAAGCTCACCCAGAAAAACTCGTAACTCTTTTATCTCTCAATGTCACCCGAACATTGAGCAATTGATTTGGGAAAGGGGAGCGCTGGTCATCTTTTCCCCATTTTTTTTTCTATCCTATTCTTTATTTCTCTCTCCCTCAGTTTCTCTCTCTTACCAAGATCTGGTGGATTCACCAAATGGTTTCAAGATGAAATCCCAATCTAGGGGTTCATCTTGAAATTTCAATACCTGCCATTAAACTACAAACAAAACCAAATCTACAATGTCTTGTCAATAGTTGAAGATCTAGTTTTGAAGAAATTGACTGTCTACTTACTCTCCTTCGACTATGGCATAATTGGTTTCTAGGTTTTGTTGTTCGAATACGGTAGTACAGTATTTTATTGTTCGACTAAAGATCTCGTTGCAGAATTTTATTATCTTGACTCGATTATGGCAGTAATTGTTCTAGGTTTTTTGTTGTTTAATTGATAATCTGTTAGGAATTCTACTGATGGTGAGAAATTTGAGTTTTTTCTTGTTTGTTTCAACTTTTAAGGTTTCTTGGGGAAGAACCTTAAAACTTTAATTTTTCTGGTTTGTTCAATTTAAGAAATGTCTAGGAACCGTGAAGAGGTATCTACTTTTTTCGTTGTTATTTCAATTCATCTTCTTAAATCAATGATGTTTGTGAAGATCAGATTGCAAAAAACTGTAGAGTTGTGAATCGATTGCTGAGTTATATTGGTTCAGATCTATGATAATTTTGTTTGTTTTTCATGATTTATTTACTGTTATTGTTCAACTTCGGATCTTGTTGATCTGTATATAGGGTTAAACGAAAAATTAGGGTTTGTTGATGTTTGATTTAGGTTCTGCTACTCTTGATTTTGACGGAGTTGGAATTATCGGACTTTGACTAGAGAGAAGAGTTGTTTGAGAGAACAAGAGAGGGGGAAGAAGGAAGAAAGAATAACAAGAATTTTTTTTGTTAAATGATGGTCGCCGCCGGTGACAGGCCGACCTCCGGCGACCGACGATCGGTAAAAAAAAGTGATGTATGACAGAGAGGGAACCCGTTTAGAAAAGAAGGGCAGAAAAGGAAAAGATAAGTCAGCAGTTAAAGTTAACTAACAGAAAAATTCAAAAGGGGGCCATATTAGAAGCTGGTCATCTTGAGGGGGCCATTTTGGTGAGTTGGTTATCTTTAGGGGGCCAAAATGGAAATTAGAAAGAGATGCTTAAAAATTATCAAAAGTTCAAAGGCTTAGATTGCTCGTAGAATCGAATTTAGAGAGAAAAATAAATATAAATTCTAGGGTTTGAGTGACAAAGGACCGAAAAAGAAGAAAAAATGAGAAAGTGCTTGGGCTGTTTGGAATCGATCGAGTTGAGTCAGGTTTGTAACCAAATCGGCCCGTGCTCATCGACTTTTAGTAAAAAACAGTGGGAGTTTTGAGAGTGAGTGCTTTCCAAATTAAATATTTATTTACAAAATAAAAGTCCGAGGGATAAAACTCTTCAAATTACAAAATTAGCTGGAGACTCAATCAAAATCCACAATAAAACTTTTTGGGTATCTAACCAACACTCAATATGAAGATAAGTTTACTTTATAAAGGGACATTTAATTTTATTTTGGATGATAAATTTACCAAAATAATTCTATTATACAAAACGTAACTGACTGGGATAAACCAAAGGACAAATCCAACTATTTGTTCCATTTGATCTGTAATCTTCACCTTTTGATCTCTTACCTTCTCATAAAAACATTAATTTGTTAACCCAGTCGATGAAGCAATGTAACAAAACTCAGACCATGTTTGGCGCGCCGGAATGGAATGCGATTCTGAGAATCGCATTCCTACAACGCGATTCTGAGAATCGCATTCCTACAACACGATTCCTGGGAATCACATTATCTTAATTTGATGTTTGGTTTGACCAGGAATAAGAATTCAATTCCTAACTTGGTGTTTGGTTTATACAGGAATATGATTATTAATTTTCGTGAAAGTCCTTTTATATCTTTTTACTTAAACTACATATATTATACGTAACTTTGTTATGTAATTTAATCGGTATTATCTATTCAAATTTGTAGATAGGAATTAGTAACACGATATACCAATTTAAGTAATATTCAAAAAATTATGTAAATAAATAAAGGTATCGGCTAATTTTTTTTTCTTTTTAAACGTTATGGAACCGATTGGAGTGAATAAAGAACTAGAGAGAAGGAAAAAATTAGGGAGAGTAACATTCGAGCGAGACGAAGAGAGAGAGAGAGAGAGAGAGAGAGAGAGAGAGAGAGAGAGAGAGGAGAGAGAGAGAGAGAGAGAGAGAGAGAGAGAGAGAGAGAGATGTTATGGTGGTGGCTAAAACCTTAGGTCTTTAATTCTTTTAGTCGTGGTATTATGTTAAGGACGATTTTAATATTAGTCATTCTAATGTTTTATTAAGTTTTTTTTAAATATTAAAAAATTCATTCTCGAGAATGAGAATCACAAACCCACTCCCTCCCTGGGGTTTCTATTACCTCGTGTTGGGCATATTCCTTCGAGAATAGGATTCCCCTTACATTTCCGTGAGCCAAATAATAAACGGAATTGTGATTCCCAGAAATCACATTCCATTCTCACGTGGTTCCCGCAAGCTAAACATGACCTCAAATGTTTAGTGTTGGCGGGGGCAAACGTTATGATAAATCATGGTCGTCCGTCTTAGATCACATTCTATTTTAGCCATCGGATCATATCAATTAAGCCTTAATTATCCACCCCTCACTAAATCCGCTAATTACTATCATTTTAACTTCCCTAAGCGTTACAGTCATCCAATTAAGAGTCTCAATCCTTTACTGATACGAAAAGGTCATCCTTCCCATTTCATCTTAAATCGTCAACTCATAAAGATTCCAGTTTCAAATTCTTCAATCCCTTTGTCTAAAATTTTAAATTATTAAGATCCACCGACATGTTTCCACTCGGTCCACCGAGTGGACCCAGTCCATGAAGATCTTTAATGTATATTTTAGTTTAGCAACTGTATATCTTAATCTCAGCATTCAATGTGTATTCCTGAATAATCTCATTTTTCAATTATTCAACCATTTCATTTTGATGCACACAAAATAAATATAAAAATTTAGGAAATCCTATTTCTCCTTGTATGTTATAAATAGACATTTATGTACGTAACTTACAAGAATGTAACAAAGAGAATTAATCTAATATCAATCATTTCTCACAACTATCTCTCTCCCAGTCTCACGACTTATCTCTCTCTCTCTCTCTCTCTCTTTTTTTATCTCTCTCAATCATCCCTATTCTCTTTATTTATTAAGAGGTTCATCCCTCTTCACATGGCATCAAAGTCATTTCTTTAAGTAGTCATTACTTCTCACGAGTTTTCCTCTGAAACTGTTACTAATTCTACTCCTACTCCTACTCCTACTCCTGGTGGTCCATTCGATGTTCATCATTTGGATTCTCTCACCATTATTTTAATCACGCCTCTTATCATTGGTTACCATTAGAGTTCTATTACCCATTGTCGCCGTCAAAAGTTGGTAACTCCACAAACTTGACGTCAACACCGCTTTTCTTCAAGGAGATCTACATGAAGAAGTTTATATGAAACTGAAGGAGTTGAAGGAGATGTCCTTCGACCAAGGTGACAATGCGAACAATTTGTCGAATAGGATAATGGATGTGGAAGATCATCAAGTCCGATTGATTTAGGGATCGTAGAGTTGTAGCTAGAGACCAACTACGATCGTCGAATTACGAAGTAATTCGCGGCTAACTTCGATCGGATCCTACAACGGGTTACACATAAGAGTGACAAATTGATCTAGGATATGACTAGTGGGAGTGAGATATAATCATGGGAGTGTCCCATAAACATATCTCATAGGCCTAAAAAGGAATTAGGCAAAGATAGTACAAAAAGGCCAAAAACAAGGTTTTTGGGCCTAGACCGGTTCGGGTACTTCTAGGACTCGGATTGGGCTGAATTTTGGAGGGTTAGTTTCTGATATAACAAACATTATATCTTTCAATTTTCGTGGTGTTTGGACACCTCCTCCTTACGGAATTGAGAAAATATCAATAGTTGCTATTTTCGACTATTTCCCTAAATCTTATTCTAAAGGGTGTTTTGGGAAACCTAAAAGGAGGTGGATTCTTATTAGGGTTCTATATAAACACTCTTAGGGCAGAGAATAAGGTGTGGAATTTCTCTCTAAGCTTTCTTACTCTACCACATCAAGTAGAGAGGAGAAAGTGAGCTAATTCCCATTACTATCAATCTAGTCAAAGAAGAAGGTGTTCTTCTTTCCAACCACCATTGGTGTGCTAGCTATACAACAAGGTGGGAGATCAAGTTGATTACTCGTGTCCCAAGTAGAGGAGCTACACTTGAAGCTCTTGGTCTTCTTTAATCAATTCAACTAGTTCGAGGGAAAAGCGATTAAGGTAATCTACTATCTCCATTAGTTTAATTACTAGTTTTGCATGATGATCTTGGGGATACTAGTGTTAGACATTAGATGTCGTTATCCGCTATAAACACTAGTATAAGGGTTTAATTCCCTACAGTGGCGTCAGAGCCTCTTGCAATTAACTAGTTTTTGCTAAGAATCGAACTAGTTCACATTGGATATGATTGATAGTTTAATAAATTGAGTTTATAAAAGTATTTTAAAAGTGTTTTAAAAATTATTTAAACTCACAATTTGATATTATTGAATGGGATTCAATGAATTTCAAATTGAGAATCAAATTGTTAAAAGTGTTTTAAAAGACTCAATTTGATTGAATTTCAAACTAATCCATGCTTGATTAAGTTGATAGTTATGTTTAAAAAGGTTTTAAACATGAAATTTGATTAATTTTGAATTGGATTCAAAGATTTTTCAAATTGATTTCAAAATTGTTCTTTGAAAAAGTTTCAAAAACCTAGATTTTGATCCAAAATTGGTTTGATTAAGAGTTGTTTTTAAGTTTTGGAAACTTTTGAAAAACAAAATTTGGAATTTAGAAGTGTTCTAAAAGAAGTGTTTTGAGTTTTAGGAAACTCTCAAAACAAAATTTGGAAAATTTTAAAAGTTTCTAAAAGTTTTGTAAAATTTTAGAAGTGTTCTAAAAGATTTCAAAATTTAGAAAGAGTTTTAAAATTGGAAGTTAGCAAATAAGATTTGCACAACAAAAAAAAAAAAAAAATTTGAAAACTAGGGTTTTGGAAACCCTAGTGTCCGGCCAGGAAGCTGCTGGTCACGTCCACTGGACGCGTCCAGAGCAGCTGCTGAGACGCGTCCAGGAGACGCGTCCAGGAGACGCGTCCAGCAGCTGCAACCAGATTGCCACTGGTCGCGTCTAGGACGCGTCCAGAGCAGCTGGGACGCGTCTTGGAGACGCGTCCAGGTCGAGTCTAGGACTCGACCACCAGCTGTAATGGAAGCATCTGGACGCGTCTAGGACGCGACCAGAAGCTGCACTGGTAGCTTCCTGGACGCGACCAGAAGCTGCACTGGTAGCTTCCTGGACGCGTCTAGGACGCGTCCAGAGCTCTCGACCAGACGCGTCTTGGAGACGCGTCTGGGAGGTTCTGGGTGTCTCGGACTAGTCCGAGACACCTAGTGCTGGTCCGGTCCAGCACCAGACACGTCTAGGACGCGTTCGGTGCATGGACTAGCGTCCTGGCTTCGGCCAGGACGAGACCAGGCCTTGATAGGCTTCGGCCAGGACAAGCCGGCCTATGGGCCGTGCTATGTCCGGACCTTGTCCGAGCCCTTTTGTGGGCTTGGGCCGGGACTTGTCTAGGACTTGACCCGGGCTTTTTCGAGGCTTTTCGGACCACAAAAGGGACCATCATTCGAGTGGGAGTTTTTGCCAAAATTTCTTCCGATTCCAACCAAATAATTCCAAAATCGATCCGGGCCATCCAGAAGGCCAAAACGGATTTCTCTTTAAATTAATTTATGAAATCATTAAGAATCGAACCAATATTTTTTCCGAAATTGACCCGGGCTTTCAGAACCCGAAACGGAGTTTTTCTTAAAGATGATTTTAGAAATCATAAAAGATAAAACCGGAACGCACCATTAGTTGAATTCTTCGAATTTAGACTTAAGGTCCGTAATGTGACATGTGATGACAACTAAAGTATCTCCCAAGATAATCATGCATATATAATTCTTAGCCTTGATATATTATATGATTGCATGTGATGTGAATGCGGGAAACTAGTATGGCCATAGATTTATATCTTTATTCTTGTTTTAAGCACGGATGGGTGCATGCTTTGTAATTAATTTTAATTTCAAGTTTATACGATCTGCGAGATCGTTAGAGTCTTGTAATTAGAGTTTAGGGTCTATGAGTCCATTGAAGAAACTCGAGGATGAAATCCAAAGGCGAGTGGGAGAAATCAATGGAGGTTCAAAGATGGCGATCTAAGACGAACCGAAAGGCGAAACAGGAAGAAAACCAAAGGAGATTAGATCTTCTAGGTTAGGGGCCATACTAGGATCCATGTCTGCTTGATTTACTTTCTCGCGCGCATTTACTTACTTATTTACGCTTTATGTCGTGGACGTTAGTTAGGCTAAATAGTTCACTATAACAAACGCCAGACTAGCGTAAAAGTCCCCAAAACGTAATCTTGAGTAGTCGCCTATCCAGATTAAGACACTCGTTGCGCCCTTGTTCGAGGAAGGTGGGTCGGCCTTCGCAGAGTACCTCCTCTACCTTGGGACAATGCGGGTAGGTCTATAGAAGAGGCCTACACGTCTAAATGGTTCTACTCAACGAGATCAGCAAGAGAGTCTTGGATACTCGAGGCAAAAGGATAGATTAGTCATTCATTAATGAAATCTATCAACCAAGAGTCATAAGGTATGATCAGTGAAGTAGTTCACTCACCCGGAATGACGGAGTCAAAGGGTAGGGCCTTCGTCCGCTTTACTCCGAAGAACTGGGGTCTTGGAATCACTTATTCAATCGGGGACGATTTTTATTGAATAATGTGGGAAAACTAAGTTTTTCAAAAACGATAACGAGTTTTAAAACTTTGCCATTTCTTTTATGTAGTTCAAAGATGACAAAAGATATTTTCAACTTCCGCTCACTTCTCGACAAGGAGAAGCTAAATGAGCACAACTTCCTTGACTGGGAGAGGAACCTGGGAATAGTTCTCAGGATGGATGGAAAGCAACATGTACTAGAAACTCCAATTCCTGTATTGGATGATAATTCGACTAAAGAAGAGATAGATGAAGAAAGGAGTGTGCGGAAAAAGGCAGAGCCTGTAACTTGCTTAATGCTAGCAACCATGGAACCGACTCTGCAAGAGCAGTTCATAGACATGGATGCTTACTCCATGATGCGACAACTTCGGGAAATGTTCCAGAAACAGTCGAGATTGGAGAGGTTTGAAACCTCTAAAGCAATTATGGACATGCGCCTTGAAAAAAGAAAACCAGTTGGGCCTCATGTTCGTCAAATGATCAGGCTCATGGGCAAGCTGGCTAAACTAGGTTTCCCTTATAGCCAACAGACGGCTACCGACACTATCCTTCACTCCCTCCATAGTGGTTTTAATCAGTTTAAGATGAACTACAACATGAATGGATGGGATAAAACGTTGGAGGAACTTCATTCTATGCTTCTAACAGCCGAAAAGGACGTCGCTATAGTGGAGATTAAGAAGGACGTTCTTATGGTACAAAAGGACAAAGGGTTCAAGAAAGGTGGAAAACAGAAGAAGAAAACCGCGTCAAAAGGTAAAGGCAAACGAGTTGCCAAACCTAAAGACAAGGGTCCTCCTCCTGACACCAAATGTTTTTACTGTGATGGCAAGGGCCACTGGAAAAGAAACTGCCCTAAGTTCTTGGAGGACAAGAAGAATGGAACAGTGGCTTCCAATTCAGGTATAAACAGTTAACTTATCAAATGCTGTAAAATTCCCAAACCTTGGTATATGATACCTAAAATTGCCCTATCATTGTGAATGTACAGGCGCAACTGGGAACTGAGTATTTGGCTAAGGAAGACAAGATCCAAAAGGGAGCAGAAGCCTCGACTGCTAAGGATGCTGAAAGGGATCGAAGTCTACTTTAGGCACTATTCTAGATTAATAGTTTTTCTAGTTTTTAACATCATCTCTGTACTAAGTATTACGGAGAATCAATAAAGAACTTTATTTCTAAATTGGGATGTTAATAAGTGCTAGATTTAACAAACTATACCAAAAGATTCTAAACTTGGTCAAAAACCTATAAGATAGGTTCATCCCAATCGGAAAGGGATGAGGACAACAGGTCCACTATAACCAAAACATGAATCAAACTGACAAGAAAGAAAGTCTTGAGTCAGAAACAGAGATTGATCTTCAAACGTACTTCTAACCTATCCATAAGGATTAAGATGAAGAACACGAATCAAACTCTATCCCCCAAAATCCATTAGTCTAGACATAGCTTCTCACAAAACTACCAAAATTCCGTCTAAAGCTAAATTTGTAAAAAGAGTTACTAAACTAGCTAATATCTGACGCAATTTCTTTTTGAAAGAAATTTGGGCTTCTTCCACAACCAATCAAGAGAACAAAGTGTTTGTTGCTCATGATAGTATTCTTCTAATAATTAGCATACCTAGTAGTCTGGGAGAAAAGCACTAATTGTTACAAGAATAAGTGGGAGAAAAGTACAAGTCAATTTAATTTGGTCATGAGAAGAATCATGAAGAGTCATGAAGAACAATCATGAAACTTGTACAAGACGATTAAATTCGACCAAGAGCAACAAACCGCGGCTCCTCGGAAAAGGAAAGGTTAAAGATATGATCTTATAAACCCACCGCACAAAAGCGAATGTCATTCGCCGGAGAACTCTCAAAACAAGTGAAAGTGTCTCTAAAGGAATATCTCAAAGTAGTTGAAAAAATTCAAAATTGTTGTTCAAAAGCCCTGAAAGGTCAAATCTCAAAGACTCAGAAAATAAAGGTTATTTCTGAAAAGATAAAAGACCTGCGCAGAAACGGAAACTGACTCTAGTTTTTGGCCAGAAGCCAAAATCATCATGGAATCCATATCTCGTCAAGACATGAAGCTTGATAATTTAAGTCAACGAAAGACCTAAATTGGTTTTCCAAAGTAGAAAACTGAGAAGGATGGAAACATTCATGTTTCCCGAAACTAGACAAGAAGAATAAGATTCTTCCAATCAAGTTATGTCCATAGGCATGCTTCAGAAATCCATCGACGGATTAAAAGCACGCAAGAGTTAGAATCTTCGATTCAAAAGGCAATCAGAGAAATTTGATTCCTGGAGAATGAAAAAAAAATCTTGAATCGCGAGTTTCAAGAAGGTAAGTGGGAGAAACAAACCTTCCGGGTCTGTATGCTGAGTACATACAAAAGATTGAGTACGACATAAGATGTTGTGTAACAGTAAACACACTGACTCAATAAAAGGACCACACACAAGGATGAAATGCCATTTTGGGCATCTGAAGATCTATAAGCATAGATCAAAAGGATGATAGGATTGGAGAGACTCAGTACGCTGAGATGCTTGAGATCCGAAACAGAAAATCTAAGACTTGGAAAGTCTAAAAGAATTTCGACCCAAAACTCATGACTAAGAGCGTTGCTAAATCGGAGTTTGAAAAGACACCGATGTAGCAAACAAGCATGAGAGAGAGATTTATGTTCGAATACATAAAGTCAATCATATTGGATATGATTAGCATTTGAATATCCAAATTCGGATTTGAAAACCGAAACACTACTTAGAAACATCCTAGAAGGCTAAAGGATGAAGTAGTACAAAAGTTAAACATGTCATCGTAGCAAACTTCCAGACATGGAAGGAAAGTGGGCTGAAAGTGTTTTTAAGCCGGGAACTGTTGCAAATACTACATAAAGAATTAAAAGCCTTAACTCTAGTAAAAGTTACTAGGAATTATCAAGGTTGAAGATAACGGTCTTCAAATTAATTGATAATTAGCAAAGTTTAAACGGATTACATCTGTAGTCAAACTAAACTGTCACCTAAGACAAAGTATGAGAGTCATACACGAGTCTAAGGCATGAGGTATAATTTTAAACCTCGACAAGTAAAACTGAGTGGGTAAAAAGAGTTTTACGGAAGAGGCTCAGATTTACAACTCTCGTTATCAGAAATAATAGTTATTTTACAAGTCGTCTAAATTTGGTTTAGTGTTTAAACGACAGTCCATTGATGATAAAACATTTCGAATAGGTTTGTCAGATACGTGATCTGATGAATGAAACCCTATTAAGTGAACTTGGAATATTTATTATCGAATCCCTGGTCCAGGTCATTGCATGGACAACAATGACTCACGAAGACTAGCACGGGAGTCGATGGGATAGCGCAGTTTCATGGGCTATAGGAATAGTATATTCTATTCGACTACGTGGGTGTGTAAAAGGTTTATACACTGGATAACCCTCAAATGAGAAGTACATCACTCGTGATGAACGTCAATACTTCTCATAAAGACAATTGGAGAGATTCCTCAAAACACGAGTGCTCCACTCATCTTATGAAAGGAATGTCCGACTTTGGTTCCGTCAAACGCCGCACCGTAAAAGGAGGTTATAAAGACAGATACTGGGAAGGACAGGATAGACATGAAGTTAAGTGGGAGCGCAAGAATGGATTGTGTCACCCTAATCACATTAGGTACAAAGTGTCTCAAGGCCACTTGATGAGTAGCAACTGAAAATGCGTGGCCGCGCTCAATCGGATTAAAAGTTAATCGTTTGTCTTTTACAGTTGTACTCGGATATTAAGAAAGTCTGAATGACGTGACGTATCAGATGGGATACTAAATTGACACGGGAATCGAGGCATTGCACTTGTTCTAAGTCCAAGTGGGAGTCTGAAGGAGTTGAAGGAGATGTCCTTCGACCAAGGTGACAATGCGAACAATTTGTCGGATAGGATAATTGATGTGGAAGATCATCAAGTCCGATTGATTTAGGGATCGTAGAGTTGTAGCTAGAGACCAACTACGATCGTCGAATTACGAAGTAATTCGCGGCTAACTTCGATCGGATCCTACAACGGGTTACACATAAGAGTGACAAATTGATCTAGGATATGACTAGTGGGAGTGAGATATAATCATGGGAGTGTCCCATAAACATATCTCATAGGCCTAAAAAGGAATTAGGCAAAGATAGTACAAAAAGGCCAAAAACAGGGTTTTTGGGCCTAGACCGGTTCGGGTACTTCTAGGACTCGGATTGGGCTGAATTTTGGAGGGTTAGTTGCTGATATAATAAAAATTATATATGCCAATTTTCGTGGTGTTTGGACACCTCCTACTTAGGGAATTGAGAAAATATCAATAGTTGCTATTTTCGACTATTTCCCTAAATCTTATTCTAAAGGGTGTTTTGGGAAACCTAAAAGGAGGTGGATTCTTATTAGGGTTCTATATAAACACTCTTAGGGCAGAGAATAAGGTGTGGAATTTCTCTCTAAGCTTTCTTACTCTACCACATCAAGTAGAGAGGAGAAAGTGAGCTAATTCCCATTACTATCAATCTAGTCAAAGAAGAAGGTGTTCTTCTTTCCAACCACCATTGGTGTGCTAGCTATACAACAAGGTGGGAGATCAAGTTGATTACTCGTGTCCCAAGTAGAGGAGCTACACTTGAAGCTCTTGGTCTTCTTTAATCAATTCAACTAGTTCGAGGGAAAAGCGATTAAGGTAATCTACTATCTCCATTAGTTTAATTACTAGTTTTGCATGATGATCTTGGGGATACTAGTGTTAGACATTAGATGTCGTTATCCGCTATAAACACTAGTATAAGGGTTTAATTCCCTACAAAAACTTCCACCCGGATTCTCCTCTAAGGTGGAGGCCAATGTATGTTTCAAAAATCACTATATGGTCTTAAACATGCATCCCGACAGTAGTTCTCGAAATTTTCTTCCGTCCTCTTTGCTCGAGGCTTCTCTCAATCTAAGAGTGATTATTCACTTTTTACATATCGCTCGGATTCCACACAAATATTTATCCTCGTTAGACGACATAGTTATTACCAGAAATGATGGGATTTCCATTTCCAAACTTAAATCTTTCCTTGATCACAAATTTTCTCTTAAGAATTTGAGTCGCTTACAATATTTCCTCGGTATAGAGGTTTCTTGTTCTTCTCAAGGCATCTTTCTTTGTCAATGAAAATATGCTTTTGACATACTCAAAGATTCTGGCCTCATCGCCTCCTGTCCATCCGATTTCCTTTGGATCAAAAATTTTGCGTAAGTTCTATCGATGGGGTTCCTTTACCGGACCCGTTCGTCTATCGCCAACTCATTGGTCGTCTTCTTTATCTGGCTGCCACCCGTCCTGACACCAGTTATGCGGTAAATAATTTAAGTCAGTTTATGCAAACTCTTAGTTAGACTCACCTAGATGCCGCTCATCGAGTTCTTCGTTACTTGAAGGGTTCTCTTGACAAAGTTATTTTTCTCCCCGCTGACAGCTCTCTTCATATCACGGGTTATTGTGATTCTGATTGGGATGGTTGTCCATCCACCCGTCGTTCTACCACCGGCTATTTTACGATGCTCGTATCTAGTCATTTGTCCTGGAAATCTAAAAAGAAACACACAGTTGCCAAATCATCTGTTGAGGCAGAATATCGTGCCCTAGCGGTGCTCACTTGTGAGCTCCAATGGCTGAAATATCTTTTAATCGATTTTGGAATTGACCATTCTAGCCCGATGTGACAATTGGGCGGCTCTTCATATAGCCGACAATCCCGTCTTCCATGAACGTACCAAACACATTGAGAATGTCTACCACATCGTTCCAGAGAAAATCAAAGACAACGTCATTGCCACACGCTTCACTTCTTCAGATAACCAGTTAACATACATATTCACCAAGCCTCTTAGGGAGGCTCCTTTCAAGAACATTATTGGCAAGTTGGGCGTTACTTCCATCTCCGCTCTAACTTGAGGGGGAATATTGAGATCCACCGACACGTTTCCACTTGGCCAACTAAGAGGTCGCGGGAAGCTTCATAGCAGCCATGGACAGCAACTCGGCACACTCTAGACGCAGCCAGCAGCAGCTCTAGCGACGCATATAGCACGAGCGCAACAACAACGTGCACGGGAAGCAGCAGCAACGTGCTGCAAACGCGACTAGCAGCTGCTGCAAACGCGACCAACTCGCTTCTTTGCACGAGACGCGGCTCGGTTGCACGGGAGAACATAGGAAAGGCGCGCAGCAGCTCAGGAGTACTTGGACGTGCATCATCTTGGCCCGAGAGCTTTACATTTGGCCGGATTTTGAGTTGGCAGGAATTCCCCTTTCGTTGATCGGATTTTTCATGCTTTTACGACCACTTTCTTGGCCGGAGACCTTAGGGCTTTTGCTCCCCATCATCTTGGCTAACTACCCATGTGGTTTGATTTGGTTTTGGACTAGAAAGTTCTAGAGAGAGAAAGCTAGGGTTAGCTTTAATGGAGGTTGTGTTCTAAATGGAGAAGATGATGGTGGTCGCTATGGGAAACCCAGAATTTGCTAAGGGGAGATCGGCTGCACCTTAAAGGCTCATATTTTCCGACGATCTTAGCCTCAAACCACATCAAAAAAGGAGATTCTCTCATCATTTCCTTTCCATTTCTTATTCAATTACCATGTTTAGCTAATTTTAGTGTGTCGATTATATGAGATGAAATGTGATGAATTCGTGATTATGTTTAATATGATTTGATGTTTTCATTATGAATTGATGTTCATTTATTTCGATTATCGTTTTGATCGTATTTTCATGTGTCTTGTCAAGCACTTCGCATAGTTAATAGACGAAACTAAGTATTCGATATCGATCGTAGTCTAAGTCATAATTTCACGTGTCTTGTCATGCACTTCACATAGTTAGGCGACTAGACAACACTTTCGTTGACTCGGGATAAACCGATTTAGACGTTTATTTGACTAAGTATGATCTCCGGATATACGTAGTACTTAGAGACATCTACTTTAGGAGTCGAACATCGATTATACTTTGAAATATTAGATCGGACTACACGTAGTCGTAGATTTACCATTATCGGATTCTCGGTTCGACACCTCTCTCACTTAGTTGTCTCCCGACTCTTGTTGCCTCCCGACTCTTGTTCCTCTGACTCTTCTCTCGAATCTCTCTCGCCCGTTTACTTTTATTGTTTAGTCTAGTTTCATTTGTTATCTTGTTTTGTTACTCATTCAATCTAAAACCCTCATTTATCTTTGTTCCTTTCCTTTTTAGTCTAAGTTAGCTAGTGATACCTAGGCCGGCGAACGAAACTCCTTCGTTATCCGAATCACCTTCCTATCCTTGGATCGACTCCGGTTTTACCGGTTACTACTTGATACCTCCGCTTGGGTGTGCAACCTTTTCGGGTGCATCAAGTTTTTGGCGCCGCTGCCGGGGATAGGTTTAGTAGTTAGGATATCGTTTGTTGTTTTGTTCATTAGTTTAGTGTTGTTTGCTTACTTAGACGCTTTTTTCTTTATTTGTTTTTGTAGTTTCTTATCTTTTTATCTTTTTAGGTACCAATTTTAAGAATAGAGCCAAAAGAGACATAAAAGCCAATGGAAAAGGAAGGATTCGAGAAGTTAAGAAGAAAGGCGAACAAAACGAGAGCACTCGATAGTATCGCATTCTATCTCATCCTTTGTACTTGTGTGGGATTGTTTAGTTCTTTAAGTTTTAGCTCCCATTTTGTGATTGTGTGTTAGTATCCTTGAACATTGTGAGATCATGGCAAGTTGGTCATTTGATGAGAATGACCTTATGCGAACCCTTTCCGACACTATTCGCCCATCTACAAGTCATCAGGACTACTCAAATTTATATAGGAATGTTACGACTAGTGATAGGAATAGGCGAGTTGAGTCTGACCGACCTAGGATGACTATGGGTGAATATCGACGGATGTATGGAGTCGGTCAAACTCGTCATGAACATGGTTTTAGAAATTATGAGCATGAGGGTAATCAACCCCGTAAGAGTCTTCGAGACTATCGACAAGAATTTGGGATGCCCACGCTTTCATGTATGAATTTGTCATTTGATGAGGACCGTAGTTCTATTATTATTGATCGACCACGTCGAAGTCTTCGTGACTATCGATAAGCATATATGAACGGTTCACTTAGTGATGACAATTCCCGACTCGATGATTCCACTCAAAGAGTCGAGTCTAGGTATCTACATGAAGGCAGTGAAGAAAGAACCATGGAGACCATTAGCCCGGTTTGTTCTATTTGTGCGAGCTTAGACCATTTGACCGACTATTGTCCCATGATCCTTGTTCCGCGAGAGTCTTCGTCTAGTTATACTCATGTGCCTTATTACGAGGAGATGTCTGAAGAAACTCTCTAATTAGTTTTAGAGTATCACACTAGATTCAATCTAGATATAAAAGAAATCACGGAAAGGATTCTCAATATTGTTGATAGAATTGAGTCGGAGCCTATCATCGACGAGGAAGGGGTTTGCGCACCCCAAACTCAAGAGGAGACTATGAATGATGGTGAGGGTAATACACCTAACTCTAGTCTTAAGTTAAATGTCGAAGAAGCTCCTGATAGACCATTTGAGTATGAACTGACCGATGACCCTTATTGCTCACTCTCCCGACCTTCGTCATCTCGCCATGATAGGATTACAGTAGACCTTGATGTTCAGGATGAGGGCTTTATGAGCAAGTTTGGGGATGAAACTGTTATGAACTTTCCAATTTTTGATACTTGTGAGGAGGCAGTCTTAGATGCCATATTAGGAAGGAATGGTGTTGTAACCAACTTTGAGGCTCCAGATGCCTTTAAGGACGTCGATGACATAAAAGTTAGCGAGATAATGGATAACTTGTTGGATTATTTACCTAAGGAAACCACGAACCTTGACTTGGTCCCCGAACATATTGCCTTACCCTTAGAGTTTAGTTCGACCTTCCACATGATCTCAGACTCGGTTGTTGACCCCTTCTGGGACACTTCAGACGTCTTCCCTAGCATGTCTAGGGACTTAGTGGATGTTCTATCCACTAAGCTTGAGGATGACTTTTTACCTTCGACTGACTTCCTGACCCTTCATTTGTATGTTGATCCTTTTGACGACTGTTTAGTCGTCGTCCCTAGCATTTATGCACACTTAGTGGACCGTGCATCCACTAAGTTTGGGGATGACTTCTTTTCGCTTTTAGTCTCACTTGCACTTCTTTCGTTTAATATTTTTGTGAGACTTTTAGCATTTGTATATAGCTTTCTTTGGGTTGACCCTCAAATCTTCCGTCTTTTGTTATATGATCGTTAGGTCGATTGAGATGGGCCTTGATGTTTGTGGGTATCATCTCTGGAAACCCTCCGCGAGACATAACTCGTGCTCTGGTGTGAAAATAAGAGAATCAAAGGCTAATTGCATAGCTCAATGCAATCGTGTATACCCGCGTTAGTGGTAGAGTTCTATATGGTCATGTTTTTTATGTGTTTCATTCTCATTATATTTTTGGATATTTTAGGAGCATCTCTTATATGTTTTACTTCTAAGGCGTGGTTTGTTCCAAGTTTGGGGATGACGCGAGCTTAACATCAACTTGGAACCTCTTTATACATAAGCCTTGGTAGTATCATCTTTATCTCCTTCGGTTATGATAATATATCTCCACTCTTCTCTTTAAATTGATGTGCCTCTTTATCTTTTGGTGAGTGTTGGTTCCGTTGCTTAGAACATTGAGGACAATGTTAGTTTTAAGTTTGGGGATGCGGGATATGACCATAACTAATGCATGACCATGGGTTTCAAAGACAAAAGGGTTCAAATTAGCTAAAATTTGAAAATTTTTGAACATTTTGAGTAGATTCGCATGTGATTGTAGTGATAGTTTTAAGAATGTTGATGCATATGTGTCGAGTTGATGAGTTTTGTGATTGCTAATGGTCTTTGCATGAAAGTCAAGTCTTTGAGTGTTAGTGTTATACTATGGGAGTAACATCTTAGTGAAGAAGAAACATCTCTAAGAGACCTAGAGTAGTTATTAGTGGAGACTTAACCCATGTGAGAGCTCAAAGCCTAAATTGCCTTTCGAGTGTACTCTTCCGTGCTAACTCCGAGTATAACGAGGAGCTACTCAACCTCGTAATCTATTAAAAGAGCTCATTTGATCTCGTGTGCTCAACTTTCTTAGCCACTAGGAGTGACATTAGGATAGCGAATTAACCTTGCCCTTGTAGTCCATGAAACCCAATAAGAGTGTCAACTAGAGGAAGGCAGATAATCCATCATCATCCATCATCTTATATCCCGAGAATGAAGACATGAGAAGAAAAGAATGAAGAATGTCAAAGCAAGTATGAAATGGAAAAAGTTGATTGCAAGAATAGAGTTGTTTGTGTTGTATTTTGTTTTGGTTGATTGTATTTGTGTTATGAAAAGAAAAATATGAAAAAAAAAATGAAAGAAAAATGAAAAAAATGAAAAAAAAGAAAAGAAAGGAAAAAGAAAATAAGAATGAAATAAAAGTAGTTTATGAGTATGTTTGAGCATGTGTTGGCTCCTTTGTGTGAGTAATGTGTTTGTAAATATGTGTTAGTGAATAAGTATTCGAAGCAAGAAATAAATGTGAAAATGCTTAAGAGGTTCTATCATGAAGAGTTCGACATTCTCGGTAATCTACCATCATCATCCATTTCTAGTATCCGTTAACCTTTAGAAGACATTCTTAGAGGGTAGAATGGGTGAGAAGGGCGAGTGAGCTTCCCCACTCTATTTAGTGGCTAATTCCTTTTCGAAGATCATTCGTTCCAAAATGTTGTCCTCACCCCTTTTTATGTGTTGAGTCCATGTTAGTGATCACACTCACACATACGAGCGAACAATTCTTGAGTGATTTCATATTTGGAGTGTATGCCCGTGAGGCCGAAGTCGAGGCGAAATGTACTAAACTAGGAATCAAGGCGTTGTGGCTTCGGAACATAGATCTTGCGCATTATGGTATGACACTTGCATTTTAGGGTAAGATCATTAGTGAAGGGGTCTTTAGCTTTTACAAGAACTTATTTACTTGATTCATTATGTGTTGACATGCTTAAACCCTTTACTATATGAATCATGCTTATCTATGATTTCGATGTTGGACCCTTGTGTCTCATGAGACTCGATGTTTGTGGGTGTCATCTATGGAAACCCTCACGAGACGACACTCGTCCTCTAGGGGTAACCTAGAGGTTTAAAGGCTTGTTGCATACGCTAAATGCAACCGGGATGCCTCCGAAAGTGAGTTATGCTTTTATTTTATTTTGTTTGCTCGAGGACGATCAAAGTTTAAGTTTGGGGATCTTGATGTGACACGAAAATGCCACATTTGGAGGGTCTAACTTAGACTAATTAGTTCTTTTCGAGTATTATAAATAATATTTTATGTGTTTTTCATGTTAGGTACCTATTTTGGAGTTAAGCGTGTAAATCGGAATAAAGGGAACGAATTGTCACTATCATTTCATGTGCCCAAAATGAGAGAAAAAGATTTCAAGAAAATCAAATTACACGTGGAGGCAATGGCGAGTCCAACGGTGAAGACGGAAGTCAATTCCGAGTTCGGACGAGGAAGTTGTGAAAGATAGAAGTCAAGGTCTTTTCTTGAAGGCACCCCCTTTGGTTCTAATTGTAGAGGCTAGATTAAGGCACCTCCTTGGTCTTTAATTCAAAGCCCAAGTTCAAGAATACCCAAAGAAGAAGGAAGGTGTAGAAATTTTATGAGCACCCACTTTTGGGCCCAAGTCAAAGTAGTCTAAAGACTTAGTCAAGTTGACTAAGTCTAGGGGTTGAATAAAGTGAGGTTACTATTCATCTTCTTCTTCATTCATCAACTACACAACTTTGGAGGAAAGAGGTGGCGATGGTTTGAGTGTTCATCATAAAAAACCTAGAGAATCAACTAGGGTTTTAAAGGTTTGGGAGTTTGAGTTAGAGAGGAAGAGAGGAGGGCTGCCGGCCAAGTTGGCCGGCACCATACAAGAGGTCGCGGGAAGCTTCATAGCAGCCATGCACAGCAGCTCGGCACACTCTAGACGCAGCCAGCAGCAGCTCCAGTGACGCATATAGCACGGGCGCAACAACAGCGAGCACGGGAAGCAGCAACAACGTGCTGCAAATGCGCCCAGCAGCTGCTGCAAACGCGACCAACTCGCTTCTTTGCACGGGACGCGGCTCGGTTGCACAGGACAACATAGGAAAGCCGCACAGCAGCTCAGGAGTACTCGGACGTGCATCATCTTGGCTAGCTACCCATGTGTTTTGATTTGGTTTTGGACTAGAAAGTTCTAGAGAGAGAAAGCTAGGGTTAGCTTTAATGGAGGTTGTGTTCTAAATGGAGAA
Organism: Eschscholzia californica; assembly: GCF_041429995.1. Classification (NCBI taxonomy): domain Eukaryota; kingdom Viridiplantae; phylum Streptophyta; class Magnoliopsida; order Ranunculales; family Papaveraceae; genus Eschscholzia; species Eschscholzia californica. The sequence continues at coordinate 17,649,068 of NW_028238472.1, read as the reverse complement.
GATGATGGTGGTCGCTATGGGGAACCCAGAATTTTCTAAGGGGATATCGGCTGCACCTTAAAGACTCATATTTTCCGACGATCTTAGCCTCAAACCACATCGAAAAAGGGGGATTCTCTCATCATTTCTTTTCCATTTCTTATTCAATTACCATGTTTAGCTAATTTTAGTGTGTCGATTATATGAGATGAAATGTGATGAATTCGTGATTATGTTTAATATGATTTGATGTTTTGATTATGAATTGATGTTCATTTATTTCGATTATCGTTTTGATCGTATTTTCATGTGCCTTGTCAAGCACTTCGCATAGTTAATAGACGAAACGAAGTATTCGATATCGATCGTAGTCTAAGTCATAATTTCATGTGTCTTGTCATGCACTTCACATAGTTAGGCGACTAGACAACACTTTCGTTGACTCGGGATAAACCGATTTAGATGTTTGTTTGACTAAGTATGATCTCCGGATATACGTAGTACTTAGAGACATCTACTTTAGGAGTCGAACATCGATTATACTTTGAAATATTAGATCGGACTACACACAGTCGTAGGTTTATCCCTATCAGATTCTCGGTTCGACACCTCTCTCACTTATTTGTCTCCCGACTCTTGTTGCCTCCCGACTCTTGTTCCTCTGACTCTTCTCTCGAATCTCTCTCGCCCGTTTACTTTTATTGTTTAATCTAGTTTCATTTGTTATCTTGTTTTGTTACTCATTCAATCTAAAACCCTCATTTATCTTTGTTCATTTCCTTTTTAGTATAAATTAGCTAGTTATACCTAGGCCGGCGAACGACACTCCTTCGTTATCCGAATCACCTTCCTATCCTTGGATCGACTCCGGTTTTACCGGTTACTACTTGATACCTCCGCTTGGGTGTGCAACCTTTTCGGGTGCATCACCAATCAAGTTAGTGATGATTGGGTTGTTAACGAAATGGGTATCACTGAATTGTTTGATAAAGTAATGTCTATTATGCCTTATCTCATGCTTAGTCTTCTCTCAATTCTATGTTTCTTGTTTTCCTCATCTTTGGTTTAATTACAATCTTTTTTCTTGAAAAAAAAAATAGGGATTGATTAATTGTTATTTTTATTATCTTATTAGTAGTTTTAATCACAATCAATTTCTTAATATGATTTTCAGGATAGGATGATGACTGAAATTCATTCACAAATCACAAGGAAGAACAGTTGAAGAGATTTCCAATTGGTTAAAAAGTGTTCCATTGCATCCTAATATCATATCAGCCATTAAATCTGCTCATGCTCTTGGATGTGAATTGAGGAGTTTGAGTGATGCAAATGTATTCTTCATCCAAACAATCTTAAAACACCATGGACTAATGGGGTTACTTTTCGGAGATTAACACTAACCCCAACTATATCAAACAATTGTATGGGCGTGACATTTTTATGTAGAGAAAAACTCGAATAAACTATAACTTCATCTTCTAATTGGCCCCGTCTAAAGATCTGAGATACAAAGGTGTATTCATAATTTGTACAACATCAATGACATCAGTGCTATCTCTCCAAAAAGAGGACTTATATGTAAACTATTATTACCTAAATTTTTATAGAGGTTTTTTTTTCTACATTTTCCAAATGTGTTTTTCAGTTTTGTCTCTTGATTTTGATATTATCCGTTGTGGAGTTGGTCGAATTGAAGATTTTTGTATCTCTGTTTCACCGTTCCGGAGGCACGAGCTATACCTAGTAATAAACATAAGTAATTCTGTTTATGGTTTCTTTTTGTATTTATTTGCTCAATGTTGATATTTTCTTTCCTTTTTACATATCCTTTCAATATTGATTCTTTTTATATCCTTTATCATATATCTGCCAATGGCCCTTTCACAGGGAAAACAATTTTTCTTCTTATTTCGAGTAGGATCAAATGGCGCCAGTTCATCTACTTCTTCCTTCACAACAAGTGTTTCCTCTGCTAAGCTTCGAGATGGATAAAATGAGATGAAATTGTGTTCGAGTGAACACTGACTTAACCTTATTAAACAGGCTTTTGCCTCTAGGCCCTAAGTATTATCTTTGGCTTCATCATTCTAATTAAATTGCCCATAAGAAGAAGAAGAGAAATGGTGATGGTTGTTGCTGGTCAATGGTGGTGGTGGTGGAGGAGGAAGGAGAAGTGCTTCATTTTATTTCTTGACAGGTGTGGTAAGTGCTTGGCTGGTCACATGCGGGCGATTATTTTTCGACGAACAAACTTCAAGGTAGAGAGGGTATTCATTTTGAACAAAAGGGTAACAAATAAACAGGGCCGTGCCTGACAATTTAGGGGCCCGGTGCGAAACTTAATCGGGACCCTTTGTATAGATGTGAGGTAAACAAAATTTACACGCGAAGTGATAACACAAATTTCACCTGTAAATTGTTTTAGTAAAACAATGATGAATCTAAAATCAATGAATAACAACTTTATATGATTAGTCTAACATTTTTGCTAATAAAGTTGTCCTGAATTAGTCCAGGTTTCTATTTGAAATTAGGAACCAAAAGAGAGAGATAGACAAATGAGAGAGATTGTATATTGAGTTAGAGAGAAAAAAAATAAAAAAAATAAACAAGATTGCAAGATAGAGATTTGTGTGAAAGATATGAGATTTGGAGAGAGACCCGAGTGCATTTTATACTACGCAAATAGTACAAGAAATTATTTGAATATTAAAATTATATTTGAATTAAACCAATAACATTAAGTGGAATGGACATTTAAAATATTTCATGGTGGTATGGAGAGTTGGCCTTTATTAGAAAAAAAAGGAAGTTGCTCTCTAAGGGGCTCGAACACATGACCTTATGAATAAAATTTGCCAACTTACCCACTGAGCTATCCACGCTTGGTGATAATATATTGAGGGTTATAATATAATTCTAAATAGAACGAAACCAGGAACTAATAGGAAAGTGGGCCCCTTGTGGTGGGGGGCCTGTGCGGGCGCACGGCTCGCACCCCCCACCACACGGCCCTGAAATAAAACTAAAAATTATGTTGTTTTTTTTTTTTTGTTAAATATTATCATAGATTAAAACTTAAACGAGTACACTATTACAATACAAATTAATAAAAAAGGAAGGAACAACTGTCCAAGACTTCGACTTTTTGTGCTTTCTCGCCCATTTTGCCAGTTTGTCGGCTTTGTCGTTCAGGAGTCTATTTGTGTAGCTGAGTTGCACGTTGCCCACTCTACTCATTGCTTCTCTGATCTTCTTAATATGAAAGCTGGAGAACCAGTGAATGGCCTTCCTTCGATCTTTGAGATGGTTGATGAGATTAATATTGTCGCTCTCTATGATGATATTATTGTGTTTATTCTCTTCAGCCCAGATGAGTCCCTTTAAAATGGCTATAGCTTCTCCTTCTTCACTATTCCTTACTCTATCCATGGACGCGAAAGCTCCCATGAATTTTGAGTCCGCATTATGAACTATAACACCGATGCCCGCGTTGTCTGCCGAAGAGGTGAAGGAGGCATCAACGTTGATCTTGATGTAGGGTGCATTTGGCGGTTTCCATTTGGTAGCTTTTGGAGGGTTTATTTTGATCTTATCTATAGGTTTTTCAGGGAAACTTTTGATGTTCTTTATGACAGTTTCAGGGTCCGAAATCATATGTTGGAAGCAGTTGTCACATCTCATTTCCAGATATTCCAAAGAATCGTGGCGAAATGGTGGTTTGAAGCAGTGTAACTGTTCTGAGACGAGGCTTGCCAAGTGAAGATCCAATCTATGATTGAGCTAATATTCTCCGAGATGACATTAAAGTAGAACCAGATATTTTTTGCCATCGGGCAGTGTAAAAGGACGTGCTCCATCGTTTCAGGGACTGCACATTTTGGGCACAGCAGGTCATTTCCAATAAATTTTCCTATTCTGTTTTTAACCGGTAACGCTTTTGTGCAAATTTTCCATATGAAAAGTTGAATTCGTGGAATAGAGGGTATCTCCCATATGACTTTCCAATTATGATTATTTGTGGGGTTATCGGAATTATGATTCCTAAGATGGTAGTACATCGACTTGATAGTGAAGTTTCCCGAGTTCGTTAAATTCCATTTGAGCTGATCTCTCCCGTTACTGTCAATTGGGATCGTTTTGATCATGTTTCTAGTATTTTCATCGAAATTTTCTATTAAAATGTGCTCATTCCAAGTATCATTCGTAATGAGTTGAGAAACCTTAGTAAGGTTTGAGTTAAAGCTATTTTGAGGCGGGGAACTAAAGGTCGGAATCCATTTATCCGTCCAGATATTGATATCGTTCCCCGAATGAGTTTCCCAGCAAGACAGGTCATTCACTTGATCATTATATTTGTTTATATTTTTCCAAATCCAGGAGTTGTGAGGTTTAACTCGTCCTGGCCTGTCAGAATTGGGATAATATTTAGCTTTCAGAAGCTGAACCCATGCGGCATTAGGTTCCGAGCGTAATCTCCACGCTAATTTGCTAAGGAAAGCTTTATTATCTAGTTCTGGGAGGTGCAGGCCCAGACCTCCCTCTTTTTTAGGCAAGCAGATCGAGTTCCACGCTTTAGTACAAATACCTTTAGACTTACCCCACCAGAAAGACTTTGAAGAGTCATTATGCGTTTACTTACACTCTTTGGGAGTGCAAAGCATTGCATCTGGTATCGGGGTACGGCTGCCGCAACAGCAGAGATCACCACCGTACGGCCTGCCTGAGAAAGAAAAGAGTGATTCCAAATGTTTAATTTTTTGTTAACCTGTTCTATAAGATCATTGAAGACTTTTGTTTTGGTAGCCCCAATAAAAAGCTGAGCTCCTAGATATTTCTCCGAAGTCGACGCATATTTAACTTTAAGAGCTTTGGTAATCATTCTTTTAAATTTTGGGTGAGAGTTCTTGGAGAAGAAGATATTAGATTTACTATAATTGATCATTTGCCCCGACGAGTCACAAAAAATTCGAAGAAGATTCTTTAGATTGGCGATATTATCTAAGGAGTTTCTGCCGAAAATTAAGCAGTCGTCCGCGAATAATAGATGAGTCAGAACTAACTCAGGATTATTTGTTGGGAATCCCAGGAAAGAAGAGGTACCTGTGTTTGAAGTGATGAGCCTGCTAAGACCTTCTATCGCCAAAGTGAATAGAAAAGGAGAAAGAGGGTCTCCTTGTCTGATACCTCTGGTAGGATAAAATCTGAGACCTGGTCTGCCATTAATAAGAACCGCCATGGAGGAAGTTGAGATGCAGGATTTGATCATCTGGATCCAATGGTCCGCATAGCCCAATTTCCTCATGATCTCTACTAGGAAATTCCATTCGATCCGGTCGAAAGCTTTAGACATATCCAGTTTGAGGCCGAAGTAACCTTTGTTACCTTTCATCTTTCTAAAGGAGTGAATGATTTCCTGCGCCATGATGATATTGTCTGATATTTGCCTGCCTGGGACAAAAGCAGATTGAAAAGGTGAAATAATATTAGTTAGGGTGTCTTTGAATCTATCGGCCAGGATTTTGGTGATAATCTTATAGGTGGTATTAAGTAGGCTGATTGGACGATAGTCTGCCGGTGTCTGAGGGGCAGTGGTTTTGGGAATAAGACAAATGTTAGTATGATTAGTGCCCTCGGGGAGATTGGCAGTCTCAAAAAAATTGGTGACCATCAAATAAATATCCTGGTTAATCGTATCCCAGTTGGACTGAAAGAAGAAAAAGGGGGGAAGCCGTCAGGCCCCGGAGCAGCGTCTTTCTTTAAGTGCTTAATGGCTTCCTCAATTTCCTCTTTATCCGGAATTCTCGTCAACTCAATGTTCTGGGAATCCGAGATAGAGGCAGTGAAAAGGTCACTAATCTGCTGATTAATGGTAGTATTGTCCGTGGTACTAATATTTAAAAGGTGTGCAGAGACGGTGGATTGGATATCATTGATATTTTCCTGCCAGTTACCTAGATTGTCTTTAATAGCAAGGATGCGATTGTTTCGGTTTCTATGAATCGCTTGAGAATGGAAATATTTCGTGTTTTTGTCTCTAAACGTAACGAAGTTGTTTCGAGATTTTTCCTTCCACATGCTCTCTTGCAGTTTGTACAGCTCCTCAAGCCTTTTACTAAGGCTGATATACTCGTTATGGCCGCTACAAAGCTGCAAAGAGGCCACAATGTGGTTGATTTGGTTTTCAATGTTGCCAAAGACCTGCTTATTCCACTGAGAGAGATGTTTGCTCAAGTGGGTAAGATTTGCTTGAATGTCTGTTTGAGGGAAAATTTTGGAGTACCATTTGTCCGCAATGAAGCCCTGGCAATCCGGGTGGGACATCCATGTCCGGATGAACTTAAAAGGTTTCGGTAGCTTATTATGCGGCTCAAAACTAGAAAGCAGGATCGGGAGATGGTCCGACCCAATACCTTCTAGGTGAGTGATGCCCGAATTGTTGTATTTTTGGAGCCAAGGCTGGTTGGCCAGCGCTCTGTCTAAACGCTCCTGAATCAGATTATGTCCAAATTGTTTATTCGACCAAGTGTATGGGTTTCCCTGAAAGCCCATATCCGTCATCTCCAGGTTCGAAATAATGTTGTTAACTTTAGGGGTGAAAGAGTTGGAGTTGACATTATGTTGTTAAATTTGACTAACAGTAGACTGATTAAAACAATGTAAAATGGTCAAAATGGAAGTTGGTCTTCTTTATGGGCGCATTTTAGTGATTTGGTCAGGTTTAGGAGGCCAAAATGAAATTGACCTTATTTACAACAAACATAAAACTAAATTTTTTAACTAAATAAGGAAGTGTTTCACTTCAATTTTGGGACGAAAACGAGCTAACTAACACCTACCTAGGAAGGGACAAACAATCATCAAAATATAACAACTGCAACTTAAATAAAAATGGTCAACCAATCAAAGTCTTATCATGAAATTGACGGTCAAGATCACTTCCATTTGTAAATGGGTATCTTAAGAAAGTAGGTCAAGTTAACTAATTACCATGGGAAGAAGATTAGAACCGGTAAATTGATCTTATCAATCAGTTAGCTAATTTTTAGATAGAGAGAAGAATATAAATAGAGAGAGAAAAAGGATAAATATATAATATACCACGAGGAAGAAAAGAAGATTAGAAATTAATAATAGGCAGCAAGAAAAGAATATATAACATCTCTGTGTGTTCTAGAAAATATGACTTTTCTCCATGTAAACAACTTATATGTTTACACATGTAAAATTTGTGTACACATGTATAGTGGTTTTGAAGAACAAACCAGCCAAAAGAAACAAAATTTGTAGATCTGAACAACAAACCAGAAATGTTTACAACAAAGTTACACAAAAACTAGAAATGTTTACATCACAGGGATTTTTATATGTAGATCTGAAGAACAAACCATCCGAAATAAACAAAAATTTGTTAAAACATATCAAATGTGTTCTGGGAACACCTAAATATTTCTACATATCAAATACTTCTGAAGAACAAAATCTAGATTCAAAAAACAAAGGAATACAAAATCAAAGATACATCTCTGATAAGTTTTCACAAAAAACACAGCAAAACATGATGAAGATCTTAAATATTCAACAACAAAGATTTATTTTTCTCCTAAAAATCGAGTAAAAAACCCTACCTATGAAGTTACTTACACGAAACGAAACATCTTTTTTAAGATTCTGCATAAAACTAGATGTTACAAACACTTAAGAAAACAACATGCACAAAACCATACATCTAAACAAATCTGAAATTGTTTATAACACATCTCTGTGTGTTCTAGAAAATATGACTTTTCTCCATGTGTACAACTTATATGTTTACACATGTAAAACTTGTGTACGCATATATAGTGGTTTTGAAGAACAAACCAGCCAAAATAAACAAAATTTGTAGATCTGAACAACAAACCATCCAAAATAAACAAAAATTTGTTAAAACATATCAAATGTGTTCTGGGAACACCTAAATATTTCTACATATCAAATACTTCTGAAGAACAAAATCTAGATTTAAAAAACAAAGGAATACAAAATCAAAGATACATCTCTGATAAGTTTACACAAAAAACACAGCAAAACATGATGAAGATCTTAAATATTCAACAACAAATATTTATTTTTCTCCTAAAAATCGAGTAAAAAAACCCTAACTATGAAGTTACTTACACGAAACGAAACATTTGGGGATTTAAATGCGAACAAAATATTGTTAATTTCAACATAAACAACTCTTTTATACCTTTTAGAGAGTTGCTTCTCAACCGGCGGCAAGTACAAAGGTGATTCTCACCGGAACCGACACAACCCTAGTTTTTTCATGTTAGAATCGTTGAAGTTAGCCTTTTCGATCCAGAACCCTAACAAAATTGGTTAGATAATCTAAGTTTTTCTCTATTTCATTTGGTTTTTTGAGAGAGAAGATGGAGAGTTGATCTTAAAATCGAAAAGAAAAGAGAGAGTGAAGATTGTTTTTCTAGAGAGAGAGAGAGTGGGAGAAGTGGATCTCTTGGCTGAAAGAGAAATTGGTTGAAAGAGTAAAGGGTGGGTCTTGGGTTATTAACCTGGAGTCTGACTTGATGGGATGGGTAAAAAATTGGCTCTAAAATTGGGCGGGAAATTTGGGAGGAAATTTTGGGCCAGGATAGTCATGTCCCTTGTTTATGTAAGTGAGGGTAGTTACGTACTTTTACTAAGTGGGTTTTTTTCTCAATATTATTTTCGACTGGGCCTGATCCTTTCTCGGGTCCCAACTTTTGGGCCTTATAATAACGGCCTCTTATGTTTAATATGATTTGACGTTTTGATTATGAATTGATGTTCATTTATTTCGATTATCATTTTGATCGTATTTTCATGTGTCTTGTCAAGCACTTCGCATAGTTAATAGACGAAACGAAGTATTCGATATCGATCGTAGTCTAAGTCATAATTTCATGTGTCTTGTCATGCACTTCACATAGTTAGGTGATGGGCCTATAAAGTTTCCTAAATAGGTCACCACCCGCAAGTATACGGGCGTCAAGTGATAATTCCGGTAAGTCCGGTTCGTTCCTCAGAGACTAAGTGAAACCTATTCTAAGACTTGGAAGTAAGACGGTTTTGAAAATGGTTTTGGTTTTGGTGATAAAATAATGATCAAATAATGAAACACTTAAAGAGACTAATGATACACTCAAATCGATGGGGGAGAAACCTAGGATTTTAGAAATTCACCACATAAAATCACCTTTAGAAACAAATACTTAAAATGGTTAATTCTTTTTTTTTTATAACTCAGAATTTCGGATAATGAACTATCCTAATTCCGGGAGATGTTTTCGTTAAAACCGAATAAAACATAACAATGTAATCATTTTATTTTAAATAAATAAATCTCTAAACTACTATTTATCAATTAATAAGTATGAACCGTCAAATGATTTAACATAAGCACGATGCATCAAATCGAAAAGTATAAATAGTGAAAAGAAAATCTATTTATCAAACTAAAACGAATTAAACTATGAAGCATTAATCAAGAGTTAATCAATAAAAATTATATCTCTAAAAGATCAAAAATGGGTTTCATCTTAAAACCCTAGATGGAGAGAGTTAGCTATTCATGAAATTAAACTAATAAGTATTAAGAGAAAAGAGGAAAAAAAGATTTAACTTTTCTTGCTGATTTTCTCTGTTGCAGCCAAACGCTCCCCTAAGGAAATTGATTTTCTCGTCTTCTCGGAAACAATTTCTCTCTGAGAAAATTATTTTCTAACCAGTTTTCTCATCTTCTCTATTGTTTTCTCTCTTCCTTTCTTTTCTTTTCTTTTCTTTTCTTTTCTTTTCTTTTATTTTCTTTCCAACAAGTAGTTCCCTGTTTCTTTTAACACTATTATGGAATGGAAATTGCTAAAGAAAATGAAGAAAGATTAAACAGCATAAATTGAGTGTACTGATTTCTTTCTCTCTGACAATCTCTCTCTCTGTTTCTTTCTCTCTCTACAATCACTCCTTTCTCTCACAAAAAGGAATAAAATACAAAGTAAATAACAGAAGAAGAAGATTAAGATGATGATGAACCAAAAATCTGTTTTTCCTTCTCTCTCTTTCTCTAATTTTTCTATTTTTAGTTGAGCTTTTGATCCCCAAAGATGAGATACTCCTGCTCTGTTGTCTCCCTGTTTTTATCAGCCCAGAAAACCCCCCTATCTCTCAATCGATTTTTGTTATGTAAAGAAGATATATTTTTCTAGAAAATAGAAGGAATATCTCCATCTTCAATCTTGTTCCAGCTATCAACCGAATTTCTCTTATTTCCTTCTATGTAGAAATCTTCATCTATCTTTCTTTCTTCAGTCACTATCTTTGAAAATCCAATCGGGTTTCTTCTTCATCTCTCTATAATATATTGGAAAACCGACCAGCTCTGCCGAATCCTTATTTTATTTCCATCTCTAGATCAATTCTCCTTCCTTGCTTCTATTAATCGAATCCATCTCTCTGTTACCACATCAGAGAGTAATCTCTCTCTCTAGAAATAATGAAAATCTCTCAAAGTCACACCTGTTACCAACTCTGTTCCTCTTTGATTTCTTTCCTTCTCTGAAAATCTTTTAATTGTAATGCTTCCATATTCAGCCAAATCTCATCTTCATCCTTCTTAAAAATATTCAACACTTTCTTCCTTTCACGCTTTCTCTCTCTATTCTACTGTTAATAGAGACGTGAGAAGGGAAAGATAAAATTAATGGGTCCCCATAAATCTTGGCAATAATCTTGGCAACAACCAGTCAATGATTTTATTGCTATCATAAGGGTTAATTTGGTGCATCTAGGTGTATCATAAGAAAGTGCAACATGCCTCCTGGATGATGTCATATGTTGCTTCAATAACCACCATCGTCGGATCTAGTGTTGTACACCAAATATAAGCCCGAAACAACGTGTGTTTGACACAAGGGATTATGTTCAAATAAATGCCCAATTGCCGTCCCGCTATGCCCACCAATATACCAGAAATTACATACTGCCGTCAGATTACCTGCCATGTGTCGCTTGTAGCTCCAGGTTGACATTTAGTCATCTGATTTTGACCATACCTTGACCCACTCTATTTTTCTCACCCGGAGTTGGACTCCGATTAGACTTCCGCTTTCGCCCACGAGCTCTTCTTGAACCCTAGTTTCATCTGAGTGTCAACGGTTGCCAAAATTTCCAGAGAACCAATACCAAGAAATGACACAAATACCCCCAACACGGCTTTCTCTCGATTTTATCCGTTTTTCACACTGAACTCCCTAAAAGACACCTGGGAAAGAGAAATACACAATTAATCAGAGTAACTGCTCGAAATAGACTAACTAACCCAAATTAAGAGATTCAAATGAGGCATTTTCATGACTCATCATTAGGCGACTAGACAACACTTTCGTTGACTCGGGATAAACTGATTTAGATGTTTGTTTGACTAAGTATGATCTCCGGATATACGTAGTACTTAGAGACATCTACTTTAGGAGTCGAACATCGATTATACTTTGAAATATTAGATCGGACTACACATAGTCGTAGGTTTATCATTATCAGATTCTCGGTTCGACACCTCTCTTACTTATTTGTCTCCCGACTCTTGTTGCCTCCCGACTCTTGTTCATCCGACTCTTCTCTCGAATCTCTCTCGCCCGTTTACTTTTATTGTTTAGTCTAGTTTCATTTGTTATCTTGTTTTGTTACTCATTCAATCTAAAACCCTCATTTATCTTTGTTCCTTTCCTTTTTAGTCTAAGTTAGCTAGTGATACCTAGGCCGGCGAACGACACTCCTTCGTTATCCGAATCACCTTCCTATCCTTGGATCGACTCCGGTTTTACCGGTTACTACTTGATACCTCCGCTTGGGTGTGCAACCTTTTCGGGTGCATCACCGATCAAGATAGTGATGATTGGGTTGTTAACGAAATGGGTATCACTGAATTGTTTGATAAAGTAATGTCTATTATGCCTTATCTCATGCTTTGTCTTCTCTCAATTCTATGTTTCTTGTTTTTCTCATCTTTGGTTTAATTACAATTTTTTTTTTCTTGAAAACAAAAATAGGGATTGATTATTTGTTATTTTTATCATCTTATTAGTAGTTTTAATCACAATCAATTTCTTAATATGATTTTCAGGATAGGATGATGACTGAAATTCATTCACAAATCACAAGGAAGAACAGTTGAAGAGATTTCCAATTGATTAAAAAGTGTTCCATTGCATCCTAATATCATATCAGCCATTAAATCTGCTCATGCTCTTGGATGTGAATTGAGGAGTTTGAGTGATGCAAATGTATTCTTCATCCAAACAATCTTAAAACACCATGGACTAATGCGGTTACTTTTCGGAGATTAACACTAACCCCAACTATATCAAACAATTGTATGGGCGTGACATTTTTATATAGAGAAAAACTCGAATAAACTATAACTTCATCTTCTAATTGGCCCCGTCTAAAGATCTGAGATACAAAGGTGTATTCATAATTTGTACAACATCAATGACATCAGTGCTATCTCTCCAAAAAGAGGACTTATATGTAAACTATTATTACCTAAATTTTTATAGAGGTTTTTTTATACATTTTCCAAATGTGTTTTTCAGTTTTGTCTTTATTTTGATATTATCCGTTGTGGAGTTGGTCGAATTGAAGATTTTTGTATCTCAGATTCACCGTTCCGGAGGCACGAGCTATACCTAGTAATAAACATAAGTAATTCTGTTATGGTTTCTTTTTGTATTTATTTGCTCAATGTTGATATTTTCTTTCCTTTTTACGTATCCTTTCAATATTGATTCTTTTTATATCCTTTATCATATATATGCCAATGGCCCTTTCACAGGGAAAACAATTTTTCTTCTTATTTCGAGTAGGATCAAATGGCGCCAGTTCATCTACTTCTTCCTTCACAACAACAAGTGTTTCCTCTGCTAAGGCTTCGAGATGGATAAAATGAGATGAAATTGTGTTCGAGTGAACACTGACTTAACCTTATTAAACAGGCTTTTGCCTCTAGGTCCTAAGTATTATCTTTGGCTTCATCATTCTAATTAAATTGCCCATAAGAAGAAGAACAGAAATGGTGATGGTTGTTGCTGGTCAATGGTGGTGGTGGTGGAGGAGGAAGGAGAAGTGCTTCATTTTATTTCTTGACAGGTGTGGTAAGTGCTTGGCTGGTCACATGCGGACGATTATTTTTCGACGAACAAACTTCAAGGTAGAGTGGGTATTCATTTTGAACAAAAGGGTAACAAACAAAACTAAAAATTATGTTGTTAAATTTGACTAACAGTAGACCGATTAAAACAATGTAAAATGGAGTCAAAATGGAAGTTGGTCTTCTTTATGGGCGCATTTTAGTGATTTGGTCACGTTTAGGAGGCCAAAATGGAATTGACCTTATTTACAACAAACATAAAACTAAATTTTTTAACTAAATAAGGAAGTGTTTCACTTCAATTTTGGGACGAAAACGAGCTAACTAACACCTACCAAGGAAGAGACAAACAATCATCAAAATATAACAACTGCAACTTAAATAAAAATGGTCAACCAATCAAAGTCTTATCATGAAATTGACGGTCAAGATCACTTCCATTTGTAAATGGGTATCTTAAGAAAGTAGGTCAAGTTAACTAATTACCATGGGAAGAAGATTATTAATAAGAACCGGTAAATTGATCTTATCAATCAGTTAGCTAATTTTTAGATAGAGAGAAGAATATAAATAGAGAGAGAAAAAGGATAAATATATAATATACCACGAGGAAGAAGAAGAAGAAGATTAGAAATTAATAATAGGCAGCAAGCAAAAATGATACTAGTAAATGAAGGAGGAGGATATGGGATTAATGATCCCCAAAAGTTGAACAAGTATTCTTGTGCTTGTGCTATTGTTGCTTCTATGATCTCCATCATATTTGGATATGGTAATCCATTTCATCTCTCTCTTCTATTCCATTTCTATTGCCATTTTGGCACAAATCGTTTTCCTCTTGATTGATATTTAATTTCATATATATAGGTATTGTATCCTTCTAAATGTTCATTCTTTCTTAGTTGCATGGATTTGATCTCAAGGAAATTATATTACATGTTACGGATAGATTGACAAGAGCTTTTGGTTTGGTTTCCAAGTCTTTCATGTTACGATCTTGGACATTTGGATAGATATCAATACAAATATGACACTTAAATGACCAATTCAATTGTAGAAAGGAAAGCGAAAGACAGAGATTTCTAGCACCCTTCTTTTATGGGTCTTTCTAAATTCTAAAATGTAAGTCATATTATGAGACATGATAAGACATAAATTCTTTTTGTATAAAAGGATAAAATTGAAATAGGTTCATTCAATAAAAAAAGTTGATTTGACTTGTTTAAAATATAAAAAGTTAATGATGTTAGAAAAAACCCATTTATGAGCAAAGAACGTTAACCTAGAGTAGTATATATGGTCTTAACGTGTGTGTGTGTGTGCAATACACAAGAAATACGGAAAAGAATCTCATGTTATGCACATTAAAGTTACAACGAATATCAAACAAAGAACAGACTTATCAGCGGTATATGACATGTCGGTTTGCCTCTTACAGACTCGAGATCCTCCTCTATCGTTTAGGAAACTCCCCCGCTAGGTGTTTCCATCTTCATTATAAACTTTATTTATTTCTTTTCTTATTTCTTGTACATCTTGAAGTCCTAAATGTTTCTATACTTTCGTATGACTTAGAGCATCTCCAATTCAACACTCAATCTTAGAAACTCTGAGTGCCATATATGATTTTTAGAGTTTTTTCTTAAAAACTTTCTCTAATGCAACACTCTATTTGGATCTCTAAGGTGACGTGTCAAGGATGAAATAGAGAGATATCTCAAGAGGACACTCTATTTCTAGAGTGTTGCATTAGAGAGAGTTTTTAAGAAAAAAACTCATCAATATTTCTAGAGTGTCCTCTTGAGATATCTCTAATTGTCTAACTCATCAATATTTGATTTTCAACCAATAGAAATAAAGTCTTCTATATTTTCTGAATAACTAAACTATTTATTTACAAAAGTAACTACGCCACATGAGTAAATAAGATAAGTTTAGAGTTTTGCAGCGGAGACACAAAAATTAAAGATCTCTATATTCGCCAACTAGGAGTGAGAATCTCAATTTAAACTTGACGCATAGGATGAGTAGAGATTTTTTTGAGTTTTGCATTGGAAATGCTCTTACATTATAAACGGACTTGGAGGTCTAAGGTTTTCCTCACCCAAAACTTAAATACATTATTATCGAGCCATTTAAGATATTGAAAGATCATGATCAGTACTAACAACGACGAGTTTTTTTTTGTTTTCGCAGACACAGGTGTTATGAGTGGTGCAATGATCTTCATTAAAGAAGATCTAAAAATAAACGATACCCAAGTTGAAGTTCTTGCAGGTATCTTAAACATATGTGCTCTTGTTGGTTCAGCATTAGCTGGAAGAACTTCAGACTGGATTGGTCGTCGTTATACTATAGTTCTTGCTTCAGTCATCTTCTTAGTAGGTGCAGTTCTAATGGGTTATGGTCCTTCTTACTCAATTTTAATGACGGGAAGGTGCATTGCCGGAGTTGGTGTAGGGTTTGCTCTTCTCATTGCTCCCGTTTACTCAGCCGAAATATCTTCACCTTCATCTCGAGGCTTATTAATGTCTTTACCTGAACTTTGTATCAGTCTTGGTATCTTATTGGGTTATATTTCAAACTACTTTTTTGCAAAATTAACACTAAAGCTTGGTTGGAGAATGATGCTTGGTGTAGCTGCAATTCCTTCACTTGCCCTTATTTTTGGTATTTTTAAGATGCCTGAATCTCCAAGGTGGTTAATAATGCAAGGCCGTTTAGGTGAAGCTAAAATTGTCTTATCAAAAGTTTGTAATACTAAAGAAGAAGCTCAAATTAGGTATCAAGATATCAAAGTAGCGGCAGGTATAGACAAATCTTGCGACGACGATATAGTGAAAATGCCAAAGAATTCTAGTGGGAAAGGTGTATGGAAAGAACTCTTAATAACGCCTACTCCGGCTGTCCGTAGGATATTAATAGCGGCAATCGGTATTCACTTTTTTCAGCATGCTACGGGGATCGAAGCAGTAATTCTTTATAGTCCAAGAATTTTTAAGAAAGCAGGAGTTGTTGACAAACACAAGCTTTTGCTTGCAACTGTGGGTGTTGGACTAACTAAAACATTTTTCATATTGATTGCAACATTTAATCTTGACAAGTTTGGTAGAAGGAAATTGCTCTTAACAGGATTAGGAGGGATGATGGTTGCCCTAGTAACATTAGGTATTAGTTTAACAATAGTTGAGCATTCCACAAAGGAACTTGCATGGGCTTTAGTTCTAAGTATAATAGCTACCTATACTTTTGTGGCTTTTTTCTCAATTGGGATTGGACCTGTAACTTGGGTATATAGTAGTGAGATTTTCCCATTGAAACTTAGGGCACAAGGAGCTAGTTTGGGAGTGGCAGTGAATAGATTGATGAATGCAACCATCTCAATGAGCTTTCTTTCTCTCTCCAATGCAATTACAATTGGTGGAAGCTTTTTTGTATTTGCTGGAATTGCAGTACTTGCATGGATCTTCTTCTTTTTCTTATGTCCTGAAACAAAAGGAAGGACTTTGGAAGAGATGGAAATGGTTTTTAGTTCTAAGAAATCATTAATGGATGTTGAAGGTAGACCTAGTGGTGGTGGTAAGGCAGAGATGGAAGTAGGAATTAAAACTTTATCAAGTACTACAGTGGTTGGGAAATGCTAAGTGTACAAAAGATCTCTACTTAGTTTGTGACATGATGACCCACTCACAAACGAACCAGTCTAACTTTGAATTATTTTGTCTTTTAGTGAATCATCAAGTCACAAATTAGGTCAAAATTTTTTGTGCACATAGCATTCCGGTGGGTGATTTATGGTGCTATAAAATTGACACGATTAAGTTTGAGATCGAATTTCTTACGTGTGTTTTCTTGTACAGAATGCCTGAGGTGGCTATGGGCAATCCTAGCCTAGCCTAGCCATTATTCCCTTCCTCAGTGGCAAAGCACTTTGTAAATTGTAACAACATTTGTTTCAAATGCTATTTTTCCATCTTTACAAGTGACATATTTGTGAATATTGATTGTTATTTTACCCTTAAATGTAAATTTTTTAATTCATATGTCTTGAGATATTCTTGCTAATGTTCTGGGACGTAACTACAACAAGACCAAGGTGATCTCTCGCATTTTGAAAGCTACCTTCAGATATGCTTGTCCAATTTTTTTTTTGGATAAAGGCAATTTCTTTAAAATACCATGACAAAAGTGTGTTCTTTCCACTCCACAGGAAGTGTGTTCTTTCCACTCCAAAGGATGTGATCTCTCGCATTTTGAAAGCTACAACAAACCACCAATTAAACCTCCACAAATTTGTTAAGTTTCTCCAATTGAACACCAACTAGGAAGTGTGTTCTTTCCACTCCAAAGTAAAAGTCTATAAGTAAGTCAACCCTTTAATGTAGACAACTAACTTACCACTCGATCTAAATTTATCATAAAAATTCTCTCATTCTTCTCCATCTCGATAGCCCAAAGAATCGAGTAAGGAGTTATGTTCTTCAGAAATGATATGGGATACCAATTTTGACTGGATTGCAAGTTGCAAATATGAAAGAGTTCATCTATAGTATAACATAGAATTAAGTTGTTAAAAAACTCACAAATTTCTTACCATTTTCCTCTTACGTATGAACAAGTCAAGGAAAGATGTTACTCTCTTCGTTTGACCGACAAAGAATACACTTAAGATCATCCCTCTCTTTTAAAGAACATTTGTTGTCAGAGAAGCAATTTTGTCCATCTCTTTGAATGTACGCCAATGGATTATTTGATCTATATGTAGGTTTGGCCACCCGGTTCGCGAGGCGCCTATCGAGATTCAACGTGGCAGTCTCATTATTCTGATTGGTTCCAGGAAGACAAATTTTAATATCAACAGTAAGTGCTTCGAGTAAATCATCCAAACCATTTCTCACAACTTCCACATGTTTATCCAATCCATGAGAACCTGATTTAGGAAGAAGATCCAGTTCGAAGAACATGTCTGATGCTGCTACGGTTGTACATGTTCGATCCCGAGAAGGTTGCGTCTTGTTATTGAATGTGTTTAAAAATATCAATTTTATAAATTAAAAGAAACAAAATTTTTGAGCAAGATTTACCTAAGTTTGTGCTTTAGAGATGCACCCAATGTCAAAAGAGAAATGCAAGGAATATCTTCATCTCCCCGTGCTAATTTAAGATTTCCTTTTCTCGCAAATCACTGTTTAGGTCGTTATTTGGCTCGCTAATAACTCACAAGTAGGCCAAATTAGTTTCTAGAAGGCAGGTCCTCACTAAGATGTGTTTTGGTTGATCTGTCGTGGAAGTTATCTTCAAGCACTTGAACATTGCAATAGGGTATTTCCATGTACCATCGATCAAGATTAAATTTAAAGGACTATCTCCATCATTTGAACTAGTCTGTCTAGAAGAAATGGAGGATCAGAAAATTCAAAGCCATGTATCTGAATTTGTTATACGTCTGAATTTGTATATGCCATAGAACAGAACTTTCAAGTTCTCTATTAGGGATACAATAATTTCTTCCATCTCATTAACGGACTCACTATATCTGAATTTGTTATACGTTATTACAAGAAATTTTACAAAATATAACTATGGATTTGTCTTTGATAGTTATATCAGCAAACCATGAATCTGAAAAATATGTCGATTTTCAACACAAAGCTACCTACTTGTCCACGAGCTTGGGGGGGGGGGGGGGGGGGGGTCCTCTACATAACTATTGGGTTATGGTGTCACCTAGTGTTTTAAGTTGAATCTCAGACGTCTAACACTAGTTTCCAGGATCACATGCAAGAACTAAAGATGAACTAGAATAGAATAGAAGATTACCTTAATCGCTTTCCTTCGAACTAAATCCGATGCCTCAATCTCGAAGATGAGAGCTCCAAATTACAGTCCCAACGACGAAGATAAATGATATACAGGGGGAGTGCTTAGCCCAAGCCTGACCCGTTCTCTACATCACTATTCGGTTATGGTATCACCTAGTGTTCTAAGCTGAATCTCAGACGTCTAACACTAGTTTCCAGGATCACATGCAAGAACTAAAGATGAACTAGAATAGAATAGAAGATTACCTTAGTCGCTTTCCCTCGAACTAAATCCAATGCCTCTATCCCGAAGATGAAAACTCTAAATTACAGTCCGAGAGCCCGAACCCAACGACGGAGATAAATGGGATACGGGGGCGGGCTTAGCCCAAGCTTGACCCGTTCTCTACATCACTGTTGGGTTATGGTGTCACTTAGTGTTCTAAGCTGAATCTCAGACATCTAACACTAGTTTCCAGGATCACATGCAAGAACTAAAGATGAACTAGAATAGAATAGAAGATTACCTTAATCGCTTTCCCTCGAACTAAATCTGATGCCTTTATCCCGAAGATGAGAGCTCCAAATTGCAGCTCCTCTACTTGAGACACTCGAGCAAGTTGACTTGATTTCCCTTCTTTAATGTCAGCTAAGACCTTAATGGAATGCTGAGAAGAATAACTCTTCTTCTTTGACTAGATAGATAGGTTGGGCGCCCCCATTAGTGGGTTGGGCTTGGCCGCCCTCTGCATATTGTCGGGTCATCTCTCTTGATCCGGGCCTATCTTACGGGTCCGGTTCTTCCTATCTTTGTCTCAATCTTATCCAAACCTTTTGGGCCTTTCAACTTGAATCTAATCCAACCTTTGCCTCGTTCCCTCTAGTCAACTCTCTCCGATCAAGGCACCACTCTTTGGTGTAACCCGTTGTACGATCCCTAATTCCATCAGACTAGATGATCTTCTGGATAAAGTCCTCGTCATCCTATTGTTTATATAGAAGCCGTCTCTCTCTATATGTATATATACTTTAAGAGATAAAAATGAATGAAAGAGGAAGAAATGGAGAGAGATGAAAATGGACTAGAGAAGAAGAAATGAGAGATCGAATTAGATTGGGTTGAGTTTTCAGGAAACCCAAGTAGGGCTGAATTTGGATTGAGTTTTGAAGGCACCCCAAGTTTTGTAATAACCAATCAAACACTTAGAGGTGTACTCGAGTCGAGCCGAGCCGAGTAGTAAGATGCTCAAGCTCGGTTCGGGTATTTGACTGTTTGCTCGTTCGAGTAGTCGGCATACATGACTTCTGACCGAACGAACACCGTCTGGAAAATAGTCCGTAAAAAGTGCATGCGAAGTTCATTTTGGTGAACAATGCTGACGACTACTTAGAAAATCGTCGGGCAAGGTAAACCTCTCTCAACGGTTTCCTTTGTAGCCATCGACAATATACTTATTCTCGAGGGTTGTTCAAAATGCCGTCGGTAAACTCTATTTTTGTAGCGACTAAACTTGACTTTGATATAAGAAAGAAAGTCAAGAAAAAGTTGGTTTTCACGTCCAAATACTTTCCCACATATCAAACGGACCCTTAGTAATATATTATTTTCAACAAAAAAAAAAAAAAAATCTAACAAAAATACAGATATAGCTCCCTAGCAAATGAGGTAGAAATTCTTTTAGACTTCAGGGTACTGCTTAAATTTTGAGTTCTAATTTTTAGGTAACTCCTGTCTTCTTGTTTAATCGTTTTGAGATTTGCAGAAGTTATGCTTGTAAAATCAAGTGAACTTTTACAAACACTGATTTTAGGGCATTGATTTTCATTAGCTGAACTAGTGTTTGGATTTTAGGGTAGTCATTCAATTTTGAGATACATAAGTAATTGTATAACAACCAATTTTTTCGTTCTCACAAAGAGTACCTCAGTACCTCTCTCTCTACGAAGTTTCAATTGGTTGTTGAATTGTTAAGTAGTTATGGCAGTTTCTTGCAGGTTCTTCTCAGTTTCCAAAACCCTAAAATCATCTTCTCCTAGTCCAAAGAGCTTCATTTCCAATCCCCAAATACTTCCCTCCAAAACCCACCTCAGATTTACCCCCAATTCAAAATCTTCCTTACTCGATCTCTTCTTCAATACTACAAAATCAAAATCCCAAATTCAACCTCATCGTTACTCCCACTATAATCCTGTTAAATCCCTATTCACTGGAATTGTAGAAGAAATGGGTGAAATCAAACAACTAGGGGTTTCTGAAAATGGCGGGTTCCAGATGAAAATCTCTGCAAAAACAATTCTTGAAGATGTTAAACTTGGTGACAGCATTGCCGTAAATGGAACTTGTCTGACAGTAACCGAATTCGACAAGAAAGAGTCTGAATTCTCAGTCGGACTTGCACCAGAAACCCTAAGAAAAACTTCACTAATCGAGCTTGTACCTGGTTCAATTGTCAATTTGGAAAGAGCACTTCAACCTACTAGTAGAATGGGAGGTCATTTTGTTCAGGGACATGTTGATGGAACTGGTAAGATTGTATCAATGGAACCTGAAAATGATTCATTGTGGATAAAGGTGAAAACTTCACCAGAAATTTTGAAATTTATTGTACCAAAAGGGTTTATAGCTGTTGATGGAACTAGTTTAACAGTGGTTAGGGTTTTTGAAGAAGAAGAATGCTTTAATTTCATGTTGGTTGCTTATACTCAGAAGAATATTGTTGTTCCTTTGAAGAAAGTTGGGCAATTGGTCAATTTGGAAGTTGATATAGTTGGGAAATATGTAGAAAGACTTCTTCAAACTGGGTTTACCAACAAAATTTCATCTTCTTGATCTATCCTTGGATTCTGAAGCGTAAAATGTTCGATGGTAGTATTTAAAATGTCTCTACCTCTATGTGTTGTTCTTCAAGTGATGTTTCTTTTTCTCTTGTTGTTACTCTTTTTGTTCTTGTTTTGTTTAATTTTTTCTTGTTTGACTTGATGGTAGATCAATAAATGAATCAAAATGGGATTTTGATTGAGGTCTTTGGATATTTGGCTGACTTGAAGAAAATATTATCTCAATAAAAGAAATGTGCTCCTTAATTCATTTCATATCGATATTGAGCCTTTCTCTCTAACATATGAGTGTCTGTTTTAATAATTGTGTTGGTTGTAACTAAAGTAGTAAGTCGAACAGATGAGATAAACAATCTCAATCCGAAGAAGAAAACCAGATTGAACAAGTATACTATATCGACCTATCTCATTTGGGATCCATTTAGTTGATATCTTTGTTGCGTCTGTCTCGCCGAGTGATTGGTCTTCCCTTTCAAACACGCCGAGTAGTAAGTGCTTCCAGTAAAGCATCCAAACCATTTTCCACTGCTTCAGCGTCTTTTTGTTTCTTTGCTTGCTTATCTATTTTCCTCTCAATAGTTACTTTTCAGGAACAAAGTCATATTTGTGTGGTTGCTGTTCTTATGACTGTTCTAATGGGTATCGAGGTACTGTCATCAATTGCCATTATTCGCCGCATCCTTATGGCAACATCAGTATTAAAGGCAAGTACCATGTCAAAATTGTTCAATTCAGAAACTTTATGGGAATAATCAGGTAGAGTCTGTGATTATATGAAAATGGAATGTGGCAAGTGTTTTGGTGCATTCCAGGGGCAATGTAATCCAAGTGTTATCATATCTTTGCCGCAAAAAAAAGAGAAGTATTCTAGGCTTGATGAGTAGTTAGCGGTAACCCTCAAACACCTCATTTCCCCAAGTAGGAAATGGACGACCTTGTTAGACGACATAGTAACGTCTAGAGAGATCATATTACTAAACTTTGAGGTCATCTAATAGAATGCACATTTGGTCTGTAAACAACCCTATGCCATTCGTATATTATTGCCTTATGGAGAATAATTTTCTAGTTACTTTTTGCAATTCTTAGTGGGTTCAGTGGTAGTTTTAGCCAGAGTACTGTGTCGTGACAAGACCTTTTCTTTTTTCTGTACGCAGGTTGCTTCTAAGGTCATACGAGAAGTTCAGGCGCTAATTATTTTTCCTATCATTCCATATCTGATTTATGTTTCTCTTAATTTTGTTAGATGCAGCAAGATATTCCGTTTCTTCCCGTATTTTCCTCGATGAAGCGGCTAATGTGTTCCCTGATTGTCTCATTCATCGAGTCATTCTGTTATATACTTGAGTGGATTCGCTGAAAGCTGAAAGGTGGTAGTTCCACGTGCGGAACTCGGCTCGGGAAGCTGCAATCTGGTTCCACTAATTACTTCCTCGGCTCGGGAAGCTGCAATCTGGTGGACCATGAGATCGGTGAACCGAAATGCTTATATTATGGTAATATTGGCTTAAATCTTACACTCTAGACTTTAATAGTGAGCTCTTTTATCCATCATAGCTTAATTTTCTTAAAATCTTTTTCTCGTGTTACATTCAGATTGCAATAACAGGTAAAGGATTCTTTAGAGCATCTTCAATAGCAACAGAGTTGATCATGATCAACATCTTTTGGATAGGCAGGGTAAATGTGATCAGAGACGTTATCATTTTCCTTGGAAAATTATGTGTTACCTGGTTAGTGCTGCATCCGCATTCTTGATGCTGGATACTCACAAGTACAGATCTGCCCACAACAAGATCTCCTTTCCACTGTTCCCAGTTCTGGTGAGCTTGTAACTTCACTTTGAAGTTGAAGATCTAAATTCTTGTTGGTCTTGGTTACAAAGACATGTCGTTACTTTTTTAGGCTTGGGCTTCTTATGCGAACTGCGCAAACTATTTGCAAACCTTACATACTATGTCCCAAATTGTTCAAACCTTACCCTAGTCAAACCTCTAACAACCTTACATAGGGAGCTGGACCTAAAAAAATTGATGGCTCCATTAGACAAAAGAAAGTTCGACTGGCCTTGGGAATTCTTACCATTTCGGTTCTGATTATTAAAGAACTTAACATTGGGGGTACTTGTGGGCAGGTAAGTTGGGGGCTTGGTAATGTCGTAGCTACTCTTTTCTTTGCTGTGGTAGAAATGTCAATCGATACCATCATTCTATCGTTCCCGTGGAATATTACATCAAAAGAGTTGTTTTAATGCAGCTTAACAAAACGGGATTGTCGAGCGTCTTTTTTTTTGTTGAAAGGTATTTTGGATGTAGCTGGTGCATTACATTCTCCCACTTTCTTTTTGGGAAGAATGCGTTTTCACCCCCTTATGTAATTAATAAATTTCCTACACCAATTCTTGGTGGTATCTCACCTCATAAACGGCTTTTTGGAATCTCACCTAATCCGACAAATCTAAGGGTCTTTCTTTGCTTGGAATTTGAAGATCACAAATAAATTGGATCAACGAGCACGGGCCAGAGTTTTCGTTGGATATCCATTTGGACAAAAAGGTTACCGGGTGTATGACTTAGAATCTAAGGGTTCACTTTTCCTCTCGCTCACCTGTGATTCAATCCCCATTTCTTTTTAGAGGGGTTGGGCAAACGCCCCAAAATGACCCCATAAATAAGAACGAAATCCGGGTCAGGAAAAAAATGAGGAGCAGGCCCATGGTGTCAGGTTTCACATTTAAAAGACAAAACCAACCTTCTGAATTTCGGTATTTACAAAAATACCAATGAAAAATCCCATAAAATATTCAATTTTTTTTTTTAAAAGTCTGATGCCACTCAGTTTGGAAGTGACTGATTAAGGAAACCATCCATTTTCCATTAATCACTCAACCACCCTCTTTCCAAAAGCAAGTTCTTTCCCAAAATCACTTTCCTTCTCAATTCCAACTTTTCTTTTCTTCTTCTTCTCTCTCTCTCTAGAATTTTATTGTTTGGCGATTGGTAAAGGGAGCTGGAAGTTGTTGTTGGGGAGCTATTATGGTTGGGGAGCTATAAAGATTAGTAAGGGGAGATAAGACATTTGGATTATTATTTTAAAGACCTTTAATGTTACAGATTTTAAATGCGAAACTCATAATCTGAAGGACTCAAGTGTAATATAGTCAAATATCTCAGAAATAACAAAAAGAAAAACGCTTTCTTCCTCTTTTACTCGTTCTCTCTTCTGAATTCGAATCTCCTAAATATCCCTCTTGCAATCTTTTTCCTTCATCAACTACAAATTTACGACGACTTCTACCCAAGTATTTTCCCCAATGAAGAAGACATCAACCAAAATCGAGAAACTATTTTACTTTTTTCTAAATAGAGAAATTTCACAAATAGATAAACTATTTGATTTTTTCCCCTGACCTGGGGGGAAATTTTACAAAAATTTCCCTAGGGAAATTGTTGAACGAACAGAAATAGTTTGCCTCTTTTTGGGCAAATTTTTAAAGTTGAAGGAAAAAAGAGAAATAAAATTTAACAGGAAATATTTGTCTTGCGAATTCCTTACATCTTGAGAGAGATCTTCATCTATACTAACACTGTTTGATTGGGTTGGTGGTTGTTGGTTCGATTGAAAAATATATTTTTCCTCCATTAAAGAAGCAACATCATAAATATCTTGCGATATTGATAGTGGTTGTTTTGTAACTTGATTGTGGAGAAGAAAAGAGAGGTATTGTTGTTGAAATATTTAGGGTTTAAGAAAAATAGGAAAGAAAAGAAAAATTACTATTACAATTTTTTTATTGTAACTATTTTTTTTAATCCCTCTCTATTTCATTATTTAATTTCAAATCTGGAAAAATAGCTCCTAATACTAAATTGGTATGGGGAGCTGTAGTAAAAAAAACTGGTTTTGCACTACAGCTCCCTAACAATAATTTCCAGCTCCCCTTACCAATCACCTATTGTTTCTTCAAACCAAGATTTCATAACAAATCTGAATGATTCAACATCAAACCAAAATTTTATTTTTTTCTTTCTCTCTCTCTCTAATTTTTTTTTTATTGAAATCTTTGTTTCCATGTTTCATAACAAACCCTAGGAGAACAAAAGGGTAAAGTGAACAAATCCTAAGAAGAAAGAGGTAAATATGACTAACTTTATATTTTCATTACGGTAGTTTATCATTGATTTCCTAGTAGTTTATCATTGATTATTATTTAAGAACCCTAAATTTAAAAACATTTCAATTTGAATTTTTAAGAATCCTAAATCTGAAAAAACTTTCGTCCTCGTTAAATTTAAGAACCTTAAATCTGACAAAAATTTTCTGTTTCATTTTTATTGGAGAAACCTAAATCCGACAAAACTTTTTCATAAGATCTTTTCGGTACCTAGTTTCCTGTCCTGTAAATTGTTTTTTTCCCGGTAAACAGTTTCATGTACATATACCCAGTCGTTCATGTTAAACTGTTTCATGTCCTGTAAACTGGTTTCTTCCCGTTAAACTGTTTTCTTCCTGACAATTTCTGCCTAACTATTGTGTTTTAGGCAGTTTCATGTACATATTTTTGTTCCTTGTACATAGTTTGTCCACTGGACAGGATTTTAAAAGGTTTATTTTCCTGTACACATGTTTGTTCCTGAGAAATATTTTTATGTATGTTATATTTGAAATATGAATGAAAGTGTGTTAGTTTTTGGTGTATTTAATGTACATAATTCATTGGATAGTTCTAATAGAGATGTACTTACCACTAAATCTTCCTCTTTTACAGTAAGCACATAAGGAGTCCACTACCTCTTTCGTGAGTAAGCCAAAGAATACGACAACAGTATGACTAACGTATCGCAAGAGAGATGGAGAATGAGAATTAAAGATGAAGTGTCTTAAATGCACGAGTCGCATTCGCTTAGTAGCACTTTTTGTAACATTTAATGTACTTTTGCTCATGCAAAAACATACCTGTAATGTACAGTACACGAATGTATGTTTCTGAATAATAATGTTTTGGGGAAACTTCAACAGTAGGTTCTTGGGCAAAATTTGAAATATCTCGTAACTTAGTTTAGAAAACATTCAAAGTGTACATTCGCAAATGTGCAGAACATTGGGAAATAAACAATACATTGGAAAATATGTACTGACCATTTTGAACTAGGAATTTTCTTGTATACCGGGAATTATTTTATGTACTGGTCATTTGATTATGTGTTAGACACTTTTGTACTGGGAATTTTGTTTTGTATCGGGAATTGTTCTATGTACTATTGTACGGGACACTTTTGTACTAGGAATTATCTTGTTTACCGGGAATTGTTTTATGTATTAGCCATCTGGTTATGTAGTAGACACTTTTGAACTGAGAATTTTCTTGTGTACCGGGAATTGTTTTATTTACTGACCATTTGGTTATGTACTGTATATTTCTCAATGTTAAGATACTTCTCATAGCTTAGTTTAGAAATCGTTCAAATTTGTCATTTGGTTTTGTACGAGGAATTATCTTGTTTACCGGGAATTGTTTTATGTATTAGCCATCTGGTTATGTAGTAAACACTTTTGAACTGGGAATTTTCTTGTGTATTGTTTTATTTACTGACCATTTGGTTATGTACTGTATATTTCTCAATGTTAAGATACTTCTCCTAGCTTAGTTTAGAAATCGTTCAAATTTGTCAATGTTAAATCTTCCTCATTTTTGGTAGTCTTTCATTGATTTGTTTCCATATATTTTTGGTAGTTTCCCATTGATTTGATTCTCTGTATTTCTTCTTCTTTTTAAAGATATTTTCTCTCTTCAATCCTAACTTCTTTCCTTCTCTTAAACATTTTCTCCTTATATGATGGGCAATTATAGGACATTCCTTCCAAAACGTAAATTATTTTGAAGGAAATTTTATAAGAAATTTTTCTTTGTACTGTACACTTTTGTACTGGGAATTATCTTGTATATTGGGAATTATCTTGTGTACTAGCCATTTGGTTATATACTGCACACTTTTGAGCTGAGAATTTTCTTGTGTATCAGTAATTATTTTATGTACTGACCATTTGGTTATGTACTAGACACCAGTAAAATATTCGAAGAAAACTTTCACATTGCAACCTTCACAAAGTAAGGAAAAATATAAAAATATAAGACGAAGGAAACTAAAAAATGTAGAGTAAACTTCCACATAACAAGGAAACGTAGGAATTGATTAGGAGCGATAAAGTGTAGCGGGAACAGATGAATGTACACTACATTTGAACACGTAAACGTACATCTATGACGTTAAATATAACAAAAAGGGTATAATATCTAAGAGAACTGGAGATCTCGTCAAATCCAAAGTTGTTTTAGATCCAGATTTGTTGTTTTAGATCTCGTCAAATCCCGATAAATTTACAATTTTAGATCTAATTTCATTCACAATTTTAGATCTAATTTTATTCACAATTTTAGGGATCTAAATCGTGGAAATGTGAGAACCGAAACACCTTCCTAATAGGAGCAAGCAAAATAGGTTGAAGAACAAAAATACAAACAAAAATCTCAATATTTCTTCCCCAAATCAACAAGACCAACATGTCTAATTTCCTTACCAATAAACTTTCACCAAATTTGTTCAAGAAATCAAACCCTAACAAAATCAATAATCCCAGATCTGATTTCTTCACCATTAGAATAGACATAGATCTTTGAAGAACATAAGAGATATACCAATTTTTTTTAATGTTACTCTCTCATGTATTTCCTCACAATTTAAAAAATTTAGACCACACCAGCCATGAATAAGATTCAGCCATGACGGAGTATGTTGATGAAGAGAAGATCTTGTAGAGAGAGAAAGAAGAGGAATATATCAGCTTTTCTTTCCATGACTTGACCCTTATTTCATGCAAACTGAAAAAAGGAGGAGTTTAGGCCTAATTTACCGTGCAAGGGTGACATGGGAAAGAAAAAAAAAAGGGGAAAAGAAAAAAGTACTCTTCTCTGGCATATTGGACCTCCCTCTCAATTTTTGTATTGGTTGGAGGGAAACCTTTTTAACCTCCCAAAATTTGGGTCTCCCACTCAAAAATCCTTCTTTTTATTACCGATTTCACATTGCGTCCTGCCCTGGTTCCGCCTTCTTCTCCTCCATCTTGGGTGCGGGCTGATCTTCCTGCCACACCGGTGCCCAACACGGCTCCCTCACAAACTACTCTGTCCCCTGGACGAAACAACTCACCTACTAGGGTGAGGCTCTATCCTCGGGAACAGTACACTCTGCCTCTTCGGTCTTCGGCAGACCCCTACATCCAACTTGAGTCGATTTCCACTCACCTACAAAGAGAGAGTTTGTCGACGCCCTCTCATCTATCCGATTGAATTTTGTAATTTCATTTCAGTCACCATCCCCGACGGTAATTGCACAAGACCTTATCCGCTTTGTGATTATTAAAGCATCTCTACTTTCTCACTACACCATCAGGTTTATCTCGCCAATGTTCTCTCCACTTCTGAACCTTCCTCTTTTGCAGAGGCCGTGCAATTCCCCATTGGCTACAAGTTCTGGCAAGAAAAATAAAGGCCCTCGATGATAATTAAACTTGGTCATAACCCATTTGCCCACTAATAAAAAACCCATTTGATGCGAATGGATTCATAAAGTCAAAGTTTAAATCTGATGGCTCTATTGAACACTACAAGAATCGTCTTGTCGCTAAAAGATGCACTCAAATTGAAGGCATGGACTACCATGAATTTTTCGCTCCCGTTGCTAAACTTACAAGGGTCCGCCTTTAATTAATCGTTGCCACAACTAAAGGTTGCCGTTTACACCAACTAAATGTCAATAATGTCTTTCTTCAAGGCGACCTCGAAGAAGAGGTCTATATTAAAGCCTCCACAAGAGTTTTCTATTAAGGGGGAGACTCGTGTCTGTCACTTTCACAAATCTATTTATGGCCTTAAACAGGGCCCACGTCAATGGTTCTTGAAGTTTTCGTCTTTCCTCTCAAAAGGATTTCTTTAATCTAAAAGTGATTATTCTCTCTTCACTTTCATTTGAGGGTCAAATTTCTGTCTTCGTCCTCGTATATGTGGACGAAATCGCTATGACAGGAAAAAAATGAAAATGTCATTGTCTCTCTAAAACTTTTCTTTAGCTAACTCATTTTCTCTTAAGGAACTTGGGCCATTCAATATTTTCTCGAGATAGAAGTTTCTCGTTCTCCGTCTCGACTCTTTTTATGTCTGGTGGGCCTAAAAATAAGTCTACTCCCGCAAGTATACGGGGTCAAGTTATAGTATTTATAATAAGATCGAGTATCGTCCCAAGAGATAAGTAGGCACTTTCGGATATTGACGGCAAGTTTAGCCCAATAATCAAAATGTCAATATCTAACTTAGACTAAAACACACACACACCCCACTCATAAATTTGATGATTGATTTGGAAACTACTATGAAAAAAAAGAAAGCAATACTAATAGACTAATAAGAATGAAATCAAGATGAGAAGAAGAATCTAGGGTTTTCGATTTCACCACATAAATTGACTATTTAAAACATGCATTAATTAACAAATCCCTTTTCTCATGTATAACTCAAAATCTAACATAATAAACTATTTAGATTTCGGAATATATTCTTTAATAACACAATTCAAAATCAAGAATGTATGATTGACTACCATATAAAACTAATTTCCTACACTATCATTCAAGATCTAAAAGGCATATCTCATCTAATAAATCAATAAAAGCATGAAATATCTAATTATAATACATGAATGATAATAAGGTTATAGAATCAACATGAAATGACAATCAATAGGCATTGAAGCTCAAAATAAGGATTCATTGATTTATAACATATCTCAAAATAAGCCCAAATATGGGTTTCCTCTACACCCTAGATACAAAATTTAGCTACTCATGGAATCAAAAATAATATTCATTGAATTCATAAAATAAATGGAACTACAAAAGATTAATGGAAAGAAATCACCAAGAATGTTCCCAATCCATATTCCCATGTATCTCCATTTTGATGTCCAATTTAAGCTCCAAGTATCTCAAGAATATTGCTCAAAACTCCAAATAATAGCTTATTAGAAGATAAAAGAAGAGAAATTTAGAAGAGAGATAGAAGAAGAAGAGATTTTAGAGAAGAAGGTATGGAGAAATTAGAAGGTTAGAAGAAGAAATTAGAAGGAGAAAGTAAATCTAGAGAAAAGATGAAGGTGGTAGAGAAAATAGAAGAAGATGGGTTTTTAGGGTTAGAAGATAGAAGGAGAAGTGGCTTAGAAATTAGATAAGGAAGCCTTTGAGAGGGTTTTCAAGTCTAAGTTTTAATGGAGGATCAAGAGTTATTATATAGGGTTAGGGTTTTTGTTGGGTTAAATGGTAGAAAAAGGTAAAGGAAGGGTTACTTTTGGAATTTTTAGGGGTTTAAATTTGAAGAAAACCCTAAATACACAATCTGGTTGGCGGCTAGGGTTTATAAGGCTAATGGGATGGACACGTGTCGACCTCTAGACGTTGCTAGCATTCGGGAGACACAGTAGCCGTTTGATTTCGAAAACACGGATCTGGGCTGTTAAGAGAGAGCCACGTGTTTAGGACTAACATAATACACAGCTTCGGGTAACATGGAAACAGCTTAATGACGGGACGGTCAGCAGCCGCACGATCTCGTAATCGCGGAAGCAAACGGTCAAGATTAGAAGGTGGGATCGGGATCATGGGAGCTAAGTGAATTCGGTTGCACGGGATCATAAGAAATGGAGCTGAATCTCGAAAGCCGTAAGATCTAAAAAACACGGAAGCTTGCGGCTGAGATTAAAACGTGAGCAAGGGACTACCGGATTAAATTGCAACGGAACTTACCGTATCATGCTCTTTAGCGTCACTTCGCTGCTCAACGCTAATACGGGAAAAGGATATACCGGCCTCCGAAGATCGCCACGTGTCTTCTTGTATACCGCGCGCCAGAACCATGCCCGAAGGTGTCCCACCAGTCAACATCCTTTTACTCAACTTTGACCTTGATTTATTCCTTCGTCCGGACTCCGATTTGACTTCCGTTTTCTCCTACGGACTCGTCTCGACCTCTACTTTCCAACCACGCACTGACCTTGGCCAAATTTTCAGAATGTCCTTGACTCCAAATGACCAAAATACCCTTCATGCATCTTTTCCTCGTTTTTAACCGTTTTTCACATCTAACTCCGCAAAAGACACCTAATCAAGAAAACCAACCATTTTATTATAATAAAGACTCGAAACGAACTAACTCGACTAAATTAAACGACTAAGATGGGACATTTTCATGACCCATCAAACATCCCCAAACTTAGATTTTGCTAGTCCTCGAGCAAAACAAAACAAAAGAAAAGACCTAACTCACTTTCGGAGGAGTCCCGGTTGCATTTAGCATATGCAACAAGCCGTTAAACCCCTAGGTTGCCCTAGTGGACGAGTGTGGTCTCGTGAGGTTTTCCATAGATGATACCCACAAACATCATGGTTTCAAATACACAAGGGTCCAACAACCACATCGTAGATAAGCATGATTGATATAGTAAAGGGTTTAAGCATGTCAACACATAATGAATCAAGTAAATAAGTTCTTGTAAAAGCTAAAGGCCCCTTCACTAATGATCTTACCCTAAAATGCAAGTGTCATACCATAATAAGCACATCTATGTTCCGAAGTCACAAAACTTTGATTCCCAAGTTAGTACATTTCGCCTCGACTTCGGCCTCACGGACATACACTCCAAATATGAAATCACTCAAGAATGGTTCGCTCGTATGTGTGAGTGTGATCACTTAACTAGGACTCAACACATAAAAAGGGGTGAGGAAAATGATGGGCCTAGAAAGGTTACCCTAAATAGGTCTACACCCGCAAGTGCACGGGTGTCAAGTTGTAATAATTTCCGGTAAGACCGGTTCGTTCCTCAGAGACTAAGTGAAATCTATTCTAAGACATGGAAGTAAGACGGTTTTGAAAATGGTTTTGGTTTTGGTGATAAAATAATAACGAACAAAATAATAAAACAAATTATGATACGATGAACTCAAATGGGGGAGAGGAGGACCTAGGATTTTAGAAATTCACCACATAAAATCACCTTTAGAAACAAATACTTAAAATGGTTAATTCTCTTCTTTTTTATAACTCAGAATTTCGGATAATGAACTATCCTAATTCCGGGAGATGTTTTCGTTAAAACCGAATAAAACATAACAATGTAATCATTTTATTTTAAATAAATAAATCTCTAAACTACTATTTATCAATTAATAAGTATGAACCGTCAAATGATTTAACATAAGCACGATGCATCAAATCGAAAAGTATAAATAGTGAAAAGAAAATCTATTTGTCAAACTAAAACGAATTAAACTATGAAGCATTAATCAAGAGTTAATCAATAAAATATATCTCTAAAAGATCAAAAATGGGTTTCATCATAAAATCCTAGATGGAGAGTCTTAGCTAATCATGATCGAGATTTAAAATAAATACGAAAAGTAAGAGAGAAAATGGAAGAAGAATCATAAATTTTCTTGCTGATTTCCTGCTTTTCAACCAAACAGACCCTAAGGGAAGAGTTTTCCTTCAATTTTCCAGGAAAACAGACCAAACCGACCCTTAGGGAACACGATTTTCTCATCTTCCCGGAAATATTTTCTCTGTGGGAAAATTATTTTCCACAGATTTTCTCATCTTCTCCAACTCTTTTTCTCTCTCTAACTTTCTGAAATCTCTCTCTCTTCTCAAATCAACAATGATAATTAACTTTGTCTTTAATACTAATGAGATAACAGAGAGAATGAATCTAAACCAATCTTGACATAAACCAAAATAAATTTCTCAAAACTCTCTGATTTCTCTCTTTCTCTCACTACAAGTCACTCTTTCTGTTTCTTTTTATCTCTCTATTAATTTCTCTTTTCTCTCACAAAAAAGAAAAGATTACAAAAGATAAAGAACTTGACAATAAAAAATGATGGTTCTCTGCTTCTCTCTCTCTCTGATTTTTCTGTTCAAGTTGAGCTTCAAGAGAGGATGAACTCCCCAAAAACCGAGATGCCTGCTCCTCTGTTCTCCACTCTGTTTTATAGATCGAATCCGAAGAAGAATACCCCCTCGAATTTCTTAGTAAAAACCTCTTTCTATCTCTGTCTCACCAAATCTCAATCCAGCTCTCTCTCACTAAAATATATTTTTGAACAGAGAGAGAAAACCGAATAGCTTTGATCATCTCGAGATATCTTTGATCTTCAATATCAATCACTTCTCCAATCTTTTCTCTAAAGTATATTCGGCTCCTTGATTGCTTTTCTGTCAATCTCTAGGATTCGAATTTTCCTCCATGATTTCTTTCTCTTTCACCTCTCGGTTATCTCTTATGTTTTAGTTTCTAAAACAGAAAATATTGAGGAGATAAAGAGGGAAAGAGGGAATACGTGAGTTGTTGGTGTACGAGCTGTCAAGGTAGGGCTGATATTGTGCATTGCGGACTAGCGAGAACAACTTACGACGTGGTATGATGGTCGTTGGATCTGGCTGATATGCATGTGTTCATCACGGATTTCTCGAGCTCGGGCGGGAGCACCGAATGTTAGTTGCACACAAAGTATCGGATCAGCTCTACTTATCTATCCCGAATGTGTACCACTGACGCCCACGAGTGTACCGAAAACTTCCCGGGCCCGTCAGATGCTTGCCATGTGTTGCTGGACGTTTTTTTGGTCCTCTTTTAGTCAACTGATCTTGACTCAACTTTGACTCGAACTAACTTCCCCATCTGGACTCCGAATCGACTCCCGTTTTCACCTACGGATCCGCCTTGGACTCTACTTTTTACCCGACATCAACATTAGTTAAAATACCAGAATCTCCAAACGACCAAACTACCCTTTTGTTCGTCTTTCTCTCGTTTTTAACCATTTTCCGTGCTCAATTGCATAGAAACCACCTGAGTAAGAGAAACAAGTAATTCATGAGAGTAACTGCTCGAAATGAACTAACTAACCCGAGTTAAGAGATTCAGATGGGACATTTTCATGTCTCATCAGACAACATTTGGAACGAATGATCTTCGAAAAGGAATTAGCCACTATATAGAGTGGGGAAGCTCACTCGCCCTTCTCACCCATTCTACCCTCTAAAAATGCCTTCTAAAGGTTAGCGGATACAATAGATAATGTGATGGTGGTGGATTCCCGAGAATTTCGACCTCTTCATTTTGGTAGAACCTCTTAAGCATCTCAACATTTGTTTCTTGCTTCGAATACTTATTCATGAACAAAAACACCAACACATATATACAATCACATCACTCACACAAAAGAGCTAACACATGCTCAAACATACACAAAAATCACTTTATTTCACTCTTTTTTCTTTCTTCTTTTTTTTCTTTCTCTTTTTTTTCATTTTTCATTTTTCATTTTTTTTATTCTTTTTTTTTTCTCATAACACAAATTCAATCAACCAAAATAAAATACTACACACATAACTCTATTCTTACAATCAACTTTTCATTTCATACTTGCTTTTGACATTCTTCATTCTTCTATCTCATGTCTTCATTCTCGGGATATAAGATGATGGATGGTGATGGAGTATCCGCTATCCTCTAGTTGGCATTCTCATTGGGTTTCATGGACTACAAGGGCAAGGTTAATTCGCTATCCTAATGTCACTCCTAGTGGCTAAGGAAATTGAGCACACGAGATCAAATAAGCTCTTTTATAAGTTACGAGGTTGAGTAGCTCTTCATTCTACTCGGAGTTAGCGCGGAAGAGTACACTCGAATGGCAATTTAGGCTTTGAGCTCTCACATGGGTTAAGTCTCCACTAATGACTACTTTAGGTCTCTTAGAAATGTTTCTTCTTTACTAAGATGTAACTCACATGGCACAACACAAACACTAATAGACACGACTTTCATGCAAAGGCCATTAGCAATCACAAAACTCATCAACTCGACACATATGCATCAAAATTCTTAAAACTATCACTAGAATCACATGCAAATCTACTCAAAATGTTCAAAACTTTCAAATTTTGGCTAATTTGAACCCTTTTGTCTTTCAAACCCATGGTCATGCATTGGTTATGGTCATATCCCGCATCCCCAAACTTAAAACTAACATTGTCCTCAATGTTCTAAGCATACACTCACCAAAGGATTAAGAGGCATATCAATTTAAAGAGAAGAGTGGAGAGATATTACCATAACCGAAGGAGATAAAAGATGATACTACCAAGGCTCATGTATAAAGAGGTTCCAAGTTGATGCCAAGCTCGCGCCATCCCAAACTTGGAACAAACCACGCCTTAGAAGTAAAACATATAAGAATTGCTCCTAAAATATCAACAAATATCATGAGAATGAATCACATAAAAGACATGACCACATACAAATCTACCACTAACGCGGGTATACACGATTGCATTGAGCTATGCAATTAGCCTTTAATTCTCTTGATTTCACACAAGAACACGAGTTATGTCTCGTGGAGGGTTTACAGAGATGATACCCACAAACATCAAGACCCATCTCAATCGGCCTAACGATCATAAAGCAAAAGACGAAAGATTTGGGGGTCAACCCAAAGAAAGATATATACAAATGGTAATCGTCTCACAACTATGTACAAACCATAAAGTGCAAGTAAGACGATTGAAGAAAATAAGCCATCCCCAAACTTAGTGGATGCACGGTCCACTAAGTAAGCATAAATGCTAGGGGCGACGACTAAGAAGTCGTCAAAAGGATCGACGTACAAGTGAAGGGCTAAGAGGTCAGTCGAAGGCAAAAAGTCATCTGGAAGCTTAGTGGATAGAACATCCACTATGTCCATAGATGTCTTCGGGAAGACGACTGAAATGTCCCAAAAGGGATCAATAATCGAGTTTGAGATCATGTGGAAAGTCGAACTAGACTCTAAGGGTAAGGCAATAGGCTCGGGGACCAAGTCAAGGTCCATGGTTTCCTTAGGTAAATAGCCTGACAAACTATCCAACATGTCACTAACTACTACGTCATCAATATCCTCAAAGGCATCTGGAACTTCATAATCAATTATAACATCATGTACAGCATCTAAGACTGACTTCTTACAAGTGTCGAAAATTGGAAAGTTCAAAATAGTGCCATCCCCAAACTTGTTCATAGAGTCATCATCCTGAATTTCAAAGTCTAATATAGTCCTATCATGATGAGACGATACATGGTGAGGAAACAAGACAACAAGGTTATCAGTTTGTTCAAGTTCTTGGGTCTTCTCAGTTGATTCGTCGACATTTAACTTAGTACTAGGGTTAGACGTATTACCCTCGCCATCGGACCTAGTACCCTCTTGAGTTTGGGGTGGTAAAACCCCTTCCTCGTCGGCTAATAACTGTGACATCATCATCTCTAATGGATGATTTAGAGATTCTAATTGATGATTTAGAGACTCAAACCTCTGATGTAAATCTTGTTGCATTTGAATCTGCGTCTGTTCAAATCGATATTGTGTTTCTTCAAGTTGTAACATCATTTCAGTCAGACGACTCACAGACTCTAATTGAGATTTATCTTCAAGAGTCTCTTCATGATAAGGCTCACAAGTGTAATTAAATGAAGACTCTTGATAATAACTCCCACCATACACGCTAGGATGATACCTACTTCTAAAGTCATTTGTCTCAGAAAAGTGTGAAATGTAAGGTCTCTCATACATATTAGATGTCGGACCATATCCATCACTAATCTGATCGTCTCTACACATCCATCGGTATTCTCCTAGGGTCATACGAGATCTGTCATGCTCAAATGGTCTATTCCCCTCACGAATCGAAACATCCCTATACATCCGTTGGTATTCACCTAAAGTCATATCAGGTCGGTTAGTGCGGGGAATCCTCGAAATAAGCTCATCATCATCAACATCGAATGGCCAACCGTTATAAGAACGTGCCATGATCTCACAATGCTCAAGGAACTAACAAACAAGCTATCAATGCAAATCAAAACTTATCCAACCAATCACACACAAGTAAGAAAGAAAGAGATAGAATACGATACTAGCGGATGCTCCTCTCGTTTCGTTCTTCCTTCCGATTCCTTTCTGATTCTTTTGTTCCCCTTCGCTCCTATGTTCCTGTTTTTTGGCTATTCTCTTAAAGTGGTACCTGAAAAAAAAAAAAAAAAGATAAGAAACTACGAAAATAAAGAAAGAAAAACGTCTAAGTTAACAAATAACACTAAACTAATGAACAAAACAAACAAACTATATCCAAACTACTAAACCTATCCCCGGCAGCGGCGCCAAAAACTTGGTGGGCCTAAAAATAGGTCTACTCCCGCAAGTATACGAGGTCAAGTTATAGTATTTATAATGAGATCGAGTATCGTCCCAAGAGATAAGTAGGCAATTTCGGATATTGACGGCAAGTTTAGCCCAATAATCAAAATGTCAATATCTAACTTAGACTAAAACACACACACACACCCCACTCATAAATTTGATGATTGATTTGGAAACTACTATGAAAAAAAAGAAAGCAATACTAATAGACTAATAAGAATGAAATCAAGATGAGAAGAAGAATCTAGGGTTTTCGATTTCACCACATAAATGGACTACTTAAAACATGCATTAATTAACAAATCCCTTTTCTCATGTATAACTCAAAATCTAACATAATAAACTATTTAGATTTCGGAATATATTCTTTAATAACACAATTCAAAATCAAGAATGTATGACTGACTACCATATAAAACTAATTTCCTACACTATCATTCAAGATCTAAAAGGCATATCTCATCTAATAAATCAATAAAAGCATGAAATATCTAATTATAATACATGAATGATAATAAGGTTATAGAATCAACATGAAATGACAATCAATAGGCATTGAAGCTCAAAATAAGGATTCATTGATTTATAACATATCTCAAAATAAGCCCAAATATGGGTTTCCTCTACACCCTAGATACAAAATTTAGCTACTCATGGAATCTAAAATAATATTCATTGAATTCATAAAATAAATGGAATTACAAAAGATTAATGGAAAGAAATCACCAAGAATGTTCCCAATCCATATTCCCATGTATCTCCATTTTGATGTCCAATTTAAGCTCCAAGTATCTCAAGAATATTGCTCAAAACTCCAAATAATAGCTTATTAGAAGATAAAAGAAGAGAAATTTAGAAGAGAGATAGAAGAAGAAGAGATTTTAGAGAAGAAGGTATGGAGAAATTAGAAGGTTAGAAGAAGAAATTAGAAGGAGAAAGTAAATCTAGAGAAAAGATGAAGGTGGTAGAGAAAATAGAAGAAGATGGGTTTTTAGGGTTAGAAGATAGAAGGAGAAGTGGATTAGCAATAAGATAAGGAAGCCTTTGAGAGGGTTTTCAAGTCTAAGTTTTAATGGAGGATCAAGAGTTATTATATAGGGTTAGGGTTTTTGTTAGGTTAAATGGTAGAAAGAGGTAAAGGAAGGGTTACTTTTGGAATTTTTAGGGGTTTAAATTTGAAGAAAACCCTAAATACACAATCTGGTTGGCGGCTAGGGTTTATAAGGCTAATGGGATGGACACGTGTCGACCTCTAGACGCTGCTAGCATTCGGGAGACACAGTAGCCGTTTGATTTCGAAAACACGGATCTGGGCTGTTAAGAGAGAGCCACGTGTTTAGGACTAACATAATACACAGCTTCGGGTAACATGGAAACAGCTTAATGACGGGACGGTCAGCAGCCGCACGATCTCGTAATCGCGGAAGCAAACGGTCAAGATTAGAAGGTGGGATCGGGATCATGGGAGCTAAGTGAATTCGGTTGCACGGGATCATAAGAAATGGAGCTGAATCTCGAAAGCCGTTAGATCTAAAAAACACGGAAGCTTGCGGCTGAGATTAAAACGTGAGCAAGGGACTACCGGATTAAATTGCAACGGAACTTACCGTATCATGCTCTTTAGCGTCACTTCGCTGCTCAACGCTAATACGGGAAAAGGATATACCGGCCTCCGAAGCTCGCCACGTGTCTTCTTGTATACCGCGCGCCAGAACCATGCCCGAAGGTGTCCCACCAGTCAACATCCTTTGACTCAACTTTGACCTTGATTTATTCCTTCGTCCGGACTCCGATTTGACTTCCGTTTTCTCCTACGGACTCGTCTCGACCTCTACTTTCCAACCACGCACTGACCTTGGACAAATTTCTAGAATGTCCTTGACTCCAAATGACCAAAATACCCTTCATGCATCTTTTTCTCGTTTTTAACCGTTTTTCACATCTAACTCCGCAAAAGACACCTAATCAAGAAAACCAACCATTTTATTATAATAAAGACTCGAAACGAACTAACTCGACTAAATTAAACGACTAAGATGGGACATTTTCATGACCCATCAATGTCAACAAACATACATTCTTGACACTCTTAATGATTTTGGACTTACTGCCTGCAAACCTTCCTCTTTTCTAATGGAGTGGAAACTCTGGCTTTCTTCAGACGGTACCTTTTAGAGGATCTTTCCATTTTTCGAGGCCTTATTAGAGGCCTACTTTATTTAACAGTTACACTTCATGATTTCGAATATATTGTCAATCTTGGAAGTGAGAAAAAAGAAAAAAAAAAAAAAAAAAAGAGTTACCCTACTCAATCATGAAGAAGGTAAAGTGGCAGCCAAGATTGAGAAAACCGAGTGACAAAGTGACGGATACTTTTGCAAAAGTGAAGAAACCTGTCGACGTAGAACTTCAAAGGTCGCTGCAAAAGAAAAATTGGAGGCCTTGGACAAACTTGGTAACTGTAAAATTTTTGCCTACAAGTTGTTGTTCGATGAAGATAAACTCATAATTGACAAGTTCAACAAGAAAGGAAATTAAAAGTAAAGGTTTTCTACCTTTTTTTGTTGAAAGAAGTAAAGGTTTTCTACTTGAGTATCTATTGTGTTTTTTTACAAACAAATGTGGAGAATTGATATTACAAACAAATGTGGGAAAGTTTTATAAGTAAATTTTAGTTTTTTGACAAAAGAAATGTACTATTGCGAAACACTCGTTTGGTCAAAGGACTGGAGAAGCTTCAATATTAAGTCGCATCTTGACCAAGTCATGCTTCAGACAAGTGTGATGCACAAATAATAATTTGCTATCCATCGAAACTCGGTAAGAGCAAAAAGAATGAGAACAATGACGTCTTTTTCCTCTCAGTTATGCTGATAGAGAAAGATATTCTCTTTATTTGAAATTAGGACTTTCTATATTTTGGAAGATATTCTATAGTTATTTAATATTAGGAGTATCTATATTTTAGAGTTTCTAAGTAATTTAGAAGTTTCTATATTTTTATATTTCTAAATATTGAGTCCTAGTTGAAGTCTAATTAGAAGTCCTAGTTGGAGTCTAAATTGTCTGGTTGTAGCCTATATATATGGTTGAGTTCATAGTAGTTAGGGATATGAATTTTGAAGTTATTAATAAAGTTTTCTATTAGTATTACGTTTATCTTTGGTTGGCCTTAAGTAAGACCTGAAGGTTCTTATCAATTGGTATCCAGAGTAGACGATCCTATCATTCGCTTCGCATTACTTGTATCTTAGTTAGAGAACCTCGTTTATGGTACAAACTCGAAAAAAAAAATTGAGAAGCAATTAAGTAAATTGGCAGAGAAGATGACTGAGATGACGGTAAATCAATCATTATTGACTGAGAAGATTGGTCGATTGGTCGAAAATAGAGAGATTGTGTCTTAAAGATTTGATCGTTTAAAAGGTGAAAGGTTATATTTTACACGGTTTAACGGATCTGATGTGGAAGGATGTATTTTTCAAGCTGAACAATATTTTGAGTTCTATGATACTGCACAAGACCAAAAGATTTAGTTTGCAATCAGTTACTTGGATGGAAAAGCATTGCAATGGTGTTGTCGGGCTAAAAGAGGTAAGTATTTTCGTTCATGGGATGAATTTGTCGAAGCGGTTGTAGGTCGCTTCGGGAGAACGACGTATGAAGATGTAGGGGATGCACTAGCAAAATTAGGACAAACATGATCCTACTATGAATATCAAGAAGAGTTTGAGCGTCTTTCAAACATGGTTAAGGAGCCTGGGAAAGGGAAGGAGAAGACAGAGAAAAAACAACCAAAGTAGAGGAGAAGAAAGCTCGCAGAGAGAACAAGAAAATCTCAGAGGAAGACGACATCGATGCCATCCTAACGAGAATCCAAAAAGAAGGAAATTCACATTAAAGAAAATGTTTCTAGAACTTCTCCTCAATCACAAGCACCTTGATCCGGCCTGGTCTGGTGCTGGTGCACCAACCCGCCCCGCCGGTGCTAGCGCACCCCTCTCTTCCATCATCTCCCGCAAGCTATTGTGTCTCGCTTACAAAAATGAACCTCCCCTTCCCGTCGTCCGGTGCCCTCGTGGTAGTACCAGAGGGAGGACTGTGCTCAACATGGGATATCATCATAGAATGATTGATCAGGATCACCACTGCATTTGGTCCAAAACACTCAGGCGAAGCCCGTAGGTCAAAGCGTTCAGTTCAGGCCTCTCATCCGAGAGTCCTTCCCTCACTCACTGGATGAACCTTAAGGGATCCCCAGTCAGTAAAGTCCAATCCTATCTGTTAACCGATCACTTAAGCTTAAGTCAGTAAAGAAAGCCATGTGATGTGGGATCCTTTATCGTAAAATATAATAGGGTCAAACGGATGCCGTACTCAACTCATTGTATGGTTGGGTCGCTATATTAGCAAAATTTCACTTTAGCGTGATCTGTGGTGGTCACTGCCATCAGTGATATCGTTAGTGTTCAGCGAGTTGTTCGACAACGACCGACCGAGACTCTTTCTTATTCGTAGTAGTGTAGAACGTTTCCACTCGGCTCCGCCCCCTCATCGGTATCAAACTGTTCGATGAACATCAATCTACTGAAGGAGACAAAACTGATCATATATGGAGGATACTCCAAACAAGTAGCATCTAATAAGAGTAGCTGCTCTGAGAAGGGAAATTCTACCGCTAGAAGGGTGTCTCTGAAGTTATCTCCAAGGTACTATGGTCCATATAAAATACTGGAAAGAATCGGTCCTGTAGCGTATCGTTTGGAATTGCCAGAAGGAGCTAAAATTCATTCTGTTTTTCATATTTCTGTTTTAAAGAAGGCATTTATCCTTAATATTGTGATTGATGATGAAATTCCAATTGTCGAAGATGAAGGAGACCCGGTGTTAACTATGACCGAGAACATCCTTGAAGACGAGGATGATGTCAAAAGAGGAAGAATGGTAGAGAAAGATATGCTCAATATTTAAAATTAGGACTTT
Source organism: Eschscholzia californica (assembly GCF_041429995.1). Lineage (NCBI taxonomy): Eukaryota > Viridiplantae > Streptophyta > Magnoliopsida > Ranunculales > Papaveraceae > Eschscholzia > Eschscholzia californica. The sequence goes on along the minus strand of NW_028238472.1, from coordinate 17,605,955 downwards.
CTATATTTTGGAAGATATTATATAGTTATTTAATATTAGGAGTTTCTATATTTTAGAGTTTCTAAGTAATTTAGGAGTTTCTATATTTTATATTTCTAAATATTGAGTCCTAGTTGAAGTCTAATTAGAAGTCCTAATTAGAGTCTAAATTGTCTGGTTGTAGCCTCTATATATATGGCTGAGTTCATAGTAGTTAGGGATATGAATTTTGAAGTTATTAATAAAATTTTCTATAAGTATTACGTTTATCTTTGACTGGCCTTAAGTAAGACCTGAAGGTTCTTATCATAAGCTCTCTGTAAATAAAATCTTAAACTTGTTGCGAAAATCTATGGTACTGCTCCTTTAAAGATGTTGGTTTTCAAAAAAATTTAATGTTTTACAAGATAATTCAAAGTTGGTACTGGCATTTTTTTTGGTTTATTGTGTCGAGTAATGTATATTGGAGTCAAATTTTGATTCCGCACTTGAACATTGGAATTTTTGAAACAGACCATGATGAATTGCAAAATATCTAAATCAAACATCTGACCCCATCTTCAATACAAAATTGGTACTGGCATGTTTTTCGTTTCTTGTGTTGAGTAATGTATATGGAGTCAAATTTTTTTTCGGCACCTGAACATTGGAATTTTTGAAACAAACCATGATAAATTGCAAAACACCTGAATCAAACATCTAACCCCATCTTCAAGACAAAATAAAGAAGGACTTCAACCATATAGAAATACTAACGATGTGCACTCCATGTTGTTCAATCATCATATTGCATAAAGGTGGTTGAAGAATGCTAAAAAGTTTGGTAGCATTATTTCGATGGCGAGTGTCGAGGTTCAATTATTCGAGCCAAAGCTAAAAGTAGATGTGAAGACTTTGATAGAGTTTGCTGATGAGAAACAAGAAGAAGTGGAAGTTTTTTTCGTTTAAAATCGAAGATAATAACTTAGTTTTAACATAAATCTCAAAAATGCTTACGAAGCAGATGCAAACGTATATGCAATTTTATTAAGATAAAACTACGATTGTGTAACATTTCATAGTTTCTAACTGCATTTTGCATATATACACACACCAGATTGTTAGTTGTATGTGATTTTGCACATAAAGAAACTTGTGGTCGAGTAAAACTATAAACATTTGTCATATATGATGCCAAAGGAAGACTACACAAAACAAGGTGGGGGAAGAAGAGAGAATCAACTTGGTGGTTATTAGATGAATCGAAGGATAAATGGTGCAAAATGTTTAAATGCGGAAAAATGTAAACATAACTATGTTATTAGAATTTCAACAAAAAAAAATTCTGTTATTAAAATCAAGAAAATGGTAGAAAAATATTTAACATTTCAACAAAATATGAAAAAAATGTCATTCGACCAATAATAAAATGTCGCGGCTTTGGGGAATAAAGAAAATTCTCCTGGGAATAAAGACTTTTCTTAAAACTAGTCAAATAAGATTGACTTTTTATGTTTCTTTTTATTGCTAAGGGGCTTCTAATTTTAGAAGATACTATAAAAAGGCTCCTCCATCTCATCACCTCTCTCTACCACTTCATCTTTTCGACACCTCATCATCTTCTCCGGCAAAAGTCGCCGCCGGCCAATTTTCCGGCCGGCGATCTTCAAACATAAAAATAAATTTTTTTTTTTATTTTCTCTCTCCTCTCTCTCTATTTTTTTTTCTTTTCTCTCTCTTTCTCTAGAACATCTATGGCTTTTGGTCTGTTCTGAACTTTCTTCCTTGTTGATCTATGGCTTTTGGGTTTCTCATTTCTAATCTCTTCTTCTTCCTTGTCGGGGCTGATTTCGATTAGGGAGATGCTAGAGAGCCCAAATTTTTTGGGCATTTTAGTGCCCAGCTGATGTGGAATCACTAAAAGACAAGGTTTTTTCAAAGTTTGACTACGGTGGGGACCGCTTTTATTTCTAAATGAGGAAATATGTCACCCTCTAAGTACCAATTTCTAAGTCACTCTATCATTTCCCTTTCGATTATCTCTGGTTTCGATTTGGCTACAACTGTAACCTTCTTGGGTACTACTGCCTTTGGTACTCTTTTTGCAACAACAGCTCCATCAGCAATTACAGGAACTTGTTTATGTTAGAAGAAGGCAACAAAATGAATTTGATCAGAAGAAATTTAGGGGAAAAAAAGTTGTTGTTTTTTTGTTTGGGATTATTCAAGTTTTTACCTTGTGATTCTCTGCTCCATTAGCTTGTGCATTGGCAAGTAACTGTGCACAAAAACCCCTCGTGATGGGTCGATTAATCGGTACTTGTATCCCGTCTACTACGCCAGGAATAATGACTAAATTCCCAATATCTCCAAGGGCTGTTCTGTTCTTTCTTTGAGCTCCTTGTGCCCTAGCTTTTGGCTTGGCTATACTAGGTGCTACAGCATCTGAAATGTTCCATCAAAACCCAGATAATAATTTCTATCATGATCTTAAACCCCCAAGATGCAAAATCGAAAAGGACCCAAAAGAGATCATTCAATCAAAGATAAGTAAGATATCAATACACTTTAAGAGACCAAATTAACCCTAATATGAAAAGGGGAAATCAAGATCTTTGTTTGTGAAATAATCAAACTAAATACCCAAGAACAATGTAACAAATGGAGATTTCATTGAAGAAAGAACTCGGGTAAGTAGATCAAGATCGATAAAAAACTGGAAGGGTTGATATTCAGTGAAGAATCTAAAAGATTAAAAGGAAAAAGAAAAGATAAATAAGTTCTTCAACAAAGAAACACCCACTAAACAAAATCAACATAAACAAAAAATAAAGATCATCAAAGAAACATAATGATGGGTTTTAGGGTTTTGATTGAAAACATGAAGAAAATTTACCTCTTTGACTCTGTGGAACGATTTGTCGTGTTGTCATTTCCTCTTCTTAATGAATCTGTATAAGAAAAACACCTCTACGATTATCAGAACTACTGGATCTCCCTAACCCTTCTTGCGACCGGTTCTAGAGAGAGAGAAAAAAAAATTAGAGGGAAAGAAAGGAGAGAGAAAATTAAAAAAAAAAAGTTTTTTTTTTATGTTTTGAAGGTCGCCGGCCGGCGACTTTCACCGGAGAAGATGATGAGGTGTCGAGAAGATGAAGTGGCAGAGAGAACAGATGAGATGGAGGAGAACTTTCAAAAAACTGTATTCTGTATTCCCCATAAAAATTTATTCCCCGGAGAATTTTCAAAAAAATCTGGATTCCCTCGAGAATTTATTCCCCGGAGAATTTTCTTTATTCCCCAAAGCCGCGGCCATAAAAAAATGGTATAGAAAAATATTCGAAATTTTAGCAAAATATATATTTTATCTTACGTAAAAAAAATTTAGGGAAAATAAATTGAAGAGAGAGAAAAACTTTTGGGAAATATCTCTAAAGATTTGTCTTAGGAAAACAATTGGTATCTATTCTTTAACAAGAAGAACAAAACCATTAAAAGTTTCAATACGCATCGCTGAAAAAAAAATTTTGAAAGATCTTAAGATGGACAAACCTTAATGAATCTTAACGTGGAGGAAACTTAAAGTCATTAGAAGCCTGCAGTTGTATGAACATAGAGAGAGCTAGAGAATGTAAGTCATTGTTGGTAATATGGGAGAGAAATACGTCTAATTTTGACAACAGGATTTTGGAAATAGAATTTTTTGACACATATAAGTTAAACCCTAAGAATCTTTGGGTTTTTATTGGGTCAGGGTATATTTATAGAGGGCAATATTGGGAGGAATTATATGGTTTGGGACTTGGGATCAACCAAAAAGCAAATGTTTAAACTAATTTTCATTAGATCTCTTACCTACCTAAAAAAAATACAATTCGTCCTCTCACTCACTAAATCTATTGTACAAACGCACGACAAATTTTGACATTCCACTTTCCACTGTTAGATCTCAACCCTAGGAAAATAACATTGTAGAGAGCAAGACAACCTTGTTTTTGTATGGTACAAGTCAAAAAACATGTAATACATAAGTATTCTCTTAGAATAAAAAAATGGTATAGCAAAATATTCGAAATTTTAGCAAAATATATATTCTCTTATGCATAAAGTTTAGGGAAAAATAGATTGTAGAGAGAGAAACTTTGGGACCATATCTCTAAAGATTTTTTTTAGGAAAACAATTTATATTGATTCTTTAACAAGAAGAAAAATAAAACCACTAAAAGTTTCAATACGCATAGCTGAAAAAAAAACTTGAAAGATCATAGTCTTAACGTGGGAAACTTAAAGTCATTAGAAGCCTGCAGTTGTATGAACATAGAGAGAGCTACAGAAAGTAAGTCATTTTTGATAATATCAGAGAGAAGGACGTCTAGTTTTGACAACAGGGTTTTGGAAATAGATATTTTGGCACATATAAATTAAGAACTTTGGGGTTTTATTGGGTTAGGGTATATTTATAGAGGGCAATATTTGGAGGAATTATATGGTTTGAGACTTGGGACTAACCAAAAAGCAATTGTTTAAACTAATTTTCGTTTCAAGTTTTATATTGCTCTTATAGTCTTTATTCTTTTAAACAGGTTTGCAAACCCCCTTACCTCAAAATCCAATTTAAAATTTGTACAAAATTAATAATAAAAATCCAAATTATAATGTAGACGTTTATTACTATAAATTGTAAGACATATCGCTACCATTAATTGTGAAACTAGTGATTGTATTGTATAAATTCACTCAATGATAAAAGGAGCCGCAGTCAAGTATATAAACTTGTGGATCTATGTGAGTGGAAAATATCAAAAAAAAAATTTCAGATTTGTTACATAGACAAAGTAGAAATATGATGTCAAATAAAATTGTAGGCATGCTCGAAAAGACCAATAGGATGAACAAATTTCACAACTGGCCTACCAAATTTCGAGAGGATCACGTCAACCTAGTGGAGTCGGTAACCGTTGTTTTCTTTGAGAAGGTGAGAAAATTGTAAACAACAATCAGTTTACAAAGCAGCATACACTTTTTTTTTACAAAAAAAAAACAGATTTCATTAGTAAAGCATACACTTTCAAATTCACAACAAATTAGTCCAAAGAAATCAAGAAAAAGTAAGAGTATGGACCACGAAAAAAGGAATGGCAGGAGAAAAAAGATGATGCCCAAAAATTGGATAGAAAAGAAACCCATGAGGGAGAGCACACAGATCTTGGCGGTATATATTTGGAGGAGTTAGTTGGTGAAAGATTCTTTGGGGTTGGAATTGGTCGTTTTTATGTGGTATGTGGTTGGTTTTGGTGAACATCAAATCATGTGGTTCATGACATAGCCCAGACCCTAAACCTAGTTTAGTACACTTGAGTTTTATGGTCTTGCTTGTGAATACAAAATTATTCTTGAGTTATAACTAATAGTTTTATTCTTAAGGACTTCTTTTTAAATATAGGTCCTTGCTTGTGAATACAAAATTATTTTTGAGTTATAACTAAAAGATATCTATAAATCTCAAAATAAATTTTGGGTTTCTAATCCAAAAATCTACCCTAAACACACATTTAGCCCACCCTAATATTAATATAGGATTTTAAGCCAAAATAATAATTATAATGGATATTTAGTCCAACTTAGTTAAAGTATATTTATATGTCAAGGTTAAATTGTTTTTCTGTTTATCGATTCTTGTTTTGTTTCATAAATTACCTGTTATTTATTGTTAAAGTTTCATACTTTATTTCATTTTTCTTTATTTGTGTCATACATAACACATTATGTATCAACAATGTTTCTTCAAAACGGAAAAGGACTAAAAATCCATTTTCTGAGAAGATTGGACTTTAAACCCTTTTTGAACTTTATTTTGGACTTAAAACCCATGGACCCATCTCAAAAACTGTAAGTTTTTTTTTGTTAAGAGGTTCTAATCACATTAAGAAAATAAAGTGTTATTACAGTACAAAGGAACTAAAAAGAAAGGAATTCTACTCCAAGATTCAGATTTGTTCTTCTTCCTCGCCCGCTTCGCGAGCTTGTCCGCTGGCGTATTAAATTTCCTGTTAATGTAATTAAATTTCACTCTATTAATCTGGTTTTTGATTTCATGGATTTTCTTGATGTGAACTCGCGATTGCCAATGAACCTCGTGCTTGGAATTCTGTATATGACGGATGATATTAATGTTATCACTTTCTATGATGATACCTTTATAGTTATGTTCAGCCGCCCAGAGAAGGCCATTTAGAATAGCGACAGCCTCGCCTTCTTCACTATTTCTGTTCCAGGATATAGACGTATGAGCTTCTATGAAATTTGCTCCAGCGTCATGAATAATTAAACTAGTACCTGTTATTTCATTCACATTAATAAACGATGCATCTACATTAATTTTCAACCAAGAATATTCTGGAGGATTCCATTTAGTTTGTATGGGTTTGTTTTTGTTATTATTTAAAAGCACCTTTTTAGGAAAGTTATAGATCATTCTGATAATATGGGAGAGGTCAGTAATTTCATATTGAAAACAATGATCACATCTAGTTTTCCATATTATCCACAGAATAGTGGATAGAAGGTTTTGATAAGCCGCGTCGCTAAATTGAGGGGTGTGTTCCCATGAAAAGATCCATTCTGTCAAATTCACAATATTTTCTGAGATAATATTAAAATAGAACCAAATATTCTTAGCTAGAGGACAATGTAAGAGTGCGTGCTCTATAGATTCAATCTCATTACAATTTGGGCAAAGAAGATTATTATTGATAAATTTCTCGATTCTCTTCCTAACTGGGAGGGCTTTAGTACAGATCTTCCATATAAAGATTTGAATTCTAGGAACATTAGGGAGATTCCAAATAAACTTCCAATTTGGATTAAAAATTGTGGGGGAATTCATACTAGTGCAAAGGTAATTATACATAGATTTAACTGTGAATTTACCCGATTTTGTTAGTTTCCCCATCCGCTGGTCTTCTCCTACCGTACAAATAGGGATTGATTTGATTAGGTTTTGTGTCTGGTGATCAAATATATTATTAAGGGTCTCGTCATCCCATCTATTATTATTAATTAACTGTGCCACCTTCGTTATTTGAATTTCGCTATTTGTATTTTGCGGAAGTTTATTTTCTGGGATCCAATTATCTGACCAAATATTAATCTGATTACCATTATGGACCTCCCAAGTCGTTAAATCTTCAATCTGATATAGCTGTTTACTAATAGTCTTCCATAGCCAAGAGTGATGGGATTTTACAAGACCTGGGGACTCTGTACGAGGAAAATACTTAGCTTTCAGAAACCGATCCCACATAGCATTAGGTTCCGCCTTAAGCCTCCAGGCTAATTTACTGAGCATTGCTGAGTTGTCTAGCTCAGTACGATGAATACCCAAACCTCCCTAGGCTTTAGGAAGGCAAATGGACGACCACGATTTCGTACAGATGTCTTTAGACTTACCCCACCAGAACGACTTTTGAATAGTCGTAATGCTTTTGCTGATGCCTTTAGGAATGGCAAAGCATTGCATTTGGTATCGGGGTACGGCAGCTGCTATTGTTGATATAACAATAGTGCGCCCAGCTTGAGAAAGGAATGAAAAATTCCATTTCTCTAGTTTATTCTTAATTTGCTGGAGGATATCCTTAAAAGCCTTTTGTTTGTTAGCTCCGATAAAGAGTTGCGCCCCTAAGTATTTATCTGAAGGAGACGCGTTTTTAACTTTCAGAGAGCGCATTATAATACGCTTAAACTTCGGATGAGAGTTTTTAGAGTAGAAAATATTAGACTTCTTATAATTAATCATCTGACCTGAAGAATCACAGAAAGTCTTAAGAATGCTTTTAAGTATGTGAATGTTATCCAAGGAGTTTCGACCGAAGATAATGCAATCATCAGCAAATAGAAGATGAGAAATGGTAATGTCCGTATTATTAGTAGGGAACCCCTTAAAAGTATCTTGGTCCTGATTAGCTGCTAACAATCTACTTAGACCCTCCATAGCTAAAATAAAGAGGAAAGGGGAGAGGGGGTCACCTTGTCTAATACCTCAGGTCGGATAAAAGGTGCGTCCGAGATGACCATTTATCAGAACTGCCATAGAGGAGGTAGTAAGGCACGTATTAATCATCCTAATCCAATGTTCCGAATATCCTAGCTTCTTCATAATGTCTGTTAAAAAATTCCACTCAATTCTGTCAAAAGCTTTGGACATATCTAGTTTCAATCCAAAGTATCCTGTCGCTCCTTTCATCTTTTTCATGGAATGTATTATTTCCTGTCCAATGATAATATTATCTGAAATTTGTCTACCCGGAAGATAAGCCGCCTGAACCGGAGTAATTATGTCGTTAAGAGTATCTTTGAACCTATCAGCTAGAATTTTAGTGATGATCTTATAAGTAGTATTCAGGAGACTAATAGGCCTGTAGTCCGCCGGGATCTGTGGTGTAGCCGTTTTTGGGATAAGACAGATGTGTGTGTGGTTGGCTTCACCAGGAAGAGAGGCGGAGAGAAAAAAATTGTGAACCAGTTGATGGATATCAGGGCTGACAGTATCCCAATTGGTTTGAAAGAAAAAAGGAGGGTGACCATCGGGGCCCGGAGCCGCTTCTCTCTTAAGACCCTTAATAGCATTATTAATCTCATATTCATCAGGTATGGCATTAAGTTTATTATTTTGTAGAGTGGAGATAATCGGGTGAAAAAGATAGAGAATGTTAGGTGCTGTAGTAGTGTGGTCTGAAGTATTAATATCTAAAAGATGTGTGGTAAAAATGTCTTGAATATGTTCTATATTCTCCTGCTAGTCTCCATTGCTATCTTTAATAGCCCTAATCTTGTTTTGGCGATTACGCTGAATGGCCTGTGAATGAAAGAATTTGGTATTCTTATCACCCACCGTAATAAAGTTGTTTCTGGATTTTTCTTTCCAGATATTTTCTTGGTTAAGGAACAATTGTTCCAGCTGCTCATTCAACCTATTTAGCTCCTCTTTATTGCTACAATTATTGATTCTTTCGGTCAAGCTCTTAATATTACTATCTATATTACCGAAAACCTTTCTATTCCAAACTGTTAAGTGCTTACTCAACTTCTTCAGCTTCCCTTGAATGTCCTGATTGACACTCCATTTCTCCGCAATGAAATCATGGCAATCTGGATGATTCATCCAAGTACGCATGAATTTAAAGGGTTTAGTCTTACTATAAATATTATTATTATCAGCCAGTAGAATGGGAAGGTGATCCGATCCCACAAAATCTAGATGAGTAATACTAGCTAATTGGTAAGTCTGGAGCCAATGAAAGTTAGAGAGAGCTCTATCTAGCCTTTCTTGGATCAGTTTCTCGCCAAATTGCTTATTACTCCATGTGTACGGACTCCCCTTGAATCCCATATCTGTAAGTTCCAGCTGACTGATGATAGAAAGGATCCTAGCTAAGTGAGAGTTTGTGGCTGAGGAGCCACCTTTTTTCTCCGCTTTATCTAAGACACTATTAAAGTCTCCTATGACCGTCCATGGCATATTCTTGTCTACTTTAAGGTTGATAAGAGTTTTCCAAGGTTTCAGTTTATTCTTGTGATAAGGACAGCCATAAAACCCCGTAATAAAAGTATTAAAACTATTGTTAGAGTTGACAATATTAGCATGTATCACATTATTATCAGAGTATAAAATGGTAGTGTTCCAGTACATTACAAGGCCTCCCGCTTTATTGCTAAGATCAACAAAGTGACTGCTATAACATTTTTGAAGCTTTATGTGTTTATTAATTAAGTTGGCTCTATTCTTAGTTTCCGCTAGGAAAATTATATCCGGGTTATATTTATTAATTAAGTTCAATAGATGCTTTTTAGTGAGGAATTGGGCTATCCCTCTAACAATCCAACTAAGGATAGTGGGGCACTGATTTGGTGGGCTCTGCATTAGGGCCCAAGGGATAAACAGACCCTACTATTAAAGGCAGTCCTCGTACTAATCCCACCCCTACCTCTAAGAAACTAGTGACAAATGATCCAACTTAAGGCCCTCACTACTAGATTAAAGAAGGAAACCTACTGAAAAGGGACAAAATAAAACCTAGATGAATAAGCTAACTAACTAAACTAATGACTATGCTGATTCTACAATAAAACTCTTAAATCAAGAAGAGAATATTAAAACTAAAGGAGAGAAATTAACCTAATATAATAGACAACCAGAAGAGATAAAAACAACTTAAGATTAAAGGTACTAGCTACATACGTTAACTGAAACAGTGATAGAATCCGATCATTACAAAGATTATGAACAAAAGAGCATCTATCTTATATTAGATGCTTAAGACAGAAACCAAAAGATAACAAAATAAACTAACTTAACACCTGATTAAACTTGCACAAAAATACCAAGAAATTAAACTTCAACCGAGTAAACTAATCTTGATCCCCCTCCTCTCTAGTCTCATTAGCTGAACCAGGAGATGCCATGAGTGTATCAACAAAGAGATGCCTACGTCGTTCTTCTGGGCTGTCAATGGACTCCATGGGAGGAGAGAACCAGCTTGGAGGAATGGAGGAAGAGTGAAAAGAAGACGATGATGACTGACCAGAATACCACCCAACTTGATTCTCCATCAAATAAACATCCTTCATCTTCTCAAGCTCAAAAGCTTTCCTAAGATTAGACTTCCTCCTGACATCCTCTTCAATTTTTACCTCCATGATCATGTCTAGATCTTTCCTCTTTCCTCTCCCTTGAAAAATCTCATGAGGAGGAATAGGAGGATTCATCATATCATTAGCAACAGTAGACGTGACCACAGAGAGTGCCCAAGTTTCAGTGGAGAGGGGAACAGAGGGCTGAGTCTTTATATTATTACCAAAAGCATGAGGTTGAGGTATCACACAAGGAGGAATCGGATGCTCAACTATTCTACACTTGTGACAGATGGCTTTAGGAAACTTATAATAGCTAAAGTTCACTGGCTTACCTCTGTCAGTGAAGATGGAGTTGAGAGTGGCCAAGAGAGGAGTCCTCACGTCGTACATGAATTGGATTCTGATGGTGGAGTTGGATCCTGAGCTAAAATTCCTAGGCTGAATTTGGATGATATACCCCATGCACGAGAAAATAAGCTCTAAATCTTGCCTATTCTGGATAGAGGAAGGCAGACCCGAGAAGCTATACCACATGGGCTCTAGCATGAGTGCCGGAATGACCTCTTTAAGTGTAAATTCGACCTCCTGCATCACCACCAGATAACCCTTAATAATCCATGGTCTACCTTGGTGAATCTCGTTCAAAACAGTGAGGTTTCGAGGTTTGATTAGGAAATGATTATGACCAGTAACAGAGGGGGTTATTCTACATTCCCTAAAGAATCTGGATTGGCCTGAGAGATGTTATCTAATGAACCCTATTCCATAATCATACCTACAACATAAACGAGCTAGGAAACCAGATGAGATCTCCATGAGATCCTTGTTTTCAGAGGGTTTAGGATAGCATATGGTGAGGTTTCCTCCTTCTGAGAGACTAAGTTGAACAGCCATTTTCCTTGTTAAGTCTTCGAGGTTCAGATCAGAAGAGTGAGTCGACATGACAAGGGTGACCAGGGAGAAGAAGACGAAGTTGAAGAATATATCTCTTCGAACTAGGAAGGACATGCAGATGGGAAGAAGACAGAAGTGAACTTTAAAGAATATGATGGGTCTCTTCCTTCTTCTCCTCTTAGACATCTCTCCGTCTCCTCAGACCACGTGTAATCTCAAGAGGTTACACTCGTCTGGAGAAAAGGGAGATCTTCTAGAGATCTCCAACACTTGTAAAAGGAGTGTAAATCCACTCAACCTGTTTATGACCTAGACAGTCACTCCAGTTACGGCGCATGCGAGGGGGAGTCGAAGAGTTTACTCGGTTGAATCTCTACTTAATTACACATGTTTGTAATCCAAGAAAATTAAGCCAGATGTAAAATAGATATAGGGTATGGAATCTTACCTTGATTTGCCTGGATATCCTTTCTTTGCTACTTCCCTAGACGAGAAGAAGCTCCTTGGTCTTCGTCTACTTGCAGGTTAATCTCTTTGGTTGTTTAATTTTCGATAAAAGTGATCTTTATTACCCCTTAATAAGGTGAATGTTGTTGCTTGCTTCAAGGTGTACTCCTGCCGAAGCCTAAAGTGCAAATTAGGGTTTTCAGTGAGGGAGAAAGGAGAGGGGTGACTTCGATGTGGCTGACGTCAGCACGGAGTCTCTCTCTCCTCAAAAACCCCCACCCGTCAGTGCCACTTTTCTCAAAAACTGTAAGTTGCTCAAAGGTTTATTTTTCTAGGTAAAACTAATAGGTATGTATGACCCTGTTTCTTTTTAGCCAAATTGCTAAATATCACATTTTTTTGCTGTAGGTGTTACTAAGCAACTTTTTTTTCTTTTGAAGAGAAAAACAAGAAAACTAAGAACAACATGAAATTAACTCTTGTAGATTGTGTCACGTTCGCTTTTGCCCGTTTTTCCTGCTCCATTTGTCCAGAGAGAACCAACTTGTTATTTTGCCTCGAAGTGTAGGAGAAGATGATGTTGGTGAATTTCTCTTTGAGCTGCAGTATGTTGTCAATAATCTTGATTGATTGCCATTGAACCGAGACACTTGAGTCGTGAAGGTGCCTAATCACATTAAGGTTGTCGCTTTCTATGTGGAGGTGCTCGATCTTTAAATCGCTTGCCCAGAGCATCGCCGTGTATGGCTAAGCATTCACATTCTGCTGGATTTTGACCTCTGGCTGATTCTGATAAAGCTATAACGAAGTGTGTTGATTCATCGTGCATAACACAGCCGATGCCGGCCATTTCTGCCACTTTGGTTGACGCATCAACATTAATTTTGAGGAAGGGAGATATTAGTGGAGTCCACTTCGGTTGATTCTTCTGCTTGTCCAAATTGGTTGAACATGTCGTAAGCTTAGTTGGAGTTGCTTTGATTCTATTAATAACCTGCATTGGGGTTTGAGATTGCTCCGAAAAGCATTTCTCACATCTCACTTCTAGAGATAAACCATAAAATTTTAGCATAAAGGTTAGTTAAATCCTCATCAATATCTTTCCAACTAAGAATCAAATCCTTGATATTGGTTATATTATCTGTACGAATATGAAAGTAAAACCAAATCGGTCTAGCATTGTTACAATGTAGTAGCACGTGGTTTATGGTTTCATTCTTGTCACAATATATACATTTATAATTATTACCAATATATTTACCTATCTTGTTGCGTGCTGGTAGGTTGTTCGTGCAACATTTCTATAGGAAAAGCTTTATTCTGGGTGTTGTATTTATCTTCCATATAAGATTCCAGTTCACAACCTCGTATTGATTAGTAGAGCCTGTGAGTCTCAGGTTATGATACATCAAACTGATCGTATATTTACCTGATTTTGTTAGGGGCCATCTAACTGAATCCTCTTTGTGTCCCTGCAAGTTAATACTAAGAATATTATTAGCAATCTCGTAAGTAAAGCACTGGTAAATTAAGTTTATGTTCCACGTATCACGATGTATGAGTTGGGCCACCTAATTCAGGTTGATGTTTCTAGTGTTAGGGATCAGCGGACGGTGATCCGGGGTCCAATAATCGTGGCATCTTTCAATGTGCGTGCCCTGATGACATCCAAGAAGATCAGACCAGAGAGAAGAGGGAAGTGTTTGCCAATGGACTTTCAGATCCAAGAGTGATGGGGGTTGCGAAAGGATGGTTTTGGAGATTTGGAAACGTACTTGGCTTTCAAAATTTTAGCCCACAGGGCTTTAGGGTTCCTGAATATGCGCCAAGTCAATTTCCTCATAAAAGCTCTGTTATCCAAGTGAGGGAGGCGGAAGCCGAGGCCCCCCAGTTTGCGAGGAAGGGAAATAGAGGACTAGTTTATTGTATGGATTGTTTTGGATTTTCCCCACCAGAAAGGCCTTTGGAGGGTCTTGATGCGGTTGCTTATACCTTTGGGAAGGGCGAAGCATTGCATTTGGTATTGGGGAACGACCACTGCAATAGTGGAAATGACCACTGAGCGACCAACTTGGGATAAAAGATTAGTCTGCCACTTAGCAAGTTTATATTGAATTTGGGAAAGGAGGGAGGAGAAAGCTTGGGTTTTGTTGGCCCCAATGATCAGGTTGGTGCCCAAATATTTGTCGAGGGAAGATGATTGCTTCACTTTGAGATTACAGATGATTATCCTTTTGAATTTCGGCTGCGAGTTTTTGGAGAAGAAGACGGTGGACTTTGCATAGTTAATCATTTGGCCGAGACTGCACTAAAGGTCTGGAGGATCTGTTTTAGATGGTGAATGTTTTCTAGGGAATTCTGACCTAAGATAATGCAGTCGTCCGCAAAGAGAAGATGTTTAATGGTGATGTTGGAGTCAGGGATGGGGAATCCCACGAACTGATTGGGGGAGTTATTGTTTTCAAGGAGTCTGCTCAGGCCTTCCATGGCTATAGAGAATAAGAAAGGAGATAGGGAATCTCCTTGCCTTATGCCCCTGCTAACATTGGAGGTTGGACCGGGGCGACCGTTGATAAGAACCTCCATGCAAGAAGAAGATATGCAAGAGTGAATGAGGCGGAGCCAATGGTTGGAGAAGCCCATTTTGATCATGACATTCTCGAGGAACTCCCATTCTATACGGTCAAAAGCTTTAGACATATCGAGTTTCAGGCCGAAGTAGCTTTTGGATCCGCGGAGTTTCTTGAAAGAGTGAACCAGTTCCTGGCTCATGATAATATTATCGGTGATTTGTCTACCAGGAATGAAGGCAACTTGAAAGGGAGAGATAAGATCCGACAACAGTCTTTTCAAACGATTGATCAGGATTTTAGTGATGATCTTGTATGTGGTGTTGAGCAAGCTGATGGGTCTGAAGTCGCCCGGGTTTTGGGGGGTTTTGGTTTTGAGGATCAGACAGATGTGGGTGTGGTTAGATAGGGGGGAGATGAGTGGTATGGAAGAAGTTGTTGATCATCTTAGACAGGTCCTCTTTGACTGTATCCTAGTTCGATTGGTAAAAGAAGGGGAGTACCCATCTGAGTCGGGAGCCGAATTCTTTTTTAATCTTACACCAATATAAATAACATACTATTTTATCAAATAATTCTAAAAGTACGGAAATGATTTCGTTTACTAACTCGAGTAGCAATAATAGTATGATTTTTTTTATAAAAATTACTTACTGAAAACTCATAAACTCAGACTTGTCAACAAGACTCTTACTTACTCTACTCTTTGTAATAGAAAAACGATAGGGAACGAGAAAAACTAGACAGACTCTAGACATACATCCTATGTGGTTTTCCATTATTCGTTGTTTAGTAGATTAGAATCATCAAAAACACGTATCGTGAGCAAGTTACATAGGTTGTATGTCTAGAGTCTGTCTAGTTTTTCTTGTTCCCTATCATTACTTTTTGTAATATCACTTTTCTTGTCCTTCTCTCTCTTATTTACCTGGCAAGATAAGTAAGAATTCCTTTTTTCTCTCTGACTGTTTATTCTTTTCCCCTTTATATATGTTTATTTATTTAACAACTATAAGACATCTGTTTAGTTAGTTATTTTTTAGTTAATCTTATCTAATAGTGTTAGCTAGCAAAATTATGACTTTGTAATCCGTAATTCTATCCTTTTCTTTATTGTTTATCACCTAAAATTATGGTAATCCACTGAAATGTACCACAAAAATCTATATTTATATGAATTGGTAAAATTAATCTCCTCATGTTTCTCTTTTCTATTTCAATTCACATCTTCCTATCATAGTTTTTTCTTTGTTCTTGGATTCAATTTTTAAGTTCTTGATTTATTAGCCTATCTAATTTGTAAAGGTATAATTCTATCAGTTGCTTTAATCTTTTTCTCTTCTTAGGTATTATAAATTTCCCACATTATTAGTACCTTCTTAATTATGATCTCATTAGAGAAATTTACTAGTATTAGATAATTAATACCTCTTCTCCATAATAATAATAATCAGAGTTCATAAAATTAGAGAGATTTTGTATCCTCACAGTAATTTACTAGCTTCTTTGTTTTGAAAAATTATTTAAACAATAAATTTTTTTATATTCTTTTCCTTGGGGTTGTTTATTGAGCAGAAAAAACTCAATATTTGAATTTTCGTATGGAATTAGCTCAATCTTGTTTCGTCCTCGTATCTTTTACGTTTTCAAACGATAGTTTCTTTGCGCAATACGAATGTTGTCAATAATGCAACATTTTCATTTTGTAGTTATGTCAACCTTTCCAATTTCTTCAAGTGCTTAGATTTTTTTTGGTCTGTCTCTAGGAATAGGGGGAATACTAAGAGATGGTTGCAGGCGGGAGCAATGGTTTGTCTTCGGATACCATAACGACATCCACCGAAAAAACCAAGCATAACAAATTTGCTTTGGCTTGTGGTATTTTGGCCTCCATGACTTCTATCTTACTTGGTTATGGTAAGAATGTATTGTAATTTTCTTAATTTAATTTTTGTTCTAGGATATTCAATTAACCGATAATTTTGTTCGATAAGATTATTTTTTTTTTTTTTTTGTTGAATAGATATTGGTGTGATGAGTGGAGCAGCAATATTCATACAAAATGATCTAAAACTAAATGATGTAGAAATCGAAATCTTGGTGGGTATTCTTAACGTCTATTCATTGGTTGGGTCAGGATTAGCTGGAAAAACATCCGATTTAATAGGACGTCGATTCACCATAGTATTTGCTGCGGTTATCTTCTTTTTGGGTGCCGTTTTGATGGGACTAGCTACTAGTTACGCTTTCCTTATGGTAGGCCGATTTGTAGCTGGAATAGGTGTTGGTTATGCTCTCCTAATCGCCCCCGTTTATACGGCTGAAGTGGCGCCTCCTTCGTCTCGTGGGTTCTTAACTTCTCTTCCTGAAGTATTTATCAATGTTGGAATTTTATTAGGTTACGTATCAAATTATGGATTTGCAAGACTACCTGAACATTTGAGTTGGAGATTTATGCTTGGAATCGGAGTGATTCCGTCTGTCTTGTTAGGTGTCGGTGTACTTGCTATGCCTGAGTCGCCACGTTGGTTAGTTATGAAGGGAAGACTAGGTGATGCTAGAGCTGTATTAAATAAAACATCTAATTCAGCTGAAGAAGCCGATGTACGACTTGAAGATATCAAAGCAGCTGCTGGTATACCTGAAGAAATGAATGATGATGTTATTGTTGTACCGAAGAAAAAAAACGAAGAGGCTGTATGGAAAGAACTTCTACTTCATCCTACACCAAGTGTTCGACGTGTTTTAATTGCAGGAGTTGGTATACATTTTTTCCAACAAGCAGCGGGTATTGATGCGGTCGTTCTTTATAGCCCTAGGATCTTCAAGAGTGCAGGAATCACAACACAATCTAAACTTCTAATGGCAACCGTAGCCGTTGGAATTGTCAAAACTTCGTGCATATTAGTAGCTACTTTTCTACTTGACAAATTTGGAAGAAGACCGTTACTACTAACAAGTGTAGGAGGAATGGTAATATCACTCTTGGCACTAGGAATTGGATTAACGATCGTCGATCGTTCAAAACCAGTGTTAGAGTGGGCGATTGTTTTGAGTGTGGCAATGGTTTTTGTTTTTGTTGCTACATTTTCTATAGGACTTGGTCCCATAGCTTGGGTTTATTGTTCAGAGATTTTTCCAATGAAATTAAGGGCTCAAGGTTGTAGTATAGGAACAGCTGTTAATAGAGTGACAAGTGGCATAATCTCAATGACTTTCATTTCATTATCACATGCAATCACAACCGGTGGTGGGTTTCTACTTTTCGCCGGGGTTGCAGCGGCGGCATGGGTGTTCTTTTATACGTTCCTACCGGAAACTCAGGGTAAAACCCTTGAAGAAATGGATGATTTGTTTGATAAATTTGACTGGAGAGCGTCAAAGAAGAAGTCTGGTGGTCAAGTTCAGTTGACGACTCATGGTCAAGCTTAAAGGGATCTTCGTAAATAGCGTATCTAAGAAAATGGTATAGGCGCCCCCGACTTGGCTATGGTAAACCCCATAACAAATGTACATTGGTTATGGAGGGTCTGTCTAAAGCAAATCTTGGGGGCGCTTATCCAATTTTCCTTGCAAATAATATGCTTGCTCTATTTGTTTGTAAGAAATGACTATTTATTGTTTTCATTTGTAAGTTGTTGAGGAAAGTATTGAATTCAATTCCATTTATCTTCAACTCAATCCTTACCACGAATGGATTATTATAGTAATATGAATTTTAATCAGTATATATGACATGGAAACAAGAAAAGAGATGCCAATAACTGTTTGATCAGTTGGTTGTGCATCTATTCTAAAAATCCAGATATATATATATATATATATATATATATATATATATATATATATATATTCAATTTGATGGTGGAAAGTGGAATCTATGGGGGTCCATGCCCCTCTGACTGTGTTCAGAGTCCGCATATGGCCTTTAGGGTTGTGTTTTAATGATGGTAGTTATGAACTTATTCAGTTCATATATTTATTCATCATGTATCCATATTATATTGAATGTAACGACTCTTGGAATCCATATAAAAAAAAAAGTTTTGTCTTGCCATATTTAATTTTGTCTGTCCATCTTGAGAAATATCTTTAGAATATTGGACTCTTTTGTATTTCAGCTTGTAGATATACTTACAATAGATATTGGAGGAGGAAAAATTAGATGACTTTGATTCTCAAAATCAACTATCTCCTTTTAGTATCATTGAAGAAGGATGCTTAGCAAACTTCTTTGTTATTAAAATTTTCTTTTCTTATACATGTTCAATGGTGTGAAGTGAATTGAATGCTTGAATCTCATCGATCTTTGGATAGTTGATTTCATGTTGATGCTTATAGATAAATCATTAGTATATGCTAAAACAAATAAGCTAGGAATTTGTGTATAAATCTACTTAATGGATGATAGAATTTTGAGTTAATTCCTATATGGCCCCCTACTTTGTGACCAGCTTCCTTTATGGCCCCTTTTTTTCATAAATTCAAATATGACCCCCTATTTTCAAGTAAATGTCCTAATTGTCCTTCCTATTTATAATTTTTCAAAATAAAATTAAATACATTCCACCTCACCTCTATCTCCACCTCACATGTCTCTCCACCTTTCTTTCTCTCTCTCTCCACCTTTCTTTCTCTCTCTCTCTCCACCTTTCTTTCTCTGTCTCTCTCTTTCAACCTCTCCCTCTTTGTCTTCCCCGGCAAGGTCTTCCCCGGCAAGGTCGCCGGCCGGAAAATTTTCAGGCCGGCGACCTTAAAAAAAAAAAACACTCATCTCTCTCTCTCAAAAGATTCCGGCGAAGGGGTTACCCTTCGCCAGAATCTGTTGAACCGGACCTTTAGGTCTGGTTCAACAGATCTGAAGGTCTGTTCCGAACAGACCCTTGAAGGTCTGCTCGGAACAGACCTTCAGATCTGAAGGTCTGGTTCAACAGATTCCGGCGAAGGGTAACCCCTTCGCCGGAATCTTTTGAGAGAGAGAGAGATGAGAGTTTTTTTTTTTTTAAGGTCGCCGGCCGGAAAATTATGCCGGTCGGCGACCTTGCCGGGGAAGACAAAGAGAAGAGAGTTTTATTTTTTATTTTTTAAGGTCGCCGGCCGGAAAATTTTCCGGCCGGCGAACTTAATCGGAGAAGACAAAGTGAGGTAGAGAGGGAGGTTAGGTGGAGAGAGATAGAGAGAGAGGTGAGGTGGAGAGAGAGAGAGATGAGGTGGAGAGAGAGAGAGAGGTGAGGTGGAAATAAATATGTTTTTAATATTTTATTTAGAAATTAGGAAGGGTATTTACGCCATTTACATAAAAATAGGGGGTCATATTTGAATTTACGAAAAAAAGGGCCATAAAGGAAGCTGGTCACAAAGTAGGGGGCCATATAGGAATTAACTCTAGAATTTTCTTTTTTCCATTTTGATTGTGTACAAATTAGCTTATTGCGGATCTTTTCATTAAGAGCCTTTCTTTTCTGCAAATCTCTTTCTTGCTCAGCAAACTCAATTGTTTCTTCCTCCCGGTGAGTTTGAGGGGCATCATATAAGTAGAACTAGACGTGTGCGTTTTAGTCGACTTATGAGGATAGTGTAACCTGAGTGTGAGTTTGAATGTAAAGACTGTTAAAAAGGTTTGTCTAACCTCACACTATATAAGTGAGTACACCTTTGTAATTCATGAATAATTGAATTAAATCAAAATCAAGTTTCTTCTAAACTTTGAACTTTCCATTAGTCTTCAACAAGTGTTATAAAATCATACTCTAAAGGTATGCTAAAGAGATGGAATAATGCAGTAAGAAAAACTGTTGATATAGACAAAATTGTGGTAGATAGGACTTCACAATTATTAGGGGAGACCATGACTCAAGGATAGATAGCCTACCACAAAAAAATATGAGGTTTATAAAAACCAAGAGTTCAACACTAGGAAAATCAAACTAAAGTGCTTGGAACTTCATATCACACACACACACACAAGTGCTTGAACACTCGTTGTTGACGAGATTCTGATATTCTAAAATTACAATCTAAAAATTCTATTCGCCCCCCCCTCCCCCCCCCCCTCCCCCCTCCCCCCTCCCCCCTCCCCCCCCCCCCCCCCCCCCCCCCATTTGTTCCCTCCCCCAACCCTCCAACTGATGTAGCGACGTCTTACACTCTTACTTCTTGAGCATATTCACTCTTCGTTTGCTCCACGCCCAAGTGAGATGTCACCACATCAGTTGGGTTGGACGGGCATAGAGTAAATGGAGAGACGAATAGAATATCTCATTACAATAAGGAGATTTTAGTCATTTAAGACACTATAAACATGTGGGATTGATAACTTACGTAAGACTAATGATCTAATGTCTATCATCACCTATTAGACTTTAACTTGAATCTTGCTCTATATAAACCCACCTCACAAAAACAATTTTATACTCCATTATCTTATACTTGAAGTCCTTAGATTTTAGATTCTCTCTCCCTCTTTCTCTGCCTCTCCTCTTTCTCTCTCAAAAGGAGTAGGAGTAGGAATTCTAAGAGATGGTTGAAGATAGGAAAAGCCAAAACAATGGTGTCTCCTCAAATATTATTACTACTACTATTACTACGGAGGTACCGAAGAGAAACAAGTTCGCATTCGCTTGTGCCATTTTGGCCTCCATGACTTCTATTTTACTCGGTTACGGTAGGATTATTTTTATTTATTTTCTTCTAAATTAAAATGTGTTGGATACAAATAACTAACAAAAAGATAAAGAAAAAATTAAATTATTAGCACCTACAATTTCATTGTTATCTCATTTTTACAATATTTTCGTTGTATTTCGCTGATTTATTCTGACACTTCGGATTTTAAACAGAAAAGATTATACTTTTCATATAATTATTTGTAAATAATTAGTAGTAATTAATAGTTAAATATTAATTTTGTTGGACAGATATTGGTGTGATGAGTGGAGCAGCTATATTCATACAAGATGACCTAAAAATAAATGATGTACAAGTTGAAATTTTGGTGGGTATTATTAACCTCTACTCATTAGTAGGGTCAGCATTAGCTGGAAGAACATCAGATTGGATAGGACGTCGATACACCATAGTATTGGCTGCCGTTATCTTCTTTGTGGGTGCCCTTCTAATGGGATTCGCTACTAATTACGCTTTCCTTATGGTTGGTCGATTCGTAGCTGGAATCGGTGTTGGTTATGCACTCATGATTGCTCCTGTTTACACTGCCGAAGTTGCTTCTGCTTCGTCTCGTGGTTTTTTAACTTCTTTTCCGGAAGTATTTATAAACGCCGGAGTTTTATTAGGTTATGTGTCAAATTACGCCTTTTCGAAACTCCCTGAACATTTGAGTTGGCGATTCATGCTTGGAATTGGAGCAATTCCATCTGTGTTACTTGGAGTGGGTGTACTTGCTATGCCCGAGTCACCACGCTGGCTAGTTATGCAGGGTCGACTAGGTGATGCTAGAACTGTATTGTACAAAACATCTGATTCAGATAAAGAAGCTGAGTTACGACTAGCTGAAATCAAAGAGGCGGCTGGAATACCAGAAGAAAATACTGATGAAATTGTTGTTGTACCGAAACATAAACGTGGTGGAGCTGTATGGAAGGAA
Organism: Eschscholzia californica; assembly: GCF_041429995.1. Lineage (NCBI taxonomy): Eukaryota > Viridiplantae > Streptophyta > Magnoliopsida > Ranunculales > Papaveraceae > Eschscholzia > Eschscholzia californica. The sequence goes on along the minus strand of NW_028238472.1, from coordinate 17,583,851 downwards.
CTTTTTATTCATCCTACACCGTCAGTTCGACGTGTTTTAATTGCTGGAATTGGTATTCATTTTTTCCAACAAGCATCGGGAATTGATGCGGTGGTTCTTTATAGCCCTAGGATCTTCAAGAGTGCGGGTATAACTAACAAATCAAAACTCCTAGGTGCAACCATAGCGGTTGGATTCGTCAAAACTATTTTCATTTTGGTGGCTACTTTTCTCCTCGACAAATTCGGAAGACGACCGTTATTACTAACCAGTGTAGGGGGAATGATATTGTCACTCGCCGGGTTAGGAATCGGATTAACAATCATAGATCATTCAAACAAACAGTTAATATGGGCTATTGCTTTGAGCATCACAATGGTTTTGGTTTTTGTTGGGTCATTTTCTATTGGGCTTGGGCCCATTGCTTGGGTATATAGTTCAGAAATTTTCCCTTTGAGATTAAGAGCTCAGGGTTGTAGTATGGGAACAGCCGTTAATCGAATGACAAGTGGTGTGATCTCAATGACTTTCATCTCATTAACACGTGCAATCACAACCGGTGGTGGGTTTTTTCTTTTCGCAGGAATCGCATCGGTGGCTTGGGTGTTCTTTTATGCGTTCCTACCGGAAACACAGGGCAAAACCCTTGAGGAAATGGAAGACTTGTTTGATAACTTTAAATGGAGAGCGTCAAAGAGAAAATGTAAAGAAGGAAAAGTTAACAGTCAAGTTCAGTTAGTTACTAACTGTCAATCTTAGAAGGGCTGTTAAAACACCATTGGCACAAGGCCAGAGGCCCATTTAATTGGACAGTAAGTATGTATTGAGGTGTGGATAGTATAGGTATTATAGTTCTTCTTTTTTCGCTTTTCTTTTCTTTTATAAAAAATGTAATTAGTTGTCTATCTTGGAAGTATCTCTTTCAACTTTGACAACTTATTTACTTTGAACGTTTTGATGAGCGTTTCAAAATTTCTATCCAGTCACATATCGTATCTCCTAAATATTTAGTTAGTGATTTTGTTTTTGTTCACAATAATTAGGGAGGACCCTCAGAGAGAGAGAGAGAGAGAGAGAGAGGAAGAAAGAGGACGAGAGGTTCATTGTTTTGTGGGTTATTTGGTTGACAATTAAGAGCGGGAGGAGATTTTACGTGTTTTAACATAAAACAAAGGATTTTTGAGTCAACAGTCCAAAATCTAGGGGGTAAACCCAAAAAAAATCCACTCTTGTCCAAAAAAAAATTGCAGGTCCAAATGTCAGTTTTTTTTTATTCCCCTCTTGCCCTTAGACGGGACATGCTGACGTTTTCCTGTAAAAAAAAATGACTGGTAAATAAAATAATTTACCAGTACACGAAAAATTCAAAGTTTCAAAATTTTAGAAAATTTAAAATTTTGAAACGAAATTTCAAATTCCCGCCCAGCAAACCATCTCTTCCCGGTAAATAAAATAATTTCCAGTACATAAAAAATTCCAATTTTCAAATTTTTTTGAAATTTTCAAACGAAATCTTTTTTTCGGAATTTTGAAATTTTCAAACGAAATTTTGAATTCACGGGCAAATTTTTTTGAAAATTTTAAATTCCCGCCCAGCAAAAGTGTCTAGTACAAAAAAAAATTTCCTCGAAGTTTTGAAATTTTCAAACGAAATTTCAAATTCCCGCCCAAATTTTCAAATTTTTTTACGAAATTTCAAATTCCCGCCCAGCAAAAATGTCTAGTACAAAAAAAAAATTCCAGTAAATAAAATAATTTCCCGAAAAAAATTTCGTTTTCCGGGAATTTTTCGGTGGATGTTCCATAATTTTCTGAACAGTACAGATTATGATGGACGGGTTGTCAGATTATTTTTCAGAAAAAAATCGTTTCCCGAGAATTTTCGATGGCAATTTTGTAATTTTCGATGGCATGAACTGTAAATACTTTATTTTCTAAGGGCCCTTTACGTAATATTGACTCCCAAACTGACACATTGGACCTCCCTTTCATTTTTAGGCAACTTTGGGTGGGATTTTCATTTTGGCCCCCTTTTTGGACTAGAATAAGAAAATTTTAAAGTAAATGATTTGAACAATGAGTTGTGTGCCAAAATTCTAAAATTTCCCTATAATTGTAATCATTTCCGCCGTACCCCTCGCTTTTAACAAAATATCTTGATAACACCCTAGTTTAGTGTGGGAGTTCAAGAATGGTTTTTATATCAAAATAAAAGAATAACATTATTGGCTTGAAAAGTGTAGATGGTGAAGAAGATTTAAGGTGAATTTACTTATCCCTGAGGATTGACCTCGGACTTCCGAAAATTACTATAACTTGATCTCGTATATTTGTTGGAATAGACCCATTTTTGGGCCTATCACTCTGCTTCATTGTCATATGGCTAGGGGTGGGAGAAAAGTCTGAAAATTTGAAATCAGGGATAACGCTTGTCCAAATCTTTTCAGGCTTCCCCATGAGCTGGATGACGTAAAACACCATCCTCTTCAACACGTACCTCTTTATGCCATCTCAAGTCAGAAGCTGGGTGTTTTGATGAAACTAGTCATTGCAATCTTGGTGTTAATAAGTAACGCAACACTTTGTGCAGAACTCTCTTACCATTGACACCATCCGGTACTTACCTTGGTTCCACGCATACTGGACAATCATTTCTATTTTTATGTTCTTTCCTGTATAATAAACAATCAAATTTACATGCATGAATTGCTTCATAACCAAATCCTAAATCGCGAAGCATTTGCTCGGCATCATAACATGTAGCCAGAGTTTTTCCCAATAGAAAAGCTTTTTTAAACAATTTGAGCAACATATCAAATCCTTTGTTACTGATGTGATTTAGCACTTTGACACGCATTAGCTTAACTAGGAAAGTCAATGAAGACATGCTAGTGCAACCAGGATATAATTCTTGCTTAGCCTCACCTAGTAATTTAACAAACTTTTCAAATTCGTTGTTTCGCTCATTACCATTATTGCAATGGTTAACTCGGTCAGATACATCAACTTCCTCTCTTGGAACGCTACCGATAGACGTCGACCCACAAATATCATTTAACATTTCAATCACTTCATATCTTCGCCAAGTGATTGATCAATGAAAAAATCATTCACATTATCTAAGTTTGGATATTTCCTATAAAAATCAGTGTTCCCCATGGTAAACCCATCGTTGGTAGCTTATAGCAATACCAAATCTACAAAAGTGACTTTGAACACCATCTACAGTCAAAAATTTTGAACTGATATAATTTCGACATGAACACTGTGTTTTGCCGTCATTGTCAACGTGCGCTTTTGCTGCCTTAATAAAAGATTTCACACCTAGCTTATATTCAAGACTCAATATGTTGTTAATAAATATCCAACTTTTGTCTGTATTTGACATCATGTTTAAAGTTTATAAATGTATTAATTTTTGTGAACGAAAAGGTACTAATACAACATCTAGTCGTTAATTGACTACACTTTCTAAAGTTTTCGAATCCCTGATAGATAATGTCCAAGCAAAAATTTTCGACTGGCATAACAACTTCCTCTCTCAAGCAGGTTGCACAGTGGCCATTTTACTTGTAGTTGCGGTCGTCCCCCAATACCAGATGTATGCTTTGCCATTCCTAAAAGTATTTCTCTTCTGATACAAAAATGTTAACTGGCGAAAAAATTGGGGTAGACTACATAACAAGTAGTGATGTGGCAAATTCTATATGGTCAGGCTACGGAGAGAGAGAACGGGCCTAACCACTTGGTGTCGGCCACATACCATTTGATCTGTAGCCAACCCTAATTTTCGGGCCATTTAGCATTTCACTTTCTGATATGGCCTCTAAATAAAAAAAAAATCAGTTTTCCATGTTGCCCTCGTTCTATAAGAAATGTTTATTTGTGTCTCTTTTGCAAAATAACTCAAATGAGAAAAGAAGACATAAAAATTTGTGTCTCTTTAGCAAAATTTGTCTTCTCCAAAACTTGATTTCAAACCCTAAAGTTAATGTAATTTCTAAAATGTGTTCATGTTACAGGATGTCGCGGAGCAGACTTCTAGGCTGCTAGTGATACTGTCCACTTTGGTCATGGTTTTAAAATGTCTCACTAGGGAAGGGTGCTTAACCTCTTAAGAGGAGCACCACACTCCATCTCACCACTGATGTGGGATTGACTTACAACACACCCTCCCAAGACCGCATCATAGTAGAGCGAATCGTGCGGACCAGCCTTCTGGACTGCTAGTGATATTGTTCACTTTGGCACACATGGACCTCACATTTTTAAAAGGCCTCACTATAGAAGGGTGCTTAACCTCTTAAGATGAGCACCACACTCCATCTCACCACCAACGTGGGATTAATTTACAACAGTCCATTAATTTAAGGCACATGAATACATAATATGATATAAACTCTTTCCATTTTTAACTAACAAACTACTTTTAGAAGATTTCAAATGGCTAAAATCATTGATTAGTAAGGAAAGAAGACTAATTATTTGTGTTCCAAAAACAGTTGAGATTAGTAAGGAAAACAATCTCATTGTAGTTGGAAAATTAAAGGTGGACTAATATCTCTCTCTCTCTCTCTCTCTCCCTCCCTCCTTAACCATGGGAACAGAGTTCTCCTTTCTTTTTGTTCTTATAAGTTGTTGTATTTTGCTTTTAACAATATCTTCCATCTCAGCAGATAACCCTGGTGCATTCAGTGTTGAACTCATTCACCGCGACTCTCCTCATTCTACAAACCCAAAGAAAATTCGTCCGAACGAGTCCAAAAAGCCATTCAACGATCGATCAACCGTGTCAAGTACTTAAAGCATCCTGTACCCACCTCTAATGATACCAATGGTGACTATCTAATGAAGTATCAACTCGGAATACCATCACAAGAAATACTAGAAATTGTTGATGCAGGTAGTAATTTTACTTGGGCTCAATGTTTACCTTGTGAAAATTGTTACCAACAAATAGCTCCTATCATTGATCCTCCAAACTCTTCAACTTACGAAGATATATCGTGTTCTTCGCGTTTATGTGAGGCATTAGGAGGTGCAGCTTATTATACACTACTTGTACTTATATAGATGATTCTAAACAAATTAGTTGTAATGTTGCTGCCGCCACGCTAAAGCTCAACTCCACGAATGGTCAGCCCGTCAATCTTAATGGCATCGTATTTGGTTGCTTTCATGACAATCGAGTAACATTCGGTAAAGAAAGTACTAATTTAGGTATAGTAGGTCTCGGTCCAGGTCCTATGTCAATGGTTTCTCAGTTAGGTACTTATGTTAATAACAAATTCTCTTATTGTTTGATTCCTTCATCCACCTCCGAACCAAAGAAGGAAACAAGTAAATTCACATTTGGTAGTGAAGCTGAAATTTCAGGTGGTGAAAGAGTTGTTTCAACCCCTCTAGTGAGGAAAAAGAAAAACCCTAGTTTGTATTACCTCACACTTGAAGCTCTTAGTGTGAATAGAAAAATAATTCCTGTGAGAAACAGATCACTGGGTAGTAAGAAAGAAGTGGGTAACATTATAAATGATTCAGGAACAACACTAAATTTTCTTCCAAAGAAAGTTCTTGAGAAATTTGAATTGGCAGTGAGAAATGCTATTCATCTTGAAACACTACCGATAGACGTCGGCCCACAAATATCATTTAACATTTCAATCACTTCATATCTTCACCAAGTGATTGATCAATGAAAAAATCATTCACATAATCTAAATCTAGATATTTCCTATAAAAATCAGTGTTCCCCATGGTAAACCCATCGTTGGTAGCTTATAGCAATACCAAATCTATAAAAGTGACATTGAACACCATCTATAGTCAAAAAATTTGAACTGATATAATTTCGATATGAACACTGTGTTTTGCCGTCATTGTCAACGTACGCTTTTGCTGCCTTAATAAAAGATTTCACACCTAGCTCATATTCAAGACTCAATATGTTGTTAATAAACATCCAACTTTTGTCTGTATTTGACATCATGTTTAAAGTTTATAAATGTATTAATTTTTGTGAAAGAAAAGGTACTAATACAACATCTAGTCGTTAATTGACTACACTTTCTATAGTTTTTGAATCCCTGGTAGATAATGTCCAAGCAAAAATTTTCGACTGCCATAACAACTTCCTCTCTCAAGCAGGTTGCACAGTGACCATTTTACTTGTAGTTGCGGTCGTCCCCCAATACCAGATGTAATGCTTTGCTATTCCTAAAAGTATTTGCAAGCGTATCGAGACTTTGCAGAAGTCTTTCTGTTGGAAAAAATTCAAAGGTATATGTACCAAGGCTAGGTTATATTTTTGTCTAAGGGGGGTCTTGGTATCCACAACCCCTACTTGGATAATCTTGCGCTCCTCAGCAAACTCGGTTGGCGTATTAAAATTGAACCCAATGTGTTTTGGGTTAAATTTCTTAAATCCAAATACTATAATAATCTCTCCCATCCTGGCCCGGCTAAGTAACAACACTACTGGATGTGGAAGCTCATTTGTAAACATCTTGATCTCATGGATTCCCTCTCTTCTAGGAGGTTCAAAATGGTAACCAAATTAACATTTGGACAGACTATTTGTTCCCGGATACCCCCTCATCGAGCTAACCCCAACAATTCCTCCCTCTCAAAAGTCTCCCAACTTATTCTTAATAATAGATGGAATGAGCAGCTTCCATATTATACTTTTAATAGCTATACCAATAGTCTTATCAAGTCCATTGAAATCAATCGTTGTGGACAAAATCAGATTCGTTGGGCTCTCAATCCCTCTGGACAGTTCACGGTCACTTCTATGTATCATCACATAATCTCGGCCCACAGTCCTCTCCACATAGTGATTTAAACTAGATGTTTCTATGGTCCATTAAAACTATACCGTGTATTTCTATGTTCCTTTGGAAATGTTGCAGCAATGCCCTTCTAGTTCGAAGTAAAATTAGTAAATATATTGGTATTTAGTCTAAGTGTACTCATTGTCCTATCATACAAACTATTTAGCATGCTCTGCTTCATTGTCGTATGCCTAAGGTTGGAAAAAATGACTAAAAAACCGAAACTCGTCACGGGTACTCGAGTTTGTTAAAGCCCATGGGTACCCGAAACTCAAAGGCGGGTTTAGTCCGACGGACCTGGTGAAATAAACAGGCCAGGTTCGGGTTTTGAAGTGCTACTTGTATGTACTTATGTATGTATGTATAACATATATATATATATATATATATATATATATATCTACATATATAACACATAATTACACATTACTACATATAGATATGATGGTGGATCATGGATGTGACGGTGGTATGGAGGTGGTGACCAAAGTGACAAAATACGGTAGTGACCCGGTCGAATGATGTATGAAATAGAGTAAATGAACTTTGATATTTTTCAAATATTTTACGTATAATATATATGTACACATAAATTGTTTGCGCGATGCCCTTTGACAAGGCATTGTTAAGAGAAAATTAAATTTCAATTTGATAGAAATTTCGGTACCATGGAAATAGAAATATTTTGGTCATTTCAACTGGGATATTTCGAATTTTTGGTGAAAACCTGATACTCGACCGCCCAATACTTGAGAAACCCGAAAGATTTGACGAACTTGAATGGGTTTTGGACACTGAGATTTTTTAAATAACCCGCTATATTAAGCCCGAGAACCCGAATGGACAGAGTGTTTCAAAACCCGACCGACCCGATCCGAGGAATGATATGAACCCGACCGGCCTGACCCGAATCGATTCCAACCCCTACATATGGCTAGAAACATTTGATTTTATTTTAATGTAATTACTACTAATATTACCTTGGTTTAAGAATGTATTTTCTCATGGCAGGATTCAAACAATATCTCAACCGTGCTGAATGGTATTCACTTCTCGACTATATTACGATACATATGGAAAACCAGAGGTAATAACTGTTTTGAAAGCACCATTACCTCGCCATCTCAAGGCATAAAGTAGATTTTGTCCTCCCCCCATCTACTAAACAAGTTCGATCGCCTTCATGGAATCCACCAAAAATTCATATACAAAATTAACATTGATGCTTCTTTTACTAACATTTCTAATCGTATGTTTCAACAAAAAAAAACATTTCTAACCGTATTGGATTTAGTTTAATTATACTTGATTACCTGGCCAACTTCATTGAAACCAAAGTTGCAATTCTTAGAGCTCCAACAACAAAAGAACCTAAAGCCAAATCAATTCTTATTGACGTGAAATGGGCAATGGATCATAATTACACTAACATAATCATCGAGAGTAACAATTAAAGTTTAACTCACCATCCCCAAGATCCACAAAAGACGTTTCAATGGCAATCCGCCAGTCATATCTTTAAAGTGAGAATACTTTCCACCAATGTTTGAAAAAACGATTGAAGCGGACGCATCGAGGCGCGCTTCGCTTCGATGCATAACCCAACCGAATCGAATCACACGCTTTGGCCATCAATTTCAACTCGTACGCCTTCTTGAACCGAAGTGTACGAGTCGGGACGGTACGCATCAAAGCATACGCGGAGTTGGAACCACTGGTGTGTATTTAGAATTGGGTAAATTCCATTTTGGCCCCCTAAAGATGACCAACTCACCAAAATGACCCCCTAAAGATGACCAGCTTCCAATATAACCCCCTTTTGAACTTTTCCGTTAGTAAGTTTCAGACAACTTTAACAGTAGACTTGTAATTTCCATATTTACCCCTTCATCCAACAATTCTACCATATTTTTTTATTCTCTCCCGGTAGTCATAACCATTATCTAAAATAAGAAAAATTAGTACTTGAATTATATATAAAAAAAAAAATCTTATTCTTCCATCTTCATCCTCCATTTATCTCTCTCCCCATTTTCTTCAACCCAATCACTCAACAAGTAAATAGCTCCCACTCTCTTTCTTATCTCATCACACCACCGGCAGACACTTCAATGGTCTTCTGTTCAGAGGTAGTCAATTAGGGTTTTTGTATTTCTTTCAACAGTAATGTAGAAACCCTAATTATTCATCTATTTCATCTTTACTAACCTTATCTTTGCTGCTTTTTTAGTTCGATTTTGATTTAGATGGGTAATTAGAAAGTATGAGATTGTGTTATCGATGATGATAACTTAAAGGCTTGTTTCTCAAGACATTCGCAGTGGGCAACTAAGAGCTTTCGCCTCCGCCAGGTTTGAGAGCTAATGCTTATTTCTCCTTGCTTGAATGACTAAGACCTCTCCCTCTCTATTATTCTGTATCTATCTTTTTAAGTTTATGATTTTTTATCTTCTCTATAGAGATTAGGGTAAGAATTGAGATGGGAGTGATGATGCTTTTCCCAAATGATTGACAATTTTGTTTCATACTTAAAAACCCTAATTTTCAATCTGGATTCCCCCAATTCTTTGTTCATTCAAATATCTAAACTTTCTTTTTTCAAGTGGCATGTAAATTTTGTATTAAATCTGAGTTTTGATTTGTTCTTGTGTTATTGATGTTTGAATCCGAAAAAAATTGAAGGTTTTTTTCCTGTTGGGATGTCTGAAACTCTCTTTTAGTTTTCTTCATATTTAAATTAGGGTTTGGAATTGAATATGAGGAATTGATAATGTGAGCAATAATGAATGGTATATGGATTAATTCCATTGGGTTGAAGAAGAGAGGGAGAAAGATAATTGAAGGATGAAGAAGGTTGAAGAACAAGAAAAAAATAATTAATTTCAAGTATTAATTAATTTTCTTATTTTCGGTGATGGGTCGCCGTCTCGCCGACGATGTGTTGTCTGACCGTCGCCAACGATCCTTTTCCGACAACTAAGAGCGAAAATAAATAAATGGGATTTGGTAGAATTGTTGGAAGGAAGGGTAAATATGGAAATTATTAGTCCACTGTTAAAGTTGACTGAATTTAACTAACGGAAAAGTTGAAAAGGGGGCTATATTGGAAGCTGGTCATCTTTAGGGTCCATTTTGGTGTGTTGGTCATCTTTAGGGGGCCAAAGTGGAATTAACCCTTTAGAATTTGGGGATAAAATAGAACTTTTAGGGCTTTTTTTTTCATTTCTAATCACCATTACACTCAATTGGGATGGCACAATGTACATTTCCATTTGATTTGATCATTGTGCATACGACGAATGAAGGAACAAATCTGATTTAACGAATCTGTCGCAAATTATTAGAACTTTCATTCAGATTTACAACAACAATCTCTCTTCATTCTTTCTCTCTCTCTCTTCCCAAGAAAGGGAAAATTTTACAGAGACAACAAGAAAAAGATGAAGGAGAATGAGGCAGCTTCAACAACAACAACGACGACGACGACGATGAAGAGAGAGAGTTCAGAAGCGAATATATTCGGTAGAGGACGATACAAATTCTGGGCATTAGCTGCCATTATACTCCTTGCTTTCTGGTCTATGTTCACCGGCACTGTTACTCTCAGATGGTCTGCTAATAACCTCAATCGTATATCTGATGATCTCGATACTCCGATCCATAACGATTTTGACGTCCTCGTTAGTACCTGTTTATCTCTCTCTCTATATCTCTCGTTTTTTATGTTTCTAGGGTTTGATCTGACTGTTTGTTTGTTTGTTTACAGGAAATTGAGGATAGAGAGAAAGTTGTGAAGCATATGTGGGATGTATATACTCATAGCCGTAGGATTAGATTACCTCGATTTTGGCAAGAAGCTTTTGAAGCTGCTTATGAAGCTATGGCTAGTGATGTATCAGGTGTTCGAGAATCTGCCATTTCTGAGATTGCTAAGATGTCAATGAGATCTATTGATCTTCAACCACCTCCTCTCCAACCTAGGGTTTGTATCATTATTTTCTTTCTCTTTCTCTTTTTTATTTATACCTATCTTGGATATTTGCAATTGATATTAATTTAACTTATTAGGTTTTGAAACTATTGGGGATAGATAATCCTTTAGATTTTATATCAATTCGCATTAAATGTTTGACATCATTTCATTACCGTCGTGTTTGCATTTAATGTGATTCTCAGTAATCACAATTGATCTTGTCAGCAATAGGATTGGTAAACAAGTAGAGACTGATTTTGTCCATAGGTTTATTTGATTGACAATTCAAAAGGAAAAGAAATCGCAAACCGACTCACCCCTCGGGGTTTGGGATTCCACTCTGAGGGAGAATCCTGTTCAGTTGGGAAATGTGATTCTTGATGTATTTCTGTGTACTGAACACCATTTTTTTGGAATGTGATTCTTAGTTATCAAGTTCCGTCCGCCCACCCTAAACATGACCTATTTAAAGGAATAAAATTTTCATACATGTGTAACTAAGATGATGTTTGTTAAGTAGGAGCAGAGATATAATAAGTCCCATAAGGTGTTCAAGAACTTTGGTGGCACCTGCATCTAAGGAACACATGGACACTCATTATCTGTATTTCTACTATGTCAGATACTATTATTGTCGAAAACTTAGAGAAACTACTGGGTATAATGTGAGATTTTGTATTTACTTGTTGTAGGCATACTTCTATACAACCCTCTTAGGACTTAGGTCCACAACATATTGCTACAGGATAAAGGTAACGCTAAATGACCTCTGGATTAACGCCCAAAGTAAATAATGGATCTCCCTCGAGTGTCACGTGGAAATTTCGATAATTTTTCGTGGTTCTTATGTCTGCTAGTCTATTTAGCATATTGCTACAGGATAAAGGAAACGCTAAATGACCTTTGGATTAACGCCCAAAGTAAATAATGGATCTCCCTCGAGTGTCATGTGGAAATTTCGATAATTTTTCGTGGTTTTTATGTCTGCTAGTCTATCTAGCATCGTCTACGATAATGTCTGTTGTTGTGTATTACTATAATATAAAATCATCGGTTAAGAAGTGGTAATTAAGGCACGACAATATTAGTACAAAAAATTAATAGGTTGAGTATTTGGGATCCCATCAATCGAAGAACTCAATTGCCATTCTTTAGTAGGCAATGTAGATGAGAAAGATATCAGAGAATGCATTTGTAGAAAAAGTGATGTATAGACACTAATGATGCAGCTCCTAATTGTTACGTTGAATTGACATACTAGATACTTGTTTTGCGGAAATATGTGTAGATACGCAAACGATGTGCAAACCCTTCATATCTAGTATTTACTACATAGTTGTATCTCTGAAAACATCAATGGCGAAGCTAAACTTGAAGGGGTTTCTTCCTTCCGTTGCTTGTTTAGTTAATTAAACGTTTTTATTTACTTTTCACGAATAAAAGTGTGCGAGAGAAGGTGGGAACGATTTTATTGAAAAGAAAAAAAAAATGTAAGAGGAAGTAACATGTAATGTTTTATATTTTACAGGAGAACCAGAGAATGGATAATATTCCTAAAGAAGCAGAAGAAGGTAGGAAGGAGAAAATTTCGGCATTTATCCGAAGAAGCACTCGATGACGTGAAGAATGTTAAAGTACAATGTCTGCAAATACACTATCTGATGTATATTTGATGCCACCATCAGATAGCTTCTATGCTGCATTATTGAGGGCATTGCTGATAAAGCTCTATTATGCTCAAGTTTCTTCTTCTCAGCAATTACGAACATTTTTGTTTCTCTTATATTACTTAACTTCTGTCCGACTTTTTCGATTTTTTATGATAGGATCGGTTCAACTGTAAACATTTGACCGAAGAATTTGAGATCGAAACTGTGATCCGAATCTCTCATGTTTATTTTGCTGAGTATATGTGAATGAATCTTAAATTTTACTTTTAAGTAAGCCCAATTTGTTTCCCTTTGATGTATTTGATTACCTATTCATTGTTGTGGCTAACAAGAGTTCATTCACTAATAAAGAAAATATAATGTTTTAAGAACTTATTATTTTCATCCATAACATAAAAATTACAAGCATGTTATAAAGAAGCAACTTGAGAGAAAACTGGGAATTTTTGAGGAGAGAGAAGTTCCCGCAGCATCTATGCGTTTTTTGCTTCCTCCCCTTTGCTTCCCTAATCCTAATTCTCAAATTCCAGTTCATCATCAATCATCCAAGTAACCTAGTAAAACCATTTCTCTCAACTACAATAGATCACAAACCTAAGAGCCCCACCCAGTAAATCACTGCCTATTCAATCTACCAAGCCCTCTTTAACCCTAATTCCCAACCTCCATATCATCTTCAATCAACAAGTCACCCAACAACTCACTGCCTCTCATCTAAACCAGATCACAAACCAAAGAGAACCACCATAGCAATCACAACCAATTTGTAGTATTTTCTCGATTTCAACTACCAATAAACTCACAAGTCAGATCCAGGGTTTCTCGGCGTCTAGGGGCAGAAATAAGGATGGGAAACAACTCACCAAGGCAAAGATGTTCTTTCACATAACAGGGGAGTAAATCTAACCCTAGCTTAATCTTCTTCTCGTACTCCCATCTAGCTTACTTGTTTGGTGTTTAGCTGTATCTCTTGTTCTTTCCCTTATAGTCTACTATTTGTTTTTGGTATTTTGAGGTTCTAATTTGTTGTTTTAGTAGTCTGGATACTTGCTTTTTTTCTGTAAAGTTCTTTGCTTCCTGGAGGATTTTGGGCTTATGATTCTTGGATAGTTCTTGCATAGTTCTATTCCAAGATTTAGTGGTCACTGACTGTCATCTTTTGGTTCTTAATGTTTTTTTAATATCGCCATTTCCCCCTTGTTGCATGTGTTCTTCTCTTGTAGTTTTATTAGTCTTCTAGGTTCTAATTCGGGTTTAGTTTCTTGTTAGTTTAACATCTTCATTGTGGATTTCAAAGTTTTCTTCCCGATTAACCTAGCAAGATCACTAGGAGGGTCTTAGTCCACTATTATCCTTTTTTGTTGAACTAGTCCACTATTATCCTTACTAGCATCAACTTATGGACTGTTAGGGTGTTCGGACTTATGGACTTAAAAGTGTTGGCCTGGAATGTTCGGGGGTGCAATAATTTTGCTAACCGGAAACATCTCATGAGTCTGATTAAAGACCACAATCCTGACATCATTTTCCTTTCGGAAACTAAATGCATGAACGTTGACATTGACAAAATGGTGAACACCAATAACATTTACTATAAGCATGTGGTCGATCCGGTGAATAAAGCTGGAGGTCTGGCCCTTTTCTGGAATACCAATTTTGACGTGGAAATTATTCATGCTGATACTAATATGATCCATGTCAAAATTACACAGGATGTTTTGGGTAGTAAGATTTTTCTCACGGGTTTCTACGGGTCTCCTTATAAAAATAATAAAATGAAACCCTGGGAATGTCTTGCTAGTCTGACCCCTAGTGGTAATAGTCCGTGGCTTGTCATAGGTGACCTTAACTGTATTCTTGATCCCTCGGAGAAGCGGGGTGGGCAACCGGCGCATCTCCCTACGATTCAGCTGCATAAGAATATGATTAATGAGCTGGGCCTTCATGACTTAGGTTATGTTGGGTACCCGTATACTTGGACTAACAGGCAATTTGCAGGGAATCTGATTGAAGAGCGTCTGGATAGAGCAGTGGCGAATTATAATTGGATCAGCAGTTACCCGCATTCTAGAATCAACCATTTAGACACTCTAGGATCTGATCATAAACCTATTCTTCTTGCTACCAAGAATCATTCGGCGATTGGCAAAAAACCCTTCAAATTCATTCGCACTTGGATGTCTCACCCCAATTGCGCTAGTTTTATCAATTCCACTTGGCTCAAACAACCCATTCAAATTCAGCTCAAGCTTAATTCTCTAGCCATCAAGCTCGCAAAGTGGAACAAAGAAGTCTTCGGAAATCTGGAGATGACAATCAAACAGCTCACGCAGAATCTTCAGAAGATAAACAATATTGAAGAGTTCAGAAATACTTACTCCCAGATCGAGAATCTTCTTCTTCAGCAGGAGAGTCTTTGGAAGGAGAAATCTCGTATTGCTAATATCAATTTGGGTGATAGAAATACTCAGTATTTTCACGCCAAAGCCACCACTAGACTTCGTAAAAATAAGATACTGGCCATTAAAAAGGAAGACAATACGTGGGTGAATGACGAAGCGGAAATTGCGATGCTTTTCTCGAGACATATTCAGCAGATTTCCACCACCGCGGGTTCTATTTTCTCCTCAAAAATTACCAGTTGCTTCGAAACTCAGATATCTGATGAGCAAAATGAGTCTATTACTGCTATTCCGCATTCCGACGAGATTCGGAAGGCTATTTTCTCCCTGAAGCCTGGAGCGGCGCCAGGGCCTGATGGTTTCCCTCCTTATTTCTACCAATCTAATTGGGAGACTGTTAAGGAGGATATTCATCTCATGACCAATTCTTTCTTTCAGTATTCCACGCTTCTGGAGATGGCGAATCACACTCACATCTGCCTTCTGCCCAAAACTAAAACTCCGCAATCGCCGGCTGATTACCGTCCTATTAGTCTGCTGAACACCACGTATAAGATCATTACCAAAATCCTGGCTAATAGACTTAAACCCATCCTGACGGATATCATATCCCCCTTTCAAGGAGCTTATGTCCCTGGCAGACAAATCACTGATAATATTATTATCAGTCAAGAGATTATCCATTCATTCAAGAAAGTTAAGGGCTCCAAAAGCTACTTTGGTCTAAAGCTAGACATGTCTAAAGCTTTCGACAGAATTGAATGGAGCTATCTGGCGAGTGTTATGAATCTGATGGGTTTTTCTAGCAAATGGATCAATCTCATTAACACTTGTCTTACTACGAGTTCGATGGCGGTGCTTATCAATGGTCGTCCGGGCAGTACTTTCAATGTAAGTAGGGGCATTAGGCAAGGTGATCCTCTCTCTCCGTTTCTGTTTGCCATTGCCATGGAAGGTCTTAGTCGACTTCTTGAGAAGAATCAAAATGAAAGCTCTTTCATTGGCTTCCCCATCCCCAATGCGAATTTCTCGATCAAACATCTCCTTTTTGCTGACGACTGCATCATTTTCGGGCAGAACTCTCTAGAGAATATATTCAATCTGAAGCAAATTCTGAAGGAATTTAGCGATGCTTCCGGTCAGATGATTAACTACGCCAAGTCGAATATCTTTTTCTCGAAAAATTCGCATCCCAAATTCAAGAGGATGATTATCAGAGAACTTAAGGTCCATCAATCTTCGTCTGGGGATAAATACCTCGGTACCAAACTCTTTATTGATCGCAATAAGAAACAAGCTTTCACATCCCTTGTCACCCAAATCAAGAATAAACTCGCCAAATGGCAATCTCATCTCCTCTCGCAAGCTGGCCGCTCGGTAGTTATATCAACCATCGCAGCGGCTGTTCCCCGATACCAAATGCAGTGCTTTGCCCTTCCTAAAGGTATAAGCAACAGCATTGAGTCTATTCAACGGACTTTCTGGTGGGGAAAATCCAAAACTTTCCATACTATCAACTGGAATGCTATTTGCAAACCTCGCAAATATGGTGGTCTTGGACTTCGCCTTCCGCAACTAGACAATCAAGCTTTCCTTCACAAACTGAACTGGCGTATTATCAGCAACCCGAAGGCTATTTGGGTCCAAGTGTTGAAAGGGAAGTATTTTCATAAATCCCAGAAACCGAAACCCCCCAAGAATCATTACTCGTGGCCTTGGAAATCTATCTCGAAATACTATGATCAGAGCGAGAGTCTGATTTTTTGGAATATTAACAAAGGTGATCAAATCAATATCTGGACTGACTACTGGATACCTAACCATCCTCCACCTATTATCAATGATAGAGGTTGTAACTATGATCGAGTTTCCCAACTAATTACGAACGGTAGATGGAATTTAACTGATATTAATATGTACTTTACTAATGAGATTTGCAGGGCGATTCTTAGCATCAATCTAAATCCCAACGATGAAGATAAAGCTATATGGACCTTGACTAAATCAGGTAACTTTTCCCTTAAATCCATGTACAATTTTTTACGTACCAACACTATCTACAATACGAATGAACAGATGGACTGGTTCTTTATATGGAACATGAATACTATCCCGAGGATCAAACTATTTCTCTGGAAGTGCTGTACGAATAGCTTACCAGTAAAATCAAGGATCGGCAAATTCATCGGTAATAATTACTCCTGTGTGAACTGTAATGACGAGGAGACCATAGACCATGTCATGTTACATTGTCCGTTTGCGAAAGCTACTTGGTTTCACTACCAAGTTAGAACTGATCACATTAGTACCACTATTCAATGGATAATCCAATGGAAATCCCTGGACGAAGAAACTATTAATCTGTATGCTAAAATTCTTTGGTTTCTGTGGAAAGCCAGATGTGAAAACTGCTTTACGACGACTAAACAGACTCCAATGCAAATGATAGAAAGGATTAACAAAACCACTACTACTCCTCTCAGAACTGAGAAATGCACTACCACGAAGGGTCAAGATCAAACGGTTATACAAACATGGAGACCTCCATCGACACCTTATATAAAAATCAATGTAGATGCCTCTTTTGTTAATTTACATGAACAGGCAGGAATTGGTTACATCATGCGTGATGCAGAAGCCAACTTTATTATGGCGGTATCAGATAGTGTTCGAGGGCAAAATGCTGAAGAATGTGAAAGTTTAGCGGTACTACATGGTCTGCTAAGCGCGAGACAAATGCAACTATCTTATGTGCACTTAGAAAGTGATAATAAAGCAATAATCCAAGCTCTCAATGGTGAGGAAGGATGTATACAATGGGAATCGCATAGTATCATTCGACAGATCAAAGACATCAAGGATAACTTTTCAGGAATTATATTTTCTCATGTGTCTAGGAACAGTAATAGTTATGCAGATGCGTTAGCCAAACGGGGACGTGCTTTCGGGTGTAAGAAACTTTGGAATGATGTTGTCTCTTTCTTTTCTGATTTCTAGTGGGTTTGTATTAGACGCTTGGTTTTAATATATTTTCTTTCATCAAAAAAAAAAAAAAAGCATGTTATAAAGAACTGCTTTCAGTCAGAAGTGAGAGACACATGCTATATAAAAAAGCGTTTTCATTGAGAGTCTGAACTCAAGACCTCCTGCTTACTAAATGGGTCCTCGAAAGATAAGTTTTATCGATTGGATATTAGGGTTCATGTCAATCTCATTGGCAAAAAATTCTCCATTAGTCCAATGAGTCTCCTACGTGGTAAAATAGAGATCCTTTAACACACATCTCTGAAAATGTTCTGCACTTATGTGGCATGATTAGCTTTGTAAGAAAATAACTAGTCATACTTTAGTTTTCTCGCATAGCGTCAAGGAACCGAAGCTCTCGTGCAGGAACGGGAGATGAGCATAGACACAGTTGATAGGAACTAGTTTGAGCTACAGGTTTTCCCCGTGCTTGTACTAGGAAAGTTACTAGTTCAAGTAGTAGGTTTGGGTACTGGAATTAGGTTGGTTTTAAAGATATATAGAAACTTGATTTCTATTGGTTTTAATACTAAAAATGACGAGTTAGACAATTAGAGATGTCTCAACAGGACACTCTAGAAATATAGTCTCCTCTTGTGATATCTATTTTAACTATCGCCACATCAATTTGAAATCTAAATTGAATTTTGCATTGCAGAAAGATTTTAAGAAAAAACTCTATAAGCTAGCCCTATGTGGCACTCGGAATTTCAAAGATTGAGTGTTGCATTAGAGATGCCCTTAGAGAGTGTAACAAAATTTCTAGAGACAGAAAGTTTCTTATTAATGGCGAATCTTAGAGAACTGACTATCTAACGAAAGTGCAATTAAACTGTTTATTGTCACGGGTCCTTTATATTTTTCTATAGGCAGCCACAATCTACGTAAATGTGTTTTAGAGCATCTCCAATGCAAAACTCAAAAACATTTCTATTAGTCCTATTTGTCGAGTTTCAATTGAGATTATCATTCCTAAGTGGCCAAAATAGAGATCCTCAATTCTTGTACGTCTCCAACGCAAAACTCTAAACTTGTTCTTTTACTTATGTTTCATTGTTATTTTTCATTGATATATCTCTATTCCACTCTCGACATATCATCTTTGAGATCTTAGTTGAATTTTCCATTGGAGATGATTTTTTTAAGAAAATTTCAGAAAATCCTATATTGCATTCCGATCTAAGATTGAGTTTTGCATTTGAGATGCTCTTAATCTTGCACTCTGTCTACACTATCTCAATCTCAAAATTGCCATTAGTATTGTGTCCTTCACTAATGTCTTCTTTCATAAACCATTTTGGACGCCCTTGCCTAAGACTCCGGTGGCATTTGCGCTCTCTACTCCCTATGAGCGTTTGTCTTCACTATCTCAAAATTGCCATTAGTATTGTGTTCTTAACTAACGTATTCTTTCACAAACCATTTTGGACGCCCTCGCCTAAGACTCTGGTGGCATTTGCGCTCTCTACTCCCTATGAGCGATGAAGGCTGGAAGAATACAAATTTCCGTAGCCATTATTATTCACCTCTATCATTCTCTTCATCCAAGATCAGTGTACCAGTTGAAAAAATGACAGATCCAAATACTTCTCAGCATAACATTTCCACCGCTTTCTAGTTTAAGTAAATGATCAAAACAAGATTTTAGATCAATGATCACTGATCGGGGTGACCTACTTATATGCAGTCATCCTACAACATTCTCAAAACCTTTTAAATCTGTACCAAGATAAGAATTTGGAATCAGTTTCCAATTGATCCTGAAATATGATAACTGAAGTTAGTTTTGCAGGATAAGTCCAGGCCATCAAAGGAGAGCCCTGGCCAGCCAACTTCACTGGCACATTCTGTGTTCCATCACCTGGCAGAAATGTGATAATAAACAAACCACAAAAAAAAAACATGACCTTCAGCAAGAACAACATGGTTTAACCTAATTTGGGATTTTAAACATCCTAAAAGATTCTTTAGTTTAATAAATAGTTCAAACATCTTACTGTAAAATCTAAAAATCCTTATCGCTCCACAAAACTGCTTTCAGCTTAAGATAAATACTTCTCTCTTTTTCTCTCTCTAGATGGAAGCCCACAAAATTAAGGATCCTAAAGAAAGGAACATTTTACATATGATCCTTCAAAAGAAAATGTATTTACATCTCTTTCTCTCTCTCTCTCTACTACTTAATCTTCTACCTGCTGAATCTCACCTTTCATTATGCGGTTACTAACCACACTAAACCCTAAAATATCTGCATTTATCTTCTTCCCTTTCTTTCCTTTCTTCTTTCCTCCTTCCTTTGTAAACCCTTCTGCAGTTCCTGCTGAAGTATTTGGGTTCAGGTCTCCATTTCCGCCGCCACGACCCCTGCTGCCCATCGTCGTACTGTTTTGGGTTTTTACGTCCCCTCCTCCGAAGCCGAAAGATTCTGCAGATGATTTGCGGTCGCTACGAGCTTGAAAAGCCATCTCGACTACATCAGCTGATAGCATCTCCTTGTAGTTGAGAAACTTGTCGATGAACTTGTGATCAGGATCATATAATCCAAGGTTTTCTACGAGTAATGTCTCAGCCTCTGATGTTGATTGCTTCACACAATATTCCAGGAAGCTTGTATCTGTATCAAGAAGAAAAACTTTTGAAGCTCAAAATGGAGAAAAATGTCAATGTCGGTGAACACGCCTATTTTATTACTCAATAACCATAGGAAACAAAAATAATCAAAAAATAAAGACAAATTTGACTGGAATTACAACATCTGGATGATTCAGTCATCCACCTAGCCACTTCATTGAAAAACATTCACCAAAAATTAAATGGTTAAGACACGCTGCTCTTAAAGCAAACAACGGATAACAGTTTTAATTACTTAGGTTCGGTTACTTTATCTCAAAGCCCTATAGGGCTAGCTCACGTGGAGCCCAACTCATTATCCTCATAGTAAGTTAAAAGAGTTCAGTTCCAACGATTGAAATGATAAATATCTGTGCTAGTCTTCTACCGTTTAAAACCAAGTTGCATAGGTATTCATTCACAAGGGGGCGTGCCGACAAGGTGGGACATAATGGCCTACTAAACGTTTATTGTTAGGATTACATTTTCGGGCTATCTATAAGCCCCAAGTTATACATCAAGTCACCAACAAATTTTTCCCTTTGTTTCTTTTTCCTATTAAAACATCAAATATATTGTAAAATGCTAATATATCAACTATGTGTTACCATTTGAACCCATCAGCCTAGCATATTCGCTCTCGAACCAATCTCTGAAATCCATAGCCTCTGGAGAAAAGTATTCAAAATAAAATCATCAGAAGATATGTTAGTCAATCTCCGATGTCTGGACGATTTAAAGCTCCTGAGAGTCATACCTGAATGCTTGGTCATGGCACCCCGCTTTTCTTTCTGTGACAACTGAGCAGCTGGTGAGCGTGAAAGGGAATGATCAACAGCCTTGTTGCTGGTGGACTTCTGCCTACTCGTCTGTCCTCCTGAAGCTCCCTTGACTGGGGTGCTTCTGGATCCCCAGTTGCTTGTGTTCACAGGTAGAAAATCATTCCTGCTTACGAATAGACATAATGAATTTCAACATACCAAGAGAGATAATCGAGATTCATGTTGTTACACGATCCCAATGAGGTTTTTAAATCAGTTTCTGGAGTCTTAAAACAAGCAGAAGCACCACAAGAGTGAAACAACATAATATGTTGTGTACATCCACATAATTAGAAACACTAGCAAAAGTTTGTTAAGGTTTCCCCTTGAGATAGTTGCAAACTACACATTCGCGGTAGTAGCGATTAAGTAACTAATTACTGGCGTCCATCATAAATACTTCACAAGGTATAATCATAATTTAACATCATATATGAGCCACTTATAAACATGAAAACCACCTTGCACTAGATCCTACGTGATATTTCTGCAAAATAATCTATCTAGGGAAATGGTTAATAAAAGACAAGTTTTCTCTACATAAGAAATGATGTCAGATGCAGTAACTCACAAGTAGTAGAACCAAAACCCAGAACGAAGCTTTGTTTTCTAGATGTAACTTTTAGAGGGTAGTATTAGTATAAGAACACGAGTCTTACTGAATAACTCAAAGCAATAAAAATATTAGTATATATATGCAATGCCAGCTAATCAACAAAAAAGTAAATGCAGCAGTCAACACCTAAAGAAAATATAACAGTTGTAAAGAAACAACAGAATCAGTTATTTGGACTTACTGCTTTGTTTCTTGCTTTGGTTGATCAAGTGGACCCCAGAATAAATCGTCTTCCGTCTTAGATTTTGACTGAGCATTTATCGGAATAAAAGATGCAGTCTTAGAAGGGGAAGTTCCAGGAGCCCATGACGGACCACTTCCACGATTGCTCTTGGTTGATTGAACTTTCTGAGGAGCCGGCACCTGTACTTGATGCTGGTGAGTAGGCCCTTTCTTTTCCTGCTCCTTTTGGATGTCCCTTAATGATGTGGGTTTCAAAAGCTTCCCCGAGTCAGCAGACCATGCTGGAGCAGGCGAAGGGTTTACTGGTTCCCCCTTCCATAAAACAAAGTCTGCCAAAGAAGGACCAGACGGGGGTGTGGGTAATACTTCCTTCTCCTGCTGTACCTGACGAGAACTTTTGCCTTTTTCAATAGGACTTGAGGCAACAATTTCAGATGATGCAACAGTTGGTGAAGCCTTAACACCCTTAGCCTTTGCAGATTTCTTGCGACTTTTTTTAGTGTCTTTAGCCTCAATAAAATTGGAATCATCAACAGATGATTCTGCTTGGGTGTTAATGACAGGTTCTGCGCGCTCTTCCATAACTCTGTCATTGGACTTCGCCAAAACTTCTTCTGCCAATAAGTCATGTAACTGGCTCTTCTTGCTCCTTTGCTGTGGAAGGACACTTCCAGATTTATCTGACATTAACATTGCACTACTTGCAGTTTTAAGCTCCAAATTAGTGACAGGTGCACCCCATGGGCTAGAGAAATTCGAGTTAACGGTTAAAGAAACTGGTTCAGAGATAGCCATTTCTGCCTGTGCCTGTGCCTTCCGCTGCTCCTCTTGCTGAATTTCCAAGAGTGACTTCGCCTTGAGACCAGGAGCAGGCTTCCAAGCTCGAGTTCCAGAACGTGTTTGAGTATTTTGCAACGACACTGTCTCAACATCTTTTGAATCACCACCCCAACCTTCAACTACTTCAACTTCATTACTAGAAGTGCTTCTATTTAACAAGCTCCCAGATTTAGTATCTTCGGCTTTCACTGGAGAGGTCCCATAGAGTGTTCTTTCTGCTGCGCCACCTGCATATGAAACAACCTTTTTATCCGATACGTTTGTGCCTTCATCAGCTTCAGGTTGCTTAGCCTGTTGCTGGGAGGAGATAGCTCCTCCCTTAGCATGGTCTGCAGAAAGTTGTTGTGCCTTGGAATTCTTTTGCTTTCTTGACTTCTTCTCTGTGCTTTTCTTTACCTCGCGTACCTCCACACTTGTAACTTCTTTGGCGACAGGGACCTCAACTTGAACTTGCTTCTCTTGTGCTTTTGACTCAATGCCAGATGCAGGTAAAAGAGTCAAATTGCTGTTTGGCTGGACTATATATGCTTCTTCCTGTGAAGCAGTACTCTCTTCTAGTGCTGAAGATAAACCCTTAATAAATTCTGAACCACCAACTGACTCAGTATTTCTCGACATATCACTGTCTGGGACATGATTAACCTCCAGTGTCAAAATAGGGCGACCATCTGATGACTCCTTTCTCGCCTCTAATGAAGATGGTGCGCCACTTCCCACAGTTGTTGCAACAAGTGAAGGATTTTTGCTTTGAACATCATCAAGTGGTTCTTGCAAAGTAGAAGAACCCCAATCGTTTCTAGGGTTTTGTTTCTCAAAGATTTGATGGGGCAAGAAGGATGGAGGCATTCCTGAGCTAACACTAAAACCAACATTATCGTTAGAAACTTGAGAAGGCAAGGTTGCATGACCAGCAGCAAGTCCACCTTGCATATTAGGATTACTCTGAAAATCATGTGGTGGCAGAAGCACGAGATGATCAAGAGGGTTACTTCCAGATGGAATACTGAACTGCTGATGAGATTGTCGCTCAGAGAGAACTTGTGAAAGCAATTGTTGCTGCTGTTGTTCACGCCAAAACTGTTGTTGTTGCTCTTGCTTCTGTTGCTGCTTAAGCAATAAGAGCTTATCTAGTAGTGAAAGTTGTGTGGTAACAGGTGTCTGAGAATGTAACTGAAGTTGGGACATTAGGTACTGCTCCTGCAATATATTTAACATTTGAGGATCTTGAGAGAGGACAGATGAGAGTAGTTTTTCCTGAGCTATAACGCCTGACGGATTATCAACAGTTTGACCAATCATATTTGTTAAAGAAGGTTGTTGGGGTGGTTGAAGCCTCTGCTGTGGTTGAATACCGTAGGGAGATAGTGGAGGGAAATGCTGATCCTGACGGATGTCTAAGCCAGCACCTTGACCAGGGAAATTTGACCAACCAGACCCTCCATTATTGATAATAGGCGAAGAAGACGACTTATCAGATGCTCCTTGTAGGATAGACATCAAGTCCACATTCGGTGAAAGAGGAATCTGGCGAGAACCATCAACCATAGTAGGCAAGAATTTTGAAGGTGGGGGAGTGTCTGGTACAATTTCTGCCTTCTGGGCCATGGATCCTGCTGCTTCTCTCCCTGGCCAATATGAGTGAGGACCTGGAAGTGAGCGCTGCCGTTCTAATGACATTCTTTGGGCCAAGAGGTAATTGAGATCATTTCCACTTTCTACACCCATTGAAGGCATGCCACCAGAATTAGTCCCAATATACCCTTGCAGACCTACAATTGTGGTGAAAAATAACTCAAGTAAGATGAGCAATGGAGAATGGATCTGTAGAAACACTAATAGCATAGCAGCAGATAATTACTGAAGGCATCTGCAAAATAATCATGGTAAGCTTATCTAAAACAAAAGTTTGCAGCATGAAACAGAAAATCAAGTATTCGCACGAAACAACCAACCTTGAGAGTATCCGAACTTATCGAGTGAGGAACTGCTCGATGAACCAGACATTAGTGACTCCAAGAACCTGTTATCAGCTTCAGTTATAGAGCCCTGCCTGATCCTCGTATCAGGTTTCAAAATGTCCACCTCACTTGTACCCGCATGATTAAGATTGCCTAAGCTACCAAATTTTGGCCCACTAAGTGTCTCTGCAACTTCACTCTGTTTAGGTGCAGCAAAGCCCGGAGGTGCTTTTGCTTTTGCCCGTAAGTGTGGCATAATATCTCCAAGCAACGAAAAGGGAGTATCAGGTGAAGCACCTGCTAGTCGAACTTCCAAATCTATGCCAAAGAAACCAGCCTCAAACCACCCAATAAGATCACTACCAGAGAAAGGACCTTGAATTTGACCTTGCGGATCTTTGTAATGAAGAGACAGATCTTCTGGTGAGGGCTGCGGCAAGAACTTCCTAGCTTCCTGTTCCCTGTCGAAAATCTCAGATGGTTGTCTTTTAATTATGGGTTCCCGGTCAATATTCGAATAGAAACCCTCACTAGGTCGCCAATTTGGTTCATCTCTGTAGCGTGACGATGATACTGCAGAGGCATTCTCCCATTCGGACTGCCGATCTTTTTGTTGGCGTGACCAACTCATGTCAGAGGTTCTTAACTTAACTTCATCAGGATGATCTCTCTGATCATGTGAGTGGTCCCCTTGCGACTGAGATCTCCAAGCAGTACCTGAATGAGCAGATCTTCCATGTACACTCTCTTCCTTGACAACTGCAATCTCATCAGCCTTCCTATGTGGAGCACCATCTCCCCTCAAAACTGCATAAAGAAAATCTTTAGAGAAAGAGAAAAGGTATTCCAAATTATAAATAAGACACTAGCGTAATTAAATGAAACATAGCATATGATAACTATTACCTACCATGGACTAAATCCTGCACGTTCTATTCTGATACCAAAAATAAACAGGAACCTAACATAAATTAAAATATAACTCTACTTCTTTCTCACGGAGCATGAATCTTTAGTTCAAGCATTCAACTACACTGAGATATCAAAGATGCCTCTAACAAAAAAAAAAGTACATAAAGACTTGGACTATGAAAACATATTACAATTATGGTACCTTCTGAATTGAACTTGTTATCATGGTATGTATGTAAGTTCTGGTTGGATTCCATCTTCAAGTCAGAACCATGAGGGTGCAGGTACTTTTCTTTGGAAGGGCTCCGTGAAAATAGACCACCTTTTGCATTGTCAGCTCTTTCATGGCTATAATCATCAGAGTACGATGGCAGATCTTCTGTTTGGAAATTACAATAGAAGTTATTCTGCTAATAACTTTTTCAGAACTATATTGCATGTGTGTAAAAGCCTAAGCATGTGCAAGCATTTAAATGTTAAAGAAGTGCACAATTAGTAATTTACCGAGCTTACTTCGCCTTGATTGCACCCCATCTGAAGGAACTCTTCCAACAGATCCATCTTTTGAAACCTGCGGCATGCCACTACTTACGACATCTCCCTCGTCAATCCCTTTCAGAATAACCTATTTAAGCAGATATACAACAAATTAACCCTCACTGGAAGAATTAAATGGAACATGACTTAACTGCAAATAAGATTTTACCGTTTCCTCTGGAGTGGGTGCAGAAAGTGCAAGCGGCTCTAATAGGTCTTCCTGAGTCAGAGATAGTATATCAGGAACCCCATCCAAGGGATTCCTACATGATCTCAAATCAGTCGTCCTGTAAACATCAAGCAACTTTGTCCTACTGTATCTTAAAGGGGAAGGGTCTAAATGGCCACTTTCACCCTTCTCTGACAAAACACCAAATGAGTAAGAATTAGAAGAAACACCCTTCGAACTATTTCCAGTGGAGCTAACCCTTCCGCGACCGATAGAAAAGGTTGGACGACCATCTTCCCCTCGGCTTCTACCATAACCAAATGGAGTTTGCTTACTCGGTGTTTGAGCTTGTTGATGAGGAAGCTCCCCCTTTCCTCGGCTTTGAGAGCTAGTAGATCGCCATGGCCGGTAATGATCCCCCTCCCTGTCCTCTTTTCCTTGATTAGGTAAGTAGGGTAACCCTTTATCCCGAGGTACCTCACCATCTCTGCCAACATTAAGCTTCTCACGCCGAATTTCTGATTCCTTGTCATCAGGTCCCCAACGTGTGTTCCATTTGCTCTCACGGCGTTGGTCTTGGTTGGCCTCCCGGTTACTTGAATCACTCCAGCGCTCAGATGGGGCACGGCGTGCTTCTCCAGTGTGTCTAGCAGAGGAATTCTCCACCCACTTATCATTCTTGCGGGGATCATTAAGGTCTTTATCACCCTCCCGCCAGCGATCTCTTCGGATAGCAGAACCAGTGTCCCTTTCTTCATCGCGCCAGCGATCACGGCGGCCAATTTCCTGATCATGCACAGTTGGTCTAAAAACATCCCTTTTTTTTTCTGTGTCACGGATCTCATCACCATTTCCAGATGTCTTTGTGATATCAGAGCGACTGGCATAACCTTGATTTGGACTGAGATGTGAATCCTGTGTAATACATCAAAAATAGCTATTATTGACCAACATTAGAAGTTACTTCAGCCAGCAATGAACTACAATGAAGTTAAATTTGCTTTGAACATCTGAAAAGTCAACTGCATATAAACCATATACAAATCAACCATTAAAATGAACAAATGAACAAAGAATGTGGAGGAAAGCCAAGGAACCGAAAGGAGTATGACCAGCCAAACATACCATTCCCAACTTGCTTTCCCCAGGTTTCGCCAGAAGCCATTGTGGTGAAAGAGGAATAGTATTTTCAGATCCTTGCAAATCTGTGCAGGGAAAAAAATGAAATAACTGAACACCAACAGTAAGCAAATTATTGACTGACTTCAGATATATAAAGTGGTATTTAAACATCAAGCACATGTTAGCAGTTACATGTGAAAGAGCTGAAGAACCTTCTTCATACTGAAGAAAGAAAATCTAGACAGAACAACTAGCAATTAGATTTTTGTTTATCCACGATAAGGTCACTCTCCAAACATGAGATGGCGCCTGCCACCTAGAGATAAACTCAAGGATCACCAAACAGACTTCACAAGGAAAAAGGTACCGCCGAAATTCCAGTCATTGTAAAGATAGTTGTGGTTAACATGACGTATCACATCAAATAAGCTTGCTTACCCTATTGACCAAGTCTATGCACCAAGCAAAATGAATATCTAGTCTATTCAAGAAGACTCACCTGCCTAAAACGAGCCATGTTTCGAAATATAGTAGAAAGCCATGAAGTTACATAAATAACAATGTTCATGTGAGGAGGTTCGGACTAGTTACAATACAATGTTCACCGATCCATTTTAAATTGTTAACCTAGTAGGGGCTACAGTTCACACCAAGTCAAGTTCCCAAAGCCCATAAACCAACTGAAGAACGAGTGAATGTGAGAGTAGAAGTCTTTAAGATTGTCAGGGAAATAAAACACTGTTTCCTGCTAGGCGGAGCAAATACAACAGCGATCAAGTAATCACAAACATTTGGTCGAACAGATAGGTAAGTTTCTCAGTTGAAGCCTCTGCCAAATCACATGATACACAAATAAAATCATGGTTTTTTGTTTTAGAACTCACCAGCAAGTCAAAATGGTGCCAGTATGCAATTGTAAATGAACGGGTGAAATATTTGAAAGATCAGCAGTCAAAAACCTAAATGGAGCCTTTTGGTAGTTTCGCAAATTATTTTCACTTCACGTAAAGTTGACAAACAATTAACAATCAAAAGTAAGAAAATAATAGCATAAAACAGTGTGTCTTGCGCGCTTAGCAACTGCCTTAAAGGGACTCAATGACTGCAGCCGCTCAAACCAGCAACATGATTAGGGAAGGCAGTAACAACCTTAGGTTTTTTTGTCCTCTAAATAACATTAAAATGCCATAGTTTTCATTTCTCCTTCCCCGACCAAACCTTTTTCAACTTGTACTTTTCATAAACAAAATATTTCGTTAGCAGAATAACTTAACAGTAGTAGTAACAAGACCATATGGTGCAGTCACATACAAGCAAAGAACCAGCTGTTTGGGTCGTATCAATGAGAACTGAGAACATGTCTTTCACAATCATATTATTATTATTTTGAGTTCTTGTGAACCAAAATAAGCCAGCCATGACGAGCTACGATTACTGCCACGAAAATTTCAAAACTTATCGTTTCAACTGACGAACAGCTTCCCTTATCATAAGGGTAAATAAATCATCTTGAAACGTATTCTGAAAGCGTAAATTGACTATAAAGCAGAAGTGAGGAGTTTAGTGGTGGGTATCCACATAAGTTTTGAAAAAATTCGTAAAGATGAGTTTAAAATTTTGACAAAGACAAATAAACCCTAATTTAAGAAGAAGAAGACATGTTTCCACCACCAAGCAATTAAAAACAAATTCCTCAAAATTTTAAAAAGATTGTAAAGATTCCATGCATAGCCAGATTCACACATATTCAACTCAAAAATCAAGAAAAGAAACACATACTAATGCATCAACTAGCCAAAAATACAAGTACGAAATACAGGATTTTGAGCTGTGAATCCAATAACTACAAATAAAAAGAAAGCAAAACCCTACCGTACCACACTGCCACTGAATCAGAAAAAAAAACAGGTGTTTTGAGAAATTCTAAAACAAAAATTAGGGTTTTATCTAAACCTAGTTTAGATAACTATATCCAACATCCCCATAGCTATAAAAATCAAAACTTTTACGAATACGAAGAGTAACAGAAGCAAAAAAACGGTGAATAAGGTTGAGAAAATTAGAAGAACGTGCACCTCTAGGGATCTGCTGAAGAGCAATGTTACCAGATTCGGCATTGTTAGTATCGGCCATGGTCGATGTTGATGATGAGAGAGAGAGAGTTTAGAGAGAGAAAGCTCTGAGAGAATAAAACCCTTTTCTACGTTTCTGTATTCCGATAGACTGCTTGAAGGAAGAAGAAGAAGAGGGGCGCAACGAAGGTGTGAGGAAATATATAAGTTAGAAGGGCAAGCTAAGATAGAAACTTGGATTAGATGAAACCCACGGCGTAGGTTAGTAATAGTCCTTAGCCAAACTAAAATGCGCCAGAATGGGAGGACTTGTTTATTTGCCAAGGATATATCTTTTGTCTTTTCTGACAAGGGGTGCGTATTATACCGTAACGGCTTAGGTTAAGGAAACTATACGTTGCTTAACCATATAATCGTGCGCCGTTTCATAACCCTAGCTAGTATTTAGAGAACTGTGTGAAAGATATTGTTATGGAAAAGACGGTACTACCACTATATTTGTGTTCTATTACCAGAATGGTCTTATACAAGATATTGTTTATTTTTATTTTTTATACAAGGTACATTCTTCCACACTTTGCTCGCGTTTTTTTTCTTTGCCCATTTAGCTAATCTGTCTACACTGGAATTGAGTTCTCTTTTCGTATACTTGAATTTCACCACTTCGAATTCTTTTCTGCTTTCTCGAATTTTCCAGATGTTGATTAAAGATTGCCAGTGTACCGTGTGATGTTTATTGTGGAGATGTTTGATGAGACTGCTATTGTCGCTTTCTACAATAATATTCTTGAGTTGATTAGCTTTCGCCCATTCGAGGCCGAGTAAGATTGTCATCGCCTTTCCTTCTTCACTGTTTCTGGCTCTAATGGATTTCACTTTCGCTTCTATGAATGTCGATTCTGCATTGTGAACAATCAAGCTAATTCCCAAATTGGATGTTATATTAGTAAAAGATGCATTGACATTCACCTTAATAAAATTCTGGGGCGGGGGTTGCCATTTCTCACTAGAAGTATGTTTGACTTTCTCCTGTTTAATATTGATTTTTGGGAAGTTTTCGATCATTCTGATAATTTTGTTCAGGTCATTGATTTCATATTGAAAACAATGGTCACACCTCACTTTCCATAAAATCCATAAAATGGTCGCAAAGTGAATATTTTCTTTGGTGTAGCAAAGATGACTATGATTTTCCCATGAGAAGATCCAGTCAGATATGGACGTAATATTTTCAGATATGATATTGTAGTTAAACCAGATGTTTTTAGCCAAAGCGCAGTGTAAAAGAGCATGTTCAATAGATTATATACTAATGCAGTTGGGACAAGTATTATTATTGTCGATATATTTACCGATTCTTTCCCTAACAGGGAGAGCTTTGGTGCAGATTTTCCAGATGAACATTTTGATGCGCGGAACAGTTGGGAGAGACCAGATGAAATTCCAGTTCTGGTTGTTAGAGTTGTGATTACTGTTATTATTGTTGAGGTGCTGATACATGGAAGCAACCGTGAATTTACCCGATTTGGTAAGTTTCCATTTGAGCTGGTCCTTACCTTCGCTGTTCACCGGGATAGTTTTAATAAGATTCTGTGTATTAATGTCAAAGTTGTCTCCGAGCACTTCATTATTCCAGTTGTTGTTCGAGATAAGTTGAGTTACTTTGGTAAGATCGGATTGATTGTTTTTCGGAATAGTACCATTGATTTTAGGGATCCAATTGTCAGTCCAGATGTTAATGTCATTTCCGGATTGCACTTCCCAAGTAGATAGATCATCAAGAAGGCTATAGTGTTTTCTGATCGTCTTCCAATTCCAGGAGTGATGAGCTTTAGCAGGGCCTGGGGTGTTGGAGTGCGGGAAATACTTAGCTTTAAGGAGTTTGACCCATATTGCTTCGGATTCAGTCTTGAGACGCCAGGCCATCTTAGAAAGGAGAGCTATATTATCCAGATCTGGCAGATGAATCCCTAGCCCTCCAAATTTTTTTGGAGTGCAGATATAAGACCAGGCTTTGGTGCAAATACCTTTCGACTTACCCCACCAGAAATTTCGTTGAACGGCCTTGATGCTTTTGCTTATTCCTCTAGGAATTGCAAAGCACTGCATCTGGTATCGCGGTACGGCCGCCGCTATGGCTGAGATGACCACAGTGCGACCAGCTTGGGATAGAAACGAGTGGTTCCACTTGTTGAGCTTATTCTTGATGTGCTCTAGGATATCCTTGAATACTGTGGTTTTCTGTGCTCCGATGAACAGCTGGGCTCCCAGGTATTTCTCTGAGGCGGATGCATATTTAACTTTCAGAGTGCGCATAATCAGTCTTTTGAACTTGGGGTGTGAATTCTTAGAGTAGAAGATGTTGGATTTAGCATAATTAATCATTTGACCCGAGCTAGCACAAAAGTCCTGAAGAATCTTTTTGAGGATGTGGATGTTGTCTATGGTGTTTTTACCAAAAATGATGCAATCGTCGGCAAAGAGGAGGTGGGAGATCTCAAAGTCTGCATGATAAGTAGGAAAACCCGAAAACCTATCTTGATTGTTATTCATCATCAACTTACGACTTAGGCCTTCCATAGCTAAGGTGAAGAGAAACGGGGAAAGCGGGTCACCTTGCCGAATACCTCTAGAAGGATAAAAAGCTTTACCTGGTCGACCATTAATCGGCACTAACATTGATGAAGTAGAGATGCAAGTATAGATCATCTTAATCTAATATTCGTCATAGCCTAGTTTTCTCATGATGTCTGTCAGAAATTTCCTTTCTATTCTATCGAACGCTTTGGACATGTCTAACTTAAGACCAAAATATCCAGCGGAACCCTTCATCGTTTTGAAAGAGTGGATAATTTCCTGTCCCATAATGATGTTGTCTGTTATCTGGCGACCGGGGTCGTAAGCGGCTTGAAAGGGAGAGATAATAGGGTTTAAGGTGTGTTTGAAACGTTCAGCCAACAGTTTGGTAATGATCTTGTAAAAGTGGTATTCAGGAGACTGATGGGCCGATAGTCTGCCGGGGTTTGAGGGATAGGGGTTTTGGGGATCAGACAGATATGAGTATGATTTATATCAGGAGGTAGGTAGGCTGTTTTGAAGAAATTCTGGACCAGGTCATAAATATCTGCGGTGACAGTCTCCCAGTTAGATTGGAAGAAGAAAGGAGGGTAACCGTCTGGGCCCGGGGCAGCTTCTTTCTTGAGACTTTGAATAGCCCAATTGATATCTTCCTTGTCTGGAATAGCTAGTAGGTCTGTGTTCTGATTATGCGTGATAGTGGGAGTGAAAAGGTTGAAAGTATTCTGATCTTCTCCAGGATTGATCGTCGTACTAATATCAAGGAGATGTGAAGTGAAAATATCTTGAATGTCTTTAATATCTTCGTGTCAATCTCCATTTTTATCTTTGATAGCACTGATTTTGTTGGTCCTGTTGCGTTGAATAGCCTGAGAGTGAAAATATTTGGTATTCTTGTCGCCTAAGGTGATAAAGTTGTTTCTTGATTTCTCCTTCCATAAACTCTTTTGCTGGTTGCAGAGCTCCTCCAGGGCAAGTGTGAGTTTGTGGTCTTCCTCTTTTGAATTACTATTCTGAAGGCTATTTGTAATCTGATTGATGTTATTTTCTATGTTACCGAAGGCCTTTTTCTTCCATTTAGATAGCTGTTTGCTAAGCTTTCTAAGGTCTTGTTGAATATTGTTGGGGTTCTGATATTGTTTTATGTGTTTCCAGTTGTCAGCAATGAAATTGAAGCAGCCAGGGTGGGTCATCCACGTTCTGATAAACTTGAAAAGTTTAGGGGTAGTTTGACTAGGATCTTTGTTGTCAAGAAGTATGGGCAAATGGTCTGACCCGACTGCTTCCAAGTGAGTGACTCCATACGAATGAAATTAGTGAAGCCATTGAAGGTTAGCCAATGCCCTATCCAGCCTTTCTTGAATCAGGTTCTCTCCAAGTTGTTTATTACTCCAAGTGTAGGGATTACCTTGATAGCCTAAATCTAATAAGCCTAATTTATTGATAATCTCCAAGATTTTAGGAATATTAGAGTAGGACCCTTTAGATCCGCCATTATTCTCTATGGGATCAAGAATAGAGTTGAGATCCCCAATCATCACCCAAGGGTTCTCTTGGTCTTGATTCAGCCGACTGAGTGTTTTCCAAGGCTTGAACTTGTTCTTGTGGTAAGGGGGCCCATAAAAACCAGTAATCATGATGGGATTGGGCCAGTTGGCATTCTTCAATTCAGCTTGAATAATGTTGTTGTCCGAGTATATTACTTTGAGGTTGAGGTGGTGCTTCCAGTAAATAGTGAGGCCTCCTACTTTGTTAATAGGGTCCACAAAGGGACCTTGTTGTTTATGTTATTTTACATTAAAATTTGAGTAAACTATAATGGGTGCTTCTAAAGGCACCAGGCCAAAAGGTTGTTAGCATCCGTCTATGTTAGTACCAGGCCCAACTGTTTTTTTTTTCTCTATTAGCACCGTCTAACAATGTAGGCACCGGTCAAGTGGAGTTAACCATAACCCCTTCATCCATCTCTCACAAAATCCAACCACAATGATGCCCTAAGACATACTAGACGGACTGGACCAGTCCGTCCGTTTTCATTAAGTCACGGATTAGCCAATCCGTTACTCTTCACATGCTCATGGATTGGCCGATCTGTTTATCTTCTTCTTGGTCATCAACTGGTAAAACTATAGCTAAATCTGTTGGCATAACTGCAGCAACCACAATTGTAATTGCTGGATTTTCTTCTTTTTACTTCAAGGATTTGTTCTTGCTAAAAACAAGGAGAAGAAAGAAGAAACCAATTTGGGTTTTAAGAGAGAATGAATTGCTCATACTAAAGATGATAAGAAACATTTTAATGGAACCTTGAAAGGTTTAATTGTTGATGAAAATGGATTAGATGTTCTCTATTGGAGAAATTTTGAAGGTGGGCAATTAAGAAGTTGTTTCAAGAAAGAAATTTTGTTAAAGATTGATGAACTTGAAAATGATAGAAGTTTCAATCATGGAAGAAGTCGTCGGATTAAGTCTAAACCAGTTCAAGAATTTCCATTACTTTATGATGTTTCTTCAGATTCGGGTTAATTCGATCGAATTAGACTTGATTAAGAGGATTCAAATGATCAAATTGTTCTCATGGTCATTCTGAAATTAGAGAAGTTTCAGCTTTGGGGAGACTAGTATCTCCAAACCAACCACCACCACCACCTCCTCCGTCACCGCTTAGAATTGTGCCATTACCGCCTCAAATAACGCCTATGGCGGTGAAGAAAAATCCATCACCACCACCTCCACCTCCAAAGTCTATGATGAAACCACTACCACCTCCACCACGAAAAAACCTACCGGGCGAAGCTTCTTCGTCTGAAGGAAGTTCATCTGGATCAGGAAAGGCAAAGTTGTAAAAGAATATGAATAGGTTTTGTGTGAGGAAAACCATTAACCTCCCTTGTATATTTATATTGTTAATAGTTTACATAAATATGTAATTGACATAGATAGCTATACACAAGAAAGGAAAGAAAATACATAAGGTAGGAAATAGTATATACAATATATTGGAAAGAATCAAGTCCAATCTCATCCAAAATCTTTAGTCAATTATTTCTCGAATCTGATTATTATTACCATTATTACCCTCCCGCAAATTGAGCTTCGAGGAGACGCGAAGGTTCAATTTGGGACAAAGCTCAAGAACCGGAAATGAGATAAGCTTTTCGTCAAAATATCAGCGAGCTGATCATGAGACGGGACAAACTGAATCTTCACTGATCCGGCTGCCACCTTTTCCCGAACAAAGTGGTAGTCCAAAGCAATGTGCTTAGAACGACCATGAAACACTGGGTTGGCAGTCATGAGGATGGCACTTTTATTGTCACAATATATACTAATAGGAGTAGATAGGCGAATACCCAATTCCTGAAGAATATAACCAATCCAAGTTAAGTCAGCAGGCAAGAGCCCGATATTCAGCTTCGGTGCTGGAACGAGAAACCGTAGGCTGCTTACGAGCACTCCAGGTGAGAAGATTCCGACCAAGAAAAATGGAGAACCCAGATGTAGAACGACGTGTATCAGGGCAACCTGCCCAGTCAGCATCAGAGTAAGCATGAAGAGAATTAGAGGCAGAGTCCGCAAACAACTGTAAACCCATGTGAATCGTCCCCTTAACATAACGCAATATGCGTTTAACAGCTTGAAAGTGGTCAACTGTGGGAGCGTGCATAAACTGGCACGCCACATTGACTGCATAGGCTAAATCTGGACGAGTCAACATAAGGTACTGAAGAGAGCCCACCACCTTACGATATTGATTAGGATCTGAAAAAGCAACACCCTGTCTTGACAACTGAATGCCTGTAATCATAGGTGTAGAAGCTGGTTTGACACCCTCTAAATTTAAATTTTTAAGGATGTCTAATGCATATTTAGATTGAGTAAGTAAAAGACCATACTTATTCGAAGTTGCTTCAATACCCAGAAAATATTGTAAAGAACCCATATTCTTCATATCAAACTCAGAAGATAGTTGAGAAATAATAGTATCAATGGTGGAGGAATCAGCTCCCGTGAGTATAATATCATCAACATAAAGCAACAAATAAATCATACCCACTGGAGTCGTACGAATAAAAAGAGAGGTATCAGACTTACTAACACGAAAACCAATACGGAGTAGGTAAGAGCTGAATTTGTCATACCATGCCCGAGGAGCCTGCTTAAAACCATAGAGAGCCTTATGAAGACGACAAACATACGATGGATGGGAAGTATCAACATAGCCAGGAGGTTGGGCCATGTAAACCTCCTCAGTTAGATCCCCATGAAGAAAGGCATTCTTCACATCTAACTGAAGAATGGACCATCCACGAGAAACTGCAATAGATAAAATAATCCGAATAGTTGTAGGTTTGACCACAGGGCTGAAAGTCTCATCAAAATCAAGTCCAGGTTTCTGAGTAAAACCTTGGGCAACCAAACGGGCTTTATACCTGTCAATAGTGCCGTCAGGTTTGAGCTTAGTGCGAAAAACCCATTTAGAACCAACAATGTTCATAGAGGGGTCAGGGGGCACCAAAGACCAAGTACGTTGTTTCATAAGAGCTTCCATTTCTTCTTCCATAGCACGTTGCCAATGTATTGATTTACTAGCCATACGATATCCCCGCGGTTCCGTGATAGCAGATAAGGCAGCATAAAAGATGGAACCAGAAGAACCAAAAATATCAGAATCACGGGGAGAAATAGGGTACCGAGAATATACCTGAGATGGAGTCGTGTCAACTAGTAGAGCATCACGCATGATTGAGTCCATCAACCTGTAACCTTGAGGACCACACTCCGAGCTAGAATCTATTGAAACCGTCGGAGCAACCCCTCCCGTAATCGAATCCGCCAGAGAACGCATGGGAACCAGAGTAATACCTGCCAAAGAACGAGGACCCGATACTATAGGAGTGGTAGGAGTAGATTCCGGTGGTGTAGTAGAAGGAGCTGCGGAGGGGCCCTCAGTCGAGACTGAAGGCACCTCCCCAGTAGGTGCAGGAATAGGGGTCACGAATGAACTGACAGGGGTATCATCTAGACGAATTGTGGTAACTAAAGGTGCCTTTGAGGCAGAATCATCCACCGGAATGGGAATGGGATTGGCTTCAATGCTAGGGGTAGTAGTGGAAGACGAGACAGACATTAAGGGACGAGTATCAAGAAAACTCACTAGATCATCAGATGAAGACACAAAATCAGACGTTTTAAACGGGTAAATAGCTTCATCAAAAATAACATGACGAGAGATAAATACCTTCTTGGTGGTAGGATCTAAGCATTTGAAACCCTTATGAAATTGACTGTAACCGATAAACACACATGGGAAGCTCCGAGGTGAAAGTTTGTTAGAAGCATAAGGTCGCAAATAAGGGAAACAAAGACATCCAAACGAACGCAACATGAAATGGGAAGGTGGCTTACCGTATAAAGTGGAGAAGGGAGAAGCATCCTGGAGCACTGTCGTAGGCATTCGATTAATGAGAAAATTTGCTGTTTGAAAAGCTTCAGCCCAATAAATAGCAGGTAACCCACTATGAAATAAAAGACTTAGTCCAGTTTCAGTTACATGACGATGTTTACGCTCTACACGAGCATTTTAAGCAGGTGTATACGGACAAGAAATACGTCTGTCAATGCCTTTTCACATAGAAAATTAAAAAATTGAGTATTTTGAAATTCACCTCCTCCATCTAATTGAAGAGTCTTAATTTTAGAGTCCAATTGATTTTCGACAAGAGATTTAAATTTTACAAAGACTTGAAAAAATTCAGATTTAGCACAAAGTGGATAAAACCAAGAAAATCGACTGTAATCATCAACAAAAAGCATATAATATTTAAAACCATTAGAATTAGGAACAGGAGAAGGACCCCATAAATCAATGTGCACAAGAGCAAGGGGAGAAGAAGCTCGTTTATTATTCAAAGTAAATGGAAGTCTATGACTTTTACTCATATTACAAGAAATACAAGTAGAAGACATAGAATTCTTGGAAACAGACTGAATTAAATTATTCTTAATTAAAATATCTTATACCCTAGAAGACACGTAACCAAGTCGACTATGCCATATAGCAAGTGGTGCTTTGACTGAGACTGAAGTAGAACTAAAAAATGAGGAATGAGCTTCATCCAAGACAAACAAATTTCCTCGCCTACTGCCGGTGCCCAGAATCCTTCCTTTCTCCTAAAAGATAACAAAACCATGTTTTGAAAATAGAACAAAACAATGAAGATCATCAACAAGTTTGCCTATAGATAATAAATTCTTAGTAAGAGAAGGAACATGAAGTGAGTCAGGTAAGGTGAGGACACCATGAGGAGTGGGAAGAGAAAGGGAACCTTTATGTCGAATGGTGAGAGGCGAACCATCACCGATGTAGACTTTATTTGAACCAGAATATGGAGTTAAGTGAGAAAAGTTACCGGAACCTGACGTCATATGACTTGAGGCACCACTATCGGCATACCAAGACGGATCTGACGGATTGGTGATGACGAGAGACTGAAGAGCATCAGCGGCGGCTTCAATAGATTCAGCATCGGCAACGTGGGCTTCTCGGCGAGGTGATAGAGATCGATCATGAGGACGACGACGAGATGAGTCACGGGTCCGACGAGGAGAGGGTTCTCGGTACGGTTGTCGTGAATATTGATCACAGCGACGAGGAAAGTCTCTTTGACGTCGCGGTGGTCGACCAGTAAGCAAAAAACAACGATCAGCAGAATGCCCAGGCTTCTTACACCACTGACAGACAAACGTCGGTGTGGACCGAGAGGGTCATCTATCATGACGAGGGGGAGACCGAGAAGACCGATCATAACGAGAGGAACGTTGTGGAGACCGATATTGGCGATGACCTGAATTGTAGGTAGAGACATAAGCACCTTCGGTAATAGGAGGAACAACCTGAAAGGATTTTATAACACCTTCTTGAGCCTGAAGCATAGGTAAAATATCTTTAAAAGTTGGAAAATGTGGTTTAGAGAGAATAGATCCGGCTAAAGTAAGAAGGGCGTTTTCTCTTTAAAGATGGACATGGTCAAGGCCTATGACAGGGTCAGTTAGGCTTTTCTGGAAAAAGTTCTCAAGACCTCTGGTATTCAAGGCATTATGCTTCAACTTATTATGTCTTTTATTACGTCTACTCGGTTTAGTATTCAAGTCAATGGCAAGCAAGTGGGAAATTTTACGACCTCCAGAGGCTTACGACAGAGTTCCCTCCTTATCTCTAATTATGAAAATCAAAGTATGTTTACAGGATACAGGATCAATCAAGACAGTCCTTACATCTCACATCTCTTATTTACGAACAACTTGATTATCTTTGAGAGAGCAACCGCATAAAATTTAAATGCGATATTACAAATGATGGATCATTACTCAAACTTCTCTTGCCAGCAAGTAAACTATGACAAGTCTTCTTTATTTTTTGGTTCTAGGGTGCCTCACCATATAAGAGCACAATTCATAAACCAGTTGAATGCACCACTGATGGCGGACCAGGCTAAGTAGTTTGGTTCTTTGATTCTTAAGCCAGGTAATCGTATCCAGAGCTACCAATGACTGCTCGAAAAATTCCAAAAATCTCTTTCTGGCTGGCAACAAAAATTTACTTCTCAAACAGGAAGAACAGTGCTGGTAAAGTTCGTTTTTGCTCCTTACTACACATACCCCTTCAACAACCAATTATTGTCAAACATGTCATAACACAATTAGAAAAAGCTTAGCGCATTTTTTAGTGGGGATATTCAGATAATGAGCATAAAATTCATTTTATAAATTGGGGTATTATTACCAGTCCCAAAAACCATGGTGGTCAAGGAATTCGTACTTGGAATTCGTACTTTGCAACAAGTAAATGAGTCTCTATGTTACTTGCAAACCCTAAAGCCATAAGGGTTAAACTCTTGAAACCAAAGTACATTAAAAACGATGATTTTTGGAGTTTGGAAACCCCTAATGTTATCTCCCCT
Organism: Eschscholzia californica; assembly: GCF_041429995.1. Lineage (NCBI taxonomy): Eukaryota > Viridiplantae > Streptophyta > Magnoliopsida > Ranunculales > Papaveraceae > Eschscholzia > Eschscholzia californica. The sequence goes on along the minus strand of NW_028238472.1, from coordinate 17,543,592 downwards.
TTTTGGAATTTGATTCTTAAACCTAAAGACACTATGAAAGCAAATGTAATTTGGCTCATAGGTGATGGTACCTCGGTCAAAATCCAATCCGACCCTTGGTTTCCCGGTATAAAAACACATGTACCGACTGCTATTCATAATTTACCTACTAACATATTCTTGGTTTCAGATCTTATGTTTACAAATTCTAATAGATGGAACTACAGTAGCAGCTATTGAAAATTTAACATTGCGGCAGACTCCACAAAGAGATAAACTCATATGGTATCCAACAGAAGGGGGAAGGTTCACAACTAAATCTTACTACTCAAAAGTGAAACACAAGACCAGTACTATCACATTAGGCATATCATTTTCCATGTAAGCTTTTTTGGAAGAAAAGTGAACTGAAACCTACTGTAATAAACTTCATATGGAAGCTTATTCATAATGGAATCCTAATTTTAAGTAATATAGGCACCTGGATTCAGAATATACCTCTAACTTGTCGGATTTGTGGTACTGAAGAACTAGAGACGGAGTATCAGTTATTCGGAGATTGTACAAAGTTCAAAGCATTGATTTCACTCATTGGAATGGAATACCTCCAACATGCAAATAGACCCAATTACTAGACTTACAACCATAATATTAAAAGAAGGAAATATAAGCAAAAATTGGTATCTACCTACTTATCTTATTTGGCAGTGGTGGAAGTCTAGAAATGAGTTGATTTTTCGTCAAACTCCGGTGGACCTCCATCGTTGCTGGTGGAAAACGAAGGATAATCTCAGTTATGTATCGAACTTTTATGATTCTAGTATCACTAACAACATTTTGAATGCAAAACAATGGACTCCCCCAAATCCAGGAACAACCAAGATAAATTTCGATGGATCATATAGAGAAGATAGAGCATCTTGCGGCGTTATAACTCGAGATTCAGAAGGGATGACCATTAGAACTAAAACCCTAACGTTGAACCCAGTTTCCGTGCTCTACAATGAGAGGTTAGGGTTCAAAGGAGCTTTAGATCTGGCGGAAGAAATGAGAATAGATGATTTTATAGTGGAAGGCGATTCTAGGGTTTTACAAGACTTAATCTTGACCAATGATCCTGAAATCCTGTGGCACATCTATCATGAGATCAACGGTCTAAGACGACGCACGCGAGATTTACATGCTCGGGTGTCCTACTGCCCGAGATCCGACAATCGGGGGGCCCATGATTTGGCCCAATCAAGTTCGATCCACTAATTAGTGGTGTTCAGATTTCGATCCTTGTGGTTAAGTTTTAGACTTTTCAGTACCTCATTGGTGGTAACGTTTTTCTTTATGGTACCTCGGTCAAAATCTAATCCGATCCTTGGTTTCCCGATATAGAAACACATGTATCGACTGCTATTCATAATTTACCTACCAACATATTCTTGGTTTCAGATCTTATGTTTACAAATTCTAATAGATGGAATGTACCTTTGATTTCACAATACTTTGATGAAACTACAGTGGCAGCTATTGAAAATCTAACATTGCCGCAGACTCCCAAAGAGATAAACTCATATGATATCCAACGGAAGGGGTAAGGTTCACAACTAAATCTTACTACTCACAAGTGAAACACAAGACCAGTACTATCACATTATGCATATCATTTTCCATGTAAGCTTTTTTGGAAAAAAGTGAACTGGAACCTACTGTACAAAACTTCATATGGAAGCTTATTCATAATGGAATCCTAATTTTAAGTAATATAGGCACCTGGATTCAGAATATACCTCTAACTTGTCGGATTTGTGGTACTGAAGAACTAGAGACGGAGTATCAGTTATTCGGAGATTGTACAAAGTTCAAAGCATTAATTTCACTCAATGGAATGGAAGACCTCCAACATGCAAATAGACCCAATTACTAGGCTTAAAAGCATATTATTAAAAGAAGGAAATATAAGCAAAAATTGGTACCTAACTACTTATCTTATCTGGCGGTGGTGGAAGTCTAGAAATGAGTTGATTTTTCGTCAAACTCCGGTGGACCTCCATCGTTGCTAGTGGAAAACGAAGGATAATCTCAGGTATGTATCGAACTTTTATGATTTAAGTATCACTCACAACATTTTGAATGCAGAACAATGGACTCCTCCAAATCCAGGAACAACCAAGATAAATTTCGATGGATCATATAGAGAAGATAGAGCATCTTGCGGCGTTATAACTCGAGATTCAGAAGGGATGACCATCAGAACTAAAACCCTAACGTTCAACCCAGTTTTCGTGCTCTACAATGAGACGTTAGGGTTCAAAGCAGCTTTAGATCTGGCGGAAGAAATGAGAATAGATGATTTTATAGTGGAAGGCGATTCTAGGGTTTTACAAGACTTAATCTTGACCGATGATCTTGAAATCCCGTGGCACATCTATCATGAGATCAACGGTCTAAGACGACGCACGCGAGATTTACATGCTCGGGTGTCCTACTGCCCGAGATCCGACAATCGGGGGGCCCATGATTTGGCCCAATCAAGTTCGATCCACTAATTAGTGGTGTTCAGATTTCGATCCTTGTGGCTAACTTTTAGACTTTTCAGTACCTCATTGGTGGTAACGTTTTTCTTTATGGTCCCCCCAGGACGGAACTGTGTAATCTCGTTTGGTTTTATGGATTTTCTTCTAAAAAAAAAAAAAAAAATTATTTTACCCGCGCCTGCCCCCCGATACCAGATGCAAAGTTTTGCGATACCCAAAGGCATTTGCAAACGCATCGAGATATTTGAAAGATCCTTTTGGTGGGGAAAAACTAAAACAATCCACTATCATAATTGGAAATCTATCTGTTCCTCTTAATCCACAGGTTGCCTGGGTTTTCATAAACCTCATTTCGAGATTCAAGCTTTCTTTGGAAAACTAGCTTGGAGATTCAAAACCGAACCCTTTTCACTTTGATTCAAGTTCTTAAATCAAAATATTGTATTAAAGATAATAGCTGTTTTAGAGCAAAAACACATCCCTCTTGGATTTAGAAAAACATTTCAAAATCTTTTGAAATTATTGATGATAATTACATTTGAGAAATTCATAATGGTAGGAACGTCAATATATGGACGGATCCATGTATTCCAAACGTTTATCCACAGATTAGCAATTCCAAAAATTCCCCATTGACTAAAGTCTCCTAGCTCATAACTGAAGGTAATTGGAGTTATCATGTTTTGTATGATAATTTGGATCATATGCTGGTCAATTTTATTCTTGCTATTACCATACATCAATATGGGTCTGATCAGATGAAATGGAATCTTACAACGAATAGTAAGTTCACAATTGCATCCTTTAGAATCAAATGATGAAAAGTATAACACCGAATACCATAAAATACACATGACATCTAGATGTTATTCACATGTATATTTTTTAACCGTGTTAGATATCATATAATGTGATTCACATACCAAAGTAAAATTATATTTTACAGTCGTCCGATTACATGTATATTTTTGAAATGGCGAAGGTGAGAAGTCGTCCTATTATGGCCGATTTGTAATCGACTTCTCACCTTCACTGAAAATGAACATTATATGATATTATTGAATGTAATCACGTTATAGGTAATCCTGCCATTAAAGTCCTGTTATGGCCTTAGGTATGTGACCACACTCTCATTCAAATAACTTTTACTTATAATTTTAATAAAAAGTTTAATATTTTAACCATGTTAGATATCATATAATTCGCCATTAAAGAGAAATTCAGAGAGAGAAAAAGTATAATCAACTAAAACAAAACTGATACCTAGATAATAAAAATGTAATCGAAGTCAAATACAATTTTATCTTAAATAATAAAAATGTAAACAAAGTCATACCTAAATAATAAGAATATTATCAACTAAAACAACTTTTATTTTATAATAAATACTTTTAAATAAAAAAACTTTTTTTTTTGAACTAAACCTCTCCATAAAACCAAAGAATCCTTACAATCAAACGAAAAAAAGGATAAGTAACACTGTTTGAGGTAGTTAATGAGTGGGCTGCCGTGTTGGAGCGTCAAGGGCAGTATTATATTTAACATTTCTTTCTACCACTGCCACGCGTAATTCATCAATATCATCTCGTAAACGCCACGGGATAGGATGTTGACCGTCAGATATGAATCCAACGAGAGTTTGGAGTCCGTCTCTATTATAAGGTCAGGTGGCCCTAATTCCACTCCCAAAGTAAACCCTGGAGAGATAGCTTTAGTTCACTGTGTAGCGCCGATTGTGGTTCAAACTTTTTGTTAAATATATAAGATTTTTAATTAAACTTTCAATTAAAAACTTTTAAATTAACTTTTATTAAAAATATAATTTTAATCTTATATATTGTTATAAATTAATATTATTATCTATATGTTATTAATAAACTTTTAATTAAAAACTTTTAAATTAACTTTTATTAAAAATATAATTTTAATCTTATATATTATTATAAATTAAAATTATTATCTATATGTTATTAATAAAAAGTTTAATCTTATCTATATATTATTACTTAACTTCAAAATGTGAAACACAAATATATGGTGGACCACAAAACAATCCCAACATTTATTCGAGCACTAACGTTATTAGGCCAGCTACAGAGAAACATATATAAAGGGCTCAAAACATGCAATTTATGGTCCACTCTGGGGTGCTATTCTTTTCAACACATTTTCAAGTGATACACATGCTAAATAATGAAGCTCCTGCATGAGTTTCTTTACCTATTCACTGAAATACGCATACACCATTTTTCTAGTTTTAAAAGAAGTGACATCTCAACCAAATCGTACTGTCACGACACAATCATATTATTAGTAAAATCTACTTATTGGCTGTTCCTTACAGATAAATGGCAGTTGGCATGTCCGCCCGGTCACAACAGTTCGCTTTAAGTCCAGACACGAAGGTACCTGTAAGTTAACAAGAAAAAAAAATTGTCCATTAGTATTCTTATGGAGATAGAAAAAAAATCCATATCTTACTAAACTAACTCATTAGTGGTCACATATATCTTACCAAACTTACCTATATCTTAAACAAAAAAAAAAATCCAATACGAGGACCACTAAATTTCTTATGGAGACAGAAATACGTTTTTTCATAAATGTATTATTGTTTCAAAAACCGATGTCATTTATAATAATGTCTCTCAAATTTGCAGACAACATATCAAAAAATTTAAAAATTTTGGTTGGGGCTCATCGAATGGGGATATTACGAGTTATCTAACTAACGGGATTAAGTTAAACTAACACAATTCTAATTTGTTATTAACTGACCAATGATTATTCTAAACATAGTTGAAAATTAATAGTACTTGACGTACTATTCACGTTTGACCAATTTCTCCACGAAAGATTACAGGAAATTTTGTTACTTTTGACTTTGTCAAGAACTAATTACCTCTTGATCAATTTCTTAAGGTAGGATGACAGGAGGAGGATGATACCATGTTAAAGTATTGTCTGGCGATTCTTACAAAAAAAATGTGTATAAAAAGGTGCTTCTAAATTTTAGGTAGCAAATATCACCAAGAATAAAATACATACTATGTTCCATAGTTACTATTACCCTTGTATTGTTTGACTCTATTGTTATTTTTGAAGAGAGAGAAAGTTTGTATACAAGTTTAGAGAGAGAAAATATGGGAGATACGATTGGACTCAAGGGGAATGAGAATACAGTATTATAAAAACCATCAAGAGAGAGGAAAAAAAAAGGAAAGGAAAAATTATAAATGTATGGGGCTAGTGGATTTGGACTTTCGCAGACATTTATAGACAAAGTATCCGTAGACATTTCAAAACATTTCGGGTGATTTATTATAGACAAAATGTCGTTATAGACATTTTCAAGACATTGAGTTTGTAGACAAAATGTCTTGGAGACATTTCAAGACATTTGATTCATAGACAAAACATCCTAGGAACATTTCAAGATCTTGAATCCATTGACAAAATGTGTAATGCATGTAATATTTGTACTAATAAAAAATATATTTTTTGACTTTCATAGACATCTGTGAGTATCTGCGAACATTGATGGACATTTATTATTTTAATATTACTATTATCGTTTAATCACATAAAATAATATATTTGTACTAATATTTTAAAAATATATTTTTCGACTTTCGTAGACATCTGTGAATATATGCGGACATTGATGGACATTTTGGTGGACATTTATTATTTTAATCACATGAAATAATATATTTGCACTATACCCTTTCAAAAGCATATTTTTCAACTTTCGCAATTACTGTTAATATTTGCGGATGTTGATGAACATTTAGTGGATATTTATTATTTTAATATTATTATTAATATTATTATTGTTTAATCACATGAAATAATATATTTGTCCTAGCATTTCCAAAATATATTTTTTGAGATATCCGTAAATATTTGTGGACGTTGATAGACATTTGGTTGATATTTATTATTTTAATACTATTATTGAGTACATGTACAAAATGTCTCTTGTTTTTTTAAAGACAATTTCGGTTCCAAATTTGTCTCAAATCCATCACAAAATCCACCAAACTATGAAGTCTACCAAAGTCTACGAACATTTTGTTATATTTGAATGCCACAAACATTCGGGGATTTGTAAATGTCTAAATTTGAATGCCCCAGACATTTCAGGATTCTCAAATATCTGGATTTGAATGCCTCAGACATTTCAAGATTCTGAAATGTCTTGGAATGTCCCAATCCACTACCCCCTAATATTAGTGGATGATCGAGATTGAATTAAGTACACCAAGGAGTTGATTATAGATGGGTACTCCAATCTATGCTCTTTTTTGCTTCCACTTTTGAGGTTTATCATTTTAAGTCATATGAAGTAATTTCTATTTTTATCTTTTTAATTGTTATAGTGGTTTCCTTCATTGTCTAATACATCCGTGATTTTCTTTTATGAGAACATTCGTGATACTCTGTTCGAAAAAATATACATTATATGATCTCTCACCTAAGGCTTGAAAATAGATAATTGAAGTAAAGGCTACCAGGTCTGCCAAATTTTTTAATCAAAAGTCTTGTTATATCCTTTATTATTATAAGTAAAATTATATTTTTTTAACCGTGTTAGATATTTACATTTTGGCAACCACCTCCTCATGACCATTACAAAATTAATGTCGATGCCTCATTTCAAACTTATAGCAAACCTACAGGTACTGGAATGGTGATACGGGATCATACTTCTCGTACTTGCTCTATCAGATCTCGAGCATGAAACAGTGAAAAAGGGGAAGCAAAAGCAATTTCAAAAGCTATGAAGTGGGCAAAATCGTTGGATCGAAAGTGTGGGACACTGTTTTTTGGAGAGAGAAAGATCCGGGTGGTAGAAGTTTCAAAGTTTTTCCGTCTTGGGTGGTGCCTCTCCCATGGGGTAGTTACCGGTCCTTGATTTGAGCAGTTTTAGTCGGTTTCTATTAGTTTTCACAGTTATTTTTTTAAAATTTTCAGTTATTATCTGTATTTCAGTGGCCCCTTCAGGAGCATTTCATTTTTAGGTTAAGTCTTTTCTCATCATTTCTTCCAATATTTTTTAATGTTTATTTCTTCATCCGCTTCAACTATCATGGATTCTCCAAATAATCAATTCCTACAACACTTCGCAACCCTAACGACAAAAGATCTACCGACAACTACGGTTGAAGGAGCGGATCTTATTAGTTCATACTCGGAAAATAACAAATGAGGGCTTATTAAATTCTTCTGCTGCAAAAAGATAGACATAAGTCATCTCGTGTTATTCATGGACCAAATAAGTTCGCCCTAACTGAACTTCAAGACAATAAGTTTCTTATTTGCTTTGAAACGACGAGTGAATTAGGGCTGGCACTTGAGAGTTCCCCGTGGACTATTGCCGAGGAATTGGTAGTTCTTAATGAGTGCAATGTCCAACTTGCACCGGAAGAACACACATTCGAGTCAGCAAGTTTTTGGGTTCAAATGCATCGAATCCTCATGGGGCGTTTAAGCAGTACAACAATTAACAGATTAGCCAAATCGCTTGGCAATTATACTCCGACAACACCAGGCGATGTCACTCGTTGGAGTGTTTATGGAAGAGTTAAGATAGAATTTTCTGAGCAATCCACTCCCGAAAAGAGTAAATCTGACGCTTTTAAAAACCACATTTTTCTCTATAGAATTACGGTTTGAACATCTACCTCGATTTTGTGTTTCATGTGGACGGATTGGTCATACAATAAAATTCTTTCCAGTCGTTCTCAAATTTAATGATTTATTTAAATGGGAATTACCTGTTGAACAACAATCCTTGGTTCGTAAGGCTATAAAACCTAACTACTCTGAATCTTTTAAAGTTCCTTTTTTTGCTAGGGGTACAAGACGGGAAATGGAATCTTACAATGCTGTGATCAACGGGAAACAAGGAGCACCCGATAACATCAATTATAACATTCTCCCAGACCAAGAAGGAAGTACTACGATCAGTCCACTCAAAGACTCATTTGGCGAATTGCTTACTCATCTAACCCAGGCCAAAAAGTCAAAGACGATGCTACAAAATGAACAGATGCTTTTCTGTGCCCTAAACAACAGAAGGAAAACCTCACTTTTCCCTCGTGACCCTCTCAGAATTACTCCATGATACTTCCACATTCGAATTTCATTTCTGCACATCTTAATTGCAAGTTACTCGTTTTGTTTTAATCTTCTCAAAGTTTGTAAACTTGAGAAACATTTGTTGATGAACAAATGCTGTGCTTTGGTTCATTAGGTTTTATGTGTTTTACTGAACTTTATATACATTGTTATGAAATATCCACTGTTGAGTTCTTTTCTTTTTGTGGAAATGATCCACTTTTAAGTTGTATCGACCAAAACATCATTTTTGTCCGATGTTATTACGAGTGAACTTTGAAGGATTTGGGTCTCTGAAAATCATGTTGACATTGTTGGGTTGGATTTTAATTTTTTTGGAAATTAAGTTTTAGTATGGCTTGAAGATGTAATAACTCTGTAACAAACAGATAAAATTGTTATCTTTGCATTAGTTGAATAATTTCATCGCGGCTCAATAGAAATGGTCTAATTGTTTATTTTTTTTCAAACAACAATTATACTAGTACACTATAGATTGTACATCAATTGACTTGAATACATGATAAGAATAGATTCTTCGTGACTGAAATGAAATGTCTTAAACTTATTTATACTCTGATAACACAGAAAGAATACATGACGGATTTCCACCTCTGTCGATTTTCGATTACTGACCTATGACGAATAGATTATCTCTCTTCTTCTTCATCATCATCATCTAATTCTCACTCTAAATTCCTTTCTCTCTCTAAAACCCTAATCTTTCCTTTCCTCTCTTCTTCATCCATTCTCAAACCTAATCGCTTTGCCTTCTCCAACAACTTCTCTTCTCCTCTATCTTCCTCTCTTCAAATGGATTCAATCTCTACCGCAACTCAGGTATTCGTCTCCTCATCTCTTTCTCTCTGTTTGATCTGAATTATACTCTCTGTATATGACAAGTAATAATTTGTATTTGTGCTTTTTCCTGCTTCGTTATTGCTGCAGAAAGATGTCATTTTACCGGAATTAATGGTGAGTTTGATTGGTTTATGAATTCTAAACTTAGCTTCAGTTTGAATTTGATTGGTTATTGTGTTCTTAATATTAGGTCTTGGTTAAATGACATTATTTTTGCCTGGTCAAAGCAAATTGTTTGAGTGTTGATGGAAACAGTTTGAAAGTTATTAGGTCATGTGATTTATACTTGATTTTTTGAAGTTATGATTTTAGTTTGTTATCAGACAGAATTCATGGTGGATATGAAATGTGATGGTTGCGTTAATGCAGTTAAGAATAAGTTACTTGCAGTTGATGGTAAGTAGATTAATGGAAATTATGCATCTTGTTTTGATCGAATTTGTTTAACAAGCTTGTTTATTTGTCTGTTTTTTTTTTTCTCTCAGGAGTTAAAGGCGTTATAGGGATTAACTCTATATAATAATGTCTCTCAAATTTGCAGACAACATATCAAAAACTTTAAAAATTTTGGTTGGGGCTCATCGAATGGGGATATTACGAGTTATCTGACTAACGTGATTAAGTTAAACTAACACAATTCTAATTTGTTATTAACTGACCAATGATTATTCTAAACATAGTTGAAAATTAATAGTACTTGACGTACTATTCACGTTTGACCAATTTCTCCACGAAAGATTACAGGAAATTTTGTTACTTTTTGACTTTGTCAAGAACTAATTACCTCTTGGATCAATTTCTTAAGGTAGGATGACAGGAGGAGGATGATACCATGTTAAAGTATTGTCTGGCGATTCTTACAAAAAAAAATGTGTATAAAAGAGTGCTTCTAAATTTTAGGTATATCACCAAGAAGAAAATACGTATTATGTTCCATAGTTACTATTACCTTTGTGTTGTTTGATTCTATTGTTATTTTTTAAGAGAGAGAAAGTTTGTATACAAGTTTAGAGAGTGAAAATATGGGAGATACGATTGGACTCAAGGGGAATGCGAATACAGTATTATAAAAGCCATCAAGAGAGAGAAAAAAAGGAAAGGAAAAATTATAAATGTATGGGGCTAGTGGATTTGGACTTTCGCAGACATTTATAAACAAAATATCCCGTAGACATTTCAATACATTTCGGGTGATTTATTATAGACAAAATATCTTTATAGACATTTTCAAGACATTGAGTTTGTAGACAAAAATGTCTTAGAGACATTGACATTTAATTCATAAACAAAATATCCTCGGGACATTTCAAGATCTTGAATCCATTGACAAAATGTGTAATGCATATTATATTTGTACTAATAAAAAATATATTTTTCGACTTTCATAGACATCTGTGAGTATCTGCGAACATTGATGGACATTTATCATTTTAATATTATTATTATTGTTTAATCACATAAAATAATATATTTGTACTAATATTTTAAAAATATATTTTTCGACTTTCGTAGACATCTGTGAATATATGCGGACATTAATGGACATTTTGGTGTTTGATGGGTCATGAAAATGTCCCATCGGAGTCGTTTAAATTAGTCGAGTTAGTTCGTTTCGAGTCTTTATTGTAATAAAATGGTTGGTTTTCTTGATTAGGTGTCTTTTGCAGAGTTAGGTGTGAAAAACGGTTAAAAACGAGGAAAAGATGCATAAAGGGTATTTTGGTCATTTGGATTCAAGGACATTCTGGTAATTTGGCCAAGGTCAGTGCGTGGTTGAAAAGTAGAGGTCGAGACGAGTCCGTAGGAGAAAACGGAAGTCAATTCGGAGTCCGGATGAGTGAAAAATGCAAAGTCAAAGTCAGGTCAACATTTGATTAGCTTTAGGTACAATGTCGGGCATTATTCTAGCGCGCGGTACACCAAGGAACACGTGGCGCGCTCCGGAGGTCGTTTCATCTAATTCCCGTATTCTTGCTAAGCAACAAAAATGAGACTTATGAGTATGATCTGACGTAGCACGTTTCAACTAGTTTCGGTAGCCCCGTCTCCACGTTTTAATCTTGGCCGCTGCTACCTACCGTGTTTTGTAGATCCAACGGTTGATGTGTGTCCCGTCATTTATCATTATCCCGTGTTACCTGAAGCTACGTAGAGCCGTGCTCCCAGCCACTGCTCCCAGCCAATGCTCCCAGCCACGTGTCCCTTTCCCGTCCACCCAGATCCGTGCGCGTGAAAATCCGACGGCTGCCGAGACGTCTTATCTTGTTAACTTATACCCGGCTACACCAAATCAGCCGAATTTCCAACATAAAACCCTAGCCGCCAGCCTAACTAGGGTTTTATCCTTTTAAACCTTTCTATTTACCCTTTTAACACTCATCTTCACACCTTTTACCATTTGACCCAACCAAAACCCTAACCCAACTCTATAAATAAATCTCTTGCTCCTCCATTAAAAGCTAGACTTGCAAACCCTGTCAATCCCCTCTTAGCCTCTCTCTCTCCCCTCTTAGCCTCTCTCCCCTCTTAGCCTCTCTTAGCCTCCTTTTCTCTCTACCTCTTCTAAACTAAAAACCCTAGCCCGCCATTCTTTTCTTCTACTTTCTCTACCACCTTCATCTCTTCTCTACATTTTCTTTCTCCTTCTAATTTCTTCTTCTAACCTTCTAATTTCTCCATACCTTCTTCTCTAAAATCTCTTCTTCTTCTATCTCTCTTCTAAATTTCTCTTCTTTTATCTTCTAATAAGCTATTATTTGGAGTTTTGGGTAATATTCTTGAGACACTTGGAGCTAAATCTTAGACATCAAAATGGAGATACATGGGAATATGGATTTTGAACATTCTTGGTGATTTCTTTCCATTAATCTTTTGTAATTCCATTTACTTTATAAATTCAATGAATATTACTTTAGATTCCATGAGTAGCTAAATTTGTATCTAGGGTATAGAGGAAACCCATATTTGGGCTTATTTTGAGATATGTTATAAATCAATGAATCCTTATATTGAGCTTCAATGCCTATTGATTGTCATTTCATGTTGATTCTATAACCTTATTATCATTCATGCATTATAATTAGATATTTCATGCTTTTATTGAATTATTAGATGAGATATGCCTTTTAGATAATGAATGATAGTGTAGGAATTTAGTTTTATATGATAGTCAATCAAACATTCTTGATTTTGAATTGTGTTATTAAAGAATATTATCCGAAACCTAATTAGTTCATTAAGCTAGGTTTTGAGTTATAAACAAATAGTGATTTGTTGATTGAATGCTTGTCTTAAGTAGTCCATTTATGTGGTGAAATTGAAAACCCTAGATTCTTCTTCTCACCTTGATTTCATTCTTATTAGTCTATTAGTATTGCTTTCTTTTTTTTAAGTAGTTCCCAAATCAAATCAAATTTTTGAAAGGGGGTTTTTAATTCGAGATTTAGGTAAAATAGCTTGTCCTTTGGAACGATACTCGATCTTATTTTAAATACTATAACTTGACCCCTACACTTGGGGAAAGACCTAATTTTAGGCCTATCAGTGGACATTTATTTAATATTATTATTATTGTTTAATCACATGAAATAATATATTTACACTATACCCTTTTAAAAGTATATTTTTCAACTTTCGTAGAATCTGTAAATATTTGAGGACGTTGATGAACATTTGGTGGATATTTATTATTTTAATATTATTATTGTTTAATCACATGAAATAATATATTTGTACTAGCATTTCAAAAATATATTTTTTGTGATATCCGTAAATATTTGTGGACGTTGATAGACATTTGGTCGATATTTATTATTTTAATATTATTATTGAGTACATGTACAAAATGTCTCTTGTTTTTTTAAAGATAATTTCGGTTCCAAATTTGTCCCAAATCTATCACAAAATCCACCAAACTATGAAGTCTACCAAAGTCTGCGAACATTTTGTCTATATTTGAATGCCACAAACATTCGGGGATTTGTAAATGTCTAAATTTGAATGTCCTAGACATTTCAAGATTCTCAAATGTCTGAATTTGAATGCCTCAGACATTTCAAGATTCTCAAATGTCTGGATTTGAATGCCTCAGACATTTCAAGATTCTGAAATGTCTTGGAATGTCCCAATCCACTACCCCATAATATTAGTGGATGATCGAGATTGAATTAAGTACACCAAGGAGTTGATTATAGATGGGTATTCCAATCTATGCTCTTTTTGCTTCCACTTTTGAGGTTTATCATTTTAAGTCATATGGAGTAATTTTTATTTTTATCTTTTTAACTGTTATAGTGGTTTTCTTCATTGTCCAATACATCCGTGATTTTCTTTTATGAGAACATTCGTGATACACTGTTCGAAAAAATATACATTATATGATCTCTCATCTAAGGCTTGAAAATAGATAATCGAAGTAAAGCTTACCAAGTCTGCCAATTTTTTTAATCAGAGGTCTTGTTATATCCTTTATTAAAATTATAAGTAAAATTATATTTTTTAACGTGTTGGATATTTACATTTTGGCAACCACCTCCTCATGACCATTACAAAATTAATGTCGATGCCTCATTTCAAACTTATACCAAACCTTTAGGTATTGGAATGGTGATACGGGATCATACTTCTCGTACTCTAAATACTTGCTCTATCAGATCTCGAACACGAAACAGTGAAAAAGCGGAAGCAAAAGTCATTTTAGAAGCTATGAAGTGGGCAAAATCGGTGGATCTAAAGTGTGGAAAAAACCGTTTTTTTTTGGAGAGAGAAAGATCCGGGTGGTAGAAATTTCAAAGTTTCTCCGTTTTGGGTGGCGCCTCTCCCATGGGGTAGTTATCGGTCCTTAATTTGAGCAGTTTTAGTCAGTTTCTATCAGTTTTCACAGTTATTTTTTTGAATTTTCAGTAATTATCTGTATTTCAGTGGCACTTCAGGAGCATTTCATCTTGAGATTAAGTCTATTCTCGTCAATTCTGCAAATCCTTTTTAGTGTTTATTTCTTCATCCGCTTCAACTATCATGGATTCTCCAAATAATCAATTCCTACAACACTTCGCAGCCCCAACGACAGAAGATCTACCCACTACTACGGTTGAAGGAACGGATCTTATTAGTTCATTCTCGGAAAATAACAAACGAGGGGTTATCAAATTCTTCTGCTACAAAAAGATAGACATAAGTCATCTCGTGTTATTCATGGACCAAATAAGTTCGCCCTAACTGAACTTCAAGACAATAAGTTTCTTATTCGCTTTGAAACGACGAGTAAATTAGGGCTTGTACTTGAGAGTTCCCCGTGGACTATTGCCGAGGAATTGGTAGTTCTTAATGAGTGCAATGTCCAACTTGCACTGGAAGAACACACATTCGAGTCAGCAAGTTTTTGGGTTCAAATGCATCGAATCCCCATGGGGCTTTTAAGCAGTACAACAGTTAACAGATTAGTGAAATCACTTGGCAATTATACTCCGACAACACCAGCTGATGTCACTCGTTGGAGTGTTTATGGAAGAGTTATGATAGAATTTATTCTGAGCAATCCACTCCCGAAAAGAGTAAATCTGACGCTTTTAAAAACCACATTTTTCTCTATAGAATTACGGTTTGAACATCTACCTCGATTTTGTGTTTCATGTGGACGGATTGGTCATACAATAAAATTCTTTCCAGTCGTTCTCAAATATAATGATTTATTTAAATGGGAATTACCTGCTGAACAACAATCCTTGGTTCGTAAGGCTATAAAACCTAACTACTCTGAATCTTTTAAAGTTCCTTTTTTTGCTAGGGGTACAAGACGGGAAATGGAATCTTACAATGCTGTGATCAACGGGAAACAAGGAGCACCCGATAACATCAATTATAACATTCTCCCAGACCAAGAAGGAAGTACTACGATCAGTCCACTCAAAGACTCATTTGGCGAATTGCTTACTCATCTAACCCAAGCCAAAAAGTCAAAGACGATGCTACAAAATGGACAGATAAAGGGAGTCACCTCCAACTCTCAGGTGGACACCATGGACTATTTGCAGGACAATAGGGCAGGATCGATAAGTATTGGTTTGCAAGGAGACGACAGTCAGAGGAAAACTTATAAACGATCATCAAGAATAAGTATCACTGATTCTCAACTAGAAAGGGACCCGACACCCTAAATGCCGACAAAATTATGAGTTGCCTAGCCTGGAATTGTCGGGGTTTGGGGAACGCTCCGACAATGACTACTTTATATCAGTTCCTCGGGTCAACCAATCCCATCTTGGGGTTCTTATCTGAAACTCGTTTATCTACAAGTAGTAATTTACCTAATTTTAATCAGTTTGGTCTTAATAATTGTTATCCGGTTCCTTCTATAGGTAGAAGTGGTGGATTGTTGTTTCTTCGGTCTAATGATATAAATGTTTCAATCCACTTATCTTCTTCTAATTTTATCCATGCTACGATTACAGGGTTGGATGATAAACCGGATTGGGACCTCTTTTGCATCTACGGTCCTCTTCGGGTTCAAGATCGACCCCTTTTCTGGACTGATTTTCTAAACCGAATCCTGAGAACAACGAACCCAATCTGTTGCATATGCGACTTGAACAACATCACCTCTAATCAAGAAAAATGGGGTGGTACAGGCCAAACTCTTTTTGCCAATCAATTTAGATATTTTATTGAACAATCGGGCCTACTGGACTTAGGGTTCAATGGTCCGGCTTTTACCTGGACCAATAACCGTTCTATCCACCACTTGACCAGGGAACGGTTGGATAGAGCTCTTAGTAATTATACTTGGTTGTTGGAATTTCCTGATGCAGGGTTATTTCATCTGCCCAAGTATAATAGTGATCATGCCCCTATCCTCCTTAAATTTAAAGTCACGGGTCAAGTTCTTCAAACCATATCTAGATATGAAGTCTTTTGTCCAAGCATGCCAACTTTAATGAAACCATCCGAAAAGGGTGGGAAGATAGTTCTGGTCCGTTTCATGATAGAGTGTGTCAAGTGAAACATAACCTCTCGACTTGGAGTAAATCGGCTTTTGGAGTCTTAACCGAGAGGATGCGAATTCTTCGTAAAAGACTCCATGATATTCAACTTCAATCCCCCACTACCTCTTATCTTATTATTGAGACTGACATCCAAGAACAACTTATGTTCTTAGAAGAGGCTTATAGGACCAAACTTGAGCAACGATCTAAACTTAAGTGGGCTCAAAATAAGGATCGGAACACTAAGGCCTTCCACTTGTCCATGGCCCAACGCCGACAAAAAAAAATACAACAGATAACTCTTCAATCAGGTGTAACCACTACAGACGATAAAGAAATTGCTAATGAACTTGTGTTGTTTTTTCATAATTTATTTCAGCCAGAGCCAATTGACCCGGCCCCAATTAAAATCATGAATGCATATAAAGTGATATTGGACACAGAAATGGGCTACATCTCTAGAGCACCAACTTCGGATGAGATAAAAGCGGTGGTAATGGAAATGGGATCTATTAAGAGTCCTGGACCAGATGGCCTACCTTGCCATTTCTATCAACAAAACTGGGACATGTTAGGTTCGGATCTCATCTCTTATATTCAAAACGTTTTCTCGACAGGCAAGATAAACCCAACTATTAGCAAAACCACGTTGGCTCTTATTCCCAAAGTTAGACACCCGAGTATGGCCTCAGGTTTCAGGCCTATATCAATATGCACCTCAAAATGCCTTTGTACCCTCTAGACAAATCATAGATGATATCATTATGACACAAGAAAAAATTCACTCCATGCATAAGTCAAAATCTAAGAAGGGAGGTTTTTCCCTTAAAATCGATATGGCAAAGGTTTATGATAGGGTCAATTGGGACTTTCTCACTAAAGTCCTAAGAGCCACTGGATTTACGGGTCTTTTTTAAGACCTTATCTTATCATGCATCACAACATCTACTTTTAGCATACAAATCAATGGTCAGCTCTACCCGAATATAGTGGCTACTCGGGGTCTTAGGCAGGGGTGTCCTCTCCCCCCTACATATTCCTTCTAATCTCACAGTCCCTCTCTCTCCTCATTAATCACTATGAATTCAATAGTCTGTACAGTGGCTACAAAATCACTCCCTCTAGTCCTAGTATATCTCACCTCCTATTTGCGGATGACCCCATCCTCTTTGGGAGAGCCACCACTACAAACCTCACAACAATCACCAATATTATTACAGATTACTCTAACTTCTCTGGGCAACTTGTTAATTTTGACAAATCATCTATGAACTTCGGGAAAGGAGTGCCCCTGGATATTAGAAATCAATACATGAATACTCTTCAGGCTCCAAGCATGTCCAACCAGGCTAATTATTTGGGATCTTTTCTTCTTAAGCCAGGTAATATAATCGATAGTTTTCCTGGTTAACAGAAAAATTTCAGAATACTTTATCAGGCTGGAAGAATAAACTCATATCACAAGCTGAAAGAACAGTTATAATTAAATCGATTCTAGGAGCCTACTGTACCTATACGTTTAGCTAGCAACAAATTTCGAAACAAGTTATTCAAAAATTAAAACAATCAGAAAGATGCTTTTGGTGGGTACATACAACGGCAGAGAAAAAAATTCACTTTATAAACTGGAACACTATATGTTCCTCAAAAAAGCATGGAGGTCTGGGCATAAGAGCATTATCTGAAGTTAATAGCTCTCTCATTGGTAAGATGACCTGAAGGTACGTAACTCAACCTAACTCCATATGGGTTAAGCTTTTAAATTCTAAATATATTAGGTCTGGTAACTTTTGGACTACAACAATCCATCATCTTAGACTGAAATATTCCAAGCCAGATATACTTTATCTCTCATTTTATTTCCAATAACCGGTTTTTATGAAACCCTCGCCAACCGGTGAGGGTTTCATCCATTTCTCTTTCTCTCTCTTTATGTCTCTCTCTCTCTTTCAGTAAATCCGTTCGTGAGTGTTTTGAGGGGAGAAGGTTGGGGGGCGGTTTCAAGGAATTAAAGGCTGCTGACTCCACAATCAATTTCCATTATCTCTCCAAACTGAGAACATATCTCTATCTCTCCGAAAAACCTCCTTGAGATCCAGAGTTTGTTCTTCCATGGCTAACTGTCGAAGATCCTACAACTTCAGTATCAGACATATCCAAACTCATCGAAGATAAATCACTAGAAACATCAACGGTTGCTTGATTTCCAAGATCGGAACCTTCAAATTCATCGTCACTAACAAATTTATCTTCTTTTCAATTAACCTTTGTAAAATCACAAATCAAATTTCAATGGATAATGATATAACAAATATAGATTCAAAATGAAAACCTAGAAATATCGGATTAGTAAATCGATCGACAAGAACAAGAAGGGATATCAAGGTTGGATAGATGGGTGGTGGTAAAGATAGGGTTTCTGTTTAAGTATCGTCTTCTCAATTTAATTTGGCAACAAGTTTCGTTTATAAACAACTAGACGAATCATTCTAATCACGATTGTGATTCGTGGAGAGGAAAAGATGGACTTTGGTAATGGTTTGTATATAATACCAATGAAGATTTGGTGTTGTACGTTGTGTGTTCCGTGGCGGTGACGGCGGCGGTTTTCCGGCGACGGAGGCGGTTTTCCGACGACGGAGGCGGTTTTCCGGTGACGATTTTCCGGTGAAGGCGACGGTGGTTCTTTTTGTTTCTTCCTGTTATTTTGTTGACCTTTAGGGTCCTTTCATCCGTGATCTTTAGGATCCTTTCATTTTTCGACCTCTAGGGTCATTTTATTGAGTCGGTATCTAGTCCCATTTCTTTCTCTTCATGAGGCACTTTGCATTTAAAGGTATGTAACTCTCATGAAGTTTTTAGAAGAGAGAAGTAATTATGATTATCCATGTAACATTGTGATTTAATCACTTATGAATGAAAATTGTTTCGCGTGGTTTAAAAAAAAACAGTCCATCATCTTCCACCCCTTTTCGGAGAGCCATTCTCAAGACAAGAGATACTTTTTCTACTAGCATTTTATGGCAGGTGGGAGATGGAACAACCATTCAAATAAATTCAGATTCATGGTTAGCAGAGCTACCTAATAGAAGACCCATTATTATGGAAGACATTCCAGATTCTATTTCTTGTGTAGCAAATCTTATGAATCAAGACAATAATACTTGGGATCAAGATATCATAAGGAAATACTTTGATCAACAAACTGTAGAAGCTATAAACTTGATAAGTATTAATCCTACCACCTCTTCAGATAAATTACTCTGGACCCCTAGTGAAACAAGAGTATTTTCTACAAAATCTTACTACCAAGAAATCAAAGAGAGACCAATATTAAAAACCAACACATTAAGGAATTCCCTTGGCAGAAATTATGGATACAGAAATCGGAATCTCCTAAGGTACTTTTATTTGTTTCGAAATTGATTCATGATGGACTAGCCACCTTAGGTAACATAGCCAAATATATAGGCTCAGTCCTACCTTACTGTAAGTTTTGTAACAAAGGAGAGATCGAATTCATTATTCATTTGTTTGGGTCTTGTCCAGTATTCAGAGATCTCATCAATACTACTAATAATAACATGATTATCAACTTAAGTATTGATCCTATCAAGAACATGCAACATCTTCTCAATAGAGGTAAAAATGGAGCGGAGGATTAAAAAATTTATACGTATCTCATTTGGGGCTGGTAGAAAGCAAGGAATGAATGGATTTTCAATTCCAAGAAACCGGATTTGCATCGCTTTTGGTGGTTCACTAAGCAAGAGGTAAATGATTTAACCCTTTTGTCAAACATCTTCCGATTTCATGATGAACAGGATTCAAGATGGTTGCCGCCTCCTCCTTCCAATCTTAACATTAACGTTGATGGAGCTTTTAAACCTCCACATGCAGTTGCGGGAGCCATAGATAGAAACCATTCGGGACAAATATTAGGAATGAAGAAGATCAATTTCCAGCCGATCTCGCCTCTCCACAAGTGAGATGAGGGCGCTCGAACAAGGGTTAGAATTAGGTTATGAGATGGGAATAGAAGGTTTTATATTGGAAGGGGATTCTAAATCGATGGTCGAGATGTTGTCTGATACATCTTGCGCACCACCGTGGCGGCTATCGGAGACATAGAAAGGCTACGTGGACGCCTATCAACCATGGTTATCGAATCACAATTCTGTCACCGTATTTCTAATATGGAGGCCCATCAGTTGGCAAAATCAACCATAAGTACTTGACTTGAGCGAGATCGCATTAAAGTCCTTTCAGTTAACTTTTACATCCGTTCTTGTGTTTACTTTGAACTTAAGTCCTTGAGTCATTGTAAATGAATATTGGATGTTTTTAATGAAAGCTTTATTCAAAAAAAAAAGATCGTTGGATCTAGACAACATCAATCAATTCGACGGGAAGAGCTGAACCCTACCCTAGACAACATCATAATTGAAGGAGATAACCAGTCTCTCATCACACAGTTAACACAAAGCAAATCTAATATGCATTGGACTTCACAGGCGGTGATGACAGAAATAAGAAATTCGAGGGCACTCTTCAATAACATCACTTTCAAGCATTGCAAACGAAAGCATAATTTGTTCGCCCATAATCGGCCAAAATTAGTTCTGTAGGGATTTTGGTAGTTAGTTTTTTTTACTCGCGCTCTCTTCTTTATCCTCTGCATCAGTAAAAGATAAAAAAGAAACGGGCAAAAGCAAAAGCAAATAGAGAGAGAGATGGCATCTTTGTCCAACGACGTCAGTAACTGAGAAAATCGACGGAGCAATGGAGGGCAAAGGTCGCGAAGGCGGAGCACAACTCTCAACCACTGCCGCCACCACCACCACCACCTTCTCTAGAACCCCAGAATCTATGGTGGTAAAACACCACCAACCACAAGAACAACCAGGTCGTCGACGAAGAGGCGGAAAGAGAAAAGCTAACAACACAGCTTCATCTTCAACAACTGCTAAGCGTCAAGCAAGAAAAAGACTCAATGCTTCTCTTCTTCCTCCTCATCATAATGGCCCTATCACAGGAGCTCGTCAATCTCCCAACAAATTCGATATTTCTGCTGTCGAAGCTGCTATCACCGTCGCCGCATCTGTTAGTTCTACCGCTTCATCTGCTTCATTTCCACAAAATCCATCTGAACCCCTGCCAAATCCAGTTTTTTCTGCTGCAGGAGGAGTAACAGCTGCTACCGAAAAATCAAACACTATATCTGAAGAATTAGTGCAAGACTTAGAATCACTAATCGACGCTGAGTTTGATGCTTTAAGATCTCGTGATGATAATGTTCATGTTGTTCCTACTCATGACGGTAAATTATGCCCAAACCCTAATTTTTCATTTTATTTGTTTCGTTATCAATTTCGGAACTCAATTTTGTGTTCTGTTAGTTTACTAGGAAAGTAAGATTGGAGTTTAGGGTTACGGATTCATGAAAAATTTGGTATTTTTATGTATTTATTAGGTTGGTTTTCGTGGGCGAAAGTTCATCCACTAAAAGAGAGACCTCTCTTTCTATTATTATGTATCTATCTTTTTAAGTTTATGATTTTTTATCTTCTCTATAGAGATTAGGGTAAGAATTGAGATAGGAGTGATGATGCTTTTCCGAAATGATTGACAATTTTGTTTCATACTTAAAAACCCTAATTTTCAATCTGGATTCCCCCAATTATTTGTTCATTCAAATATCTAAACTTTCTTTTTTCAAGTGGCATGTAAATTTTGTATTAAATCTGGGTTTTGATTTGTTCTTGTGTTATTGATGTTTGAATCCGAAAAAAATTTAAGGCTTTTTTTTTTCTTGTTGGGATGTCTGAAACTCTCTCTTTTAGTTTTCTTCATATTTAAATTAGGGTTTGGAATTGAATGTGAGGAATTGATAATGTGAGCAATGATGAATGGTATATGGATTAATTCCATTGGGTTGAAAAAGAGAGGGAGAAAGATAATTGAAGGATGAAGAAGGTTGAAGAACAAGAAAAAAATAATTAATTTCAAGTATTAATTTTCTTATTTTCGGTGATGGGTTGCCGTCTCGCCGACGATGTGCTGTCTGACCGTCGCCAACGATCCTTTTCCGACAACTGAGAGCGAAAATAAATAAATGGGATTTGGTAGAATTGTTGGAAGGAGGGGTAAATATGGAAATTATTAGTCCACTGTTAAAGTTGACTGAATTTAACTAACGGAAAAGTTGAAAAGGGGACTATATTGGAAGCTGGTCATCTTTGGGGGGCCATTTTGGTGTGTTGGTCATCTTTAGGGGGCCAAAATGGAATTAACCCTTTAGAATTTGGGGATAAAATAGAACTGTTAGGGCTTTTTTTTCCTTCTCTCTCTCTACGAATTGAAGAAACTCCAGCCAACAGCAGGTATGTCTCTCGATTTTCTTCTCTCTTTCTCTCGATTTTCTTCTCTCACTCTCTAGGTTTTTTTCTCTCTCTCTAGGTGTTCTTCTCTTTCTCACTCTCTAGGTTTTCATACCCATTCTCTCGATTTCTCTCTTTTTTTTTTCAAACTACTGGTATATTGTTTTTTTTGGAAGAAAGTGATGTATATTGTTAGTAATAGTACATTAGTATGTGTATAAAGAAATATGTGTTAGTAATACTAATAGTATTAGTGTTAAGTTGTAAGTAGAACTGTTATAGTGTTACTGTTATACACTGTTAATTGTTTAAATTGGTGTTAGTAATATCAATATAACATTGTTGTTTGATTTGTTTAAATTTGGTGTTAATTGTTAGTATGTCTGTATGTGTATGTGTTAGTAATAGACTAATAGTATGTGTATGTCAAATCAGGTGGCCAGGCAGGAAAACAAGGTGACCGAACGGGAAGTAACCCATTGTTTTACCAAAGAAAAAGCCCAAAACAATTCTAGGGTTTTAAAGCTGTTTCATTTTCCTTACAATATCACCATCATCAGAAACAAACCTTCATTTCCGATTAACAGAAATTTCTTCAATGTCGTCGTCATCATCAGAACTCGAGAAGCTTTCAATAACAACTCCACAAGAGAAGAATGAAGAAGAAGGAAAAACTCTGAGCAAAAAGGCAGCTAAGAAGGAAGCAATGAAATTAGAGAAACTGAAACGTCAACAAGAAGCCGCCGCTGCTGCTGCCGCTACTGCTGCTGCTTCTGCGTCTACAGAATCCGATCCTTTATCTGCAAATTACGGTGATGTTCCTCTACTTGAATTGCAACCTAAATGTGTTAGTGGTAGAGTTTGGACTGAAATTGGATCAGTAGATGAAGAATTTAAAGATAAAAAAGTTCTGATCCGCGGTCGAGCTCAAACAACTCGTCCTGTAGGAAAGAATATTGGATTTTTGGTGTTGAGAGAGAAAGGTTTCACTATTCAATGTGTCTTGACGGTTGCTGAGAATCTCGTTAGTAGACAAATGGTGAAGTTTGCTATGAGTTTGAGTAGAGAGTCTCATGTTGATATTGAAGGAATTGTATCAGTTCCTCAGGAACCGATCAAGGGCGCTTCACAGCAGGTAATCTTTCTTTTCATTTTAGGGTTGATGCCTTGATCGGGGTTTTCTAGGGTTTTCAAGAATTGAAGTGATTGTTTTTAAATTTTGTAGGTGGAAATTCAAGTCCGAAAAATATATTGTATTAGTAGGGCAGTTCCAAATTTACCAATCAGTATTGAAGATGCTGCTAGAAGTGAAGCAGATATTGAGAAGGCTCTTCAGGTGTAATTAATTGATCATTTGAAATTCAATGAAATCTTATTGTTATCAATCTGAATAAGTTCGATGAGTTTTATTGAATTGATACTAAGGGATCATGCTGTTCTCTTGGTGCAGGCTGGAGAACAACTCGTTCGCGTTAACCAGGACACACGTCTAAACTTTAGGGTTCTTGACATTCGCACACCTGCGAACCAAGCGACCTTTCGCGTACAGTGTCAAGTTGAAAATGTAAGTGCATTGTTACTCTAAAATACAATTAAACTATCTGGATTCGGTGTGAACAAGAAACCCATATATGTATACAGTACAAACTTTGTTAATATTCAGAATCAAGTTCTAATATATAGAATATAGAGTTATAGACATATAATGATATCAAAGGTGTCATTACTGTTGTAGCAGGAATTTCTGTTAATTTTTCATTGTTAATATGCCATGCAATCTTTTCTCTTTGATCCATAAATAGTAATTCAACATAAAAAATAGGTTCTAAGATGAATTACAATATACAGTGTCAACTGTATGTTTTTAAGGTAGGTTAAACAAAGCGTTTGATTCATGAGTCGGACGAGTCTTTATAATATTGAAACAAATAATCTTTCCTTACCTTATCTACAAGTGGGGAGAGATCACGTCTAACGACTAACTTGTATTTGTCAATCTCTACCGCTGTAATTCTTCTGCTGCATCTGTGTTGTGCGCTTTTTCTTTGCAGCTGTGAGGTTTGGCCTCTTTGGTGCCTTTTAAGCTGTTCCTGATAGATCCCCGTCAAGGACAATTGAAAATTTGTGAAAACATAGATGTCGAAAAGCCTGAAAAAATGAGATAAAATTCACAAAACAATACTTAAAATTTGTACATAGATTTAGCGTTATGTTTAGCTATATATCTGAATATAACTGGATACTTGTGCAGATATTTAGGCAGTTCTTGCTGTCTGAGGGGTTTGTTGGAATCCACACACCAAAGTTGATTGCAGGCTCAAGTGAAGGTGGTTCAGCCGTTTTCAGGCTGGACTACAAAGGCCACCCTGCATGTCTTGCACAATCACCCCAGCTTCACAAACAAATGGCGATTTGTGGTGATTTTGGGCGTGTTTTTGAGATAGGTCATGTTTTCAGAGCAGAGGACTCATTTACGCATAGGCATCTCTGTGAATTTATTGGTCTTGATGCAGAAATGGAGATTAAGGAGCATTACTCCGAGGTACCGGTTTTTCTTTCCGATACGCTTGCAAAAAAAAAAATATGCATTAGGCTGAATTTTGAGCTTGTTTATGCAGGTGATGGACATCGTGGATCGCCTATTTGTTACAATTTTTGACAGTTTGAATCAGAACTGCAGTAAGGAACTTGAAGCTATCAGGAAGCAGTATCCTTTTGAACCTTTAAAGGTGAAATGTTTGGATTGTCTATTAAAAAATATCATTCTGGAGTATCTCATAATTATGTACTTAATAGCAAATGCGATGCTTAACTGATTATGTTTACATTTTCATGATCCTGATTATTATTATTATTATTGGACATGGCAGTATTTGAGGAGCACTTTGCGTCTTACTTTCGAAGAAGGGGTCCAGATGCTCAAGGTATATCCCGTAAAAATTAAATAGATGAACAATTCAGATAATGTTGGAATTGAGGAAGGTTGCTGACATGTACTATACTAACAAGCAAAGTAAGGAACCAAAGGACAGTATAGCGATACTCACGCGTTTCCAGAACTCATTCACCGTCATTCTGGAGACTTAAATAGTTAAGCTCAGGTTGAATGGCTCTGTCGAATGAGGTTTTATGTTGACGTGGTCGCCGGTTGGTACTGGCATGCTTCACTTTTACTAACAGGAAACTTAAGAATTTTAATTGTAGAGATTTTATATAGATGCTCCTAAACCCTCCGATAGTATGCATTTTCAATCATTTATCATGAAATATATCTCCTTTATATTCATTTTGTTCCGAAAAATGTTATTGCTTGTTTTATAGGAAGCTGGGGTAGAAGTTGATCCTCTAGGAGATCTAAACACGGAATCTGAGAGAAAATTAGGCCAGCTCGTTCTTGAGAAGTGAGTATATGTTTTTGAACTTCTCCTTTCCAGAATTTCAGAGTTCTGACTGTGTATATTCATTTTCGTATGGTAACATGACTAATTGAAATTTTAATTGTGAACAGATACGGCACTGAGTTTTATATACTTCACCGATATCCACTGGCTGTCAGACCATTCTACACAATGCCATGTTATGATAACCCAGCTTACAGTAATTCGTTTGATGTTTTTATTCGAGGTAACCTGAATATTAAATTTAAAATTAAGTCACTTTTGGTGTTAACACCGTAATCCTCTTAGTATTGCATTCTTTTTGTTCGTCGCACCACGCTCGAGTTTGTGTGCTCATAACTAAGCAGTTGAGGGCAGGTTGGACAGGGGCCAATCCTTGATCCCCATCCATTCGGCAACTTACTCCGTGGATTGGGCTCTCTCAAATACTTAGGGGCCATAGTGAAACCTCCCATGCGAGTATCCTTAAAAGTTCAACACATTGTTAATCTTTGACACTATGCTTATACATCTCTTGCCCAAGACACTAATTCTTTTCAAATATTTACTTCTTTTTCAGGTGAGGAGATTATTTCTGGAGCCCAGCGTATACATGTACCCGAATTCTTGGCTACCAGGGCAGAGGCATGTGGGATTGATGTCAAGACCATATCAACATATATTGATGCATTTAGGTATGTTTATTATAACTCTTAATTTTCTTAGTCTTCCTCCAAAATGATATTCATCAATGTATGTCTATTCTGGTTAAATCTATGAAAGAAAGCAACAATAACTCTTATGAGTAATCACCGCACCTTACTTTAGTGTAGTTCACTGTGAGACGTGTATAGGCAAAATAAATTGTCATTGTCACATTGCATGAGCTTGAAATAAGAAAATCATATACCAAATAGTTGATGATAATATCATCTTATTTAGTTATTTATGGGGGTTGGTTCGCATACATCCATCACATGAGATGTCTCTTGGTGGCCCACAACTTCAACCAATTCAAATCTCGAGTCAGATTCTAGATCTCAACTCGTAAAAAGAAACAGTTTTTTAATGGGTTTGTGTGTAAAAGATCATTACTATAGCTTGATTGGTGTATTATGACACAGGTACGGTGCACCCCCACACGGTGGATTTGGAGTTGGTTTGGAGCGTGTGGTGATGCTTTTCTGTGCCCTAAACAACATAAGGAAAACCTCACTTTTCCCTCGTGACCCTCTCAGAATTACTCCATGATACTTCCACATTCGAATTTCATTTCTGCACATCTTAATTGCAAGTTACTCAGTTTTGTTTAATCTTCTCAAAGTTTGTAAACTTGAGAAACATTTGTTGATGAACAAATGCTGTGCTTTGGTTCATTAGGTTTTATGTGTTTTACTGAACTTTATATACATTGTTATGAAAGATCCACTGTTGAGTTCTTTTCTTTTTGTGGAAATGATCCACTTTTAAGTTGTATCGACCAAAACTTCATTTTTGTCGGATGTTATTACGAGTGAACTTTGAAGGATTTGGGTCTCTGAAAATCATGTTGACATTGTTGGGTTGGATTTTAATTTTTTTGGAAATTAAATTTTAGTATGGCTTGAAGATGTAATAACTCTGTAACAAACAGATAAAATTGTTATCGTTGCATTAGTTGAATAATTTCATCGCGGCTCGATAGACATGGTCTAATTGTTTATTTTTTTTCAAACAACAATTATACTAGTATACTATAGATTGTACATCAATTGACTTGAATACATGATAAGAATAGATTCTTCGTGACTGAAATGAAATGTCTTAAACTTATTTATACTTTGATAACACAGAATGAATACATGACGGATTTCCACCTCTGTCGATTTTCGATTACTGACCTATGACGAATAGATTCTCTCTCTTCTTCTTCATCATCATCTAATTCTCACTCTAAATTCCTTTCTCTCTCTAAAACCCTAATCTTTCCTTTCCTCTCTTCTTCATCCATTCTCAAACCTAATCGCTTTGCCTTCTCCAACAACTTCTCTTCTCCTCTATCTTCCTCTCTTCAAATGGATTCAATCTCTACCACAACTCAGGTATTCGTCTCCTCATCTCTCTCTCTCTCTGTTTGATCTGAATTATACTCTCTGTATATGACAAGTAATAATTTGTATTTGTGCTTTTTCCTGCTTCGTTATTGCTGCAGAAAGATGTCATTTTACCGGAATTAATGGTGAGTTTGATTGGTTTATGAATTCTAAACTTTTAATGGTGAGTTTGATTGGTTTATGAATTCTAAACTTAGCTTCAATTTGAATTTGATTGGTTATTGTGTTCTTAATATTAGATCTTGGTTAAATGACATTATTTTTGCCTGGTCAAAGCAAATTGTTTGAGTGTTGATGGAAACAGTTTGAAAGTTATTAGGTCATGTGATTTATACTTGATTTTCTGAAGTTATGATTTTAGTTTGTTATCAAGACAGAATTCATGGTGGATATGAAATGTGATGGTTGCGTTAATGCAGTTAAGAATAAGTTACTTGCAGTTGATGGTAAGTAGATTAAGGGAAAGAATTTGTTTAACAAGCTTGTTTATTTGTCTGTTTTTTTTTCTCTCAGGAGTTAAAGGCGTTATAGGGATTAACTCTATATAATAATTGTCTCTCAAATTTGCAGACAACATATCAAAAAATTTAAAAATTTTGGTTGGGGCTCATCGAATGGGGATATTACGAGTTATCTGACTAACGTGATTAAGTTAAACTAACACAATTCTAATTTGTTATTAACTGACCAATGATTATTCTAAACATAGTACTTGACGTACTATTCACGTTTGACCAATTTCTCCACGAAAGATTACAGGAAATTTTGTTACTTTTTGACTTTGTCAAGAACTAATTACCTCTTGGATCAATTTCTTAAGGTAGGATGACAGGAGGAGGATGATACCATGTTAAAGTATTGTCTGGCGATTCTTACAAAAAAAAATGTATATAAAAGAGTGCTTCTAAATTTTAGGTAGCAAATATCACCAAGAAGAAAATACGTACTATGTTCCATAGTTACTATTACCTTTGTGTTGTTTGATTCTATTGTTATTTTTTAAGAGAGAGAAAGTTTGTATACAAGTTTAGAGAGTGAAAATATGGGAGATACGATTGGACTCAAGGGGAATGCAAATACAGTATTATAAAAGCCATCAAGAGAGAGAAAAAAAGGAAAGGAAAAATTATAAATGTATGGGGCTTGATGAGTCATGAAGATGCCTCATTTGAATCTCTTAATTTGGGCTTGTTAGTCTATTTCGAGCAGTTACTCTCATGAATTACTTGTTTCTCTTTTCCAGGTGTCTTTTACGGAGTTCGGTGCGAAAAAATGCTAAAATCAGGAGAAAGACACAATTGAGGGGCATTTTGGTCATTTGTTGGTTATGCTAATCCTGGTCGACTTTAATACTCAGATATAAGTAGAGTTCAAAACGAATCCAACGGCGAAAACGGAAGTCAAATCGGAGTCCGGATGCGAAAACTAGGACGAGTCAAAGTTTTGGTCAAAATCGGGTCAAGTCAGGTCTCTCAGTGCCACGTGGCGTGCAAGCTGACAGTGAGGGATAAGTTCTCGGTACACTGGTGGGCGCACGGGTGATATTCGGGATCTTATTGAAAGACGGATGACATGGAATGCAACGCATGGTATTAGGGTGCTCCAGTACACGCGTCACAGAATCCAACGGCTGGGAGAGTAGACGAACAACATGGCATCATCTGAAGCGCGTCGCAGCTTCCTGAAATACACCGCGATACACCAGATCAATCTCACTTAAGATTCAAAATTCTGGCGCCCAGATTAGAACCGAAATACCTGTTCTTTCTCTTTCTCTCTTCTCTATTCATGGGAATGATCTCTGTTAATACAGAAAGAAAGAGAGAGAGAGAAGAATCAGAAGGGAGAAGAAAAGGAAAGAAGCTGAAGAGAAGGAAAGTTTCGAATAGAAAGGAAGGTGAGAGAGATGGAAAGAAAAATGGAGGCCACGGTTATAACACCATCATCTCGGCTGGGACTAAAGATCATCTCGGTTTGGGGTCGAAAACAATCACCATCTCGACTGGAGAGTCTTCCTCTGGTAGCTCAACCAAAACCGACTATATTAGAGAGAGAGAGAGAGTGATGTAAAGAGCTCTCGGTGTTAGGTCATCTGACGACAAAAGAAGTAGAAAGAGGTTTAGAGAGAGAGAAGGAATTTGAGTTTACTGTTTCTTCTTCTTCTGATTCTTCTCTTAGTGAGAAAGAGAGAGTTAGATAGAAAGAGTTGAGAGAGAGAGAGAGAGAGATATTGTAGAGAGAGAAAGACTGAATCAAATTTATAAATCCATTATCATCTTCTTTTTCTTCTTTATTTATCATCATTCGGTTATACATATTATAGAGAGTTCATAGCTTATTTAGAGAGAGAAAGAGAGAAGTTTGGAAAGAGAAATAAGAGAAAACAGAGAAGGAGAAGAAAAACCAGGGAAGGAAAATTATTTTCTCACCTGGAAATCGTTTCCGGGAAGACGAGAAAATAATTTTCCCTAAGGGTCTGTTTGGCAGAATTTTGGGAAAACAGAAGGAAAATCTTTCCCTAAGGACCTGTTTGGTTCTGAAATAGCGAAAAAGTTAAGTTTTCTTCTCCCTCTCTTTACTTTATTTTCCAATTTCTTTTATTTAATGTCCATGAGTAACTAATTTTCTATCTAGGGTTTTAGATGAAGTTCTTCATAAGTAATTTTATCGACATGATTTATTAATATTTTTATTGCTTTTCATGATAAAATCTTCCGGATTTTTAGACCATTCATGGACTAGAATCTGAGTGATATATAAAATTCGCTAATTAAATCCAAATAAATTGTCGTTAGAATTGTTAGGAGAACGGATTCAGAAAACCCTAGGCTCTCCCCCCATTTGTGTTCCTTGTATCATTTGTATTTTATTTCCGTCGTTTTATTTTAATATTTTATTCATTTAAAAACCAAAACCAAATCATTGAAAAATCTTATTACTTCCTAGTTTTAGAATAGATTTCACTTAGTCTCTGAGGAACGAACCGGTCTTACCGGAATTTTACAACTTGACACCCGTGCACTTGCGGGTGTAGACCTATTTAGGAAACTTTCTAGGCCCATCAAGTTTTTGGCGCCGCTGCCGGGGACTAGTTTTAAAATTTGTTCTAATCTTGGAAAGTTTTTATTTTTGGTAAGTTTTGATTTTTGGCCACTTTGACTTGCTTCTCTATTTTTGGTGTGTAGGGCATTAAGGAGCGAAAGAGAAGGCGCAAACAAGGAGGAGGAGTCGAAAAGAAGAAATTTACAGTTTTATTTATTTTATTTTATTTTTGGTGAGAGAGAGACTTTAGACTTTCTTAATTTTATTTTTTTGGATTAAAGTTTTGACCCTAAATTAGAGGGCTTGTAAATTGTAACCGAAAATCAAACGAAGCCTCGGGTTCGGACACTTAAGGGAAGAGTGGCCCGGGTCGTCATCAAAGGTCATCGCCCGTCTTGAACGGGAGGTAATTTCTCTGACCACCCACGAATCCCCTGTAAGTGGGTCCTTGTATGTGTTTTGTGTGCCTAATTGATTTGACGAACTGCTCAGTTTAATCGTCTTTAGTAAGGGCACAAACCCCATTACAAGATAGGAGTCGGATTTCATCACCGATCTCTTGCCCATTTAGGAAACAACGTTGCGAATCCCAAACCTCACTTAAATTAAAATCTGGTTTAGACATTGGCCTTAAGGTATCGAGCTCATAGGATCTTTGAAACAATTCAGGGACTTAATTTTTATTTGGGCATTCCTAAAAGGAAAGTGTCACTCAATTCTTTAAAAGGTCACCTCGAGAAGAGGAAACATTACCGAAGGTTGGACGGCTATCACAACGTTTATCGTTGGCTGTCACCAAGAATTGTTTGACCATATTACTTTGACGGAGTAACCCTCATAACAATTATAGTTCAAGCTTTGTAACGAAGTAGGAGCTGTCTAGATTTTTAAGTGAAATTGACCAACCTGTCAGTCGTCTAGATTTTGTTTAGGTTGCTTGGTTGAGTCAGCTTGATTGTGGTTGTTTTCCTTCTAGGATCTTCGTAGTGTTTCCCCGGTTTTCGATTTAAAGAAAAAAAAAAAAAATATTGAGGAGAAATGGATAGATCGTGGTCCCAACATAATGGCAGAAGGGACGAGAGTTCTTCAAATCTACCATGGTGGTACTTAGCAAATGGGCAGAATAGTAGTTGTCATCCTAGAGACAATGTGCATAATGACGGTCGTAGGGATTATTATCAACCTCAAGAAGGTTATGAACCATATTATAGATATCCTGACAGATCATCTTACATGCATTATAGTAGAGAGTCTTATGCTCCAAATGTGTCCCAACCTCAATGGGAAAACATTGAAACTAATGACTCTTACATGCATTATAACGAAGAATTTTATGCTTCACACGTATCTCAACCTCAATGGGATAACGGTGAAACTATTGATCCTTCATCTCCAGCATCACCTTCGTTGGCCGAAGAAATGAGTATGTTAAAGAAGGTTCATGAAGAGTCTATGAGTGCGCTAAGGAGGATTAATGGAGAGTCTTATGCTCCACACGTGTCTCAACCTCAGTGGGATAACGGTGAAACTATTGACTCTCCATCTTTAGGATCATCTTCGTTGGCCGAAGAAATGAGTATGTTAAAGAAGGTTCATGAAGAGTCTATGAGTGCGCTAAGGAGGATTAATGGAGAATCTTCTGCTCCACACGTGTCTCAACCTCAGTGGGATAACGGTGAAACTATTGACTCTCCATCTTTAGGATCATCTTCGTTGGCCGAAACTGTTAGTGATCTTCAAAAGAGTACTTTCGAGTTTTGTCAGACTTTAGAAGAAAAGAATGACAATACCTATAGAACTCTAAAAGAAACAACAACTAGTGTTATAGAAGAAGATCACCATGAGAATGTAGAGTACGGTCCACAATGTCCTGTGTACTATGATGACGAGGATACAATTTTAGAGGAGTACAGTTCTCCCGACAACATCGTTATTGAGACTAAAGTCTCAGAAACGATGGAGCCCAATATAGAGATATCCTCTCATTGTACCGAACTTGAGATCCATTCAGACCATAATGAAGAGTTCACTAGAGTTGAAGATAATTTGAAGTCGTTTGACTCAACTGAGGATGATGAATCATGGTTGACCAATTTGCTAAATGAGAGGATTGACTCGCCTGATTTAGGCGAAGATTTAGAATTCTTTAGGGACACCGATGATAACGTGGTAAAAGAAATTATAGAAGGACTATCTAACTCGACTTCTAGGGATTGTGAGTCTGATAGTAGGGTTTCTCCATTGAAGGAACCCGAAGTACCTGTTTTAGAGAACCCTAGTTTAAGTCCGGGTGTCATTGATAGTCCTCTAGATTACTTTGCATTTTGTCCCTCAAAACCATGTGTAGATTTTGAAGTACTCACTCCCTCTGTCGATCAGCCATATGAAGACCCATTCTATCCGGTCTATACTCTCTCTAGTGCAGTGCCAAACTTAACGACCTTATTGTCGTCTAAGTTTGGGGATTGCCCTTCTTTCTTGATAGTCTCACTTACACTATCACCAAGTTACGAAAATGTGAGACTATCGTTCACTGAAAACTTTGTGTTTTGGGTGGACCCACAGATGTATCGATTATTGGTTTACAGTTAGTTCCACTTTTGTAATCCAGTAGGTATAATTCTTCCTATTTTTCAAGTCATCTGTTTCGTCTGGCTGAAGACGTTAAACTTAACGCTTTCTGGGAGGCAACCCACGCTTAGGACTTCCGAATCGGGTAATATCTTTCCCTTCACCCTGTTATTTTTTTTTACATAGTCTTCAGAACATTGAGGACAATGTTCGGTTTAAGTTTGGGGATAGGGGATTGAAATTTTTGCTAAGTCCTTATTTCAAAAATTCCAAAGGGTAATTTTTGGATTGGAAATGTGAGTCTAGTTGTTTTTGGTTGTTAATGGTCATAGAGTTTAGTTGGTTGTACTACGCTTTTGCTGAAGGTTTTTCCACGAATTTCGAGTCTTGAAGTTGTTTGTGCACTAGCCATGTGAGTGTTAGATAGGTGAAGAGTTGACTTTTCTGAGAAAACTTAATCAATCATTAGTGGAGACTTAACCTATGTGAGATTCTGAGCCTTTCTTGTTGTTTTGAGTGATCTCTTCTGAGCTAATTCTGAGTAGAATGAAGAGCTACTCAACCTCGCAACATTCATTAGAGCTCAGTTGATCTCTTGAGTTCGAATTTTACAACCACTAGGGATGTCATCAGGAAGCGAACCTTTCTCTTGTAATCTGAGAAACTTGAAAGCAGTGTCAACTAGAGGAAGATAGGAACCTCATCAATCATTTAGAACCCTGAGAATAAGGCATGAAGCAAAATAAAGAGAACATTACCAAGGAAAGAATAATGTGAAGAAAGTAGTATTTGTATTATGAGTCGTATGAAAAAAAAAAAAGAAGAAAAAGAAAAATGTTTGTCTGTGTTTAAATGTTTATCCCAAAGTAGTTCTTGAAGATTTGAAGACGTCGAGTTCTCAGGAGTTCTAGTTCACCCGTAGTCTATCGACCTCTAGGAAGCAATGTTAGAAAGTAGATCAGGTGAGAAGAGTTGGTAAGCTTCCCCATTCCATATTAGTGGTTGTTTCCTTCCTATGAGATCAGTCGTCCACGAAGAATTTAGTCCATCTTTTGTCATGTGTTGAGTTTTCCTTCATACTCATACTCGCACATAGAGTGAACCATTCTTGAGTAACTTTAATTTTTGAGTGTATTACCGTGAGGCAGTAGTCGAGGCGAAATGTATCGAGACGGTAATCGAGGTCTTGTCTTTTCAGAACCGAAATGATACTTATATTGGCTGGTCACGTGCACTTCGAGTCATGATTACTAGTGAAAAGATTTTTATCATTTGTATGGTTTGGCCGACCTGGATTTCATTTCTATTAACTTTCGAAAATTTTTATCGGCTTAACATTTTTAGTCCATGTCATATTTAGATCCTTTTGGATTTTGAAACATTGAATTTTGTGGGTACATTCACTGCAAACCCTCACGAGACAAAACTCGTCCTATAGGGTAACCTAGAGGTTTAACGGCATGTTGCACGTGCTAAGTGCAATCGTGATTCCCTACGAAAGTGGTGAATTGGGTTTGGTTTCATTTTTCTGTTTTGCTCGAGGACTAGCAAAATCTAAGTTTGGGGATGTTTGATGAGTCATGAAGATGCCTCATTTGAATCTCTTAATTTGGGCTTGTTAGTCTATTTCGAGCAGTTACTCTCATGAATTACTTGTTTCTCTTTTCCAGGTGTCTTTTACGGAGTTCGGTGCGAAAAAATGCTAAAATCAGGAGAAAGACACAATTGAGGGGCATTTTGGTCATTTGTTGGTTATGCTAATCCTGGTCGACTTTAATACTCAGATATAAGTAGAGTTCAAAACGAATCCAACGGCGAAAACGGAAGTCAAATCGGAGTCCGGATGCGAAAACTAGGACGAGTCAAAGTTTTGGTCAAAATCGGGTCAAGTCAGGTCTCTCAGTGCCACGTGGCGTGCAAGCTGACAGTGAGGGATAAGTTCTCGGTACACTGGTGGGCGCACGGGTGATATTCGGGATCTTATTGAAAGACGGATGACATGGAATGCAACGCATGGTATTAGGGTGCTCCAGTACACGCGTCACAGAATCCAACGGCTGGGAGAGTAGACGAACAACATGGCATCATCTGAAGCGCGTCGCAGCTTCCTGAAATACACCGCGATACACCAGATCAATCTCACTTAAGATTCAAAATTCTGGCGCCCAGATTAGAACCGAAATACCTGTTCTTTCTCTTTCTCTCTTCTCTATTCATGGGAATGATCTCTGTTAATACAGAAAGAAAGAGAGAGAGAGAAGAATCAGAAGGGAGAAGAAAAGGAAAGAAGCTGAAGAGAAGGAAAGTTTCGAATAGAAAGGAAGGTGAGAGAGATGGAAAGAAAAATGGAGGCCACGGTTATAACACCATCATCTCGGCTGGGACTAAAGATCATCTCGGTTTGGGGTCGAAAACAATCACCATCTCGACTGGAGAGTCTCCACGTTTTAATCTTGGCCGCTACCTACCGTGTTTTGTAGATCCAACGGTTGATGTGTGTCCCGTCATTTATCATTATCCCGTGTTACCCGAAGCTACGTAGAGCCGTGCTCCCAGCCACATGTCCCTTTCCCGTCCACCCAGATCCGTGCGCGTGAAAATCCGACGGCTGCCGAGACGTCTTATCTTGTAATAAATGGTTGGTTTTCTTGATTAGGTGTCTTTTGCAGAGTTAGGTGTGAAAAACGAGGAAAAGATGCATAAAGGGTATTTTGGTCATTTGGATTCAAGGACATTCTGATAATTTGGCCAAGGTCAGTGCGTGGTTGAAAAGTAGAGGTCGAGACGAGTCCGTAAGAGAAAACGGAAGTCAATTCGGAGTCCGGATGAGTGAAAAATGCAAAGTCAAAGTCAGGTCAACATTTGATCAGCTTTCGGTACAATGTCGGGCATTATTCTGGCGCGCGGTACACCAAGGAACACGTGGCGCGCTCCGGAGGTCGTTTCATCTAATTCCCGTATTCTCGCTAAGCAACAAAAATGAGACTTATGAGTATGATCTGACGTAGCGCATTTCAACTAGTTTCGGTAGCCTCGTCTCCACGTTTTAATCTTGGCCGCTACCTACCGTGTTTTGTAGATCCAACGGTTGATGTGTGTCCCGTCATTTATCATTATCCCGTGTTACCCGAAGCTACGTAGAGCCGTGCTCCCAGCCACGTGTCCCTTTCCCGTCCACCCAGATCCGTGCGCGTGAAAATCCGACGGCTGCCGAGACGTCTTATCTTGTGATAAATGGTTGGTTTTCTTGATTAGGTGTCTTTTGCAGAGTTAGGTGTGAAAAATGAGGAAAAGATGCATAAAGGGTATTTTGGTCATTTGGATTCAAGGACATTCTGGTAATTTGGCCAAGGTCAGTGCGTGGTTGAAAAGTAGAGGTCGAGACGAGTCCGTAGGAGAAAACGGAAGTCAATTCGGAGTCCGGATGAGTGAAAAATGCAAAGTCAAAGTCAGGTCAACATTTGATCAGCTTTCGGTACAATGTCGGGCGTTATTCTGGCGCGCGGTACACCAAGGAACACGTGGCGCGCTCCGAAGGTCGTTTCATCTAATTCCCGTATTCTCGCTAAGCAACAAAAATGAGACTTATGAGTATGATCCGACGTAGCGCGTTTCAACTAGTTTCTGTAGCCCCGTCTCCACGTTTTAATCTTGGCCGCTACCTACCGTGTTTTGTAGATCCAACGGTTGATGTGTGTCCCGTCATTTATCATTATCCCGTGTTACCCGAAGCTACGTAGAGCCGTGCTCCCAGCCACATGTCCCTTTCCCGTCCACCCAGATCCGTGCGCGTGAAAATCCGACGGCTGCCGAGACGTCTTATCTTGTAATAAATGGTTGGTTTTCTTGATTAGGTGTCTTTTGCAGAGTTAGGTGTGAAAAACGAGGAAAAGATGCATAAAGGGTATTTTGGTCATTTGGATTCAAGGACATTCTGATAATTTGGCCAAGGTCAGTGCGTGGTTGAAAAGTAGAGGTCGAGACGAGTCCGTAAGAGAAAACGGAAGTCAATTCGGAGTCCGGATGAGTGAAAAATGCAAAGTCAAAGTCAGGTCAACATTTGATCAGCTTTCGGTACAATGTCGGGCATTATTCTGGCGCGCGGTACACCAAGGAACACGTGGCGCGCTCCGGAGGTCGTTTCATCTAATTCCCGTATTCTCGCTAAGCAACAAAAATGAGACTTATGAGTATGATCTGACGTAGCGCATTTCAACTAGTTTCGGTAGCCTCGTCTCCACGTTTTAATCTTGGCCGCTACCTACCGTGTTTTGTAGATCCAACGGTTGATGTGTGTCCCGTCATTTATCATTATCCCGTGTTACCCGAAGCTACGTAGAGCCGTGCTCCCAGCCACGTGTCCCTTTCCCGTCCACCCAGATCCGTGCGCGTGAAAATCCGACGGCTGCCGAGACGTCTTATCTTGTGATAAATGGTTGGTTTTCTTGATTAGGTGTCTTTTGCAGAGTTAGGTGTGAAAAACGAGGAAAAGATGCATAAAGGGTATTTTGGTCATTTGGATTCAAGGACATTCTGGTAATTTGGCCAAGGTCAGTGCGTGGTTGAAAAGTAGAGGTCGAGACGAGTCCGTAGGAGAAAACGGAAGTCAATTCGGAGTCCGGATGAGTGAAAAATGCAAAGTCAAAGTCAGGTCAACATTTGATCAGCTTTCGGTACAATGTCGGGCATTATTCTGGCGCGCGGTACACCAAGGAACACGTGGCGCGCTCCGGAGGTCGTTTCATCTAATTCCCGTATTCTCGCTAAGCAACAAAAATGAGACTTATGAGTATGATCCGACGTAGCGCGTTTCAACTAGTTTCGGTAGCCCCGTCTCCACGTTTTAATCTTGGCCGCTGCTGCTACCTACCGTGTTTTGTAGATCCAACGGTTGATGTGTGTCCCGTCATTTATCATTATCCTGTGTTACCCGAAGCTACGTAGAACCGTGCTCCCAGCCAATGCTCCCAGCCACGTGTCCCTTTCCCGTCCACCCAGATCCGTGCGCGTGAAAATCCGACGGCTGTCGAGACGTCTTATCTTGTTAACTTATACCCGGCTACACCAAATCAGCCGAATTTCCAACATAAAACCCTAGCCGCCAGCCTAACTAGGGTTTTATCCTTTTAAACCTTTCTATTTACCCTTTTAACACTCATCTTCACACCTTTTACCATTTGACCCAACCAAAACCCTAACCCAACTCTATAAATAAATCTCTTGCTCCTCCATTAAAAGCTAGACTTGCAAACCCTCTCAATCCCCTCTTAGCCTCTCTCTCTCCCCTCTTAGCCTCTCTCCCCTCTTAGCCTCTCTCCCCTCTTAGCCTCTCTTAGCCTCCTTTTCTCTCTACCTCTTCTAAACTAAAAACCCTAGCCCCCCCATTCTTTTCTTCTATTTTCTCTACCACCTTCATCTCTTCTCTACATTTTCTTTCTCCTTCTAATTTCTTCTTCTAACCTTCTAATTTCTCCATACCTTCTTCTCTAAAATCTCTTCTTCTTCTATCTCTCTTCTAAATTTCTCTTCTTTTATCTTCTAATAAGCTATTATTTGGAGTTTTGGGTAATATTCTTGAGACACTTGGAGCTAAATCTTAGACATCAAAATGGAGATACATGGGAATATGGATTTTGAACATTCTTGGTGATTTCTTTCCATTAATCTTTTGTAATTCCATTTACTTTATAAATTCAATGAATATTACTTTAGATTCCATGAGTAGCTAAATTTGTATCTAGGGTATAGAGGAAACCCATATTTGGGCTTATTTTGAGATATGTTATAAATCAATGAATCCTTATATTGAGCTTCAATGCCTATTGATTGTCATTTCATGTTGATTCTATAACCTTATTATCATTCATGCATTATAATTAGATATTTCATGCTTTTATTGAATTATTAGATGAGATATGCCTTTTAGATAATGAATGATAGTGTAGGAATTTAGTTTTATATGATAGTCAATCAAACATTCTTGATTTTGAATTGTGTTATTAAAGAATATTATCCGAAACCTAATTAGTTCATTAAGCTAGGTTTTGAGTTATAAACAAATAGTGATTTGTTGATTGAATGCTTCTCTTAAGTAGTCCATTTATGTGGTGAAATTGAAAACCCTAGATTCTTCTTCTCACCTTGATTTCATTCTTATTAGTCTATTAGTATTGCTTTCTTTTTTTTTAAGTAGTTTCCAAATCAAATCAAATTTTTGAAAGGGGGTTTTTAATTCGAAATTTAGGTAAAATAGCTTGTCCTTTGGAACGATACTCGATCTTATTTTAAATACTATAACTTGACCCCTACACTTGGGGAAAGACCTAATTTTAGGCCTATCAGTGGACATTTATTTAATATTATTATTATTGTTTAATCACATGAAATAATATATTTGCACTATACCCTTTTAAAAGTATATTTTTCAACTTTCGTAGAATCTGTAAATATTTGCGGACGTTGATGAACATTTGGTGGATATTTATTATTTTAATATTATTATTGTTTAATCACATGAAATAATATATTTGTACTAGCATTTCAAAAATATATTTTTTGTGATATCCGTAAATATTTGTGGACGTTGATAGACATTTGGTCGATATTTATTATTTTAATATTATTATTGAGTACATGTACAAAATGTCTCTTGTTTTTTTAAAGATAATTTCGGTTCCAAATTTGTCCCAAATCTATCACAAAATCCACTAAACTATGAAGTCTACCAAAGTCTGCGAACATTTTGTCTATATTTGAATGCCACAAACATTCGGGGATTTGTAAATGTCTAAATTTGAATGTCCTAGACATTTCAAGATTCTCAAATGTCTGAATTTGAATGCCTCAGACATTTCAAGATTCTCAAATGTCTGGATTTGAATGCCTCAGACATTTCAAGATTCTGAAATGTCTTGGAATGTCCCAATCCACTACCCCATAATATTAGTGGATGATCGAGATTGAATTAAGTACACCAAGGAGTTGATTATAGATGGGTATTCCAATCTATGCTCTTTTTGCTTCCACTTTTGAGGTTTATCATTTTAAGTCATATGGAGTAATTTTTATTTTTATCTTTTTAACTGTTATAGTGGTTTTCTTCATTGTCCAATACATCCGTGATTTTCTTTTATGAGAACATTCGTGATTCTCTGTTCGAAAAAATATACATTATATGATCTCTCATCTAAGGCTTGAAAATAGATAATCGAAGTAAAGCTTACCAAGTCTGCCAATTTTTTTAATCAGAGGTCTTGTTATATCCTTTATTAAAATTATAAGTAAAATTATATTTTTTAACGTGTTGGATATTTACATTTTGGCAACCACCTCCTCATGACCATTACAAAATTAATGTCGATGCCTCATTTCAAACTTATACCAAACCTTTAGGTATTGGAATGGTGATACGGGATCATACTTCTCGTACTCTAAATACTTGCT
The DNA here is from genome assembly GCF_041429995.1 of Eschscholzia californica. NCBI lineage: Eukaryota > Viridiplantae > Streptophyta > Magnoliopsida > Ranunculales > Papaveraceae > Eschscholzia > Eschscholzia californica. Next base: position 17,502,218 of record NW_028238472.1, on the reverse strand, counting down.
CTATCAGATCTCGAACACGAAACAGTGAAAAAGCGGAAGCAAAAGTCATTTTGGAAGCTATGAAGTGGGCAAAATCGGTGGATCTAAAGTGTGGAAAAAACCGTTTTTTTTTTGGAGAGAGAAAGATCCGGGTGGTAGAAATTTCAAAGTTTCTCCGTTTTGGGTGGCGCCTCTCCCATGGGGTAGTTATCGGTCTTTAATTTGAGCAGTTTTAGTCAGTTTCTATCAGTTTTCACAGTTATTTTTTTGAATTTTCAGTAATTATCTGTATTTCAGTGGCTCTTCAGGAGCATTTCATCTTGAGATTAAGTCTATTCTCGTCAATTCTGCAAATCCTTTTTAGTGTTTATTTCTTCATCCGCTTCAACTATCATGGGTTCTCCAAATAATCAATTCCTACAACACTTCGCAGCCCCAACGACAGAAGATCTACCCACAACTACGGTTGAAGGAACGGATCTTATTAGTTCATTCTCGGAAAATAACAAACGAGGGGTTATCAAATTCTTCTGCTACAAAAAGATAGACATAAGTCATCTCGTGTTATTCATGGACCAAATAAGTTCGCCCTAACTAAACTTCAAGACAATAAGTTTCTTATTCGCTTTGAAACGACGAGTAAATTAGGGCTTGTACTTGAGAGTTCCCCGTGGACTATTGCCAAGGAATTGGTAGTTCTTAATGAGTGCAATGTCCAACTTGCACCGGAAGAACACACATTCGAGTCAGCAAGTTTTTGGGTTCAAATGCATCGAATCCCCATGGGGCTTTTAAGCAGTACAACAGTTAACAGATTAGTGAAATCACTTGGCAATTATACTCCGACAACACCAGCTGATGTCACTCGTTGGAGTGTTTATGGAAGAGTTATGATAGAATTTATTCTGAGCAATCCACTCCCGAAAAGAGTAAATCTGACGCTTTTAAAAACCACATTTTTCTCTATAGAATTATGGTTTGAACATCTACCTCGATTTTGTGTTTCATGTGGACGGATTGGTCATACAATAATATTCTTTCCAGTCGTTCTCAAATTTAATGATTTATTTAAATGGGAATTACCTGCTGAACAACAATCCTTGGTTCGTAAGGCTATAAAACCTAACTACTCTGAATCTTTTAAAGTTCCTTTTTTTGCTAGGGGTACAAGACGGGAAATGGAATCTTACAATGCTGTGATCAACGGGAAACAAGGAGCACCCGATAACATCAATTATAACATTCTCCCAGACCAAGAAGGAAGTACTACGATCAGTCCACTCAAAGACTCATTTGGCGAATTGCTTACTCATCTAACCCAAGCCAAAAAGTCAAAGACGATGCTACAAAATAAACAGATAAAGGGAGTCACCTCCAACTCTCAGGTGGACACCATGGACTATTTGCAGAACAATAGGACAGGATCGATAAGTACTGGTTTGCAAGGAGACGACAGGCAAAGGAAAACTTATAAACAATCATCGAGAATAAGTATCACTTATTCTCAACTAGAAAGGGACCCGACACTTTCAATGCCGACAGAATTATGAGTTGCCTAGCCTGGAATTGTCGGGGTTTGGGGAACACTCCGACAAAGGCTACTTTATATCAGTTCCTCGGGTCAACCAAGCCCATCTTGGGCTTCTTATCTGAAACTCGTTTATCTACTAGTAGTAATTTACCTAATTTTAATCAGTTTGGTCTTAATAATTGTTGCCCGGTTCCTTCTATAGGTAAAAGTGGTGGATTGTTGTTTCTTTGGTCTAATGATATAAATGTCTCAATCCACTTATCTTCTCCTAAGTTTATCCATGCTACGATTACAGGGTTGGATGATAAACCGGATTGGGATCTCTTTTGCATCTACGGTCCTCCTTAGGTTCAAGATCGACCTCTTTTTTGGACTGATCTTCTAAACCGAATCCTGAGAACAACAAACCCCATCTGTTGCATAGGCGACTTGAACAACATCACCTCTAATCAAGAAAAATGGGCGGTACAGGCCAAACTCCTTTTGCCAATCAATTTAGATCTTTTATTGAGCAATCGAGCCTACTGAACTTAGGGTTCAATGGTCCGGCTTTTACCTGGACCAATAACCGTTCTATCCACCACTTGACCAGGGAACGGTTGGATAGAGCTCTTAGTAATTATACTTGGTTGTTGGAATTTCCTGATGCAGGGTTATTTCATCTGCCCAGGTATAATAGTGATCATGCCCCTATCCTCCTTAAATTTAAAGTCACGGGTCAAGTTCTTCAAACCATATCTAGATATGAGGTCTTTTGGTCCAAGCATGCCAACTTTAATGAAACCATCCGAAAAGGGTTGGAAGATAGTTCTGGTCTGTTTCATGATAGAGTGTGTTAAGTGAAACACAACCTCTCGACTTGGAGTAAATCGGCTTTTGGAGTCTTAACCGACAGGATGCGAATTCTTCGTAAAAGACTCCATGATATTCAACTTCAATCCCCCACTACTTCTTCTCTTATTATTGAGAGTGACATCCAAGAACAACTTATATAGGACAAAACTTGAGCAACGATCTAAACTTAAATGGGCTCAAAATGGGGATCGGCACACTAAGGCCTTCCACTTGGCCATGACCCAACGCCGATAAAAAAAACAAAATACAACAGATAACTCTTCAATCAGGTGTAATTACTACGTACGACAAAGAAATTGTTAATGAACTTGTGTTGTTTTTTCAGAATTTATTTCAGGCAGAGCCAATGGACCCAGCCCCAATTCATATCATGAATGCATATAAAGTGATATCGAACACAGAAATGGGCTACATCTCTAGAGCACCAACTTCGAATGAGATAAAAGCGGTGGTAATGGAAATGGGATCTATTAAGAGTCCTGGACCAGATGGCCTACCTTGCCATTTCTATCAACAAAATTGGGACATGTTAGGTTCGAATCTCATCTCTTATATTCAAAACGTTTTCTCGACAGGCAATATAGACCCCACTATTAACAAAACCACGTTGGCTCTTATTCCCAAAGTTAGACACCTGAGTGTGGCCTCAGATTTCAGGCCTATATCATTATTCACCTCAATCTATAAATTCATCACGAAAATTGTGGCTAATCGTATTCGCCCATGTTTGAAACCAATGCATAATGTGGACTCAGAATGCCTTTGTACCCTCTGGACAAATCATGGATAATATCATTATGACACAAGAAATAATTCACTCCATGCATAAGTCTAAATCTAAGAAGGGAGGGTTTCTCCCTTAAAATCGATATGGCAAAGGCTTATGATACTGTTAATTGGGACTTTCTCACTAAAGTCCTAAGAGCCACTAGATTTACGGGTCTTTTTTTAGACCTTATCTTATCATGCGTCACAACCTCTACTTTTAGCATACAAATCAATGGTCAGCTCTACCCGAATATAGTGGCTACTCGGGGTCTTAGGCAGGGGTGTCTTCTCTCTCCTACCTATTCCTACTAATCTCACAGTCCCTTTCTCTCCTCATTAATCACTATGAATTCAATAGTCTGTGCAGTGGCTACAAAATCACTCCCTCTAATCCTAGTATATCTCACATCCTATTTGCGGATGACCCCATCCTCTTTGGGAGAGCCACCACTACAAACCTCACAGCAATCACCAATATTATTACAGATTACTCTAACTTCTCTGGGCAACTTGTGAATTTTGACAAATCATCTATCTACTTCGGGAAAGGAGTGCCTTTGGATATTTGAAATCAATACATGAATACTCTTCAGGCTCCAAGCATGTCCAATCAGGCTAAGTATTTGGGATCTTTTCTTCTTAAGCCAGGTAATAGAATCGATAGTTTTCCTTGTTAACAGAAAAATTTCAGAAAACTTTATCAGGTTAGAAGAATAAACTCATATCACAAGCTGAAAGAACAGTTCTAATTAAATCGATTCTAGGAGCCTACTGTACCTATACGTTTAGCTACCAACAAATTCTGAAGCAAGTTATTAAAAAAATTAGAACAATCAGAAAGATGTTTTTGGTGGGTACATACAACGGCAGAGAAAAAAATTCACTTTATAAACTGGAACACTATATGTTCCTAAAAAAAGCATGAAGGTCTGGGCATAAGAGCATTATCTGAAGTTAATAGCTCTCTCATTGGTGAGATGACCGGGAGGTACTTAACTCAACCTAACTCCATATGGGTTAAGCTTTTAAATTCTAAATATATTAGGTGTTGTAACTTTTGGACTACTAACAGTCCATCATCTTAGACTGAAATATTTCAAGCCAGACATACTTTCTCTCTCATTTTATTTCCAGTAACCGGTTTTTCTGAAACCCTCGCAACCGGTGAGGGTTTCATCCCTTTCTCCTTTTTTTTCTCTCCCTCTCTTTCAGTAAATCCGTTCGTGAGGGTTTTGAGGGGAGAAGGTTGTGGGACGGTTTGAAGGAATTAAAGGCTGCTGACTCCACACCCAATTTTAATTATCTCTCCAACGGAGAACATATCTCTATCTCTTCGAAAAACCTCCTTGAGATTTAGAGTTTGTTCTTCCATGGCTAACTGTCGAAGATCCTACAACTTCAGTATCAGACATATCCAAACTCATCGAAGATAAATCACTAGAAACATCAACGGTTGCTTGATTTCCAAGATCGGAACCTTCAAATTCATCGTCACTAACAAATTTATCTTCTTTTGAATTAACCCTTGTAAAATCACAAATCAAACTTCAATGGATAATGATATAACAAATATAGATTCAAAATGAAAACCTAGAAATCTCAGATTAGTAGATCGATCAACAAGAACAAAAAGGGATATCACGGTTGGATAGATGGGCGGTGATAAAGATAGGGTCTCTGTTTAAGTATCGTCTTCTCAAATTAATCCGGCAACTAGACGAATCGTTCTAATCACGATTGTGATTCGTGGAGATGAAAAGATGGAATTTGGTAATAGTTTGTATATGAATACCAATGAAGATTTAGTGTTGTACGTTGTGTGTTCCATGGCGGTGACGGCGACGGTTTTCCAACGACGGAGGCGGTTTTCCGGTGACGGCGACGGTTTTCCTGTGAAGGCGACGATGGTTATTTTGTTTTTTTCCCTGTTATTTTGTCGACCTTTAGGGTCCTTTCATACGTGATCTTTAGGATCCTTTCATTTTTCGACCTCTAGGGTCATTTTATTGAGTCGGTGTCTAGTCGCATTTCTTTCTCTTCATTAGGCACTTTGCATTTAAAGGTATGTAACTCTCATGAAGTTTTCAGAAGAGAGAAATAATTATGATCATCCATGTAACATTGTGATTTAATCGCTTATGAATAAAAATTGTTTCGCGTGGTTTAAAAAAAAATAGTCCATCATCTTCCACCCCTTTTTGGAGAGCCATTCTCAAGACAAGAGATACTTTGTCTACTAACATTCTATGGCAGGTGGGAGATGGAACAACCATTCAAATAAATTCAAATTCATGGTTAGCAGAACTACCTAATAGAAAACCCATTATTATGGAAGACATTCCAGATTCTATTTCTTGTGTGGCAAATCTTATGAATTAAGACAATAATACTTGGGATCAAGATATCATAAGGAAATACTTTGATCAACAAACTGTAGAAGCGATAAACTTGATAAGTATTAATCCTACCACCTCTTCAGATAAATTACTCTGGACCCCTAGTGGAACAGGAGTATTTTCTACAAAATCTTACTACCAAGAAATCAGAGAGAGACCAATATTAAACCAACACATTAAGGAATTCCCTTGGCAGAAATTATGGATACAGCAATCGGCATCTCCTAAGGTGCTTTTATTTGTTTGGAAATTGATTCATGATGGACTAGCCACCTTAGGTAACATAGCCAAATATATAGGCTTAGTCCTACCTTACTGTAAGCTTTGTAACAAAGGAGAGATCGAATCCATTAATCATTTGTTTGGGTCTTGTCCAGTATTCAGTGATCTCATCAATACTACTAATAATAATATGATTATCAACTTAAGTATTGATCCTATCAAGAACATGCAAGATCTTCTCAATAAAGGTAAAAATGGAGCGGAGGATTGAAAAGTTTATACTTATCTCATTTGGGGTTGGTAGAAAGCAAGGAATGAATAGATTTTCAATTCCAAGAAACCGGATTTGCATCGCTGCTGCTGGTTCACTAAGCAAGAGGTAAATGATTTAACCCTTTTGTCTAACACATCTTCCGATTTTCATGATGAACAGGATTCAAGATGGTTACCGCCTCCTCCTTCCAAGCTTAAGATTAACGTTGATGGAGCTTTTAAACCTCCACATGCAGTTGCGGGAGCCATAACTATAAACCATTCGGGACAAATATTAGGAATGAAGAAGATCAATTTCCAGCCGATCTCGCCTCTCCACAAGTGAGATGAGGGTGCTCGAACTAGGGTTAGAATTAGGTTATGAGATGGGCATTGAAAGTTTTATATTGGAAGGGGATTCTAAATCGATGGTCGAGATGCTGTCTGATACATCTTGCACACCACCGTGGCGGTTATCGGGAGACATCGAAAGGCGTCATGGACGCCTATCAACCATGGTTATCGAATTACAATTCTGCCATCGTATTTCTAATATGGAGGCTCATCAGTTGGCAAAATCAGCCATAAGTACTTGACTTGAGCGAGATCGCATTTAAATCCTTTCAGTTAACTTTTACATCCGTTCTTGTGTTTACTTTGAACTTAAGTCCTTGAGTCATTGTAAATGAATATTGGATGTTTTTAATGAAAGCTTTAGTCCAAAAAAAAAAGATCGTTGGATCTAGACAACATCATAATTGAAGGAGATAACCAGTCTCTCATCACACAATTAACACAAAGCAAATCTAATATGCATTGAACTTCACAGGCGGTGATGACAGAAGTAAGAAATTGGAGGGCACTCTTCAATAATATCACTTTCAAGCAATGCAAACGAAAGCATAATTTGTTCGCCCATAATCGGCCAAAATTAGTTCTGTAGGGATTTTGGTAGTTAGTTTTTTTTACTCGCGCTCTCTTCTTTATCCTCTGCTGCATCAGTAAAAGATAAAAAAAAAGAAAACGGGCAAAAGCAAAAGCAAATAGAGAGAGAGAGAGATGGCGTCTTTGTCCAACGGCGTCAGTAACTGAGAAAATCAACGGAGCAATGGAGGGCAAAGGTTGCGAAGGCGGAGCACAACTCTCAACCGCTGCTGCCGCCGCCACCACCACCAGCACCATCTCTAGAACCCCAGAATCTATGGTGGTAAAACACCACCAACCACAAGCACAACCTCAACCACCACCACAGCTACCACCACAACCACAAGCACAACCAGGTCGTCGACGAAGAGGCGGAAAGAGAAAAGCTAACAACACAGCTTTATCTTCAACAACTGCTAAGCGTCAAGCAAGAGAAAGACTCAATGCTTCTCTTCTTCCTCCTCATCATAATGGCCCTATCACACGAGCTCGTCAATCTCCCAACAAATTCGCCATTTCTGCTGCCGAAGCTGCTATCACCATCGCCGCATCTGTTAGTTCTACCGCTTCATCTGCTTCATTTCCACAGAATCCATCTGAACCCCTGCCAAATCCAGTTTTTTCTGCTGCCGGAGGAGTAACCGCTGCTACCGAAAAATCAAATACTGTATCTGAAGAATTAGTGCAAGACTTGGAATCACTGATCGACGCTGAGTTTGATGCTTTAAGATCTCGTGATGATAATGTTCATGTTATTCCTACTCATGACGGTAAATTATGCCCAAATAAACCCTAATTTTCATTTTATTTGTTTCTTCATGAACTCAATTTTGTGTTTTGTTAGTTTACTAGGAAAGTAAGATTGGAGTTTAGGGTTACAAATTCATGAAAAATTTGGTATTTTTATGTATTTATTAGGTTGGTTTTCGTGGACGAAAGTTCACCCACTGGAGGAGCATGCGTTGGCTTCTTTCTTTGATGGGAAATCTGAGAAACGGACGCCTGATGTTTATATGGAAATTAGGAACTTTATTGTGAAGAAGTTTCATGAGGATTCAAAAAAACAAATTGAGCCTAAAGATTTATCGGAACTCTCGGTTGGGGAGTTGGATATGAGGCAAGAGATCATGGAGTTCTTAGATCACTGGGGTTTGATAAATTTCCAGCCCTTCCCACTGCTCGATTCTGCTATAGCTGCCCCAAATGCAGATGGAGCTGCTAAGCCAGCTTCACTGATTGAGAAGCTGTATAAGTTTGAGACAGTTGAGTCTCATACTCGAGTAGGTTCAAAGGCAGAATTGGCTGCACCAGCTATTCCTCTCAGCTTGTTTCCCGAGCCATCCATTGCGGATGAGGTGAGGCCAGAGGGACCTTCTGTTGAGTATCACTGCAACTCTTGCTCGGCCGATTGTTCGCGTAAGCGGTATCACTGCCAGAAGCAGGTCAGTTGTTCTATATAATATGTTATTTTAAAAACGATCAAGCTGCATCTGACTGGATGTGATATATGGAGAATACCTGAAATCCTTAACTTACGTAACCTCTTGGATCTTAGCGTTAAACTTGAGCTGCTAATTCTCCTTCGATTTATGATATTTGTTTATTGCTTCAATGTTTACCTTGAGAATACTAGCGAACAATGTTTGAAATGCAATTGAATACACGGAACAACACATCAGAGCTTTGAATTCTATGATATTACTGATTAATCATATTGATATTTTGCAATGTTAGGCTTTTGGTATGCGTATTGGGTTTAACTGTTGGATGCTATTGCTATGTCTATGCAATGAAGGTAGTAAGACATCTCCTGGGAATTAAGACACCAACCCATTATAACATGATAGACGGGATATTACTGCATCACCATTAACAACATGCTTGTTCTTTGTGTTTGGGGAAAAAAGGGTAATTTATCAGGAAATTGCTGAAAAAGGAGCAACCGACTTCGTGGTTTTAGTAGTTACCTAGTGCCCTGCCATTTATGCTAAACTGTATTTTGACTGCATATTTGGTGCCCATATCTTCCATTATCTTTTAGTTATGTTTTCACTTGAACTGATTAAGTTCTCATATCCCAGGCAGATTTTGATCTATGTTCTGAATGCTTTAATAATGGAAAGTTTGATTCGGGAATGTCCCATGCTGATTTCATTATAATGGAGTCAGCTGAGATTCCTGGAGCAAGTGGAGGGAGTTGGACTGATCAGGAAACGCTGCTCCTTCTTGAAGCCCTGGAACTTTTTGGAGGAAATTGGAATGAGATTGCAGAGCATGTTGCTACAAAAACTAAAGCTCAGTGTATATTGCATTTTGTTCAAATGCCGATTGAGGATACTTTTTTCGAAGATAAAGATAACAATGCTAGTCTCAAAGGAGACATAGTTCCCGGTTCAAGTAAAAATGATCCGTCTGGGTCAAAAGATGCTCCTGAAGGAAAGGACAATATAGTTGAAGCCAATAACAATTCATCTACAATAAAAAATACTCCTGAAGCAAGGGACGACGTAGTTGAAACCAATAATGATTCATCTACTTCAAAAAGTACCCCTGAACTAACTGATGACAAAAGTGCAGCCGTTTCTGATTCATCTGCTCCAAAAGATGCTCCTGAAACTGAGGAAAACGAGAGTTCGCCCGATGAAGAGAAACCAATATCTTCCTCGATGGACATTTCGAAACGAAAGGATGCTAGTGAAGTAAAGCTTCCAGAGGAGATGAGTACCAACATTGCGCTGAGTGCTCTGAAAGAAGCATTTCAAGCTGTTGGTTCTCTTCCCGAACCTGGATCAAAACTTTCATTTGCTGAAGCAGGGAACCCTGTAATGGCTTTGGTAAGCTGATGGCATTAGTACATGTTATGTTTCATTTATTGCTTGCATTTTTCTTATTATTTCTTTCTTATTTTTTTGATCTGCAGGCAGCATATCTTGCACGTCTTGTTGAATCTGATGTTGCTGCTGCTTCAGCCCGCTGTTCATTAAAAACGATTTCTGAGGAATCTCCAGGTATTCAGCTAGCTGCAAGGCACTGCTTTGTTCTTGAAGATCCACCGTATTCCAAGAACGATGCCTCTGCCCCAGTAAGGTATGTATCTTTGTAAGATCTGCTTTGATTTGGTGATGGTTCTGGAGTTTAGCGATCTAATATTATTTGAGGAGTGTAGCACTGTTGTGGAAATGGCTGGGGAGGAGGCCAGGGAGCATGAAGACAAGAAAGAGGAAAACAACCAGGAAGAACACCGTATATCTGCTCCGAGTGGAAGTGATACAAAACCATTACTTGACGAGAAAATGGACGATGCTGTTTCCAAAGAAAAGGAATCAGGGTTGTCTTCGGGTGATGGAAACAAAGAAATTTCAGATGCTGGAAAGGAATCAGATGATAAATCTTCTAAGCAGGATGTAGTCCTAAGTGCTGAAAAGGAATCTGATGGTTCTGCATTGCCGCAGAAGGATCGACCAAGTTCTGCAACTGAACCAGTTGACTTGTCATTGCCAGGCGAGGTGGTTCGAAGTTCAGGGAAAGAATCATGTGATGAACTGCCAGAATGTCCTCCTGAGATGGTAAAGCCTGCAGATATGGTGTCAAATCCAGTTCCTATGGAAGAGAATGAGTCTCGACGTACAGTTGCGTCTAGTTTAACAGTTCAAGAAGAGGCAATTTCAGGTATAATACTATGAGATACTCCTCAGTAGGTAGCGGAAACCGGGCTGAACTTGTTTTTTCCTTATTAATTTCATCCCACCTTAGAGTTGTCTAAAGAAGATATTGATTGAGTTCTTCTGAAATTGCGTTATAATCCTCATTTTTTTAGTTTATAAAGGGATACGGTAGAAAGCACACATGAAAGCATAAATCACCTGAAGACAATTACCGATCTTATTTTATCTCTTGTTACTTTTGTTTGCAGGTAAGGATGATAAACCAACCACTGATATTAAAGAAGAGAATAATGTCAATGGTAGCAAAAACAAAAATGGCGACAATATCGAAAGAATTAAGCGTGCTGCAGTTACTGCTCTATCTGCTGCGGCTGTGAAGGCAAAGCTTCTTGCTAACCAGGAGGAAGATCAAGTTCGTCAACTCACAACCTTTTTGATAGAGAAGCAGGTAAGTGAGCTCGAAGGCTTCATATGCAACACTTTAGTCCTATATTGCTTAGGAAAACCTTAGAACTTTGTTGTATAAGGTAGCACCTTGTTTCACATGGGTGTTATTTTTGGGTGGGTTAGACGTCTAGGCTGGCCAAGTTGGGTGGTTTTGGGGGCGGGGGTGGGGACCATGCCATAAAAAATCTTTGTATCATGTGACACTGTAACTACTGAAGCATAAATTGTGAAAAAACAAGATATGCTTCAGTAGTTACAGTGTCGTCTGACTTTGTGATTGTTTTGCTGGTTACAGTTAAATAAGTTGGAGATGAAGATGTCTTTCTTTAATGATATGGACAATGTGATAGTGAGGGCGAGAGAGCAAATGAACAAATCAAGACAACAGCTTTACCAAGAAAGGGCCCAGATAATTGCATCTCGACTTGGCATATCTCCTTCTTCCTCCAGAACAGTACCACCTTCCTTACCTATCAACAGAGTCGCAATGAGTTATGCAAACGCTGTACCAAAACCACATCCAGGCATGAACTTCCAACGGCAACCAATGAAGACAAATGCAAGACCATTGGCTCCTAACCTGTCTGGCTCTACTGTTCCGACTACTACTGTCTCAGGAGCTTCATCTCATATTTCTCAGCAAGAAAAACTTGGGACGAGTTAATGATCATCCATCCACACTTGGTGGTGTAATCGTTCTTTTGGTGAGATGGTACCTAGTAAGCATTTCTCTCTAATGTAAGCATTTCTTTCTGTATAAAACCTATTAGCTTATCTCTCTCTACAAAACATGGTATCTTTCTTAGAGCCTTCATGATAGTTTAATACTGTAAAATTTTTGTAAGAACATTTTATGGAACCATAGACAATCCTGTGTAATATTTAGTGGGTTATGACATATCATCTAGGAAGAGTGAATCCACTTGGCACTTAGCAGGCCTCCTAGGTCAAAGACTCAAAAGCCAAACTTGTGGTGTCCAGCTATCTCATAGAGCTTGTGCCTTAAACATTTACAGGAATCCTGTCTGTGCAGCTACATATTTTCCATGCGGGAGGGAAGCTCTGGGGCTCTCAGAGCCCATGGATTGTTCCCAAACTGGACATTACTAGCGATTTCCAATCAAAATACTTACTCAATGACCTTTAGGATCTCTCACGTTCGAAGCAACAAATTTGTGGCTCTTGATACTATATACATGTGATCGCACACCACATTTGAGTTTAGAGCGACTCAAAATGCCGTTGTGATATAAAAACTAGAGATCGGCCACAATGGAGTATCAAATAAACGGTAACACTGGGTGACCTTTGCTTACCAAAAAATTAACGTCAGCTCCTTTATATCAGTTATTTTTTGAACTGAAGTAATATCTCATGTCGTATTTATAGTGTGTTTAGGATGATCAACTTCTGTTTTACTTCATTGCTACTTAATCGATTTTATCTCTTACTTGCTGTGTACAGAGTCTGAGACTAAAGAGATTAGAACCTGCTTCATGAACTGGACTGTTTACTTTGCTCCTTGCAGCCTGGATTACTGCCAGAAGCTAGGTTAATGGAGTTCATGTCATCAACTCTTCGAGAGAACCCAATCTCCCCTTTTTCTCACCTGAAAATGAAGCTCCAATAATATATTCTCCGCATCTTCCTCTGGAAAAGATGGTGTTTTTATTGGTATAGTTAGCCCTCGTATCAGAAGCTGTCGCATTGACTGTAATGTAAATCTTAATTAGTTTCAAAACTTGTATCTGAAAAACGTGAAAGAACAAAATGCTTGTAGAAGATTAGTACTTCTTTTGTTAAGATCAGTACAAGTAAATGATGGTAATGAGAATACTCAGTCACATAGACAAAGGAAAATCTCACGATGTAATGACCAATCTTCGAGTGTCTCGACCTCAATTTATAGGCCTTGTCTGGTGGCTCTGTAGCGTGGGCCTTTGTAAAACACTAAAATAGCTCATGGTTTTGTAAGGGGTGATATTTTTGTCACTTATTATCACAACAACCACATTATTCTAATTCTTGTATCATCTGTGAAATTGATAAACAATTTTATCTCATTTTCAATTCTACTTCATTGTTATGGGTTAAAAGTTTTAACATGGCAAGGGGGGTTTCATTGATGAATCGTGGACACACTTGACTAAAATTGGCTTTTAAACCACACTATATCTTGTGCGCTACAAAGTTTCATGTGTGTCACATTACGAAATATTTTGAATCGGTTTGAGAGATGGGTGGAACCTGGCTTTGTCTAAGAATAGGCAAACTATTCTTTTTTGTGGTTGATAGGGGAGGGAGGAAGAAAGGGTCGTTGGAAAGTCACAACAGAAACAATTCTCACTCTCTCTCTCTAGGATCAAGAGGGACCCATTTCTATGCAATATCTTTTTCTTCTCTCTCTTCCTCTGAGTGTCCCCTGTTTTCTTCACGGCAGGGCAGGTACCTTCCATCTCTCTCTCTCTCTCTCTCTCTCTCTCTCTCTCTCTCTCTCTCTCTCTCTCTCTTTCTCTCTTTCTGTCTCCTCTTTCTCTTTCTAACCCATTGTAAGAATCCAATAACAACTAACTTTCTCCCTCCTATTTTGTTTGTATTTGCAATTTTGCATGGGTATTGATCTTTTCTTTGCCATGTTTGTTATAATTGATTTTGATTCAAAAACTTCAAACTTTCTTCTTTCTATGTCAAGACACATTCTTTAACTAGTTAATTCTCATTGAGTTTATTTTCAGGGGCTCTCAATTGAAGCCATTAATTGTAGTATTAAAACTTAGTTAATCAATCATGGCTTCAACCCCTGTGGCTGCACCACCACCAAATCCTTCTTCGTCGACTACTGATCCGTCGTTTTCTCCACCACCAGAGGAATCAAAACCATCACCACCACCTAAGGAATCAGAATCAGAATCAGAAACATCCCCACCACCTCAAGAATCAAAATCACCACCACCAACACCTCCACCACCATCAACACCACCTCCATCACCAATACCAACACCTAAATCACCTCCTTCAAATACATCAACATCACCACCAAAATCTTTACCTCCACCTTCACCACCAACATCAAATACTCCTCCCCTATCACCACCACCACCACCAGTAACAACCACCCCTCCTTCACCAGCTTCACAAATACCCTCACCACCCTCTCCTATTCTAACTCCATCTTCACCAGGAGTTTTGTTTTCACCCCCTCAACTACCCACAACACCATCTGATTCAAATTTCCCCCCTCCAAATGCACCTGTAAGAAAACCATCACCACATACACCATCATCTTCGACAGTCGATGATACAAGTGGCAAATTACCCCTTATCATTGGAATCACAGCTGGAGTAGGTATTCTTTTTATTTTTATGATTGTCATCTTTATGCTTTGCTTCAGGAAAAAGAAGAGACTACCAATGAATAATCAAGTTCAGTATTATGGGAATCCTCCTGGCTCCAAAGGTAAATCAATTCCATCATTTTGATACTATCTTCTTTTTTGTGATGCATCTGTCGAAATGTTATAATGAGACATATCTTAGACCAAGTTAGTAGGGCCTTCCCAACCTCTTGTACGCATAACCCACACCGTGGACGGATGGTTTCCTATAACCATTTTTGGAAACATTGTAGTGTTTTAAACTAGTCATCTTATTAAAAGTCGAATTGACAACCTTAGCGAAGGCTAAGTTTAGCGATATTCAATAGATATGATTCTATAGCTTCTAACTCTTCATTTCTTCAATATTCACCTCGCTATGTGTAAGAGGTGTACTCTGAGAACAATTTTCCGTGAGGAGTCGAGAATGATATGTTGTAATGGGATTCAAAGTTAATTTTCGTAACTCCCTAAGCCGTGATTAACGTCGTTATATAATGTTTTTCTTTTTAAAAATGAAAAGAACATTAACGTACTTTTAACTTAGGTAGAGATGTAGAAAGTAGAACAATTCTTGATTTTGGGATATCTTTGATTGTGTTTGTTTAGGTCCAGGTTACTATGACACTAACAGCTCCAAACATCAATCCTGGTACCCCAATAATAATCAACAAATGATGGAACATGGAAGCAATAGAATGGCAGCACCACCACCAGGTGTATTTGTCGCACCACCTGGTTCAGGATGGGCTAATCAGCATCATCTTAACAGTAGTAGTGAATATGGATCACACTTATCCGACCCGCCTCATGTTATGGGTCTGCCTGCATCTCCTAGTAGTGGGTTTTCAGTAAACAAGAGTAGCTTTACTTATGATGAGCTAGCTGCAGCTACAAATGGGTTTTCTCAGGCAAACTTATTAGGTCAAGGTGGGTTTGGGTACGTCCACAAAGGGGTCTTGCCGGATGGCAAGGTTGTCGCCGTGAAGAGCCTAAAGTCTGGTTCAGGTCAAGGCGAACGAGAATTTCAAGCAGAAGTTGAGATTATTAGCCGTGTTCATCATCGACACCTTGTTTCTCTCGTCGGTTATTGTATCGCTGGTGGGCAGAGGATGCTTGTTTACGAGTTTGTTCCCAATAAAACAATGGAGTATCACCTCCATGGTAAGCATTCATATTTTTATTGAGCAATGCTATATGAACCATATTATCCGACCACATGACGCGACAGTCATTGTTAAAAAATTACTAATATTTAGGAACCTTCATTGTTAATGTGTTGCAGGGAAGGGTCACCCACCCATGGACTGGCCTAAAAGGCTTAAGATTGCATTGGGAGCAGCCAAAGGTCTTGCCTACCTTCATGAAGATTGTAAGTTATTATTACTATATATAAGTCTTCTTCTTGCCAATTTGCAGAAACTAACCCTAACTTCTTTTTGAGAGTCGTTCAAAGTCTTGCATATCGTCTCCTCAAATCTCTAAAATTTAAACTACGAGGAAAGTACACTAGTTTTCTTTTCTCATTTTTGGTCTATTGACTATTACTTGCAGGTCATCCTCGAATTATCCATCGTGATATTAAAGCTGCTAATATTCTTATCGACAATAATTTTGAAGCCATGGTACATATGAACAGCCCATTTCATTAAAGAGATTTTCTGAAAAATTAAGTATAAGTGTTTCTCAATTGAAAAATTACATCATACAGGTTGCAGATTTTGGATTAGCGAAGCTGACTTCAGACACTTATACTCACGTATCGACACGTATAATGGGGACATTCGGGTATCAAATATATTTACATTTCCTTATCTTAAAAGAAAGGGTAAATGAAAAACTAAACTAATAAGCTTGTGTCAAAATACAGGTATTTGGCTCCTGAATATGCATCAAGTGGAAAGCTAACAGACAAATCTGATGTTTTCTCATTTGGTGTTATGCTCTTAGAACTGATAACCGGTCGACGACCCGTCGATATTTCTAACTCCTATATGGAAGATAGCTTAGTAGATTGGGTATGTCGTACTTTGTTGAAGTTCATTACTCTGTTTATTTCTTTGTTTTCCAAAAAAGGTAAAATACATATGGTTTTATCCGATTGTGTTTAAGTACACAAATTGTGAACACAAAATCTCACATTATTCTAGAGTGAAATGATTCCAAATATTAAAAAGATAATCCGACATGTATTCTAGTGTTTGACTATCTCACACGATAAACTTACAAAAAGTAGAATACATTAGTCAGATTAACATTATCGACTACTATAACGTCAAAATATGAACGTAACTGTACATATTTGTCTTAATTATAGAATTTGCATCCATTAACGGTGTATGACTTAATCGAATAATTTGTTTAAATTGGTCGGAAGAACAGGCAAGGCCTCTTCTAACAAGGAACGATAGAGATTACAGAGATTTAGTGGATCCAACTTTGGAAGGAAACTACGACATTAACGAAATGTCGTGCATGGTAGCATGTGCGGCTGCAAGTATCCGTCATTCTTCCAGAAAACGCCCGAAGATGAGTCAGGTAATAATTCAAAAGAAACTTTCTTCTCGATTTTGATTTCAGAATAAAAAAACGGTAGGACTAATCTTATTCTTATTCCACATTGAAATCTGAAACAGAGCAATAAAATTCTTGGCAACTTCATTCTTAGGATTCACATTATGATATGATTTAGCCAAGTCTACCCTATGTATATATTGCCTTATTTTGTCATTTAAATCTAAGATCCAACTGCCATTGATTTTTCGCATTTTCTTCATGGGTCATCATCCTGCACATTTAGTGAGGCCATGCTCTTCGTCATAGCCTAGGCTCCTGATGTTCTCTTGTGCGACATGAGACTGAGCAACTGTTGTCCTCCCATGTTCCCTGTCCACCTTTGAATATGAGATAACTTAGGCTCTAATACTATTCGGTGATGTTTTAATGTTAATATCTATCCCCGCTACCAACCGAATCTCATGCTCCATGATTTAGGCCCTACCAGGCCAAACTAGTCCAGTTTTACATGGTACGAGTCTTTCAGTTTTTTTTTTTTGGCATGGTCCAGTCTTAAACCACCCGAAACTTGTCTTCTTGACCAGCATGGGCAAAAAGAATAAGCCGATATGTAATAAAAGTTCCTAGATAATAAACTTGAAATGGACATTCGGTGGAATATGAAATAAGTATATGTGGAAAAAAATTAATCCCTATGGGGAGGAAGAAAAGCATGATCGGTAACTAATACCGCTCCTAGACCACAAATATAACCCGACCTCAAAAATTCTAAAATATCATGTACTGCACATCATAATAATGTGAAAAGAGATAAATATTTGGGTTCCATGATCCGATCTGAAAGATTATTCTAAGCAATTTGGGACTAGTTAGTAAATTGTACATAAATCTTTGGTTGATTAATATATTGTTTCCGGTGGTTATTGACGATCATATTTTGATGTATAAAAATAATAGATAGTAAGAACATTGGAGGGAGATCTATCACTGGAGATGTTGAATGAAGGAGTAAAACCAGGGCAAAGCACTACATTCACAAGTTCAGAACAAGATCAAGAATCATATAATGCAAACTTGAAGAAATTTAAAAAGATGGCAATGGAAGGTACAAGTGAAGAAATTGGGAGTGAATATAGTGGAATCACCAGCACATATGGACTAAACCCTTCTTCTACTAGTGATAGCTCTTCTGGTGAAGTAGTCAACCAAGTTCCACCAAGGCGCCTTCATCCTTAATGACAACCAAATTTAGCTCGCCGCTCTCATCGTTACTAACAACAACCAAATTAAGCTCCAAATTAACACGCGTCTCTCTGTTGAGGAGACCAGGGTTAAAATCTTAATCTATACTTTGAGGATATAGTAAGTTGTTGATTTTAATATATCACCTTAATCCTCTTTGATTAGAATGCAAAAAAGGAAAAAACTAAAAGTAAATGATATTTCAACTTTTAGAGCTTTGGATTTTCTACATATATTATGGATGTGTATTACTACTAATTTCTATTTATGTATGTATACAATGATGTTATTATTTAGATTGTTACTTTTCGCATAGTTGATAGTGATATTCTTCGACTTAATGGGAAAGCGCGAATTCTAAATTTAGAGTTGTCATATTGTTATTGTTTTCCGTTTAAATTCATTTACAACCTTCTATTTGTCGACCATCCAAACTTGTGTTCGATTTATTTAGCCTTCAAACTT
Source organism: Eschscholzia californica (assembly GCF_041429995.1). Classification (NCBI taxonomy): domain Eukaryota; kingdom Viridiplantae; phylum Streptophyta; class Magnoliopsida; order Ranunculales; family Papaveraceae; genus Eschscholzia; species Eschscholzia californica. Next base: position 17,483,581 of record NW_028238472.1, on the reverse strand, counting down.
CTTTATCTAATACCTAAGAAGAGCTCATACTTGGTCTACTTCCATCCGGTGTCACCCGTCATCCCAGTACTGAAGATGTTGGTCAGGTAGTTCTGATATCCTTTGAGAAACTCAGATCCACCTACTACCAGCCTACGCTTAACCCAAGGGTACCCGGACCCAGAAGACGATGGGAGACCGAGAGAAGAACACTAAACAGTACCTTAAATGTTTTCGGGTTTTTACTAATATCTCAGATTAGATAGTTCCTGTTTTTTTTTTAAACCATTGAAACCATATATCATTCATAAGTGATTATATCACTGATTACATGGATAATTCTTATTTCTCTCGGTTCACCAACATGAGAGTTACTAATATCTCAGATTAGATAGTTCCTGTTGTTGTTGACATGTATCAAATACTACCAATCTTTGTATGAGAATGTTCCAAGTTATTTCAGTTTTTATTTCATAAACTTAATCAAAAGTAATGCTTTTGCTACATTCCGTTTCCTAAAGTAGTCAGACTCTAAACCTAAGGAAAATAAACATTTACGTTCTGTTTCGAAAGGTTAATATTATTTAAGATATTAGTAGTGACCAAGACGTAAAATATTTAGTTTTTACATTCAGAAGTTTTTCATTTTCCGACTCTCTTTGGTTTGTCTTTTTAGAAATTTTGTTTGAAGACTATGAAGTTTCTCATATGCCCTACGGACCCTTGCAAAGGAAGATATATCATCTTTATCTTTTATTTAAAATTATTTAGTTATTAATAAAATGATTAATTCAGTTTCCGCCCCCAATTTGTGATGAGTTTGCCGTTTTAGCTTCTCATAAGTGTGAGAGTTGTCCACCACCCTTTGGTGTAACGGATGGACACCCCTCTTAAGACCATGAGGTCGTGGGATCGAGTCTCGGTGGAAGCAGTTGCCATCTAGATTTATCCTATGTAATTTAGGCTATGAATAATGTAATAATTTGTCGGGCTTTAGGCCTCTTCGTTGTCGGGCTTTAGGCCTCTTTCATTCTCAGTTTAAATTAGGCGGTAATCGTGCTCATTACATCTCCATGATGCATCAATGCCTTGTAACGACTAACGTAGACCGTAGTCGAATTCTCAAAAAACAAAAAAAAAGTGTGAGAGTTCGATTTGGTCCGAAAGGCAAAAAAAATTTAACTCTTTCTCGAATACACTTAATGGCCAAAACGATTGTTTCTAAAAATATTTTCAAACATTTAAATCCACCTCATCTCTTCTTCTCTTCTCCATTTCATCTCTTCTTCTCTTCTCCATTTCATCAGTTCTCTCTTCCACTTTATCTCTCCCTCTTTCCACCTCGCAATTTTCTGCAGCAAAAGTCGTCGACCGACCAATTTTTTCAGTGACCATCAAACTAATTTTTTTTTTATATCTTCTTCCTTTTTCTTCTCTTTCTTTCTACACCCCAAACCTTATATCTAGTCAGGAGAAACCCAAACTAGCATGAAGCTTCGTTGATGTTAAAGCTTCAAACAGAAGCTTCGTAGAAAATTTAAGCAGAAGCTCCGTAGAAACTTCAAAAAGAAACTTTGTAGAAACTTCAACGAACTGTGTTAAAGCTTCAAATCTGGTTTGGATTTCCCTAAACCAGATCTAGGGTTTGGGATTCCAAATCCCAGAGTAGAGAAAGAAAAAAAGGAATAGGAAGAAGAACAGAGAGAAAAAAGAAATAAAAACTTTTTTTTTAGAGTTTTGAAGGTTGGCGGAGAAATGGTCGACGGACGACCTTCGTTGGAGAAGATGGTGAAGTGGAGAGAGAGATGAAATGGAAGTTAGAAGTGATGAAATGGAGGAAAAAGATAGATGTGGTGGATTTAAATATTTGAAGATTTTATTGGAAATAATTCCATTTTGGCCCTTCAGGGTGTTTTCAAAGAGTTTGAATTGTTTGGCTCCTTGAGTCTAAATCGAACTGCTAGATATTTATAGGGGATAAAACGATGAGTTAGTCATAAATTGTGGGCCAAAACTGTATTATTCCTTAATAAAATCGTGCTTCATCTATATATTTTTTTTTTGAGAATTCGACTACGATCTACGTATCGTAACAAGGCATTGATACATCATGAAGATGTAATAAACACGATAACCGCCTAATTTAAACCAAGAATGAAAGAGGCCTAAAGCCCAACAACAAAGAAGCCTAAAGTCCGACAAATTATTACATAATTTACTTTTATTAATAGCCTAAATTACGTGTGATAAATCTTAATGACAAACTGCTTCCACCGAGACTCGATCTCACGATCTCATGGACTTAAGAAGGGTGTTCAACCATTGCACCAAGTGCACCTACTTTATCTATATTATTCGAATATAATTCCCTTGCTTTCTTTTAGTTGGGTGCCCCAACATCACTTACCAATATTCAAATAATTTTTGAGTTTATAGACCAAAAATAGGGTCCTAATAGGAGATTTAATCCTCTATAATCCTAAAAAGGATTTCAAAACCTAAATAATAATTTCAATGGATATCTAGTCCTTTTGGTCTCATCTAGAGAGAAAAGACAAATCCATATAATACACATTATATCTTTAATACCTATATTAACCTTCTTTAATATCTAAACGTGATTTACATTCTAAACTGTTAAAGATATTTTCCCCATATTTATCTCAACTTTCTCTCTCCAATCACGTTTGATTTGTAACTAACTACTATGTTGATAATATTCCGTAACCGAAATCCAGTAACTTTCCCTCTCTCTCTCTAAAAATGAAATCTTCATTAAACATACATTAAACTCACCACCAGCTGTAAAAAAACTCCATTGATTAGTATTCAATCAAGAGCTTTCATCAAAACCTCCATTGTTATTTAGGTTTTTTACTGTTTATCTCTTTATTCTAGCCACAAGTAATCAGGTTTAAAATCTTATCTCTATTGCTTTATAGGTTAACGATTCATATAGAAGATTTGAAAAAAAATCAAATCTTGATTTTTGGCTTTCTTTTCTTCTTTTCCATTTCATTAACTCTGAATCTGTTTTGCTGTAATCTTCTATACCTGAAGTGTTCTTACATATATTTGATATTTCTGTTTCATTTTTATTGAGTCCATGTAATCTAGATCTGATGTTTTCATTCAATTATCAAGATGTTTAAGATCTTTGATTACCCTCAGATCATATTGAACTGATAGTACAGTTAATGATGGATATTAGATTCCAGTATGTGATCTCAGAACTGTAAGTACAAGATATGTAGTGTAATATACATTATGTATACTTTATTCTACATATTTTTTTACTTTTACAATATTATGTTGTTGAAAAATATCTAAACATATTTAAAATTTATTACAAATTATACAACTTGTACTAATGTGTTATAAAGAAATTTGTAATAGGCATAAATTAAAGTTTTACTTACTACAAATTATATGTACTTTTTAACACAACATTTCTAATCTCATACATACCTATAAAGTACGTAATTTGTTCTATTCATTTTACATTGTTTACGTATTTGAACAATTGGTGTATTAAAATTTATGCTTAAATATTAAATCAATATCAATTAATGTTTATATGTTTGACACCACAGATGGAGATTCAAACAGATTCATCAATTCAAAGCAAGAAGACGATACTAAAATCGGATGGTTGGGATAAAGTGTTTACTGAACCTGGTCAATTATTTCCCGGGGGTGCTAAAGCCTTTCGATTTGCTCTTCCGCAATATAATATAAATACTGGGCATGATTTTAAATTTATTAAAAATGATTCGAAGCGGGTAACTGCTGTATGTCCTGTTGAAGATTGCAAATGGATAGTACATGGATGTGCGCCATTGAAATGCGAATCTATGTTTATTTTGAAAGACATGGAAATGAAACATGACTGTGAAGATTTCATTAAGAAGAGCAAGAAACCAAAAATAAACAGTTCATTTGTTGGGAAACTTATTTTAGATGAGGTTACAAGAAGCCCAGATCGTTCCACAGCAAGTCTGAAGAAATGTTTCTTGAAAGATTACGCTGTCCAACTTCCATATTACTACACTTATGAGGGGAAGAAAGTTGCAATGAATGAAGCATTTGGTCAAGAAGGAGATTCCTATGCAAAACTTAGATGGTATGCTGATGCCTTTTCTCGTACCAACCCAAACAGCATAGTACAACTGGAAGTTGACGATGTAACTCGGAGATTTAAAAGAATTTTCATTGCACCACATCCTTATATGGTTGGCTTTCAATACTGTCGACCAGTTATATATGTGGATGAGACATTTTGCAAAACTCGTTTTAACGGGTGCATACTCGCTGTTGTGGCTAAAGACGGTAACAATGGTATTTTCTGAACATTCTTAAACTTTACATAATTAATGAAGAAGTATTGCCTTTTTCAACATCTCATTACATCATATTATGTACATGTTTGATAATTTATTATAAATTAAAACAACTTTACCGATCATTAGATATACATTTTAAAGAAGTATGCCTTATAAAGGATAAACTTTTGATAATTTCACTAACCATATTATTAATTTAAAGGTCTATTTCCATTAGCTTATTCTGTTGTTGATGTTGAGAATGACCAAAATTGCGACTGGTTTCTAAGGCATTTACGCAATGCTCTGAATATGGAAAAGACGTATATCTTTATTTCAGACCGTCACAATGGTATAATCAACGGTGTTAAGAACATTTTCCCGACAGCACACCATTCCTTTTGTGTTTGGCATCTAAGGAACAATTTGAATTTAAGATTGGCAAATAGAGCTAGAAAATCAAAATTCTTCCAAACATTGATTTTCAAGGCTGCTAGAGCTCTTCCCGAATCTGAGTATCACGCAACTATTAACCAGATGATACTGATGGGTGGTTCAAAAGTTGCTGCATTTTTTCAATCCTTAGACCCTGCTTCTTGGGCAGATGCTTTCTTTCCCGGTATAAGGTACGATCAGACAATATTATATTCATTTGATTATCTATTTTGATTTATTTTTTAAACATTATGAAGTTTACTTTATAAAGTTTTGAAATTATTAAAAAATTACATGTACTTTACACAACATAAATCTGATATTTACTTTACAGTATGAATTTTCTTTGCAAAAATTATCATTATTATAACAAAATATAAAAAATTTATATACAATGTTTTTTTACAGATACACAGCTATATCATCTCAACTATCAGAGTCCTTTAACAATCAGATTCGACATGCTCGCGGACTACCAATTACAGCAATGTTGGAGGCAATTCGTATTCATATAATGAACAAAATGAATACAGCACGCGAATTGTCTAAAAAATGGATCACCTTCTTGTGTCCAACCATCACTGATCTGTTGAAAGCAAAATATGATAGTGCCGCAACTTGGAATATTGCCCAGGCAGCCCCATTCATATTCGAGGTTTACTCGAAACCATCTCATTGTGTTAATCTTCTTCTTATTTCTTGTACTTGTAGAAGGTGGCAAGTTGATGGTGTTCCTTGTGAGCATGCCATGTTGTGCATTAAAAGCTTGTTTTTACGATCCTATTTGGACAACTGAGTCTTATGTGAAGACTTACCAGGAACATATAATGCCTATATCCAATTTTGATGAACCACGAACTTTTGATGAAGCTACCAAAATTCTCCCACCGTTGATTCGTCGTAGACCTGGTCGTCCAAGAACAGTACGGATCGAGAGTTCGGGAAACATGCCAAGGAAATTAAGGATATGTGGTAGGTGTAAGCAACCTTCATACCACAACCGCAAAACATGTAGGGCAAACATTTGATGTATTCACATATGTTACCCTTATGTAACATATAATTTTAATTCAAATAAATTAGAAATTCTCAATGTTTGAATTATACGTTTTGTTTAACTATTCTATTTTTATACTTGATAAAAAATTTCGTACTTTAGCACAAAAAATCCATAAAGAACACCAAATAAATAAGAAATTCTGAATCATCCCCCCAAATATAACTCATAAAGAACACCAAATACCTCTCATACTTTAGATCGTGCTATTATATATTTGGAGGATTTCATTGGAAAATTTTGAATTCATTAAACATCATTTATTTGAACAGAATAACTGTGTTGCACAACTAATGCATACTTTATCCTACATTTCACAATTTACATGTTGTTCATTTCATACTTGTATCAAAAAATAAAGGAAGAAACTTGATAAATTTCAGTAACTTTTTCAACAAATATGATATTTATAATTAAAAAATACATACTCACCAAATATATTGAATTTCAAACAGTCAAATAAAAGTCATTACAACTAGTTTCAAATCGAAATAATAAAACCTTACTTAAATTAAAACTATATTAAATTTTTTTTTCCACAGATCTCTTGTTTCATACAATAGCTCGTATGTCACCTCCGCTCTTTTACGCTGAGCTAATTCAATCCAATCGTCCGCAAGATATTCATTTGGTACTCCCCATTTGTAATGTTTCATGAATACTAAATCCATATGAAGCATAACAAATAGTCCACAATCCGCACTGTCAATCATTGATAAAATATTTATCATGAAACCACCAAATAATTATTAAACTATAAAACTATATGTATGTATTACAGTAAGCAAAAAAATAATAAATCTTTGTTACTTACTTTTCTCCTTGTTGATGATCATACGGCATCTTCGAAACCTTACATTTTTTTTTAAATTCAGGACTCACATATTTAGTTTTGTGAAGCACATCTAATATGTATTGTCCATACTTTGCAGCATTTTCTTCACATTGTTTATGTAGCTTTGTGTCAAAGAATAATGAGTTGTAATGGGTCCAAGACTGATCAAAGTAATAAAATACTAACAAAGTCCAATGAATACCCCTACTAACATCTGTAATCATCGAATGACACATTGGAGCAACTATATAAGATATTAGCCCTCTTTCAACCTCATTTCTTAACCGATCTGATAGATGGGGGTCTATGTTTGCCTGAGTTGACTTGCAATTTATCATTGTCTGTGAAATAAAATCGACATATTGTACATGTCAGTATGAATACTTCTGAATAAAGTATATGTAATTTTTGAATCTATATACATATATGCAGTAAATTATACATACTATACTATTGATACTAAATCTTTTATCTATATCAAAATTGTAATGTATGGTTTAAAAAATCATCTTCAATGAAATTATGAATTCTTTAACTAAAACTTACCCATAATTCAGACGCGAGAACGAACACTTGTCCAGCTCCAACCAAAACTTGGGAAGATAGATGCTTTGACCACCAATTTATAATCTGAGCATCTGTTTCGCAGTTCATTATAAGCCAATTCACCTCTCTTCCTCTAACATCACTCGTCAGATTAGATTCCCATACAATTGTTCTGCATATTAATTGTTGTTAGTTATAAGAACTGAATTTATAGCTAAATAGTTATATTATATTAGAAATAACATATTATGTTTGTTACAAACATCATAATGTATCACAAACAACAAAACATTCCAAAACATAGACAACGACAAAAAAAACTTCTATTTCATTACTTCATCTTCACTCCTTGGTTAAACTCCTCAAGCAGCCCTTTCTCATTATCTTTCACTTTCTTCCATACTTTGCTTCTCTTTCAGTTGCTAAGTTTTTCATCATCCTCAATTGAAACTTCCTTCCCCTTTTTATCCACTTCTTCAACATTCACTACTTCCTTTTTCGCAATTTCCTTCTTTTTGTCTTTGTCAGCCTTTTCTTTTGGCTCGGCTTTTTCAGTGAGCTTCCTTGTTCTTGGAGCTTGCTTGATCCTCTTAATTAGAGAATTCTGTTTTGGTCTTTCAACAGGATCAAATGGTTTATCCGATAGCTTTTGATTTTGTTCTCTTCTTCCTCACTATTGTTGGAGTAGTCTCGACAGAGTCATCATCATTTGCTTCTGTTTCAGCATTCTCTTTATAGGATTTTGCAACTTGAACAACGTCGGAGAAGTCAGGTGGATTTGTGAAATCTATTCCCAAAGAAAAATTTGGAGTTGAACTATAATTCTTCTCTTCCTCATTAGGCACCAACACAATGGTTGTGCATGGTACATTACCATCTTCATCTGCAATCATGAATCATGAAAATTATATCATTTATCATAAAAATTAACAAAAAGTATCTATCATTTTTCATGTAAGAATAATATTAACTACAAAGTATCTGTCATTTACCATAAATTATACTTAAATACAGAAAAATTAATATAATTTACTAACCTTCCTGTTGTTGTTCTTGAACATTTTGTTCTTCCTGAACCTCATCATCTGGTTGTCCTCCATCAATCTTCTCATCATTGACATTATCTCTCTCCCCAAGATTATTTTCCTCCTCATTCTGGTCCACATTAACTCCACCATTTCCTTCATTATATTCCTGATGAATCAATGATTCATCCCTCTGTTCAGACTTTAAAAGTTTCTTCAGTTGTATTACTTCATTTCTCAAACTTTTAATTTCCTCGTCCTTTTTCTTCAAATCTTCTCTTTGTTTATTCACTTCTCTACTCATGGATTCTATCATCTCCATGTTATTCAACTGATCATCAAAAGGTATTTCCACTAATACCTTTTCAGTAAACTTTAACATTTCCTTCTCTTCTTCCCTAACATCATCCACAACATCCTCAAAAACCTGCATCCAAAGTTACAAAAATTTTAGAGTCTTATGTACTTGCAAACAACAAACCTTCTGAAATTACACAATTTACGATAAATTACATATACTGTACATAAAAGTATAACTTACTTATAAACAATTATAAATTTCATTCATGAAAAAACACAAAAAAAGTTAATTATACCTGCTCAGGTACCAGTGCAGCTAGATCTTTTTCCATCTCATTACTAAATCCATCCACAGACCACCTCAAGAACCTTGGGTATTTTGTTGCATTCAGTGCATTTTTCGGATACAAATTAGTATGCATGCACACCCAGAACTACAAAAAAAGAAATTGTAAATAACTCATACTTTATATGAAATATTATGTAATTTATACTATAAAAATTGGTTCTAAAAATGTAACTCACTGACAAAAGTAACAAGCAACCAGATGCTTTGGTTGGGTCTTCTGAATGTTTGTCGATCGTGTCCATCATATATGAGTGTATGGCTCTTGGCCATGACACCCTGTTGATAGCTCTTCTAGATTGGATGTTCTTATAAATGCTTGGCAATACAGTGAAACCCGCCAAAGTCGCAAACAGGAAGCTCGCCGATAACATCATTATTAGAAGACCAACAAATTCTATTGTTGGTTCACTATTCCTCACACATTTCTGAAGTGCATTACCAACAACAGCACTAAAAAGACCCATATTTTTGTTCCTGGATGCTTCAAGTGTTTCCTTCAAATACTTGGTTAAGAACGCACACTTCAAAGGATCTATATCGTTTTTCTTTGGAAAAGCTTCATATTCAGAACCCTCCATGGGCATTCCCAACAACATAGAGACATATTCAGGTTTGAATTCGATTTCAACACCCCCAATAACAAATTTCTTAGTCGATTTCTTATATCGACAAAGAACATCCAAAATGGCAGTAGTTGGACGAGTAGTATAATTCTCCCTTAATATAGTACCTTCTGCTATAGCATCAAATAGTTGGTTGAAAGGAGTTTTGCTTATCTCCTCCTTCATTTCTTCAGTCATATAGCTACGGATGCTATTTATCAACTTTATTGGTTTACTAAGGGTGTATCTGAATAGAGCAGATGTCTTTTGCTCCGGAATTAGCTTTTGTTCCCCTACAATATCAACCCATTTACTCCCACTTCCTTTATCCTTCAATTTCAAACTTTTAGAACTCACACCAACCTGTACAATAACACAAAAATCAATATGGTACATTTTAACATAAATTATGTAAAGTACGCATAATTTATAATACATTATAAAACAATCTATATACAGAATGTATAATTTAATACATATTCAAAATTTATATATACAATAAGTGAGAAACTCTAAATAGATTAACACTGATATGTAAATGAATCATAGTTTATCAATATAAATTTACAATATCAATAAATTATATCATTTGCCAGACACATTACCTCAAAAATTGATGTTTCTTTACTTTTGGATTTCTTCTTTCCAACAACTTCTTCAACAGTTGCTTTTCTTTTCAATGGACTCCTTACTGATGTTATTTCTTCCGTAACTTTCGATGTCGATTTACTTTTAGGTGCCATCTTCAACCTTTTGCTGCAATAAACAACATTTTCATTAAACCCTAAACCAAAAATAATGGTTTCATTTTCAAGAAATTATTGGTTTTTTTTACACTAAAGGATCTGATTTTGAGACAGAAATAAGAGTTTCAAAATAAGAATTAGGTTTTTCAAATAAAAGTAAAAATTTTAATGTTAAGATTATCTTTCTAAAAAACTAAAGATCTATTATTCATGAAACAAAACTGATTTTTTACCCTGTTTTGTTAAAAATCTTTGAACGAAAAAACCCTAAACGATTTAAACAGACATTAAACCGAAAAGAAACGTTCTATTTCCATAGAAATCTTTACCAAAATCAACAAATCCTCTTCAATAGAAAGTGAAAAGGACATGCAACAACAATTTATAATGATTTCAATGAAAAGTAACAGACGTTTCGTTTAAAACCGATTTGATAACGAAAAGAGGTTTATGAACCAGCTTACCTTTTCACCTGAACAGGTTCTTCAATGGAAAAGAAGAATGGAGAAGATGAAAGGATGCTACCTTTTTGGGTTCCAACAATCCCTTTAGGGTTTTTCTTCAACAAATCCGGAAGATTTGTGGAAAACCCAAATCGAGTAGGTTTAGAGAGAGAAAGGGTATTTAAGAGGAGTGAGATCTATTCGGTTTAGGTGCATAAAGATCCCCCCCAAATCACGCCCACTGGTTTGGGAAATTTTCCTAAAACCCTCGGGGTTTTTTGAATTGGGACACATTTGGTATTACTCTATAAATGATGCATACTTTATACCCTTTCTGTAAAAGGACTAATAATCCATAATCTGAGAAGATTGGTCTATAAACCTATTATCAAATTATTTTTGGTTTATATACCCATGGACTCATATTCAAATTCCTTAAGATTTGGTAAACACGAACATTTAATCCATAACAAAAAAAAGGTTAATTCCCAAATAGTCCCTTGGTTTATGACCAGTTTCTTCATTTGTTTCCGAACTCTTACCAAATGTAGATTTGGTCTAAATAGATATTTTCCGCATTCTTACCAAATGTAGATTTGGTCTTAGTAGGTATTTTCCTCCCAAAATTATCCTTAGTTAAGTAAGTGGTTCTTTCCCTCCTTCCTTTTTCGATTCTCGCTCCTTCATCTATTCTTCTTTTCACAATATTTCAATTTTATTTTTATCTTTCTATTCACGAGATCTACTGAAGGTAAAGACTCCTTTCGTCAACAGCGAAGGAGGGTTCACTTTGTCGGATCTCTAAAATAAATTTTTCTTTTTAAAAACGATGAAGAAGATGTGAGCAAAAAATTAAATTATTAAGAGAAGATAACAATGAGATGGGATGAAGAAGATGTATAGATTAAGATCATCTCCAATGGGACACTCAAACTTAAAAGTGCCACTTAGAATTTTTATTAAAAAACCTTTTCCAACGAGACCTCTATTAGACACTACAAGATGATGTGGAGCGATTTATATAGACTTTCAATAGAGATACTATACAATTAGAGTGTCTTCTTGAGTTTGGTTTTAAAGTGTCACCTCATTACTCTCTAAACTTTAAACTAATAAAATTTTTATTTTCTAACTATTTTTTCCTATTAAATTCAAGAGTGACATGTGCATCAAATAAAGTTATTTTAGAGATCTCCATAGTAGGGGTGAACATCGATTGCATAACCGATTTTTTGAGCCTATCCCTAGTCTGATCTAGGGGTGGCAAAGGGTACCCGTTTACCCGAGAACCGAACCGACCCGAGTCTTAATGGGTAGGTTTTGGGTATAGGTTAAATCCATTAAGGAAATCGGGTCTTAAATGGATACACCCGATAGGACCCGATTACGAGGCGGGTCTTTATCGGGTATATCCGTCGGGTACCCGAGATAATACGAAAAACTACCCTAGATTATATAGTATTCTTGTACGTCAGGGTTTTTCTCACCAAGTTGTGAAATTTATCAAATCCTCTTTTTCTTGGTTGAAAGCTTATTTATAAAACACAAAGGTGAGTGAGTTAATATAACATAAAGATTCATTTCTTCTTTCTTGATTCCACTAATCTCTAATCTCTTATACTCATCAACTATTGTAACCGAGAGATTTGCTTATTTAAGGATTTATGTCGTTTAGGGTATTTCTTTTCACTAGATTAATGCAAATTCTTCTACTTTAAGAAATATTTGATATACTCTTGTGAATACTCAATGGGTACCCGAGAATTTCAAAGGTTCCGGTTCTGGATCCTTTGATTGAGGTACCGGTACCGGAACCGTCAAGAACCGAAACCGTTACAATTTATAGGTTACGGTTCTGGATAATTAAATACCCGAACCGGAACCGACACGTTGACACTCAATAAAAACTCTAAAACTCCTCATTGCTAAGTGTCCCGTTGGAGATGCTCTAATTGAGTTTCAGGTGGAATCCTTCGAACAACTAGTAAATATTTGCATTTCCAAACAAAGTTAAGGTGTCAAACGTGAAATAAAACTTAAACTAGGGGGTTTTTTGGAAATTATTCTTACTAAAATAGTAAAATTACCATTTCCCAATGGTAGATATTGGAATTGGGTTCAAAGTTGAGCTCAAAGTCTCAAACCCGATCCGTCGACAGCGCCTCTACTTCTACTTCTTTTAACTCCCAAGGAAAGAGAGAAATTTATAGAGAGAGCGAGAGAGAGAAACTCTTCCTACCCAACTCAAACTCAGATCTCTGCAACTAATAACAACAATGGCTCAACCTCTCATAAAGAAAGATGATGATCAAGATGAAGAAGGTGTGTTTTTTTAAACCAATCAATTCGATTCAATCAAGATCTCTTCTCTTCACTAATTTCAAATTTTCTTTCTTCACTTTCATTTTTCAATTCGTTTCGTTCTCATTACGTTCTCATTACGTTAATGTAACAAAGATTTCTACTTGGGTTTGCATTTGAAGAATTCTTCATTCACATTATGGAGTACTCAGATCAATTCATTTCTACCATAGATCTACAATTCTGAAGAAACTTATTCGATTTAATTTGCTAGATCTGATGCCTAATTCAATTCTCTTTTCTGGAAATTTTAGTTTAGATTAGTATTTGGGATTGTTAATTTATTTGGATTTTGGATCTTATTTGTTACTTAATTGTGAAGTACTTGTTTAACAAGAAGATTTTGAAGTTGGCAAAAAAAAAAAAAAAAGTAGATTTTTTAAGAAATTTTGTTTGATTTTCAATTGTTTTGCAGCAGAGTACTCACCCTTTCTAGGGATCGAGAAGGGGGCAGTCCTTCAAGAAGCTAGAGTTTTCCATGATCCTCAGCTTGATCCAAGGAGATGCTCTCAGGTATTATCTAGGGATTGCATAGCGAGTTCTAATGGTAGCTTGAATGCTTGATTGAATCTCTTTTGCTTGCTTATTTTGGGATTGATTTTTTGGGTTATCCTCCATTAATGTAGGTGATCACAAAACTTTTGTATTTACTCAACCAAGGAGAGTCATTCACAAAGGTTAGTTTTTTCTTTTCGAGCAGGTTGTTTATAACCGTTTTTGTATTGTTATGTACCTCTGTAATAGCAAAAGTTTCACTTTTTGTGCCATTTCTTAATAATCTATGCATATTTGTAGGTCGAAGCCACTGAAGTGTTCTTTGCAGTCACAAAGCTTTTTCAGTCCAAGGATATAGGATTGAGAAGAATGGTTTACTTGATCATCAAGGAACTTTCCCCGTCGTCAGATGAAGTAATATCTTGAAATCTATTTAATATTTGTAGAATGTAGAATCCCCTTGATCACTTCTTTTCAAAAGTTAACCATGTTTGTCTTTGTCAAGGTTATCATTGTCACAAGTTCGTTGATGAAGGATATGAATAGCAAGTCCGATATGTACAGGGCAAATGCGATTAGGGTCCTTTGTAGAATTACAGATGGAACCCTTCTCACTCAAATAGAGAGATACTTGAAGCAGGCAATAGTTGACAAGAACCCTGTAGTCGCCAGTGCTGCTCTTGTTAGCGGAATTCACTTGCTTCAGGTGCCATACTATGACAATTTGTTCTAGACTCTAGCTAGCAGAATATTACCGCCACTTTCAACATGTTCTCTTACTCTTTTTTTTCTATTTAAATTAGACAAACCCAGAAATCGTGAGGCGGTGGAGTAATGAGGTACAAGAAGCTGTTCAGTCAAGGGCGGCTCTCGTACAGTTCCATGCTTTGGCTCTTCTCCACCAGGTAAAGTTTAAACTTTCCATTTTTAATTTCTCAGTAGTTAAAAAAAATCGAAGTACTTTCAGAGTTTGATGAGTTGCAAATTAAGTTGAAGGAGTTCACATCATTGAGCAAACTTCATTATATAGTCGACTGGTTTGGTGGTTGCTTGCTTTGTGAGTCAATTGTCATTCTCGATTTTTCACAGACTACATTCTAATACCTTGGATTCCATCTGCTAGAAGTTGAAATTTGCGTTTTTATAGTTTATGACTTTATTAACTGCAGTAGCCAAAATCCAAATTCTTTCAATCAAATGTTCTCAAATCTGACCTGCATAACCTAAGTCAATTAGAGCAGTTTGGAGGCTTCAATTGACATATTATAGTATGCTCCTAGATAATCTTAGTTGCGGTTTACAATTGCCAGCTCTTCATTTCCGAGATAATGTCTTCTTGTCACTAAAAAGTTGTAATTGCAGCAGTTGTTGGTCTTGCTAATAGCTATTACTTGTAGACTTGTAGTGATCAGTGAAGAAGTTATGAAAATTTTGATTCGTATCTACGTCAGATACAAATTTAGGTTTGTTACTTTGCCAACTACTTCCTGATTTACTCTTTACATATTGGTTCCGGAATCTGAATATGTGAACTTATGTTTGATCCTTGAGGAAAAAAATGTTTCTAATATAGAATCGATAAGAGACATAGACTGTAAGGTCTGTCATCTGTGATAGATATAGCTATTAAAACACTGGCGAATACATGAAAAGGTTTCATTTGGGAAATACTGAGATTGTTAGTGGGTTTTGAAATGGCAGATTCGGCAAAATGACCGACTGGCTGTAAGTAAGTTAGTTACCAGCTTGACAAAAGGAACAGTTCGCTCGCCGTTGGCCCAATGCCTCTTGATTCGCTATACTTCGCAGGTTAGTTTTTTTTAAATAATGTCAAATGTGAATATGTATTCGTATCTTCTGTTTATATTCTTAAAAAATATTATATTTGTTTATGAAGATTGAATGGAAATTTTATGTAGGTGATACGTGAGACAGGCGTTAACACACCAACAGGTGATCGACCATATTATGATTACCTCGAGAGCTGTCTGCGTCATAAAGCAGAAATGGTAATTTTTGAAGCTGCTAGAGCAATAACAGAGCTAAATGGTGTTTCAAACCGAGAATTAACTCCTGCAATCACTGTTCTACAACTATTCTTGAGTTCGTCCAAACCAGTGCTCCGTTTTGCTGCCGTTCGAACTTTAAACAAGGCACGTTTCCGTCCTTTTCTTTTAAAACCGTTTTCTTCTGTTATTCCCATGATAGTTGTGTATATCATTTATCCAATTTCTTTTTCACTTCAATTGTTAGGTTGCAATGACACATCCAATGGCCGTTACAAACTGCAATATTGATATGGAGAGCTTAATTTCAGACCAAAACCGAAGCATTGCTACTCTAGCTATCACTACACTGTTGAAGACTGGAAACGAGTCAAGTGTTGATCGCTTGATGAAACAGATAACCAATTTTATGTCTGATATCGCAGATGAGTTCAAGATTGTTGTAGTTGAAGCTATTCGATCATTGTGCTTAAAGTTTCCTCTCAAGTACCGATCATTGTAAGCAATCTTATACTCTTAGTTTTGAAGACTTAAAGAGAGCTAATGTTTATAGTTATCTATTTTCAGTTCTCTGTTCCATATTTTCTTCTGCTCTTGAAGGGGTCAACCTTGTTTCAAACTATTTACTTTCTTCGTTTTCTAATCTTACTGTTCCTACCTACCAGGATGAACTTTTTAAGCAACACTCTCAGGGAAGAAGGGGGTTTTGAATACAAAAAGGCAATTGTTGACTCAATTGTAATCCTTATAAGGGACATACCAGATGCAAAAGAGAGTGGATTATTTCATCTCTGCGAATTTATTGAGGATTGTGAATTCACATACCTTTCTACCCAGGTAAAAGTTTTTCCTACTGATTCGCTCAAAGCCTCAGTTTCCATTTCTTATTTATTTTAAATAAATTTCTTGTTCTTTTCTCAGATTCTTCATTTTCTGGGAGATGAAGGGCCTAAGACATCAGATCCCAGTAAATACATCCGTTACATCTATAATCGGGTCATTCTTGAGAATGCTACTGTTCGATCTAGTGCTGTAAGCACATTGGCGAAGTTTGGTGCTGTTGTTGAATCGTTGAAGGTAATTTTGGGTGCTTTATTCTCAGCATCTTGTGATTGTATTCAACAGTTATGGGACTTAACAATTGGTTTATTATTGCAGCCCCGTATATTTATTTTGTTGAGAAGGTGCCTCTTTGACAGTGACGATGAGGTCAGTTTCACTCTAAACAATTGAACCTCTTGCTTTAAAGTTAATTTGTCTGTTAACTTCTTAAATGAAATTATTTGCTGTGCTGTAATTCATATTTAGGATCGAGGGGATGGGAGGGTTTTAGGAAGTTTCTTTTACTTTGCTGATATCCATATTTGGGAAAGGCCAGTTAATCGTCTAGCGTCACATTCCAATCAAACACATATTAGAAGCGTCGCATGACAGCAATTTTTTTATGGCTTGTCAAGTGTGTGTTTTATGATATCTTCTTATTGAGTTTTTTGTATGATCAACAACTCTTCAGTTCGATCTACTGCAATTTGTCCAAGTCTTGTGTCTTTGTTTTTTTTTATTTCATGTTGTAATGAATCTTTGGGTACTCTCTTTCCCGAATAATTTTCTGTCAACAGGTTCGTGACAGAGCAACCCTCTATCTGAATACACTTGGAGATGATGGTTCTGTACCTGAAACTAAGGAAGCGAAGGAATTCCTTTTCGGGTCACTTGACATCCCCCTAGTCAACTTGGAGACAAGTTTGAAGAACTATGTAGGTTTCTTTTAGAACCTTTATTTGTTTTTCTACTTTATTTCTTGTCTAATCCTTTCAAATCGATACAGGAACCTTCAGAGGAGCCTTTTGATATAGAATCTGTACCTAAGGTGGTTAAGTCACAAACAATTGCTGAAAAGAAAGCCTCGGGTAAGAAGCAGACTGGTTTAGGTGCTCCTCCTGCTGGCCCGAAATCCACAGTTGATGCTTATGAGAAAGTCCTTTCATCCATCCCAGAATTCTCAAGTTTCGGGAAGCTTTTCAAGGTTAGATCTTTGATATTATCTTGTATATGTATTTTGAATCATTTAAATATTATGCTTACCTTTTTCGTCTTCATATCTTTTTCAGTCGTCACCGCCTGTTGAGCTAACAGAAGCTGAGACAGAATATGCTGTTAATGTTGTGAAGCACGTTTTCGATGAACACGTTGTCTTCCAATATAACTGCACAAACACTATTCCTGAACAACTACTGGAGAATGTAAATTGCTCTCTGAAAGTGAATCATTCTATTTCATACTTCCATTTGAGAACTTTCTTACAATTCTATTCTTGTATTTGGTTGCTTCCAGGTATCCGTTATCGTCGATGCTTCGGAAGCGGAAGGATTCTCTGAAGTTTCAGCCAAGCCTTTGAAATCTTTACCTTATGATTCACCTGGGCAGACTTTCGTGGCTTTTGAGAAGCCTGAAGGATTAGCTTTCGGAAAATTCTCTAATATCCTGAAGTTCATCGTTAAAGAGGTATGATATGTTCTCCTTAGAGCATTAAACTTTCTATAATACCAGTTTTTGTTTCATTCCTCTTATTGTAAACATCTATTTGCTCCTTCAGGTTGATCCGTCTACTGGGGATGTTGAGGATGATGGTGTCGAAGATGAGTACCAGCTGGAAGAAGTTGAGCTTGTTGCAGCTGATTATATGTTGAAAATTGGAGTATCGAACTTCAGAAACGCATGGGAAGGCATGGGTCCAGAGTGTGAACGGGTTGATGAGTACGGCCTTGGTGTAAGAGAAAGCCTTTCAGAGGCTGTCACTGCAGTCGTCAACATTCTTGGAATGCAGCCTTGCGAGGTCATCCCTCTCTCTCTCTCTCTCTCTCTCTCTCTCTCTCTCATATATATATATAACCTTACTCATAAACTCATGGGGTACTGTGATACAATGCAGGGTACTGAAGTAGTTCCGAGCAATTCAAGGTCTCATACATGTCTTCTATCGGGTGTGTTTTTGGGTAATGTTAAGGTGCTTGTAAGATTATCGTTCGGGATCGATGGGCCAAAGCAGGTTGCAATGAAGCTGGCTGTTAGAGCAGAAGATGAAGCTGTTAGTGATGCTATTCACGAGATCATCGCCAGCGGCTAATGTTTAAGTTAGAGAGATGATCGAAGCAAGGGTTCAGTTTTCAGATATAGGTCCCAATATATTACGGGTCCGTATAGCGAGTGTCTTTAACTATTCTTTATTTTCCCGCACAGTACTAAAGATTGAATATTTTTGCGAAATCGCTTTTATTATTTTTATTTTTTGAGAAACAGAGAACATGTACTTAGATATCATTCATTGTTTCTTCTATTCTGTTAAAGATTTTTGTTATGCTAGAACTCGCCCCTCTGACCACTTTTAGTTCTCCCAATTTGTTTGTTGAGTGTTTACTCTGTCGCTTGAACCCCACTTATCTTTACCACTCACATTCATAGCTAATGGTCGAAAAACATCTTCTGTGGCAACGGACTTGACTGCTATATTACAATTGATCGGTGAAACACAGATTTTGGAAATGTTCCTTTTCAAATGTTATTATTCGGAAGTGGACTAGCAACTTGTTTATTGTTCTTCGTGAAGTTAGGGTTATTAGGGCAGATTACAATGAGTTTCATAGAAATGGAGCTTTCCAATCAAAATATTTTACATAATAAACAAAAAAAACAAGTTAGTTTTGAAATCGCTAAAAGTGTCAAGATTATTGTGTACATTTATGATTCATGTGTTAATATTGCTAACTAGCAATCAGATTATTTTTGCAAATAGAGCTTGCAAGATCTGTAAACCGGATTTGTATTCTGCAAACAGAGTTTGCATTATCTACAAGCTGATTTTGCACTCTGCAAACATAATTTGTAAGATTTGCAAAAAAATGGAAAAAAAATTATCATGGTTTTCTGGACTATTTTTAAGGAAAAATATGATTTAAGTTTGTGTACCTTTTGTCTGCGTATGACTTGCTTTAGTAAGAGGTTCAATAGTCATTTTATATTTTGAGTAATGGACTCTCAATACAAACGGACTCATGTCATCAAAAAAAAAAAGACTCCAAATTAGCACGGACGAGTTAGACAAAAAGCAAGCATTTTGAAATTAAAAAGAGTCAGACCATTCAGACAAGTCAGATGTGCATTAAAGCAGAACGCCACTTGAAGAGTCGAAGTTATTGCGGTTTCTGTCATCTAAGTTCTGGCTCTTACCATATAAAATTATTCAATCAACTAATGATTCCAGAACTAATTCTGCTATCTGTTTATGGGAGTCGATACTCCATGTTAGCTACTTTGCTGAACCCACTGAGCTTCATCACATACTGTTCCAGTTCTATAAGAACTCCCCTAGGTGTTGTTCAGCAAGGGCAAAGGCACTATGATCCTTCTAAGCCACCCTCACTGTGACGCCCCAAGCCTTATCAGTTGTCGATATTATCCCCGCTTTTGCCACCACGCTCAGGTACGAAGTTTTGTTCTTGGCGGAGGCTCTAGAACCCCCCCCCCCCCCCCCCCCCCCCCCCAAAAGGCCTCAACACTTACCAAGCTTGAGCGTACACCTATAGTCCAGGATGCGGACACTCTCGTGAGCGATGTGAGATTATCACAGAACAAAACCTCGTACCTGTGTGAGGTGTCTAAAGCGGGGACAATATCGACAACTGCTAAGGTTTGGGGCATCACAAGTGGTATCAGAGCCGAGGACGACTCTTCGCAGAAGGTGGGGGTTGTGATAGTCCCACATCGCTCACGAGAGTGTCTGCATCCTGGGCTATCGGTGTACGCTCAAGCTTGGTAAGTGTCGAGGCCTTTTTGGGGGGCTCCTAGAGCCTTCGCCAAGAACAAAACCTCGTACCCCGTATGGTGGCAAAAACGGGGACAATATCGACAACTGCTAAGGCTTGGAGCCTCACACTCACCCAAGCCGAAGACCATACTTCACCAAAAACTAGTCGTACCTATGCAGCCTCAAAACCAAGTCCAACCCACCCGATAATATAACCCCAGGGAACCTTTCTCATTATCGGGTTTGTTTTGATCTTTCTTTCTGAAATATCTTATTCATGTTACAGTCCTCACTATTAGGTTTCTTTTGTAAAAACAATTATCTGTGGCACAATCTAGGTTCATGTAGGCGTATGTGTACTGCAAGGTAGTAAACGGGTTTCATCTTTTTCTTTTTTCCATCCTTGAAGTTGTAAATGAGCACTGTGAAGTACCTAGAGAGAACTTCTGAAATAACTAAGCAGAAAAGAATGACCAGAAACCTGATTCATTGACCAGTAAGGAAAGTTAACCTAATCTAAATTCCTTCGAAAAAAAATAGAAGCTATTTTCTTGCTTCTTGTGTGCTAAAAAGGGCCTACAATAGCCGTTGTATGAATCCCACCAAAGACTCTTCTACGATAATTTCTTTACTATTTCTGTTCTTAATTCTTCTTCCCTCACAAAATGATTTCCTCAACTAAACATATAACATTATTGTCCCACATGGGAAGCATCCTAAGCCCGGGCTATTGAGGCAAGCTCAAGCTTTTGGGTGGGTTCTTGTAGCCTTCACCACGAACAAAACTTGTACCCACCGGGCTTACGCCTGGGTGGCAAAATCGGGAACAATATCAGTAACTGCTAGGGCTTGGGTCTTAACAAACAAAGGGTGTCAACAAACATAAAATCCAATTACTAATTAGTCTCCTAGCATTTTTGCTCTAACAAACATAAGATCAAAGCTATTCTTCTCTTCGAAAACTAAGATCAACCCATACAATTTTTATTACAACACGTACAACTGCAACTAAATTTTGTTATGCACAAAGAGAAAAACAAGAACAATCAAATATAATTGAACTTGAAACAGAATATAATTCAAGACTCGACGATTAAATTCCATACCTAATTTTCACTTCCATTTTGTATAAAACTTTTGATCACTCCATAACAACATCTTATGCAAAGGAATTCGAATTTTCCTCTCTTTTAAGTGCAAATGTCTTGGAACAATTCTTTTCTCTAAACTAAATGCAAAATATTGTGGAAAATTCTTCAATTCTTCAACACTTCTATCCATTTCCCCAATTAAATATTCAAACTTTGGCATCAAATTATTATCAATACTGTAACCAAAAATAGCTGGTAATCTAGCACAAACTCTTCTTGATTCTTCATTAGAAAACCCTAGGCTTTCTAAAAACCTAATTTTGGTTACAAGTTTTCCTACCCTAGTGTTGAGTAAATGAGCATTGAGAGAAGTTGGTGAGTTCAGATTTTCTAACCCTAATTCTCTGAGAAAAAGAAGAGTAGGCTTCAAACAGAAATTAACATTGGAGAAGAGAATATCAGGGCATTTTAGAATTAAGGCAGACGATTCATCAACAGATGCAGAGAGATCGTTGGTTAAGAAATCGAAAACGGGATCGAAATCAGTGGTATTGATATCAGAGGAGAAGAATTTGGGGCAGAAGAAGGAAAGTTTTTGGATGTGGGAATCGGAGAAACCCTTGGATTTAAGGTAATTTACGATTGATAGAAATTTATCTAGGGTTTCTGCAGAAAAGACTTTTCTGCTCTTGTCTGAAATGATTCCTAGGGTTTTCAAGTAACGAAGATTTTCTCGGTAAGAAGTACGAAATTTGAGTTGATATTGCGGAGGATGAGAAGAACAAGAAGAAGAAGAAAAATGAAGGGACTTAGGATTAGGGTTCGGAGAAATTGAACAACAGACCGTTGGAAGGGAGGGAGAGAGAAACAGAAGCACCATTGTTGTTATCTTTTAAGCGGGAAAGATGCCCCAATTAGTAAAGGGATTTTTGAGTGAGAGGCCCAAAAAATTGAGGGTAAATAAGCCTTACCCTCAACCCAAAAGAAAAATGAGAACCCAGTTCAAATTGGCAGGACAACTCACATTTTTCTGGGTTTTATATTATTTATCCCTCTTTTACTCTTCCACGGGAAATTTCCGTGTTTTCTGACAATCTGACAGATGACAACGAAGCAATTAATTCCCCGTACATGACGTAATGTCAGAGAAACATTCAGATTTTTTGAGAATTCAAAAATGACGCCATTTTTTGACGAAATTTCAGCCAATTTTTTTGGATCCCTCCCATTATATTTTCTTTCAACTCCTTTCTTCTTATTTATACATCCAAAAATCTTCTTCATCATTCTTATTTTATTTCACATTTTATCTTCTTCATCTCTTTCAATCTCTAAAAACATAAATTTTCTGTTCTTTCTCTCTCTAAAAGTTTTATGTTTTTATTTTTGGATGTTCATCATTCTTATTTTGTTTCACATTTTATCTTCTTCATCTCTTTCAATCTCTAAAAACATCAAAGTTTTCTGTCTTTCTCTCTCTAAAAGATTTATGTTCTTATTTTTCTTCTTCATCATTCTGATTTGTTTCACATTTTATCTTCTTCATGTCTAAAAATATCAAAGTACATAACCAAATGGCCAGTGCACAGTACCATCCCCGGTACAGAAGAAAATTCCTAGTTCAAAAGTGTCCAGTACTGAACCAAATGGCCAGTACACTGAACAATTCCTGGTGCACAAGAAAATTCTCAGCACAAAAATGTCTAGTACATAATCAAATGGCGAGTACACAGAACAATTCCCGGTACACAAAAAAATTCCCACTACAAAAATGTCTAGTACATAACCAATGGCTTGTACACAGAACAATTCCCTATACACAAGAAAATTCCCAGAACAAAAAAGTCAAGTACATAACCAAATGGCCAGCACACAGAACAATTCCCGGTACACAAGAAAATTCCCAGTACAAAAATGTGTAGTATATATCCAAAAAATGGCCAGTATAATAAATAATTCCCGGTACACAAGAAAATTTCCTTGTACAAATCATTGAAAAACTACCAAAAATGAAGAAATTTGTTGAGATTGGAAAGAGATAAGAAATAAATCTAGAAAAAAAAAAAACGAAATTTTGAGATTGGAGAGAGAAATTTAAAAAATTGGAGAGAGAAATATGTGTGGGAGAAAATAAAAAGAATTAAGAAATAAATCTGGAAAAAAGAACGAAAATAGCAAGTTGGTAAATTTTGTGGCAATTCTGTAAATTTGTGGAAAGTACAAGGTTTGATGTCAGGTGCGTCAGACTATTTTTCAAAAATTTTCGCATTTCCCGGGAATTTTTCGGTGGTAATTTTGTAAATTTATGGAAAGTACACTGTCTGATGGGAGGCGTGTCAGGTTATTTTCCAGAAGTTTTCGAGTTTCCCTGGAATTTTTCGATGACCGTTTCGTAAATTTTGAAAAGAAGAAGGGTGTTTCGGAAATTGCACCCCGACCTCCTGACCATTGGACCTGCCCTTTATTCTTTTCCTGCAGTGGACATGCTTCTTGTTTTGGGTCAAGCATTGGGCCTTTTGCCCAACCCCTCATTAGTAAAGTCACTCCCTAATCCAAACAGACTGTTAAAACAAGAGTTCATTTTTTTTCCTTTCATCGATGAGAAAATCAAATGAGGCGGTGGTGGAGTTTTGACGGATGTGATGATGTGGTGGTGGTGATCAAAGATGCAAGGATTTATTTATATATTTTTTCAAATTTAACTTAACAATGATGTAAATGCAACGAAAATGAGTTGTTGTTTTTGAATTAAGCACTTAAAAACACGCTAAAAGCTAGTTTAGGCTATTTTAAACAGAACTAAATGGGGGGCATAATAGAGAAGCTGAGAAAACTGCATGATGTGCTAAGTAACAGGCTTTAGGATCGAAGGGAACTAAGATCTACGTTAGTTGTTACAAGGCATTGATACATCATGAAGATGTAATAAGCACGATAACCGCATATGTCAAAGACCCCTCGGTTGAGTGGTAAAACACTTGTTTCAATATCCTCTAGGTTAGGGGTTCGAGCCACTTGGGTTTCAGTCTCCCTAAAAAATCTTGTTGATTTCTACAAAAAAAAAGAAAAGACGATAAACGTCTACTTTAAACCATGAATGAAAGAGGCCTAATGCCCAACAACAAAGAGGCATAAAGCCCGACAAATTATTACATTATTTACTTTATTTATAGCCTAAATTACATGGGATAAATCTTGATGACAAACTGCTTCAAGCAAGACTCGATCCCACAACCTCATGGGTTTAAGAGGGTGTCCAATCACTGCACCAAAGGCTGGTGGACGAAGGTTCTTGCAATTAAAGGTTTATTAAGTGATGAGGACCTTCAGGTTCATGATCCAAATGATGTGGTTTCATAAGTTCTTTTTTTGTATTATATCTCAAATCCTACAGAAAACCAACCCAAACATCAAAATTCCTTACTTGTTACCCGACATCGAGAAAAACTAAGAGGAGAACTCCTCAACCGACCTCAAATGATATTCAATCTATGAAATTTATCTTCTAAGATTTTTTTCTCTCTAATATTTGGATTTGGATTTGAGAGAGACAAATCCGAAGTTGGTAGCTTTGAAAGACAATTACTAAGAGAAAGAAAGGGTAAAAGAAGATCCACAATTGGTAGGGTAAAAAATAGTCTCTTCGATCTTGAACATCAACATTATCCATTGTAGTAAGGGGAAATAACATTGTCTATCGGTCGATAGTGGCTACTGTCGGACACCCTTAGCCGATGACTTGCGTTGAAGATAATAAAATGATAAGGATCAAGATGAAGATAAGAGAGATAAAAGAAAATTAAAAAAATTAAAGAGACTTACTTTTGGAAAGTAACAAATATGACTTTTCGTTCAATGCACTTGCAACACAAAAAGAGCTATCTAGGTATTTCATTAAAATGGGGGCTAGGCGGAAAACTGATTCAAATTTATGAGCCAAATGGAAAATTATCTTTCGATCAATCTCCCCCATATAATCTATAGCCATTTCTTTTTTGAAAAAACTCTAAATAATAAAATCTTTCCAACATTTTCTCCGTAATTTAAAGTAACTCATAAAAAATGTCTTATTAGCTCTCTGAATCTATTCTTTTCAAAATATTTTTAACAAAAATAGTCTATCTTAAAGAAACTTTTATCTATCTAATTAAATAATTAATTACCATTTAATTTTTGGTTAAATTCATTGTTGATATGTGACAAATTCGAACTATACCTAGTAACACAATAAAATGACCCACATAGTCCCCTTAGTAACACAATAAAATGGTAGAAAAGAGAAGTTGAAGAAAGATAAAGATTTAAAAGAGAAAGAGAGAAAGTAAGAAGAAAAAAGAAACTAAATAGATAAATAATTGAAAGGCCAGCGCTTTGGGGAAAGCAAAATAGTTTCCGGGGTGTGAAATTTTAAAGGGAATATGTGAAATTTTAAAAATTTTATGGGGAAACAAATTTTAAGGGGAAATTAACATTGCTTCTTCCTCTTCTTCTTCATCATCTTCAACTCCGGTCACCATTTCTGCCCACCATCTCCGGCCACAACCACTACCATTTTCTAAATGAGATGTACATACCTGTATCTATATACAACTTCCGGCAGAAAATTAAGAACTGTGTTTGTTTTTCTTGACTACCCATAAACTGATCCGATTCGTTCATGACTCGGAAATTTCAACACCTATCAGTAGGTATAAAACTCAATGGTTCTCTCTCTCTAAACCAGTCTTCTTCTTTCTCCATTTTAACAAATTATTTTCCCCTTTTTAGAGAGAGGAATAGAGAGTGAATCCTCTCCTAGATCTTCGTGGGCGTTATTTCTTGATTAAAGTTATATGGTTTATGTGTCGACAACCCATTTCTGAGCAGAGTCAACCCTTCCTCTCTCTCTAGCCTCTCTCTCTCTAATTCTTGTTTTTTTGTCAAGTTAGAGAATAAAAGACAACAACTTTGAAACCCTAGTGTTGAAAATATAGTGAAAGTCATCTCTACATGTTCATTACTTTTTTTTTGATGAGAACATGTTCATTACTTGTAATTAGGTTTCTCTCTCTACTGTACTCTTGACCTCCTCAATATTATCCTCTCTCTCTCTCTACCCCATTACACTTTCCAACTAACACCAAAATCTTTGAACTTTCTTTCTCTGAAACCCCACTTTAACAACATCAACAATGAATCAAATCAGTTAATCAGCAATGGAGATCGCCCCATTTCTTACTCAAGCAGTACTAGTATTGGTCGAGCACTTAATCAAATCCTTACTGTCATGAACGAAATCCTAGTTAGTTCTCGAAAATACGAACTTGTTCGCTCATTAGCTGAGAATTTAATCGATGAGAATCTGAAATTAGGGTTTGATTTTCCTCGTGAGATTAATTGTGATGGTGGTGGTCGGATTTTGGTGAAGATGGTGGTGGTCGGATTTTGGTGATGATGATGGTCGCCGGATTTCGGTGATGATAGTGGTGGCTGCATTCCGATAACCCTTGCTGGAACGGAGAAGAAATGGTCAAAAATTTGCTTTCCCCCAAACATTTAGAAAATATATTGGTGAACTAAAGTTGACCAAATTTTGACAAAGTCTTCACACCCCAGAAACTATTTTGATTTCCCCAAAACGCTGGCCTATTGAAAGGGTTATTTTCCAAATGACCCCCAACTTTGTGACCAACTTCCTGCCCAGCCCCTTACTTTATCAATAATTTCCGTATGACTCTCTTTTTCAGTTACCGTTAACTTTTCCGTTACTCTCTCTCCTCCATCTCATCACCTGTCTGTCACATCATTGATCACGCCACATCATCATCTTTACCGGCAGGGGTCGTCGGCGGAAAAATTTCCGGCCGGCGACCTTCAATTTTTTTTCTCTCTCTAAAAAATATTTTTTTCTTTCCTCTTTCTCTCTCTAAAGACTCCAGCGAAGGAAAACCCTTCGCCGGAGTTCACGAACAGACCAGTTCTTGGTCTATTCTTCACGAACAAACCAGATCTGGTTCTGTTCTTCACGAACAAACCAGATCTAGTTCTGTTCTTCACAAACAGATCTGGTTCTGTTCTTCACAAACAGATCTGGTTCTGTTCTTCACAAACAGACTTGGTTTGTTCTTCACGAACAGACCCAGGTCTGTTCATCAGAACAGACCCTGGTCTGTTCGTGAACTCTGGCGAAGGGTTTCTTTTCGCCGGAGTGTTTAGAGAGAGAGGAGAGAATAATTTTTTTTAGAGAGAGAAAAAAAATTAAATGTCGTCGGCCGGAAATTTGGCCGGCCGACGAAACCTTCCGGGGAAGACGATGATGTGGCGTGATCAATAATGTGGCAGAGAGAGGTGATAAGATGGAAGAGAGAGAGAGAGTAATGGAAAGTTAACGGTAACTGAAAAAGGGAGCCATATGAGAATTGTTGATAAAGTAGGGGGCTAGGCAGGAAGCTGGTCACAAAGTTGGGGGCCATATGAGAAATAACCCTTACTGAAAACGTAATCAGAAAAATTAGGGAAATGCTAAATGTACAAAGATCTTTAACAAAATCTTTGATTTGATGAGTCACACGCAGTGGCGTGGCTGAGATTTTAGGGGCCCGGTGCGAAGTTTTAGTCGAGGCCCTAATATAACAATATAAAAAAAATGACACGTGAAATTTCTACAAATTTTATGATATTTTCACCTCTCTTGAGACAAGTAACATTCTACAATATGGCGGTGTCTTTTATTTAGAATGTGAAATATAAGTTCGACTCTCTTTGTCGTTTTGTAGTTTTATTTAATCAAAGAAAAAAATGACAAAATAAGAGTTTCGAGGAGGAACTGAACTTCTAACATCACGAGGACAAAGAAACTATTAATATCATTGTGCTTGGAACCCAAGAGGAAAACAATTCGACGTAAAAATATGCTTGGATGTAATCAAACCTCTGACCTCTCTCGATGTAAAAATAAGGCTACATATTAACTAATGTTCGTGAGTTGTAATCGTCTAAGAAGCATAACAACTTGAGGAGCGGAACTCAGTTTGGAAATTGTCTGAAAAAAATATGCTTTAGGGAAGACTTGATCCTCCAACCTCTCCCGCACTAGTTAACAAGAACACCCGTTACCCGTTAGGCTACACACTAATAGATGTTCATAATTGGATGCGAATTTATATGAAGAGTCCATCTATGGATAAGTTGTATTCGCCTTTACAAGTTAGGACGATGGGGCCCCTTGGGAGAGGGAGGCCCGGTGCGACGGCACCTCTTGCACCCCCTCTCCCACGCCCCTGGTCACACGGTTAAAAGAACGATCCAGATCAAAGTTAAACTTTGAAAAACTTTTGTCTTTTTAGTGAAAATGAGTCATTAAGTCAAGAATTTTGTCAAAGATTTTGTCATTGTAGCACTCCCGAATAAATTATATTCAGAGGATGGTTGGAAGAACCGTTCTTTAAAATGGGGGCCATCTGGATATTTCTCAAAACGATAGGTAGCCAAACGAAAACTGGTCATAAACTAGAGTGATGTGGGAAATAACTCTCATAATATCTTTGTGATCTTGTAAGTAAAGAATTTTTACTCAAATATATTGAAAAATGCTCAGATAAGTTTACATCATAATAAGGAAAGGAATCCAACTTTTTTAGAGAAAACAAAATCAAACAATCAATGAGATTCTCATTGAGTTTACCAAGATTAAATCACCTAAATGACTAAGAAATATGAGCACGACAAACAGGACAAGTATGAACAAACCCAATTTCCGTACTAATCCATTGACGAATGCAATCCAAATGAAATACATGTTTGCATTCAGGGAGCATACATATCTTCTTCTCCTCTTCTTTTTCAACATCCACGGCTTGTCGAAAATCCTCCAAGCAAATAGGGCATTCAGTAATCTTGTCTGATCTAAATTCTGAAGGTAAAATAGTCTCAAGAGAGGAAGACAACTCAATCCCACCACCACCACCACCACCAGTACCACTACCACTACCGCTACCACTACCGACACCACCACTATTACTAGGATCCGGGTAACCGTTTGATAGAATAATAACGACTTGTTGTTGTTGTTGTTGTGGTTGTTGGTGATCACCTAAATTTCTTGATTGTTGTTGATAATGATTACGTTGTTGTTGATATTGTTGTTGTTGTTGTTGATGTTGTTTTCTTCCAATGCAGTAAACAAACATAATCCATAGTATAAAACAAGTAAATATCAAGTAACGATTGTTTAGAGATATTAGGTAAAAAATGTGATGTAAAGTATCAACAAAGCCTTGTGATGGTGGTGGTGAAGGTTGAGGAAGTTCAGAAGATGGAGATGAAGCTAGAAGTGACATGTTATTTTGGAGTGATTGTTAAGAGACAGAGAGATTATAAGAGAGACCGATTATTTCCTTAGTTTAGAGTGTTAAAAACAATTTCCTTGGTGTTTTATATAGTAAAATGTAATCTTAATAACATAATATCCCTAAGAAATGATATCTTTCCTTTTTTGTTTGAGCCATGATTGAATGATGTCTATCTCAAATCCCACATTTTGAGACTGATTTATTCTTTACTGGATGAGGAAACAAAAGGATATAATCTAAAGACTGCTCATGAAACTATCCCAAATGTTCATAATATTGTTGACCTCCGAGCATCTCCAACGCAAAACTCAATTTAAATCTCTGAGATATTGGGGAGGTAGTTAAATATCTATAGAGAACACTCTATTTTTAAAGTATTCTCTTCACATATCTCTAATTGTCTCACTCATCAATATTTGAATATGATCGATAGATTTCAAGTTTTCATATATTTTTAAAATAAGTAATTATTTCTTCACAAAGATAACCATACCACATAGGTAAATAAATAAATTTTAAAGTTTTGCATTGAAGACACAAAAGAATGAAGGATCTCCATTTTCACCACCTAAGAAGGAGAATCTTAATTGAAACTAGACACATAATACTAAAAGAGATTTTTTTTTTTGAATTTTGCATTGGATATGTTCTCAAACCCTTCTCTACCGCCTGCCCTACGTGGTTAACAGGACAAGAGGTGTGAAAATAAGAGATTGCCCTTCATAGGGTCCGAGATTCCGAAAAGACAATATCAAAAACAAGAATATTATCAGTATATCGAAAAGTCCTGTAGTTATACATATGAGATACAAAGTGTGGGACACTTGTCCAAATACGATTGCTCTTTTTGCTCTTCGACCATTTCGTTAGCTTGTCGACTGGTGCATTTTGAGATCTGTTTATATGAGAGAATGTGATGTTGTGAAAATGGGGAATAAGCTTTCTAAACTTCCGAAGATGCGAGAGAGATTGCTACTGGATTTCTTTCCGGTCGTCCTGTAAAAGTTGAGTAAGCATTTGTTATCACTTTCAATGTTGATGTACTTGTAGTTGTTTTCTGCTGCCAACGTATTCCTAAAAGGATAGTTTTGGTTTCACTTCCGTCGCTGGTTCGTGCTCTAAGATATGAAGTTTTAGCTGCAATATAATGGACCTGATGATCATGAAAATAATGCTAATGCCAATTGGTTCATTAATGTTAGTAAATGAAGCATTTGTATTAACTTTAATATATGGTCTAATTGGGAGGTTCCATTTAGTCTTTGATATTGACAATTTCTCAATAGATTCAAAGTTGTTACTCCATCTTGGGAAAGCCAGTATTTGATTGATGACATGAGAGTGTGATTTATTGTTAAATGAAAGCATCGTTCACATAGAGCTTTGCAAATAAACCATAGGATAGTCGATTAATGAGTGGTATATTGCATTCCATTTCAACTAATTCTTTCAAAGGTAGAATACAGTCAACCATATATGTAATGTTAGTGGATATAATATTAAAAAAGAACTAAATATTCTTTGCAAATGTGCAACGGAGAAGAGCATGCTCAATAGATTCTGCTAAATTACAAGATGGACAAT
This sequence comes from Eschscholzia californica, assembly GCF_041429995.1. NCBI lineage: Eukaryota > Viridiplantae > Streptophyta > Magnoliopsida > Ranunculales > Papaveraceae > Eschscholzia > Eschscholzia californica. Next base: position 17,452,271 of record NW_028238472.1, on the reverse strand, counting down.
TGATCTGGTTATCAATAAATTTTTCAATACGCTGTCGCACTGGAAGTGTGCCAATAAAATATTTCCAAAGAACAATACTAATGTGAACATGGTTTTATATTCCAGATAAAATTCCATCGTTCCAACGTTTGTTTTTATGTGAGATGGGAAGTAGCTAAATGGTGATGCTTAGATTCCATTGCGTATTTACCTGACTTAGAGAGTGACTAGCAAATAGAGTCTTGACCAATGTCCTGGATGTCTATTGTTTTAATGAGATTATACGTATGTTGGTCAAAAGTACAATCAAGCAAATGATTGTCCCATTGATTATTTTGGATGAGTTGTGAGACCTTGTTAAATGAGGAGTTATATTGGTTATGTAACAGTGGTGGGGCGGGGCATTGAGAATCCAATAGTCATCCCAAATATTAACGGTTGAAAGTGACTGGAATATGGATTGATATCGAATCCGGTTTACGACTCGCCAATCGAAATTTTAGACCCGTTAGCCGAGTTGATTACTGAGACAGAATTGGTACGCGAAGCAGGGCTCCGAGGCAGAGTTGGACTCTGAAAATGCAGAGCTAGGCTTATGTCGGTTATTAGTGTTAGCGTATCCATGTGTATTTCGGATTTAGAGAGAGTCGGTGAGGCGGTGAGATTAGGATTTTAGTGTCTATATAAACTAAAATCCTAGGAGATATCTGTGTCGAACTCTCACGAATCTCTTGTGTAACTTCTTTGTTTATCATAGTGGAAATCATCGCGTCGTGGAGTCAGTCTCACCAACCGAACCACGTAAATCTCTTGTGTTTTGTGTGATTGTTCTTTATTGAGGGGGCAAAAAGCCCATTCTTTTCCCCAAAACAAGAAGCATGCCCACTGCACACAACGAATGAGGGGCAGGTCCAAAAATCAGGTAATTGTGGAAATTACTACACTAGGGAAACTTTTACTCTTAATTACATAAATTACCACCCGAAATTACAAAAATGCCATCAATAAATCCGGTTTTTCACGTTTCTCTCTCTCTACACTCTATTTTCCACTTTCTCTCTCTCTACACTCTATTTTCCACTTTCTCTCTCTACATTCTATTCTCCGCCGTCATCATCTCCATCTCTCTCTCTCTCTCTCAAGTCTAAAATAAATTTTTTCTTTTTGTACAAATATTTTTTTGTTCCTCTTTTTAAATATTTTCTACTTTTTTTTTTGTTTTAAGTATGATATTTTCTTAAAATCTTAAAGTTTTTTCTTTTTTGGATAGATGTTGCATTATTTTTTGTCAAATTTTTCATTCCATTTATATTCCTCTTTTCTAGTTTCAGATTTATATCCAGATTTATATTCCCCTTTTCAAGTTTCATTCCATTTATAATCAAATGTCATATACATTTCTTCCAAAACATAAGTTATTTTAGTGAAACAATTTACTGTACTTTGTAACATTTACTGTACTTTTACTTATGTACTAATAGACATGTGTATTGCACACAAATGTATATGTTGAAAAATTATGTTTTGGTGAAACTTCAACCGTAGGTTCATGTCATTTTGAAACGTGTAGTACATTTTCTAATGTACTCCGTATAGAAGTTTGCAACCTACATTTGGAAATGTGCATAATCTAATGTACTCACATTTTGGAATGTACAGTAAATTAGGAAATATACCCTGTACAGGTTTGGTTAACAAAACATTCTAACTGTACGATATATGATAACTTATTGTGTATCGGAAATTGTTTATTTACAGGACACGTTTGTACTGGGATTATCTTGTGTATCGGGAACTGTTTTATGTACTGGCCATTTGGTTATGTACTAGACAGATTGTACTGGGAATTTTCTTACGTACCGGGAATTGTTCTATGTACTATCCATTTGATTATGTACGAGACATATTTGTACTGGGAATTTTCTTGTGTACCGGAAATTATTTTATGTACTAGCCATTTGGTTATCTACTAGACACTTTTGTCTGTGTGTGTGATCTAGAGAGTGTGTGTGATCTAGAGAGAGAAATTTGTACCAGCATAAGAAGACATATACACGACGAGTCCAAAGTAGACGAAATACAAAACGTACTACAATGAATAACAAAACAACACAAAAATCAGATTTGAGAATAAAGATCAAACAAATTGAGATGAACGGATCGGGAAATGAAATTAACTAACCTTTGAAAGTTCATCAACTAATTTTTTTTTTAATTTCTGATTGATTTTGACCGAATCCATTAACCATTTGACGAAATAAAAGGAAGAAAACGGGCATAGTTGAACCACGTGCTTAATGGTCAGGCTTTTTCGCCATTAGAGCTGAGTTGTGATCAAGCTTTAACAATAACCTTTCTCTCTCTACTTTTCGGACTCAAGTAAAATTTAAGTGAGGAAGAAACTGGTTGTTGTTGCATTAGTGTCTATGATTTATGATTTCCTCTCTAACTTGGGTTTTTTGACTTTTACTCGTGTTGGTTGAAAGGGGTTGGTTGATTAGAAATAAACATTAAAATTAACATATATACCTCATTGAATCTTCACTTTTTCGAAAAATCTGAACGGTTTGAACTAATAGACGAGTTTGTGCTTCTCTTGTGATGAAATTGGATTAGTTGAAGAACAAGATGAAGTTCTACTTTGAAATTGAGATATTAAGAGAGAGAAAGTAAATCTCATAAACTAAGAGAGAAAAATGTGAAAGAGACGGAATAAATTGGCGATGTCCGTACCAGAGAGATAAAAAATGAGAGAAAAAGCTAAGAAGGGTACAAAAAAAGGAAAAAAAAAACACAACAGTCAAAGCACTTTTTTTAGCCTTGAATCCCACAAAAGCTGGTGTTTGGACCTGCACCTTAACATATTCTGACTTAAAAGGGCTGACACATAATTTTAATTAGCATAGGACTGAATTAGAAATAAGTAGTGCCTTTTTGGACCTTTAGCTCATTTTGGCTTCTTTATTTCCTATTGCTTTTCTTGGATTACTTGATTTCGGTCACAACAAACCCCGATTGTCATAACATTAACTTGTGAATCTACGTGTATTTCCCACATCGTTAATGGAGCTAAGTCTTCAAATTGTTTACAAATAGAATTCTAGATACATGAATGAGCTTGTTTAGCTGGACCAGAGCTGAGAGATTTATGGAAGTATTTAATTTTTAATAGTTTGGCCCAAATGGGGCTTGCTCATGTGTTTAGTCGCTACACAAGCTTTCGTAGAAAAGTTTTATCAGGGTTGTTATTACATGAACTAGATTAATTTTCATGAAGTAATGTACTAAAGTGTAGTATGAAGTAATCCTTTTGAATTCTTTGTCAAGGGGTTTCAACTTTCACGAGCTTAAACTATAAAAAAGGGGGTGTTTCAACTTTCACGAGCTTAACTATAAAAAAAGGGGTTATGGCGGCAACTCTGTATCCGTCCGTATTCGAACTTTGATGAAAATTTAATGGTGAAGAAATTTCCCATTTGAGTTCAGAATTCCAAGGATCGTCGATGATTTATGATCAATTTCGTATGGTTAGGTTTTTATTTGATTTTTCTGGATTCTTTGGTCTTAAAATCTTAAAGTCAAGATCTAGGGTTTCTTAAAAATTAAATCAAATAATAATGAATTTGGTACCCTTAAACCAGATCGGAGTACATAAAAAATGTTCAGTCCATAACAAAATGTCCTTAATAAATTTTGAGTGAAATAATTTACCTTTGGGAAGGAATGTATAGGAAATTTAATTTATTATGTTTTTTTTTATGAATTAGGCTCATGCTTTAATTTATTCAAATAAGTTTGAGGTTACATTATGGTTCTTTCCGAAAAGTAATATACTAACAATGTTAGGTGGTGTTTCATGACAACCCCATCGTTTACAAATATTGAGTTCCAATGCGTGGGAGACTAGCATGTGAGCAACTTTGTTTGTTGTACGCCAGGTGTATCGGAATTCAATCATCTCCAGTATTTCCTTTTTCACTCATAATCTCTGATATAATATTCCCGATTCTCTATGGATGTGGCCATCATTCGTATTGCAAGCCCGAATAACGGTGATTGCATCTCCCTCGATAATCACTTTGTTAAGATTAAATTTTATTGCTAGTTTCACACCCAAAAGAACTGCACTTGCTTCTGTAATAATCAGATTTTCAGCAATATAATAGTCCGAACTCGCTGCCAAGAACTCCCCGTTAGTGTTTCTGACTATTGCAACCGTAGCCCCTTCGCCATTTTTGAACGCCCCATCAACATTTATCTTCTGACACCCTGGAGGGGGAGGTAACTAGGTAGTGACTTGATGTTGATCTTGGATTGGACTCCCTGTTTGACTATCATGTGAATTACCCTTGTCTTTGAAATCTAACCACATAGTAATAGCATCACTTATAACCTTCATACTATCAGGTCTAGTGTTTTCAAATACCAATTTATTTGCCTTGCACATATACCAAAGTATATAGCAATGCATATGAAATCCTGTCAACAACTCTTGGTTGGAGTGATAAGAGGTATAGGCTTCCATCCTAGAGGTCAAGGGTTCGAGACACGCTGAACAATTAAAAAAAAAACTCATATGAAATCCTTCATCATCAGCCATTGTTGTGACCCATCTTCTAAGTATATCAAATATTGTTTGTGATGGATTGATGCAGACGCCTAGTGGAGAGCGAAACCAGACTTCTTTTTCAAATTGGCAATCATTGAATAGGTGGTTCGCATCTTCCTCTTTATCATTACACAATGAGCATATCTTCGTCTTAATTTTATTAAATCTTAAAGCTCTGACCTTAGTTGGGATAACATCATTCAATAACCTCCAAATAAACATTTGCACTCGTGGGGCAATGTCAACATTTTTTCCAAAATTTCTGCTACTCGAAGTCGCTCGAATTGGGATCGGTCGAATAAGAACTCGACGGTGTTGCATTTTTCAGAGATTCATATAGAGATTTAAATGTAAACTCACCTTTTTCCGTGTGAGTCCAAATGATTTGTCTTCATTAGTCAGATTTCCCAGTGGGATTTTCAGAATTTCCTTGACTGAGAGCTTATCGAACACTTCATTAATGAGGTATGTCTTCCATCTTTTACCATCCAGTTCAATTAACTCCTGCACTCGATAAGGCAGTAAGTTTGTTGTAATTCCTTCCTTCTTCCCTTGTCAAAACCTCTAAGAGAAGGTACCCATGGGTCTTCCCATATTCGTATATTCGCTTCATTAACCACTATATAACATCTCCTTACCTCGATTATAGATCGCATTGCAAGTATACTCTTCCATGTTGATGAGCCTTTACTCGTATAAGCCCATAAATCTTCGTGTTTGAGATACTTAGCAATTAAAACACGAACATGTAAAACTTCCTTTTCATTTTGGAATATGCAGCTAGGAATTTTATTATGCAATGTACATAACAAAATGTTCTACAAATTTTCAGTGTTATAGTTTACCTTTTGGAAGGAATGTACAGGAATTTTTTTTTATGTATTGTACATAACATTATGTACTGTACATAACAAAATGTCCTATAAAGGAATGTATCAGAAGTTTTATTATGTACTATACATAACAAAATGTCCTATAAATTTTCAATGTTATAGTTTACCTTTTGGAAGGAATGTACAGGAAATCAACAAAATGTCTTACAATTTTCACTAAAATAGTTTAAATTTTGGAAGAAACGTATAGAAAATTTTATTATGTATTGTACATAACAAAATGTACTGTACATAATAAACACAAGATTTGCTTTCATGGATGACACGTCTGTAATTTTACCAAAAAAAGAAAGAAAAAAATGTTGACGTGTCATCATCTTAATGGATGACACATTTGTAATTTTATCGAAAAAGAAGAAAAAAATGATGTGTCAATATCTTAGCGGATGACATATTTGTCAATTTACCAGAAAGTAATAAAAACACAGGATTTTCTTTCATAAAAAAATCTGTAAATATCATGTAAAGTACACCCAGTTTTGTAACTTTCATTTTTTAACTGATAGGAAACCTGCGTGTGGACCTGCAACGAATTTCTTTTCTGACGCGGATTGAACTCCTAGTGTGAGTTTGTTTTTGGGCGTTTTACCCAACTCTTCAAATAGATATTGGTACTTAAAGGTTTTGCACTGGCCTTTAAAAGTGCAAGTGTCAATGATACAAAAGTGTATTATAGTCAATCAATCCATGGGGTACTCTCACTATTAATCAATGCCATATTGAATGCAATGACTACGAGAGCACTGAGTTAAAATTCTTATACATAACAAAGATAAAGCAAAATCGGAAGTACTAGACTGTATTATCAAAAAGAATGGGAAGTTTTAAAAGGCCTCTTTCTACACCCCCAGACCCACTACGAATTTTGAATTAGGAGAGTTTAGAGCGCCTATAAAACTCCTGACCTGGGCTACAGGAAGATCTAGATTCAAATTTTATAGAGTTACGTTCTGGATTTGTCATATACTCTCATGCGATTAGGTATTAAATAAATTAATGGTGTGTTTGGTTGCAGGATTCCTAAGTAGGATTCCTATCAAAAGTGGAATTTGGTAGGAATCATGAATCCTTGATCTGTTTGGCTACCAAGAATCCTAGGACTCTTGAATCCTAAGGATTCCTAATTCCAAAATTTGTATTGGACCAAAATCCCACCCTACCCCCTAGGATTTGCTAGGATTTTGGATTAATGAACCTAAATTTCAAACTTAAAATCAACAAAAAAATATTTCTTTCTACAAAATCATTATTTTTTTTCAAAATACTCAAATAATAATAAATCATAGGATTCTTAGTTGTTGCTAAACAAGCCAAAAGATATTACTTAGATTCATGAATCCGTGAAATCATGAATCTCAAAGACTCATGAATCCGCGGATTCATGATTCCGCCATCCAAACACACCATAACTAAAAGTCTTGGATTGTCCTTGTTGTTTCCTATCATAGTTCTAACTTTTAATGTGTTTTACATGCCCTCTCCAAAATTGTAATGCTTAATTTTTCACGAGTACATGTCATTTAGCGCAAAAATTGTTCACTTCTAAAATATAAAGAGATCGTTCAATTCCTTAACTTTTTAAATTATGTCATATAATTTATAGGTGTATAATAAAGTAATATTTAGATGTCTAATGATAGGTAAAAAATTAGTTTTTATCTTATGTCAAAGCTTTGCTTTTTATGACCCGTTTAGATTTGTTTCATGAACATTGTGGCTTATTCAATTCTTATTATTTATGGATGCCATATGATGTGGTAATGATCCTAATGCACGACTTATTGTATCTTAATAAATTGTTTGGTTACGTGTGATTACATCTTCAACATCTATAATGTATAATGTAATTCTAATACACATGTGATGAAATTTTGATGTAATCGATTAAGTTCAATCCGCAATACCATGCATATAAGGTATAAAAATGTCTAAAGTATAGCTTACATTACTGCGCACCCTTGTGCTCTGCCTGTCCTAACAAAGGACAATGATAGGGCGTCGAAGGACAATATTGCCCCTTGTCCTATTCTAGACGTTGCACAAAGATGTATTCGAGTAACGAGGGTATACATGTACGACTGTTTTATAAGTTTTACGTATTGTTTCGAGAAGACAAAATAAAACCCTGCCATATTTTACTAAAATTTACAACTAGATGACATTATTTCGAATGTTAACATCTAACACCTCAAAAAGTACCTTTGAAGAAGATGTTTTTTTTTTTTTTGAGAATTCGACTACGGTCTACGTTAGTCGTTACAAGACATTGATGCATCGTGGAGATGTAATGAGCACGATAACCGCCTAATTTAAACTGAGACAGAAAGAGGCCTGAAGCCCGACAACGAAGAGGCCTAAAGCCTGACAAATTATTACATTATTCATAGCCTAAATTACATAGGATAAATCTTGATGGCAACTGCTTTCACCGAGACTCGATCCCACGACCTCATGGTCTTAAGAGGGGTGTCCAACCGTTACACCAAAGGGTGGTGGACCTTTGAAGAAGATGTTGTTATGTAACATACATGTTTATTTACGAGAGATATCAGAATTCGAATGTTACCATATTACACAAAGAAAAAGAAAGATGGTTACAGAAAATCAAAAAACTAAAACGAAACAAGATTGAACAACCTGCTCTAATACCATTAAAATTATTACTTTGCATTAAACAAGCTCAACATCGGAATCATGAAGAATCTCAAAACTAGAATCTCTAATAACTTTGACATGATTACGGCAAAGAGGACATGTCAAACTTTTAAGCAACCAAGAATCAACACAAAATGAATGGAAAATATGATTACAATCCTGCAATAATCGACACTTTTCGCCCTGTTTGAAACGTTCAAAGCAAATAACACAACCAGAACTCCATCCCAATCCGAAATAGAAACTTGGAATACTTTCCAATTCTCCGACTGATAATCCAGACCTTCCTCTACCTTCTTTCCTCGTACAATTAGTTTTATTCCGATCAAGAAGTACGAGGAAAAAGTAAAAAACAAGAACATAAATTGAGAGAAGAATGATAACAGTGGCAGCAGGAGAGAGAGATAAAAGGAACATAGTGTCTGGGTAGACTGGATTATGAAGATTGATGATTAATTAGGTAGAAGTGGTAGATCAAAATTGAGCTATGAATGGGTTTAAATTAGTAGGGGAATTTGATTTTAGAAAAAAGAAGAAATGAAAATCAATCAATGTGATTAATAAGTAATTAAGTTAAGTATGGATTACTTTAAGAATTAAGAATTAACGTGGAACATGTTGCAATAGTGGATTATTGGATGGCTAAGTTGGAATTCATTGACCTTCCTAATTATATTATATAATAATTATAATAATTGGGGACCTTTGAGTAGGAATTTGGATTTACAAAAATTAAAAGAATTAAAATTACAATATATCAGAGAAAGTTTGAACAGGAATTTAAATTTATGGAGGTGTCTCAATTCTTATATTTATTCGGTATAAAGAAAAAAAGTTCATGTGGAATATTTTGAATGCTAATTCCTACTTTGCCACATTGGGTGACATATTAGATGCCTAGAGGGTATACCACTCAATTAGCCGATTGGATTTCGAATGATCCATGTTAGAGGGCATTACCCAAACCTTTTAATGGTGAGCCAAAATTAACCCTCCCACACCCCCATAACCCTTCAAATATAATCCGACAAATTTTCTACGGCCTAAACTTTTTTTCTTCTTCTTCTTCTTCTCGTTTGAACACTCTAGGGTTTAACTAGGTCATTCAAAAAAAGTTATACCACTACTGAGATCCAAGCTATAACTTCAAAGAGAATGGACGACGATGCTTGCAACTTCCTTAGAGTATATCCGACAGCCCTCAATAACACCAAATAATGGTGCTATGGAGGGTTGTGCCCACCTAACAGGGATGGAAAATTGGATAGTTTTCAGTCCAGTGAGCAGTGACGTTCATCTCACCATTTGAAATATAATTTTGAGTCCCTTTTGGTTTATGTTTTAGTCCTTTTTATCTTTATAGTTTTATGTTTGGTCATCTTATTTGAAACTATTTTCAAATTTAGTCCTTATATCAACCAAATGAATATTAATGTTTTATTAATAGATATATAAACCAATCAAATAATTTAATTAGATAAATTGTTGTAGTTTATAATTTTATTTTAAAATAAGTTTTAAAATGAATATTGGTATGATGAATAGTGATTTGGTGGGAGTTTTAGAGTTTTATCTTTGGAATAAAAAAATTGAAAACACCAAAAAAGTTGGTGGAAATTTTTTTGTGCCAACTACTGGGGATGCTCTGAAGAGTCCACGAAAAATGAGGTTGAATAAATCTTTTTTGGTGTATGGTCTTTAGCTTTAGGGTTTTGACTTTTAGCGTTCTTGTTATAGTTTTTCGATTTTGTAAACACAGTAATGTAATCTTCAGCTTTTCAATTTTTCTGATCTTTTCTATCACTCTGATTTAACATTTGCACAGTAACATTACATATGAAGACCAAAATCTTTCTTTCAGAAATGTCTATTTAGTTTATTTTAGGCTTATGTTTTTTGTTGAACCTTAAAATATGAACAAATTTTGTTTGAAATCCAGTCTCATATCTGTTGTAACTTATTGTATTTAAGGGATCTAAACTTTAGTTTTTGATCCATTATCTATGTCCAACAATGATTCTTATCTATAGGTAATAGTTTTGGTAAAAAAATTAATTTCATCACATGTAACCAACTTTGAAATACTTTTCTGATACTCCCATGTATCTTGACTGATTTAAGGTTAAGGTGCTGTTTGTTTTTCTTTTTATGTCTGAATCTGAATTGGTTGGATCTGAAAAGTCTGAACTGAATTGGCTGAATCTGAATTGGCTGAGTTATTTTAGAAGTTAGATGTTTGTTTTCGAAATCTGAATTAGTGGATCTGAGTTATAATTTTGACATATATACCCCTACTTGATATTTTACACAAACAAGTCCTAACCCTCCACCCTTCTCTAAAATAAAAAGAAAACCCTAACCCTAAACTTTTTATCCTCTCTCTCTCCAAGTCTCCAACAGCAAGTCTCCAACAGCCTCCTCTCTCAACCTATCTCTTTCAAACATTTGTTCTGGCGAGAAAGTCCGACAATAGAAGTCCGGCGAGGTTTAGACTCTCTCAATCCCTTTCTCTTTTCGTCCCTCTTTCTCTCTCCAACAGATCCGGCTTTGTGTGGTGCGATTTGTGTTCATGTGGTGGTGGCGCTTTGTGTTCATGTGGTGGTGCGATTTGTGTGGTTGTGGTGATCTAGGTTGTGTGGTTGCGGTTGTAGTCGTCTAGGTTTTGTGGTTGTGGTGGTGGTTTCGGTGGTGGTGGTGGTTGTGTGGTTGTGCTGATTTCGGTGATGGTGGTTGTGTGGTTGTGGTGGTGGTGGTCTAGGTTGTGTGGTGGTGGTCTAGGTTGTGTGGTGGTGGTGGTGGTCTAGGTTGTGTGGTGGTGTTGATTTCGGTTGTGGTGGTGCTGATTTCGGTTGTGGTGGTGCTGATTTCAGTTGTGGTGGAGCTGATTTTGGTGGTGGTGGTTTCGGTGGTGGTGGTGGTTCCGGTGGTGGTGGTAGTTCCGGTGGTGGTGGTGGTGTTGCTAAATAAAATAATGACTGAGAATAGTAAAAGTTATGGGGCTATAATTGACATTTAGCACATTTCAGCATTGGAGATTTGTTTTCAGACTTGTTTTGAAGTCTGAAAAATATGAGCTCCTTTTCAGTCAATTCAGACAATTGACCCAATTCAGACGATATTTCAGATTTTCTTAAATACAAAAAACAAACACAACCTAAGAGTCCGTTTGATATGTTTGAAAATCAAATAAGAAAATTGATTTTTCAGTGTTTCCTTCAAGTGAAAGAGTGTGAAATCAATTCCATGTAGGAAAAAAAATAAAAGTTGGAAAAGGTCCAATTTTTTCCCACTCTCAACATGTGAAAACGGTTTTCACACTCTCATTGCGCGCTCTATCTCCTCACGGTAATCCCCACCTTCTTTCTCTATCAAACTTTTAGATCTCAATTTGCATAATCAACTTACAGAACCTCCACGTTATTCTTCAAAACTGAAGAGAAGAACCAATAAAACATTGTCCATCTAAAGAGAGGAGAACATCTCCGTAAGCTTCAACTCTTGATCTCTTTGATATGTTCAATAAAGAAAGTCACCTCTTTCTAGATCTAACTTTATCGTTATCTCCCTCCATCTCTATCGTTATCTCAAGATCTCCATATTTTTCTCTCTGAATCTCCACCGTTCTCTACCTTAATCTTCACTGTTCTCTCTCTCTCTCTCGATTTCAGTCTTCATCTCTCTGCAGAGATCTCAATCGGTCTCTCTAAGATCCCCGAATCGGCCTCTCTAAGATCCCCGAATCGGCCTCCCTCCCATGAACCCTAAAACAAGTCAAATGGGAGAGATTGGAGAAGGTGTTGAACCTTTAATTTGATTTATTCTAAAGGCACCTTGTGTATTTGCCCTAGACGCCCCCTTCTAAGTTTAGAAAGGCGTCAACAGGGATAAAGTCTGGCGCTTTAAGAAATTTCATCAGATTTTCTCACACCTACGAAACAGTGAAAATTGAGTTCTATATGAAAAAGATGGTTTTCTTTCCTACAAGAGGAAAAATGGCTTTCACATCCAAATGTTTTCACATGTATCAAACGAACCCTGATTCTCCAATCGAGTTTAACGCTCGTTATTTTTCTATGAATGATATTCCATTATATGACCCTACGATATATTTAACTATGGCTGCGAGCTTGTTTTATCTCAATATTACTCGCCAGGATATTGCACATGGTGTGCATGTCGCTTGTCAATTTGTGGGTTCAACTATTATTACCCATTTGGCAGTTATTTTTTTGTTATTAGATATCTTCGTGGTATTTGTTTTTAGAGTTTCTTATCTCATCGACTTCTTCCTTGACGTTACGAGTATATTCAAATGTAAACTAGGCGAGCGATTGTGCAGATTGCAAATCCATTAAGGGTGACTGTTTATTCTTGGGTGATAACTTTATTTTCTAAAGGAGCATGAAACAAACTGTTGTATCTAGATCATCTATTGAAGTTGTGTTATGGTGTCTACCATAGCTTAGATAGGCTGGTTATGTTGGTTACTTCCAGACATGTACCCATTTCAGAGCCTACCCCTATGTTTAGGACAATCAACATGGCATCCATATTGCTTATGATTTAGTCTTTCACGAATGCACCAAACACATTGAGATTGATTGTCATGTTACTTGACACCACTTAAAGCACCATAAGTTATTCTTTTGTCTCATCCACTATAGAGATTGCAGACTTATTTGCCAAGTCACATCAAGCTTTCGTTTCTTAGCTAGAAAACTTTTGATGCTTTCCAATACTTCAACACGAGTTAGAGGGTGGAGGGTATTGGAATTATATATAATAGTTTTGGTTATTTAATCATTTGATCTTTAAGGGTTCTTTAGTCTTTTTCCTCTCGTACTTATTTATGTGTTTGCTATTACTCTTGTAACTTAGCTTCAATATAACGAAATCTTAGGCTCCATAATGGTTATTCTCTCTATACTTGTATTTGCCAAGGGTGCTCACACCTTATTGTGGTGTTATATGCGTTCAAATCAAATGTTGCCTATCAGGCCAGGCGGGCCTCACCTAGAAAAGAACGGGAGGGTACAGACTTCGGGGTGGGTCGACACTAGCCTGCTCCATAATCCAGCCTGGGCCAGGTTAGCCCGTCGACTTTAATTTCAAAAACCAAAAAAAATAAAAATAAATTACAAACTTAACCAACAAACATACTGATGCACCAGAAAAGGTTGCACACCCAAGCGGAGGTATCAAGTAGTAACCGGTAAAACCGGAGTCGATCCAAGGATAGGTTGGTAGTTTGGATATCGAAGGGTCTTATCCCTCGGTCTAGATATTAAAAGCTAACTTAGACTAAAAAGGAGAGAAACAAGGATAAATGGGGGGTTATGAAATTGAATAAGCAACAAGAAGAGAATAAAACAAGTAAAACTAAACTAAACAAGAAAGTAAACGGGCGAGAGAGATTCGAGAGAAGAGTCGGAGGAACAAGAGTCGGGAGACGGTAAGACTCGATTCGGGCAACAAATAAGTGAGAGAGGTGTCGAAGTCCGGAATCCATAATGATAAACCTACGACTATGTGTAGTCCGATTTGATGTGTCGAGGTACAATCGATATTCGACTCCTAAAGTAGATGTCTCTAAGTACTATGTATATCCGGAGATCATACTTAGTCAAACAAACGTCTAAATCGGTTAATCCCGAGTCATCGAAAGTGTCGTCTAGTCGCCTAACTATGTGAAGTGCATGACAAGACACATGAAATTATGACTTAGACTACGATCGATATCGAATACTTCGTTTCGTCTATTAACTATGCGAACTGCTTGACAAGACACATGAAAATACGATCAAAACGATAATCGAAATAAATGAACATCAATTTATAATCAAAACATCAAATCATATTAAACATAATCACGAATTCATCACATTTCATCTCATATAATCGACACACTAAAGTTAGCTAAACATGGTGATTAAATAAGAAATGGAAAGAAGATGATGAGAGAATCCCCCTTTTTCGATGTGGTTCGAGGCTAAGATCGTCGGAAAATATGAGTCTTTAAGGTGCAGCCGATCTCCCCTTAGTAAATTCTGGGTTCCCCATAGCGACCACCATCATCTTCTCCATTTAGAACACAACCTCCATTAAAGCTAACCCTAGCTTTCTCTCTCTAGAAATTTCTTGTCCAAAATCAAATCAAACTACATGGGAAGCTAGCCAAGATGATGGGGAGCAAAAGCCCTAAAGATTCGGATCAAGAAGGTTGTCGGAAAACTCATAAAAATCCGGTCAAAGAGTGAAGAAATCCGGCCAAAAATCAAGATCCGGCCAAAGGGTGCTGTCCCGAGCCTTGTGCGCGCCTGCAGATGCGTCCCGGAGCATGTGAAGCTTCCCGTGGACGCGTCCTTGCTGCTGTGGAAGCTTCCTCATGCTCCGGTAGCTGCTGTGGAAGCTTCCTCATGCTCCGGTAGCTGCTGTTCGCGCACAGCAGCTGCTGCAGGTCGCGCCTGCAGCAGCGTCCCGAGCTTGAGGGCTGCTCCTGCCGTGCTTGCAGTCCCGTGCTGGCTGTCATGCTTTCCCGAGCAGCTCGAGATGCTGCCGTGCAGCCCGAGCTGCTGCCGGCCAAGGCTAGGCCGGCCTTGCCTTGGCCGGCAATCCTCCTTCTCCTTCTTCTCTTTTTCTCTCTCTCAAGCTCTACTTGGTGATGAAGAACCCTAACCCTCTTTCTCTCTCTCCTTTCTTAGTGAAGAAGATGATGAATAGTCTTTCTGAATAGTAGCCTTTGACCCCTTACTCTAACTTGAGTCAAACCCTAGACTTAGTCAAACTTGACTAAGTCTTTAGACCACAAATGGGTGCCTATAAAATCTCTACCCAATTCTTCTTCTCTTAATATTTCTTGGGCTTGGACTTGGTTTTGGGCTTTGATTTAGAAACCGAGAGAGTGTCTCCATCCTTGTCTCTACATCTTCAAATTCTTACAAAGGACTAGAATACCCTCGGACTTCTTTCTTCCACATCTTCCCCGTCCGAACTCCGAATTGAATACCGTTTTCACCGTCGGACTCGTCATTGACTATACTTGTCATTTGATTTGCTTGAAGTCTTTTTCTCTCATTTTCGGCACATGAAATGATAGTGATAGTTCGCTTCTTTTATTCCGAATCACATGCTTAACTCCAAAATAAGTACCTAACATGAAAAACACATAAAATATTATTGATAACACTCAAAAAGGACTAATTAGTCTAAGTTAGGCTCTCCAAATGTGACATTTTCGTGTCACATCAAGATCCTCAAACTTAAAAATTGCTAGTCCTCGAGCAAATAAAACAAAATAAAAGCCTAGCTCACTTTTGGAGGCATCCCGGTTGCATTTAGCGTATGCAACAAGCCTTTAAACCTCTAGGTTACCCCTAGAGGACGAGTGTCGTCTCGTGAGGGTTTCCATAGATGACACCCACAAACATCGTGGTTTCAAATACACAAGGGTCCAAAATCCAAATCATAGATAAACATGGTTCATATAGTAAAGGGTTTAAGCATGTCAATGTATAATGAATCAAGTAAATGAGCTCTTGTAAAAGCTAAAAGCCCCTTCACTAATGATCTTACCCTAAAGTGCTAGTGTCATACCATAATGAGCAACATCTACGTTCCGAAGTCACAAAACCTTGATTCCTAAGTTAGTACATTTCGCCTCGACTTCGGCCTCACGGACATACACTCCAAATACGAAATCACTCAAGAATGGTTTGCTCGTATGTGTGAGTGTGATCACTAACATGGACTCAACACATAAAAAGGGGCGAGGACAACATTTTGGAACGAATGATCTTCGAAAAGAAATTAGCCACTAAATAAAGTGGGGAAACTCACTCGCCCTTCTCACCCATTCGACCCTCTAAGAATGCCTTCCAAAGGTTAACGGATACTAAAGATGGATGACGATGGAGGATTCCCGAGAATGTCGAACTCTTCATGATAGAACCTCTTAAGCACTTCCACATTCGTTTCTTGCTTCGAATACTTATTCATGAACATACACACAAACACACATATATACAATCACATCACTCACACAAAAGATCTAACATGCTCAAACATAACATAAACAACTTTATTCATCATTCATTTTTTTTTCTTTTTGTCTTTCTTTCTTTCTTTTTTTCACTTTTTCACTTTTTTTTTTTTCATAACACAAATACAATTAACCAAAACAAAATACAACACACATAACTCTATTCTTGCAATCAACTTTTCATTTCATACTTGCTCTTGACATTCTTCATTCTATCTTCTCATGTCTTCATTCTCAGGATATAAGATGATGGATGGTGATGGAGTATCCGCCTCCCTCTAGTTGGCATTCTTATCGGGTTTCATGGACTACAAGGGCAAGGTTAATTAGCTATCCTAATGTCACTCCTAGTGGCTAAGGAAGTTGAGCACACGAGATCAAATGAGCTCTTTTAATAGTTACGAGGTTGAGTAGCTCTTCATTCTACTCGGAGTTAGCGCGGAAGAGTACACTCGAAGGACAATTTAAGCTTTGAGCTCTCATAGGGTTAAGTCTCCACTAATGACTACTCTAGGTCTCTTAGAGATGTTTCTTCTTCAATAAGATGTTACTCCCATAGCATAACACAAACACTCAAGGACTCGACTTTCATGCAAAGACCATTAGCAATCACAAAACTCATCAACTCGACACATATGCATCAACATTCTTAAAACTATCACTATAATCACATGCAAATCTACTCAAAATGTTCAAAAAATTTCAAATTTTGGCTAATTTGAACCCTTTTGTCTTTGAAACCCATGGTCATGCATTGGTTATGGTCATATCCCGCATCCCCAAACTTAAAACTAACATTGTCCTCAATTTTCTAAGCATACACTCACCAAAAGATGAAGAGGCACATCAATTTAAAGAGAAGAGTGGAAAGATATTACCATAACCGAAGGAGATAAAAGATGATACTACCAAGACTCATGTATAACGAGGTTCCAACTTGATGCCAAGCTCACGCCATCCCCAAACTTGGAACAAACCACGCCTTAGAAGTAAAACATATAAGAAATGCTCCTAAAATATCCAAAAATATAATGAGAATGAAGCACATAAAAAGCAAGACCATATAAAATGACCACTCACGCGGGATCACTCGATTGCATTTCGCTATGCAATTAGCCTTTGATTCTCTTGTTTTCACACAAGAGCACGAGTTATGTCTCGTGGAGGGTTTCCAGAGATGATACCTACAAACATCAAAGGCCCATCTTAATCGGCTAACGATCGTATAGTAAAAGACGGAAGATTTGGGGGTCAACCCAGAGAAAGCTATATACAAATGCTAAAAGTCTCACAATAATATCGAAGCATATAAGTGCACGTGAGACTAAAAGCGAAAAGAGACCATCCCCAAACTTAGTGGATGCACGGTCCACTAAGTACGCATAAATGCTAGGGGCGACGACTAAAAAGCCGTCAAAAGGGTCGACATATAAGGGAAGTGGGAGGAGGTCAATCCGAGGCAAATAATCAAACTCAAGCTTAGTGGATAAAACATCCACTAAGTCCCTAGACATGCTAGGAAAGACATCCGAAGTGTTCCATAAGGGGTCAATGATGAGTCATGAAGATGCCTCATTTGAATCTCTTAATTTGGGCTTGTTAGTCTATTTCGAGCAGTTACTCTCATGAATTACTTGTTTCTCTTTTCCAGGTGTCTTTTACGGAGTTCGGTGCGAAAAAATGCTAAAATCAGGAGAAAGACACAATTGAGGGGCATTTTGGTCATTTGGAGATTATGGTAGTCGGGTGAGTCGGCTAATATTGATGCTCGGATAAAATTAGACTTCAACACGATCCCGTAGGCGAAAACAGAAGTGAAATCGAAGCCCAGATGACGAAACTAGAATCGGTCAAAGTTTTAGTCAAAATCAGTTGACTGAAAGTCAACATGGAGCGTAAGGGACACGTGGCGTGCAATCTGTTGGCATTCCGGTTCTAATTTGAATATTATTCCGTGTATACGCGGCGCAAGATACTCGGGTACTCCAAATGCTACTTATGCAAGATCTAACGGCTAGTTTAACTTTCGTAAATATGGCTTAATCTGAAGAGGAGCGTCACACAACATTTACCAACCCGAGAAGCACAGAATCATGTCGCCCTAGCCATTCACGATCAAACCAAATCCGGATTTCCCTTTTGTCTATCTTCTCTATTCAAATTAATGGAAGGTTTCAAATTCACAACCAAAAGAAAGATTTGCAAGAGATTGATAGAGAAAGAAATCTTCAATTAAAGAGGAAGGAAAACATGAGCTCGGCAAAGATGGAAAGGTTGAGAAGAATGTTAGAAAGAATGGTGTTGTATATATATTTTCTAGAGAGAGAGAGCTCTCGGTTTCTCCATCGTTTCCATTTTCAGAGAGAACTCGGCTGGTTTAGAAGATTAGAGAGAAAAAGATATTTTGGGTATCTCTAACAAAAGAAAGATAGAGATTCGGTTTGACAGAGATAGACAGTGGGATATGATTTTTATTCATCTCTTTATAAAAACAGAGGAAGGGGGGAATGAGGACATATCTCGGTTTGGGGTCGAAAACAATCACCATCTCGACTGGAGAGTCTTCCTCTGGTAGCTCAACCAAAACCGACTATATTAGAGAGAGAGAGTGATGTAAAGAGCATCTCGGCTGGGATCATCTCGGTTTGGAGATCATTCTCTCTAGCTCAATCAACACAGAAATATCAGAGAGATAGAGAGAGATAAAGGGGGGCTCACGGCAGAAAAGGAAAAACAGAGGAGACCCATTCTCATCATCTTCATCATCTCGGGTTTTTGGAATTGACTTCTTAGTGAGAGAGAGGGAATTCACAGAAAGCAATTGAGGTTAATGAATTGAGTGTGAGTTATTTGGCATCTTCTCACGGCCAGGAAAACAGAAAAGGGAGTTTAGACAGAGAGAAAGAGGAGCCACGGTTATAACATCTCTCCACCATTGAAGGATCATAACCGAGCTAGAGAGAGAAAGTGAGAAAGAGAGTTCTGTTCTTTCTTTTCTTTTCTTTTCTTCTTCTTCTAGTTCTTCTCTTAGTGAGAAAGAGAGAGTTAGATTAAGAGAGTTGAGAGAGAGAGAGAGATATTGTAGAGAGAGAAAGATTGAATCAAAGGTTATAAAATCCATTATCATCTTCTTCTTTCTTTATCCTTAATCGGTTATAACTATTAGAGAGAGTTTCTGTACTCATTAGAGAGAGAAAGAGAGAAGTTTGGAAAGAGAAATAAGAGAAAACAGAGAAGGAGAAGAAAAACCAGGGAAGGAAAATTATTTTCTCACCTGGAAATCGTTTCCGGGAAGACGAGAAAATAATTTTCCCTAAGGTTCTGTTTGGCTGCGCAGAAGGAAAAAAAGGCGAAAAAAGGTGTTTTCTCTCCGATTCTTTACTTTATTTTCCAATTCTTTTTACATAATGACTATGAGTAACTAATCTTACCTATCTAGGGTTTTAGATGAAGTTTCAATAATTATTCTAATGATAAATTTATTACAGTTTTTATTATTTTAACGATAATATCTTCCGGGTTTTTAGACCGTCCATGGACTGAAAACCTGAGTTATACAAAGAACTATCGAATTAGACCAAATTAATTTGTCCTTAGAATTGTTAGGAGAACGGATTCAGAAAACCCTAGGCTCTCCCCCATTTGAGTTCCTTGTATCATTTGTAATTATTTTCTTTCCGTAATTTTATTTTAATATTTTATTTATTTTATTTTATTACCAAAACCTCATCAAAACAAAAAAAAAAACCAAGTTACTTCCAAGTCTTAGAATAGGTTTCACTTAGTCTCTGAGGAACGAACCGGTCTTACCGGAATTATCACTTGACGCCCGTATACTTGCGGGTGGTGACCTATTTAGGAAACTTTTTAGGCCCATCAAGTTTTTGGCGCCGCTGCCGGGGACTATGTTTTAAATTTATTCTAATTTTGGGAAGTTTTTATTTTTGGTAAGTTTTGAATTTTGGATACTTTGACTTGCTTCTCTGTTTTTGGTGTGCAGAACACTAAGGAGCTGAAGAGGAGGCGCAACAAGGAGGAGGACCTCAAAAGAAGAAATTTACTGTTTTTATTTTTATTTTTTTGTATTTATTTTCGTGAGAGAGAGACTTAGACTTTTTAGTACTTTCTTTTGTTTTGACCCGAAATTGGAGGGCTTTTATAAATTGTAACCGAAAATCCAAAGAAGCCTCGGGTTCGAACACTTGAGGGAAGAGTGGCCCGGTCGTCTACAAAGGTCATCGCCCGTCTTGAACGGGAGGTAATTTCTCTGACCACCCACGAATCCCCTGTTAGTGGGTACTTTTCATAAGATCTTCGTAGTGCTTCCTCGATTTTCGTGTTAAAAAAAAAGGACCAATAGAAAGGAATCAAGTGTAGTTTTTGCAAGTGTCAATTCCCATCTTGTGATCGTGCCTGACCATCATGGCACATTTTTCTAATGGTTGGACGTACCCTGTTGATGATGATGACCTTGATCTAAAGGGACCCGTCATCAACCGAACTGATATAACCTTAAGAGAATACCAACAGTTGCGTAAAGACTGGCTTAACCAACGTGGTACGACTCTAAGAGATTATCAACGACTTAACGAGGGAAATAGGCTAGTTGAGCCTAACCGAACTGGTATGACCCTAGGAGAGTACCAACAGATGTGTAGAGACGAGCCTAACCGACCGGGTATGACATTTGGGGATTATCAACAAATGTCTAGAAACGGTCCGACTAGTGAGTGGAGTAGACCAGAACCTGATCGATCTCATATGACATTAGGAGAACACCGACAAATGTATAGAGATGGTCAAAATAGTGATGGATATGGTCCGACACCAAATATGTATGAGAGACCTTATAGTCCATACTATTATGAGGCCAATGACTTTAGAGACAGGTATGATCCTAATATGTACGAAGGAAGTTATTATCAAGAGTCTCCATTTAATTACACTAGTGAGCCTTACTATGAGGAGACTCTTGAAGATAGATCTCGATCAGAGTCCGAGAGTCGTCTCAGGGAGATGATGTCACAATTTGCGACTCAAACAAAGCAGGAGATCGAGTCCTTGACTCAACAGGTAAAAATGCTTAAGTCACAGTCATTCGCCGACGAGGAAGGGGTTTCACAACCCCAAACTCAGGAAGGTACTAGGTATGATGATCCTAATATGTACGGTGGGAGTTTTTATCAAGAGTCTTATTTTAATTACATTAGTGAGCCTTATTATGAGGAGACTCTTGAAGATAGATCTCGATCAGAGTCCGAGAGTCGTCTTATTGAGATGATGTCACAATTTGCGACTCAAACAAAGCAGGAGATCGAGTCCTTGACTCAACAGGTAAAGATGCTTAAGTCACAGTCATTCGCCGACGAGGAAGGGGTTTCACAACCCCAAACTCAGGAAGGTACTAGGTACGATGACGAGGTTAATACGTCTAACCCTAGTACTAAGTTAAATGTCGATGAATTTACTGATAATACCCTAGAGCCTGAAAGGTCTGATGTTGACTTGTTTCCTCCACTCGTGTCGCCTCACCATGATCGGACTACACTAGACGTTGATATTCAAGATGATGGCTCAATGAGCAAGTTTGGGGATGACACAATTCTTAACTTTCCGACATTTGAGATTTGTAAGGAGTCAGTCTTAGATGAAAAGCTAAGAAGGCATGATATTATGAATAACTACGAGGCCGCAGATGTCTTTGAGGACATTGATGACGCTAGAGACATGTTGGATAGTTTGTCAGACTGTTTACCTAAGGAAACCATGGACCTTGACTTGGTCCCCGAGCCTGTTGCCTTACCCTTAGAGTCTAGTTTGACCGTTCACATGATCTCAGACTCGGTTGTTGATCCCTTTTGGGACACTTCAGATGTCTCCTCGAGAACGTCTATGGAAATAGTGGATATTCTATCCACTAAACTTGCAGATGACTTTCTGCCTTCGACGGATATATTGGCCCTTCATTGTTATGTCGATCCTTTTGATGACTTTCTAGTCATTGGTCCGAGTATTTATGCTTACTTAGTGGATTGTGCATCCACTAAGTTTGGGGATTACCTTTCTTTTCTGATAGTCTCACATGCACTATCAGTAATTTACAAAAATGTGAGACTATCGTTCACTGAAAACTTTGTGTTTTGGGTGGACCCACAGATGTATCGAATATTGGTTTACAGTTAATCACATATCTGTAATCCAGTAGGTTAATTCTTTCTATTTGTTCGAGTCATCTGTTTCGTCTGGCTGAAGACGTTAAACTTAGCGCTTTCTGGGAGGCAACCCATGCAGAGGACGCTGAATCGGGTAATATCTCTCCCTTCATCCTGTTATTTTTGCATTGTTTTCAGAACATTGAGGACAATGTTCGGTTTAAGTTTGGGGATAGGGGATTGAAATTTTTGCTAAGTCCTTATTTCAAAAATTCAAAAGGGTTTAAAATTTTTCAAAATTTTTAATTTTTGGATTGAAAATGTGAGTCTAGTTATTTTTGCTTGTTAATAGTTATAGAGTCTAGTTGGTTGTGCTACACTTTTGCTAAAGGTTTTTTTCACGAATTTCGAGTCTTGAGGTTGTCTGTGCACTAGCCATGTGAGTGTTAGATAGGTGAAGAGTTGACTTTTCTGAGAGAACTTAATAGATCATAAGTGGAGACTTAACCTATGTGAGATTCTGAGCCTTTCTTGATTGTTTTGAGTGATCTCTTCTGAGCTAATTCCGAGTAGAGTGAAGAGCTACTCAACCTCGCAATATTGAAAGAAGAGCTCAGTTGATCTCTTGAGTTCAAACTTTACAACCACTAGGAATGTCATCAGGAAGTAAACCTTTCTCTTGTAGTCTGAAAAACTTGAAAACAACGTCAACTAGAGGAAGATAGAAATCCATTTATTAGAACCCTGAGAATAAGGCATGAAGCAAAATGAAGAGAATTATACCCAAGGAAAGAATAATGTCAAGAAAAGTCTTTGTGTATTTGAGTTTGATTACCAGAAAAGTACTATGAAAAAAAAAAAAAAAAAAAAATCAAAGAAAAAAGTGTTTGTTTGTGTTTATCCCAAAGTAGTTCTTGAAGATTTGAAGACGTCGAGTTCTTAGGAGTTCTAGTTTATCCTTAGTCTATCGACCTCTAGGAAGCATTGTTAGAAAGTAGATCAGGTGAGAAGAGTTGGTTAGCTTCCCCATTCCGTATTAGTGGTTGTTTCCTTCCTATGAGATCAGTCGTCCACGAAGAATTTAGTCCATCTTTTGTCATGTGTTGAGTTTTCTTTCATACTCATACTCGCACATAGAGTGAACCATTCTTGAGTAACTTTAATTTTTGAGTGTATGACCGTGAGGCAGTAGTCGAGGCGAAATGTATCGAGACGGTAATCGAGGTCTTGTCTTTTCAGAACCGAAATGATACTTATATTGGCTGGTCACGTGCACTTCGAGTCATGATTACTAGTGAAAAGATTTTTAGCATTTGTATGGCTTGGCCGACCTGGATTTCATTTCTATTAACTTTCGAAAATTTTTATCGGCTTAACATTTTTAGTCCATGTCATATTTAGATCCTTTTGGATTTTGAAACATTGAATTTTGTGGGTACATTCACTGCAAACCCTCACGAGACAAAACTCGTCCTATAGGGTAACCTAGAGGTTTAACGGCTTGTTGCACGTGCTAAGTGCAATCGTGATTCCCTACGAAAGTGGTGAATTGGGTTTGGTTTCATTTTTCTGTTTTGCTCGAGGACTAGCAAAATCTAAGTTTGGGGATGTTTGAAGAGTCATGAAGATGCCTCATTTGAATCTCTTAATTTGGGCTTGTTAGTCTATTTCGAGCAGTTACTCTCATGAATTACTTGTTTCTCTTTTCCAGGTGTCTTTTACGGAGTTCGGTGCGAAAAAATGCTAAAATCAGGAGAAAGACACAATTGAGGGGCATTTTGGTCATTTGGAGATTATGGTAGTCGGGTGAGTCGGCTAATATTGATGCTCGGATAAAATTAGACTTCAACACGATCCCGTAGGCGAAAACAGAAGTGAAATCGAAGCCCGGATGACGAAACTAGAATCGGTCAAAGTTTTAGTCAAAATCAGTTGACTGAAAGTCAACATGGAGCGTAAGGGACACGTGGCGTGCAATCTGTTGGCATTCCGGTTCTAATTTGAATATTATTCCGTGTATACGCGGCGCAAGATACTCGGGTACTCCAAATGCTACTTATGCAAGATCTAACGGCTAGTTTAACTTTCGTAAATATGGCTTAATCTGAAGAGGAGCGTCACACAACATTTACCAACCCGAGAAGCACAGAATCATGTCGCCCTAGCCATTCACGATCAAACCAAATCCGGATTTCCCTTTTGTCTATCTTCTCTATTCAAATTAATGGAAGGTTTCAAATTCACAACCAAAAGAAAGATTTGCAAGAGATTGATAGAGAAAGAAATCTTCAATTAAAGAGGAAGGAAAACATGAGCTCGGCAAAGATGGAAAGGTTGAGAAGAATGTTAGAAAGAATGGTGTTGTATATATATTTTCTAGAGAGAGAGAGCTCTCGGTTTCTCCATCGTTTCCATTTTCAGAGAGAACTCGGCTGGTTTAGAAGATTAGAGAGAAAAAGATATTTTGGGTATCTCTAACAAAAGAAAGATAGAGATTCGGTTTGACAGAGATAGACAGTGGGATATGATTTTTATTCATCTCTTTATAAAAACAGAGGAAGGGGGGAATGAGGACATATCTCGGTTTGGGGTCGAAAACAATCACCATCTCGACTGGAGAGTCTTCCTCTGGTAGCTCAACCAAAACCGACTATATTAGAGAGAGAGAGTGATGTAAAGAGCATCTCGGCTGGGATCATCTCGGTTTGGAGATCATTCTCTCTAGCTCAATCAACACAGAAATATCAGAGAGATAGAGAGAGATAAAGGGGGGCTCACGGCAGAAAAGGAAAAACAGAGGAGACCCATTCTCATCATCTTCATCATCTCGGGTTTTTGGAATTGACTTCTTAGTGAGAGAGAGGGAATTCACAGAAAGCAATTGAGGTTAATGAATTGAGTGTGAGTTATTTGGCATCTTCTCACGGCCAGGAAAACAGAAAAGGGAGTTTAGACAGAGAGAAAGAGGAGCCACGGTTATAACATCTCTCCACCATTGAAGGATCATAACCGAGCTAGAGAGAGAAAGTGAGAAAGAGAGTTCTGTTCTTTCTTTTCTTTTCTTCTTCTTCTTCTAGTTCTTCTCTTAGTGAGAAAGAGAGAGTTAGATTAAGAGAGTTGAGAGAGAGAGAGAGAGATATTGTAGAGAGAGAAAGATTGAATCAAAGGTTATAAAATCCATTATCATCTTCTTCTTTCTTTATCCTTAATCGGTTATAACTATTAGAGAGAGTTTCTGTACTCATTAGAGAGAGAAAGAGAGAAGTTTGGAAAGAGAAATAAGAGAAAACAGAGAAGGAGAAGAAAAACCAGGGAAGGAAAATTATTTTCTCACCTGGAAATCGTTTCCGGGAAGACGAGAAAATAATTTTCCCTAAGGTTCTGTTTGGCTGCGCAGAAGGAAAAAAAGGCGAAAAAAGGTGTTTTCTCTCCGATTCTTTACTTTATTTTCCAATTCTTTTTACATAATGACTATGAGTAACTAATCTTACCTATCTAGGGTTTTAGATGAAGTTTCAATAATTATTCTAATGATAAATTTATTACAGTTTTTATTATTTTAACGATAATATCTTCCGGGTTTTTAGACCGTCCATGGACTGAAAACCTGAGTTATACAAAGAACTATCGAATTAGACCAAATTAATTTGTCCTTAGAATTGTTAGGAGAACGGATTCAGAAAACCCTAGGCTCTCCCCCATTTGAGTTCCTTGTATCATTTGTAATTATTTTCTTTCCGTAATTTTATTTTAATATTTTATTTATTTTATTTTATTACCAAAACCTCATCAAAACAAAAAAAAAAACCAAGTTACTTCCAAGTCTTAGAATAGGTTTCACTTAGTCTCTGAGGAACGAACCGGTCTTACCGGAATTATCACTTGACGCCCGTATACTTGCGGGTGGTGACCTATTTAGGAAACTTTTTAGGCCCATCTGTCAACAACCGAGTCTGAGATCACGTGGAAGGTCGAACTAGACTCTAAGGGTAAGGCAATAGGCTCGGGGACCAAGTCAAGGTCCATAAGTTCCTTAGGTAAGTAATCCAATCCGCTATCTCTTCAACTACTATGTTATCGACATCCTTAAAGGCATCGGGAGCCTCAAAGTTAGGCATAACACCTTCCATTCTACATAACCCATCCAGATAATCACAAGTGGTAAAAGTTGGAAAGTTCAACATCGTGTGATCCCCAAACTTGCTCGTAGAGCTATCATCCTGAATATTCAAATCTAATGTAGTCGGATCATGGTGAGATGACAATGGTCGAGGGATTGAGCAATAAGGTTCATCGGTCAGTTCATGCTCTAAGGGTCTATCAAAGAGCTTCTTCGACATTTAACTTAAGACTAGAGTTAGGTGTATTACCCTCACCATCATTCATAGTCTCCTCTTGGGTTTGGGGTGCGCGAACCCCTTCCTCGTCGATGATAGGCTCCGACTCAATTCTATCAACAATATTGAGAATCCATTCCGTGATCTCTTTTATATCTCGATTGAATCTAGTTTGATACTCTAACAATGCTTGGAGAGTTCCTTCAGACATCTCCTCGTAATAAGGCACATGAGTATAACTAGACGAAGACTCTCGCGAAATACCGATCATGGGACAATACTCGGTCAAGTGGTCTAAGCTCGCACAAATAGCACAAACAGGGCTAATGGTCTCCATGGTCCTTTCTCCACTACCTTCATGTAGATACCTAGCCTCGACTCTTTGAGTGGAATCATCGAGTCGAGAATTGTCATCAGTGAGTGAACCGTTCATATATGCTTGTCGATAGTCACGAAGACTTCGACGTGGTCGATCAATACTAATAGCACTACGGTCCTCAACAAATGACGAATTCATACATGAAGGTGTGGTCATCCCAAATTCTTGTCGATAGTCTCGAAGACTCTTACGGGGTTGATTACCCTCATGCTCATAATCCCTAAAACCATGTTCATGACGAGTCTGACCGACTCCATACATCCGTCGATATTCACCCATGGTCATCCTAGGTCGGTCAGACTCAACTCGCCTATTCCTATCACTAGTCGTAACATTCCTATATAAATTTGAGTAGTCCTGATGACTTGTAGATGGTCGACTAGTGTTGGAAAGGGTTCGCATAAGGTCATTCTCATCAAATGACCAACTTGCCATGATCTCACAATGTTCAAGGATACTAACACACAATCACAAAATGGGAGCTAACACTTAAAGAACTAAACAATCACACACAAGTAAAAAAAGAAGAGATAGAATGTGATACTATCGAGTGCTCCTCTCGTTTCGTTCGCCTTTCTTCTTAACTTCTCGATTCCTTCCTTTTCCTTCGCTTTTATGTCACTTTTGGCTCTTTTCTTAAAATGTGTACCTAAAAAGATAAAAAGATAAGAAACTACAAAAACAAATAAAGAAAAAAAAAAGCGTCTAAGTAAGCAAACAACACTAAACTACTGAACAAAACAACAAACGATATCTTAACTACTAAACCTATCCCCGGCAGCGGTGCCAAAAACTTGATGCACCCGAAAAGGTTGCACACCCAAGCGGAGGTATCAAGTAGTAACCGGTAAAACCGGAGTCGATCCAAGGATAGGTTGGTAGTTTGGATATCGAAGGGTCTTATCCCTCGGTCTAGATATTAAAAGCTAACTTAGACTAAAAAGGAGAGAAACAAGGATAAATGGGGGGTTATGAAATTGAATAAGCAACAAGAAGAGAATAAAACAAGTAAAACTAAACTAAACAAGAAAGTAAACGGGCGAGAGAGATTCGAGAGAAGAGTCGGAGGAACAAGAGTCGGGAGACGGTAAGACTCGATTCAGGCAACAAATAAGTGAGAGAGGTGTCGAAGTCCGGAATCCATAATGATAAACCTACGACTATGTGTAGCCCGATTTGATGTGTCGAGGTACAATCGATATTCGACTCCTAAAGTAGATGTCTCTAAGTACTATGTATATCCGGAGATCATACTTAGTCAAACAAACGTCTAAATCGGTTAATCCCGAGACATCGAAAGTGTCGTCTAGTCGCCTAACTATGTGAAGTGCATGACAAGACACATGAAATTATTACTTAGACTACGATCGATATCTAATACTTCGTTTCGTCTATTAACTATGCGAAGTGCTTGACAAGACACATGAAAATACGATCAAAACGATAATCGAAATAAATGAACATCAATTTATAATCAAAACATCAAATCATATTAAACATAATCACGAATTCATCACATTTCATCTCATATAATCGACACACTAAAGTTAGCTAAACATGGTGATTAAATAAGAAATGGAAAGAAGATGATGAGAGAATCCCCCTTTTTCGATGTGGTTCGAGGCTAAGATCGTCGGAAAATATGAGTCTTTAAGGTGCAGTCGATCTCTCCTTAGCAAATTCTGGGTTCCCCATAGCGACCACCATCATCTTCTCCATTTAGAACACAACCTCCATTAAAGCTAACCCTAGCTTTCTCTCTCTAGAAATTTCTTGTCCAAAATCAAATCAAACTACATGGGAAGCTAGCCAAGATGATGGGGAGCAAAAACCCTAAAGATTCGGATCAAGAAGGTTGCCGGAAAACTCATAAAAATCCGGTCAAAGAGTGAAGAAATCCGGCCAAAAATCAAGATCCGGCCAAAGGGTGCTGTCCCGAGCCTTGTGCGCGCCTGCAGATGCGTCTCGGAGCATGTGAAGCTTCCCGTGGACGCGTCCTTGCTGTTGTGGAAGCTTCCTCATGCTCCGGTAGCTGCTGTGGAAGCTTCCTCATGCTCCGGTAGCTGCTGTTCGCGCACAGCAGCTGCTGCAGGTGCGACCTGCAGCAGCGTCCCGAGCTTGAGGGCTGCTCCTGCCGTGCTTGCAGTCCCGTGCCGGCTGCCATGCTTTCCCGAGTAGCTCGAGCTGCTGCCGTGCAGCCCGAGCTGCTGCCGGCCAAGGCTAGGCCGGCCTTGCCTTGGCCGGCAATCCTCCTTCTCTTTCTTCTCTTTTTCTCTCTCTCAAGCTCTACTTGGTGATGAAGAACCCTAACCCTCTTTCTCTCTCTCATTTCTTAGTGAAGAAGATGATGAATAGTCTTTTTGAATAGTAGCCTTTGACCCCTTACTCTAACTTGAGTCAAACCCTAGACTTAGTCAAACTTGACTAAGTCTTTAGACCACAAATGGGTGCCTATAAAATCTCTACCCAATTCTTCTTCTCTTAATATTTCTTGGGCTTGGACTTGGTTTTGGGCTTTGATTTAGAAACCAAGAGAGTGTCTCCATCCTTGTCTCTACATCTTTAAATTCTTACAAAGGACTAGAATACCCTCGGACTTCTTTCTTCCACATCTTCCCCGTCCGAACTCCGAATTGAATACCGTTTTCACCGTCGGACTCGTCATTGACTATACTTGTCATTTGATTTGCTTGAAGTCTTTTTCTCTCATTTTCGGCACATGAAATGATAGTGATAGTTCGCTCCTTTTATTCCGAATCACATGCTTAACTCCAAAATAAGTACCTAACATGAAAAACACATAAAATATTATTGATAACACTCAAAAAGGACTAGTTAGTCTAAGTTAGGCTCTCCAAATGTGACATTTTCGTGTCACATCACATACAAGATAACAAATAAATGATAAATTTACCCTACAAACTTACCTGACAATAAATATCAACTTGGCCAAAAAATTTATGGAATATATAATACAAACTTAGCTACAAATTACAAAATTATCCAATAATTTATGGGATATAAATTACAAATTTACCTGAAAACAAATTACAAACTAACCCAAAATTAATTTTTATGAGATATAAATTACAAACTTACTTGAAAATAATATACAAACTTACCCAATAAATTACATTCCTTAATCCGCTAGAAGTTTATGGAAAATTAAAGACCTTATAGGTATATTTTATATCATATAAATTATATTACTTAATCTTTAATAAGAATGAGAAAAAAAGTTGAACTGTGTCGCAAATATGACTAGCTAGACAGGCCAGATCAGACTGTACTGAAAAGAAACACTATTATAATCAAAGGGTAAAAATGTAAATAATAAATAGGGTTAATTCCTTTTTTTCCCCCTGCTAAAGATGACCAACTTACCAAAATGGCCCCCTAAAGATGGCTAACTTCCATTTTAGCCTCCTTTTGAGTTTTTCTATTGGTCAACTTTAACTGCTGACTTACCTTTTCCTCTTTTATCCCTCTCTTCAAAACTCTTTCTCTCTCTATCCTTTGTCACTTATCTTGCTTGTTGCCGGAAGTTGGTCATTCACGACTGTCGACCACTTCTTCTTCCCCATCTCCTCCTCTTTCATGTTCTTTTTCATTTTCCCCCTCTTTCCTGATTTCTATCTCTCCTTATTTGGCTCTCTTTCATAGCACCCTTGTAGGACTGAGAGAAAAATCTGACATTCAAGAAGAATCTTGATCTTATCAGGCGATCTTGATGCCGAAAAGTCTATCTCCTCTGGACTAAATGAACGACTTTGTTGGACTGTTTAGAAGGTATTCAAGAAAGGCTTGAAGTGCTGGAGCAAAAATATAGAAAGTTATAAGATATACCAACAATTAACTTAAAAGTTCATACTTTTGTTCAATTAAAAACCGAGGGAATTGCAATGAACATAACAAGATCCAAAACAAAAAGATGA
Source organism: Eschscholzia californica (assembly GCF_041429995.1). Taxonomy (NCBI): domain Eukaryota; kingdom Viridiplantae; phylum Streptophyta; class Magnoliopsida; order Ranunculales; family Papaveraceae; genus Eschscholzia; species Eschscholzia californica. The sequence continues at coordinate 17,421,294 of NW_028238472.1, read as the reverse complement.
CATTGATTCCCAAAATAATTTTAAGCATATGAGATTTTTGACTTCCTATCAAGGGTTAAATTGTTCTATATGATCAACAAAGTAGATTGGATATTGCCGTCTGTCTGGTTTTGATTTTGAATCAGATGTGGTGAGGAAATCAAATTTTGGTCCACTGTGTTATGATGACATAACCAAGAACTCAAATCCGATTCAATGAGATATACTCACGATGAAGACAAATTCGAAGATGGAACAAATCGAGTCTGATCTAATAAACTGAAATGATGAAAATGATCCCATTCATATCTAACCCTAATGGTAAGAGAGATATTAATGGTGCGAATGATTCGAACCTCTTCATTGATCCATAAATATATAGATGACTTCTAAAATAACTTATAATTATCGATCTGAAACGTTTGGCTTTTGAATCAAATTTGCTTGGGAAATCTGAACTCTGGTTTTGATGCATACATGAATATTTGAATCTTCGGCAAGGTGTTGGTCAGTCGTCTACAGTGACCTCATCTCCGATGAGATAAAGAAAGCTAACTGGAAGGATTATTTTATTAGAATGAAGGGTCAAAAGGGAAAAGGTAAGTCAACAGTTAAGTTAACCAACGGAAATATGAGAAAGGGAGTCAAAATGGAAGTTGGTCGTCTTTAGGGGGCCATTTTGGTGAGTTGGTCATCTTTGGGTGGCCAAATTGGAACTAACCCTAATAAATATGAGTGAACGATGGACCTTTGGGTAACACGTAAGTAGTTCTTTTCTATAGGGCCCCCGATTGTTGCTCTGTGTGCCCGATTTACACATGAATGGGCAAATTGGCTTGTGAAATTTTGTTTAGGTAGGCCCATGTCACTAATTTAGGGCACCTATAGAACCACCGCAAAACCTATTAGGCTTATATATTCACTTTCTAACCAGGAATTAACTTCACTTCCTTGTGAGTTTAGGATTCCATATTCAATTTGAATTTGAATACCAAACATATATATATATATAAGACACCAAGTCTTCCACTCAAAAATTCTTTCTTTAGTTTATCTAGTGATCACTTTTGTGTGTTTGAAATTCCTCTGTGATCCTCATTCAAGAAATTACATTAGCAAGCCTCTCTAGTTTAATCAAGCAACTTTTTAATCACCCGATTGATATCCACTGTCCCACCCTTAATCAAGACTTTGCTTACGAGGTCGTTTTTTAAATCATGTTAAATCCAGTTTCTTCGCCAGTACATCCTCATACTAATCATCACCACCATTCTTCTGAACCACTTTGGGCTAGAAAAGTAGAAACTTCTATTGTCGTGTTAGTTCCTGTGTTCTATGTTTTTTATTTTTGTTGCTCTAGTTTTATATCATATATAAGAACAAGGTCAACTCGAATAAATACCCCGGACTGGCGTAGAAACCCTAGTCTGGCACCATTAAGTTATAATGTACCCTCCTCTGTTGAGCAAGGCTGGATTCCAAATCTACGTTCTCAACCTACTATTCCAAGAAGGAATCGTAATGGGCAAGGACAACAACTACAAGAATTCATCATTATTCTAACAAGTGATTATTTTGTTGATAAAAGTCGTAGTGATAATAATTTTAACAACGGAATGAGCTCAGTACGAAGTTCATCAGATCAACCGAGACAAGCGCCCCCTAAGGATGCATCGACAACTATCGATTGTCCTATTTGTTTGGAGAATTTACGTGAAGAAGGTACAGATGATAATACTAGCGATAATGATGGTAAGGAGAAAAAGGAGAAGAAATTGTGCATGCTTTCAAAGTGCAAACACATTTTTCATGTGGAGTGTATTAATGAATGGCTAAAGTCTAAATTCTTTATGCAGACTTGTCCAATTTGTCGTGCAAGAATTATCTCTTAAATCGATAGATCAATGATATGAGTGTCTCTCTAAGATTTCATGAAAAATATTGTATAGAGACAGAGTAGTTGAATTTTTAGATCCATTCTTTCTTTCTTGGATATTCTTATAAACGTTTTTATTTATCCCTTTATTTTGCGGCAAGGTTTCTCGATATCGCGTTGAACTCAGAACAACCTATATATCTTAGCTACATTCATGTAATAAAGATTTTAGATTAAAAAAGTTAATTACAGAATTCTTCATGATGTTGTCTCGTGATGGTGGTGGGGATGGCTCTGTGGTACTGTGGGGTTGATAAGTAGAATTTTTGTTTTCGGTTGAAATCTGATTTACAAAAGGAAACAAATCAATTTTTAGCTAATCTTAGGAGGAAAAATGGTTGCTTGGTCTAATGACCAAAAAACCCCCATTCCGTATTGAACAAACCCACCATTCTTTTTCCACCATTACTACAAGTAAAATCCAAGCTCCATAACTTCACTATAGAAGCTTTTCCAGTTTTAGATTAGGAATTGATGATATTGATGAGGTATAATCCTAATTTGGATTTTCTATTTTTGGATTTGGGAAAAATGAATCAGATTTCACGAAAGAAATAGGTGGTGTTGGAATGTAACCTAACATTTCATAGCAAAATTTCACAATTTTACTACAGTAGGATATATCCCGTGCCATTTGTATTATAATTTTTGAGTCTATAGACCAAAAATAGGGTCCTAATAGGAGATTTAGTCCTCTATAATCCTAAAAAGGATTTCAAAACCTAAATAATAATTTTAATAGATATCTAGTCCTTTTGGTCTCATCTAGAGAGATTACACAAATCCATATAATACATATTATATGTTTAATACCTATATTAACCTTCTTTAATATCTAAACGTGATTCTCATTCTAAACCGTAATAGATTTTTTCTCCATATTTATCTCAACTTTCTCTCTCCAATCACGTTTGTTTTGTAACTAACTTCTAACTTAATAAAATTCCGTAACCGAAATCCAGTAACTTTGCCTCTCTCTCTCTAAAAAACAAAATCTTCATTAAACATACATTAAACTCTCTCCCAGCTGTAAAAAACTCCATTGATTAGTATTCAATCAAGAGCTATCATCAAAACCTCCATTGTTATTTAGGGTTTTTACTGATTATCTCTTTATTCTAGCCACAACTAATCAGGTTTAAAATCTTATCTCTATTGCTTTATAGGTTAACGATTCATATAGAAGATTTGAAAAAAATCAAATGTTCTATATTTTTTTATTTCTTTTCTTCTTTTTCATTTCATTTACTCTGAATCTGTTTTGCTGTAATCTTCTATATCTAAAGTGTTCTTACATGTATTTGATATTTCTGTTTCATTTTTATTGAGTCCATGTAATCTAGATCTGATGTTTTCATTCAATTATCTAGATGTTTCAGATCTTTGATTACCTTCAGATCAAATTGAACTGATAGTACTGATAATGATGGATATTAGATTCCAGTATGTGATCTCAGAACTGTATGGAAAAAATTTGTAGTGTAATATACATTATGTATACTTTATGCTCCATATCTTTTACTTTTTCAATATTATGATGTTGAAAAATATCTAAACATATTTAAAATTCATTACAAATTATACATACTTGTGACATTGTGTTGTAAAGGAATTTGTAATAGGCATAAATTAAAGTTTTACTTACTACAAATTATGGGTACTTTTTTACACTTGACTGCTAATCTCATACATACATATAAAGTACGTAATTTGTTCTGTACATTTTACATTGTTTACGTATTTGAACAATTGGTCTGTATTGAAATATATGCTTAATTATTATATCAATATCAATTAATTTAATATTATGTTTGACACAACAGATGGAGATTCAAACAGATTCATCAATTCAAAGCAAGAAGACGATACTAAAATCGGATGGTTGGGATAAAATGTTTACTGAACCTGGTCAATTATTTTCTGGGGGTGCTAAAGCCTTTCGATTTGCTCTTCGGCAATATAGTATAAATACTGGCCATGATTTTAAATTTATTAAAAATGATTCGAAGCGGGTAACTGCTGTATGTCCTGTTGAAGATTGCAAATGGAGAATACATGGATGTGCGCCATTGAAATGCGAATCTATGTTTATTTTGAAAGACATGGAAATGAAACATGACTGTGAAGATTTCATTAAGAAGACCAAGAAAACAAAAATAAACAGTTCATTTGTTGGGAAACTTATTTTAAATGTGGTTACAAGAAGCCCAGATCGTTCCACAACAAGTCTGAAGAAAGATTTCTTGAAAGATTACGCTGTCCAACTTCCATATTACTACACTTATGAGGGGAAGAAAGTAGCAATGCATGAAGCATTTGGTCAAGAAGGAGATTCCTATGCAAAACTTAGATGGTATGCTGATGCCTTTTCACGTACCAACCCAAACAACATAGTACAACTGGAAGTTGACGATGTATCTCGGAGATTTAAAAGAATTTTCATTGCACCACATGCTTGTATAGTTGGCTTTCAATATTGTCGACCAGTTATATATGTGGATGAGACATTTTGCAAAACTCGTTTTAACGGGTGCATACTCACTGCTGTGGCTAAAGACGGTAACAATGGTATTTTCTGAACATTCTTAAATTTCTCATAATTAATTTAAAAAGTATTGCCTTTTTCAACATCCCATTACATATTTTTATGTACATTTTTGTAAATTTATTATAAATTATGACAACTTTACAGATCATTTTATATACATTTTAAAGAAGTATGCCTTTTGAATGTTAAACTTTTTATACTTTCACTAACAATATTTTCAATTTACAGGTCTATTTCCGTTAGCATATTCTGTGGTTGATGTTGAGAATGACCAAAATTGGGACTGGTTTCTAAGGCATTTGCGCAATGCTCTGAATATGGAAAAGACGTATATCTTTATTTCAGACCGTCACAATGGTATAATCAACGGTGTTAAGAACATTTTCCCGACAGCACACCATTCCTTTTGTGTTTGGCATCTAAGGAACAATCTGAATTTAAGATTAGCAAATGGAGCTAGAAAATCAAAATTCTTCCAAACATTGATTTTCAAGGCTGCTAGAGCTCTTCCCGAATCTGAGTATCACGCAACTATTAACCAGATGATACAGATGAGTGGTTCAAAAGTTGCTGCATTTTTTCAATCCTTAGACCCTGCTTCTTGAGCAGATGTTTTCTTTCCCGGTATAAGGTACGATCAGACAATATTGTATTCATTTGATTATCTATGTTGATTTATTTTCTGAACATTATGTAGTTTACTTTATAAAGTTTTGATATTGTATTAAAAATAACATGTACTTTACACAGCATAATTAGGTTATTTACTGTACATTATGTATTTTTCTTAGGAAAAATTATCGATATTATAACAAAATATAAAAAATTTATATACGATTTTTTTTTCATACAGATACACAGCGATATCATCTCAACTATCAGAGTCCTTTAACAATCAGATTCGACATGCTCGTGGACTACCAATTACAGCAATGTTGGAGGCAATTCGTATTCATATAATGAACAAAATGAATACAACACGCGAATTGTCTAAAAAATGGACGACCTTCTTGTGTCCAACCATCACTGATCTGTTGAAAGCAAAATATGATAGTGCCGCAACTTGGAATATTGCCCAGGCAGCCCCATTCATATTCGAGGTTTACTCGGAACCATCTCATTGTGTTAATCTTCTTCTTATTTCTTGTACTTGTAGAAGGTGGCAAGTTGATGGTGTTCCTTGTGAGCATGCAATGTTGTGCATTAAAAGCTTGTCTGACGACCAACAAGATTATTTTTACGATCCTATTTGGACAACTGAGTCTTATGTGAAGACTTACCAGGAACATATAATGCCTATATCCAATGTTGATGAACCAAGGACTTTTGATGAAGCTACCAAAATTCTCCCACCGTTGATTCGTCGTAGACCAGGTCGTCCAAGAACAGTACGGATCGAGAGCTCGGGAAACATGCCAAGGAAATTAAGGATATGTGGTAGGTGTAAGCAACCTTCTTACCACAACCGCAAAACATGTAGGGCAAATATTTGATGTATTCACATATGTTACCCTTATGTAACATACAATTTCAATTCAATTAAATAAGAAATTTTCAATGTTTGAATCATACGTTTTGTTTAACTATTCTATTTTTATACTTGATCAAAAGTTCGTACTTTAGCAGTTGTGGTATGAACCTTGCTTAACATATGTGAAAATTGATAAAGAACACCAAATACCTCTAATACTGTAACCAAATACCTCTAATACTGTATATCGTACTATTATATATTTTTTAGGATTTCATTGGAAATTTTTTTGTTCATTAACCATCCTTTATATAACAAAGTAAATGTTTTGCACATTTAATTCATACTTTCATGTAAATTTCACAATTTTCATGTTGTTCATTTCATAATTGTATCAAAAAATAAAGGAAGAAACTTGATAAATTTCAGTAATTTTTTCAACAAATATGATATTTATAATTAAAAAATACATACTCTCCAAATATGTTGTACTTCAAACAGTCAAATAAAAGTCATTACAACTAGTTTCAAATCGAAAAAATAAAACATTACTTAAATTAAAACTATATTAAAGTTTTTTTCCACAGATCTCTTGTTTCATACAATAGCTCGTATGTCACTTCCGCTCTTTTACGATGAGCTAATTCAATCCAATCGTCCGCAAGATATTCATTTGGTACTCCCCATTTGTAATGTTTCATGAATAATAAATCCATATGAAGCATAAAAAATAGTCCACAATCCGCACTGTCAATCATTGATATAATATTTATTATGAAACCACCAAATAATTTTTAAACTATAAAACTATCTGTATGTATTACAGTAATCACATAAGTAATAAATATTTTTTTACTTACTTTTCTCCTTGTTGATGATCATACGGCGTCTTCGAAACCTTACATTTTTTCTTAAATCCAGGACTCACATATTTAGTTTTGTGAAACACATCTAATATGTATTGTCCATACTTTGCAGCATTTTCTTCACATTGTTTACGGAGCTTTGTGTCAAAGAATAATGAGTTGTAATGGGTCCAAGACTGATCAAAGTAATCAAATACTAACAAAGTCCAATGAATACCCCTACTAACATCTGTAATCATCGAATGACACATTGGAGCAACTATATAAGATATTAGCCCTCTTTCAGCCTCATTTATTAACCGATCTGATAGGTGGGGGTCTATGTTTGCCTGAGCTGCCTTGCAATTTATCATTGTCTGTCAAATAAAAACAACATATTGTACATTTCAGTATGAATACTTCTAAATAAAGTATATGTAATTTTTGACATGATATACATATATTCAGTAAATTATACATACTTTACTGATCATACTAAATCTTTTATCTATATCAAAAATGTAATGTATGGCTTAAAAAAAGATCTATGGTGAAATTATGAATTCTTTAACTAAAACTTACCCATAATTCAGACGCGAGAACGAACACTTGTCCAGCTCCAACCAAAACTTGGGAAGATAGATGCTTTCACCACCAATTTATAATCTGAGCATCGGTTTCACAGTTCATCATAAGCCAATTCACCTCTCTTCCTCTAACATTACTCGTCAGATTGGATTCCCATACAATTGTTCTGCATATTAATTGTTGTTAGTTTAAAAAACTGAATTTATAGCAAAATAGTTATATTATATTAGAAATAACAGATTATGTTTGTTACAAACATCATAATGTAACACAAACAACAAAACATTGCAAAACATAGACAACGACAAGGATTTAAACTTCTATTTCATTACTTCATCTTCACTCCTTGGTTAAACTCCTCAAACAGCCCTTTCTCATTATCTTTCACTTTCTTCCAAACTTTGCTTTTCCTCCAGTTGCTAAGTTTTTCATCATCCTCAATTGAAACTCCCTTCCCCTTTTTATCCACTTCTTCAACATTCACTACTTCCTTTTTCGCAATTTCCTTCTTTTTGTCTTTCTCAGCCTTTTCTTTTGGCTCGGGTTTTTCAGTAAGTTTCCTTGTTCTGGGAGCTTGCTTGATTCTCTTAATAAGAGAATTCTGTTTTGGTGTTTCAACAGGATCAACTGGTTTATCCGATCCACCCTTAACAGCTTTTGATTTTGTTCTCTTCTTCTTCACTGTTGTTGGAGTAGTCTCGACAAAGTCATCATCTATGAATGTATCTGTTTCAGCATTCTCTTGATAGGTTTTTGCAACTTGCACAACGTCGGAGAAGTCGGGTGGATTTGTGAAATCTATTCCCAAATCAAAATTGGGAGTTGAACTATAATTCTTCTCTTCCTCATTAGGCACCAACACAATGGCTGTGCATGGCACGTTTCCATCTTCATCTGCCAACAACAATCATGTAATAAAATATCATTTATCATAAAATTTACAAAAAAATATATATCATTTTTCCTGTAATAATAATAGTATCTATAAAGTATGTGTCATTTACCATAAATTGTACTTGAAAACAGTAAAAGTATGTATAATTACTAACCTTCCTGTTGTTGTTCTTGAACATTTTCTTCTTCCTGAACCTTATCATCTGGTTGTCCTCCATCAATCTTCTCATCATTGACATTATCTTTCTCCCCAACATTATTTTCCTCCTCATTCTGGTCCACATTAACTCCACCATTTCCTTCATTATAATCCTTACGAATCAATGATTCATCCCTCTGTTCAGACTTTAAAAGTATCTTCAGTTGTATTACTTCATTTCTCAAACTTTCAATTTCCTCGTCCTTTTTCTTCAATTCTTCTCTTTGTTTATTCACTTCTCTACTCAGGGCTTCCATCATCTCCATGTTATTCAACTGTTCATCAAAAGGTATTTCCACTACTACCTTTTCAGTAAACTTTAACATTTCCTTCTCTTCTTTACTAACATCATCCACAACATCCTCAAAAACCTGTACATAAAAAGTTACATAAATTATAGAGTCTTCTGTACATGCATACAACAAACCTTCTGAAATTATATGTAATTTACGATAAATTACATATACTGTTCATAAAAATATAACATAGTTATAAAAAATTAAAACTTTCATTAATGAAAAAACACATAAAAAGTTAATTATACCTCCTCAGGTACCAGTGCAGCTAGATCTTTTTCCATCCCATTACTAAATCCATCCACAGACCACCTCAAGAACCTTGGGTATCTTGTTGCATTCAGTGCATTTTTCGGATACAGATTAGTATCCATACACACCCAGAACTAAAGAAAAAAAGAAATTGTAAATAACTCATACTTTATATGAAATAATATGTAATTTATATAAAAAGTGGTTCTAAAAAAGTTACTCATTGGCAAAAGTAACAAGCAACCAGATGCTTTGGTTGGGTCTTCTGAATGTTTGTCGATCGTGTCCATCATATATGAGTGTATGGCTCTTGGCCATGACACCCTGTTGATAGCTCTTCTAGATTGGATGTTCTTATAAATGCTAGGCAATACAGTGAAACCCGCCAAAGTCGCAAACAGGAAGCTCGCCGATAACATCATTATTAGAAGACCAACAAATTCTATTGCTGGTTCACTATTCCTCACGCATTTCTGAAGTGCATTACCAACAACAGCACTAGAAAGACCCATATTTTTTTTCCTTGATGCTTCAAGTGTTTCCTTGAAATACTTGGTCAAGAACGCACACTTCAAAGGATCTATATCATTTTTCTTTGGGAATGCCTCATATTCAGAACCCTCCATGGGCATTCCCAACAACAAAGAGACATCTTCAGGTTTGAATTCGATCTCAACACCCCCAATAACAAATTTCTTAGTCGATTTCTTATATCGACAAAGAACATCCAAAATGGCAGTAGTTGGACGAGTAGTATAATTCTCCCTTAATATAGTACCTTCTGCCATAGCATCAAATAGTTGGCTGAAAGGAGTTTTGCTTATCTCCTCCTTCATTACTTCAGTCATATAGCTACGGATGCTATTTATCAACTCTATTGGTTTACTAAGGGTGTATCTGAATAGAGCCGATGTCTTTTGCTCCGGAATTAGCTTTTGTTCCCCTACAATATCAACCCATTTACTCCCACTTCCTTTATCCTTCAACTTCAAACTTTTAGAACTCACACCAACCTGTACAATAACACAAAAAAACAAAATTGTACAATGTAACATAAATCATGTAAAGTACGCATAGTTTACTTCACATTATGAAACAATCTATATACATAATATACATTTTAATATATATTGTAAATTTGTGTATACAAGAAGGGAGAAACTCTTAAAAGATTAACACTGATATGTAAATGAATCATAATTTATCAATATATCTTTACAATATCAATAAATTATATCATCTTCCATACACATTACCTCAGAAATTGATGTTTCTTTACTTTTGGATTTCTTCTTACCAACAACTTCTTCAACAATTGCTTTTCTTTTCAATGGACTCCTTCTTACTGATGTTGTTTCTTCCGTAACATTCGATTTAGATTTACCTTTAGGTGCCATCTTCAACCTTTTGCTGCAATAAACAACATTTTCATTAAACCCTAAACCAAAAACAAAATTTTCATTAAACCCTAAAACAAAAATAATGGTTTCATTTTCAAGAAATTATAGTTTTTTTTTAACACAAAAGTATCTTATTTTTAGACAGAAATAAAATTTTTAAAAAAAGAATTAGGTTTTTCAAGTAAAATTAAAAATTTTAATGTCGAGATTAACTTCAAAAAAAACTAAAGATCTATTATTCATGAAACAAAACCGATTTTTTACCCTGTTTTGTTAAAAAAATATGAACGAAAAAACCCTAAACGATTTCAACAGCCATTAAACCGAAAAGAAACTTCCTATTTACATAGAAATCTTTACCAAAATCAACAAATCCTCTTCAATAGAAAGTGAAATGGACATGCAACAACAATTTATAATGATTTCAATGAAAAGTAACACACGTTTTGTTTAAAACCGTTTTGATAACGAAAAGGGGTTTATGAACCAGCTTACCTTTTCACCTGAACAGGTTCTTCAATGGAAAAGATGAATGGAGAAGATGAAAGGATGCAAACTTTTTGTTTCCAACGATCTCTTTAGGGTTTTTCTTCGACAAATCGGGAAGATTTGGTGGAAAACCCAAATCGAGTAGGTTTAGAGAGAGAAAGTGTATTTAAGAAGAGTGAGATCCTTGAAATAATCTGTTTTGGCTGCATAAAGATACTCCACAAATCACGCCCACGGGTTTTGGGAAAGTTTCCTAAAGCCCTCGGAAATTCAAAAAACCCGGGGTTTTTTGAATTGGGATACATTTGGTATTACTCAATAAATTATCCATACTTTATACCCTTTCTGTAAAAGGACCAATAATCCATAATCTGAGAAGATTGGCCTATAAACCTATTATCAAATTATTTTTGGTCTATATACCCATGGACTCTTTGTATTAAACAAATTTGACAAAATTTTAACTCAGTCCTTCTATAGGCGCCCATAGTATATCTCTAGGCCCTCTCTACCGACATGTCACCCGACTTTCCATATTCATTACTGCTATATTCTTGATAATCTAACTTTTTGCTATTCTACTTATTGTTTATTCTCTTTTGTTTCATTTTTTCTTAAATTAATTATATTTTTGAGAGAGAGAGAGAGAGAGAGAGAGAGAGAGAGAGAAAGAAAGAGATTTTAATTCAATTTTTTTACCTTTCCAGTTTCTCTTGTTTCCTTTTTTCTTAAATTAGTATTTTATTTCTAAGGACACTGTTAGCTTTTTTAATTAGATTATTTTATTTCTAAGAAGGACTATATTTTAAATTTTGGGAAGGGCTTTTAGACAATATCCTTTATACAAAAAAGATGTTTATTACAGTCAACATTTTTCCATTCTGTTTTATTATGTAGATTATTGTTATATTCTGGGTACCTAAGTTTTTGGTATTCTACTTATTGTTTATTTTCTGTTTTTTTTTTTTTTTAAATTAGTTATTTTATTGAGAGAGAGAGAAATTTCAATTTCCTTTTCTTAACCCTTGCAATTTCTTTTGTTTCCTTTTTTCTTAAATTACTTATTTATTTCTAAGAAGGACACAACTATTTCTTTTTTAAATAGGTTATTTTATTTTTAAGAAGAACTATATTCTAGATTTTGGGAAGGGCTTCTAGACAATATCATTCAGGGAAGTTTTATAAGGCCTCCCCATGAACCATTTTACTTGCTAAATTATCACTGAGGGGAGGCCTTTTAACAAAAATGAGGGGGCCCTATAAAATTTCCCTATCATTTATTAAAAAAGAAAGTTCGTCCCAATCAACGTTTTTCCCTTCTGTTTTATTATATAGGTTTTCTCGTGTATTTCCACGAAATTCTGGGCAAATTTCTTACAGTTTTCTACGAAATTTGCAAATTAAAGTTGAACTTTAGAATTATAATGTGTTTCTACTCAGAATCATATATACTTTGAAATATTCTTACAAAATACCCAATTTAACTTACAAACATGATCTTTTGGAGACAGGGTTAATGGTCATACTTTAAGAGTTGAATTTCCTATCTCAATGAATTCTTTATGACTAAAAGGGTATGCTACTCTTACTTGTGCACCCTAATTTCTTTTATACATTGTAGGAACTGATTGACAAAATTCTTTTTCTTTTGCAGTTTTTCGAGTAAAAAAATTTAGTTGTTGGGTGGTGCACGGAAATTGTGAAGGAAAACTCTTCTTCCTAGTTAAAAGATTCATAAAAATGCAAACAACGAAAGCAAACGGTTGTGCACTTTGCTCATACGCAAGTCACACTACTATAAATTTCAAGTCCACTACAGACCCAGCCAAAAAGAGGCTCACAAGTTCTTCAAATAGTGATTGCCCATTTTTTATTGGAGAAAAAAATGTATGGAACACGACAAGTGGATTGTTAAAGTATTGAATAGACGCCATGACCACCCACTAGCTCGGAATCTCATTAGTCATCATTTGTTTCCCGGTTGATGGAGGATGAACAAGAACTTGTTAGGAGATTGACGAAAAGTAAAGTGCAACCCAAAAAAATTTTGTTACATCCCAAAGAAAAACCAAGGCAGTCTTGTTTCAATGGTAACTCTGTAAGCCGAGAGTGCCAAGTTGAGAGTAAAACAAAATTAAGAGAGGTCGGCAATGCAACAATTTATGAAGTTGTTAACCAAATACACTACCTCGTGAAGTATAAGTGTGAAAAGAACTTTAATTAGCTAAAAAACAAAATTTTCACACATCTAAAGTGCGTATTGAGCCTTGACATCACGTACGAGACAAATTGGTATAAGCACCCACTACTTAGATGCTCCGAACACGAACTTATTAGAATAACAAACACGTTTGAATAATCAAAAGCCTTACTTGGATATCATAAATCTAAGTTGAAACTCAAGAGTCATTGATCATAATGCTCACATAAATATATGGCAAGGGGTGAAAAAAGAATTGCCAATACTCATTTTCAGTGGCGAGGCCAGAATTTTTTTTATATGGGGGCACACTTTAGGCCAGAATTTTTTTTTATGGGTTTCGGTTTTTTCGTGGATAAAAAACCGAAACCCATTAAAAATAACATTAAGAAACACCAATCATGAACATAAAATATAAATTAGTTATTTCAAAATTAACAATAAATTAAAATTACTTTGATATTAATTTATAAGAAATTAATCATTATGACATTTTCAAACTTAAAGAGAGAAAGAAAAAAAGAGAGGAAAAAGTTATACCTAGAGTCTAAAGAATAAGGGGTTTAAATTAATATATGATGGTGGAGTAGGATGTTAATTTTAACTAAATTGAAATGACCACAAAGAATTTATCTTTTCTAATTGAATTTGGGTTTTAGCTGGATCATATGAATATTTATCTTTTCTAATTAATTAGGGTATATCCCGTGCCTTAGAGCACGAAAAGGATGGAGCTAAGTGTCAAGTGACTTCTGTAATTCTTATTAGTTATCTTGTTTTTTTTCTTTCTGATTTAGTGTAATGGGTCGGGCCCTTAATATGCTTATCAATACAAAAAAACGATGTTCCATATTTGTTATTGCTATATTACCCTAATTTTTTGGTATTCTACTTATTGTTTATTTTCTTTTGTTTGTTTCCTTTTTTTTAAATAGTTATTTTATTTCTAAGAAAGACATAGTTATTTCTTTTTTAAGTAGGTTATTTTATTTCTAAGAAGGACTATATTCTAAATTTTAGGAAGGACTTCTAGACAATATTCTTTATTAAAAAAAAGTTGTTTGTCCCAGTCAACGTTTTTCCCTTATGTTTTACTATATAAATGATTACCGTAAATGCGTGGATTGTGGCAGTTAGTTTGTTGAATTGGGCCGTCATAGGTGGGTGGGCCAAAGAGGGGCTTTACTTTGGTAATTAATATTGAGTTGAATTTTTTTGGGTTGGCTGGCAAAGGAACTAAAATTTTCAGGGACACGTGCCCCCACATGTACTCTCAAGACTAAATGAGCTCACGTTTGGGCCGTGGGGCACGTGCCCATGGGCCCTGTGGGCTCGCCCCTGTTCATTTCCGTGCGATAGTAAACTTAAAAATAGAAGGGAAGTTTTATAGTACCTCTCCAATTTTACTAAAAATCCTCCCATGGACCATTTCGCTCGGTAAATAATCATTGAGGGGGGCCCTTTTAACAAAAATGAAGAGCCTATAAAATCTCCCACAACAGAAAATGATTACACCTCCTTACACATAAAAATGTAACAATATATGTTTGTTTATTTCAAGAGAAATGAGTACAATGTATAAAGCAGTTTGAAGCACATCAAGGGAAATTAACATGATAAACTTCAGTTCTATCAGCATGATACAGACCAAAATTAGATTCAACTCCAGCAGGTTTAAGATCTTCATTAAACAAAGCAAATAAGTAAGTCTCTAGTTGTTTGTTAGGTTTCTTTGGTGTTCCAGTATTTTCTCCTAGATGAGCAATTAAGTTATTATTATAAGTCATAGCATTATCAATGGTTGTAAATGCTCCGTTACCCGTTGATGGCCACCCCGTTTCTGATATTATGATATCAAGATCTGCTCCACCAGTTAGTTGCTCTATACCCGATAGCACTGAATTAACCATGGCATTAAACAAGTTTTTATACTCTAATGCACCATCTCTAACAACAACTTCTCTAGACCTAAAAAGTGCATATTCTAAACTTACATCGTTAGGGTTACTAGCATAAAGAAAATAACAGGAAGGAGTATTTTTTTAAAATGAAGTGTCAAAAAGGAAAAGGCAAGTCAGCAGACAAAATTGACAAACAAAAATATGAAAAGGGGTCAAAATGGAAGTTGGTCATTTTTAAGGAACCATTTTGGTGAATTGGTCATCATTAGGTGGCCAAATTGGAATTAACCCTAATAAATATGAGTGAACGATGGACTTTGGGGTGTTCGGGGTAACACACTAACACATAAGGTAGTTCTATAGGCGCCCCGGTTATTGCACTGTGTCCCCCATTTACACATGGATGGCTTGTGAATTTTTGTTTAGGTAGGACGCCCATACCACTAATTAAGGCCGCCTATAAAACCACCCCAAAACCTATTAGGCTTTTATATTCACTTTCTAATTTTCTTCTCTCTTTTTTTTGAAATTTCTAATTTTATTCTCTATGTAACCACGAATTTTATATATAACTACAAAATTCTTTCTTTATTTCATCTAATGATCATCAGTTATTCAGTTTTAAGTGTTCCAAATTTCTAGTTTAAGCAAGCAATAACTTTAGTTCATCTAGTAATCATCATGTTAAATCCAGTTTCCTCACCATTACCTTCTGATATTAATCATCTCCACCATTTTGCTGAATCAATTTTGGCCAGAAAAGTAGCAACTTATGTTATCATGTTACTTCCTGTGTTGTTTGTTTTTTATCTTTGTTGCTGTAGTTTAATATCATATATAAGAACAAGGTTAACTCAAATCTTAAATATCGCCGACTGGCATAGAAACCCTAGTCTGGCACCATTAAGTTACAATGTACCCTTTGTTGAGCGAGGCTGGATTTCAAATCTACGTTCTCAACCTACTATTCCAAGAAGTAATCGTAATGGGCAAGGACAACAACTACAAGAATTCATCATTATTCTAACAAGTGATTATTTTGTTGATCAAAGTCCTACTAGTGATAATAATTTTAATAGCGAACTGAGTTCAGCACGAAGTTCATCAGATCAACCGAGACAAGCACCCCCTATTGATGCATCGACAACTAGCGATTGTCCTATTTGTTTGGAAAATTTACGCGAAGAAGGTACGGATGATAATACTAGCGATAATGATGAGAAGGAAAAAAAGGAAAAGAAATTGTGCATGCTTTCGAAGTGCAAACACATTTTTCATGTGGAGTGTATTAATGAATGGCTAAAGTCTGAATTCTTTATGCAGGCTTGTCCAATTTGTCGTGCAAGAATTATCTCTTAAATCGATAGATCAAAGTGTTCTCTAAGATTTCATGAATAATATTGTATATACTAGTTGAATTTTAGATTCATTCTTTCTTTCTTGAATATCATTATAGACGTTTTTATTTATCCCTTTATTTTGTTGTAAGGTTTCTCGACAGTGAGTTGGACTCACAAGACCGTACTAACTTTTAAGTAAAACATGTCAACTTTTTGGTTTATGAGTTTATGTGTTACTCCTTACAGTCGAAGTTACAGTTGATATATATATATCTTAGCTACATTCATGTAATAAAGATTTTAGATTAAAAAAGTTAATTACAGAATTCTTCATGATGTTGTCTCGTGCTGGTGGTGGGGATGGCTCTGTGATACCGTGGGGTTGTTTAACGAAAGACATACAAATTGCTTGCCGTATTGGTATAAATGTAGGTAAGAATTTGGGGCAAAATATTTCCTAGGGGAGGTTGGAGTACTACAAGGGATAAGTAGAATTTCTGTTTTCAGTTGAAATCTGATTTACCCAGAGGAAACAAATCAATTTTAGCTGATCTTAGGAGAAAAATGGTTGTTTGGTCTAATGACCAAAAGGCCCCGTTCCATATCGAACGAGCCCACCATTCTTCTTCCACCATTACTACAAGTAAAATCCAACCTCCATTGCTTCACTATTTCATTTCGTAAGCCCCTAATGGAGCCCAGGGCCGGCCCCAACATGTGAGAGGCCCGAAACGGAATTGAAATATGGGGCCCTATATAGTGTTTGTAAGAAAAAATAAATAAAATTCTAATAATGCTTAGAGGTGGATTCGATCCCGTGACCTCTCCTACAAAATTGAACATACTCATTTCCATGGGATAGTAAACTTAAAAATAGAAAACGATAACACCTCCTTACACACATAAAAATGTAACAATCTTTGTTTATTCCAGAGAAATGTGTACAATGTATGAAGCACTTTGAAGCACATCAAGGGAAATTAACATGATAAACTTCACTTCCATCAGGATGATACAGACCAAAATTAGATTCAACTCCAGCAGGTTTAAGATCTTCATTAAACAAAGCAAATAAGTAAGTCTCTAGTTGTATGTTAGGTTTCTTTGGTGTTCCTTTATTTTCTCCTAGATGAGCAATTAAGTTATTATTATAAGTCATAGCATTATCAACGGTTGTAAATGCTCCGTTACCCGCTGATGGCCACCCCGTTTCTGCTATTATGATATCAACATCTGATCCACCAGTTAGTTTCTCTATACCCGATATCACTGAATCAACCATGGCATCAAACAAGTTTGTATACACTAATCCACCATCTGGAACACCAGGTGCACCAGGCCTAAAGAGTGCATAGTCTAAACTTATATCGTTAGGGTTACTAGCATATGCAAAGTAAGGGTAAACATTGACTAATAATGGGTAGCCATATTGTTTCAAAACCTGTACTACAGGACTCAAATTTTGAACTGTAGCTTCACTAAATCTACCAGCAGAAGGTGGAAATGATTCTTCAAGACCTACCATAGCAATGGCTGTGCTCACTGGAATTTGAAGCCCCACCTCCTGGAGAACGTCGTGGAGATTGATAATCGCGTCATGAACATATCCGGCAAATTCAGAAGGAATCACTTCATTACCAGCTGATATACACCTAAACCTTACGGTATTTGCATAGGGAACAATGTTAGTATTGATCCATGATTTTGCGAATGATTTATCTTGTGCAAGTTGTGGAAGATCGTTATTTAATGTCCCGACAATGACTTCAATTCCTGAATTTGCCAAAGCATTTAAGGCGTTTTGATTTGGATCAAATATCCGAATTCTTTGGATGTTTCTTAATTTTAATAGAGCTATTACTTTGTCCTGCGATGGGAGATTATCACCTAACATACCATAATTTACCCCAACTTGTACAGCTTCTGTAAAAATAAAAATGATAACTTATTAATATCTTAAATTATAAATCCTGAAGTTGAAAGATTTAATGGTCGAAATTTAAATATTAAATGGTTTATAATGATCGAAAATTCCCAAATAATAGTTATTAGAATATTATTCTATACACTCATCTTACCGCCCCATTCTAATATTGCAAGATATATGATTCTCAATAGAACTATCTTCCTGTACATGTTTGACTATTTTTATTTTGGCACTCTCAATTTTGGAGGCCCAAATTTTAATATGCTGAAATTTCAATTATCTAGAGACTTTTTTGAGAAACCAAAGAAAATAATTGTATGTTTCACTTTCTCACTTAAAATTTGTTGACGTTAAGTAGATCAAATAAATATGTAGTTAAGGCTTTGAAAAATTTCGGATGTTAAACATGAATATGAATATTTAGTGGTCTGAGAAATAATGAACAACACTATCTGTGTCCAAAAAAATTTGGTCTGAGAAATAATGTGTCAAAAAAATTTGAATATGAACAACACTATCTGTGTCCAAAAAAATATGAACAACACTATTTGTGTCCAAAAAATTTATATCTTTGAATTATCAGACAACTGTTGTATAAAGAGGAAAAGAGCTTTTATCACGATTAATAAACAAATAGTATGATAAACTAATCTATACAAACCAAACAAGAACAAAAAAACACAAAATTTGTTAAAAGTCTAACCTGTAGTAGTGAGGTAAAAGAATAGGATAAAAGAACAAAACAATGCAACAACAGAACCCATTTTTTGTAGCTCAAATAACAATTGTGAGTGTGGAAAAACACAGCATACTCTAGGGTTCTTATAGGTTCAACAAGTCAACTTTTAATCATTATCATTAACTTTTGTATAGTGAGCATTGGGGATGCAAAATCTAAGTGATTTTGCTGATGAGGTAACTTTTTTAATATTCAATTTACCGGTGATATAGAAAATATTTATCAGATCTTCTTTCTAAGTTTGTGAGTTTCTAGAATGTTAACTTAAAAGATATAATTTTGTTTCACCCTTTCTAATTTTGTTTAGGGTCCTAATTTAGTATGTAATTGGTAGTGTTTTATATTTTTTCTGGAATGTGCATATTATATTGTGAACTAGTCAATTATTCTAACATGTGATTTGTATATTTTTCTAAGCTTAGGAGTTGTTTCCGTTATTCCAAAACGAAATTCCAACTTCTTTAATCAATTGTCCCGATGTAGAATTTATTAAGAAATTTTGAGCGTATAGACCAAAGAACGGACCCTAATAGCGGTTTTAGTCCTCTCTAATCCTATAAAGGATTTAAAAATTAAAATATCAATTTAAAATGGATATCTAGTCCATTTGGATCCATCTCGATAGAAAACCCAGATTCCTAGGATGCTTAGTAATTTATAATACCAAATATAACCTTATATATATATATTAAACTCAATTCCTTTTTAATCAAATCCACTAATATTCTGTTTCCTTTTTTATCTCCTTCTTTATCTCTCCAATCACCATCTTAATATATATTAAACTCAATTTCTTTTTAATCAAATCCACTAATATTTTGTTTCCTTTTTTATCTCCTTCTTTATCTCTCCAATCATCATCTTAATAACCGAAACATGATCTTCATTTATAATCAAAATCGAAAATCCACAATTGTTTCTCTTTCTAAAACCGAAACTTTTTATATTCGTTCTTATTGTGAAGAAGTTTCGTATATCATTATAATCCAATATACAAGCTCAGAACTCCATTTCCTTTTATATATCTTCATATCAAGTTTATTTTCAAGATCTACAGTTTCATCTTATTATAAGGTAAGAAATCATCTTTCAAATTTATGTTTTCGCTTAAAATCTTCTAAGATTTATATGATTTTGTTTATAAATGATTGTAATCACTGTATCATCGAATCACCATATCATATTTCATTAGATTTAGTTTTCCTATTGATTATAAATCGTTTTAATTATTTACAAACCAGATTTTGATCTCTTTCTAAAACCGAAACATCATTCATTTTCTTTTTCATACAGAAGATTTCAGATCTGTAATTTAGGTTTTCAATTTTCTGATATTAGGTTTTTGATTTTCTGACATTTCTTCACATCAGAACTTTGCATCCGTATAATTTTTTATCCAAATATTATTCCGTACGGTTTCTCCTAACAGAATGTACATTATAAGTAATTAGTATTAAATTTTTCATACTTTAAAGTACATAACATCAATTTCGACCGTACTGCAACTGTATAACAGAATGTAAAATATATGTAATCTGTTAACAGTTATACATACTTTAGCAGCCTTATTTAAAAAGAATGTTTAATTATTCATAAAGTACGTATAATTGCGTAATTTATGAAACAGTACGTGTAATTTATAGCAAATTACACATATTTGTGTTATATTACAGTGTCAATGTGATTCAAACTAAAATACTATTTATCTCCAACACATGTTGAAGTTTATCAAATATTATGGATAATTTATTTATTAGGATTATCTTTCATTACTTCTCATTCTAATGGTTATTGTTTCAATTACAAACAGCTAGTGCCACAGACACCCTCAAATCGCCTGAAATTGCCACTGTTCCGTTCTTCTTCTACTACTACTACTTTTTTTTCAAATGGTTTGTATTGTTATTAGGGTTTTTGTTGGTTCTAATAGTAGGGCTCTCTTTCATTACTTCTTATTCTGATGATGCAATTAGTTTGTGATGGAGGAAGAAGATGAATTTAGGTTATTGTTTCTATGGTGTGTATTGTTAATAAAAGAACAAGATGAATTTGAGTTTCTATGATGCAATTTGGTTGTGATGGAGGAAGAAGATGAATTTGGGTTAGTATGGATGAATTTGGGTAATTGTTTCCATGGTGTGTACTGTTAACTGGAAGAAGAAGATGTGAGTCAATAGAAGGAGAAGATGGGTCCAAACTAGATTGGGTTAAATAATTTAGGGGGTTTAAACGGCAATATTGATTATATAAGGGTAAAGTGGGAATTTTTATAATTATAACTTTAGAGACGGAATATTCTCGAACTATTCCGTCAAAAGGGAGTCCAAAATGCAACTCTGGAAAAAGGGAGTCCAAACAGCAAGTCAATTATGCGAAAGGGGGTCCAAATAGCAAATCTCCCAACTTTTTGCTATTCTACTTATTGTTTATTCTCTTTTGTTTCATTTTTTCTTAAATTAATTATATTTTTGAGAGAGAGAGAGAGAAAGAAAGAGATTTTAATTCAATTTTTTTACCTTTCCAGTTTCTCTTGTTTCCTTTTTTCTTAAATTAGTATTTTATTTCTAAGGACACTGTTAGTTTTTTTAATTAGATTATTTTATTTCTAAGAAGGACTATATTTTAAATTTTGGGAAGGGCTTTTAGACAATATCCTTTATACAAAAAAGATGTTTATTACAGTCAACATTTTTCCATTCTGTTTTATTATGTGGATTATTGTTATATTCTGGATACCTAACTTTTTGGTATTCTACTTATTGTTTATTTTCTGTTGTTTCTTTTTTTTTTTAAATTAGTTATTTTATTGAGAGAGAGAGAAATTTCAATTTCCTTTTCTTAACCCTTGCAATTTCTTTTGTTTCCTTTTTTCTTAAATTACTTATTTATTTCTAAGAAGGACACAACTATTTTTTTTTTAAATAGGTTATTTTATTTTTAAGAAGAACTATATTCTAGATTTTGGGAAGAGCTTCTAGACAATATCATTTAGGGAAGTTTTATAAGGCCTCCCCAATTTTGTTAAAAGGCCTCCCCATGAACCATTTTACTTGCTAAATTATCACTGAGGGGAGGCCTTTTAACAAAAATGAGGGGGCCCTATAAAATTTCCCTATCATTTATTAAAAAAGAAAGTTCGTCCCCATCAACGTTTTCCCCTTCTGTTTTATTATATAGGTTTTCTCGCGTATTTCCACGAAATTCTGGGCAAATTTCTTACAGCTTTCTACGAAATTTGCAAATTAAAGTTGAACTTTAGAATTATAATGTGTTTCTACTCAGAATCATATATACTTTGAAATATTCTTACAAAATACCCAATTTAACTTACAAACATGATCTTTTGGAGACAGGGTTAATGGTCATACTTTAAGAGTTGAATTTCCTATCTCAATGAATTCTTTATGACTAAAAGGGTATGCTACTCTTACTTGTGCACCCTAATTTCTTTTATACATTGTAGGAACTGATTGACAAAATTCTTTTTCTTTTGCAGTCTTTCGAGTAAAAAAATTTAGTTGTTGGGTGGTGCACGGAAATTGTGAAGGAAAACTCTTCTTCCTAGTTAAAAGATTCATAAAAATGCAAACAACAAAAGCAAACGGTTGTGCACTTTGCTCATACGCAAGTCACACTACTATAAATTTCAAGTCCACTACAGACCCAGCCAAAAAGAGGCTCACAAGTTCTTCAAATAGTGATTGCCCATTTTTTATTGGAGAAAAAAATGTATGGAACACGACAAGTGGATTGTTAAAGTATTGAATAGACGCCACGACCACCCACTAGCTCGGAATCTCATTAGTCATCAATTGTTTCCCGGTTGATGGAGGATGAACAAGAACTTGTTAGGAGATTGACGAAAAGTAAAGTGCAACCCAAAAAAATTTTGTTACATCCCAAACAAAAACCAAGGCAGTCTTGTTTCAATGGTAATTCTGTAAGCCGAGAGTGCCAAGTTGAGAGTAAAACAAAATTAAGAGAGGTCGGCAATGCAACAATTTATGAAGTTGTTAACCAAATACACTACCTCGTGAAGTATAAGTGTGAAAAGAACTTTAATTAGCTAAAAAACAAAATTTTCACACATCTAAAGTGCGTATTGAGCCTTGACTTCACGTACGAGACAAATTGGTATAAGCACCCACTACTTAGATGCTCCGAACACGAACTTATTAGAATAACAAACACGTTTGAATAATCAAAAGCCTTACTTGGATATCATAAATCTAAGTTGAAACTCAAGAGTCATTGATCATAATGCTCACATAAATATATGGCAAGGGGTGAAAAAAGAATTACCAATACTCATTTTTAGTGGCGAGGCCAGAATTTTTTTTTTATATGTGGCACACTTTAGGCCAGAATTTTTTTTATGGGTTTCGGTTTTTTCGTGGATAAAAAACCGAAACCCATTAAAAATAACATTAAGAAACACCAATCATGAACATAAAATATAAATTAGTTATTTCAAAATTAACAATAAATTAAAATTACTTTGATATTAATTTATAAGAAATTAATCATTATGACATTTTCAACTTAAAGAGAGAAAGAAAAAAAGAGAGGAAAAAGTTATACCTAGAGTCTAAAGAATAAGGGGTTTAAATTAATATATGAGGAGTAGGATGTTAATTTTAACTAAATTGAAATGACCACAAAGAATTTATCTTTTCTAATTGAATTTGGGTTTTTACTGGATCATATGAATATTTAGCTTTTCTAATTAATTAGGGTATATCCCGTGCCTTAGAGCACGAAAAGGATGGAGCTAAGTGTCAAGTGACTTCTGTAATTCTTATTAGTTATCTTGTTTTTTTTCTTTCTGATTTAGTGTAATGGGTCGGGCCCTTAATATGCTTATCAATACAAAAAAACGATGTTCCATATTTGTTATTGCTATATTACCCTAATTTTTTGGTATTCTACTTATTGTTTATTTTCTTTTGTTTGTTTCCTTTTTTTTAATTAGTTATTTTATTTCTAAGAAAGACATAGTTATTTTTTTTTTAAGTAGGTTATTTTATTTCTAAGAAGGATTATATTCTAAATTTTAGGAAGGACTTCTAGACAATATTCTTTATTAAAAAAAAGTTGTTTGTCCCAGTCAACGTTTTTCCCTTATGTTTTACTATATAAATGATTACCGTAAATGCGTGGATTGTGGCAGTTAGTTTGTTGAATTGGGCCGTCATAGGTGGGTGGGCCAAAGAGGGGCTTTACTTTGGTAATTAATATTGAGTTGAATTTTCTTGGGTTGGCTGGCAAAGGAACTAAAATTTTCAGGGACACGTGCCCCCACATGTACTCTCAAGACTAAATGAGCTCACGTTTGGGTCGTGGGGCACGTGCCCATGGGCCCTGTGGGCTCGCCCCTGTTCATTTCCGTGCGATAGTAAACTTAAAAATAGAAGGGAAGTTTTATAGTACCTCTCCAATTTTGCTAAAAGTCCTCCCATGGACCATTTCGCTTGGTAAATAATCATTGAGGGGGCCCTTTTAACAAAAATGAAGAGCCTATAAAATCTCCCTAACATAAAATGATTACACCTCCTTACACATAAAAATGTAACAAATATATGTTTGTTTATTTCAAGAGAAATGAGTACAATGTATAAAGCAGTTTGAAGTACATCAAGGGAAATTAACATGATAAACTTCACTTCCATCAACATGATACAGACCAAAATTAGATTCAACTCCAACAGGTTTAAGATCTTCATTAAACAAAGCAAATAAGTAAGTCTCTAGTTGTTTGTTAGGGTTCTTTGGTGTTCCAGTATTTTCTCCTAGATGAGCAATTAAGTTATTATTATAAGTCATAGCATTATCAATGGTTGTAAATGCTCCGTTACCCGGTGATGCCACCCCGTTTTTATACTCTAATGCACCATCTCTAACAACAACTTCTCTAGACCTAAAAAGTGCATATTCTAAACTTATATCGTTAGGGTTACTAGCATAAAGAAAATAACAGGAAGGAGTATTTTTTTAAAATGAAGGGTCAAAAAGGAAAAGGCAAGTCAGCAGACAAAATTGACAAACAAAAATATGAAAAGGGGGTCAAAATGGAAATTGGTCATTTTTAAGGAACCATTTTGGTGAATTGGTCATCATTAGGTGGCCAAATTGGAATTAACCCTAATAAATACGAGTGAACGATGGACTCTGGGGTGTTCGGGGTAAGAGCAGCTCCAACGTGGGTGGGGCTGGGGCTCCCAATTCAAATTTTGGGAGCCCCAGCCCCAGCCCCAGCCCTCCAACCCGGGAGCCCCGGGGCTGGGCTCCCGGTGGGGCTGGGAGCCCCATGCTCCCGGGCTCCCAAATGGGAGCCCGGGCTGGGGGGCTCCCAGCCCCAAATATAGCCGTTGGGGGTCTCCCAACGGCTATTTTGGGGTGGATCCCCTAAAAAGGGGATCCACCCCACCTTATTTTATTTTTTTTTAATTTTTTTAATTTTTTTTTTAAACTAATTTTTTTTTTAATATTCTTATTATTTTAAATACTACTTTTTTAAGTATTTTTCTCTAATTTTTATTTTTGTGTTTTTTTTTGTGTTTATCTTTTTGAAATTATCTCTCTCGAATAATATCACATTTTAATTCATAGTCGAAATCTAATAATTTATAGTCGAAATTTAAAATCAAAATTTCGCACACATACTTCGCACACGTATAATATATTGATTTGGGAGCCCCGGTTGGGAGCCCAACGTTGGAATTGAGGAAAGCCCCGGGGCTCCCAAAATTCAGGGGCTCCCAAAATTGGGAGCCCAAGCCCCACGTTGGAGTTGCTCTAACACACTAACACATAAGGTAGTTCTATAGGCGCCCCGGTTATTGCTCTGTGTCCCCCATTTACACATGGATGGCTTGTGAATTTTTGTTTAGGTAGGACGCCCATATCACTAATTAAGGCCGCCTATAAAACCACCCCAAAACCTATTAGGCTTTTATATTCACTTTCTAATTTTCTTCTCTCTTTTTTTTGAAATTTCTAACTTTATTCTCTAAGTAACCAGGAATTTTATATATAACTACAAAATTCTTTCTTTATTTCATCTAATGATCATCAGTTATTCAGTTTTAAGTGTTCCAAATTTCTAGTTTAAGCAAGCAATAACTTTAGTTCATCAAGTAATCATCATGTTAAATCCAGTTTCCTCACCATTACCTTCTGATATTAATCATCTCCACCATTTTGCTGAATCAATTTTGGCCAGAAAAGTAGCAACTTATGTTATCATGTTACTTCCTGTGTTGTTTGTTTTTTATCTTTGTTGCTGTAGTTTAATATCATATATAAGAACAAGGTTAACTCAAATCTTAAATATCGCCGACTGGCATAGAAACCCTAGTCTGGCACCATTAAGTTACAATGTACACTTTGTTGAGCGAGGCTGGATTTCAAATCTACGTTCTCAACCTACTATTCCAAGAAGTAATCGTAATGGGCAAGGACAACAACTACAAGAATTCATCATTATTCTAACAAGTGATTATTTTGTTGATCAAAGTCCTAGTGATAATAATTTTAATAGCGAACTGAGTTCAGCACGAAGTTCATCAGATCAACCGAGACAAGCACCCCCTATTGATGCATCGACAACTAGCGATTGTCCTATTTGTTTGGAAAATTTACGCGAAGAAGGTACGGATGATAATACTAGCGATAATGATGAGAAGGAAAAAAAGGAAAAGAAATTGTGCATGCTTTCGAAGTGCAAACACATTTTTCATGTGGAGTGTATTAATGAATGGCTAAAGTCTGAATTCTTTATGCAGGCTTGTCCAATTTGTCGTGCAAGAATTATCTCTTAAATCGATAGATCAAAGTGTTCTCTAAGATTTCATGAATAATATTGTATATACTAGTTGAATTTTAGATTCATTCTTTCTTTCTTGAATATCATTATAGAAGTTTTTATTTATCCCTTTATTTTGTCGTAAGGTTTCTCGACAGTGAGTTGGACTCACAAGACCGTACTAACTTTTAAGTCAAACATGTCAACTTTTTGGTTTATGAGTTTATGTGTTACTCCTTACAGTCGAAGTTACAGTTGATATATATATCTTAGCTACATTCATGTAATAAAGATTTTAGATTAAAAAGGTCAATTACAGAATTCTTCATGGTGTTGTCTCGTGCTGGTGGCGGGGATGGCTCTGTGATACCGTGGGGTTGTTTAACGAAAGACATACAAATTGCTTAGGCAAGAATTTGGGGCAAAATATTTTCTAGGGTGGTC
The DNA here is from genome assembly GCF_041429995.1 of Eschscholzia californica. Lineage (NCBI taxonomy): Eukaryota > Viridiplantae > Streptophyta > Magnoliopsida > Ranunculales > Papaveraceae > Eschscholzia > Eschscholzia californica. Next base: position 17,394,042 of record NW_028238472.1, on the reverse strand, counting down.
GGTTTACTACGAGGGATAAGTAGAGTTTCTGTTTTCAGTTGAAATCTGAATTACCAGAGGAAACAAATCAATTTTAGCTAATCTTAGGAAGAAAAAATCTCATCAAAAAAAAAAAAGGAAGAAAAATGGTTGTTTGGTCTAATGACCAAAAGACCCCATTCCATATCGAAGGAGCCCACCATTCTTCTTCCCCCATTACTACAAGTAAAATCCAACCTCCATTGCTTCACTATTTCATTTCGTAAGCCCCTAATGGAGGAAGGAAAAATATTTTCAATGGAGGAAGATCAAATCCCTTAATCTCTAATTACAGAAGCTTTTCCAGTTTTGTAGTAGGAATTGATGATGTTGATGAAGTATAATGATGTAGGCTGTTGCGGAAGCGTAAAAGTAATGGAATCCACCATTGTTATTAAACTAAACTAATGAAATAAAACTGATAAAATAATAATAACCGGCAAAACGATAAACTTGATAATAAACTTGGTTGATAATATTCTCTGATCTATTAACAAGGATATATAGGACTTCCTTTTATAAGAACTTAGACACACTTCTGGATAGACTCAAACTAGGATTCCTAAATATCAAAGATACTCAAACATAGAAACTTCCAAACCTAGACTTAGTAGGAAATACTAAAACATAGAATCCCTCAATACTTAAACCTGGAAACTATACTAACATGGTGACTTGGCCGTTAGGCCCGTTAATAAGATGGTCGCCATCAGGGGCGGCCCGTGACCAAAGCGACCAAAGCGGTCGCTTTGGGCCCCAGATAATCAAGGGCCACATGTTTCCTATTTCGTATGTAACTTTCAAAAATCTAATTATACTTTAAACCAATTTCAAACATAACTGAAGGCGTAGCTTAGTGGTAAAGAGTTTAGACCTTGGATAAAAGGTCAATGGTTTGATTCATACTCTTTGTATTGATTAAATTTTATTTAATTTTTTTTCTAATATCCATTGTGTGGGCCCCAATTTTTAATTTCGCTTGGGGCCTCCAATATACTTGGGCCGGCCCTGGTCGCCATCATACTCCCCGTCCAAGAACGAACTTGCCCTCAAGTGAGAATCAACAATGCGATCCTTAATTCCCACTTTGCACGAAAGTTGTTGAAAATCCGCAGAGAAGAAAAATATTGCCAAGATAATCTGAATCATATATTGCCAAGATACTCGCAAAAGCAATACCAACGTATAAACGTCTAATATATTGCAACATCGCCCATCGTCTTTTAGTTTGATGAAAGAAACCACATATACTACCATCTTTGTTGTTGGAAAAACAATGAATGTCGTCCTATCATCCAATACGTATATGAACTTGTAACGTTTAATAACAACTTGAAAATATCATCTCCCATCATCTTTGAACAAAATGAATGAAAATACCACATCCTTCTCGATGGAACAGTTAGCTTTCAAATCCCTCAACCACTTTATTACTTGAACGATCTTCCCGCGTTCATCTTCGTGAAGATTATAAACCGAGACTCCCTCATAAATTTTCAAGGCCGTAATTATCTTAGCCAAATCATCACATAAAATTACCATTGCACCCAAAATAATTAATGTGTCAAGAACTAATGTCCTACAAACTTCTTCATCGAACGGAAACAATCGAGTAGAAAAACTTCGTAGAAACGATGTAGCTAGAGAATTCATTATCAATGGTGTGATAGTACAAGTAGGAAAATCACCACATGCATGTTCTTTCAGACACATTGAAGTGAAATTAGAATATGAATCATTTACCTGGTGCTTACTCCCGTAACAAAGTGTGAAGGGACTCGAACCATGCTTCAATGATACCGTTTTATCAAACAGAAAACACTCTCCTTCCCGCATGCTCTCTTCCATTGGTATTTCCTCTAGCTGCTTCAACATCATACCCACCAAACGATACACCTCGTTGGCGCCATTGCCTAATAGAAAACAGGAAGCTTCTTCACGTTTAGTGGTAGGAATCCAAATAGCCGTTTCATGTGTTGTATTAAGACTTTGCTTTGCCTTTTCATAAGTTTCAAGAGCGATCCAAAGCTCAATATGTAGAGGCAAATATTCAGCAACTCTGTGAAACAGAACCCTAGTATCTCCCTTATATAGTTCCACAACTGATTCCCAAAGCCGAACAACAACTGGTTTGTGTAGGCGTGGTGGGATTTTGTGATTTGAAATTAGAATTTCTTCATCATTATTGTTCGTCGTCAAAGTTTTCTCTACAAGAGTATTGAATTCATCACCATACCCACAAACATAAGATCCAATTTTAAGATGAGCAGGAAGATCAGTTTGTTGTATTATTTTAATAAACCTAACTAGATCATATCTTCCATCAAAATAGTAATTTCCAGTACTCCATTCATGTTTATTTCGAAAAACATAAGTTTCATTAACATCAACTCCTCCATCTTTAGACTTTTGTATAAGATCTTCCCACATCTCTATAGGACTCAGTGGCAATGGTTTGTATATGTTTGTGAATGTGCCAAGAAATCCATGAGATGGTTTAGGTACAATCATCATCTCAGGTGCACCAAGAATTAGGTTGAGTGGTGCGGCAGTAGGCATAAAGGCATCACGGTGCATGGTCACGATAGGGGTAGGTGTAGATGACACTATAGCAGGAATAGTCGAACAAGACGTTGCAGCAACCAAAGTTTTTGCCGACGCGGCAGCAAGAGAGATTGGGTGATGTGGCGAGCCCGCAATCGGGGAAGCCGAATTAGTTGATGTTGACAAGTATAGTTGAATTAGGTTTTGGATCGGAGAACGACGAATTGTTTCTTTCTTCCTCCGTCTAAAAGAACCCATATATCTTATTGTCTCGAACTCCTCCTTTAACAAAGGTGGTCGAGAAAATATGTGATGATTGTCGTCTAGAATTAATTTGTGATTCGGCATAAGACAAATACTCATCCAAAGGAAGGAAAATATACCGAAAAATATTTTTCACTTGATTCCAATCATCAATGAATGATTTTATTTGATCAACGAGTCTCCATTGCATCTCGTTGAATTTTTCACAGACTCCTATAAAGAAGTGTTGTTCAGTGACAAAAACCTTATCTTCGTCATGAACATCTTGGTTTATGAACCAATCTTTCATCTGTTGAATCCAAAAATTTATATGATATTGACCATCAAATAAAGGAATTTTGGAAACATAATTAATTTTTTTTTTTGATCTTTTCGATCAACATAGAGTTGTTGTGAATCTCGAAAGGGATCCCAACCTAAACGTAGGGAATTATTCCAACATTCAAGAAGAAATGTATCCGTGAAAAAAATTTCATCTGTTCCCAGATTCTTCAAGCTCTGAATACCAGCTGATGTAGGCCGTTGAGGAAGCGTAAAAGTAATGGAATCCACCATTGTTATTAAACTAAACTAATAAAATAAAACTGATAAAATAATAATAACCGACAAAACGATAAACATGATAATAAACTTGGTTGATAATATTCTCTGATCTGATTAACAAGGACATACTGGACTTCATTTTATAGGAACTTAGACACACTTCTAGATAGACTCAAACTAGGATTCCTAAATATCAAAGATACTCAAACATAGAAACTTCCAAACCTAGACTTAGTAGGAACCATTAAAATATAGAAACCCTAAATACTTAAACCTGGAAACTATACTAACATGGTGACTTGGCAGTTAGGCCCGATAATACTCTGGCCGAGAGGCCCACTATAAGATGGCCGCCATCATATAATTAATCCTAACATTTTTTTATTTTTTATTTTCTATTTTCTAATTTGGGAGAAATGAATCAGACTTCACGACAGAAATTGGTGGTGTTGGAAGGTAACATAACATTTCGTAGCAAAATTTCAAAATTTTATTATATTATTTGGGGTATTTCCACGAAATTCTAGGCAAATTTCTTATAGTTTTCTACGAAATTTGCAAATTATAGTTGAATTTTAGAATTACAATGTTTTCTAGTCCGAATCATATATACTTTGAAATGTTCTTATAAAATACCCAATTTAACTTACAAACATGATCTTTTGGAGACAGGGTTAATGGTCATACTTTTAAGAGCTGAATTTCGTATCTCAGTGAATGCTTTATGACTAAAAGGGTATGCTACTCTTACTTGTGAACCCTAATTTGTTTTATACATTGTACGAATTGATTGACAAAACTCTTTCTACTTTGCAGTTTTTCGAGTCAAGAGAGTAGTTGTTGGGTGGTGGACATATATTGCGAACAAAAACTCTTTGTCCTAGTTACAAGATTCAGAAAAATGCAAACAACAAAAGCGAGCGGTCGTTCTCTTTGTTCATATGCAAGTAACACTGCGATAAATTTCCAGTCCAATACTGACCCAGCCAAAAAGAGACGTACAAGTTCTTGAAATAGTGATTGCCCCTTTCTTATTGGAGTAAAATGTATGGAACACGACAAATGGATAGTTGAAGTATTGAATAGACGTCACGACGACCCACTAGCTCAGGATCTCATGTCATACATTTGTTTCCCGGTTGATGGAGGATGAACAAGAATTTGTTAGGAGATTGACAAAAAGTAAAGTACGACCCCAAATATTTTTTGTTACATCTCAAACAAAAACCAAGACAGTCTTGCTTCAATGATAACTCTATACAACGAGAGCGCAAAGTTGAAAGTAAAACAAAATGAAGGGAGCTCGGCAATGCAACAATTTATGAAGTTGTCAATCAAATACACTGCCTCGTGAAGTACAGGTGTGAGAAGAACTCTAATTAGCTGATAGTTTTTTTTCGCTCATCTAAAGTGCGTAAAAGTTACTCAATGTTTTCCCTAGATATTGATCCTTGACTGCACGTACAAGACAAATTGGTATAACCACCCACTCTACTTAAGTGCTTTGAACACGAACTTATTGGAATAACAAACTCGTTTCAAAAATCAAAAGACTTACTTGTACCTCATAAATCTAAGTTGAAACTCAAGAGTCATTGATCATATTGCTCCCATAAATAATATGGCAAGGGGTAAAAAAAGAATTGTCAATACTCGTTCAAAAATTCTATTTATCCCTCCATTTTGGTCCATCCCCCCCCACCCCCCCCCCCCCTGATGTGGCGACATATCACTGGAGTATATGTTCTCACCGTTCTCTCTCTAGTTGCTTCACACTCAAGTGATATGTCGCCACATCAACGGAGGGCTAGAGGAGAGACCTACCTAAGTGGAGGGATGAATAGAATTTATCATACTCATTTCTATGGGATTGTAAACTTAAAAATAGAAAACGATAACACCTCCTTACACACATAAAAATGTAGCAATCTTTGTTTATTCCAGAGAAATGTGTACAATGTATGAAGCACTTTGAAGCACATCAAGGGAAATTAACATGATAAACTTCACTTCCATCAGGATGATACAGACCAAAATTAGATTCAACTCCAGCAGGTTTAAGATCTTCATTAAACAAAGCAAATAAGTAAGTCTCCAGTTGTATGTTAGGTTTCTTTGGTGTTCCTTTATTTTCTCCTAGATGAGCAATTAAGTTATTATTATAAGTCATGGCATTATCAACGGTTGTAAATGCTCCGTTACCCGCTGATGGCCACCCCGTTTCTGCTATTATGATATCAACATCTGATCCACCAGTTAGTTTCTCTATACCCGATATCACTGAATCAACCATGGCATCAAACAAGTTTGTATACACCAATGCACCATCTGGAACACCAGGTGCACCAGGCCTAAAAAGTGCATAGTCTAAACTTATATCGTTAGGGTTACTAGCATATGCAAAGTAAGGGTAAACATTGACTAATAATGGGTAGCCATATTGTTTCAAAACCTGTACTACAGGACTCAAATTTTGAACTGTAGCTTCACTAAATCTACCAGCAGAAGGTGGAAATGATTCTTCAAGACCTACCATAGCAATGGCTGTGCTCACTGGAATTTGAAGCCCCACCTCCTGGAGAACGTCGTGGAGATTGATAATCGCGTCATGAACATATCCGGCCAATTCAGAAGGAATCACTTCATTACCAGCTGATATACACCTAAACCTTACGGTATTTGCATAGGGAACAATGTTAGTATTGATCCATGATTTTGCGAAAGATTTATCTTGTGCAAGTTGTGGAAGATCGTTATTTAATGTCCCGACAATGACTTCAATTCCTGAATTTGCCAAAGCATTTAAGGCGTTTTGATTTGGATCAAATATCCGAATTCTTTGGATGTTTCTTAATTTTAATAGAGCTATTACTTTGTCCTGCGATGGGAGATTATCACCTAACATACCATAATTTACCCCAACTTTTACAGCTCCTGTAAAAATAAAAATGATAACTTATTAATACCTTAAATTATAAATCCTGAAGTTGAAAGATTTAATTGTCAAAATTTAAATATTAAATGGTTTATAATGATCGAAAATTCCCAAATAATAGTTATTAGAGTATTATTCTATACACTCATCTTACCGCCCCATTCTAATATTGCAAGATATATGATTCTCAATAGAACTATCTTCCTGTACATGTTTGACTATTTTTATTTTGGCACTCTCAATTTTCGAGGCCCAACTTTTAATATGCTGAAATTTCAATTATCTAGAGACTTTTTTGAGAAACCAAAGAAAATAATTGTATGTTTCACTTTCTCACTTAAAATTTGTTGACGTTAAGTAGATCAAATAAATATGTAGTTAAGGCTTTGAAAAATTTCGGATGTTAAACATGAATATGAATATTTAGTGGTCTGAGAAATAATGAACAACACTATCTGTGTCCAAAAAAATTTGGTCTGAGAAATAATGTGTCAAAAAAATTTGAATATGAACAACACTATCTGTGTCCAAAAAAATATGAACAACACTATTTGTGTCCAAAAAATTTATATCTTTGAATTATCAGACAACTGTTGTATAAAGAGGAAAAGAGCTTTTATCACGATTAATAAACAAATAGTATGATAAACTAATCTATACAAACCAAACAAGAACAAAAAAACACAAAATTTGTTAAAAGTCTAACCTGTAGTAGTGAGGTAAAAGAATAGGATAAAAGAACAAAACAATGCAACAACAGAACCCATTTTTTGTAGCTCAAATAACAATTGTGAGTGTGGAAAAACACAGCATACTCTAGGGTTCTTATAGGTTCAACAAGTCAACTTTTAATCATTATCATTAACTTTTGTATAGTGAGCATTGGGGATGCAAAATCTAAGTGATTTTGCTGATGAGGTAACTTTTTTAATATTCAATTTACCGGTGATATAGAAAATATTTATCAGATCTTCTTTCTAAGTTTGTGAGTTTCTAGAATGTTAACTTAAAAGATATAACCATTTTGTTTCACCTTTTCTGATTTTGTTTTAGGGTCCTAATTTAGTATGTAATTAGTAGTGTTTTATATTTTTTTTGGAATATGCATATTATATTGTGAACTAGTCAATTATTCTAACATGTGATTTGTATATTTTTCTAAGCTTAGGAGTTCTTTCCGTTATTCCAAAACGAAATTCCAACTTCTTTAATCAATTGTTCCGATGTAGAAATTAATTAAGAAATTTTGAGCGTACAGACCAAAAAACGGACCATAATAACGGTTTTAGTCCTCTCTAATCCTATAAAGGGTTTAAAAATCAAAATATCAATTTAAAATGGATATCTAGTCCATTTGGATCCATCTCGATAGAAAACCCAGATTCCTAGGATGCTTAGTAATTCATAATACCAAATATAACCTTATATATATATATATATATTAAACTCAATTCCTTTTTAATCAAATCCACTAATATTCTGTTTCCTTTTTTATCTCCTTCTTTATCTCTCCAATACCATCTTAATATATATTAAACTCAATTTCTTTTTAATCAAATCCACTAATATTCTGTTTCCTTTTTTATCTCCTTCTTTATCTCTCCAATCATCATCTTAATAACCGAAACATGATCTTCATTTATAATCAAAATCGAAAATCCACAATTGTTTCTCTTTCTAAAACCGAAACTTTTTATATTCGTTCTTATTGTGAAGAAGTTTCGTATATCATTATAATCCAATATACAAGCTCAGAACTCCATTTCCATTTATACATCTTCATATCAAGTTTATTTTCAAGATCTACAGTTTCATCTTATTATAAGGTAAGAAATCATCTTTCAAATTTATGTTTTCGCTTAAAATCTTCTAAGATTTATATGATTTTGTTTATAAATAGTTGTAATCACTGTATCATCGAATCATCATATCATATTTCATTACATTTAGTTTCCTATTGATTATAAATCGTTTTAATTATTTACAAACCAGATTTTGATCTCTTTCTAAAACCGAAACATCATTCATTTTCTTTTTCATACAGAAGATTTCAGATCTGTAATTTAGGTTTTTGATTTTCTGATATTAGGTTTTTGATTTTCTGACATTTCTTCACATCAGAACTTTGCATCCGTACAATTTTTTATCCAGATATTATTCCGTACGGTTTCTCTTAACAGAATATACATTATAAGTAATTAGTATTAAATTTTTCATACTTTAAAGTACATTACATGAATTTCGGCCGTACTGCAACTGTATAACAGAATGTAAAATATATGTAATCTGTTAACAGTTATACATACTTTAGCAGCCTTATTTAAAAAGAATGTTTAATTATTCATAGAGTACGTATAATTGCGTAATTTTTGAAACAGTACATGTAATTTATAGCAAATTACACATATTTGTGTTATATTACAGTGTCAATATGATTCAAACTAAAATACTATTTATCTCCAACACATGTGGAAGTTTATCAAATATTATGGATAATTTATTCATTGTTTAATGTCGTTTATGATAAATTATAAATTTTTCTAACTAATGTATATGTTTTTTTTCTTGTAGTAAACCAACACTGATGGAATTTCCTACAGAATCATCACATAAACTATAGAAGCATAAATTACGATGAAGAAGATTGTTTCTGTGATCCTGTTTGGACAACGGAGTCTTATGTGAAGACTTACAAGGAACATATAAGCCCCGCCCCTTACTTTGATAACCATGTACATTTAATGAAGAGTCAAAAACACTACCATGTTTGATTCGCCGTAGACCTGGAAGGCCAAAGACAGTAAGGATCGAGAGCTCGGGCAACATTCCAACGGAGTTTGTTTTTAAGTTACCTAGTCTACTATGTTCTTTTCATTTACAATAAATAACAGATTATTGTTCAATAAAATTTCATTTCAGTCGTACAAAGGTTGTGTTATTTACTATACAGTATACATAATTTATGATAAATCACATACTTTATAACAAAAAATATGGTTTCAGATTTACATTTCCTAACATGTTACCATAATTTATGGTACATAATGGACATGTACGCGTAAAAAACAAGTAATTTATGTCAGAAAATAATCTAAGTATTCAATGGTACATAATGGACATGAGACACATACATATGACAAATTACGTTGTATACATGACAAATTATGGTTTCCTCGTCATAAATAACACATAATTTACGAACTTGTTTCATAATTTGTATTCGATGTGTGTGTATGTGTGTGAGTAAAAACGAAAGTTAAGTGAGAGAAAGTTGATATATATGTTTTGAATATTAACCCCCAAATCACGCTAATTGATCTCAGAAAATATATACTTTCCAAATCTGAAAGTTAAGTGAGAGAAAGATATATATAGATTTGGTTTCCGAATCTGAAAGGATGAGAGAGAAAATCTGTTTTGGAAAATATCCGTTTTCCAAATCTGTTTCGGAAAATCTGTTTTAGAAAATATCTTTGATCCGTTACTTCCTATTAAAACCCCCAAATCACGTCCAAATCTTGCCTTTCCAGATTCTTTCCGCCACCAAATTAAAAACCCGTGAAATATGAAGGTGGGACATTGACGGGACTCTGTTTTAAGAAGTGAGGGTTTTTATGTCCATATGGTAAAAGGACTAAAATTCTATTTTTTGGGAAGATTGGATTCTAAACCTTTTTTGAAAATTATTTTGGACTATAGACCCACGGACCCATTAATTAATTACTTTGTAAGAGTCAGAATCTAAACTTACTGATTGTTCATGTGTCAAGGAACTACATCTTTTGGTACTACAATACAAACATGTACCTTTTTTTTTTGGTATTTGCACAGGGAACAATGCAACAACAGAACCCATCTTTTGTAGCTCAAATAACAATTGTGGGTATGGGATTGTACAGTATACTCTTGGGATCTTATAGATACAACAAGCCAACTTTATTAGTCACTAGGGTATATCTCTTGTCCCTAGGGCTGTACATCGGTTGGATAACCGATTTTTTTTGCCTATCCATAGACTGAACCGGAAGTCTCGGTTATTGCAAAGTTCTAGCCGAACCAAACCGGTTGTGGGTCGGTTCGGTTATCCAACCGAACTCTACATGACTGGTTTGGTTCGGTTGGATAACCGAACCACCTGCTGCATTTTTTATAACACACAACAACTCGAGTAATTACTAAGAGTTAATTCCTATATGGCCCCCTACTTTGTGACCAGCTTCCTTTATGGCCCCCTTTTTTTCGTAAATTCAAATATGGCCCCCTATTTTCATGGAAATGTCCTAACTACCCTTCCTTTAAATCTTTTTTCAAAATAAAATCAAAAAAACAAACATAATTCCACCTCACTTCCCTCTCCACCACTTATCTCTCTCCACCTCACCTCTCTTCCCAAATCATCTTTCTCTCTCTCCAACTCACCTTTTTCTCTCTCCACCTCACCTCTCTCTCTCTCCACCTCACTCTATCTTCTCCGATGAAGGTCGCCGGCCGGAAAATTTTCCGGCCGACGACCTTCAACCTAAAAAAAAAAAACAGACCAGATCGGGTCTGTTCTTCAACAGACCCGTACTCCGGCGAAGAACACCCCCTTCGCCGGAGTTTTTAGAGAGAGAGAGAGGTGAGAGTTAAAAAAAAAAATTTTTTTTTTTTTTTTTAGGTTGAAGGTCGTCGGCCGGAAAATTTTCCGGCCGGCGACCTTCATCGGAGAAGATAGAGTGAGGTGGAGAGAGAGAGGTGAGGTGGAGAGAGAAAAAGGTGAGTTGGAGAGAGAGAAAGATGATTTGGGAAGAGAGGTGAGGTGGAGAGAGATAAGTGGTGGAGAGGGAAGTGAGGTGGAATTATGTTTGTTTTTTTTATTTTATTTTGAAAAAAGATTTAAAGGAAGGGTAATTACGACATTTCCATGAAAATAGGGGGCCATATTTGAATTTACGAAAAAAAAGGGGCCATAAAGGAAGCTGGTCACAAAGTAGGGGGCCATATAGGAATTAACTCAATTAGTAATTACCTAAAGTTGACAAACCCTAGATTATAACACACAGCAAAGATTATAGCACAAACAGTTTTGTTTCATCAAGAACACCAACAATGCCATCATCTCAACAACAATATCATCAACAATAACTGATAAGAACCTAAAAATGAGATCTCTTCACTCTTCACCATCACCAGCCGGCAGCCATGAACCCATGACTGAGAGGTCGAAGTAGAGAGAGATGGAGATGACTGAGAGGTAGAGAGATTCACCAACCGGCAGCCATGACCGAGAGCTTTTTCCTTTAGTTTTAGGGGTTTCCTTTTTGGATTTAGGTTAGAAGAAGAGATGAGAAGTTGAGAACTAGATTTGAGAAGTCTGGTTCGATGGGAATAGGAGGAAGAGGCCGAGAGCTTTTGCTTAGGGTTTCCTTTTGATTTTTTTTTTGTTTTGTTTTGATATGTTTTAATGTACTAATTCAGTGATTAAATCTCAGCCATCCATCACTCAAATCATATATATTTATATATATGTGATATTTAAAACTTAAAAGTGTTAAATAACGGTTCGGTTCGGTTGCTTCGGTTATCCGGTAACATCATCCATAAACCGATCAGAAGCCCGCGGTTTTCAACTTTTCATAGCCGAGCCAATCCGGAGCAACATTGGATCGGTTCTCGAACCGCCCAAATCCATTTGGATCGGATTGGATTGGTCGGTTCGGATACTGAATGTACACCCCTACTTGTCCCTGGGCACGAAAAGGAATAATTAACCTTTTATTTCATTCAAGCGCGGCCATGCATTTTCAGTTGCTACTCATTAAGTGGCCTCGAGGTACTTTTTCCTAAATTAATTAGAATGACACAATCCATTCTTGTACTCTCACTCAACTTCATGTCTATCATGCATGACCTAGTGACCGCCTTTATAACCTCCTTTTATGGCGCATTTAACGGTAGTGAAGCCATACATTCCTTCCACAAGATGAGTGAAGCACTCATATTTTAAGGAATCTCCACATTTTTTTCAATGACAACTATTTGACTTTCATCATCATTGATGTACTTCTCATTTGTGGGTTATCTGATGTATATTCCTAATAGTACATCCACATAGCCGACCTGAATAAACTATTCACATAGCCAATGAAACAACGTTATTTTGTCGATTTCACGTGCTAGTATTCGTAAGTCACGGTTGTCCATGTAATGATCTGGACTAGGGAGATGATAACGAAATAACTCCAAGTTCACTTAATAGGGTTTCATTCATCAGATCATGTATCTGACAAACCTATTTGAAATACTTTATTATCTTTGGACTGACGTCTAAGTACTAAACCAAATTTAGACGACTATGAAATAACTAATTTATTCCCGAAAACGAGAGTTTGTAAATTTGAGTCTTTTATGTAAACTCTTTCACTTACTCAATTTACTAGTCAAGGTTATTTCCAAAATATACTTATGCCTTAGACTTATGAATTCATTCATACTTTGTCTTAGGTGACTGTTTAGTTGACAATAGATGCAATCCGGTTAAACTTAGCTAATTATCAATTGATTGAACTTGACTTCAATTTTCTTTGATAATTTCTAGTATTCTTTACTAGATTTGAAACTTCTTAAATTTTAATTCGTTTGTTTGTAGAGTCTGCAACAATTCTCGGCTCGGAACCACTTTCGGACCTACTATCCTCCCATGCGTGGAAGTTTGCATTGTGTGACACGTTTCAACTTTTGTACTACTTAATCCAAAACCTTTATGGGATGTTCTTTAGTAGTATTTCAAATTGCCTAATCTGAATTCAGATGTTTGACGTCTGTTTATACTCTTAGTATATGAGATGCCTAAATGCTAATCATGTTATACATGACCGATTTTATGTTTCAGGCATAAATATCTTTCTCATGTGTGCTTGAAATGGCCGTTGACATTTTCTACCACACTTGTCGATGTGAAAAGTACATAGTAACCTTTAAGTTTGTGGAAAGATTTCACAAATGACGTTAGTTAGTGCAAGTTCACGGTCAATAATAAACACACTTGCCATTGAGTTGGGAGGACACAACGTCTTCAGACGATTAAAGGCCCACGTGTACTGATTTGTTGCCCCTCCATCCATTAAAATAAGCGTCACGGTGAAGGATTTCAACGTAGAAGTTACCCCGACAATCTCAAGCAATGACTTTTTAAATCGGTTGGTTTTATACAAACAATCGGTTGACTTAGTGCTTATAGCAGCACCCTTTTTTGGTTTTGTGAAGTTTAAGCTCAGACACAATAGAAAAAGGACTTGAGGAAGATGATATTTTTCGATAAATCCGAAGAGTAGAAAATATTTTTTGACATATACTGTTGAAAATCAATCTTTTTCTATTTCCATATGTTGTTTATCTTTTTTATAATTTTATACTGTATTTTTTATTCTATTTTTATCTAAATTTAAAATTAATGTCTTTTTTTTTGTGGGGGGGGGGGGGGGGGGGAGGAGCTTAAAATAGAAAGATGAAATATCCTTGTACTCATAGAAAGGAAAAGATCTGAGTAAGGACAAATACATCAGAAAGTAACAGTAAGAACCCAAATAAAAGAGTTGGAGGTAGTTGTGGGTTCCAGGGCGAGGTTTTTTAGGAGAGAAAAGCTCTCGCGTGACGTCATCTTTTCGCGATCTGCTTTCTCCTCTTTTCACCGAAACCCTAACGCACACAACCAAATCATAGCCAAAAGCCCTCACTGATCTCCTTTGTAACAACATCACCAATTGGTTTTTTGAGGATAGAGAGGATCCTCCAGAGGAGATCCCCTTTCTTCCTTTAACCCATAACCCAATCTAGAAAAACTTACGAACTTCCTCCAGTGCAAAACACTTGAATCAGTTAAAGAAATATCTAATCACAGCCAGCTGACCTTTCCTCAACGTAGCCCCTACAAAGCTCACCCGGGTAAGAAGGCAGCAGATGTACAACAAAAACCTTAACTTCATCAGCTACTTCAGTTTTAGGGGAATCTGCCGTAGCTAAGTAAATCAAAGGTAAATCGCAGAAATTGGTAAACAGCGACTAGCGGCCTAAATCAGCAAGAGAGGTTTCTATCAATCAATATCAGAGAAGTAATTCTCATCATTCTTCATGTTATAAGAATTATTAGATCTTTCATGCATGTTACTTGTCTTTAACTTAAGTTGTTAATAAGCTGCTAGAAGCTTTTAAGGTGTATTATTGGCTTTCTTTATGTCTTTTCCAGCAAGTATTTCATACTTGAGGGGAACAACATAGTTTAACTGTCTTTTCCCCTTTCTCTTACTAAGAGTTACAAGTTTTTGAGTTCTGATTTTGAGTTACAAGTTTCTAATTTGGTTTGAGTCTCTCTGGTTGCTTTCTTTTGTGTATCTTGCTGGTATTAGAATAGTTTTGATGTCTTCTTCTTCCCACTTTCTCTTTCCTTGAGTTACTAGTTTTTTACTTTAATTGGTTTCTATCTTTTGTGTCTCCTGCTGGTATTAGAATAGTTTTATTGTCTTCTTTAGTTGCTTATTTAGTTGTATTTTCTCTTCACTTTTCAGTTGGATCTTTCTTTAGTTACTTTCTAATTGTACTTTCTCTTTAGTAATTACTAGTTGTTTTTTTCTTTCTTTGGTTGTTTCTGTTTCTTTATTTCTGGCGGCGACTCTCACTTCTGGGTTAGTTGTTTCTTTATTTTGGTTCTCTTAACTAGGTCGCAGTGTTGATCTCCATCAGGGACAGGATTCCAGGAGAAGTTAGGCCTAGTTGGACTCGGTTTTGCACCTTGACAGATAGGCGCTTCTTGGAGGTGCCTCTATTTTTTATCACTCTGTTGTGGCCTTGTGTTTCGTTTATTAGGAGGTGCTTTATTTCTCTTTGCCTTTCCTGGAGGCCCGGGGGCTGCCTTCCTCTTAGGTCTCTGACGGCCTATGGACCCTCAATCCCCTAATCACAATCACACCCTAATGGACCTGGCCTTTTTGGCCTGGAATGTTAAGGGTTGTGGGAACTTTACCAATAGAAAACACTTGTGGCGTCTCATCAAAGAGCATAACCCAGAGTTTATTTACAAGCACCATATTGTTAATCCCATTAACAAAGCAGGTGGGCTTGCTCTATTCTGGTCGCCCAATTACTCCATCGATATTTTGTACACAGGTCAAAACATGATCCATGCTAAAGGCACCCAAATAGATGACAACAATCAATCTTTGTCACGGGCTTTTATGGGTGCCCCTATAACAACAACAAGATGAAACCCTAGGAGACCCTAGCGAGCCACATCCCGGACAATCAGTATCCTTGCTTAGTTATTGGAGACCTTAATTGTATTTTGCACCCTTCTGGAAAATTAAGAGGGAAAGAGGCCCACTGTTCTAATATGTTCAAATGCAAGCAACCCATTAATCGGCTGGGCCTCCATGACATTGGCTACTCGGGCCATCCCTTCACCTGGACCAATAAACAATTTACGGGCAACCTTATTCAGGAAAGACTCGATCGTGCTCTGGTCAATCATAATTGGCTTCCAGATTTCCTCATTCTAAACTCACTCACCTCGCCACTCTTGGTTCTGACCATAATCACATTCTCCTCACCACCAAACAGAACTCTTCTTTGGGGCGAAAACCTTTCAAATTCATCCGTACATGGATGTCTCACCCTAATTGTGTCCAATTTATCAAAACTAATTGGATCTCTCTCCCTAACCATATTCAATCCAAACTCAATTCTCTAGCTATTCGCCTTTCGAAATGGAACAAAGAGGTTTCGGCCATCTGGATACCAACATCAAACAGCTAACTAGCAAAATTCAGAGCATCCTGGATCCGGTTGCCTTCAAAGAGACTTTTACTCAGATCGAAACCCTTCTGCTCCAGTAAGAGAGTCTCTGGAAAGAAAAATCCAAAATCGCTAATATCATTCTGGGAGACAGAAATACTCAGTACTTCCATGCTAAAGCAGCCACTCGTAATCGTAAGAATCAAATTCACTCTATCAAAAAAGATGATAACTCTTGGACCAACGATGAGGCGGAGATTTCTTCCATGTTTTCCAAACATCTTCTTAACATCTCCACGTCGGTTAGATCCTGCTTCTCCTCTAATCTGCTGGAGTGTTTTTCTTCACAAATTACTCCCTTCAAAATGCTTCTCTTATCTCTACTCCCATTATGGAGGAGATTTGGAAGGTTACTTTCTATCTCAAGCCAGGGGCAGCCCCTGGTCCAGATGGTTACCCCCCTTCTTCTACCATTCCAATTGGGACATAGTGCAGGATGACATCAGGGATATGGTCACTCACTTTTTTAGCACTGCGACCCTCCCGCCCTAGTCCAATCACACTCACATCTGTCTTCTCCTGAAAACTAAAACCCCTCAAACCCCGACAGATTTCAGACCAATAAGCCTTCTCAAAACTACCTATAAAATTATCACTAAAATCATGGCAAATCGTCTCAAACTTATTCTGCCAGATCTCATTTCCCCTTTTCAGGCAGCTTATGTGCCAGGTAGGCTAATCACTGACAACATTCTCATCAGTCAAGAGCTTGTCAATTCCTTTGAAAAAATCTGAGGGCCTAAAAGCTACTTTGGAGTCAAACTGGACATGTCTAAAGCTTTTGACCGCATGGAATGGAACTATCTGGAGAAAATCATGATTATCATGGGTTTCTCCTAACATTGGATTAACCTCATCAAAGCTTGTCTTAACTCGAGCACCATGGCAGTGCTCATAAATGGTCGTCATGGCTCTGCTTTCGAGGTTAGCCGAGGTATCAGGCTGGGTGATCCACTCTCTCCATTTTTGTTTGCCATTGCCATGGAAGGGCTCAGCCGCTTACTGGAGAGCAACAACAAACAGAATCCATTTCTTGGATTTCCTATCCCCAACTCAAATCTTATCATTAAGCCCCTTTTATTCGCGGATGATTGCATCATCTAGTGGTGCTCAAAAGGCCGGGCCGGGCCGGCCTGGAATAGAACGGTCCAGGCCGGGTTGCGGGCCGGGCCCAAGCAACCCGGGCTGGAATAGCCCCGGGTTGGTTAAACCTATGGCCCAGCCCGGGACCGTGACTTGACCCAGTCCAGGTCAATCCGGGCCGGGCCGGGCCAAACCCGGGTTTGACCAGGCTAATCTGTTTTTTTTTCCTATTTTTTAATATGAAACTCAATTAAAACTTAACTAATCCTAAAAGTAAATTCAAAAGTAATATTATAAATATAAAACTATTTGTAATAGAACTTACTTAAATGAAAATAAAACTTATCACGTAGTATTAAAGTAATTACTATTTAAAAAAATCGAACTTACCTAAAGTAAATTAAAACGAAATGGAACTTACTAAAAAATTAATAGTATTTACTAAAAATTTCTTCTCTTACTCGAAAAGAAAAGATTTTCTAAAAGTTACACAAAAATAGTTTAATGAAACTTACCTATATTCTTTTTATATTCTCTAACTTAAAAAGGAAAAGATTTTCTAAACTTACATAAGGATATGAATCCTTAACATAAATATAAATATTTTTTTCTAACTCAACAACTTACCTAAATTTATTTTTAGATAAGATTTTTTAAAGCTTACCAAAAACTTCTTCTCCAACTTAAGTTTGTTATATTTTCTAAATAGGATATAAATGATTAGGAGGAATAGAAATATTTAAAGAAAGAAAGAAAAATAGAAAAAGGAAAAAAAAAAAACAAGTTGCCAGGCTCAATCCGGGCTTTTTAGGGCCGGGCCAGGCCCGTCGGGCCAAAAATAGAGGCCTAGCCCGGGCCCGGGACAGAACCCGGGTTGACCTGGCCCGTTTTTCGTACGGGCCAGGCCGGTCCGGGCCTGTACGGAACGGGTCGGGCCCTGGCCCAACCCGGGCCAGCCCGGCCTTTTGAGCACCTCTAGCATCATCTTCGGCCAAAATTCCCTCGAGAATGTGCATAACCTTGAACAAATCTTAAAAGAATTCAGTGAGGCCTCCGGCCAAATGATCAATTATGCTAAATCTAACATCTTCTTCTGCAAAAACTCGCATCCCAAATTCAAGAGAATGATCATCCGCACCCTCAAAGTCCATTAATTTTCGTCCGACGATAAATATCTGGATACTAATCTTTTCATCGACAGAAACAAAAATCAAGCCTTCAAATCCCTTCTCGCCCAAATCAAGAACAAACTTTCCAGATGGCAAACCAACCTTCTCTCTCAAGCTGGCCGCTCGATAGTTATTTCAACTATTGCAGCAGCCGTTCCCAGATACCAAATGCAGTGCTTTGCCATTCCCAAAGGCATTTGTAACAACATCGAGTCCCTTCAAAGGACTTTCTCGTGGGGAAAATCCAAAACATTTCACACTATCAACTGGTTGGCCATCTGTAAGCCATGCAAATTGGGTGGTCTAGGGTTTCGTCTCCCTCTCCTAGATAATCAAGCTTTCCTCATCAAGCTGAATTGTTGTCTGATCAACAACCCTCATGCGATTTGGGTCCAAGTTCTCAAAGGCAAATATTTCCCTAAATCGCAAAAACCCTCCCCTCCTAAAGCTAACCACTCCTGGCCTTGAAAATCGATTAGCAAACAGTTTAGTCAAATGGAAGGTCTTGTCTTCTAGGACATCAACAAGGGCACTCACATCATTATCTAGCATGATTTCTGGATCCCGAATCATCCACCCCCTCTCACTAATCAGAGTAACTCTAACCTCAATTGGGTTGCCCAACTCATAACAAATAATACCTGGAATATTCATTTGATTCACAATTGTTTTGATAGTGACACTTGCAGCGCGATTTTGAGTATTAATTTGCAGACAGATAAGGAGGACACGGCAAAATGGACGCTCACAAAATCAGGTAACTTTTCGATTAAATCGGTGTATAATTATCTTAGAACAGGTAACAATGGATCTATGCATGATCACGATGACTGGTTCTTCATTTAGAATCTGAACACGATACCACGTATAAAACTATTCATTTGGAAATGTTGTACCAATAGTCTACCAGTAAAGGACAAAATCAGAAGGTATATTGACAACACTTACACTTGTATAAACTGTAACGATAACGAAACTCTAAACCATGTGATGTTACACTACAACTGCGCTAGAGCGATATGGTTCAACTTTCAGGTCAGATCGGAACAATTAAGCTCGGTAAGTCTTTGGATTCAACAAGGGAAAATTTGGATGAGGATACTATTAATTTATATGCAAAAATCTTATAGTTTATATGGAAAGCAGATGCGAAAATTGCTTTACTGCCCATAAACAAACTCCTCTTCAGATGATCTCTCGCATCAACAACACGTCAACTGATGGGTCATGAAAATGTCCCATCAGAGTCGTTTAATTTAGTCGAGTTAGTTCGTTTCGAGTCTTTATTATAATAAAATGGTTGGTTTTCTTGATTAGGTGTCTTTTGGAGAGTTAGGTGTGAAAAACGGTTAAAAACAAGGAAAAGATGCATGAAGGGTAGTTTGGTCATTTGGAGTCAAGGACATTCTGGAAATTTGGCCAAGGTCAGTGCGTGGTTGAAAAGTAGAGGTCGAGACGAGCCCGTAGGAGAAAACGGAAGTCAAATCGGAGTTCGGATGAGTGAAATATGCAAAGTCAAAGTTTAGTCAAATGTTGTTGACTAGGTGGGACACATTCGGTGGACATTCGGGCACGCGGGATTCGGTGGGACACGTGGTGCTCTATGGAGGCTGGTGCATCTAAATCCCGTGCTTCCGCTAAGCAACGAATTGGACCCTATAGGCCTGATCCGGTGTAGCGCGCAGCAACTTAGTTCCGTAGCCCCACTTCAACGTTTTAATCTTGACCGTTCTTCTCCGCGTGTCCCAGATCGACGGCTTCTGAGCGTCCTTCTCAATCTAAGGCTTCTGTGTAGCCCGTTGCAGCTTAACTCCGTGCACCCAATCCCACCTTTTAATCTCAGCCTCTCCCTTCCGCGTTTTCTAGATCGGACGACTCCTGTGGATCTGCTCTATTAATACTTATCCCGTACAGTCCATTGCCATTTAGTTCAGTAGTCCCATGCCCGCGTCTTAATCTGAACCATCCATCTCCGCGCCTCCTCAGATCTAACGGTCACTAGCTGCTGCCGGGCGCCCATTCATTAGCCGAGAAGCACTCTAGTGCCGAGAATTCCAAACCCTAACCCCAGGAAACCCTAGCCGCCACTACACTTGTGTAATTTTAGGGTTTTATATTTTAAACCCCTAAAATTCCAAAACTAACCCCCATTTTTCCATTTTTTTTACCAATTTTAACCCCAACTCAAACCCTAACCTTATAAATAAATCCCTTTCTCCTCCATTAAAACCTAGACTTCAACAACCCTCTCAAAAGGCTTCCTTATCTAATTTCTAAGCCACTTCTTATCCTTTCTTAGCCTCCTTTTCTCTCTATCTCTTCTCAACTAAAAACCCTAGCCACAATTCTTTTCTCTACCACCTTCATCTTTTCTCTAGATTTACTTTCTCCTTCTAATTTCTTCTTCTAACCTTCTAATTTCTCCATACCTTTTTCTCTAAAATCTCTTCTTCTTCTATCTCTCTTCTAAATTTCTCTTCTTTTATCTTCTAATAAGCTATTATTTGGAGTTTTGAGCAATATTCTTGAGATACTTGGAGCTTAAATTGGACATCAAAATGGAGATACATGGGAATATGGATTGTGAGCATTCTTGGTGATTTCTTTCCATTAATCTTTTGTAATTCCATTTATTTTATGAATTCAATGAATATTATTTTAGATTCCATGAGTAGCTAAATTTTGTATCTAGGGTGTAGAGGAAACCCATATTTGGGCTTATTTTGAGATATGTTATAAATCAATGAATCTTTATTTTGAGCTTCAATGCCTATTGATTGTCATTTCATGTTGATTCTATAACCTTGTTATCATTCATGTATTATAATTAGATATTTCATGCTTTTATTGATTTATTAGATGAGATATGTCTTTTAGATCTTGAATGATAGTGTAGGAAATTAGTTTTATATGGTAGTCAATCATACATTCTTGATTTTGAATTGTGCTATTAAAGAATATTATCCGAAACCTAATTAGTTCATTAAGCTAGGTTTTGAGTTATAAACAAATAGTGATTTGTTGATTGAATGCTTGTCTTAAGTAGTCCATTTATGTGGTGAAATCGAAATCCCTAGACTCTTCTTCTCATCTTGATTTAATTCTTATTAGTCTATTAGTATTGCTTTCTTTTTTTCATAGTAGTTTCCAAATCAAATCAAAAGTTTGAAAGGGGGTTTAATTCGAGATTTAGATAAATTAGCTTGTCTCTTGGGACGATACTCGATCTTATTTTCAATACTATAACTTGACCCCGTATACTTGCGGGAATAGACCTATTTATAGGCCTATCATCAACCACGCTACTGAAAATTGAGTCTATTATAACTAACAAATGCAGAGAAAAACCACAGCAACAACAATTAAGATCTCCATCGACACCATATCTTAAAATCAATGTAGACGCTTCCTTTACGCAGCTCACAGAACCAGCAGGAATAGGATGTACATACATGATGAAGAAGCAAATTTTATCATAGCGGCAGCAGACACAGTCCGGGGACAGAATACAGAAGAATGTGAAAGTCTGACGATTCACTCTAGCATATTATGGGTCCTTCAAGTACGAATACAACATGTCCACATCGATAGCGGCAGCAGACACAGTCCGGGGACAGAATACAGAAGAATGTGAAAGTCTGACGATTCACTCTAGCATATTATGGGTCCTTCAAGTACGAATACAACATGTCCACATCGAGAGCGACAATCTAAACATAATCCAGTACATTAATGGCCAAAGTAATGGCTTACACTGGCAGTCCAGACAAGTCATCTCACAATCTCTTGAGCTCAAGAATCAGTTCACAGACATTATAATCTCTTATGCTCCCAGGGAATGCAACGCCAAAGCAGACGCTCTAGCCAAATGGGATGGAACAAATATTCAGAAAAGAATTTGGCATGTTGCACCTTCTTTTGTTTCTGCTTTAAATTAGGCTCTTTTGTAAGAATAGTTTGTTGTTAATGCCAGTATATTTCATCAAAAAAACAAAAAGAAATCCAAATAAAAGCTAGGTCAGGAACCAATTAGGAAGTAGCTAAAATATGGGCCGCAAAGTTGCATTTCTAGGGCAATGCACGATCTCCACCTAGTGTGATCCCAACCGTCCACGGTGATTGTTAAGTTCAGTCGATAGGCGCCACGGTAGCCGATAATTTACCTTAGATAAGATCTCCACCATCAATTTCGAGTCGCCTTCTAGTATTAATGCATTTTGAAGTCTTCATTCGTCTGCTTTTCTATTTGATTAATTAGTTTTACTTTATTAAGTTATAAGTGCTTAATTTTCTTTTCTAGAATTCAAAAAATTGCAAAAAGAAGAAACAGTGGGTTTTACTCCCACACTATAGAAAAATGCATGAAAAACCCAAATCTAGGCCTTAATAGGAAAAAAAAAACCACTCAAAAATAATAATGCAAAAAAAATCTCATTTTTCGAACATTTTTCAAAATGTTGACGACATATATAATTATGTTGTTAACAAGACAACCATTTTTTTTCATAATTTCTTTTTTGCCCTCATATGTTGACAACATGTAGAAATATGTTGTTATAAATTGTTGACAAAATATGTAATTGTACTGTTATAAAATGTTGACAACATGTGTAATAATGTTCTGACTTGTTATAAAATGTTGAAAACATATATAATTATGTTGTTAACAACATAGATAATGCATTAGTCAAAATATTATTTGTCCGTTAATGGGTGTATCAAATACAAAAGATAATATGCATAACATTTCTATTTTTGCAAAAGACAAATCAAAAAAATGCTTTAGTCTAAACGTTTCTGTCGAAAGCAAAACAAAAAATGCGGAAATCATTTTTTTCTTCACAAGACAAATCGGAAAATGCTTTAGCCAAAATGTTAGTGTCAGTTTGTGTATATCAAATGCAAAAGACAAAATGCGAAACATTTTTGCAAAATACTTTTGAGCAAAAACGAATTTGTTCAGAAATTTACAAAATTATTGAGGGCAAACTAAAATTTTTTCAGAAATTTCCAAAATTGTTTCAAGTGTTGATTTGGGCGGACATCGAACACGCAATCGATTTTACCATAGAAAATTGAGTATTCTTTTGAAGAATCGCTTTTACCTCTTTTTTATCTTACCTCTAAAAATATATCTCCACGATATATTATTAGCGTGAATCTAATAGTTTTTTATGGCTCATTAATGTTAGCATCCTTTAATTAGAATTCTTCATTGGTTGATCGTTGTTGTGTAGGGGTTTGAAAAAACAGAAGTTAAATTTATGACCGGAATGAACTTTATTTTCAATTTGGTCGAAATAAAATTTCGTTTTAATCCCTCTTAAAAATACCACAGATACATTTGTACAGAAATGTAAAAAACTTTTTGATCTGTAAAGAGCCTTTCATGTCCCTCCCATACCATCCACCAAAAGAAGTTCCATGAAGGATGTGAACTTTATTAGTTAAGGAAGCACATTAAGTCAAACTATTCCTACAAATTCACATTTTAACCAAATATCTTACAGTTTTACTTGCATCATCCCTCATTGAGACGATTTGACTATGGAAACATCTTCGTTGTGCCACTTGCCAAAACAAGTAGTTTCGAAATATTTAGATTTGAACAAGTTAGACTCTTTCGAGTCAGATTCAAACCCTCACAAAAAAAGAAGCACTTGAGGCGACGAAGAAATGGATGTTACAACAAAAGAGAAAAGCCATTTAGAAAAGTGAGATTATTTGCCAATTCAAATGTCTGAGTAGTTTCAAGAATATATAGTTAACTATTCTCATTTTCTTCAACATTCTTAATCTTTACCTGTTATCAGTTTATCTGGCTCCTGAAAAAAATTACATCTAATAACGCATATATGAAGACAACAAATCGTAGTATAGTACCCATTTTTTTAAACCCGAGTACAATCCTACAACCCACAAAAACAAAAGAATATGGTTATCGAATACTGAGATTAGGTTCAAATGTAAGGATATGACAATAGAAAAGTTGTCGGTACAGCTTTCAGATATATCTAAGAAGATCGGAGAAGGGAGAAGAAAAACTAACGTACCATCTTTTGGACAACTTGGGGATTGATCAAAGCTATTGAACCTCACATTGATAGTGGTAATAGCAATCTTCTTTCCCTTTTCCTAGCTAATCTTCTTTGCCGAGAAATTTTTAAACCTGTTGGAAGAAGGATTGCAAGGGATACAATGATAACCGAGACTTTGAAGTGTCTGAAATAGAATGCTACATAGGTGGATGTTACAAGCATTGTAAACAGCAAAGCCCATAAGAGCGCAACAGTGACATCAGCCCTGCAAATATCAACATAAGTTTACTCTTTAACTGGACAAGAATAAGCTACATATTTGTTTGTCATACTTGAAACAACATAGAGCTCACTCTTGGAACAGTCATAGAGATGAAAGTACACATTATTCAGAAGTCACCTAGTAAGCAACAAAAAGAAACACAAGTTTCTGAATACACGTTTCAGAGGAAAAATAAGCGACTTTATTAGAAGATAGACACCATTTATTCGGTCCTTACGGAAGAGGAGGAAAAAGTTCATGTTCAACGGCGGTAATACTAATTTCGAGCATGTCAAATTGATTTGCCTATCCCTTCTCTGTTGTTGCGGCGCGAGGAAGCATTAGGTGGCATCGGTTTCCTATAGGGATTTGACAGTCAAGTGAGAGGCGTTGATATCAACTAATTTATGTATTTTTCATATTTTTCACTTCTACTTTTGTTTTCTTTCGCCTTCTATACTTAAGGTTGCTTGTATAGTTTTCCGTCTTCAATACAATTCTTCTTCCTTCAAAAAGAGGGAATACACACCATCAACAAGGGTCTCTCTGTCTAACAATTTGGAACATAATTCTCTTTACCGAAGTTCCCAAATCCCAACTTTAGTTAGTACATCTTGAGCAAAATTCTCTTTCTAGGAAGTAAGATACAAGCACCATAACAACACATTAACAAGGAGGTAAGAGACAATCGGGAAAAAAACCTCAATCTAAAGTAGTTTTGACAGAACTTCAATTCCAAAATAAGATTTTGGAATTGGGATACTTCCTTCACTCATTTGACCTTGAACATCATGAAGAAATATCCCCAGTATCCGTAGGTTAAAGAATCAAGGATCAGAATAATAAAACAAAGAAAGAAACTGCTTCTCTGTTTTCCATATGACCAAACAACTCCTGTACCAGCTCTGAGTTCTCTATCAAAACATGACATCAAAGCACCAAAAGAAAGAGTTCTGGAATAATGATGAGTGAATGGATATAATCGTTAATCTTTGATCAACTAATCCTCCAGACAAACAGGAACACCTAAAATTCCCCCAAGTGACCTGATTGTCAAATGATCTACTGCTATCGATATGTCATTCTCGTGCAACTCCATGGGTGCGCTGATACAGTATGACATTGGACATATCACAGTACAAACATAAGGTTGGAGCACCTCTTCTAGGCTGTATTGATTAGGCCCATTAAGACATATATTCAAGATCCGAGAAGGCCTAATATGAAGAAACTTAAACTGACACACCCGGCTATCACCCGCACAACATGAGTTCAAGGAGAATCAAAATATACTAAAGAGTCCTAGGGGTGGGAATCGGGCCAGGCAGGTGGCCGCGAACACCAGCGGAGTCAAGCCTTGCGGGTATGGGGCAGGCTACTATGATGACCAACTAGAGTAATCGGTCGAGCCAGGAGGGTAAAGCGTCCCCTTTACTCCATCATTGCCTGCCAGAGCCCACTTATTCTGATAGGCTCGTCAAGTAGCTAGAGGGGATGGCTCGATTAAGACAAAATTTTGGAGCCCAACAAGACGAGGCAATTATAACTTATAAGAAGCCTCAAATTTGCACGCCACTTTAGCCCGAAAGGGTGCTTCATGCACTTAATAGCTGCAAACTGTTACACGAACACCCAAGACTTATTCCATTAACTTGCATGATGTGGGACTACAAAGTTAAACACTCAAAGATAAAGCCTTTGAGAGTTTAGTCCTACACGAAAATATCAGTGCAGGAAACGCATAAGGAGGAGTTTTATAACACAGACAAAGTAATGTCAAGGGTTTAGTTCGTAAAGTCAAATGTACGGTCCTACCCCTTATCTTAAAGCTTTGCCTTTCAGATATTAAAATAGTATAGGCGGGTAACTCAGGCAACTAACTAAGGTAACGGGCTCAGGCACGCGTCCAACATATATTTTAACTCGTGCTTTCCTGGTGAATCCATCCGAAACAGGTGGGTAGAGCCCGGTTCTGGGTAGCAATGCCCCCAAACACGTCGGGCTGCGGGTACCCACTGGCGGGCCTAGGCCTGCAGTCTATATTCCCACCTCTACTAAAGACCGCGGATGACAAAACCAGTCGTGGGGTAAAAGAGGTTCTCCCATGTAGCAGCCATGTTGTCAATAACGATATAGGCTACTCTCGAAGCGAGAAGATATCCTGAAAAGGACCATAAGATCTTCATGGACTTGAGGCAAATCATAAAATAAAATTTTATTGCATTCTCGGGTCCTACAAATTACCACTGGGTTTACCGACCATAGTCTATCCTTTCCTCTAAATTTCTCCATGCTTCATCATGCAAAAAGAGTATCATGAATTCACTCCGATATATACCAACTAACTCATTAAAGAAATAACTCCAACCGCGCGTATATAAACACTGGAAGCACAGGCAATGGACTGATTAAGTAGTGGCACAGGAACAAAGATGATTTGAGACGTTCTACCCACAGTTTCTGTGTTCATGACAACAGCTATACAAGTGTCTCAGTCACCAAAAACTTCAGGCAGACCTAAGGGGAAGATGGAATTTAGGATCGTAGAGAGTTTGTTCTTTTGCCCTTGATTTGGTTATTTGTCCTTAGTTTTGAAACCACTAACTAGTGACCCATTATCAACCCGCACGGGGTAGGAGACCAAAAAAAATAGGTTCTCAGACTAAATATGGACATCAAGAAGTCCCTAGCCACCAAAAAGCATAATGCCGTGGATTAACTCATAGATTCTGCGGTTTCATCATATTGATTATTACATCAAACATACCCAAACCTTAATCGTGGAAATGGGAGCTTCATATACTGGGAGAGATTGACATTTAAGTTGATAAAACATGGTCAAATCCTCTGGGGGCCACTTTAGCCCCTCAAACTAAGTGAGCCGTCAAAGAGTACCCAAACGCCCCAAGTGCACGGAAAAAAGAACCATCCACAGAAGATCTTAAGATTCTAAAACAAGCTCAGTTACCAAATTGACATATCCTTAAGGAAAGAGGTGAAACCACCTTCTTCTTCTTCAGCTTATCCAGAAAAATCTAAACATTTTATGTTCCTTTTCTTAGCATATCTATCAGTGGCTTGATTGGGGTGTTCGCAAGGATTGTTATTGTGACATAAATTGCATTCTTGTTATTTCCAGTAACAAATTAGGTTGATAAAATCTCCCAAGTAGTTGCACTTTTCAGGTTAAATTCTCAAGAAACATTTTTTATCAATTCCAATTCCCTAAACTCAATTAAACCCTAATTCAGGAAATAAGAAGTCATGAAAACTAGTATATAAACTTTATTAAGAGAAGGATGATGAATTCTACTCTTCTAATTAGTAGTTCCCAACCTAAAAACCTAAATTCTAACTTCATAAATCAAATAACATACCTGGTAATAATTTGGGGCTTAGGAGAAAAAAGAGTTAGCTTTGCCCACTTGTGTTGGGATCGGATCTGATAATCTCTGAGTTGTTCAACAAGCTTAGACCGAGTGATCATTTCTCAGAGATCGGAGAATTCTCCGACCTTCAATATCAACTAATAACAACTAAAACAAAGCAAGATCCTCCTTCCCTCTAAAATTTGATCAAACAAAATCTGATTCGAAAATTCGAAGTCAACTTTTGAAGATTAGGGTTCGATGTGATTGATCTAAACTGGTGTCTGGAGAAGGAAAGAAATCGTGTCGAATTATTACGACTCAGAAGTCCGATACGAATCGAGATCTTTTCGTTCTTCTGTGACACCGAGATTTTGGGCCCGGTGACGCTGGCGTTGATTCGCGGTGTTCGACCTTTTAACAGAGGCTTTCCTCTACTAGGTTACGCCATTGGCGTCGAATAAACTATGTACAGCTACTATTTGGTATCCCCGATATTACTATTCACAATCCTTTGGCCCTTGTAATTTGTAAAGAAGTAAGAGCATCTTCAAGGGACACTCTAACAAAACACCTAAAAATCTAGTTGTCAAGTGTCAATGGAGATTTTCTCTCCTGGGTGTTGGGTGTAGGGGTGGGAATCGATTCGGACGGGCGGGAAATGGACACTAACTCAACCGGTCCGGGCGGAACGGACACGAGTCCTAAGTGTCCACTCGGACATCATGACAAAATGGGCGGACATTTCGAATTTTTCTCCAACAAAGTGCCCGTCCGTGACCGTTTTGATAGTCGGGCAAACCGGGTATCGGTCGGGCGGACACCGGTCACTAATGAACAAATAAAAAAACTTTTATTCCAAATTTAAAATGTTTAGTCGCTAAATACAACTTTCTAAAACTCCCACTTTACAATTCTAAAAAGTAAATGAATTCAAAACCGCAAGATAAGCATTGAGATTTCTCATGGATTATGATCGGTTTTCTATGCTTCTTCTCATGGATTACGACCAGTTTATTGTGGATTCTCGGATTATTGATGAGATACTGAGATTTTGGAGGAGATAGAGACTAGAGAAGTAGAACGACGAAGACAAAATTAAGAGAAGTGATTTCTAGGTTTATTTATTTTTACTCTTGAAATTTAATGGTTGTAGCTAACTCTACAAATCTAAAGGCTTAAAATCAATCATATAGGCGGGCGGGTATAACGGGTAGGATAAACGGACGGGTGTGGACGGGTTCGGTCGGGCGGACGATATAAGCGGGCGGACTCGGTCGAACCACCAGGTAAAGACCTATGCCCGCGTCCGTTCGCTTAAGATCTTTCGGTCGGGCGGGTACGGACCGATTCGGGCATCGGACGGTCATGGACCCTTCGGACTCGGACGGTCGTGGACGGGTTCCGGATTTCCGGGCCAAAATCCCACCCCTACCTGGGTGTCATTATAGAGACACTCTAAATTTTTTTGATCTCCAATGGATATCTCTAAAATCTCTCCACTTAATGCACATGTCACTCTTAAATTGAATATGAAAAAAGTAGTTGAAAAGAAAAGGTTTCTATTCGTTTAAATTTTAAATGTGTCCACCTCATAATAGAGTGTCTAACAAAGTGTCCCATTGGAGATGGTTTTTTAACAAAAACTCCAAAAAGTCATATATGGCACTGTAAGTGTTAGAGATTGAGTGTCCCATTGGAGATGCTCTAAGGGACTACTACTACCATTTACTATGGTCAAAATCCACTTAGTCCCCAGTTTATGACCAATTCGTCCTTTTGGACCCAACTTCTTTCGGTGAAGGAAATGGATGATCTCTTAAAAAGTAATATAGTGAGAAGTTTTATAGACGCCTCCTTAAAGAAGTTTTTTTCCTTCACAAACTCTCCCTCAAATTTGCCTCTGGAGAGGCGCCTTTAATAACTAGACTTTTTGTTTAGCTTATTCTCTCAAGACTTATTGGTAATTCAATTTACCTCCCTCGATAATGGGTAATTGAGTTTACCTCCCTCAATAATTGATAATTGAATTTACCAACAAAACATTAAAATCAGGTTTGATGTAAGTAGACAAAATAAGTCTCTAAGAATCATATTTTTGACTAAACCTGACACTAAAGTAGGTATTACCACTACTAAAATCACATTATCAGATCGTTTTTCTTGTTAGTCATATTCGTTTTTCGTACGTCAAATATTGTCTTAATTTTTAACAAAATGAGTAAGTTCAAGGGAGTAAACTCAATTACCAATTATTGAGATAGGTCCTTAAATTACAAATTAGTATTGAGAGGGTAAAGTAAAAAAAAAAACCCTAATAATTATAGGGGATGTTTTTAAAATTTCCCAAATATAATACGTAAGTCTATCTTCACCAAACCCTAATAGCTTTTTAGTTGCGCAACTAAAATTTTAACATGTTACTAGAACTCGCACGTGGAGGTCGTAAAACTCACACATGTTTCACGCAACGCAAAACACATGTCTTAGGTTCAAATAACGCGACAAATGACTGGCGTATGAGAATAGTCGTCTCAAAATAGGAGAATAGTCATCTCCATTATATGCAAATTGAATTTGACTTAGATCACTACAAACTTAACACACAGATTCCTTCTTTGTTTTTATTTCAACTTTTTTACAAAAAAGGGAGAAAAACATAAGGGCAGACAGATCTCCACTATCGAAGAAGCAAAAATGGAAGTTGTTTTTATTTCAACTTTTTTACAAAAAAGGGAGAAAAACTCACACATGTTTCACGCAACGCAAAACACATGTCTTAGGTTCAAATAACGCGACAAATGACTGGCGTATGAGAATAGTCGTCTCAAAATAGGAGAATAGTCATCTCCATTATATGCAAATTGAATTTGACTTAGATCACTACAAACTTAACACACAGATTCCTTCTTTGTTTTTATTTCAACTTTTTTACAAAAAAGGGAGAAAAAAATAAGGGTAGACAGATCTCCACTATCGAAGAAGCAAAAAATGGAAGTTGTTAAATATGGAGGGACAAGCTAGTGAATTGGCCACATATTAGGAATTGAATCAGAATTGTTTCCTCTACTTAGGGGTCATTCACATATTTTTTTGGGTAAGCTTGTAACGTAAACAAGGATTTATCAACAATTCTACCACATACTCGACAAATACATTTTCCAACAACTCACTCAATCAAGAGGACGCCGCTAAATGAACACTCACTAAATCAGGTAACTTCTTTGTTAAATCAATGTATAATTATTTGAGAAATGTGAGTAATGGACCGATGCACGACACAACAAACTGGTTCTTCATTTGGAATATGAACACTACACCACGAATAAAACTATTTCTATAGAAATGCTGTACAAACAGTCTACCAGTCAGGGACAAAATTGCCAAGTATATTGGCAACATATACAATTGTACATACTGTAACGAAAATGAAACTCTATACCATGTGATGTTACACTGTAACTATGCCAGAGCAATATGGTTTCACTTTCAGGTTAGATTTGAACAATTAACTACGGTTAAGCAATGGATTCAGCAATGGGAACAATTAAATGAGGAAACTACAAATTTATATGCAAAAATTATTTGGTTTATCTGGAAAGCTAGGTGCGAGAATTGCTTTAACTCACCAAAACAAACACCAATGCAGATGATCATCCGTATCAACAATACGTCCACCACACCACTCAAAATTGAATCATTAGTAACCAATAAATGCAGGAAAACACTAAGGCAACAACAATGGGGACCTCCATCGACACCATTTCTCAAAATTAATGTGGATGCTTCCTTTACGCAACTGACGGAACCAGCTGGAATAGGATGCATTATCTATGACGAAGAAGCAAATTTTATCATAGCTATCGCAGACACTGTCAGAGGACAAAATTCAGAAGGATGTGAAAGCTTAGCCATACACTACGGTATCTTATGGGTGATCCAACTTCAAATCCAACATGTTCACATCGAACGTGATAATCAAAACATCATCAATGATCAGAGTGACAGTTTACACTGGCAACCCAAACATATCATCTCCAAGTCTCTAGATCTCAAGAATTAGTTCACAGACATCATTTTCACTCATGCTCCAAGGGAATGCAACTCCAAAGCAGATGCTCTAGCTAAATGGGGTAGAAATAATTGTCAGAAAAAAGTATGGAATGTAGTACCTTCTTTTATTTCCGCTTTTAGTTAGTTGACTTTGTAAGAATTATGTGGTTTGCTTTATTTATATCTCATCGAAAAAAAACAACTAAGATAAGCCTTTCATAAAAAAAAACAACTAAGATAAGTGATGTACCTTATGAAAATGGACAAAATTGAAACCCAAACTAAGATTAACAAATGAACCATGACTAGCCACTCCACCATCTTTATTCATATATTCACTTGCCATAGTTGCTGCAACAAACTCCAAACGATAGATAAATTGTTTGGATCTGCAATACCCCTTCCAGCACCATAATTATCACACTGACACAAGCAACATGTGCTGGAGTACACAACTTCCTACCTTTGGTTCTTGGTATACTTGCAGAGGGGTTTTTTTCTCTAACATCAAATCACATGATTTGGGAGAGAAAAATATTGTAGGCGCATCCCCTCTGTAGGCGCGTCCCATAATTGCTAGAATTGCTGTAGGCACCTCCGGAGCGCCTCCGGAGCACCTCCCTCTTCTTCTTGTTCTCTTCTTTACTTTCTTTCTCTACCTTCCCTCTCAATTTTCAATATGAAAACCAATGAAATATTAAACCTATGAAAACTAATCAAAGATTGAACCTACAAAACCCCATTAATGTATTAACAAACACTCACTAATCAATCAAAGATTAAACGTCATGAAGAAAATAAAAAACCTACCTACATTTAGTTTAAGGTCTTCGAACTCAAGGAAATCAAAAACCCATTAATCTCAAGTTTAAGGTCTCTAGGTTGTGTTGAGGTGAATAAACCTTAGATTTTGGATAAAGAAACTAGATCTAGATTTCGAGAAGAAAAAACCCTAGATGAAGGAACTGAAGCCAGTAGGACTGTCCAGTTCAACTCCTTTTGAACTGGGCCAACTCGAGGCAATGCTTTGGGCCTGAGACTGGTCAGCCCGAAGGGAGACGCCTAGAGTGGTGTCGAAGGCGCCTTTAGACGCTCCCGGGAGAAAAATATGAACATTGTAGGATTTGGAGCACTATATCTCCAACTAGTCTGGTCAATTTCAACACCTTTACTGAATAATTCTTCACAAATTCTTCCTTCCATCTTCACCAAAAGAATCCCCTTTCAAAACTCTATAACTAATCCAAAAACCTTTGTTGTTTACACCAATGAAGGCAAGGAGAGACAAAATCGTAACAATAATCAGAATGATGATCTAGAAAGGGATTGAAGGTCAGTCTTCTTCAATCTGAATTGGAGAAATCTCATTAACCTAGATACGGAAAACTTTGTAGCAGTTGGATTGATAGGTTTATTAACTTAGGCAAGGGTTCAAGTTCACAAGTTACTCACTTCTATTGTAATTCTTGTAGTTGCTCTCAGGTACTCCATTATCGTTGTTCCTCTTATTTTTATGCTCATTACTCTGCTCTAGCTTGATTTTGTTTGATCACCTATTGTAAATCTGTTATTTTTTCTTGTATATGAAATCTCATTCTTGTTTCTGATTCAATTTTGACCTACAAAGTTTATTTCCGAATTTATTTAAATTAAAAATTAATTAGTTTATTAATTAAGTAATTACAGGGTTATTTAAGTGAGAAAACCTTTCCTTTAGTGGGTTTCATGGTCAAGTTAGTGGGGATAGTGTTAGTAGTCGTCATAGTTAGTATATTAAATTTTGGTCTATAAATAGACTAATCTTTGTAGTTTATTTTCCATCAAATTAAGTGAGGAGTATTAATCAAATTCAAGTTTAATCTTCTTCATTCTTCTTTGTCTGTGCAAAACTATTTTTCCTTTATCATTCTGAAATTAAAGTTTTAATTTCCAGCATTTGGTATCAGATCTAGGAATATTTTGTGATTACTAACTGAATTGCAAAATGAACGGCTCAATCAAACCTAAGCTTTCGCGATTTTGTGAGAAGTTTTTTTTATCAATGGTGTATCCAAATGAAAGCATTATTTAGCTTCTAAGAAAGTTGGGAGGTTGTCGAATTTTGGTATGTAGAACCAGTTGATCTGGTAGCACATGAAACTCTCTTTGGTTCAAAAAGATAGTTTGAGAGAGAACAAAAAAGAAGGATAAGAAGACATTGCTCTTTCTCTATCAAGCTGTTGATGAGATTATTTTCGAGAAAACTTGAAAGCTGAAATAACTAATTAAAGAAGTGTGAGATTTGTTGCAAATATCTTGCAAGGGTTATCAGAAGGTAAAAACCGTAAGGTTGCAGAGTTTACAAGGTGAATTTGAATATCTTCATGTGATTAACTCCGGAAATACCTCTGATTATTTTTCTAGAGTTCAATCTATTGTTCACCAATTGCGGATTAACGATGAAAAATTAACTGGTCTACGTGTTATTGAGAAAATTATGAGATCATTAACATGTCGTTTTTACTATGTCGTTGCTGCAATTGAGGAAGGAAATGACCTCTCAACTATGTCATTTGAAGGTTTGTTTTTGGTCGCGTCTTTGGGGCATAAAGAAAAGTCTCTGGGGAATAAAGACTTTGGTCAACGAGATTTGACCTATGAGGCATTTTAATTTTGGATCCAAAATTAGATTTTTTTTGTTATCTACCCCCTAGTCTTCATCATGACTTTATCACTACTTTTCTATGCTCTCACGGTCTCTCTTTCTATGTCGCTCCCTCTCTCTCTCACTCTCTTTGTAGATCTGTATCACTCCCTCTCTCGGTAGATCTCTGTCTCTTTTGAAAGAAAGAGAAATAATTGAAGCTTATTTAGGTCAATAAAAACACAAACTTTGTTGTTCCTACTTATTTCAACGATTCTCAAAGACAAGCAACGAATGATGCTTGACGATAGTTGGATTAAACGTTTTAGGATCATTAATGAACCTACTGCCGCTGCTATTGCTTAGGGATTAGATAAAAAAACATCAACATCAGGTGAACAAAATATTTTGATCTTTGATATTGGTAGAGGAACTTGTTATTAAAGATTGAAGAAGGAATTTTGAACTCAAAGCTACAACTGGTTATACTAATCTATGTTGGAATTAAGAGAATATATTTTATATTTCTATATATCTTATATGTATCTATATATTATAATTCTGTAATTAGATTAGAAATATCTCTTATCTTATTTGCTTTAATTCTCTAACTATATTTATCTTGTAATTTAGTTATAAATGATTGTACATACAAGAGAAATAATATGAGAAATTATGAATTCAATTTGGTATCAGAGCAAAATCAATTGATTCATACCTCAGTTCTCACAACTCTCGTGTCGTTCCGACATTCTTCTTGTTTTTTTTTTCTTCAATCCAACAATGTCTTTGGCATAGTGGATCTTCATATCTAGTAGAAGAAAGTTACTATTTTTTCTCTGAATCTTTGTAATCAATCAGTATTTTCGGCTACATTCATCGATGTTGGGATATCAAGAAAAGTTTTGCAGATCGAGGTCTCTTACATCATAATTCTTCCGTTGACATGTGTATTGCTTCAAAGGTTTGTTCAAATCGACTTAATTATCATTATAATGTGATTTTGGATTTCTAACCTTCATCTATTATTCTCTCTATTTCTCTCTACAAATATCAAAAGAAAAGGATTTTTTTTCTTTCTCGTCACCAGCTATAACTTTCAATCAAGAGAATCCACAGGTTCAAAGCTCGAAATTCTTGGTATTTTTATTATTCATACTTTTGTGTATGAGTTCAGTATTGCAGTAATATTTTAAGTATTTTTTTCTCGTGTTTGGACTTGGAAGAAAGATGTCTTGTGATTCTCATGATAGTTTTGTTGCTCAATTAGATTATGTCGAACTTCAATCCCAAATTGATAAGTCACAATTGTGTTCGGGCATAACACATACTTCTATGCCAATGGATACTACTACGGTTGGTAACTATGTTGCTCTTCATGGTAAGTCAGACCACTGTACTTGGATTTTGGATTCAGGAGCCAATAATCATATGACTGGCAAGTTATCTACTCTTACTTCAGAGGTTATTCCCGTTAATCAGACGGTTAGTATTGCTGATGGAACCGCCATGCCTATTAGTAGTCAAGGAAATGCTCGTTTATCTTCCAATATTACCTAATTAAATTCAGTCTATTACGTCCCAAAATTTGCTTATAACTTTTTATCTGTAAGCTGTCTTACTAAAACACTAAATTGTGCAGTTATTTTTTTACCTAACTGTTGTGTTTTACAGCATCTAATTTCAAGGAAGATTCTTGGTAAAGGATATGAGCGTGATGGACTCTATTATTTTGGTGAGCCCTTGACTCCTAGGATTTCTCCATCTAGTCTGCAAGCTTCTGTTTTACCTGGTTCGAATTCGTCTCTTTGCTCTCTAAAATCTTTAGATCTGTGGCATGCACGTTTAGGGCATGCAAACTTTCAATATCTATGTTGGTTATTTCCTTCCCTTCATAAAGCTTGCAAAGACTTTAAGTTTAGTTGCGTAGTTTGCGAATTATCAAAACATACTCGTACCACGTATATCCCTCGCATGCTTCGTGCACCTAGGGCTTTTTATCTTATCCATTCTGATGTGTGGGGTCCTTCTCCTGTGTCAGCTATTTCGAAACATCGTTACTATGTCACATTTATTGACGATTACACTCGTTGCACATGGGTTTATTTGATGAAAACAAAGTCTGAAGTCTTCACCCATTTTACTAATTTTCTTCAATTGATAAAAACTCAATTTAATACAGTAGTTTGCAACATTAGATCTGATAACGGTGGGGAATACCTAACTAATGAGTTTCGATCTGAACTTAACAAAAAAGGTATTCTTCAACAACTTACATGCCCTTACACTCCTGAGCAGAATGGTGTAGCAGAAAGAAAAAACCGCCATATTATGTCTGTAGTACGTTGCCTTCTACGTGGTATGAGTGTCCTTAAGTATCTCTGGCATCTGGCAGTCCTCACAGCAGTTTATCTTATAAATCGAACACCAAGTAGAGTATTGAATGGCAAGACTCCTTTCCATATTCTCCAACCAGGTAGCACTTTATTTCCCATCTTACCTCGTGTTTTTGGATGTACGTGTTTCGTTCAGAATCGCAACCCTACCCGTACAAAACTTGATGACAAGGCTATTAAGTGTGTTTTCTTAGGATATTCCTCAATGTCTAAAGGATATAGGTGTTATGATCCCCTCACAAATCGTTTCTACCATTCTATGGATGTAACCTTTCTAGAACAGATTCCCTTTTTCACCGATACTCCTTCCTTGTCAGATCCTGTTAAGGAGATTTTCGTAGAGGACAATACTTTTCTTCCACGTCCAGTTACTATCCTTGATTCAAATGAATTGTCCTCTCCTCCTTCATCTAGTCAAATGGTGCCTCTTTCTCCTATTGTTAATCCATCACAGGTTTGCTCACGTCCTTCGCGCTCTAGCGATCCTTTGCCAGCTTCTTCCCCCCAATCAGGTAATTCTTTAACTCCTTCAGTTTCTGAACCTCCTCCACCCAGATATCCTACCCGGGAGCGACGTATGCCCTCTCGGTATCTACTTACATGCAACACTAATCATCCTATTTCTCAGTATCTGTCCTATCAGGGTATTTCATATCAATATCACTCTTTTCTCAGTCAGGTTGATTCAATTTCTATTCCTCGCTCTGTTCATGAGGTTCTTCAAAATCCTAAGTGGGTGGATGCTATGCAAGCTGAAATGAATGCCCTTCAACATAATCAGACATGGGAGTTGGTTAGTTTACCTACTGGAGAGAAAACAGTGGGATGTAAGTGGGTTTTCAGTGTGAAATATTTAAGTGATGGTACCATTGACAGATATAAAGCTCGTCTTGTCGCCAAAGGATTCACTCAGGTACCAGGAAAGGACTTTAATGCTACATTTTCCCCCCGTTGCCAAACTAACCACAATCCGTTTGTTGGTATCTCTTGCTGCTTCTAATTCATGGCCTCTTTATCAACTTGATGTCAAAAATGCATTTCTTAATGGCGATTTATCAGAAACCATATATATGGACCCTCCACCGGGATTTCGGGCTCAGGGGGAGTTGATGGGCCTAAAAATAGGTCTTTTCCCGCAAGTATACGGGGTCAAGTTATAGTATTTATAATAAGATCGAGTATCGTCCCAAGGGATAAGTAGGCAATTTCGGAAATTAACGGCGAGTTTAGCTCAATAATTAAAATGTCAAAAACTAACTTAGACTAAAACACACACACACCCCACTCATAAATTTGATTTGATTTGATATATAAGCAATAAGAAAACAAAAGAAACTATCTAAACTATCTAAGAGAGGGGAGAAGATATCTAAGGTTATAAAATCCACCACATAATTTCACTTTAGAAAACAAGCACTTAATTACTTAAATCTCTTTTGTATTTACTCGGGATCCAATATAATGAACTATTTGGATTCCGGATAATATTCTAGATGAAACAATTTTATAATTAAGAATGTATGATTGACTACCATATAAAACTAATTTCCTACACTATCATTCAAGATCTAAAAGGCATATCTCATCTAATAAATCAATAAAAGCATGAAATATCTAATTATAATACATGAATGACAATAAGGTTATAGAATCAACATGAAATGACAATCAATAGGCATTAAAGCACATCAAAGGATTTAATTAATCAAGAACAAGTATTATAAAGATCCAAAATGGGTTTCATTCACAACCTTAGATTGCTAAATTAACTATACATGGAATCTAGAATAACATTCATTGACATTGTAAAATAAATGAAAATACTAAGAAATTAATGGAAAGAAATCACCAAGAATGCTCAAATTCCATATCCCCATGTATCTCAAATTTGTCCAAGATTTGCTCCATTTATGCTCAAGAATGTTACTCCAAGAAATCCAAGTAGTAGCTATTTTATTGCCACTCAAATAAGAAAAAGAAAGGGAAAGAAGAAATTAGATCTAGAAAGTTGGAAAGAAGAGATGAAGAGGGTAAAGATGATAGAAGAATATGGAAGGAAGAAGAAGATGACTATTAATGGTAGAAAGAATAGTGGTAGAGAAGAAAGTAGTAGTATTAGTAGAGAAGATAGAAAAAGAATGGGAAAAATGGATTAGGTTGAAGAAAGAAATATGTAAGAGGAAGTATTAGAGAAGAAGGAGTATGGAGAAATTAGAAGGTTAGAAGTAGAAAGAAAATGTAGAGAATAGATGAAGGTGGTAGAGAAAGTAGAAGAAAAGAATGGGGGATTAGGGTTAGAAGATAGAAAGAGAAGTGGCTTAGAAATTAGATAAGGAAGCCATTTGAGAGGGTTGTTGAAGTCTAGGTTTTAATGGAGGAGGAAAAAGGTCTTATATAGTGTTAGGGTTTATTGAGGTTAAATGGTAGAAATGGGAGAATAGGAGGGTTATTTGTGGGATTTTAGGTTTAAAATATAAAAACTCCGGAGTACCCAGGCGGCTAGGGTTTCTCACTTTAAGAGAGAGAAATGGGAGGACACTTGTCTCGTTACAAGAGGGTAAGCCTATTAGCCGTTTTGGGGTTTTGAGGAAAAGCATCTATTGTGAATATGGGGGCGCCAAGTGTCGGCTATGGAATTAATGCATCAATCAGGTTCGTCCGTTACTTGTCTCCAAAGCTGGGAAATTGAAAGTTATTGTGTGAGCTGATCCACGGTATTATGTTGTACCACAAGCAGCATCCGTTCGATTAAAAGTGCACGGATGTGGACGGTTGTACGAGGACGGGACTACCGAATCTAACTTGCTCCGCGCTCCACTAAATCGAACACTTTAAGATCAGTTCTGGTGTTTCACGTAACACGGAGTTAAAGTGCTTCAGGCCTCCAGATTGCGACACATGTCCAACTGTTCCCGAACTTTACCCGAATATTGACCCAACTTTGACTTTGCCTAGTTTCCTCATCCGGACTCCGAATCGACTTCCGTTTTCTCCTACGGACTCGTCTCGGACTCTACTTTTCACCCATAAACTGACCTTGGCCAAATTTACCATAATACCCTTGTGTCCAAAAGACCAAAATACCCTTCATGCATCTTTTCCTCGTTTTTAACCGTTTTTCACACCTAACTCTCCAAAAGACACCTAATCAAGAAAACCAACCAATTTATTATAATAAAGACTCAAAACGAACTAACTCGACTAAATTAAACGACTTAGATGGGACATTTTCATGACCCATCAAACATCCCCAAACTTA
Source organism: Eschscholzia californica (assembly GCF_041429995.1). Lineage (NCBI taxonomy): Eukaryota > Viridiplantae > Streptophyta > Magnoliopsida > Ranunculales > Papaveraceae > Eschscholzia > Eschscholzia californica. The sequence continues at coordinate 17,353,662 of NW_028238472.1, read as the reverse complement.
GATTTTGCTAGTCCTCGAGCAAAACAAAATAAAAGAAAAACCTAACTCACTTTCGGAGGAATCCCGGTTGCATTTAGCATATGCAACAAGCCGTTAAACCCCTAGGTTGCCCTAGTGGACGAGTGTGGTCTGAGGGTTTCTATAGATGATACCCACAAACATCATGGTTTCAAATACACAAGGGTCCAAAATCCAAATCGTAGATAAGCATGATTGATATAGTAAAGGGTTTAAGCATGAAAAAACATAATGAATCAAGTAAACAAGTTCATGTGAAAGCTAAAGACCCCTTCACTAATGATCTTACCCTAAAATGCAAGTGTCATACCATAATAAGCACATCTATGTTCCGAAGTCACAAAACCTTGATTCCCAAGTTTGTACATTTCGCCTCGACTTCGACCTCACGGACATACACTCCAAAAATGAAATCACTCAAGAATGGTTCGCTCGTATGTGTGAGTGTGATCACTTAAATAGGACTCAACACATAAAAAGGGGTGAGGACAACATTTTGGAACGAATGATCTTCGAAAAGGAATTAGCCACTATATAGAGTGGGGAAGCTCACTCGCCCTTCTCACCCATTCTACCCTATTAAGATGCCTTCTAAAGGTTAGCGGATACAATAGATGATGTGATGGTAGTGGATTCCCGAGAATTTCGACCTCTTCATTATGGTAGAATCTCTTAAGCATCTCAACATTTGTTTCTTGCTTCGAATACTTATTCATGAACAAAAACACCAACACATATATACAATCACATCACTCACACAAAAGAGCTAACACATGCTCACAAAAATCACTTTATTTCACTATTTTTCTTTCTTCTTTCTTTTTTCTTTTTTTCATATCACTTTTTTTTTCTTTTTTTTTTTTTCTCTCTTTTTTTTTTTTTTTTCATAACACAAATACAAACAACTAAAACAAAATACAACACACACAACTCTATTCTTGCAATCAACTTTTCATTTCATACTTGCTTTTGACATTCTTCATTCTTTTATCTCATGTCTTCATTCTCGGGATATAAGATGATGGATGGTGATGGAGTACCCGCTTTCCTCTAGTTGGCATTCTCATTGGGTTTCATGGACTACAAGGGCAAGGTTAATTCGCTATCCTAATGTCACTCCTAGTGGCTAAGGAAATTGAGCACACGAGATCAAATGAGCTCTTTTATAAGTTACGAGGTTGAGTAGCTCTTCATTCTACTCGGAGTTAGCGCGGAAGAGTACACTCGAATGGCAATTTAGGCTTTGAGCTCTCACATGGGTTAAGTCTCCACTAATGACTACTTTAGGTCTCTTAGAAATGTTTCTTCTTCACTAAGATGTAACTCACATGGCACAACACAAACACTAAAAGACTCGACTTTCATGCAAAGGCCATTAGCAATCACAAAACTCATCAACTCGACACATATGCATCAAAATTCTTAAAACTATCACTAGAATCACATGCAAATCTACTCAAAATGTTCAAAATTTTCAATTTTTGGCTAATTTGAACCCTTTTGTCTTTGAACCCATGGTCATGCATCGGTTATGGTCATATCCCGCATCCCCAAACTTAAAACTAACATTGTCCTCAATGTTCTAAGCATATACTCACCAAAAGATAAAGAGGCTCGTCAATCTAAAGAGAAGAGTGGAGAGATATTACCATAACCGAAGGAGATAAAAGATGATACTACCAAGGCTCATGTATAACGAGGTTCCAAGTTGATGCCAAGCTCGCGCCATCCCCAAACTTGGAACAAACCACGCCTTAGAAGTAAAACATATAAGAATTGCTCCTAAAATATCAACAAATATCATGAGAATGAAGCACATAAAACATATGACCATATAAAAATCTACCACTAACGCGGGTATACACGATTGCATTGAGCTATGCAATTAGCCTTTAATTCTCTTGATTTCACACAAGAACACGAGTTATGTCTCGTGGAGGGTTTCCAGAGATGTTACCCACAAACATCAAGGCCCATCTCAGTCGGCCTAACGATCGTACAAGAAAAGACGGAAGATTTGGGGGTCAACCCAAAGAAAGCTATATGCAGGTGCTAATCGTCTCAAAAAAAGATAAAGAATACGAAGTGCACATGAGACGATAAAAGAAAACAAGCCATCCCCAAACTTAGTGGGTGCACAGTCCACTAAGTAGGTATAAATAGAAGGAACGACAACAAAGAAATCATCAAAAGGATCGACATACATGTGAAGAGTCAAAATGTCAGTCGAAGGCAAAAAATCATCTGGAAGCTTAGTGGACAGAATATCCACTATGTCCATAGACGTCTTTGGAAAGACGTCTGAAATGTCCCAAAAGGGATCAACAACCGAGTTTGAGATCATGTGGAAAGTCGAACTAGACTCTAAGGGTAAGGCAGTATGCTCGGGGACCAAGTCAAGGTCCATGGTTTCCTTAGGTAAATAGTCTGACAAACTATCCAACATGTCTATAACTACTACGTCATCAATATCCTCAAAGACATCTGGGGCCTCGCAGTCAGTTATAATATCAGGCCTTCCTAGCATTGCATCTAAGACTGACTCCTTACAAGTGTCAAAAATTGGATAGTTCGGAATCGTGTCATCCTCAAACTTGCTCGTAGAGCCATCACCCTGAACATCAACGTCTGATGTAGTCCTATCATGGTGAGACGCCAAATGGTGAGGAAACGAGACAACAAGGTTATCAGTTTGTTCAAGCTCTTGGGCCCTCTCAGTTGATTCGTCGACATTTAACTTAGTACTAGGGTATGACGTATTACCCTCGCCATCGGACCTAGTACCCTCTTGAGTTTGGGGTGGTGAAACCCCTTCCTCGTCGGCTAATAACTGTGATGTAATCATCTGTACTTGATGATTTAGAGACTCAAACTTCTGATGTAACTCTTGTTGCATTTGAGCCTGCGTCTGTTCAAATCGATCTTGAGTCTCTTTAAGTTGTAACATCATTTCAGTCAAACGACTCACAGACTCTAATTGAGAACTATCTTCAAGAGTCTCTTCATGATAAGGCTCACAAGTGTAATTAAATGAAGATTCTTGATAATAACTCCCACCGTACATACTAGGATCATACCTGCCTCTAAAATCATTGGTCTCAGAATAATGTGGACTATAAGGTCTCTCATACATATTTAGTGTCGGACCATATCCATCACTAATTTGACCATCTCTACACATCCATCGGTATTCTCCTAGGGTCATACGAGATCGGTCAGGCTCAAATGGTCTATTCCCCTCACTAATCGAAGCATCCCTACACATCCTTTGGTATTCACCTAATGTCATATCAGGTCGGTTAGTGCGGGGAATCCTCGAAATAAGCTCATCATCATCATCAAATGGCCAACCGTTATAAGAACGGACCATGATCTCACAATGCTCAAGGAACTAACAAACAAGCTATCAATGCAAATCAAAACTCATCCAACCAATCACACACAAGTAAGAAAGAAAGAGATAGAATACGATACTAGCGGATGCTCCTCTCGTTTCGTTCTTTCTTCCGATTCCTTTCTGATTCTTTTGTTCCCCTTCGCTCCTATGTTCCCGTTTTTGGGCTTTTCCCTTAAAGTGGTACCTAAAAAAAAAGAATAGATAAGAAACTACGAAAATAAAGAAAGAAAACGTCTAAGTTAACAAATAACACTAAACCAAAGAACAAAACAAGCAAACAATATCCTAACTACTAAACCTACCCCCGGCAGCGGCGCCAAAAACTTGATGGGCCTAAAAATAGGTCTTTTCCCGCAAGTATACGGGGTCAAGTTATAGTATTTATAATAAGATCGAGTATCGTCCCAAGGGATAAGTAGGCAATTTCGGAAATTAACGGCGAGTTTAGCTCAATAATTAAAATGTCAAAAACTAACTTAGACTAAAACACACACACACCCCACTCATAAATTTGATTTGATTTGATATATAAGCAATAAGAAAACAAAAGAAACTATCTAAACTATCTAAGAGAGGGGAGAAGATATCTAAGGTTATAAAATCCACCACATAATTTCACTTTAGAAAACAAGCACTTAATTACTTAAATCTCTTTTGTATTTACTCGGGATCCAATATAATGAACTATTTGGATTCCGGATAATATTCTAGATGAAACAATTTTATAATTAAGAATGTATGATTGACTACCATATAAAACTAATTTCCTACACTATCATTCAAGATCTAAAAGGCATATCTCATCTAATAAATCAATAAAAGCATGAAATATCTAATTATAATACATGAATGACAATAAGGTTATAGAATCAACATGAAATGACAATCAATAGGCATTAAAGCACATCAAAGGATTTAATTAATCAAGAACAAGTATTATAAAGATCCAAAATGGGTTTCATTCACAACCTTAGATTGCTAAATTAACTATACATGGAATCTAGAATAACATTCATTGACATTGTAAAATAAATGAAAATACTAAGAAATTAATGGAAAGAAATCACCAAGAATGCTCAAATTCCATATCCCCATGTATCTCAAATTTGTCCAAGATTTGCTCCATTTATGCTCAAGAATGTTACTCCAAGAAATCCAAGTAGTAGCTATTTTATTGCCACTCAAATAAGAAAAAGAAAGGGAAAGAAGAAATTAGATCTAGAAAGTTGGAAAGAAGAGATGAAGAGGGTAAAGATGATAGAAGAATATGGAAGGAAGAAGAAGATGACTATTAATGGTAGAAAGAATAGTGGTAGAGAAGAAAGTAGTAGTATTAGTAGAGAAGATAGAAAAAGAATGGGAAAAATGGATTAGGTTGAAGAAAGAAATATGTAAGAGGAAGTATTAGAGAAGAAGGAGTATGGAGAAATTAGAAGGTTAGAAGTAGAAAGAAAATGTAGAGAATAGATGAAGGTGGTAGAGAAAGTAGAAGAAAAGAATGGGGGATTAGGGTTAGAAGATAGAAAGAGAAGTGGCTTAGAAATTAGATAAGGAAGCCATTTGAGAGGGTTGTTGAAGTCTAGGTTTTAATGGAGGAGGAAAAAGGTCTTATATAGTGTTAGGGTTTATTGAGGTTAAATGGTAGAAATGGGAGAATAGGAGGGTTATTTGTGGGATTTTAGGTTTAAAATATAAAAACTCCGGAGTACCCAGGCGGCTAGGGTTTCTCACTTTAAGAGAGAGAAATGGGAGGACACTTGTCTCGTTACAAGAGGGTAAGCCTATTAGCCGTTTTGGGGTTTTGAGGAAAAGCATCTATTGTGAATATGGGGGCGCCAAGTGTCGGCTATGGAATTAATGCATCAATCAGGTTCGTCCGTTACTTGTCTCCAAAGCTGGGAAATTGAAAGTTATTGTGTGAGCTGATCCACGGTATTATGTTGTACCACAAGCAGCATCCGTTCGATTAAAAGTGCACGGATGTGGACGGTTGTACAAGGACGGGACTACCGAATCTAACTTGCTCCGCGCTCCACTAAATCGAACACTTTAAGATCAGTTCTGGTGTTTCACGTAACACGGAGTTAAAGTGCTTCAGGCCTCCAGATTGCGACACATGTCCAACTGTTCCCGAACTTTACCCGAATATTGACCCAACTTTGACTTTGCCTAGTTTCCTCATCCGGACTCCGAATCGACTTCCGTTTTCTCCTACGGACTCGTCTCGGACTCTACTTTTCACCCATAAACTGACCTTGGCCAAATTTACCATAATACCCTTGTGTCCAAAAGACCAAAATACCCTTCATGCATCTTTTCCTCGTTTTTAACCGTTTTTCACACCTAACTCTCCAAAAGACACCTAATCAAGAAAACCAACCAATTTATTATAATAAAGACTCAAAACGAACTAACTCGACTAAATTAAACGACTTAGATGGGACATTTTCATGACCCATCAAACATCCCCAAACTTAGATTTTGCTAGTCCTCGAGCAAAACAAAATAAAAGAAAAACCTAACTCACTTTCGGAGGAATCCCGGTTGCATTTAGCATATGCAACAAGCCGTTAAACCCCTAGGTTGCCCTAGTGGACGAGTGTGGTCTGAGGGTTTCTATAGATGATACCCACAAACATCATGGTTTCAAATACACAAGGGTCCAAAATCCAAATCGTAGATAAGCATGATTGATATAGTAAAGGGTTTAAGCATGAAAAAACATAATGAATCAAGTAAACAAGTTCATGTGAAAGCTAAAGACCCCTTCACTAATGATCTTACCCTAAAATGCAAGTGTCATACCATAATAAGCACATCTATGTTCCGAAGTCACAAAACCTTGATTCCCAAGTTTGTACATTTCGCCTCGACTTCGACCTCACGGACATACACTCCAAAAATGAAATCACTCAAGAATGGTTCGCTCGTATGTGTGAGTGTGATCACTTAAATAGGACTCAACACATAAAAAGGGGTGAGGACAACATTTTGGAACGAATGATCTTCGAAAAGGAATTAGCCACTATATAGAGTGGGGAAGCTCACTCGCCCTTCTCACCCATTCTACCCTATTAAGATGCCTTCTAAAGGTTAGCGGATACAATAGATGATGTGATGGTAGTGGATTCCCGAGAATTTCGACCTCTTCATTATGGTAGAATCTCTTAAGCATCTCAACATTTGTTTCTTGCTTCGAATACTTATTCATGAACAAAAACACCAACACATATATACAATCACATCACTCACACAAAAGAGCTAACACATGCTCACAAAAATCACTTTATTTCACTATTTTTCTTTCTTCTTTCTTTTTTCTTTTTTTCATATCACTTTTTTTTTCTTTTTTTTTTTTTCTCTCTTTTTTTTTTTTTTTTCATAACACAAATACAAACAACTAAAACAAAATACAACACACACAACTCTATTCTTGCAATCAACTTTTCATTTCATACTTGCTTTTGACATTCTTCATTCTTTTATCTCATGTCTTCATTCTCGGGATATAAGATGATGGATGGTGATGGAGTACCCGCTTTCCTCTAGTTGGCATTCTCATTGGGTTTCATGGACTACAAGGGCAAGGTTAATTCGCTATCCTAATGTCACTCCTAGTGGCTAAGGAAATTGAGCACACGAGATCAAATGAGCTCTTTTATAAGTTACGAGGTTGAGTAGCTCTTCATTCTACTCGGAGTTAGCGCGGAAGAGTACACTCGAATGGCAATTTAGGCTTTGAGCTCTCACATGGGTTAAGTCTCCACTAATGACTACTTTAGGTCTCTTAGAAATGTTTCTTCTTCACTAAGATGTAACTCACATGGCACAACACAAACACTAAAAGACTCGACTTTCATGCAAAGGCCATTAGCAATCACAAAACTCATCAACTCGACACATATGCATCAAAATTCTTAAAACTATCACTAGAATCACATGCAAATCTACTCAAAATGTTCAAAATTTTCAATTTTTGGCTAATTTGAACCCTTTTGTCTTTGAACCCATGGTCATGCATCGGTTATGGTCATATCCCGCATCCCCAAACTTAAAACTAACATTGTCCTCAATGTTCTAAGCATATACTCACCAAAAGATAAAGAGGCTCGTCAATCTAAAGAGAAGAGTGGAGAGATATTACCATAACCGAAGGAGATAAAAGATGATACTACCAAGGCTCATGTATAACGAGGTTCCAAGTTGATGCCAAGCTCGCGCCATCCCCAAACTTGGAACAAACCACGCCTTAGAAGTAAAACATATAAGAATTGCTCCTAAAATATCAACAAATATCATGAGAATGAAGCACATAAAACATATGACCATATAAAAATCTACCACTAACGCGGGTATACACGATTGCATTGAGCTATGCAATTAGCCTTTAATTCTCTTGATTTCACACAAGAACACGAGTTATGTCTCGTGGAGGGTTTCCAGAGATGTTACCCACAAACATCAAGGCCCATCTCAGTCGGCCTAACGATCGTACAAGAAAAGACGGAAGATTTGGGGGTCAACCCAAAGAAAGCTATATGCAGGTGCTAATCGTCTCAAAAAAAGATAAAGAATACGAAGTGCACATGAGACGATAAAAGAAAACAAGCCATCCCCAAACTTAGTGGGTGCACAGTCCACTAAGTAGGTATAAATAGAAGGAACGACAACAAAGAAATCATCAAAAGGATCGACATACATGTGAAGAGTCAAAATGTCAGTCGAAGGCAAAAAATCATCTGGAAGCTTAGTGGACAGAATATCCACTATGTCCATAGACGTCTTTGGAAAGACGTCTGAAATGTCCCAAAAGGGATCAACAACCGAGTTTGAGATCATGTGGAAAGTCGAACTAGACTCTAAGGGTAAGGCAGTATGCTCGGGGACCAAGTCAAGGTCCATGGTTTCCTTAGGTAAATAGTCTGACAAACTATCCAACATGTCTATAACTACTACGTCATCAATATCCTCAAAGACATCTGGGGCCTCGCAGTCAGTTATAATATCAGGCCTTCCTAGCATTGCATCTAAGACTGACTCCTTACAAGTGTCAAAAATTGGATAGTTCGGAATCGTGTCATCCTCAAACTTGCTCGTAGAGCCATCACCCTGAACATCAACGTCTGATGTAGTCCTATCATGGTGAGACGCCAAATGGTGAGGAAACGAGACAACAAGGTTATCAGTTTGTTCAAGCTCTTGGGCCCTCTCAGTTGATTCGTCGACATTTAACTTAGTACTAGGGTATGACGTATTACCCTCGCCATCGGACCTAGTACCCTCTTGAGTTTGGGGTGGTGAAACCCCTTCCTCGTCGGCTAATAACTGTGATGTAATCATCTGTACTTGATGATTTAGAGACTCAAACTTCTGATGTAACTCTTGTTGCATTTGAGCCTGCGTCTGTTCAAATCGATCTTGAGTCTCTTTAAGTTGTAACATCATTTCAGTCAAACGACTCACAGACTCTAATTGAGAACTATCTTCAAGAGTCTCTTCATGATAAGGCTCACAAGTGTAATTAAATGAAGATTCTTGATAATAACTCCCACCGTACATACTAGGATCATACCTGCCTCTAAAATCATTGGTCTCAGAATAATGTGGACTATAAGGTCTCTCATACATATTTAGTGTCGGACCATATCCATCACTAATTTGACCATCTCTACACATCCATCGGTATTCTCCTAGGGTCATACGAGATCGGTCAGGCTCAAATGGTCTATTCCCCTCACTAATCGAAGCATCCCTACACATCCTTTGGTATTCACCTAATGTCATATCAGGTCGGTTAGTGCGGGGAATCCTCGAAATAAGCTCATCATCATCATCAAATGGCCAACCGTTATAAGAACGGACCATGATCTCACAATGCTCAAGGAACTAACAAACAAGCTATCAATGCAAATCAAAACTCATCCAACCAATCACACACAAGTAAGAAAGAAAGAGATAGAATACGATACTAGCGGATGCTCCTCTCGTTTCGTTCTTTCTTCCGATTCCTTTCTGATTCTTTTGTTCCCCTTCGCTCCTATGTTCCCGTTTTTGGGCTTTTCCCTTAAAGTGGTACCTAAAAAAAAAGAATAGATAAGAAACTACGAAAATAAAGAAAGAAAACGTCTAAGTTAACAAATAACACTAAACCAAAGAACAAAACAAGCAAACAATATCCTAACTACTAAACCTACCCCCGGCAGCGGCGCCAAAAACTTGATGGGCCTAAAAATAGGTCTTTTCCCGCAAGTATACGGGGTCAAGTTATAGTATTTATAATAAGATCGAGTATCGTCCCAAGGGATAAGTAGGCAATTTCGGAAATTAACGGCGAGTTTAGCTCAATAATTAAAATGTCAAAAACTAACTTAGACTAAAACACACACACACCCCACTCATAAATTTGATTTGATTTGATATATAAGCAATAAGAAAACAAAAGAAACTATCTAAACTATCTAAGAGAGGGGAGAAGATATCTAAGGTTATAAAATCCACCACATAATTTCACTTTAGAAAACAAGCACTTAATTACTTAAATCTCTTTTGTATTTACTCGGGATCCAATATAATGAACTATTTGGATTCCGGATAATATTCTAGATGAAACAATTTTATAATTAAGAATGTATGATTGACTACCATATAAAACTAATTTCCTACACTATCATTCAAGATCTAAAAGGCATATCTCATCTAATAAATCAATAAAAGCATGAAATATCTAATTATAATACATGAATGACAATAAGGTTATAGAATCAACATGAAATGACAATCAATAGGCATTAAAGCACATCAAAGGATTTAATTAATCAAGAACAAGTATTATAAAGATCCAAAATGGGTTTCATTCACAACCTTAGATTGCTAAATTAACTATACATGGAATCTAGAATAACATTCATTGACATTGTAAAATAAATGAAAATACTAAGAAATTAATGGAAAGAAATCACCAAGAATGCTCAAATTCCATATCCCCATGTATCTCAAATTTGTCCAAGATTTGCTCCATTTATGCTCAAGAATGTTACTCCAAGAAATCCAAGTAGTAGCTATTTTATTGCCACTCAAATAAGAAAAAGAAAGGGAAAGAAGAAATTAGATCTAGAAAGTTGGAAAGAAGAGATGAAGAGGGTAAAGATGATAGAAGAATATGGAAGGAAGAAGAAGATGACTATTAATGGTAGAAAGAATAGTGGTAGAGAAGAAAGTAGTAGTATTAGTAGAGAAGATAGAAAAAGAATGGGAAAAATGGATTAGGTTGAAGAAAGAAATATGTAAGAGGAAGTATTAGAGAAGAAGGAGTATGGAGAAATTAGAAGGTTAGAAGTAGAAAGAAAATGTAGAGAATAGATGAAGGTGGTAGAGAAAGTAGAAGAAAAGAATGGGGGATTAGGGTTAGAAGATAGAAAGAGAAGTGGCTTAGAAATTAGATAAGGAAGCCATTTGAGAGGGTTGTTGAAGTCTAGGTTTTAATGGAGGAGGAAAAAGGTCTTATATAGTGTTAGGGTTTATTGAGGTTAAATGGTAGAAATGGGAGAATAGGAGGGTTATTTGTGGGATTTTAGGTTTAAAATATAAAAACCCCGGAGTACCCAGGCGGCTAGGGTTTCTCACTTTAAGAGAGAGAAATGGGAGGACACTTGTCTCGTTACAAGAGGGTAAGCCTATTAGCCGTTTTGGGGTTTTGAGGAAAAGCATCTATTGTGAATATGGGGGCGCCAAGTGTCGGCTATGGAATTAATGCATCAATCAGGTTCGTCCGTTACTTGTCTCCAAAGCTGGGAAATTGAAAGTTATTGTGTGAGCTGATCCACGGTATTATGTTGTACCACAAGCAGCATCCGTTCGATTAAAAGTGCACGGATGTGGACGGTTGTACGAGGACGGGGCTACCGAATCTAACTTGCTCCGCGCTCCACTAAATCGAACACTTTAAGATCAGTTCTGGTGTTTCACGTACCACGGAGTTAAAGTGCTTCAGGCCTCCAGATTGCGACACATGTCCAACTGTTCCCGAACTTTACCCGAATATTGACCCAACTTTGACTTTGCCTAGTTTCCTCATCCGGACTCCGAATCGACTTCCGTTTTCTCCTACGGACTCGTCTCGGACTCTACTTTTCACCCATAAACTGACCTTGGCCAAATTTACCATAATACCCTTGTGTCCAAAAGACCAAAATACCCTTCATGCATCTTTTCCTCGTTTTTAACCGTTTTTCACACCTAACTCTCCAAAAGACACCTAATCAAGAAAACCAACCAATTTATTATAATAAAGACTCAAAACGAACTAACTCGACTAAATTAAACGACTTAGATGGGACATTTTCATGACCCATCAGGAGTATTCAGGGAAAGTTTGTCGCCTTCGCAAATCCCTATATGGTCTTAAGCAATCTCCTAGAGCATGGTTTAGTCGTTTTAGTGATGTGGTCAAATCTTTCGGATTTTCGCAGTGTCACTCAGATCACACATATTTTATTCGTTGTTTTCAGGGTCATTGTATTATTCTCTCAGTTTATGTTGATGACATAATCATTACTGGAGATGACCCATCTGGCATCGTTCAAGTAAAAGAAGCTCTCGGGAACTCGTTTGATATGAAGGATTTGGGTCTTCTTCGGTATTTTCTTAGCATCGAGGTTGCTCGATCTTCTCGGGGAATATCTTTATCTCAACGGAAGTACACCATCGATCTCCTTCAGGATACAGGTATGCTTGGGTGTAGGCCTGCATCTACGCCTATGGACCCAAACCTTAAACTAACTATAGAGTCTGGGGAATAATTACCTGATCCATCACGGTACCAGCGATTAGTGGGTCGCCTCATTTACTTGACAAATACACGACCTGATCTCACATATGCAGTGAGTGTTTTAAGTCAATTCATGCACGCACCACGTACCGCTCATATGGATGCCGCTTACCATATTCTTCGGTACCTAAAGACTTGTCCTGGTCTTGGTTTATTTTATGCCACAGGAGCACAGTCAGGCCTCTCTAGTTTTACTGATGCTGATTATGCAGGATCAAAAGGTGATAGGAGATCAACCTCTGGTATATGTGTGTTTCGTGGTAATCATCTTTTAGCTTGGAAAAGTAAGAAGCAAGCAGTGGTGTCAAGATCTTCTGCAGAATCTGAGTATCGTGCCATGGCTCAAGGCACATGTGAGATCATTTGGCTTCGTTCGCTTTTAACTGAATTAGGCTTTTCGGAAATGGAGTCTTCTACACTATTTTGTGATAATAAGTCTGCCATCATGTTATCTTCAGACTCAGTCCTTCATGAAAGAACAAAGCATATAGAAGTAGATATTCACTTCATTCGAGAGAAAGTTTACTCAGGTGTCATCAAACCAATTTTTGTCTCGTCCTCTAATCAAACTGCTGATATGTTTACTAAACCTGTTGGTCCATCATTACTGCAGTCATCACTTGTCAAGCTCGGGCTCTTTGTTAAAATATATGAGTGTTAGAATATTTAGTACCACATTGCCCAATAGATAAAACTTCTCTCCTATGTAACTCCTTATAAAGACTTATGTAATAGCTTAAGAAATCAATACAATCAATACAATTTCTCTTTTCTTACATGGTATAAGAGCTTCTAGGTTTCTTTCTTGGGTTAGTCAATAGAGTCTTCCGCTTGCCGGCGGCGGTAGTCCCATTAATGGCTACCGTCCGCCGGGCTTTTATCGGTTTTTAGTTCAAGTTTAGTGTTTTTTTTCCTTTCCAATAAGAGTAGTTCTTTTCTATTGTTGAGATCTAATCATTCTTCAATACTTTTCTCAATAGTATTTGAAGATGATGAAGATTAACAAGAAGATGAAAGATCCAAACAAGAGTGATTTGTTGAAGAAATCACATGATATACTCTTCAATGATCTCAAGCATTTCAAATGTCAAGTCCTCCACAACATCAAATCTATGTGTATCCATGTTCCATGAAGTTATATTTTGAGAGAAATTGGAAAGCTATTAGAGAGGGGGAAAAGAATTCATGGATTTCTTGTTAGAATAGTTATATACCCCATGTTTATCTTGAAACTATACTTATAGTTGTCCAAAATCTTGATTTCCAATATGATGCACATGAAGTGTTTGATAGAATGTATCAAAGAAATCATGCTTATTCTCAAAGATAGTTTTCTTTTGATGTTTGAAAACATGTTTGTGGGTTCCTTTATGGCAAAAGAGTTTATTCTCTTAGTTGATTTGCTCATACTTCTTATATCAAAGTTGAGAACTCTCAAACTATTGTTCCTTAGTTTTTCATAAGATCAAATGAAGAGGAGATAAGAGAAGATTATAAAGAAGAATTGAAGTGGGAAAAATCAAGAATGGTAATTGCTAGTGGTTGAAAAATGATAAAATCATAAGATCAAGGGGTTGAAAAATGATAAAATCATAAGATCAATGGTTTGCATTATATTACATTGATGATGTTGGAGTAATAATCATGTGTGAGGGCTATTAAAATCAATGGAGTAAGAACTCCAAACAAAACCTTGACAATGGTTTATAATTGTCAACTTTCTCTTTAAAAAGAGAACATACCTAGTCAATGGTGCCAACTTTTCCTCAAATGGAAAAGGGAGAAAAGACATTCAACAATATTCAACAACAAACAAGATAGCAAGGAGTATATCTCCGCCCACAACCGGACAATGGGTTATAATTGTCCGCTTTCTCTTTAAAAAGGGAAAATACCTGGCAATGGCGCCAACTTTTCTTCAAATGGTCTTCCAATGGAGAAAAGAAAAACAACAAAGAACAACAACAACAACAACAACAACAACAAAGAACAACAACAACAACAACAAAGAACAACAACAACAACAACAACAAAGAACAACAACTTAGCAACCTCACAATGATGTCTCCATATCAATACCAAGTCAACATCTAGAAATTTTAAGCAAACTCATGAATTTTTCACTAGCAAAAGTCATTAGTTTGAGGGGGAATGTTAAAATATATGAGTGTTAGAATATTTAGTACCACATTGCCCAATAGATAAAACTTCTCTCCTATGTAACTCCTTATAAAGACTTATGTAATAGCTTAGGAAATCAATACAATTTCTCTTTTCTTACACTCTTCAACATCTTCGCCCCAGCTTGAGGGGGAGTGTTGGAATTAAGAGAATATATTTTATATTTCTATATATATATATATATATATATATATTATAATTCTGTAATTAGATTAGAAATATCTCTTATCTTATTTGCTTTAATTCTCTAACTATATTTATCTTGTAATTTAGTTATAAATCTATATAACAAAACAGAACTTGTTATGTGCTGACTGGGACAAAATAAATGCTAGGTGGTGAGTTGGAAGCTGATTTGGACATCCGTATATGTATTTGACAGTCATAACCATCTCTCTTTTCATCTCTGCCGTTCAAATGAATCTCACATATTATAGGAACTTGGATTCAAACGGCCGAATCTAAACGGTTGGTTGAAGGCCGATGGTTATCCCTCATTCAAGGCTTCGAGTCCTCTCCCACTACTTCATCTTCATTGCCCTCCGTCTCTCTCTCTCCCATGAAATTTCTTCATTCACGGTTTGCTTCATCTTCGTATAAGTTTTATTTTTGAATGCGAATTTCAGAAAACTCTCTTACTCCAAAGAATACCAAAACGTGTAGTGTTCTAGCACCATGATTAGGACTATTCATCTTTGAAAACCATTGCCATATCAATTTTCTAAAAGAACTTCTCTGTGTTTAGTGTAGCAGGTTGAGTAAGGGGTTGCATCCGAAAGTTTCTAGGCTACTCATTTCTTTCATCATCATCTCCTCACCTTCGATTTCTCTAAGGTACTCCCTCATCATTGTGTTATATTCATTTCATTTATGTGATTTTTGATCGATTTTTCTGTACTTCATTTGATCTTTTGTTGTATTTCATTTGATCTTATTGTGTTATATTCATTTCATTTTTCGATACCTCACAGCTCTCCACTTATGTATACAATGTTGAGTTCATTTCATATTCTTATTCTTTTGTATTAGGAGTTTGATTTATATTTAGTATATGATAAGATTTAACTCATTTTGTTCTTTATTTGTTATCATCACGAGTTGTAGGTGTTCGATAAAACCCCTTAACCAAATCCGGTATTCAATTTCTTTCTTCCTTCAGTTCATTGTTGAGGTTTTGGGTATAGTATCACTAAAACAAATGCAGGTTGAGATATCAAGTTCTCTCTTCCTTCAATTCGGTTGCGTAGTTTGAATTAATCTTTCCAGATCATATATTATGCAGTTCGTATAGTAAAAAGAGTATATCATTATGTCCCTTGGGGAATAGATGATACTGTTATAGGCAATACAACTCTATGTCATTTCATATTCTTTGGATCAGATAATATCATTAAAGAAACTGGTAAAATTATACTATTAGGGAATTGTCAATCTTGGAGGGTTGGTTGTTATTGTTCTGGTAATTTATAGTTGGGGTGTCGCATTAGTAGTCAAAAGAGATTTAAGAAAGAGATTGGAGTATTGAAAGATGGAATCATGAATTCTCTTGTAGAAGATAAAAATTTGGTGTAACATAGGTCGTATATGAAAAAGAGAGTAGATCGATTTTTTGATGTAACGAGAATGTGTTGTATACTTAGTCTTATCATTTTGGTCTAGATAGTTAAAGTGTAAACATAGTATATGATCAAGTAGAGATTGGTTAGAAGCATATTATGAACATGTCTCTTTCCTGTAGTAGGTGATAACGCAATAATATCTGAAGTCTACAATATAAAGTTACACACTTCCTGTTTGCAACCCCTTCAGGTTTATAAGTAATTATTCCATTTTAATTTGGTGCAGCAACACGATGAATGTTCAATCACCTCCAAGTTCATGGAGAAAGTTATAGTGGTTACAACTTGGAGTATAAGATAGCTTGCAATTCACCCTTTAAGTATACTCGTTTTTGTGCGGGTTGTCAATAGGTCGGTTCTTGTATCCCCATAGCTTCAATGAGAACTGAGATAATCAGTTTTGTTTTGTGTCAATTAGGTATTGAATAACGAGTATAGAGAGGTCATTTTTTATGTGAGAATAGTCCCACATGGGAGAATGGGTAACTAGCAACTAAAAATATAAAGAATAGGTCCTCTCCACTCATAGCCAATTGGTTTTGAGTTGGATGGCCACAAACTTAACATGGTATCAGAGCTAGGCCCACACGTGATAGGCTTAAAAGCCACACGTGCTCCACGTCACCCGTAAAGAAAAAAACACACGTGCTAGGCTCAAAGAACGCCACACGTGAGGGGGCGTGTGAGAATAGTCCCACATGGGAGAATGGGTAACTAGCAACTAAAAATATAAAGAATAGGTCCTCTCCACTCATTGCCAATTGGTTTTGAGTTGGATGGCCACAAACTTAACATTTTATCTCTATTAGTTTAGTTCTTCTGCTTCCATTAGTTAATAAAAGATAAATTGAAGTGCAGCATCTCGGTGTATTTCCTCGAGGTAGACCCATTAAGACATGACTTTTCCCATATTATATCAAGTGTTTAGGATGTTTTCAAACGCATATTGCTTTTCTAGAGTAAGTGGTTCCTAATATATGCAAATGGTAGGTTAGATACATTGTTCTTTCAACAACAAAAAAAGATCACATACGTTTTGGACACTGAAGATTTTTTCTTCTAGAAGTTAATGAGAAGGAGATGTTTCTTAAAGGATACCTCATCGTCTAATGACCAAACGAAGTAATTGAATTGTAATTCGGCATGAATGCAGTGATTCCACCAACATATTTCTGGATCATAAATATATCAACAAAGGTAAATATCTATTTTTATGACATAATAGTGTTTTTATTACTAGCCTTTTTTCCTACACGAGTAAAGGGGAATGAATGTAGGGCGTGACAAACATTACAAGTAGGCAGATCTCTTGCTTTCTTGAATTTCTCTCCGTAAGCAGTCTATGTGGGAAGAGCTATTGTAGAATCTGCAGTAGTTTTTTTATTAATCTAATATATGAAAATACCCCATTTTTTCGTGTTTATGATATAAATCTTCAGTTTGCAATATAGGAACCATAACTGATGTATAACCTTAATAATGGTAAAGCAGGTTTTTGTGAGAAAAAAATGGGGATGTTTGACCAAGAAAAAAAATGGGGTGTTTATGATATAAATCTTCAGTTTTTAATATTGAGCAAGTTGAGACGTGAACAGAAGAATGTTCATTTTACCCTTTTGCACTACAAAATGGAGATTTTCTTTACCTTTTTGCACTATTTCATTTTAGATGTTTAACTCTATGGGTTGTCTATCTCACAAAAAAAACTCAGGTTGTCTTGGTTATAAATTCACTTCATTCTTTGTTTTACGAGGCTTGGCTATGGACTCTCAGTCATACTTGAGGTATTAGTAATCAATGGTTTACTATCCCTAATAGGAAGCATGGACGAAACTCCCCTTTTGATGTTCATTTTAGTTGTATAGTATGCTTGTAAACTGTAGGTTTGGATTCATTTAAGCGGTTGAACTTCAATAAGTACTGATCATATTTAAGAATTTAATGATTGTTTGCTTGTAGAAATACAGTTTCCTGTCGGAAATGAATTTGTGTCAGCTTAGGTTATTTGAGCGTTCTGATAATTCAGGACCTAGAATATTTGGTGAGGGTGAGCATTTGTCGTGGTCCAATACATACCAATAACATGTCGAAGCGATCGAGCTTACGCTTGGGTGTGTCTGTCCGGGGAATATGCACAACCATACTGACATATACTTTAATTTTGATTCACTAATTGTTATGAATGGATTCCACAATCAATTGATCAGTTACATAAATAAGATGGTTTTGCACAGTTGTTAGTTTCCCCAACTGTTCTAATTTCTTGGAGCTTTCCATTTTCGTAAGTTTTATTGTACAATTTTATCTTTTCATTTCAATCTATCTTTATTTACTCTGAACCAAAATCAAATTTTAATTAATTGTTGACTCATATTTATTAGAACTTAGATTTATTTGTAGGGGTTTCTTTACATGATGAAGTAATTGTCTTATTGTTCCTTTTGGCGTATTAGTGTGCAGTTATGATGAGAATTTGAACTTTTGAAAGTACATGCTACATTTTTTTTTTTACCATAAACTCTATTTCAAATATATTTATTTTTCATTTGTGTATTATTTTTTGCCGTTTTGACTACTAATAGAAACAAAGTTAGCCTAAGTGGTTGAAAGTGTTGACATAAATTCAAAAAAACTAGAAGTCTAGGGTTCGATTCCAAAAAAAAAAGATACAAAAACAAAATCACATGTGTTGATTAATTTTTGCATTCACATGCACTCATCATACTAGATAAATGTCCGTGCCGGAGGCACGGGCTATACCTAGTGATTGTACATATAAGAGAAATAATATGAGAAATTATGAATTCAATTATCTAGGTAGTGAACATTTTGATAATTGATTAGCAAATCATTTATTTTCTATAGGAAATTATATAAGAAATACAGTGAAAGATGAGAAACTTGTTGGGAAGTTAGATATGCATGTTGTAGTGATTTTGGAAGGAATTTGTAATCTAAGATGTATCAAGGAAGTGTTGGTGGTGAAATGCCTGGTGTGGTGATTTTGGTGATCATGATATGCCTAATGTTTGTAATTTTGGTGTTGTTCTTAAGATTGAACAATTCGGATTTGGAAATTATCCATTAATATAGCTGTTAGGGTTAATGGGTATCTTAAAGTAGCAACAATTTTAGTAGTGTCAGAGTGGTCGGTGATGATAGTCTCTGTGTTTCTCTCTCTCTCTCTCTCTCTTGTTCTTTTTTGGTCGATGATGAGCAGCATAGAGAGAGGAAGAGAGGAGAGAAAAAAACCAAAGAAAATATGGTAAGAAATGTTGGTGGTGTTTGGAAGTTGTAATGGTGGAGAGATGAAGATGAACATGAAGATTAGGGAGTTAAAAACAATAGAGTAAATTTTTGGATTAAAATATAAATATATCCCCTAAGTCAATATTGGTTGACTAAGTCTTTATTCTCCGGAGACTTTCTTTTATGCCCCAAAGAATCCACCTTGTTTTTTGTGGGTGTCTAAATCTGAATTGACTGAATCTGAATTATCTGAACTGAATCGGCTGAATTTAAAAATTTGAATTAATTTAAAAGTTAGGTGTTTATTTTTTGAATCTGAATTATTGAGTTTGAATTACTATTTTACAATAATACCCCTCATTCATATATTTCACCAAACAGATGCTAAGCTTGTCCCAAATAAAATGCTAGAAACCCTTATCATTGAGATTATTTTTTCAGATTTAGAAACTATAAACAAAAGGAAAGAAATACGAAGTTCAGACGAAGGATTCAAATTTCAGTTTGAGTTAGCAGGGAAAAATGACCGAAATTTTCTTAGTTAAATTTCGGTTTGGACGAAAATTTCAGTGTGGATGGAAATTACAATTTAGTCCAGTAGAGTTCAATGGATTTCAAAATTAATTCCTTGGTTCAGATGTTCTATATGAACTCTCAATCAACACATTTTCGAAGTTTATAGATAAATGAATAAAATTTGAACAAACCGAATTTATTCAGGGAAAAAAATGTAAATGCGTTAAATCTGAAGCCACTTTTAACTCTATTGAATGAATGAAGCTAGCTTATGAACAATTGAATCTAGTAGAACGTAG